>NC_091943.1:39268039-40653039 GCF_041260155.1 Ptychodera flava | reverse complement strand
AAAGCTAGAAAAGATGAAGCAATTCATGTGTTATGTAATGGAGATCAACTGGAGTGTGTTACACATGATAAATTATTGGGTATAATTATTGATGATACTTTAAGCTGGGAAAAACAAGTTAACTCTGTTTGTAAAAGTATCGCATTTAAGTTACTTCAACTCAAGCGTATTCGCCCCTTTCTAACTAAAAGGGCCATGATGAGTTTTTATAATTGTTTTATTTTACCGCATTTTGATTACTGTTCCAACATATGGGGTCACTGTTCTATCAAACTTTTAGGACACATTGAGCGACTCCAGAAAGCTGTTGCGAGAGTTCTTTTAGATTGTGATTTTAATACCTCTAGTGAAGTTTTATTCCGTACACTGAATTGGATGCCATACAGAAAACGGATTTTATATCATGAATCAATTTTAATGTATAAAGTACAAAACAATTTAGCTCCAGATTATTTGAATGTTTTTAAAAGGATACACAATATTCACAGTCGGAATACTAGATCTGCTGCCAGAGAAGATTTATACATTCCAAAACATAGAACACAGTTCTTTAAGAAAAGTTTTACATACAGTGGTGTAAAAATATGGAACAGTTTACCGGTTGACTTAAAGTCATGCTCCTCATTGCAGGCTTTTAAAGACAAATGTAAATTTCATTTTTTATGTGACACAGATGTTCAGTAGTGTAATATTGTTTTTTGTCCATTTGTCCATTTGTTTTTTTTTGTACCTATTGTATGTTTTGCCTTTCATGTCTTCATGGATGTGTGCAATTTTTAATGTATATATTGTAAATTTTAATGATTTCTCGACACTGTGTGAGAAGAGCCATTGGCTCAACAGTTTATCGAGATTAAATAAAGTCTAAATACAAAAATACAAAAATATATATATATATATATATATATATATATATACACACACACACACACACACACACACACACACACACACACACACACAGTGTCAGTGTACAGTGTCAATAATGCAATTTGTCTCGTTTAGGTCCAGTTGAAATGACAAGAGCAGAATTGCGTATCATATCTGGATGGCAACATTAGAGAAGATTTCCTTACTGATGACAACCCTTGGTTTAAAATCCTGCTGGTTGACTGATTATCTGCTCAAGACAAAGGTTAAGGTATGTAAAACTTTACTTTATTAGCTGTTTTAGGGATGCACTGTGGATCAAATGCACATTTTGTTTACACTACTGATAACTCAAACAAAAACTTACTGTTTCTTGTAGGAGTTCTGCAGCACAAATATTTATCGAAAAGACACGCCCAGAGAATACTCATTACAATGCAACGCGCTGAAATACAATATCTTTCTGGAATGGAAATCACTCTTTTCTTGCGGTTTGTCGTGACAAACTCTGCGAAGGAAAATCTAAGAATATAAGGAAGAAACTCAAAATATTCTCATTATAATTCAATTGATACATAACATGGAAATAATTCCTCCAAAAATGTTTGACAGCAAATAAATATTCATGTCCACTGTGCCTCACAACAAAACTGGTAGGTGACTGCGTGGCTGGCTTAAATTCTGTGCCAAAATGTAAATAACCGTTGATACAATCAGACAAGTTTACATCGAGTTTTGCTAAATTGTAACATCATGTCGTAAAAAATAAATTTAGAACATTCATCATTGAAATTCCCGCTACCGCTGTCTTTGCTGCAAGAAAGCCTACAACTACAAACTAAAATTGTAAAAGCCTCGGTCCATGGTGGTGTCATGGTAATCTGGCCTTGGAATCTAAAGTCGACAATCCAGTAAAGATGACAAAATTGAATGAAGTCTTTTCGTAAATTCATCATTGAAATTTTCGGTACCGCTGTCCTCGCTGCAAGAAAGCCTACAATATATGACAAGTGTTACTGTAAACCAAACAACTATTCAACCTAAATTAAATTGTGATAAATTTGATTCATCAAAACACAGCGAAGAAGGAAACAACATTATCGTCGAAGTAGAAAACTTAAATTGTAAATGCCTCGGTCCGTGCTGATGTCATGGTAAACTCCTCTTTGAATCTAAAGTCGACACTCCAGTAAAGATTAAAAAAATAAATTGAAGTCTTTTCGTAAATTCGTCATTGAAATTTCCGGTACGTTGTCCTCGCCGCAAGAAAGCCTACAATATATTACAAGTGTTACTGTAAACCAAAAAAACTATTCAACCTAAATTAAATTGTGATAAATTTGATTTATCAGAAACATCGCGAAGCAGGAATCAGTGTTATCGTCATTGAAATTGCCGGTACTGTTGTCCTCGCTGCAAGAAAACCTACAACATATGACAAGTATTACTGTAAACCAAACAACTATTCATGCTAAATTAAATCGTGATAAATTTGATTTATCAGAAACACCGCAAAGTAGGAATCCGCGTTATTGTTGAAGTAGAAAACTAAAATTTTAAATGCCTCGTCCATGCCGCTGTCATGGTCTTTTCGTAAATTCGTCATTGAAATTTCCAGTACCGCTGTGCTTGCTGCAAGAAAGCCTACAATATACGACAAGTGTTACTGTAAACTGAAAACTATTCAACCTAAATTAAATCGTGATAAATTTGATTTATCAGAAACATCGCGAAGCAGGAATCAGTGTTATCGTCATTGAAATTTCCGGTACAGTTGTCCTCGCTGCAAGAAAACCTACAACATATGACAAGTATTACTGTAAACCAAACAATTATTCAACCTAAATTAAATCGTGATAAATTTGATTTATCAGAAACACCGCAAAGTAGGAATCCGAAACACCGCAAAGTAGGAATCCGCGTTATTGTTGAAGTAGAAAACTAAAATTTTAAATGCCTCGTCCATGCCGCTGTCATGGTCTTTTCGTAAATTCGTCATTGAAATTTCCGGTACCGCTGTGCTTGCTGCAAGAAAGCCTACAATATACGACAAGTGTTACTGTAAACTGAAAACTATTCAACCGTAATTAAATCGTAATAAATTTGATTTATCAGAAACATCGCGAAGCAGGAATCAGTGTTATCGTCATTGAAATTTCCGGTACAGTTGTTCTCGCTGCAAGAAAGCCTACAACATGTGACAAGTGTTACTGTAAACCAAACAACTATTCAACCTAAATTAAATCGTGATAAATTTGATTTATCAGAAACACCGCAAAGTAGGAATCCGCGTTATTGTTGAAGTAGAAAACTAAAATTTTAAATGCCTCGTCCATGCCGCTGTCATGGTCTTTTCGTAAATTCGTCATTGAAATTTCCGGTACCGCTGTGCTTGCTGCAAGAAAGCCTACAATATACGACAAGTGTTACTGTAAACTGAAAACTATTCAACCGTAATTAAATCGTGATAAATTTAGTTCATCAGAAAACATCACGAACAGGAATCGGTATTATCGTTGAAGTTTAAAAAACTGGAATTGTGAATCCCTCATTCCATGCCGGTATCATGGCAAAGTCTGACTAGGTAAACAAAACATTTGTAGCTGTAAAATTCCGCATTGTAACAATTTCATGGTTTACAGTAATCAGAAAAATTCTAACAAATTCAGGCCTGATAAGTATCACTAAAACTTCCAGCAGATCCATATTGCAACACTAAGACAATTTATTTTCATATATTGTTTTACTATATCATCTTGAATGCACTATGGTCTTCCCTGTGATGAATCCTAAGGTACTTTTGTACAAAAGGTTATATCTGATGGGGTAAGTATGCTACCTGCATGACTTCTGATTTCGGCCTGTAACTAAAATGGTAGGGTGTTTGGAAGTATTAAGAAATATCTTTATAAGTGTCGAAGCAATTGCCAGAAGTGGTTGGATCGTAACAGGTTTGTATATGTTGCTTATGCTCATTTTCAATAGGTGTTGATACATTCTTTGATCCCCCTAGTAAACCCTATCTGGTACTTGTGTCAAGGTACATTGGCCACAGACTCTCTAATATCTTCAGACCCAACCAGTTATTCATGAATGTAAGGTAATGCATACTGTCAGAGGTATCGTTATCTTCCAACACATCAACACTCAGTGTTCTCCCCAGAACTTTGGCTCCTGGAGTGATTGGTTGACATAAATCTATATTTTCAGACTTTTTTCTAGCATCTGCAGTAAATTAAATACCATAAATGAAACTATTGCAATCTACTCTTTAACGGTATACCCAATTTTATTAGTCATGTGATGATCAGTACTATCACACGCCCCATACCTTTGGCATATTGTACTTCAATGGAATCAAGACAGTAAAAAAGAATGAATGTTTTACAAACACAGAGTACCGTTGCTGTCATCCTATCGCCGTGGTTGACATAAGCTCGGCAGCAGTGTTCCCTCTAAGGTTTCGAGAGGGTGCGCAACTTGAGATACACCTGATTGCCTCACAGCTGGGTCCGTTCATGTATATGCTGATTTATTGAGGTACGTCACAACGTACAATGAACGTTGATGGCAACTGCGCCGCCAGTGGGCGCTTAACTCGAAACGCGGAAGTAAAATCTACACTGAGATTGCACATTTTGCCCTGAGTTATTGTTTCCAAAACTAATACCGATTGAAATGACAGACTAAAGTTGCGCAAACCATGAAATTTCACTGCAAGAGCAGTCGGAGACACTGCGCAATTAGTGTGCAAATAAGCCTTAGCGGGAACACTGCTCAGCAGGTGGGTTGAGTGGTAAACAGATCACTATCACTCTGATTATACTCTGGGGAGAACACTGATACTTGTATTCTATAAATATAATCAGTCAGGTATGATAGCCATGGTAAAAGTGAACACATGTGAAGTCCAACTACCAGTCTCTTTCATTTCCAAAACCTGTTATACTCAGCTGTAAAAACTTATTTGTGACTTGAAAATGGTGACACACTGGCCACTGTTGATGGTTAGCCACTCATTTGAAAATCTTATCATGCTATAGTGCTGCTATGTTTCTGGAAATGTCCCAGACTTACCTTGAATGTCAACTATGTTAACAAATTCAATACAAAATGAATTCTCTATCAAAAGGTTACCTTACAGCAATATCTGTTAGCTTCCCTTATTAAAAATTTAATTTTAATCCCATAGACAACAGCAATCACGCTATATTTTGATTCATTTATCTATTTTCCAACTTAAACTTGATATTTTACTCAACTGCAAAAATCTATTTGCTTTCCCTACTTAACTATATTTATGCTAAAAAGTTAATCTGCCCCTGAGACAACCCCAACCACAATATATTTTAACTCAATTATCAATTTCCCCAAAACTGGACATTTTATCTACTTGCTTCCCCTACTTAATACAATTTACCCTAAAGTTCAATTTATGCCCCAAAGATAATAAAAATCACTTAATGTTTTAACCCTGCTTTCAGTTCAAATCAAAAAGCTAATTTCTTCCTCTTCCATGCCAAGTGGGTGAAAAAACATCTGGTTGTGGCTCAATACCGCTTTTAACTAATTTGGCAGATTGGGAAGTGTACTGTTGGGCAGAAAAAGCATTAAATCAGTTGTTTATTGCCCCCTCCAAATTCTACCCTTTAATTGCTTAATAAAAAGTTATTGTATTATCCCAGTAAATAATATTTACTCTAAAAATTATTTTATGCTCTCAGACACCAGAAATCCTAATATTTTACAAACCACCTATCTATATTCAAGTGGATCCTTTACAACACAGAAAATGTATATTTGCTTCCCCTGCTAAATAAATATTTACTCTAAAATTTAATTACTGCCCCTGAGAGAACCAACCACATTATCTTTAACTCAGTCATCAATCACCCAAAAGTGAACATTTTATCGGATTGGAAAAAATTGTTTGCTTCCCCTACTTGATAAATATTTACCCTAAAGTGCAATTTATGCCCAAATCAAAAAGCTAGTTTCTTCCCCTTCTTTACAACCATGCCAAGTGGGTGAAAAAAACATCTGGTTCTCGCTCAATACCGCTTTTTACTAATTTGGCAGATGGGGAAGTGTACTACTGGGCAGGAAAAGCATTAAATTAGTTGTTTATTGCCCCCTCCAAATTCTACCCTTTCCTTGCTTAATAAAAAGTTATATTTACTCTAAAAATTATTTTATGCTCTCAGACACCAGAAATCCTAATATTTTATAAATCACCTATCTATATCTGATTCAAGTGGATCCTTTACAACACAGAAAATGTATATTTGCTTCCCCTGCTAAATAAATATTTGCTCTAAAATTTAATTACTGCCCCTGAGAAAAAGTGAACATTTTATCGGATTGGAAAAAATTGTTTGCTTCCCCTACTTGATAA
The DNA here is from genome assembly GCF_041260155.1 of Ptychodera flava. Classification (NCBI taxonomy): domain Eukaryota; kingdom Metazoa; phylum Hemichordata; class Enteropneusta; family Ptychoderidae; genus Ptychodera; species Ptychodera flava. The sequence continues at coordinate 40,646,774 of NC_091943.1, read as the reverse complement.
ATATTTACCCTAAAGTGCAATTTTTGCCCAAATCAAAAAGCTAGTTTCTTCCCCTTCTTTACAACCGTGCCAAGTGGGTGAAAAAAACATCTGGTTCTGGCTCAATACCGCTTTTTACTAATTTGGCAGATGGGGAAGTGTACAGGTACTATTGGGCAGGAAAAGCATTAAATCAGTTGTTTATTGCCCCCTCCAAATTCTACCCTTTCCTTGCTTAATAAAAAGGTATTGTATTGTCCCACTAAATAATATTTACTCTGAAAATTAATTTATGCTCTCAGACCCCAGAAATCCTAATATTTTATAAATCACCTATCTATATCTGATTCAAGTGGATCCTTCACACCACAGAAAATGTGTATTTGCTTCCCCTGCTAAATAAATATCTACTCTTAAAAATTTGATTACTGCCCCTGAGACAACACGTACCAACCACATTATCTTTTAACTTGGTCATCAATTACCCAAAGCTGAACACTCTATCGGATTGGAAAAAGTTGTTTGCTTCCCCTACTTGATAAATATTTACCCTAAAGTTCAATTTATGCCCCAAAGACCATAGAAACCACTATCTTAACCCTGCTTTCAATTCTCTCCAGCACCTCAAACCATTTACTGTAGTGCAAAAAAAGTAAATTATTGCTTCCCCATCTCAATCAGTCTGATAAGCCTTTACCCTAATTCAAAGCAAATGGATTCAGATGTTACACAACAACCATACATCAGTAACCAGTAACCTTCTTTACATCAATCTGCTTGTCAAATGTTTGCTCTTTTATCAAGAAATAGTGAATTGTGACCCAACACCATTCAAAATGCCCAGCAGATATTTCCTACTTTAACCAATAACCCATAGCAAGTGACACAGCATAAGCTATTATTCTATATAATATTTACTGCAAGAGAACTTTACAAGGTAACAGCTCGTATCCATAAACTCTTTATTCCATAAAAGTTTTGTAGTTGGACTTCACTCTCATGAAATGTTCACATCCTTTTCCTGTGATGAAATAAGAGCAACAAACACAGGACTCTTCACATTATAATACAACATATACACCTATGAAATGTTAGACCAGTGGTCTCCCATTGGCACCTCGTACTATCAATTTACCTTTTATGAAACAATTTTAACATAATTCATAAGTTAAACAAAGCAAAGAAACCTAGTTACCATATTTATGTCATTAAATTAAAAAAAAAAGTACCTGTGGAATTTTGAACAGTGTTGGCATTACAATACTGGTCTTGCATACTAATCCCTATGATTTGTAACTTTTATCTTATTTTGTCACAAGTGTTGACATATGCCTTGTCAATTGCATGAAGCTTTATGAAAAAAAAGTCCAAGTTGAAAAATAGTTCTTATTTGAAGCCCTATAATACTCCACTGCTTTATAAATACTTATGAAAAAAATTAAATTTTGGCCCCCAGGACAACAGCAATCACATTATATTATTATTCATCTATTTTGCAACTTAGACTGGACCATTAAAAAGCTGTCAGCTTCCCCTACTTAAAATATACATGTATTTACCTAAAAATGTAATTTATGCCCTGGAGACAGCTGCAACCACAATATCTCTTAACTCAGTTGTCTATTACCCCAAAAACTGGACCCTTTGCCTCACTGCAAAAAGACATTTGCTTCCCCAGCCTTATAAACATTTATGCTACAAATTCTACACATGGCAAACAATGCGAGCTGAATGAATGAAATACGCAAGTTTGCTGAGGCTGTGTGCCATGTGCAGAGGAGGATGATATCTTTTAAATCATTTATCTATTTCTTATATTAATTGTTTGTTTAAGTCCCATAATACAAAGTGATATCAATACAAATACTTTTTTCTATGACAGATCGTTTTGAATCCATAATTAAAAATAGTCCCTCTTGTGAAAACCAAAGAAAATGAGTTGTTTGTGATTCTTGCATTGTTGTAACATTACGACAAACAAATCCTGATCAAGCACAGATTTTTGAACTCTGTTGTAGCTCTTCATTACCTCACAAAAATTTGCAATCTGAAATAAAATGCCAAAATTAAGTTTAAAATAATGCACTAGAGTCCATGTGATCTGGGGGAAACAGGTACCATTTGCTTAATTTCATATGATAAAATTTAATTCAGGCACTTATTCACTCAATTACTTTCCATTATCTTAAAGCAAATACATGAATATCAAGTTGGAGTAACTTTGCTTTAAAATACTCTTTGCATGATAGATTTATGATTTCAAATGGACCAACTACGGTACAAGATATTTTGAGAAAAATCATGCCATTCATTTACACATGGACCAACTACAAGCTATTTTGAGAAAAATGCCATTCATTTACACATGAGCCCTTAAGATACAAAGATTATCCTAATAATCATTTATTCTCAAGGTACGGTATGTATGGGTACCTACCAGTGTACATTGCAAAATCAATTTTTATGATAAGATGAAAAAGCAAAACAGAAGGGGGTCCTTTGAACAGACAATTGTACTACACCAATCTAGACTTTGGCATCAATATACTGATAATCATAATTATTTTATCATTTTCCTGTTTAAGGACACAAAAATCATTTCATCAAAATAACTGATCACATTTGCAATGCCATACTTCTTAATCCCTTTTCCAATCAAGTTCATATATCACCATCAAGTTCATTAAAACTAGTGAAGCACACTGTCACATTTTGAGCATTTTAACAAAAAATTAAAGAGTAGAAGACCCCTGAAATCACAGACACTGTAAACATGATTTTTATAGACTAAAGCTGCTATAATATACCAAGTCAAGTAGATGGAAATACATAATTGTTTTGGCTCAATATCGCTTTTTATTGACCTGGCTGGTAAAAAGTTATAGTGCTTTTGATTTTCTAAGATCCTTTACCAACCTGCAGCTGTTTGCCATATGCCATTAACATGGCTTGACATGACAATTCATGTTTCTGTCACAGACATTTAGTGAAAGTGCAACTGACATTGCAGTACCTATGACACTGACTGTAAACTATGGCTCTGGTTTAATTGTACATCCTTTGTCGCTCAGTCAAGTCATTATTTATCCCTTGGCAAAGTAGTAATGCCTATGAAATTGAGACCGTTTGGCATTCTATCAAACCCTTGCTTGGTGAAGTTATATTCGACATCCTAAACATTTAACCCTTTTCCTGCCGGGTGAAAATACATATGGTTTTGGCTCAATACCGCTTTTTACTGCCTTGGCAGATGTCCGGCAGGTAAAGGGTTAATTATTGCTTGATCACAGAATCACTACTTTGATCGGCTTTATTGCTGCCTGGTCCGTTTAAAGAGTGCCTCCTGTGAGCACAACAACATTGAATTGATGCAAAGGTTACTCCATGCAAACAGTCCTGGAGCATTTTGCTATAATGGTCAATCTATGGAACAGAGTGTGTTCACATATCATGTGCTCATCTAATGATTTCAATTTGGTGATCACTTAAACATTATGTAGGATGTTACTGCGATTGCAACCTGACTTATTGGCTTAAATGTGAATCTTTTAATAAGATTGCTTAATTTGGTCTTTTCATTGAAAATCAGGGGCTGATTTATTGTGTGGTTTCAAGTCAAAACTTCAGCATATTTACCAGATTTATAAAACATTGCCTTATTATTTTGAATTTTAGAGGCCTACTCCAGCCTTTCACTGTGGTTATTACTCATTATACATTGCTCAGTGTATTAAATGTTAACATGTATAATTGTTGATGTCCATGGCATCTGATGGCTGTATGTAAATTGTTGAAATATAGTGATTATGTACCATGTATGTAGTTTTGTACACAGAGGTGAATAAAAAAGCTGGTGGTAAGTTGCTCCGAACAGATCAAAATACCCTCAGAGTTGGAGATGGCATCGCAATGACGGCTGTAGGTATTGGAGCGACAATGCAGCTACCAGGGAGCATCATCCGAGAGGGCACACCAAGCTATCGCGTCTACCCAATGACGAGCTAGAACCTTAAGTGAGGTTTGCTTACAGCAGGGTGACATATAATTGCACATCTCTAACTATTGACACAAATGTGGTAAGATGCCAAGACCACATAGTACAGCTGCAATCCAATCAGTCTCATCACTGAGATTGTATAAAGTGAACCACCACAGTCTTGTTTGGTCATATTTTTTCATTCTGAGAAGCACTATAAATTGAATTGGCAGATGTGCTGTAGCTGCGGCCTGACTCCACTAAAACCAATTAGCTTTTGCACTTTCAATGAAAAGTACCAAATTATTTTCCTTTGTGAATGAGATTCATCATAAATTAATGTTTCACTTTCCTACATTATGTTTTGTGAGCAAACCAAATTTATATTCAAACAGATGGTTTATCTTATGTCAATACTCTTTGTTACATTTATTGACCATAAATACCAATGTGCTTTCTGCAGACTGTCTTATATTCATCCTTCCAAATTTATGGTAACAATGTCATTAATTTAAAATTACACCATGTCCACTTTTGTTTTGAACAAAAAAAGACTTTCAAAAATTTATGTGTGGCAGTCCTTCTTCATTGCCAAGGGATAGGCGAATGGCTTTTAACTGTTAGTGGCATCATATTCCAATTGCAAAAAAATGTTGTTTGTAATGTAGTTGTAGAAGTATTCTCTTTTACTCAATATTGTATGATAGGAATTATGCTATGAAATATCAAATCATGCAGTTGATTCAAAAAAGGATATTTTCATTTGCATTGCAATGTTGGTTGCATGAGTAATGCGAGTTTCTCTATATTCATATGGTAGTCATGTTGAAAATAGCCTGTCAAGAAATAACAAATTGTTTCAAATCACTAGATGTTATAAGTGCAATTACACTATTACTTGGTGGTGACTAAACCTGGTTTTCTGATACAGTTGTATCATACCACTCCCATACAGTGACATTTACATGTTGAGCTTAATTAGTGAACAATTTATTGTAAATGGCTTATGGCAGACAAAGTTGGCTGGTTTAGGTGACCATTTCACGTAAATTTGTTGATCAATATTTTTTCTTTCTGTTAAGAAGGCCTCGCCAAAGTCTCACTTTCAGTTGATGTTTTTTGGCCATCACACAGATTACACCAATACACCTGTGCAGTTTCACTATGTGGCACTGTCCGTTATACAGTGATGATATCATTGATACATTTTGGCATTGATACACTGGTATTTATCCATGATACCTTTTCGTTTCTCAACTGCCATGTTCAAGTTCTGTAACAGCCAATCAGTCAAATATAAATGATAAACTCCCTCTATCTCAAGGCCATGTTTATCGTCGTAAGACACTGATCCTTCATTAACATGCGGCAGATACAAATTATTTCTGCATTGTATAACATTTTTTACACAATTTTGCATATCCAATGCTCATTGCTGACTCAGATTCCAATTGTTGGAGTGAATGATACCTGTTTCCTTCAGATTACAACCAGCCAATCAAATTGCATTTGGAATTATTTTGTGAATGGACTAATAATGAAAAGTATTCAAAGACAAATATCCAGCGTTTACTCTGGGCTGGAGAAATCTCCTTTTCAATACCACAAGTAGCTGGCTCTGTGCTGAACCCGGCCCCGCTGGGTACAGAAGTAGCTGGCCCCACACATAAAAACAACACAGCTGTATAAAACCAATTGCTCAGAATGATTGATCATAAATTTCCTTCCATACATATTATGTTTATAAGTTTATGTACTGATACTTCATTTTCATTTCACTGACAACTCCCTAATTGTGCTGTATGTGCCGGTATATCCAGGCAAATTGGGTTGGGGTCCTCTCGAGACAGCCTGGTGGTACGTTAAGCTCAGATTTTCCCTACAGCCGATATCACAGTCTTCAGCAAATTGTACAGTTGTTCAAGTGTGACATATGTATCACTAATTGATCACAAGATTAATGTAAACAATGGAATCAAACCAAAAGGTTAGTTTACTGTTGGACTGGGTGCATACGATTACTTTGCAGTGAGGCTGGGTTGGTTGCAGGGCCAGTATCTTCTGTATTCTCCTTTTCTTTGTATTTACTTGACAGACAAATGTTATCATTTTTTTCCGCAGAAAAATCAAATTTTTTCAAGTCTGGTTATGATGGCCCCTTTTTCCTAAAATTGCCCCTCAGGACAAGTAGGGGCCCACAGAGAAGCTGTCTTGTTCCATTAGGACAATGCTCCACCTCACAAGTCAGTTGTTGCCATAGCAACAGTGTGTGACTGCAGCTTCAAACTCATTCCACACCCACCATACTCTCCTGACCTAGCACCCTCAGACTTTCATCTCTTCCCCAACATGAAGAAACAGTTAGCTGGAAAGCATTTTGACGATGATAATGACGTCATATCTGCCATTCAGGACTTTTTTGACCACCAAGATGAAACCTCCTACAAAGCAGGGATCCAAGCACTGCAACATTGCTGGCAGAAGTGTGTGGACTGCAAGGGGGACTATGTTGAAAAATAAATAGCGTAGAAACTTATTCCAGTAGGACTGCATAGCTTGGCTCAAAACTTTTCATCCTCTGCCCTCGTACTTGACAAGCTTCATGCAATTGACAGGGACAATGCAAAGTAGGGCATTTGAAATAACTGATTTGACATATTCAGGGCTTGAACTTAATACTTGCCTGCTTGCCCAGGGCAAGTAAAACCTGACATTTGCAAGTAAAAATAAATTGCACTTTCTCATTCAGGCAAGTGACAGACTTTGATCAAATTTACATGTTTTGGAAATAAAAGACTCAGAAACTTTGTTAAACAATACTTGCTGCTATCAAGTTTCAAGGCACTGAAGCAGGGATTACACCAACAAGCCAACAAGTAATCTGGCAGACATCAACATTCAGAGATTCACAGTGATATCCAGCTGTTGTCGTCCCTCCCTCAGGAAATATAATCTTTCTGAAGTAAACTTGCATTTGTCGCAATTGACTCCAAAGACACTATAGATATGCTTATGCAAATTCACATCTATTACCCCAGCCCTGCACTGGAATATTGGTGGATGAGTTTGCATAGATCATAAAGACCAACACTTATGGATTGTGACAATTGTCATGAACATCAATACAAACAAGACCATAAATGTAAGCAGCAAAAAAATTTTGCAAGCGGGTTTACTCATTGGACAAGTAAAATTTCTGGATACTGGCAGGTAAAAAGTTAAGTTCGAGCCCTGATATTGGACTGATGTAGAATGTCAAAAAGTCTTGACTACAGACCAAACAATGTTGGGTCCACATGTAACATTCTGAGGAATAAGAAGCTGCAATTGCTAATTGTAAGCCAGTCAAAAGATGCAAGGCCAGTATTTGAATGCCAGCACTGTTCAAAATCCACTGCTACCTGACTGATTATATTTTAGAATACAATATGTTATGTGTTAGAATATAACGATACCCTGCCCTATGCATTATCCTAACATTCATGAATTACTGGTGGTATTCTGGGGATATTACAGGGGCTCTGGCCTTTGTATCCTGACATCTGTGCCATTTAGGGTTTGTGGGGGGTATAGGATGTAGTTTCACCTTGCGGAATGGGTACTGGGTGGTATCATACATTCGTGTTACTTTGCAATTGCTCTCTTGGTGATTGTTTTCCACACTTATGAGGGTATTTTTATCTCAAAATTCATTAGTAAAAGTTGTGCACGTGGAATCTTACACCAATATTCAATGTTTCCATCGAAATTAAATGTATCAACTTGATTGTTTACCTTTCAATTAATCATTTTTTTTTCTGTTCCATTTGTTTTCATGATACAATGCCATGAAACACTGCATGAGTCCCCTAAACGGAACTGAAGATGTCAGAAAATCAGACTTCTTAATCTGTCCAGAAATCGTGTAAGTTATAACACTGCTAAATGATAGGTTATTTATTTTTTATTTCCCATGAGCAAAGTGTTGGAAACTTCTGATTTTAGACCTGTCGATCTGTCGGTCCGTCCCTCAGGCTGAGCGTTTTTCATTAGCTTACCACTGAGATATAGACCAATATTTTTCAAAGTTGATACCAGGTTCATGTTGTGGTCACTGAAGTTTTAGCTTTGAATTTTTTTGGTGTCGCTCATAATGAATATGAATCTTCTTCTGTCTCACAGACAAACATCAAGCAGGAAGACCCAAGTTTCAGTAAGTGACATAATAGGAAAAAGGTGAGTATTTTCATTTTGATGTTATAGAATGTTCTAATATTTTGTTTGTATCTGTAGTAATGAATATGAATCTTTTTCTTTTTTGCAGATAAAACACAAATTATTTGCCCGTAATCAAACAAACAAAAATTTATATCATGTGTTTGAGCACCCTTCCCAACATTTTCATAAACTCTCTTTTTTTGTATGTTTTCCACTGTTTGGCATATTGAAAAAAAATTCCATTGAAAGTGCCACATCATACCATTAATTTTTATGTCATTCCTCATAAATTTATATAATTTTAATATTTCAACAAAAATTACTCTCCCATTCAAAACTTTACCATATTTCTATTTATTTGACCAAATCTAATCTCCCTTACAGCAAAGCTCCCCCCGCTTGATTTCTATGTGTTTGACCAAATTCCCTGTATTATTTCTTTGATTATTCACTGCTTAGTACCAAAAACCAACAGACTGCCTGACAATGCCACATATAACTCATTTTAAGCATCAATTGTCAAATTTTCTTTCACATTTCAATATTTTTCTCAAGAACTACCAATACCTAATTCAAACTTCAATAAATCAATGATTTACTGTTAAAATTTCCCAACTTACCCGGTAACTCTAAACCAAATTGTGACATGAAAATGCCACAAGATGCCTTATTTTATGCAATAATTATCACAAATTTGGCCTTATTTTATCACAAGTGTCAAAAATAATTTTCATTGATTAAATGTCATGATTTTCCTGAATACCAAATTTCCCCCACAGAATTTGACATGACTTTTTCACTTTTATTTTTATCAAAATGTTAAACCAAATTATAAAGAAAATGCCTCATAATGCCTTAATTAATGCAAATATTTCAAGGTAATATGATTTTTTTCTGTACTCAATATTTCATTTGTCTGACCCTCTGTCTAAAAATTTCACAAATTGCAATTTATGATTCATGATTGATACTGCAAAATTACCCCTGAGTGTGTCATTTTCACAAATTTGGCTGCAGTTTTTCAATATGTGCCATTAAACAACAAAAAAATATACATCTTCCAAATTTCATACTGTTAAAACAAACCATCTGTAATATTTCTTTTCATTGAAAATTGAAAACTATTGAAAACAAAAATATTCATTGAAAAATTTTTTGAAAAACGTTTTTGAAGAATACCTACAACTGTTATTTACAATTGGCATTATTTAAAAAAAAATTGGTATGATTCTGCATCATACCCTTTGTTATTATTTACATCATCTTGATCATATTACATAAAATTATATCCGAAAAATTCTAACATTATCCCTTTAAACAATTGATGGTTAATGTTCTGAAAAATTCCATGCAATAAAATATGATTTCAATCATTCTCACAAAAATTGACCATATTTCCAATAAACTTCATACACATTTGAATAATATATTTTTATTTTGATAACATTCTGGCAAAACGTCCCTGTGAATGTGGGCCTCGTTTGGCACAAAATTGTTGCACAATGTATGGATGCATGGCTAAAGCTTTGTGATTGGTGTGACTGTACAGTATAGTGGATTTCTTGTGATATTTTTGGATGTGACAGTCAATCATGACAATGGGTAACATTGAGACAAATGGCTCTTATTGAATACTTGCCAGCCTACATTTTAGATCAATGTAAAGTATTCAATAAAAAAGTTAATTGTCTCTTTTGATCATGTTGTTATTGTTGCTTTGACTTTATTTGCGTAGCTTCTCAAATTGTTTTGAAATTGGCCCTTGTAACGTGGTTGGCTATTGCACCCTCAGACATCACCTGATTTCCTTCCGCTGTACATGTGATACCTTTTGGAGAACTTTAAGCATACATCCAGCATTGGCGACAAATCTATTTTAATTTTTTTTTGGCATGATTACTCTCCTAAATTTAGAATGTTCAATTTTTCAAATTCACATGCACATTGATAAATTTATCTACATATTTTCCCATTTACATTAACCATCAATTGACAAATGTACTCTTAAAATTTTTTAGCATTTTCCATAACCTATCATAAAAATATCCCAAGTCTCCCCATGACATTGAATAATTTACTTTTGGCTTGTTTTTGTTTTAATACCTTAACTTTTGACCCTGTCCCTTTTATAAAAAAAGACCAATGAGATGATGCAGGATCATTCCTCAGTCCAATCATCAAATTAAAATTCCCCAATATTCAAATTTGATTATGCATTTTATCTGAACAATTTTGTCATTTTGCTTATTTCCATTTACTAAGTACTCTAAATTTTCATCAGTCATCAAATTGAAATTGACACATTCACTTTATTATGACCCCCTAAAAATGTGTAATTTGGCCTATTTGAATTAAATTTGTAACCGGATGATTCCTAAACTGTTCAAAATATTTGTAATCCACTTATCACACAAATTGTCTTATGTGGCATTTTCACCCGTCCCAAACTCAAATGTAATTTTACATAATTCAAGTTTTCATTTTGCACAAGTCTGGTTCCCTCCTGCTTATATATGAATGTTCAAATTAAATTGATTATCAATGGATATTTGTGTCTGTCAAGGTCGTGTGGCATTTTCATGTTCCCTGCCATTGAACTTTATGAAGTCAATTTTTAATCATGATGCAAATGAATGACATCACTTGACCCATTCTGATTCCACCATTTGAGATATGAACTGTTCTTAAAAATTTGGTTGTCCTTTAAAATACAAATTCCCCAAGGTAATGTGGCATTGTCACCAGTCTCATTATCCTGTAAACTTTACAAAGTCCCTTTTGATTTCATTTGACATTGTTTGGCCTATATCAGCTTCAAAACACCTGATATGTGAACTGTTCAAATTTGATTGATGATGTGGCATTTTCACCCTCTTTTTATTTAAAACTCTTAACACTTTTTTATTTTGCAATATGACCCTCCGACACCTATTTAACATAACCAATGATTGTTTGAAAGCAAACACCCCAATTTATTCCCCAATAAAAATATGTGTTCACATTTTTTCCATTTGCCCTATCTTAAACTGACTTTTCATTTATTGTGTCATACTTACAGAAGGTCTCACAAACATCAGGGGGTTTGATTTTATTGGGGTAATTGGATGAGGGATTGGTGTGGGTTGGGATTATGTTTTGTTCTCTCTGCAGGATGGAAGTCTTACGGTTCACCGATGAAGAAGAAGAAGAAGAAGAAGAAGTAGAATGGGTTTTGGGTTGGATTATGTTTAGTTCTCTCTGCAGGATAGAAGTTGTACGATTCACTGAAGAAGAAGAAGAAGAAGAAGAAGAAGAAGAAGATGACAAAGAAGAAAAGAATGGCACCACCGATGAAGATGTTGGAACAATTGCTTTGAATTTGTTGATTTGTATGACAATTTATTTGTAAATTAAATTTGTATAACATGTATTTGTATATTAAATAAAGGCACTCTGCCCATATTAAATAAAGGCATATTGCCCATATCTTTCCCTCCTCTTCTTCTTTAGAATTTTCGGCCATTCATTAGGTAAATTATTTCAAAAAGTCAGTGAAACTACCGAAATTGGAACACAGAAAACTAAACTATGTTATTTTGTGTTCCGGAGCTGCCTACAGAATATTGTTGTTTTTTTTCCCTCTCAAAAACGAGAGGTTTTTTTTTCGTTTTGTAGATGGCTCAGTGTATTTTGTTTGGATGTCTGTATAACTTAGTTGCCATTTAAATACGTTCAGGCCCCAAAAGAGACCACCAAAAATGCACAAATCAATTTTTCAGAGACTTCATAGACTTTGAACTTGGTAGGAGCGTTGATTGAATGATGGCGCCATTGCATGTTAGGCACTTAACTGCACCGCACATAGGCACAATAAATATCTAGGCACAATAAATATCAGTGCATTCAACGTTCTCATCAAGTTGGAGACTTGAAAAATCTGTCTGAAACTTTTGTACATTGTCGTTGGCTGAGGTCAAGCTGAATTTTCGTTTATAAATTAATATTGTTTGGCTTAATTGACATTTTTCCAATGATGCATAGTCAGCTTGATACGGGTATTATTTAGTATTAGCCTCTGTGCTAGGCAGTGCGAATCTGCTGGTACCCCAAGTATGACAGTATATTTATCATTGGCAAATGTTAATATTTGTAAAAGACCACTTGACTGCAACTGAAAATGCATGTTGCAAATCAACATTTAGCATATTGGCACAAAATTGATACAAAATTGGTCTCACTTAGAAAAATTCATTTTGATAAATTGATATCAGAATTGGTAGACACTGGCTATACTGGTAGTAGGCTTAATCAGACTATGTTGGAGATGGTGTACCCTCTGTGGCAAAATCAAGAAGAACCTGCAAAAAATCACTTAAGGCTTTGTTGAAAAGGTCATTACTGACACAGTGACATTTTTAGTCTCCACCAACACCGTCCGGGGGGACTTACAGGTTTGGTCATGTCCGTCCGCCCGTCCATGCGTGCATCCGTCCACGCATATGCCTGGAGCGATTTCATTCAAACTTGGTACAAGGATTATTACCTATGCCATACATATGCACCTTGATTTCTTTTGTGATCTGATCCAAAAAGGCCGTGTGGCGGCCATTTTGTTTCCTGTATTTGATGTCTTTGCGTATGTTCACACAAATTTCTCAGTGATACTGTGAGCGATTCCATTCAAACTTGGTACATAGATTACTCTATATGTAATAACTATGCACACTGATTTTTGTTTTGATAAGGTTTAAAATGGCTGTGTGGCGGCCATTTTGTTTCCTATATTTGACGACTGTGCGTTCATTCACGTAAATTTCTCAGTGAATTAATCCCTATGTCATATATATGCACGCCTATTTTTGTAATGATTTGATCAAAAATGGCTGTGTGACGGCCGTTTTCTTTCCTATATTTGATATCCATCCACAAGGTTGCCAGGAATGATCCACAGGGGTTCCAGGATGGTATTAATATTAATGCTATGCATAGGGGCTCATGAATGCAGATATTTGAGATATGCCTGTGCCAATTCTTTTTAAACTTGGTATAAGGATACTATACTATGGCATACATATGCAGGTCCATTTATATCGGTATGGCATGCATAATTAGTGCTAATTTGCATAATTTGGGATAAGAACGCTGTTTCTGGTACAACTGTGCCAAATTTGATGAAATTTTTTGCAGATGTTTTTCACACAGAGTTCTAATACCAGTCAATGACATATGTCAGTATTGCATCAATTAATTGCTAATTTGCATATTTGATGAATTTTTGTAATTAGGATGATGTCTAGAATAAACTGCAACAGATTTAATGAAACAAATGGTACAAATCTTCAGCATACAGCCCTACAATAATGTACAAAGACACTAAGCAGTATCATGTTAATTCATTGCTAATTTGCATATTTCATTCCTTTTCCTAATTAGTGGGCTATCTCCAGAACAACTGCTAATTTTATGAAACGCAGTGCAGATTTAGATCTGTCAGTATTATAATACTATGTGAACACATTAAGGAGTATCATGTAATTTAATTGCTAATTTACATATTTAATGAAATTTCATAATTATTGTCATATGTCTAGTAATACTGAATCAAATTTAATGAACGTACAGATTTTTTCCTTCCAGTAGTCAAATGGCGTGCAAAGGTATGTAGCAGTTTCTTATCAGTTAATTTCTTATTTGCATATTGAATGAATTTTTGTAATTAGGCTGATATGTCAAGAAATAGTGCAACAAATTTCATGAAACTTGGTATAGATGTTGAGCTCAAATTGCTGTATTGGTGAATAAAGACATTTATCTGTGTCATGTTTATAAAGTTTTAATTTGCATATCAAATGAACTTTCTTGATTAGAATAATCGCAATCATACCAATCCATAATCCAATAACACTAGGTCACAATTCGCACGACAATAGTTGTAAACATAGACACAAAACAGCACAGAACAGACAGTAAATAGACGGTACACAAACAAAGTCAAATTCATGAAAGAAAGATATATAGACCTCTGGCCAAAAGACCAAGAAGTGGTGTCAGGTGTTTCGAAAATAGTAAGCGCATCCTGCCCCACATGTGGCACCCGCCATATATCAATCTGTAAGTCAGATAGGTAGTGGTCACTAACTAAGGCCCCATGTCACCGATGCCATCAGTGATCATTTGTCGAAGAGAGATATCGTATTTAGCAACCAGCTTGCGATACCTGCCAAAAAAGCGTTTGAATGTAGAGACAAGTCTTGCTCTGGTGTAACCTTGATTTAACAGTTGGAAAGAGAGATGACAATGTCTCTCTGATATGTGTCCAGATATGCTGCATCACATTTTATGAAACATAGTACAGACGTTGACCTCTGAGTACTGTAATACTGTGTGAAGATATGAAGAAGTATCATGTCAATTAATTGCTTATTTGCATAGTTGATGAATTTTAATAATTAATATGAAATATCTAGAAGTGTTGCATCAAATTTGATGCAACGTGGTACGGATGTATATCTTCCAGTAGTGTAATGATGTACAATGTTATGTAACAGTATGATGGTACAGATGTTAATCTCACAGTACTGTAATACTATGTGAAGACATTAAAGTGGCACTCCCACTTGGCAACATTTTTAAAGCACATTTTTTAATGGCAACGGTCGATATTTGACGTGGCGACTGCGCGCGGATCGCCAGATATCGACAAAAACATGTCTTCAAAAAAGTAAGTTTGAATTCCGGTGGCCCACCTAAATTAAGCTTCCGAACACCGAACGTTCGGCACTGGGGCCAATGTTGTCAACTAAGATATATACTGGAGCCATTGTCAACTAAGCTATGGAGTACAAGTCTATGCTTACGCTGCTGTACGCCACAGTAACACTGGCATCGGTGATCGGTCATGCCCCGTGGGAGAAAGCTGAGTCTTACTGACTTGGGGAAAAAACGAAAAACAATTTTTGCTGATTCCACCAGAATTCGCATAGGTGACCAGCACACTTACGTGCGGTTGATGCATAGCGGCCGTCGCGTGGTATGCATAGACGCATACCTCACGCGCGGCGTACTGTGTGGCAGACGACAAAATGTAGTCATCGGAGGCGGCTAATATTTTACACCTAAAAACTGATGTTTATGTGGTATTGGTTAAAAATATAATACAACTGATTTAGAATAATGAAAATGACGAAAACTAAGGAGAAGTTTTAAAAAAAAATTTCCTGAGGTAAAGGCATAATGCTGTATATAAAGTCTTTGCAGTGGGAAGTAAATTAATTGCTTCATTCGCACTTATTGTAGACTCCCTAGGGAATATCGTCAATCAGCGCAACAACAAACCTTCCGGGGATTTCGGGTCAAAATCAGAAACGATCGTAAAACTTCGGGATGTGAAAAATACGCTCAGGAAATGACATGTTTTTAATCAATATCTCGCGATCCGCATGCAATTGCCACGTCAAATATCGACCGTTGGCATAAAAAAAATGTGTCTTAAAAGTGTTATCCTCCAATAGTGTAATGGCATGTAAAGATATGTAGCAATATCATATTAATCAGATGTTGTGCTCTCAGATTGGTCATCAGTATCGTCAGAGTGGTTTTACATTTTACATCCACCACTATGGAGCTCATTCTCGGCCATTAAGGTTAAGTGCGACGAATTCGGTCGCGCACACGCTTTAGAACGTTTCTGCGCAAATTTAACTCCAGCCTGCCGCAAATGGGTTATTTTGTTGCTCATGTATTTAACATCACCTGTCATTGTTGAAATTGCGCTTTTACCTAATTTTTTGACCCAGTCTCTTAGAAATACATGTGACCTATAACCTTGTCATATTTTGATCCCCTAGGAAGCTGGTTTTTATTCAATATGAGCGACAAAATTAGGCCAAAGTAATTAAATTCTTTGTTTTGCGTCCCCACCAGCGTTGGTTTTTAAGGTTTTCATGAAAAACACACACAATGTATTTGAATAGGAAATTTTAGGACATGACCGCTTAGCTTTTCTGAACTAAAATTTTGTTACAATTTTTTATTTACTGCGATCAAATTACATTGTGTTAATTTTCTTGTGTGTGTTTTTCGGCCGCTTAGACGCGTACCTTTTCCCATTTAGAGTGGACGCAAAACAAAGAATTTACTTACTTTGGCCTTAAAATTTCTCTCCCATTTACATGGCGCATATTACCCATTCACCTGGAGATATTGTAAAAAGTAGCGCGGTGACACCCTTTTATTAAAAGTGTAAACAAAATGGTATTATGTCAGGATTTTATTCGCCAAGTTTGGTCAAAATGACACCATTCAGAGCGTCAGGAAGAAAGTTCGAAAATTATGTAGTGATATAATTTCGATATCGTCATTTTGTAATCGATACTTATGTAAAACTTTCTTTACAAACATCATGAAAACTATACATTCGATAGATATGGATCCTAAGTCTTGGTTTTATTAAAATTAACTCATTTGCTAAGCTTTTTATAATTGCTTTCTTTAGTTTCAGTGAATTATATTATTTTTATTTATTTCTAACGACGCCATTTTAACGTCCGTTTCCATGGAAACGAGCGTGGTTACCCCCATTTTTTATTTCATTTTTGCACTTGCACAAATTCCATGAATATTTGTGCAAAGTTTCAAGAAAATGACACCACAACTCAATTTTGACGTAATTCGTAATACTTCACCTTAAGCCTCATTTGTATTGCAGTATTTTTAATCACAGACCCAGTTAATGAACAAGACTATCCTCACTCTCCGAGGACCAGTAATCAAACAATGGTACCGTGGACATCACGATCCCAATACGAGGGCAAACAACATACACTTCCTCCGTAATGGAAATGTACTGCTGGTCATGACATCGAGTTTGGTTATATTCACTTTGCAGAACTTAGACGTCATATTCACAGAGAAGTTTGAGTTCCATAGGAGCAGAGACAACATGATTTGCTCTGCTGTAACTAAAGATGAGAGAATCCTTTACAAGGGTTTCCAAGACGGCAATGTGAAGCTGTACGATATCAGCAGCGGCAATGAACTAAGGGACCGTTCAGTTTTTACGGCCTGGGGGGGGCTGCAAAATCTTGTCGCCGGTGTTCAAAAAAATGAAGACCCCCCTGCATTTTTCGTGAAAAAAAGATAAACCCCCCCCCCTTTGTCAGAAGAGAAAAATTGATGACCCCCCCCCCCCCCCGCTGAAAAATAACCAAAACTCATATGTCAAATTTACCCACACGGTTTGGATTTGAACTCCGGTACGCGGCGCACTTTATTCGTGCAGCAAGGATGCCAGTGCACAAATTTCCCAGCCACATCCATGCAAAAGTCTGTTAATTAGGACGACTGTAAGGTAATTTTTAACTTCATTTCCATAGACAACTTATGTAAATGGACATTGTATAAAGTAAACTTTATTGGAGTGGTTCGCCAAAGTCAGCCCTCCGGTTAAGAGGGTCATCAGCTATTACGTAAAGTCAACTTTATTCTAGTGGGCCACCAAAGGTGGCCAGCCGGTAAAGAGGGTTGATCATGGCCATTGCATAAAGTAAACCTAATTGGAGTGGGCCACCAAAGGCGTCCGCCCATTAAGAGGGTCATGGGCTATTACATGGCAAGGAAAAAACTTTGATGTCTTCGGCATGACTGAAACTTGGCTTTCCAGTAAATTTAGTGAACTCTCTTTTTATATTGACGGTTACTCCATTTACAGACAAGACCGTCAAGATAATGTAAATGGTGGTGGTGTCATGGCTTATATTAGATCTGACATTCCTCATCGACGACGAACCGACCTAGAACACCGCCACCTGGAAAATTTATGGATTGAAGTACAACTTATTGAAAATAGTCGTCCTGTACTAATTGGTTTCTTTTACAGGCCACCAGATTCTACATCTTTATGGATTGACAATTTTGATATTGCTGTTGATACAGTTATGTCAAGTGGTGACCAAATAGTTATCATGGGTGATTTCAATTATAATATTTTGAATGGCAATAACCAAAACTGGCTCTATTCCATGTCGAGCCATGGTTTAACTCAATGTGTCAAATCGCCCACAAGAATGACTGCTAGTACCGAAACACTCATAGACCACGCCTTTGTTTCACATCCAGAAAAAATCCAATGTTGTGAAGTATTGAATTATAATATAAGTGATCACAAACTTGTATTTGTCAATTATAAGCATATGTCTCGCAAAGGAAATGGTACGCATCAATCAATTGTTTACAGATGCATGAAGAATTTTGATGTTACCAAATTCAGACATGATTTGAGTTTAGTCCCTTGGTCGTCTCTTGATTCATTTCATGAACCTGACGATATGCTAGCTGGTTGGATGGAACTTTTCCTTAAAATTGTTGAAGATCATGCTCCTGTCAAGAAAAAACGTGTTAAACATGCTAAACGTCCCGAATGGTGGACAGATGAAATCGATGCTACCGTCCGTTTGAGAGACAAATGTAACAAACAGGGTGATAATACTAAATTGAAGGGATTGAGAAATCGAATACGGTTTCTCCAACGGAAAGCCAAGAGATCTTATTATGTCAATTTACTCAATCAAAAGAGCACGACAAAAAAGCTATGGAGATCACTAAGAGAAATTATCCCTACATCTAAGTTACCCTCAATAGCCTGTTTAGATGAAGGCAATGGAAAGGTGTACACTAAGCCAAATGAGATCGCTGACAAATTTAACACATATTTTGTTAATCTTGTGACTGGACTTTTGAATCCTAACTCAGAGCCGACAAATGAACAGTATTTTGACAAAATCAAACAGTTTGTGCAGGAGCGTCTTCCGAATAATGTTCATTTTTCCATACCTTTGTTAAGTATCGCAGATGTTGAACAATCGCTCATAAATTTGAATATCAATAAGTCAATGGGGGCTGATGGGCTACATCCGAAGTTTCTTAAACATGCTGCTTGTGAAATCGCTCCCTCTTTAACCAAAATCTTCAATGCTTGTATTCAAAGAGGCTCTTTTCCTAGTATTTGGAAAATTGCAAAAATTGTCCCCATCTTTAAATCGGGTTCCAGACAATGTGCTGAAAACTATAGACCTATATCTGTCCTTCCAGTTTTATCTAAAATTTTGGAGAGACACATCCATACTCATTTTTATAAATTCCTGACAGATTTTGAACTGCTGTTTCCCGGACAGTCCGGTTTTCGCCATGGGCATTCATGTCAGAGCTCTTTACTCAAATTGCTTGATCAATGGCGTTCAGCCATTGATAATGGCAAATTAGCTGGTTCAGTATTTATTGATCTACGGAAGGCCTTCGACCTTGTAGATCATGGTGTTCTTCTGCGCAAATTAAACTACTATCGCTGTTCTGAGGAAACCATGTCGTTTTTCACGTCGTATCTCCATGACCGAAAACAAACCGTAAATGTCCATGGAACGACCAGCAGTTCCCAGTCTGTTCAATGCGGGGTACCACAGGGTTCCATATTAGGGCCCTTGTTCTTTCTTATCTTTGTTAATTACTTGCCGTTATATTTGCAGAACAATATTGACGATGTATGCAGATGACTCGACCTTGCACACGTCAAGGGAAACAATCATCGAGCTTGAGTCTGCTTTAACAGCCGACCTTGCTCATTTGTCATCTTGGTGTAATTCAAACAGGATGCTAGTTAACTCAGCAAAAACAAAAACTATGTTGATTACTTCTCATCAGAAACAATCACGCTTACCTAAATCATACCTGGATTTATCTTTAAATAATGATCCATTGTCAAATGTTAGCGACGAAAAACTCCTAGGAGTAATTCTGAATTGCAATCTTTCATGGAGCGCTCATGTGAATTCCTTGCGTGGTAAACTATCTAGTCAATTGGCTTTGTTACGACGAATACGACATCTCTTGCCCTTACGGGCACGGAGATTGTTCTATACATGTTATATTGAATCAACCTTCGACTACTGTTCGGTTGTTTGGGGAAATTGTGATCAATCCTACTGTAACAAACTTTTTCAGTTGCAAAAACAAGCTATACGTTTAGTTTGTGAGACCAAATGGGATCAACCAACTGGTCCTTGTTCAACCAACTGGTCCATTGTTTAAAACTTTGGGCCTACTTCCACTTGGTAGTCGCTTGATTTATCAAAAAGGGGTCCAGATGTTCCAAATTGTCAATGGCTTGTGTCCGAATTATTTGAGTAATCTTTTCCAGCCTGCTAACGTTCATTCAGGTCTCTGCGCTCAACTTCAACAAACAATTTGTACTTGCCAAAAATTAGAACGGAAATAATGAGAAAAAGCCTTTCATATTCTGGTGCTGTCCTTTGGAATGAACTCCCCTCATCTTTGAAAAACAGCCCAAATCTGAGATCTTTCAAGTGGCAATTGTATAAATTTCTCATGGATCGGGTGTGAATATGTTCTTGCCTTTTGTTGTAGTGTTAGTTGTCTTATTGTCCTAATTGCTGTTATTTTTTCTTGACCTGATTTTTTACTGGTTTGTTGCTTGTAGTAGTACTTGTATTTTTTTTCCTCTGTCATTCTGTAAATTTTTTAATGTCGACCTTGTGGAAGATCGGCCTTATTGGCCGAACATGTTATCGACAGTAAATAAAGTTAAATAAATAAATAAATAAATAAAGTAAATTTATTGTAGTAGGCCGCCGAAGGTGGCATGCCGGTAAAGAGGGTCGATCATGGCCGTTGCACGAAGTAAACCTAATTGGAGTGGGCCGCCAAAGACGTCTGCCCATTAAGAGGGTCATGGGTAATACATAAAGTATATTTATTGTAGTGGGTCGCCCAAGGCGGCCCGCCGGTAAAGAGGGTCGATCATGGCCATGGCATAAAGTGAACTTTATTGTAGGTATTATGTTTTTGAAAATGTGGTGACCCCCCTTTCCTACCAGTGAAAAAGCGATGACCCCCCCCCCCTTCGCGGATTCCAAAATCACGGTGGTCCCCCCTGGATTTTGCCGCCCCCCCCCGGCCGTAAAAACTGAACGGTCCCTAACTCGATTTCAAGCTCACCGACTGGCAAAAGATAACAGGTATGGTAGCGACGATTATATCATCTCTGATCTCAATCTGTCATCCCATGATAGCTTCTTTGTGAGGTTGTCCTGCGACAGGACAGTTAAACTATGGGATGTGGCAAGCCTCCGCCAAGTGTTTGTGTTCGGAGGACACGTTGATGTTGTTACCATGGCAAAAATCACAGCCGATGATCAGCTGGTCCTTAGCACTGCTAAAGAACAATTTACAGTTCACGTTTGGAGCACTGCAGTGGGTGTACAGCTGATAAATATAAATAGTTATTCTCCCATCGAATCAATCACCATCATCATCATCATGACATCCGATGATACAGCCATGTTCTTCAAGGTCAACAAACTTGACGGCAGCAAACTAAGAGCGCGGCTTGAAGAGAAGAAACCAAAAAAAGCCCCAACCATCTAAGACGGGAAGAGCAGACAGACAGTTAGGTGAGAGTCAACCAACGCGGCAAAGTGGTATAGTCAAGTCGAAATCGTGTGTTGTTCTGTATTAAATTGAAGGCAAAATGAACTCGTAACAGTGCATCAATGCATCCAGGATATGCATTGAAACTGAAACACAAATAGAAGATTACACCGTACCAATCCGATGTAAAACCGATGAAAAATTAATATGCTACATACTCAACTCCAGCAAATACATATAGATGTTTCGATGAAGGAGGGGAAAGTCAAAATTTTCACATCTTGCGAACAAGTAGAATTCAGGCTGGAACACATGGTAGCTTTGGAGTTCCCTCGTTAGATTGTCAGTTTTGACAACACGTGTCTGTTAAATGATACCGCAAAGAAATAATTTACGATTACAGATCAAATTTGCAAATGATTCCTGAATGCATGTAAGACAATTATTTCCCAACGAACAGACAAAGTCCGAAAACATGTTCTGAAAAGTTCGAATGGATACAGAAACTTTAAGCAAAGATGAACAGAAAAAAATATTTGATAAAAGATTGGAAATAATGCAAAGCCAACGAGCAGAAAACAGGACAGTAAGCTTATTGTGACTTGAACTGACTTCATTGTGCAAGCTGGTCGACCGACCAAACTTTACAACATAGCTTCATTTACAAGACTGAGCATGTAAGTCACTGATGTTTGAGGTATATGAACTGTGAGACACTCAACAGATTTTCCTAATGATTAATCGGATAAGCCAAACCTCAAATTCCAATTCACAACAAATTTCAGAAACATGTAGTTCTCGAACTTTCAAGTCACACACACAAAAAGTACTCTGTTTGTACGTTTGTTGTCTTGAGATGGAACTTAAAAATTTTTATGTATTCAACATATCATTAGCTAGTCCATGTTTTCGATTTGTGTATTCTGTGCCGACAATATAATCGCGTATTTTACTTATGTTATTGTAATGTTATATACTTACTGCATCCAAGTACAGCAGAAAACATTTTCAGCCAGATTTCATAAATAAATGTGATTGATGTAGCTCAAGTACGTTCCCCCCCCCCAAAAAAAATCTTAATTGTATAACATAGTAGCAGCTAGGCAGGGGCGTCTGTCTGGGTGACTTTCTAAAAAACTGAAACCAGTAACAGAGGCTACTACTAGTTTAAGCGTGGATACATAGGGGCTGCTTACATGTCCGTGCCCCGGGTTGGGGTGGGGATTGCTGTGTCATGGTCTCAGCACAGGTTTCTTCTATTTTAATGCGTTTGACTATAATATGTATCGCCAATAAAGATTTATACTATCAACCTTTGCTCCTGGTGCGTTCTTGTTGACTTTGTCAAAGTTAATCCGGTAATAATCTGGTGACAGCGTCCACAGATCAGTAATTTACCCTTGCTTGCTTTTTGCGCATTAGGCAATCGAACACATCAGATAATAGACGCAACACAGTGACAAAATTTCGAGTCATATTGTCAAAGGACAAATACGTAACACAGCGAAGGAGCAAAAGAAATCGTTGCAAAACTATTGCTAACATAAGACCAAGACACCAAAGATTGGCAATATAAATCTTAATTTGCAATACATATCATATTCAAACGTATTAAAATAAAATAAACAATAGCAAGAAGAAACCTGTGCTGAGGCCAAGATACCTCTATCCCAACCCCAACGCCTTACCCCGGGGGACTGACATGTAAGCTTCCTCCTATGGTGGATATTACACATGGAGTCGTCAACATTCGTCGTACCCTCCATTCAAATAGATCTGTGTTGAAGTAGATATACATAGTGGCTAATTTCAAATATATGTAGGACTCCAAACTTAGGAAATATGTACAAAGCAAAGTCAAAGATGACAACCGTAACAAGACGGAGTAAACTTGTCAGCTAATAAAATCATGAAAAAAGCCAGATTGCTATCGAGCTTACAAATATGACCTCAAATCTGATTTGAAAGAGTGTCTTGATCGTAACTGCTTCAGTAACGAAGGTAGAGCATTCTAGTGTTTGACAACTGCATATGTTGAGTAATTCGAAGTTTTGTTACTACATGGAATTTTCAGATTTTTAGCGAGACTTAGATCGTTGCTATCTGATCGAAGAATCTGTGCGTTAAGGGTAATATATTCAACATGTGTAAAAAAGGAAACGATGTGATTTTCACGCGCTCTGAATGTACATTTGCTTCCTAAACGTTTACTGCAAAACCGTATAGCCCAACGTAACTGATCGAGAAATTAAAACCCCGTCTCCGTCGTAAAGTCATGTTTTTATTGGTTATGATTAATGAACAAACTCTCCTGTGATTAATAGCTCTGCATGGCAGGGCTGTGTGTTAGCGGCTATAGGCTATGTAGTGGGAGGCCTATAGCCGGCGGTAACACATAGCCGAAAAGAGTTCCTTCATAAGCCCCCCCCCCCCCAAATTAAGAGAACACTTTTAAGTGTGCTAAACCCTAAAACTTATCCTAACTCTAAACCCCTCAAAAAGTTGTACTTGATGTGCTCCTTCCGAGAAAAGTCCGCGATTAAAGGATTTTCGGGTATAGGGGGCCTAAAGGAACTCTTGCCCATACAGCCTGCTATTTTAATAGCTAGTCAGATGTGAGCGCTGCTGATTCAGTCGTACTTATATGTTTAATAAGAGACTTACAAGACTGCAGGATCCACACTCGCACAAAAAATTTCAACTGCGGATCGAAATATTCGGAAACTGCACCATCGACAGATTTTCTGAATTAAGCTTAGGCCTAATAGTTGAGCACTCTCTTTTCCGTCCGAAGTTTGGATCCACAGTGTGGATCCCCGAAGACTTAATTCAAGTCGGTGAATTAAACAAACAAACAAACAAACAAATAACAAACAAAATCATCTGTTTCTTTTGCGTCTCTTCTATTTCATACAAACCTATTTGCAATTTGGCAACTTATGTCAGGTTTTCCTAGCGATCAAACGCGTTCTAGAGTTAGTTTCTGCCGGATTCCCCTGTATCGCGTTCACCTCACTCGTATCGCGTTCACCCCCACTCACACGTTTGATATGAAAACAGAACAACAATCATCGTGTTCACCCCACTCACACGTTCACAATCACAGACTTGAACCAAGTCTGGGATTATAAATGATTTTGTTGGTTTGTTTGTTTGTCTTGTTCTGATGATTCCTTTGTGCATAAGCTTAAGCTTATTACTGTGAAGCAAAGTTCTTTAAT
Source organism: Ptychodera flava (assembly GCF_041260155.1). Lineage (NCBI taxonomy): Eukaryota > Metazoa > Hemichordata > Enteropneusta > Ptychoderidae > Ptychodera > Ptychodera flava. The sequence goes on along the minus strand of NC_091943.1, from coordinate 40,621,982 downwards.
GAGCTGATGAAAGCTTATAACATGTAATTTTGACATGGCTTTTTTCATCTCTTTCTTGCAGAGTTTTTCAATCATGTAATTCTTTTGTCTTGTATTTCATTTTATGCCAACGTCACGTTTATGTACACGGCTAATAAATACATAAATAGATATGGATTTTAGATTGAGAGAGTGCGAGCACATATAGAGGGCGCCACAGTAATAAAGTTTCTTCAGTGTCGAAGAAGTTGACATCAGAATCAGAATCGTTCTGGCGATCCTTTGGTTAAATTCAATGTAACTTTATCTATGCTAATAAAGAGATAGAACAAGTGAAACAAGTTCATGTTATGAAAATATTGTGAAAGTGACTCGTCTTTTCGATTATGCCAACGGGTATTTGGAAGTGCTGAGATCTTATTTGACATTGAGACTGAAGTCGAGTGCAATGCAATCAGAATCTGTTTCCGCGTGACCTGCAGGAGAAATTGGAAAGTTCTATCACTGAATGTGCACTGCCGCTCTCCGAACGACTCAATATATACCGAGATAAAGTCTTGCTAGGGACGGGCCGCTTGGACCAAACTTTACTGCCATGAACACTGAAAGTGCATGTGTCTGTCTACTAACTCTTGTGTAACCGTTGGGCGAATGCAGTACACCACAGTGTTTGCGGCGGGGCTAAGTTGGAATACGGATTGTCTCACTTATATTTTATCAAGTGTGCCAGCCCAGAAGTAGCTGTTGTTTTGGATACACTATTCGGCTGAACTGAACAAAAAGGTGAGTTATAATACTAATAGTCTCCTTCTTAGCACTTAACATTAATAGCTGCACATACAAGACCTTAGGCTCTACAGATCCTGCATTTTGCCATCTTACTGCATCATAGCCCTGCGTACCGTGCTGTGTGTTTCGGGCGTTACACGGCCCCCACCACCCAGGGCTAACTGCATCAAAGCTAGCTTTGGGAAAGCTTTAGGGACCATGTCAAAAGATGGACGTCGGATAAAAGCTTAATTTTTTAAGTTTTGTCCCACTCCTTGAAACCTATTAAATTGAAGAATATTTATCAGATGTTCCCATTATTTCTTTACAGTGATAAATCGAATCATACTTAAAACACAATCAGAATGGAATCATCTGAAGTTAAAATGTACAAAAACTTATCTCTTTCATTTAAACTATCAAATATAGGATAATACAACTTCATTGCAGAAAAGAGAACTTCTCTATCACTATTATATTTTTGACACTTCATTAAATAGTGAAATTCATCCTCGACGGAAGACTTACAAAACTTACAAAATCTGGATTCAGGTGGAATTCTTGGTTTGACCTTCTGCCCAACTCGATTTGTAAACAGTGATCAGAAATACGAAGTTTTGTGACCAATTTTCTACAGCGTAAGTTCTTAATATCCAGTAAGTAATTCTCTAAACCAAACTTAGTTTTAAATTCTCTGTACGTTCTGAGCTTATTATTTCCCTTCCCAAGAGACTTATTATCATTGTGTAAATCACTGTACCAAGAAACTTGATAATGCTTGCGTAAGTTATTCTGTACAATTTTAATAGTGGCATTAATGTTACACACAGCTGACCAAATATTACCCTCGCTATAAGTATCTAGTATGTTTTGAATGAACTCAAACCACTTTGAATGATATCTTGCAGAAAGATACGCTGAACGTAACAGAATGTCATCACAGAAAACTAACTTATGCCGATATTTAACATGCGTTTGACTATGGCAATTTTGATAGGATATCTACCAAGTTCACCTATAATACCTGCCTGGGGAGCATGTTTTGAAACTCCCAGTAAATATCTGTAGAAAGAAAAGCTAACATCATTTAAGAAATTACTCTTATCATTAATTTCATTCCCCAAACTTCACAACCATAGGTAAGAATGGGAACAATCAAATGATCAAAAAGATCTAAAGCAACTTTCACAGAAAAATTCCCATCATAAGAAATACCTTTACGAAGACTAAAAAGAGCTTTAGTAGCTTTCATCTTAAGATTGTGAAATTTGCTCTAAATTTGCCATTGGGAGTTATAACAAAACCGAGATAACAATACTCTTTCACATCATCAAGGGCAAGTCCATTATAGGTAAGTAATGTACCTTTCAGTAAGTGATTATTTTTGGTAAAAACCATGACTTTTGACTTCTTTGTACTAATAGAAAGCTTCCACTTCAAACAATAAGAGTGTAATTTATCAAGACAACTTTGCAAACCTACTTGAGTTTCTGAAATCAACAGCAGATCATCAGCATATGAAGACAGTTGATGTGCAATGAATCTAATGTAATGGGTCTGTCCTCACTGGAGCCAAAAGTACCTGGAAGGTCATCTATGTAAATGTTAAATAACGTAGGGCTCAGATTACACCCTGTTTAACTCCTACTTTAGATTCAAACATGTCAGTGAGGCTATTGTTAGATTTAACACAATAGTTACATTTTCATACATAGACTTAATCACAGAAAAGAAATTACCATTGATACCATAATTCCTAAGTTTCCAAGCAAACCTGGTCTCCAAACTTTATCAAATGCTTTATGAAGATCAATAAAACAACAAAAAAGATACTTGTTTCTTAAGTTGCAATCAGCTTTGTTCATATACGAAGAATAAATATACTTATCAACAGCAGATCCAAAACAAAAATATTATCAGAAGTAGATCTCATGACTCTGAAACCAGACTGAAATGGAGTGTAAATTCCCTTATCATTCAAGTACTTAACAAGCCGACAATTGAGAACGGAAGTGAACAATTTTGCCAGACAGCTATTAATTGAGATTCCTCGATAATTGGATGGATCACTTCTGTCACCTGACTTGTAAACAGGAACTAAAAAAGCTGATTTCCAAGAACTGGGAAACTTACCGGATCTAAGAATGGTGTTAAATAAAGAGCAAATTGGAGTACGCAAACTTTGTCCACCAAACTTCAACATTTCATTCAATATACCATCTGCACCTGGGGACTTTTTTGATTTCAACTTACAGAGGGCTTTAAGTAATTCTGCTTCAGAAAAAGGACAATTGAGAATAGGACACTCATTATCATAATTACTCTTTACCATGCAATGCAGATCAGAAAGTACTTGTACAGAAAAGTTATCAGAAACATCATGACCACCATCAGCTAAATTTCTAAAATCATTAAACCATTCCCCTTGAGAAATTGAAACGTCACTTCTGTCAGTAACACTATCGCCTATGATTTCTTTCCATAACTTCCAATGATTCTGCGTACTTTCAGAATGAGAATTCTCTAACTGTTCAAGCAAGTTCTTTTTGTAAATATACTTCTTTTGCTTGATAAGCTTTTTATAATGCTTTTTTAAAGTAAAGCATCTACCTCTAATGAAAGGATCACAAGGGAAACGACTTAAAAGTTTACAAGCCTCATTTAACTCTGTGCGTACTGCATAACAAGAATTATCAAACCAAGGTTTCTTTTTCTTTGCTTTTGATTTCGATTTTTTGGAACTAGGTCTTGGTGTAAATTTTTTCAAAGAACAATCAGCAACTTTGTGGATAATAGCTTCAAAGGTAGCAACAGACTCATCGCATGAAGTAGAACTATTACAGACAGTACTGAAATTACTGAGCTCAGCTTGAATGGATGAGCTCTGCAAAGATTCTAAAAATTGTTGTTTTGCATCATCATTCCAAATATATCTGCTTGGACATGGATTACAAACAGTGCTATCAACTGCGGAAGAGGAACAAGTACCTAAAACAATAGAAATACCAACTGGACAATGATCAGAAAAACGTGTGTAATCATATACTCTAAAATATTGAATATCATCAAGAAGGTTCTTAGCAGCAATACAATAATCTACTGTACTGTATCCATTATTTTTATAGCAAGTGGGTTTACCATTTAAATCTCCAACAGTTCTACCATTCAAATTAATAAATTGTTCTTAAACACAATTCAGAAAGTTGTCTACCAAAATAGTTACTACAAGATTTCCCATTATCCATTGAAATCCTTTCCTGAATAATGTCAGGTACATAACCCATAGGTGTGGGACAAAAGTCTACATCATCATGTTTAATAAAATCTAGAAGCTTACCAGTTCTGGCATTAAAGTCACCAAAAGGATTATTTCCCCTAAGTGAGAATAGTTTAACATCTCTGACTGAAGAGTCTCAAAGTAATCATTCGATAAATGCATCACAGATCCTTGTGGAGGTATGTAAACACAACAAATAAATATGTCTTTTTCTAAAGAAAACATTTTTGTCTACTTTAAACCAAAGAAAATCAGAAATATTAGATCCAAGTTTATGAATGCCCTCTTTGAGGCAAGACTTAAAGAAAACAACAGTTCCCCCAGCAGCACGCTTACTACGTCTATTTTTTATAATACGATCTGATCTGAAATAACTATAACCATTTAAATGTAAAACATTAGACTTAGAAAGCCAAGTTTCCTGCATACAAACAATATCGAACTTATTAACGATAGATTCAAAATCACTATCATTACACTTATTTGATAAACCACCCTGAATATTCCAACTTCCAATGCGCAGATGAGAACGTACAGGTTGTTTTGGGCCACAAGGGCTCTTTCTCAAAGCAGTGAAACACATTAGTTAAAAAAAAAAGTTATAAAAAAAGACAAACAGCAACAATGCAACACAGTATGGAATAAACGACAAACTTACTCCTCTTAAATTTTCTAGTACACTGTGCAGTAAATTCCTTTAAATGCACAAACACAGTATGAATACCTATAGGCAACTATTTAGAATGCAAAGCGAACACTACAGTGAAGTGACTGTTCAGACTGGCCCCAAGGCAAAACCAACAAAACAAGTCAAGGGAATACAAAATTTCAAGGAAAATTACATGTAACAATCACAATATTGCAGTCAAAGACACACTAGTAATATCTGTAAACTCGATCAGTATACATGTTGTTGGTATGAGTTTTACCATTACTACGGTATCAGGATATCTGACTTGTACTAAACATATTGAACTGGCGAGGACTATGACTATTATATTGAAATCCTCTATCATGTTGATCACTCCATGAATGATAGGCAGGTCGTCTGTGCCTACTCCGTAAGAAAGCTCTCACAGACCCTTTAAAATCACCAACTAGTAAACTAGTACCCTGCGGGTTGACGTGAACCCCATCACTGTGAAAAAGATGGCGGCTTTTACTCAATTTATTGTGAGTAACAAACACACAATTATCAACAGAAGCGCACACTCTTTTGACATGATCATTAATAAAAGCAATTTTGTCGTTCAGATATGAATCAGCACCCCAAAATGGCAAAATGCTTGAAATAACTACAATTGCATTTGGACACACTTGTTTGGCTGTATTGCATAAGGAAACCAACCCATCAATGATGAAATCTTCATGTTTGTCAGCAACATCATTTGAACCCACATGACAGATAACAATCTCAAATTTCTCAGCTGGACCATATTGAAAATTACGAAGACGTGCATGGGCATCGTCAATATCACTAGCTGTAACTTTGACAGAACTTCTATTTTTATATAACACATCTGACCGGACATATTTAATACTAGAATCACCTAGCAACATCACGTTATGAGTCTGTTGAGGATCTCTCGCATACGCGCCTGTAAAGTTGTTGTACTGATGACCACGACTCCGCTCTGAACTGCGACTAGCGCTGACATCAAAACCTTTCGAGTTCAATGTCGGGACTGAGGAGGATGGTGATTTGTCCTGGCATACATCGGCGTTAAGCACGACTTCCGACATATAGGACTTCTGGACCAGCGGAGTAGACTTGGGATCAGAAGTCGTTACCCTATGTTCTCTAGATGATAACATGTCATCGTCGCGATCAGAAGCAGATCCACGGTTGTCAACGGGGAGTTGTACGTATTAAAATCTGTGCACTCACGGCGCTCGACGATGTGACCCGAGTACTGAACCTGCCCCATCTGTGACGTCGGCGCGTTCACCTTCTCCAGCTCTGAGTTAACAATCGAGAGTCTTTCATCAATTTTAGAAATTCTGCTCATGACATCAGAAACACCACGATCTGCCACAGCATATTTACTCTCGACATCGGAAATTTTCTGGTTGAATAAAGTTTTCATTGAAGAAAGCTCACTTTTCAACTCACGTACTTCTGCCAACACTCTACCTTTGCACTGCGACTCCACAGCCAGTTGCGTGTCTGATAACTTGGTCTGAAAATTGATACACATCGCTCTCACATCTGCTTTCAACGAACTCATGTCCTCCAACAAAGAATTATATCGATCTGTCAAGGAAATGTAGTTATGCTGTAACTTCTCATAACTCTGTGAACATTTGTCGCATGCAAGACAGTTATCTTCCGCTAACTTTCTATCGGTACCACAGTAATTTTCGGTGACGTCACCACCACAATGAATGAAGCTCTCGTGGAGTTGCTCAGACGCGCGGGCAAACTCTGTCCGTACATCAACTGGTGGACCACTCATGGTAAAGGGCTTCATAACACAGGTTTCAGGAGACGAAAAGTCCGTAACTTCAGTCACAGAAACGTGAGGAGCAGGGTCCTGGTATAAAATGGAAGGCGCGATGGGAACATGCATGTTCTCAGTGTCGACAGACTTGATGCTGTAACTCTGTACTGAATCTAGGTCAGATCTGGCTGATTTCCCGCCCACACCAGCACATGTGTTGAAATAAGTTCCTCAGAAACTCTTCGGCGTCCTTTCGACTATTGAATCCCTTGAAGCACGCACCAGAATAACCATCTACCTGTTGATGACAGGCGTCCCAATCAGCGAAAACACCAGTTTCTCGACCAACAGCAACGGCATAAAATTTCTTACAGGAACGCTTCTTTGCCGAAGTCTTACGTTGTTTACGCTTACTTTTGCGATCACACGAGACCATCTGTACCAGTTGCTCATCGTCCGAACCGACCCTTTGTTTGCACCAAGAAAATAATGTCAACACACTTGGCAGAAATGACTAAAAACATCATTTCTCATTATTTCAGCTCCTTCACTTGTATTATTGCCAAACGTTTCACAAAATTACCCAAGTGGTCATGGAATCACGTGGTATATGAAATCTATATTTTCATATTCTCATTGAGTAGTTTGTCTCGGCCAAGGATTTTGGTAGAATCAAAATTGAAAGTGTGGGCGCACCTGATCAGACAACGGGTGGTCAAGTTTGGACCGGGCAAAGGGGGTTGTTCCAGGACCGCCCCAAAATTTGGGTTGGGTCCAAATTGCGTGTCTGCCCTCAACAAAGTCGAAAATACTTTTAAAAGTTGAAATCTTTATTCTGGTAGACTGCATTTGACTGACAGATGCCAAATTCAGGCGAATATTAACTGTCAGGCGACTCTCCGTATCTCTCGTAGCCAGTCCGCCATTGCACCCGAAAAAAATAAACTATTAAATTCTCGGAAAAATTGAACCCACAATATACAGTACCTAACTTATGATACAAAATCTTGGTGGGATTCGAACTTCCGAAGTACAGTAACTAACTTTATATAGAAATAAAATACTGCTGGTATGAAACAAACAAACATGCAAACAAACAAGTGAAATGAAACAAAAACATACTCGAGGAGTTACTTTTTTCATGACAATTCGTTTTACTCATAGATTTGTTGGGCATATCATGTTGTTGTAATACGCAAGTAAAATTCATAACCCTAATGCTTGTTCAACCACAAAGTATAAGTAATCGTCACCTTCGTTGTCTGGTATCGTGAGATACCTTAAGATGATGACGTCACCAGGACATAGTTGTCATTATCACGTGCGTGGTGGCCACTGTTTGGGAAAGACGGAGCGACCGTAAGGTTTCTGAAAAGAGCAGTTCATGAAAAAGAATACAAACAAAAATATTTTATGTTGTAGGATTTTAGAATGAAAAATGCGCTTTATTTCCTGGTTGCTCTCATACGGTTTATACACTGATTAGATCACTTTTTATTCAAGCACAATTCAACCTTGGCATATCAAACACACATTGAGATTCATATCTACATCATGGAAAACTCAAAAGTCGGATTCCTGAACTTCTCGCTCAAGTATGATCGGTTTGTTTAATCGATTGAACAACACTACCCATAAAATTACACAGGAATCTCAATCATCCTATAGCCAAAGTCTCATGCCATCACACCTAGTTACAGTATGCCTGGATCAAAACGCTTGACGAAAACATTTAGTAAATGTAAAAATCAAACAAATCGCTCAACAGCTGGTGTTTCGGTAGTATAATTCGTGTATTTTAATATCAACAATATAAGCAGGAATTGCCCTGATGGAGGGAAGAGAATATTTACCAGACACACTCTTACTCTTTTACTCTGCTACATAGTGAAATACTGGGTGTAACAATGTACAAAAGACATAACCGTGTACCGAAATTCGTCAAACAAAGCATCTTTCTCAAAATTTTCTCTCCTAGTCCAAAGAGATAGACTATCTCTGAGTAAACGAAATCAATAAAGTCCTTGACACCATTTCTAAAACAGTATCTGTGAGACGACAAACATAGGTTTCATAGAAAGCATTCTCTTCGATCGATCAAACAAGACAGACAGAGGTGGAGGGCGGGGGAGGAGGAGGCAGAGAGGGAAAAGTGGACGAATATGATGACGATGTAAGTCTCATTTACTCGAACCCACCACCAGAACCCATTCTACGTTGTGTCTCTCATGTTCACTGGTTTAACTTAAAACAAATACTAAATGAATATCTCCACATGCAAATTAAATGTAAGCGGATGCAGGGAAACTCGACAATCATTTTTCGTCAACTTTGATCGAGTCAATTCATATATCTATCCCTAATTAGGAAAGTTCATTAAATATGCAAATTATCTATAATCTTTCATGTTATCCCTTAAAGCCACACTTTTCAATCCCAGGTTCTCGCATTAGTGGAGTTCTCCTCCAAGTCAAAGACTTGGCCTGTATGATGTTTGATTTCTATAACATTAATTACACACACTGATCTCAACCTTTTGTCACTTTTTGCTAATCCTGCAAACAGAGTTTATACAAGCGTTTGATTGACAGTCGGTTCAAATTGCCAACGGTCATTGATTCCCCACCACAAACGCTAGAATTTCCTAAAAAATTGTCTTTCAGTCACATTAGACTTTGAATATAACCACAGAGTTCGATCGGCAGCAACTTCGCGCTGACCGCTTGGCAGTCTGTATGCGTTTTTGCGGCCGTGGAAAACTAAAAAGTGGCATTTTCTGGAGCGTGTGCCCGCGTGTTGCCTACTTGGTGTCAACTTACACAATGAACGCCGCCATAGCTTCGCATCCTTTTAAAGGGAGGCTCCGCCTTTAATACCGTTTACGGCTGATATATCCTGGTGTGATCAATATTTGTAGCAAATCTCATCAAATTGTGTGCGGTTCTACTCAATCCATTTTGCTAAAATCATTACTTATGCAATGAGCAAAAAGTAGGCAAGCTACACCCATCAAAAACTAATCACCTCTTGCCATTTGCAAACTTAATCTATCTACCAAATTTGATTCTTGTCTTATAAGCCGTTTTTGACATATTTGGCAAACAGATAGACAGAAACGGCTGCAACAATCAGCCATGTGTGCTAAAAATTACTTGTCTGATAGCTTTGTAATTCGGTATAAAAGTCCAGAGGGATGTTATTAGATAAATCTTCTGCTCAAAGTGTTGTAAAACCCCCAAATTTGTGTATTTAGGTAATTTTCTCAGCCTGTGACCTTAAATGACCTTTAACAACCCAGGATATGTTGTGAGACAGTGTTGAAGGCTGTGAACATAATTTTATCATATGTGGTATCAAGTTGTTGTAAAATTTGATCAAGAAAAAGTAGAGGCTACTTTTTCCATTGCAGACCGATTTTTGCAACTTTTCCATGTAAGACGCAAGAGGAAACAGGAAATCATGCCAAGATTCCCCGGCACAAACGCTGTAGGTTCGAAATCATTTCCATATGAAAAGATACCTTACTTGAGGTGTGAACTGACTGTCAATCGGTGATTGCTCTACAAATATCACGGGTGATGTCATATTCATAAACATTGTGATCTTTTGTTCTACTTGATCGGTAGTTTATTTACTCTCTGGGGAGTCATAAGCCGTTAATTCGGTAATGCGGAATTTTTCCGCTCTCAGGGGATTAGCCTACCTACATGGTTTGTGCCGGTCAATCCCCTCATGTTTTGGATCCAGGATAATTCCAGATGTCATAATTACCCCTCCCCCACCCCAAGAGAGGATAGCATTTCACAATCTGTAACTAACTTAGCACTGATAACATTAAGAAATCCCAGTATGGGCCACACTAAAGCAGCCTCTGTTTCCTGTAGGAGGGATTGCTGGCAGTGCCTTCAACTGCCTACTTCCTGTCTTTGTCTGAACAATTACACTAACTCAGCCATAGCTCTACAGTAAAAGTCCCCCCAACTGCCTCATTTATTACAAATTTACAAAGTTATTACTAAAGATGTATTTTTGTTATTTTGCAATTCTTATTTCCATTAACGTGACGTCATATTGTTTCGTTAAAATACTAACCAATGAGTTTCCTTAGTTTATATTATTTTTATTACATTTTACTCGTTTATCAATAAAACATACCTGTTTTCTCCCAACATACTTCAAGCTGTTTTTTGCACTACAGTGTGTAATAAGTTCGAGTTGCCTACACACCGGCAAGTCAGAAGTACTTGTACCTGAACAACATCATGACGTAGTTTAACCTGGTCACGATGTGATACAGGCCCCGTATTCAAAATACAGTGAACCGAGTTCACGCATTTCCTTGGATATTATTCAAACCGTATTATGTCTATAAAATGAGTTTTATTGGGAAACAAATCCCTATCAAGCACACCACGAATATTATGCTTGTTCACCCTCTCATTAAAGACTTCAGTTATGCAGTACCAAAGGTCATGCGATTGACAAGAATACCCTGTGTACGATGATGTCAACCATTACAACAGCTGCAAATCTGAGTCAGTGCTACACAAATCACAGCATTCGAGCAACATCCATCCCTCTCCTCAACGAAACCGGGTTTAACAATCGACTTATAATCAGTGTTAGCCGCCATCGGTAGTATTGTCATGCATCTTTATTCAATACAAGGCCTCGGCCCATCGCACATTTTTTTACAGAGAACATACAATAATGAGATGGTCCGTGATAATAAACATTTACAAATAGCTATGTACGCTCGGAAAATCCAAACTTAAACCAATGCTAGCTCCTTGTAAAAGGTGGTAACTCTTCGCGTCTTTTAGCTGCGTTTATCAAATATAAACCCGTACGAAAGAGATTTTTTGCGGTAAACATACTGCAAGCTCTGGGTAAGCATACCACGCACAAGTTTGCTTGCCACAACACTCCATTCATCCTGCGCCGATAGTCACCACTAGTGGTGCACTTGTGGTGATTAGCATCTTTCTCTTTGTATGTCTACCACAAAACTAAAGTAAACAAAGTTGCAGATTGCTTTGTGGTATGTTTGCCATGAAAGCCTTACGTAAATACAATGGTCACAGCACTGTACAGAATGGCCTAAGAATTCAAGGCTGCACGGTTACAGGGCAAAGTTAACTTGTGCAACCAAATGACATCTATGAACATGTGTGCCTACCTGGCTTCTGCAGATGTATATCATATGCATGAATAAAGAATATACATGTTTGCACTCTAATTTAATAACAAAATAGTATATTTATTGATTTTTCAAAACTGGGGATGTTAAAATGTGTATACACATGTGTAAGACAAATCTTATTAGTCAGTTTCCAAGAAATTAGGAAATTCACATACAAAAGTACCTGACTCTCCAAATGATACTTCTATACAAAGTGACAAGATTTTACGAATGCAGATTACATCATCAATAGCACATAAAGGTGCGGGATCGCTGGATTGCCAAAATAGCTTAATTTGAGCTATTTAGCAGCTAGGCCTAATAATATTGTGTGATCGAGGCGAGAAAAGTGACGAAGTTGATATAAGACGGGTATTCTATTGATAACAATGTAGTTTCATACTTGGGCCTACACTGTAGGCAGCCACAAAAAATCCCATGAAACCATTTTCCCCTGTCCATCGGGAAACGTTTTGAGCCAATGATCTGCACGAATCATGGCAGCAACGAAAATCTCTCGAAAATCGGCCGTAATCCACGAAGGAAAAGAACTTTGCTACAGTTTGCGTAATAATGAGCCGACAGGCATGTCAGTCACCGCGGTCGGAGAAAACACTCATTCTATTTGTGTCTTTCGGCAATTATTTTCCGAAGCCATCATATTATCAGTATAGTTAATCACCGACTTAATAGAAAGACAAGGGAATTATTAGTCGTATTGCCATCCACTTAACAAATGATTGACATCTCAGCCTGCCGATGGACGTGTACACGTACGTACGTGCCTCCAGAGAAACGCGCCCGAACAAAAATCTAAGAAATTGTTGAACTGGTATGTTGGATTATTTGTATCTTATGCCTGTCGTATAGAACACAGTTTTCATCGAAACTGAAGTCCGTATCTCTGGGAAGGCAGTGCCTATGAATAGTTTACACGGTTAGCCCGCGGCGCCACTGCTGTGCTAACTGCTAGCAGTACATAGTGTGGGGCTATGTCGGGTCATAGCCACTGGTGCTCTCAATATACTTTTGCTTGGATAGTCCGTCGAAAGCTGCAACTTTTCAATGAATTACTTTTCAATGAATTACTTTTAAAAAAACTTCCACTACAGTCTACATCATGCTATGATGTTACGTACGCGTACAGCGATCGCGATTGCGAGGACTTTGTACCGGAAGTAATAGTATCACGCCTGATGACATCATAGATCATGTGAAGACTTCGTTGTGATTGGTCAGATTGGGGTGTCACAGGTCAAATCTCAGCGGCAAATCTGATATCAGAACGGCAGTTACGACCCTTTTGAATTGCTGAGTGAATTGTCGCTGTTTTTTCACTCGATTTTTGACAAAATTTCACTGAAATTTGCCGTCGGACATCGCCGTGACAGCTTCATATACGCTAGCTATATGTATAAAACCTATCGCTATATGCAATGTTGACGACGCGTTAATTTTCATGTCACCGTCGTCACGATCAGCGTGTGGAGATCGGCTTTGAACAATGGTCACCATTTATAATATACTAGTAACACCCTGAGGATCAAGGCGATCGTTTGAATTTCGGTAAGTAAATTTTCGATTATCCTTCTCTGCAACGTAACGACGAATTTTATCTGTTTTTGTTCTGTGCAATTCTCGAGTAACACTGTCCAATTGTCTGAATAACTCCCGAGGTTGAACGTTGAGTGAACAGTGTATACAATTACAAAGCAGTGGCCTTCATCTGTTCATGCCGATAACATGTATTGATAGTGTCTATGTCTGAGGAATACATACTTCGAGACACTCTCTTGCTTTGGCGAGGGCACAGTCTCTCGGGGACTGTGGCCAGGGTGAAACTTTTGCTTATATGTATACAAATTTCCCTCGATGTACGATATAAAACAATGAAAAAACAATACATATAGGAATTGTTGGATAAGAATTAAGTTCTTAAACTCTGACCAGTGACCTAGTATTGTTTGTACATGTGTTTGATGTCATGAAATTTAGTATACGTCTATTTATAAGATCATGCTGGACGATGCTGGACGTCTCTGTCTTTGACACTTAAGTTTCTTTTGAAGTCTTCATTAATGTATTTTGACATTTGTTCAACGTTACCCGTAAATATTTTGCTGGCATATTGTAAGGCGAAATGATTGATTTACGATATTTCATTGAAGTTCTACATGAAATCTTACAACACAAAACATGCATCTTTCTGTAGCTGTGGGTCACTGATAGTGTTGTCCTCCCCCATCTAAAAGTAATTTAGATTCACAGATACAGTAGTAAACTAGTTTTCATGTCACATGTAGTCAAAATCACCAAACATAATCGCTGGGACTTTTTCCTTTACATTCCTTTTTATTCCATTGCATTTTCTTATTTGTAGCTGGAAGTGACGACATGTCTTTGTGGCAACGGATGCTGAGAAAAAGCAATGCTGATGACAACTTTACATCACCAATCTCATAAACCCACATTGGTCCCAAAAGAGTAACCAAAATTGCCAAGGCCTGCAACTACATAAGTGTAAGTACCATTTGAAATATCTTAGTGACCTGGACTCCATTTCATGATATGTGCAAGACTAATTGTGAAAGGTATGTCAAGGCAGTTGCAATTACATACTGACTAGCAGATTGTTCTCTTGGCATTTTGTCTACTGTACTGTGCTAGTATATGTGATTACATTGATGTTTCTTTTCTTGTTTTTCTTTTTTTGTTTTAGCCCTTTTGTAGTCCACGGAAAGTAAACCAAGACACTGACAATCAACTGGATCAAAAGTAACTGTTCCTAATATATGGTTGCATATGCCAACACTTTGTTATGAAGATGCCATGGACTGAGGGAGATATCCTGTGAAAGAACTGTTGATGAACCTCTGATTTCTTTTTTTTTTGTGTCTTTGTTAGCATTTCCATCTGCAATAAATGTAAGGTAGGAATTCAATGAAAAACCTGGTAAGATTTCTTTTGTTTGTGAATGTGTGTGCGTGTTTGTACCTGTGGCTACATTCTGAAAACTTACATGAGCACAAGAATGAATTGCTAGAGTGTGAGTGGTCGTGGCAAAGTGTGAAGGGTAGGGGTATGCTACTGGGGGGGGGGCGCTACCCGTGGGGTCAGCTTCAATAGCGGTATGTATACCGTAAATCCTGTTTGTGGCAAGTATACCGCAAAAAATTCAGCAAAGCCTTAACTTTTGTGGCAAACATACCAGGACATGCATGAGTGTCGTGGTAAGCATACCACAATATGTGCGCCGCAAAATCCATCAACATGCGAAAATCTCAAGCTATGCGTAAGTTTACCACAACTTGTTGTGGTAAACTTACCAGGCAATTATGAAGACTTTACCAGAACTGTTCGCCGCAAGGCTTTAATTTTCGTAAATTAAGACAACTGAGAAATTACATGTTCATCTCGTGATGAAAGATTTTCAAAAGTTATTTCATTTGGAATTGCTCTAAATGGTATGGTAATGTAAGTAACCCTGATGTCCTTGTACAACGGACAAATCAATGCAAAATGAAATTTATCGTTCACACCGTCGTGCTGACATCAATAACCTCATTCTAATCAACCTTCGCTCAACTGCACTGCAACCATCATCCACCCCTCAACATCAAAAAACTTTACAATGCTCCTTCATGAACTGCCGTTCACTAGCAAACAAGTCAACGTCTGTAAATGAATATCTGCAAGACTCTCGTCTCGATGTTTTGTTGCTTGCTGAGACATGGCTACGTGATGATCAAAGTGACTCATCAGTCATCACAGATGCCCTTCCACCTGGTTACAGCATCATCAGTGTTCCACGAGGCATTGCAGCAATTTTCAAGTCGTCACTGTCAGTGTCACTACATCCTATTTCAGACTCTATTACATCCATGGAAATATCCCATATCACTTTAGTCACTGTCTACCGTCCACCGCCAAATCGAACGAATAGTTTCACCGTCGACGATTTTATCAACGATTTCGCTACATTCCTGTCTTCTCATCGCACAGATAACTCACCACTTGTTATCGCAGGTTACTTTAACTTTCATTTTGAAGATTCAAACTGCCCAAGTGCTCAAAAATACCGTGACATACTTGATTCATTTTCTATGCGCCAATGGGTCACTGGTCCTACACATCGTGCTGGCCACACTATTGATCATATACTCACTCATACTGAAGACAATATCATCGCCAATGTTCGTGTTGAACAAATCTTCGCCATTTCGGACCATTTCCCGTTACTATTCTCTCTAAATAGTCACATTCAAGCGAAAAATACCCGGAAATCTGTGATTGCAAGAAATATGAAATCCTTTGCTGCTGTCCAGTTTGCATCAGATTTGTCTTCGACCATCTGCTTTGAAACAGTTGATGGAATTTCCAGCAAAATGCGATTGTTTAACAATAGCATTCGTGATACTTTTCATCGCCACGCTCCTACAAGTGTAAGACTCGTCCCAAACAGAAAGCCGGTTCCCCAGATTGACAATGCTATCGTCACTGCACAGAAAAACATTATGAAAGCAGAGAGAGTGTGGAGAAAATCAAGACCAGAGATACATCGCGAAATTGACAGATCATATCGGACTGATGTCGTGCACCTTGTGGAAGATTCCAAGAAGAAACATTACGCTGATCTCGTTGACAATAGTACAGTAACCAAAAACTGTTGTTTCAAATCGATAGACAATTACTTGGCCATGATGAGATTTCTATACCCCTTGCAACTCATGAGCGTCATCTGGAACTAGCAAACCGCTTTGCTAAGTTTTTTCTTGGCCGTGTGAAGTTACTTGTTCACAAGTTTGATACTTTACCCACTATTTCAAATTATAAAACTTTCAAAACCTACCACTGTAGCGAGTGTTGAGTGTAAACTCGGTGTTTTTGAACCCGCAACTGCTGATGAAATACGTAGCATAATCTGTTCTTCACCATCAACATACTGTTGCTTAGACTCAATTCCCACAAAGATTTTTAAGAACCCTGTTATTGTAAATGCTCTTTTACCACATCTTACTCAGATTTTCAACGACTCTTTGCAGTCTGGTTCTGTACCTGTAGCCGTTGTTAAACCACTACTCAAAAAACCATCTCTAAATCAGGAAATTCTCAAAAATTTTCGGCCTGTTTCAAATTTGTCGTTTTTATCGAAGATCCCAGAACTTATTGTTGCTGACAGATTAAATACCTATATAGTCAGCCATTCATTAGATGAACTAATGCAATCTACCTATAAGCCAGGACAGAGTACTGAAACAGCTCTTTTAAAGGTAACAGATGATATTTTGCTTGCCCTCGATGATAAGTATGATGTATTCTTGGTCTTAACCTTTCTGCTGCATTTGATACTGTCAACCACACTATTTTATTAGATCGTTTAAGAGGCCAATTTGATCTTTCTGGTTATGCACTTAAGTGGTCTGAGTCATATCTTTCAAATCGAAGTCAGTGTGTTCTTATAAATTCCACTCAATCATCATTTCATCCACTTGATACCGGGGTACCTCAGGGATCAGTGTTAGGTCCCATTCGTTTCAATATTTACACCTCTCCGCTTGGTAAATTAGTCGCCATTCGTGGATGTCTTTATAGTTTTTATGCCGATGATTCAACATTGTATATGTCTTTCACCAGGGATAATGCCATTAGAATGATTTCAAATCTTGAAAATTGAACTTCAGATGTCAGACTCTGGATTCTACAAATTTTCTTACTTTATACGATGATAAAACAGACTTTGTAATTTTCTCCTCGGATAATCCATCAGATAGAAATATCACAGAAATTTGTGTTGGAGATGCTAAAATATCTGTTTGCTATCAGGCCAAAAGCCTAGGCGTCATCCTTGACTCTCATCTCACACTGAGGCCTCATGTTTCAGAGATCTGTCGTACAGCAACCTTTCATCTACGACGCATTGCACGTATTCGTAAATATTTATCAAGGTCTGCCACAGAACACCTTGTCCATGCCTTTATCACATCTAGTATTGATTTCTGTAACTCTCTGATGTATGAACTTCCGAATAACTTAATCATTCAGATTCAACGTGTTCAAAAACATGGCTGCAAGAATTGGCACTCGTTCAAAAATCTCTCTTCATATCACCCCTGTTCTGTATCACTTGCATTGGTTACCGGTGGCACGTAGCACATTGTATTTAAGATGTTAGTCCCGACTTTTAAGTGTATTTACGGACTTCCTCCCACTTATCTTTCAAATATGATCTCACTCTATATTCCATGTCGTAACTTGAGGTCAGCTGACCAGTTCAGACTTTGTCCGGTGCGATCGCGCACAAAGAAGTATGGAGATCGTTCGTTCAGTGTAGCAGCTCCCATACTCTGGAACAGTCTTCCATTAGATATTCGGCGTTCTCCCAGCCTGTCAATTTTTAAAACTAATGTTAAAACTTTTCTTTTTAAATCTGCTTCTTAGACTTCGGTTTTAGATGGTTCTATTGTAGATTTTTACTGTTTTAATTGCCTTTTTTGATATGTAAATTTTATCGCAGCGTCCTTGATCACTTTGTGGATATTGACGCTTTATAAATAAATTATTATTATTATATTATTATTATTTTCAATAAGATGAACATTTCTGACCGTTTTACAGTACATACAGACTCTTTCATGACATGGAACTTTAAAATGACACCCTAATCCAACATTTAATTTATGTGTGGAGCAACGAAAATCGGCTAAAATTTTCTTTTTCGCTGTGACTTAAATAGTTTAAATATTTTTCTGGTTCGAGAGATGAGTACTACTCCAAGTATATTGGACGCCCCGGCCGGCCGCCCATGTCATACATAACTCATACACATACAGCGATTTTATCGAATGCAGCTCTGAAGAAAGGAAGTTCAATCCCGATGAAATACTAACTCGGTTTTATGATATCAATATTTTATAATTACAATTCATTATTTTTCATAATTATGAAAGTATTATCATATTTTATACTATTCATTTACAGTTGGTCTGTCTTGATTGCAATACTCACAGTTATACAAAAAGAAACGAAGGAGATTAGTGAGAGAATTGAAGATAGAATTGGCGGAAGTTAAAAAGGATACTGGAAAATCAGTGGCTCCGTACAAGTTTGCAAGATGATTATCGAAAAATCTTGGAAGAAAATAAACAACTTTGGCAGAAAATTGACAGCCTTGAAGAAAGTTTGACAAAATGCGCGGCCATAGTGGCAGAAATAATATCATAATCCAAGGAAAACCCGAAGATGGGAAGGAAATGTTGACGTCACATTTTGAAAGAAAACTTGCAGATTGAAGATGCTGATAATGAGAATAGTTTGTACATCGAAGGACCCCACAGGCTGCCTGACAGCAACACCAATGGCAATCCTCGAAGAATTATTGTTAATTTTCTATCATATTAAAAGTACGATGCTGTGTAATACAAGGCTGTCGAGCCTTATTTAAAGACTCGAATTACAAAGTCATTGAGAACTTTCCACCATTGGTTCGGGCCACACAAAAATCCTATCCCATTCTTGCAGAGAGAGAGAGAGAGAGATTTAGCAATGAAACACAAAAGAGCCATGTTGATATATGACACTATCCTCACTGAAGGCGAAAAGTTCAAGTTGGACGAAACACGGCAAGAGCTCTCTAAGATCTAGGGACTGGGCCGGCCCACTGCGTCTTTACCCCACGAATTTGGCTATCCATCCGCAGTGTCAACGGACTCAAAATTTTCTATTCTTTCCTGGAACTCAATGGTTTCAAAAGTATCAACAGAATAAAGAAGTCAAGAACTTTCTTTCAAAATTCGATGTTGTTGGTAAATGTGAAACTTTCGCATCATTCTGCTTTCCACGCGGTTTTCTTGGGATGAAGCCTGAGACATAACGGGTAACAACGGTACATGGGTTGAAGTTGGAAGGTGACATTATAGAAAGTTATTTAGCATTTTTACTTCAGCTTATTCCTAATTTGCATGTTTAATGAATTTCCTATTTAGGGATATGTCAGAATTAACTAGTCCACAGTTGACGAAACATGCTATGTACATTGAAGATATTATAATGCAACATTATTCAAAGTCATTGAAGCACCAATAGCTGCAAATTTTATGCATTATCTTGATAATTTTATTTTCAAACCAAAGTTGGTTTGTGTATAGAAGTATCACTGCTTGCTGATTTGGACCATGACTACATGTTTTAACAGGCCCAATAATAAACGGGTGCCGCACTCATAAAATGGTGCCCCAAGGAAAAAGAGAAAAAAATAATACTTCCTGCACATACACATCGTGATCATACCAGAAACAAGAATGATGGCCTTTACTTGAATGCACAACACATTATGGCAAACATTTTGTTGTAATCTTCATTTTCTCTGTCATATGATTACTTTTTTGAAAATGGCGGGAAATCTAAATCATGTAAAAACGTTTAAATGTACATGCCACTATGAAAGTGCAATGCATTTTTTCAGTCTCTAATGGGTCTTATTCAAAGAAAACTCTTGGAAAACTCAGAATGTTTTGAGATCGTTTTATTACACATTCACAGCTATTGGGGCTTTAAGCATTTTTTAAGCAAATTCCTAATTTGCATATTTAATGAATCTTCGCGCATAAACATCGACATGCCAAGATCAGCAGCTGATCGGTGCGAAACATGCTATGTACATTGATGATACCAGATTTAAAACAATCTTGAAATTCATTTTGCATCTTTTTGTCAGCTAATTTATTAATTTGCACATCAGATGAGCTTTCAGTTTGGCATATATAGCTTGAAGGAATTCACCAAAGGCAATTGCACTTGCTATATAAAGTTGTGAGACAACGACAGCAGTAAAAGAAATTTAGTATTTTTATTTCAGCAAATTAAATATTTGTATACTTAATGACCTTTAGAATTAATGTGTCTTGAATATTGTTCATGATCTTGATCATAACAATTTCAATGAAGTTGCGAAAATGTCGTAAAAGTTTAAATTTACACACAACTGCAATATATAATGAAATAAATATCTGGTTGAGAACTAGTTTTCTTGACCAAAATTGACATATTGTCTTAAAAGTACAAATTTGGATATTTCAGAACGATTTCCACATATCCAGCTGTTGTCATCCCCAGGCATCTGTATACCAAATATACAAGCTGTCTGTCCAGTGGTTTTAAAGAAAAAAGTTTTAAAATTTATTAACCAGACATGACAAAATTGCTCTCAAACGGTAATTTTGCCAATTTTGACCTAATTTCAAAAAACTAAAAGGGCAACACCCTTGCAAACATCCAACCCAAATTTGAGAGCAACTGGGCTAGTGGTTTCAGAGAAGAATAATTTTTACTTAAAACGAGGAAAACAATCAAAATATTCAGCGAAAATACACAATTCTAGATATCTTCATGATATACATATAACTGTCCATCTAAGGTACTTGGCACAATAATTTTCAAAGCAATCAAAACACCAATTCTTGAATTATTAATTTTTGACCATTTTCACATTTTTTAAGCTCACATTGCATAATTAGGGCAATGCAGACTTCATTTGAACAAAGCCTCATCTATAGGTCAGGATGTACCTACACACCAAACACCAAGCCAATATGTCTTTATGTTGATGGACATACTTTACGCACACACATACATACATACAGACGTCACAGACTTCAACATATACACACCTATTTTAAGTGGTTAAGCCAAAATGATATTTTACAAAAAAATTAAGGGTCTTGTGCTATCAGTACACACCATTAGTGGTTAAGCCAAACATACTGGACATCCCTTACATTAAAGAATTGTTCAGCCCTCACTGTACACACCTATTCTAAGTGCTTAAGCCAAAATAATATTGAACAACAATATTGCAAACAAGGGTCTGGTGCTATCAATACACATCATTTGTGGTTTAGCCAAATATACTGGACAACCCTTACATTAAAGAATGGTTCAGCCCTCACTGTACACACCAATGCTAAGTGGTTAAGCAAAAATAATATCGAACAACAGTATTGCAAACAATGGCCTGGTGCTATTAGTACACACCATTAGAGGTTTAGCCAATATACTGGACACCCCTAATATTAAAGAATGGTTTAGCCTTCACTGTACACACCTATTCTAAGTGGTTAAGCCAAAATAATATTGAACAACAATATTGCAAAAATAGCGTCAATGACACTGTAGCTCCCATCCTGGACTATTTAGTGTTTGTTCTCTGGTCAGATATTTGAACATGTGTGAAAGGGATAAAGTGCATGAAGTGAAAATACTTAAATGAAATGTACTGGAGACAGTGAAATATGTTTAATGTAATTATTCAGAATATAAAAAGGGAAAAAATACAGAATTAGATATATCGAATACTGTGATACAACCATTAACTCAACAAGTCATTTACAATGACATAGTCCCCACTTGTAATAGGAGTATTAGTCTTGATGGGGCAGGAAAATGTGGTCATTAAGAAGTATCACTGAAGTGTATATGTTGAGATCTATGGGCACATAGGTCTATGTCGTTGTTCCCAATTTGAAACACATGAGGCATGTCTAAGTTATGGTTCTAAATCGGGAAAAAAGATCAGACCTCTAGCAGTATTGGCCAGCCAAGAAATACATATGCGCATTATAAATGAGGTACAAGATGTGACATCTTAAAGTCTAATATCCTATCAAAATTGGAGGGTATAGAACTTGTGGTTACTGAAATATGCATATATATGTATAATCAAGGTCAAAGGTCATCGAGGTCACATGACATTTTGAATAAAAAAATTATATTGCTAATTAATCCCTATATGCCAAAAATCAGATCTCTAGCTCTATTCGCTTGCCCAGAATTAGATGTGTACATAATTAATGAGGTAAAGCGTGTGTTGTCATAAGGTCCCCATCCTACTAAATACAAAGGACATAGAACTTGTGGTTACTTATTTATTGACATAAACATATATTTTAGGTAAAGGTCATCGAGGTCACATGATATTTGGTCAAAAATTTCTCTCCTATAGTTATCCCTATATACCAAAAATCAGACATCCAGCTCTATTGGCTCGCTCAGAATGAGATATGCGCATAATTATTGAGGTACAGTATGTGGCGTCATAAGGTGTCCAATCATACCAAACATGAAGGGTGTAGCACTTGTGGTTACCGAGTTATGGAAAAATATGTATATTTGAGGTCAAAGGTCACCGAGGTCACGTGACATTTTGTCAAAAAAATTGTTTTGCTAAGTTATCCCTATATACCAAAAATCAGACCTCTACCTCTATTGGCTCGCTCAAAATTATATATGTGCATAGTTAATGAGGTACAATATGTGGCGTCATAAGCTGTCCCATCATACCATACATGAAGGCTGTAGCACTTGTGGTTACTGAGTTATGGACAAATATGTATATTTGAGGTCAAAGGTCACCGAGGTCACGTGACATTTTATCAAAAAAATTGTATTGCTAAGTTATCCCTATATACCAAAAATCAGACCTCTAGCTCTATTGGCTCGCTCAAAATTAGATATGTGCATAATTAATGAGGTACAATATGTGGCGTCATAAGGTGTCCCATCATACCATACATGAAGGCTGTAGCACTTGTGGTTACTGAGTTATGGACAAATATGTATATTTGAGGTCAAAGGTCACCGAGGTCACGTGACATTTTGTCAAAAAAAGTGTATTGCTAAGTTATCCCTATATACCAAAAATCAGACCTCTAGCTCTATTGGCTCGCTCAAAATTAGATATGTGCATAATTAATGAGGTACAATATGTGGCGTCATAAGGTGTCCCATCATACCATACATGAAGGCTGTAGCACTTGTGGTTACTGAGTTATGGACAAATATGTATATTTGAGGTCAAAGGTCACCGAGGTCAAGTGACATTTTGTCAAAAAAAGTGTATTGCTAAGTTATCCTTATATACCAAAAATCAGACCTCTAGCTCTATTGGCTCGCTCAAAATTAGATATGCGCATAATTAATTTAGATATTAGATATGCGCATAATTAAAA
This sequence comes from Ptychodera flava, assembly GCF_041260155.1. Taxonomy (NCBI): domain Eukaryota; kingdom Metazoa; phylum Hemichordata; class Enteropneusta; family Ptychoderidae; genus Ptychodera; species Ptychodera flava. The sequence goes on along the minus strand of NC_091943.1, from coordinate 40,598,333 downwards.
TTTGTTAAATGCTTTTGCTTGTTTTAATTTTGAACAGTTAATAAGCTGTCCTACTAGATTAACAAAAACGTCTTCTACACTTATAGATCACATTTATACAAATGTTACAGGTAGAACTATTTCAGCAGGTACAATACTTTCAGATATTTCGGACCATTTACCCACTTTTGCTTTTTTTCCTTCAATACGTACTCCTTCCCATTCTTCTTCCATTGCTATGGTACGTGATTATAGGAATTTTCATTTACAAGCTTTTCTTGATGAGCTTAAGCTTGAAGGATGGGAGGAAGTACTAAACTGTCAGGATGTCCAAGTATCCTACTCTAACTTTGTCAGTACTTTTCTTGCAATTTGCAACAAACATGCTCCTTTAATACAGAAAAAAATAAGTGTGAGAAAAAAACAAGATAAACCCTGGATCACAAATGCAATTAAAAAGTCAATCAGAAAAAAGCATAAGCTTTTTGGAAATCTGCATAAACTTTCTTTTAATGAACAAGCTTTAACCTATTATAAAAGATACAGGAATATCCTGACAGGTGTTTTGAGAAAGGCTAAAAAACAGTACTACACACACTTATTTTCAGAAAATAATGGAAAAATGAAGGAAACATGGGAAGTTATAAATGATTTAATTGGTAAAGCCAAACGTAAAAAAATGACACTTCCAGACCATTTGGAAGTGGGTAGTATGGGTACAAAAGAGGTTCATTCAGATATCAGTGACATCGTAGAAGATCTTAACAATTATTTTGTTAATGTTGGTGAAAATTTAGCTAAACAAATTTCTCCACAAAGCAATGTTACTTTTGATACTTTTTTGCAAAATACGATGAACACCAGCAATTCTTTTTTTCTTCAACCAGTAACTATAAAGGAAATTGAGAATTTAATTTCTACCCTGGATATTCGCAAGGCAGCTGGTTGTGATAATATTCCATCTAGACTTGTAAAAGAAGCAAATATACACATCTCTATTCCACTTTGTCATATTTTTAACCTTTCTTTCACCACTGGTCAATTTCCAAACCTTATGAAGGTTGCGCGTGTATTGCCTCTGTACAAAAAAGGAAATGTAAATGATGTTGGTAATTACAGACCCATATCTATCTTGCCAGTACTCAGTAAACTTTTAGAAAAAGTGGTAAATTCACGTCTTGTAAACTATCTTGATAATTATAATATTTTGTATGAACATCAATATGGCTTTAGGAAGAAACACAGTTGTAAAATCTCCCTACTAAGTCTTACTCAGTGCTTACTTGAGGAGATAGATAATGGTAACTCATCTCTTGGCATGTTCATAGACTTTTCTAAAGCTTTTGACACAGTGAATCATGACATTTTGTTCTGTAAACTAGAATACTATGGTGTAAGGGGGTTGCCCTTGTTATGGTTTAAAAGTTATTTAAAATCAAGAAGCCAGTATGTTACAATTGACGACAATGAATCACAGAAACATGAGATTAAGTGTGGTGTACCGCAGGGCTCAATACTTGGCCCTACGTTATTTTTAATTTATATAAATGACATACCAAACTGTACTGATTTTTTCAATTTCAGACTTTATGCAGATGATTCTAACCTTTTCCACTCTTTTCACAAAAATGTAAATACCTTTACTCTCAACGAAGTTAACTTAGAATTTCAAAAGGTGATAAACTGGTGTGATTGTAACAAATTAACTATAAATGCTGCTAAAACAGTCTATATGGTAATTGGTAACAAACGAAAGTCCTGGGAAATCGAGGGTTTACTTTATTTAAAAGATACTGTATTAAAAGAAGTTGATTGTACCTCTTTTGTTGGAGTTAAAATGGACAACCAGCTGAATTGGAAACAGCACATCATGGATCTGAAAAACAAGATTTGTAAACTAACTGGTATTTTTTATAAATTGAGATGTATGGTTTCCCAAACAATACTTTTAATGTTGTATAATGCATTTGTTTTACCTCACATCTCTTTTGGTTTAGAGGTGTGCGGATCTACATACCAGTCATATTTATCAGATATTTTTGTTATTCAAAAAAGAATTGTGCGTATCATATCGGGAAGTAGCTATCACGCTCATACTGCCCCTTTATTTAAGAAACTTAAAATTCTTGATGTGTATAAACAATTCAAGCTTCAGGTCGCAATTTTCGTTTACGATGTTCTACATGATAAACTTCCAATGAATTTCAAATCATATTTTTCCCCAAATGATCATATGTACAGTATTCGGTCCAAAGACAAAAATTTTCTCCACCCCCCCTAAATTCCGAAGCAATTTAGGACAAACTTCTATCAAATTTGTTGGTACTGTAGTATGGAACAGCATTCCAGAGGATCTTAAAAACATCACTTCCAGATTTAGATTCAAACGAGAGCTTAAAAATTATTTACTGGAATTGTAGTTTTGTTGATTTTGTAACTCAGACCGTTTTCTCTCACAGTTACCTTTCGCTTTTTTGCTGTAGTTTTGTGTTTTCATGTATTTTTTCCAAGGCTTCATGCCTAGTTCATTAACTTTCTGTAATATTTGTCACTGTGATATATCGGAACAGTCGCCATATTTAAAAAACCTGTACATCAATCTTTCTTGAGTTTGGGGCTGAACCCGATTAGTGCCTAGAGCAACTATTTTTCAGTCCTTTTCTCATTGTAACGCTTCAATGTGTACAAATTATTGTCTTTTTTCAAAAGAATATGAGAAATAAATTATTATTATTATTATTAATGAGGTACAATATGTGGCGTCATAAGGTGTCCCATCATACCATACATGAAGGCTGTAGCACTTGTGGTTACTGAGTTATGGACAAATATGTATATTTGAGGTCAAAGGTCACCGAAGTCACGTGACATTTTGTCAAAAAAATTGTTTTGCTAAGTTATCCCTATATACAAAAAATCAGACCTCTAGCTCTATTGGCTCGCTCAAAATAAGATATGCGCATAATTAATGAGGTACAATATGTGGCGTCATAAGGTGTCCCATCATACCACACATGAAGGCTGTAGCACTTGTGGTTACTGAGTTATGGACAAATATGTATATTTGAGGTCAAAGGTCACCGAAGTCACGTGACATTTTGTCAAAAAAATTGTTTTGCTAAGTTATCCCTATATACCAAAAATCAGACCTCTAGCTCTATTGGCTCGCTCAAAATTAGATATGTGCATAATTAATGAGGTACAATATGTGGCGTCATAAGCTGTCCCATCATACCATATATGAAGGGTGGTAGCACTTGTGGTTACTGAGTTATGGACAAATATGTATATTTGAGATCAAAGGTCATCAAGGTCACATGACATTTTGTCAAAATATCCAAGATATCTGCGTGAACGGATGGACTCACGGATGGACGAACAGACGGACATGACCCAATAAGCTCACTAGACTTCATCCGCGGGGACTAAAAATTGTGTCACTGCATCCTTTTTGCAATATGAATACGATGAGAAACTAAATTTTTATTTTTCGTGGCCTTATACATGGGAGTCTATGGAGATCTGCCTTATACATGGGAGTCTATGGACGTGTAAACTAAAAATATGCAAATTTCACCACGATTTGCCCAAATTTGGGAAAGGTCACTCCTATGCACTTCCATACCAAGTTTCAAATCAATTGGACTTGTGGTTTCAGAGCAGGAGATTTTTTGACCAAAAATGGGAGAAAATTACAAAAAAATTCATGAAAAATAGCAAGTCCAAGATACTGACCCAAGATGTGCACAATCATTTCATGTCAGCCCAAAGTACTTACATGCTAATTTTTCATGTAATCTGCTCAGTGGTTATTGAGTTTTTTCAATTTTGACTGTTTTTACATTTTTTCACTTAATTTGCATATTTTTGGCAATGACAACTTCATTTGAACAAAATCTCATCTACAGCCCATCATCCATGTACACACCAAATATCAAGATGAAATGTACAGCGGTTTTGGAGTTTTTGATGTTGACGGACAGACATACAGACATACAGACATACAGACGTACAGGCGTACAGACATACAGACATACAGACATTTCCCTAGACTATAAGAATAGCTTCCATTGCCATTTATACATATGGCTATGGGAGCTAAAAAGGGTATGGTGCTATCAGTACACACTATTAGTGGTTTAGCCAAACATACTGGACACCCCTAACATAAAAGAATGGTTCAGCCCTCACTGTACACACTGATCCAAACTAATATTGAACAACAGTATTGCAAACAATGGCCTGGTGCTATCAGTACACACCATTAGTGGTTTAGCCAAACATACTGGACAGCCCTTATATTAAAGAATGGTTTAGCCCTCACTGTACACACCTATTCTAAGAGATTAAGCCAAAATAATATTGAACAACAATATTGCAAAAAGGGTATGATGCTATCAGTACACACTATTAGTGGTTTAGCCAAACATACTGGACACCCCTAACATAAAAGAATGGTTCAGCCCTCACTGTACACACCTATTCTAAGAGATTAAGCCAAAATAATATTGAACAACAATATTGCAAACAAGGGTCTGGTGCAATCAGTACATATATTAGTGGTTTAGCAAAACATACAGGACACCCCTTATATTAAAGAGTGGTTCAGCCCTCACTGTACACATCTATTCTAAGTGGTTAAAGTGTATGTCTCGCATAAATTCAAAGTTAATTTTGCTTAAAATGAGCCATGCTATATGATTTTGCCACCCCTACTTTATCAAATAAATGCATCACCCCAATGAAACGACGCGGTTAAATATTATTAAAATGCAATATGTTGTGCGACTTTGAAGTTAGCTGCCATTCGGGTCGTTTCGGAATTCGCGGACATTGCCACCGGAAATGACGTAACTAATAGAATGTACGAGTGAGTGTGTTCACCTCGGCCATAGCGAATGCTTACCGCTGTGACTTCAACATGGTGAGAAGTTACGCCTTTGGTGGCTGAAGTAACTGCAGCCATTGTCAGTTTATTGCATTGTAGGATGATGTACATGTATTAGCCGCATTTGACAAAATTACAAGAAAGGGTCGGAAAAGAGGCATTCAGACAAGCGTTTTCTGCGGTGCACATTTTCGAGTGCCGTGACTTAGAATAAACACGGTTCGGAAGCCAGATGTACGGTAAGATAGACTTTAATTCCTGGAGTTACTACATCGATTATGTAATCACAATGCCGTACCAGTACGACCATTGTCACCAGAAAGCTTCGCGTGTATCATCATCAACTGTGGACAAGAGCGAGAACAGCAGCAAGACTGCGACAGGTTGCCCAAAACAAGTCAAGGATGCGGGGGCCGCGGAGAAGTATGGCCATGTTTACATCCCCCAAGACTGATCACCGATTCAGATGCTTTACGAAAGTGATTGTAAATAAATAAATGAATACAAGTACTAGATCTCATGCATGTGTGACTCTATTATTAGTAACATTAGGAGATATCTAATTTTATATTCCTAAAAAGTTTACCTAGTGATTGACTGACTCTTTGCGAGACTGAACGATAGGTTGTGTATAATACAGCACGGCGCTGCCAGTAACAGTGACACAACGTGTAGCATGCAAAGAAGTTTATACTGTTGACAAAGCAGTCGCCGCGTTGTCGTCATCTGTTCCCTTCTGCTCGACTAAGTCTCCCCTAAAATATTTTAGCTTCTTTGAGAATTTCGCAGTCATGAAACAATGAACACTGTGCTTTATATCGCTGACACTTAATCAAGAAAAAAAAACTGTGGAAGCGTAGCTGATCACTCCGTCACAGAAACTTTCATGGGTGGAAGTTGGCGCCAGTGTGCCCGATATTTACATCATGTCAATTTTAATTTATCTCTTCCCGAGAATTTGGCTAGACATGTCTTTACGGTCACATATTTTTAAAAGTGCCAATGTTCATGTGAGGTTTTATAACGCCAAACTGAAGATTTTGCGGCGAGAATACTACCTTTGGTGTTTATGCTAACATGACCCTCAGCCTGTTCCACTTCCAGCTGTTGATAGGAAAGATGTGTGTTATGAACGGTTGACAATTTTCAACTTGATCTCTACTACATTTATCTACAAACGTCATGGTGTAATTCAAATTTTTATATACAGATTTTGAACGAGGCAATTTGTGTTGAGAAGTAATAATAAGGTGGGATGGCAACTCCAGACTTATATTTATATTTTGTTAGCTTGCGGTTGTGTATGGAAATCCGGTCACGACATGCGACATGCGACTTCAAAACTGCGACCTGCGTCCTGCGTGTTTGTCAAACTGCGACCTGCGTCCTGCGTAGGGTTAGGGTTAGTGTTAGGGTTAGGGGTTAGGGGTAGGGGTAGGGGTAGGGTTAGGGAAGTCGATCCCCCAACCAGAAGACAAGTTTTGAGCCTTGCCTCTCCCCAACGCCGCCGGCCAGGGCAACGTTGGGCCGCCTGGAGCCGACGCATCTCTGCTGCTGAGCGCCCACTGCAACCGTACCCCGAAGTCGGACCCCCGACAGAAAGACAGGTTTTCAGGCTTGCCTCTCCCCAACGCCGCCGGCCAGGGCAACGTGTAGCTAGGGTTAGGTTGCAGATCACAGTTTAAAGATGCAGGCCGGGGACGCAGGTCGTGACCGGTACCTGCGTCCCCGGCCTGTGTCTGTGATCTGCGACCTAATCATCCTAGCTACATGTTGCCCTGGCCAGCGGCGTTAGGGAGAGGCAAGGCTCAAAACTTGTCTTCTGGTTGGGGGTCCGACTTCCCTAACCCTAACTAACCCTAACCCTACCCCTACCCCTGACCCTAACCCTAACCCTAACCCTACGCAGGTCGCAGTTTGACAAACATGCAGGACGCAGGTGGCAGTTTTGAAGTCGCAGGTCGCATGTCGCATGTCGTGACCGGATTTCCATAGTTGTGTGTACGGTAGTGCACTGGTGTGTTTGACTGTGGTCACGGTGGGCTTGTCACTGACGCGACGGTCAACAAGAGTTCCGCTCTTATTCTCGTTTAGGTTAAGGTTCCGACTGTTAAAATTTGCAGGCCTGTAAATTCTGAACAGCTTTGTCATATCTTCTATGACGATGATATTCTCAGTTGCACTGCTTTCACTCATGAAATTATCACTATCCCCATAGTCAATGCACGAAGTCACCATCACCCATTCTATTAGTGACGTCACAGCTACTTGCGCCAAAACGGGGCGAGCTCTGCAATTTCCAGAAAATGTCGCTGTGATGGAAATCGAAAAGTGCAACTTTTCCCGTGTTTTCGTCAAAATAACATAATACAACCGTCTAAAAACCGCTCAAACAAGCTTCAGTTTGTGTGTAAATGTTTGTTTTATTAATACCAATTTCATTGACAACCAGAACTATAGTATATGCCCCAAGTCAAACGAAAAAGTCTCAAAATGTGGCAGGACTCACACTTTAAGACAAAATAATGCACACCTGCAGATTAAAGTGGTCAGGTCAAACATACTGGACACCCTTACATTTAAGAATGGTTCAGCCCTCACTGTACACTCCTATTCTAGGTGGTTAAGCTGAAATAATGCACACCTGCAGATTAAAGTGGTCAAGTCAAATATACTGGACACCCCTTATATTAAAGCCCTCACTGTTCACACCTATTCAAAGTAGTTAAGCCAAACTAATATTGAATAGTATAACAAACAATGGCCTGGTGCAATCAGTACACACCATTAGCGGTTTAGCCAAATATACTGGACACCCCTTACATTAAAGAATGGTTAAGCCCTCACTGTACACACCTATTCTAAGTGGTTAAGCCAAAATAATGCACACCTGCAGATTAAAGTGGTCAAGTCAAACATACTGGACACCCCTTTCATTAAAGAATGGTTCAGCCCTCACTGTACACACCTATTCTAAGTGGTTAAGCAAAAATAATGCATACCTGAAGATTAAAGTGGTCAAGTCAAACATACTGGACACCCTTACATTTAAGAATGGTTCAGCCCTCACTGTACACTCCTATTCTAGGTGGTTAAGCTGAAATAATGCACACCTGCAGATTAAAGTGGTCAAGTCAAACATACTGGACACCCCTTTCATTAAAGAATGATTTAGCCCTCACTGTACACACCTATTCTAAGTGGTTAAGCCAAAATAATGCACACCTGCAGATTAAAGTGGTCAAGTCAAACATACTGGACACCCTTACATTTAAGAATGGTTCAGCCCTCACTGTACACTCCTATTCTAGGTGGTTAAGCTGAAATAATGCACACCTGCAGATTAAAGTGGTCAAGTCAAATATACTGGACACCCCTTATGTTAAAGAATGGTTTAGCCCTCACTGTTCACACCCATTCAAAGTAGTTAAGCCAAACTAATATTGAATAGTATAACAAACAATGGCCTGGTGCAATCAGTACACACCATTTGCGGTTTAGCCAAATATACTGGACATCCCTTAAATTTAAGAATGGTTCAGCCCTCACTGTACACACCTATTCTAAGTGGTTAAGCCAAATTAATATTGAACAACAGTATTACAAACAATGGCCTGGTGCTATCAGTACACAGCATTAGTGGTTTATCCAAACATACTGGACACCCCTCACTGTACACACCTATTCTAAGTGGTTAAGCCAAAATAATGCACACCTGCAGATTAAAGTGGTCAAGTCAAACATACTGGACACCCCTTTCATTAAAGAATGGGTCAGCCCTCACTGTACACACCTATTCTAAGTGGTTAAGCCAAAATAATGCATACCTGCAGATTAAAGTGGTCAAGTCAAACATACTGGACACCCCTTCCTTTCATTAAAAAATGGTTCAGCCCTCACTGTACACACCTATTCTAAGTGGTTAAGCCAAAATCATATTGAACAACAGTATTATAAGTAATGGCCTGGTGCTATCAGTACACACCATTAGTGGTTTATCCAAACATGCTGGACACCCCTTACATTAAAGAATGGTTTAGCCCTCACTGTACACACCTATTCTAAGTGGTTACGCCAAAATAATGCACACCTGCAGATTAAAGTGGTCAAGTCAAACATACTGGACACCCCTTAAATTTAAGAATGGTTCAACCCTCACTGTACACACCTATTCCACGGGCTTAATAGGGTCAGATACGGGCTATGCATGGGTCGCCATTTTAATCAGAATTTAGACTGCATATTAAGGTGCACAATTACCTGACAAGATCATGTGATCAGCACAAAAGTATTAGTGGCAGGCTTGGAAATCGGACGACAAAAATACCAAACGTTAAAAGTGTTTTGCATGGTTCCACGCTGAAAAGTCTGACTTTGTATTTGATGGCATTTGGTAGTTAAATGATGTGACAGACTACACCACCTTTTGCATGTATGGCAGCGACTCAACACAAGTCATTTTTTATTTTTCATTCAATGTCAACATAGGATGCTTGATTTGGGAAACCATGGAGGTAAAATTATTATCTAAATTTGAAGGTAACTCTAAGTTGGAAATACATTCAATGCAATCACTGCGTTCGCATTCTTGACCAATGATAACCACACTTATCATAGCCCATAATATGACCCTATTTTCAAAAGCAGCACAGCCAGCGGTAGAAATGGGTTATGGGATCAGACAAAATGTGGATCTTCTTGCTCAGCATGCATATCACTTACCTTTGGGGTGAGCAAACTTCTAACATGTGAAGGGATCAATGCTAACTAACAAGGCCGGCTGTGCTTTAGGGACTAGTCAGTTTCTTTGGCCTGGGGGGCCACTGGATTATTTTATGCTGATGTCAAAAAGTGGCTGACCCCCCCTATTCACACTTGTGAAAACAGCGTGCCCCCCCCCCCACCCCCATTCAAACTTTCAAAACCATGGTGACCCCCTGCGCGTGATAAGGGTAAAACAAATGTAAATTCAATAATTAAGTACAGTTATTCTGTGTTTCAATAAAATTGTTCTTATGTCAGTTGTAAGACAGGCTGAAGAAACTGACCAGTCCCTTAAGGGAAGAATATCACAGACTACCCCCTTTTTTCAACAAGTAATGTTTTATTTTTCTGATTTTCTCCATAATAACAAGTCCTTCATACAAGCCTCTCATACAAGCCTTTCATACAATTCATACAAGCATTTAACCAAAGGTTGTGCGATGAATCTTCGGATAACACCAATTTCTCTTGTCCTTAGTCCAGCATTTCATGAAACCATAGACCTTGAAAAAAAGGGACAAAATTAGAATTTTATAACAAGGTCTTCAATATGCTAATGCAAATTTCTAGTTTGGATCAAGAAATTAGTCTATATGGTTAAATCAGAAGTGTTAACCACTGATAGGTAATCCAATACACCTGCTTGCTTTGAAGTGTCTCATTGCTCCAGTAGTTTCAATTTCATACTGTCTTGTGTTTTTACTCTCACTCAGTGTATGTCAACGACCATAAGAATAGTGGGTCACGCAAACTGTTCTATAGCTGTACCACACTACAAACACACTACTTGTAATGGATATGTACTCCAGTTATAACAACTTGTTAAAAGTGTAATTAAGTATAACAAGTCATCATTAATGACACAGTCCCCACTTGTTAATGGGTACTTTGATTAAATGTCCCCAGAGACGATAAGTCCCCTTCATTAATTAGGTCTGTGATAAAACTACTTTGATAAAGATGGCGCTATGGCCAAGAATGAGTTCCATGGTGGTGAAAACAAAACCAAGGTAGGCTGCCATCCTAATTACAAAAGGTCATTAAATGAGTCAAGTGTCCTTGTACCAACATGCTGAGACTTGCCTGAGTTATGGCCAAGGACATGAAAAAAATTGTAACAAAATGGCCGCCATGCGGCCATATTGAATCATGAAAAAATCGTAATAAAATGGCCACACGGCAGCCATATTGGATCGTATCAAGAAACAAATTGACGCGCATGTGTATGATATAGGTCAATGTCCTTGTACCAACTTTGAATAAAATCGGTTGAGATATGCCTGAGTTATGGCTCCGTACATGAAAAAATTGTAATAAAATGGCCACACGGCAGCCATATTGGATCGTATCACAAAACAAATTGACGTGCATATGTACGACATAGGTCAATGTCCTTGTACCAACTTTGAATAAAATCAGTTGAAACATGTCAGAGTTATGGATCTGTATATCAAAAAAATCATAATAAAATGGCCGCCTGGTGGCCATATTGGATTGTATCACAAAATAAATCAACGTGCATATGTATGACATATGAAGTAATCCTTGTACCAAGTTTGAATGAAATCGCTCCAGATATCTCTGAGGTATCAGCGTGAACAGACGGACGCACGCACAGACATGGCCAAACCAACAAGTCCCCCCGGACGGTGTTTGTGGGGACTAAAAACAGAACTGAACCTATGAAACACAATTGGAGCATCCAGCAACAATAAACAATGGTAAATCTTGCACACAATCAACAGTTTTAACCGTGAAAATTAAGTCTGAAAGTCACCAAACTGCAATGTATTATAACATACTTGTGATCTGTACATGGAGATCATTTGATGTGTATTCTATGTTTGTTGCATTAGTATATCCATCAAAGTTCAACACTGATCAGTGGATGAAATTAAACTGATATCCTCATCTCAGTCTTGGTCATTCATTCACACAAGTATTTGCTTTACCACTATGGTATTCTACTTTTTGGTTATAACAATTTTAAGCCTTTGAGAACTGGATTTTTCCAACCAAAATTTTCGTATAATATTTTACCAATTTGTTTAAATTTCTCTCTATTTTTTTGATAATTTTGGACTGAATGGACATAACATTTTATTGGCTACAGTTGTATTATCAAACTTTTTTGCAAAAATTAGAAAAATTGACTTGGGTAAACTTTAAAAGCTGAAAATTATTGACTTTGGTGCTCAAAGGATTAATTTGTACTCAGTGCTTAATTAAAACTTTCAGTTTTCCTGTCAAGAACAGTTGCCTCACCTTGGCCTTCATCTGTGGTGGGTTTTACTTTCTTCATTCTAAAGCAGAATAAAAAAAAAAATTAGATAAATACTAGACAATGCACTAAAAGTTGGCTACAGGAATGACTATTTGTATATGAAACCCTATGCTGGGACTTGGTGATATCTGAGTGTACATAAAGTGTTTATCAATAGTCTTTGCTTTCAAGCTATATTTTTGTAAAAGCATCAGATTCCTCGAAAATCGATTCCTTCTCAAGTCATACACATTTGAATTTTGTGTGTACAAACTGTAATACAGTACACCATCCAAGTTAAAACTATAAATGGACTAGATCAGTTTACAGACCAACATTTAAGTGATGAAAAAGTTGCAGGCATTGGACCATTTCTCAAACAATGATGTACTTTGAGATTTTGCGTAAATCAAAGGTATGGTGTAGACAGCAACTTTTTCATCGAAAATATGAATTCGACTCAAGCAAACAAAACTTCAGATGTGTTCATAACTTTCTCTGATTCAGGGGGTCAGTAAATTAATATATGCGTTTGTGGTTCACTGACCAGTATCTGGTATGTTGACTTGGCAACCTACATGTAGTTTGGTTGTCCTGTATATTATCATGTTAATTTACCCCCCCCCCCCCCCCCCCCCCCCCCCCCCCCGGAACTGTACACCTCTTTAAGTATTAAAGTACGATGTGCCTCAGGGACAGATATTCTGACTCTCAAATTTGATCAATACTTTTCTGAACTACCATTTGTTGGGGTGCAATTTAATGCTCTTCAAGTTAGAAAAGTGCTCACCAACTTAGTTTTTCAAAACATAAAGAATGTTGTTTTCCCCATAGAGTTGACACTGATGGCGGCCATTTTGAATTCACATATCAGTAAAATGGTTGGTAATTTGTTTCTCTAGTACCAAACTTAGCATGCTAATCCCTGAATTTTATTGTTGATTTGGTAAAAGAATGGTTGAAAGTTCACTGAGGAAAGTTGGAGCAAAAGTTTCAGTATTTCACTTTAGAGGCTCATACGTAACCATAACTACCGTAGTCTGCAGAACTGCAGGATGGGTAAGGCACATTCTTACAAAAAAATGGGGTGTATCCCCGACCCCTAGAACCCTGGATTAACTCAACCTGACGAAACACATACAAATAACAGCTGCATTGCTTTGCGAACCCAACAGGCGGAATAAAATGTCAACTTTAGCCACAGATAGTTTCTATACACTGCATTGGAATATATATCAATTTGTGCGAGCAAATCAAAGTCTTGATTCTCACCAAAAGTGTAAGACGTCTCCAATGCACTCTTGTTGTACAGTGTTCACTGAATGCTACCTCTGCATCGCTGTAATATTGGTTACACAGTGTAAAATAAAATCCAAGTTTCACATACAACTTCCCTGAGAAGAAAAAAGACACAAAATATTTTTAATATTACTGTAATGAAAAGAGGCAGAAACAAAATCAAGGCCTTCCACAGACAAAGTAAGCCATTTCGTCTTGAATTTTGTTTGATACGAGATACTACTTATATTGTTTGACATGTTGAAAGATACCGAATGAATGGGTGACCATGCATATACCTATATGCATGGTCACCCATTCATTCGGTATCTTTCAACACGATAAATCAAACATTACGAAAATGAATTAATGGTCATTCATTTTTGCGATGGTTTCATGTATCGTGTCTAAAAACTTGGGCAAATACATGCATGGTCACCCATTCATTCAGTATCTTTCAACAGGTCAAACAATATAAATAGTATCTTGTATTAAACAAAATTCCTGACAAAATGGTCGACTTTGTCCCTTTAAAGGCAGATGAGCTGCAACTTTGGACACATTTTCATGATTTTATACTTAGATTAAAATTAGTTCATAGAAATGTTCTTGCTAAGAGATGTTTACTTCAGTATAATTATTCCCTGAGCTCAATACATGGGGAGGAGGTGTCAGTAAGACAAATAATAAACAAGTGCCACACCCAAATATGGCTGTCTCCATACAACTACATGATTAACAGCGTACATGGTGCATGTACATATTTGAATCTTTACAAATACAACATGGTGCACCCCACTGAAAGGATGTGAAAGGGATTCACTCCAGTTTGACAAAGAATTCTCTGTTTTTCACGCAATATAACAAGGTTTTGAAAATGGATGGGAACTTAAAATAAACAAAAATCTGTTCCACTTCTTGCCAATTCTGCTACAAGAAAATGTTGTTGAGGCACAGTTAACTACTATATACTCGATTTGCAGATTGCAATGAATGTCTGAGGAAATTGAAGGTACCTTTAGGTCGGAAAAATTTCCCAGAGGGCCTTTACGTCCTAAGTTTCAAAAGAGCTAACCATCTTAAGTTTCCAAAGGGGAAAAATCTGTTAAAGGGGAAATAATCTCTCTACATTCTTGTCATATGGGCCGCCGCAAGCAGAAACACCCCTGACGCAATTTTTTTCAATTTTGAGTTATTGATATTTTCAGAAAGTACTGATGCTGCTCTTTCCAAAAATGTAAGTGGTTAGCCCGCTTCATGCTCCTATACCCTATAAATCAAGGTTAAACGACCTTGACCTATGCAAATTTATGCAAATTTATATCTGACTATTTTCATCCACTGTGATCCAATGCATATCTTTCATGTGACATTATGAAATAATTGTCATCTTGGGGATAACCAATTCTGTTCGACTGTGAAACTTGTCACAGTAGGCATTGGGTATGGACACTTACTGTTGGATCAAACCATTTTTCTTTGTGGGGGTGGGTGGAAGACAAAACAGACATAATTCTAAGTAAAAGTCACCTATTTTGAGCTGCTATGGCATCTTTATTCTTTTGTTGAAATGTAAAAACTTGCTCATGACATTTTATTTACAGTGCAGCAGGTATGCTCAATTATAAAGATGACTAATTGCCATGGAGATTGTTGCTAGGCAACACATAGAGTGAATATAATACAGTGTAAAATAGTCATAAATGACTATATTGAAATCATTCCTCTTCATATAATTATATTACAATATGAAATCCTTTTTTCTTATTATGCACAGATACATTTTCACACTGGAAAATCAGTGGATATACAATGAATTGCAATAAAGTGAATCCCAATGAAACCTTATTTATCAAATAACATATCACATTAGTGAAGCATTGTCAGTGAGACTAGCATGCATAATACTCTTAGAAATCTACTCAGTAGTCAGTGACAAACAATGCATTATCTCATGTTTGCTTACATTTGTTAAAATCTCCTTGAATACTTCTCAATGGAGTGTAAACAATAATTTAGTTTTATTTAAGTTCATTTCTAAGGAAATTAAGACTTATAACAATGGCTATTATGCTAATTCACACCAAATGCAGTACTAGATCCAGTATGAGATACTTTTACTACACCATAAATTTGCTATCAATATTCAGACTACAATTATTCATCTACATACAATTATAGTTGTTACTCCCTCATTGAGAAATACAATTGTGTAGCAGTATACTTCCTCAAATTTAACTTAAATCAGAAATTGCTCATTATGTATCAGTATTCACTGCACATTCAATATTTTTAATATATATAAAGCACAGTATAGCACTGCAGTAACAATTTGTAAACTGTTACTATTGAGTATGATACAATGCATTGATGTATTGTAGCCATATAAGAAAAGAATAGACAGACAGATTGATAGATGTAAAGATAGATAGACAGACAGATTGATAGATGTAAAGATAGATAGATAGACAGACAGATAGATGTTTTACAAATTGCTATTTTTCAAAGTGTTACCACAGCACCATTTATTTACTTTGTGTAGCAGTGTTGCAGAAGTATGTGGCCCTGTATGGCTCCCTAACATACCGTAGCACTCTGGTCTGGAGATCCCGATATCTCTCTCTGGACAGACCACCAGCTGGCAGTACTGTGGGTAAAGTATCATCACTTGGTGGCCATGTAACCCCCCTTTTCACTAAATAAACACATTCCTCAACTCCAGTTACTGATTTTTTCACATACACAGCCCCTGGGTCATCTTTCGTGAATCTGAAGTGATGATAGCCACTGATTCCCCTCAGATTTCTAAGATACTTCTTAAAAAACTCATCCCACTCCCTCCACTGGAAATTCGACTCTTTTTCAACATCACCTGATGCATCTGAAGACATGTATGGCCTTGAAGAGTTGACCTTTGAACTTTTATTGACAACATTACACAAGTTGTGCCATAGTGTCAACGTCATTCCTCCTGTACAACTGACGGATCTTACCAAATGCCGAGTCACATACACATTTTGTATGGCCAGCTTCCATAAAGTGATATGTGATCTCCTCATGTTTACCTGTGCTACAACGATAAATAAAATAATGCAATAAACTCTTGTTTTTATTTTGACCAGAACAGTTATCTGCATGGAAAGAAGCAAATTTTTCACCAAGGCCAAAATTTCTCAGAAAATCATCCAACATACTAATTACATTATTTGGCCCATGACACTTCTTGTTGTCTGGCTGTATGGTTTGTGATTCGTCAAATAAATAATTCATCTGTAATTTACATGCCTCATTGTGAATACCAAAACAATTAACTTTCATTGGATTGAGAAAATAAAGTGGTCCTACTTGACGTGATTGATGGGGTAATAGAAAACTCTGAGCAAAATCAAACGTATAGTGTACTTTAGATAAATTATTACAACAGAAATTATAGTGACCTGGCTTAATTACTTCTTTGACAGGCTCATACTCTGCTGTTGCCATTTTTATCAATTCATTACAAAATTCCTTTTCAGACTGTGCACTTAAATGTGATTACTGAATTCAGTTGTAACAGTCAACTTATCGGATTCACTTGTTGCATACTGAATAGATTGTCTGAAAGCTTCACACTTTGGACAAACATCAGTCCTTGGTTCCATCCGTTTGATATGTGGCACACAGCCACTCCAAATATTGCGGAAAGTTGTCTCACCAACAGCCATGCGTGGAGGGTCACTTTGTTGACAACTCACTGTATACTTGTCATATACCTCAGCTTTGGTGTCACATGAAGGTAGGTAGATGGGAGGGTGATCATCTCTACCCCTTGGAGCAGCTGGCTTTGGTAACCCTTTCTCATCCGCATACCTTATAAGAAATTGTACAACATCCTCAATAACCTACAGATCAAAGAAGGTACAGGAAATGTTACTGAAAGGAACATATCATGCCATGTAAAACTTCCACAAATTCCGGAACTACAAAATGTAATGTATGACAATAAAAAGTCACACTTGGATTGATATAACCTCTAAGATATATCAAAAATTTGTTTGTTTATCATTAGTTCGCAGTTGTTAAGTGAGTGGTTTATCACTAACAAATAATTACAGAGAAAGACAAATGCAGATACTGGCATTATTTCAATTAAAATTATTGTTTCACAGAAATAGGTGAACTGAGGTTTCATTTGTTGTTACTTGAAGGTGAAAATTAAAACTTGTACTTGGCCAGAGTAATTTTAACTCAGTGTTGTGCATCCCAGTATGCATAGTGTTGTAGAAGATTATCATGAAAATCACACTACTCATTAATTTTTCTCAATAAAGAGTAGTCTTTGAATGTAGTAAAACACAAAATGCCTTTCATAATACACAGCTGGTAAAATACAACAGACAGTGATGTTTTCTGTCTTATGCAATGAAATCATACATGTTTCAATGTATCAAATTGTAGAATGAGTGAATATTTTAAAAACAAACAACTGACAAAAGTTATTTTTTCACCCTACCCACTCAACTTGCAAGATTTCCAGTGGTATTTAAATCCAGATTTGAATTACTAAATTAACTGAAAGTCTTCCGTTTTCAAATTTGTCTTGAAAAAGTCTTAACAATTTATAACAATAGCAACTTACAACAGAAAATATCTACCGGTGAAAAATAAGTGACTGGTTCCAAGAAAGTATTGTACACAATCTTTACCTCAAATGTGTATGTATTGACTGGTTTTCTCCCTTTCAAACCATGTTGTCTTGGTATTACACCATTCTCCTTATAGTGCCTTTTCAAGTTTTTAAATGCAGTTACCCTAGAGGAAAAAGACGTTTAGCTGATGAAATGTATAGTCTCAACATGTATACATAAAGTGTTTAAAGATATTGGAAGCCGTAATTGATTTCAGTGAGATCATGTGATTGTCAGAGAACACAGACCACATTTGATTGAAGACTCGCAAGACCCTTATTTATTTTCAAGTTTCATCGAACTTGGACACATACACCTAATTAACACCTATGAAATAAGTTTAAGATTATCGGTTTGGTTTCGTGACAAAACAGAGTATTTCTGGTTTGTGTGAAGTCCGATTATTTACACACATGCGTTTGTCCCATAGTAACTTAGTTGAAAGCAATATGGCCGACATTTTGGGTATAGCGCCCTCTACGACCTCATTGAATTTCTCCCTGATAGCAGGCAATGTGTTTCCCATATTTACACATGTATGCTCATTATTTACCTTGCTTCAAAATTAATTTCAAGATTGGTTTAAATGTCATGTTTTATTTTTATGATTTAAAGGTTTTACATGGTCTGAGATAAAAAATGCTGACATGTGTAGAATTGAAATATCCAATTGATTTCTTTTATATTTTTCTGATTTTTTTTTGAAAAAATACAGAAATTTCTTTTTATTTCCTGCAGTTCTCATATCACTATTTTTTCCCAAAATAATTTTTCTTTTCTGAAAAAAAAAAAATCAATTTCATACACTTTGTTTCATTCCCCTCAACCTCTAAGTAGGTCAAAAGGTCAAAAGAATAAATTAACAGCCCAAATTAATGTGGATTGCCAAATATTATTACAATGCATGGGGACAATGACTATACTATTGTACAGCTTATCCCTGAATTTGGATGTGGTTCATCTATTTTTTTTTTCTGTTATGACCTTTTGACCTACCAAAAAAGCATGACCTTTGACATAATAGAGTGGTTATGTTCCTCAGTTCCATATTTTATGAACTGAAAGGACAATAACTCACACAACAACATAATATGTACATTTTATACAGATTTAATTACGTTTCAAAACATTACAGAATGTGATCCAAAGCAATTATTTAACTCTTATTTTTGTATGGACCACGCCTTGTCACCTCTGGAACAACATGTGATGGGTGTGTTTTGATATGATGGTTTTTTTACCATCATTTCAACTTTTTTGGCTGCATCGCCTGGCATGCGCTGATAATTTCTCATAGAGTCATTTAGCACATGGTGAATAGACTCTATGCCCTGTTCTGAAAGAAATCCAACCCTCTTTTCATATTTTGGACCCTTCCCAACACATGGCTTCTAACATATGAAGTTTTGGAAACACACTTTCCTCCGGAAACACCATTCTGTAGTGAGCCATCAGTCTTGACACACTTAATCCTGGAAAAAAAAACATTAAAGCAATTATGTACAAAGGAATTTATTATTGTCACATTATTATTAAACATGCCGTATATCATATTCTTAAATGGTATTCAAATTTTCAATAAAGTTCAACTGTGTAAATTATTGCTACTTGTTGAGTATTTTTGTTCTGTGTGTCAGATGTGCTTGTTCAACAACCTGAAAACATACCGTAATACACTGTATATAGCTTCTTATCACTTCTAATAAGTGAACAATCAGCTTTGTTGACAAGCATAATACCAATCCATGCTAAGTACAGGAGTGCCAACCTGTAGTTGATATACAGAACAAAAATGTTGAAAATATACCAATAAATTACTGGTAGTGTCCCTTTAACATAATGGTATATAACAACAATGGTTATTTTACAGGCAAGGTTAATAAAATGGTATCAAATATACAAGTTCCATCATGGTTAAGGGAGTAGAAAGAAATAACCAAATCATGTATAGTAAAAAAGCCAAAAGTACAGCTACTTTGTATATCTGCTGTATACTCCAAATAAAACAGATTTGAACATGAACAAAAAAACAGTAAAATGTCAAACTAGATACTGAATGCACTATATTAGCATGCAAACATATACTTATCTGATTTTTCTAGTTCATACAAACAGCTGTTGTACTGAGATTGAATTAATAGAACATCCACATTCAACTGGACTAGGGTTAAAAAAAATAGTAAGAACCTGTATACAACAAAAGAATACAACAAAAGTAAATATCCATTCAAGAAATTGAAAAGAAAACTGTTGAACAATGATGGAAAAAATCCATGGTAACTATACAGCTGAAAACAAATATATCTAAAATTAGTTATTGAAATTAAACATACCCAACATTTCAATCTCATGATCAGTTAACTCTCTGCTTACTGAATAAATGTTGTGGCATGAAGCAAACAGTGAGAAAGGGGTTGGTGCTTTGACACTATACTCCTGGCCTGTGGTAGAAAGTCTGCACAAACTTTCTCTGTGTTTGTGACAACGCTGTCACAGAGAATGGTTACATTTTTTGCCTGAAATGATAAAACAGACTTGGTTCATAAGTAGGTTACTGAAAAAAATGTGAGAAGAGTATACATTTGAATCGAAACATCTTACTAGTTCAGTCTGAGTGAATCTGTGCTTTTTACTGTAAAAGAAATTCTCCATTAACATTTATAAATACAGACATTTTCCACATTATCCGTGCATAAACTGTACAAAAATGTATCATTACTGTGTTATAGTGTTTTACTTCTACAATATGTAGAGAAATGTCAATGAATTTTATGTAAAATCCTGAATGTACATGAGCATATTGCTACAAACCTTGCAACATGTATTAACATGATTGCCTACAAAAGCCTGACTGTGGTAGTCCTGAGATGTACGTTGATGGTAGCTAGTGCTGCCTCCAACCCCTTCACTGTGTAGCCAGCTTGATGTGGTAGCTTTGTTTTTAATTCCTTTACCACTGTCATCTGGAAAGGATATCAATATTTCAATGTTGGACATCAACCTATAATGATGATACACAAAAGAAGTAATATGAATTGGAATGAACACTGCTTTGTCAAACATAATAACCTTGTCTGCTGCCCTTTTTTGCAGTTGTTTCTGTTCTTGTTCCATTTCCTTTATTTGTTGAAGGGAGGGGTACACAGAGTCATCATCATCGTCACTGTCATCATCACCATCTTCAAGTAAGGCACAGTCAATCAGAGCCCTCAGTCTCTCTGCCTCAGCATTGTGTTCTGCAATCAGTGTCTCTTCCTTGACAATTTTCTTGATGATAGCAGCATACTCATCAAAGTGACCACTCATTAGCACAGGCTCATCCATGTCACCATGCTTTGCCAAGTGCATAGACATCTGCATGTCAAGTATTTGGCAAGCATGCTGTAGTAACTTGTACCACCGATGGAAAATGCCCAATGAAATGTGTAAACTGGTAATGCAACCTAATGAAACAAAAAATATGTGAAAGGCTTGGAATCTTATTTTCCTGGAATAAAAATGGAAAGGTTATTATTGTGAAATATTTTCATGTTTACTAACCCTGGACAGTGGGATGTTAAAAAAGGGCTTCCTGACACAGTTGTTGTATTCCTTGGCCTCTCTTGCTACCGAACCTTTTTCAACAAATCTGGCATAATTTGCCAGTATTCTGCTGAGGGTCCTATTAGCAATAGGTGGTCTGTCATCTGGGCCATATGAGCTGTTTCCCTTGTAATCAGGCACCAGAGACAGAAGTACTTGCCTGCAAATACAATCAAGATCAGTGATTTTCACAATGTGAAATTGCTGTTGAATAAAAATTAACTCAAAAGAAATAGACAATAGCTAACAATAAGCACATACCACAGGCTCCTGATAGCCCATATATCTTCAGAAGATACTCATAATCTCCACTGAGCCACACAATTAGTTGTTTATCCCTGAAAAAATCAAAGGAGCGGATAAATTCCAAGCAGGTAACCACTGCGACTGATGGTAACAGAACATTTAAAGGACAGTAGTTGCAACTTGTGATTATTTTGAATACTTTGTGCATTTATTTCTGAACCAGTGTCATGTTCATCCCACTAAAACTTGGAAAATTCCAGTGTTCAACTCATAAATACAGTCTGTATATATATAATGAATACTTCTGTTGTTGACATATAAATTTTAGTATGCACCAAAACTGAAATGTCAACAATAACAATACATGTACACTGCTCAAACAAACAGTAACACACATTCACAAGATGAACACCTGTCATTTTAACATGTTTTAGGGAATACAAATATCTAACATAAATACAAAAAAACACAGCACTGGAAAAATCAGAAGTTACAGCTTATGTCCAATTAAAGGCCCACTGTCTGTATCTCTTGGCTATTATTTCACTATCTTTGTTCTGTGTATTCACTGAAGTTTCTTATTCAACTCCATATACATGTAGTATGATGGCATGCCATGTATTAAGCTCCTCAACACAGACAATATGTGTACATTTAGCATTGTTATTGTCAAAAATTTCATTCAAGTCAGGATGTAAATTCTTTTGTCAACAATAACAATTGCAATTATACATACATGTATACAGGCTATGTATGAGGAGACCTAATGTTATTTCTCCACTTACACATACCAGTACAGTGTACAGTCTGAGTGAATCACTAACTTACTTCCATTTGTACTTATCCAGGGAATCCACTTCACCAGCATTGGCTGCCATAGCTGTACGCAGGTTTTTGTCACTGTCATGAGCTAGGAACACATTCCATACTATGGTGTTTTCTGGACTGTTTGGGTTTTCCACATTCATAACCTGAAATATGGATTTCATACTTCCTCCACCATGATCTCCACCAACTTTTATCCATATCTGATCTTTTGGAATTGTGTTATGTGTAACAAATTGTGATGCACTATATAAAAAGAAAAAGAAATTGTTAGGCACATTTACCTGAAAGTAAAAGGTAACTGTTAGAAAAGACATGCATATATAGCATTGAGTATCAAATAAATACAAATGTCAATATGAGTGTGCATTGTAATATTCCAAAATACCTGTCAAGAGCATCAAGTCTGTTTAGCACTGCATTGAGAAGATTTGTGACTGAAACACATGGTGCTAGACGAGACTTCACTCAACCTAACACCATCAACCCCTCTAACTGGAAATGTGAAAGGCAAATTCTGGTTTTGAGCTCAAGTTTAAGTGTGTCAGCAAGCTCCCTATCTTTGCTTTCTGCTCCAATAGGGCACTTCCATTGTCTCAGCCACCTACCGGTACAATGGAAGGGAAAATAATGGTTGGTACAAATGCTTGAAACAAACTTATATATTACATGGGAAAAAAGATATTACCTGCAACAGTTGTAAAAAAACTATTGTTTATTATTGATGGTAAGATACTCAATGACACTGCATTATGTAAAACATTTGACAGATCCCACTGAAAATTTAATTAGCTGGAATTTTTCTATATAATCCCTCCAAAAATACTGTATAGTCAAATTCCATGGTTTAGCTTTTGATGGTATAGATTTAAAACATAGAATAGAATTTGTTTTTCACTGCTACTGTGGATAAATATATGTCTGGCTTAAATTCAGTTTTCAACAACATCACACAAACAACAATCAAGAACAATATTTATTGTAACATACTAGAATATTTTACAAATTTACAGTTTAAAGCCAATACTTTGTATTGTATCATGTTACAGGGATCTCAGTTTTTCCATTTTATTTCCTCATGGGATGCAGAAAAAATTGATGTGGCAGGTCTGAATTATTTTTATTGGCCTTACCTTCCTAATTTCCTGAGTGTTGACCAAGTGATGTTCAAATCTGTTTTCCAAGTTCAAGGATGTGTCGTTGGGGTTAATCCTAATAAATCAGCTATCTACTGTCCCTCTGTTTCTTCCAGCCTCTTTAGCTCATGAGTAGCTTGTAACGCTGCAGAATCTGTGTCACCACTTACACATTGCCTCATTTTAGTAATCAGCCGGCTCCTGCTTACTTATGTGGACCGGCCACATTCATTACTGGTTTTTCGTGGTTGTACAACACGGGTCATGTACAAAGGCTGTATTTGAACAAATCAATAAAAGATACTATACAAGTACATTGATCTAACTATGTTTTAAAAATATGTTTTCTATGCGATTCCAGTTTGCCACCATATATGCATAGAATTTGAAATTTAAAAAAATATTATCACAGCCCCTGTCATACACTGTAAACTGCATCAGTGTTGTACATCTGTGTCACAGACATATACCTATGCATTCACAAACACACACAATCCCCACACATCAAAGCCATTTGAGTGTAATCGTATTTTACTCACCTGCCCTGCAGTTTTTAATTGACAGTGTTGTTGTTTGTCATTCCAAGGTTTTCTTTTACCAGTTTAGATGTTAGCAACTCAAACTTTTCAGATGCCCTGAATTTCTTCATCTGTGCTTATAATGTATCTGCTGCCTCATCTGTGCAGGGTTGTATTGTGACATCACTTTGTTGTACAGCAACATTGGGAGTTGAAAATTGGCAATAATCATGGTCATGATACATTGGTAGGGAATATTTACACTGATTCACGTGATCTGCAAGGTCTGCGAGGGGCATAATGCTGTTGCAACCATACATTACATAATCACATGATACAATCAATGACGACAACACATTTGAAAACGCAAGTGGGACAGAAGCAATGGATAATGATGAAATGTGTACACGACAGACAGGACAAGTTTCGGTGACAAACTGAACAAACGACTTACT
This sequence comes from Ptychodera flava, assembly GCF_041260155.1. Lineage (NCBI taxonomy): Eukaryota > Metazoa > Hemichordata > Enteropneusta > Ptychoderidae > Ptychodera > Ptychodera flava. Next base: position 40,573,732 of record NC_091943.1, on the reverse strand, counting down.
CAAACAATCACAACAAAATGTATGGGCCCCTCAAATAACACCTGCACACATGAATCAGCAATATCCTTACATATTGGGCACTCAAATTCTTGAGATATACCAGAGGTGAATCTCTCTACATTCAGTTCTAATGTACAGCGATATTTCCTGCCGGCCTTGGACTTTGTATATTCACAAAGAACTTCAGTGTTGAGTGAGTCTTGTTGTGAATCTTCAAGTTTCCTACTGGTAGCCTCGCCAGGCATCTGACTAGTAACACGTTCACCACTGCACCCACCTCGTGTTTTTTTTCTTCCTGCCGCCCTTGGAAAGGGAAATACACACTGCACAGGTTCCTCCTCGCTGATGTTTTGACAAGTTAAAAACCTCCGTACTTGGTGTGTATGGTCTGTTGGCATTTTTTGCTTTGTTGTGGTAAACAATCAGCCGTTTACAGTCTCGACAAAGATATTTTGGGTGAACGATATCGCTGTCATCGCATATGTTTTGCTGGAAACACTCGGAGATTTCTGATGCTAGTGCAAATTTGTCATACTTGGTTACTTTGTCGACCTTTCGTGCACAAATTCGACACCGGTTTTCCAGCAAATGCATGTGAAAATCAAAATTGAGTCTCATGTTTGGGCTCCTACTGTAAGCAGACGATCCGAAAATCTCTAAAATCAAATTTGGCACACAAAATGCCCGCAGACGCCGTGACTATGGAGACGGAGGTTCCAAAACAAAAACATTGCATACGTCACACAAACAGGCATTTCCCGAGGTAGCACACAATTTCCCGAGCATTCACACAGCACAACAGACGGTTTAAAATGACAACGATTGCGGAAAAACCGATATGCGATTCAGAAAAATTTGTTATTATTTATAAATCGACACTCAAAAAGTACATTACGTTTCAAAAGCTCACCTCTGGGGTCAAATACGCCATTGAAATACGCGTACACAGTCCTACATGAAGGCACTCGTAGCTCGAGTTTAAGCGAGAACCATGAGCGCTAGATAGCATGGATATCCGTCGACGGTACTAAAAAAGTCCTAGTAGACAACAATTTCCACGATTTGTTAGTCGATATCCAAAATTCTGCGATCGAAAAAACGACTGGCATCGCAACAGAAAAACGTGTCGATCGACCTCTCGCAAAAATAACGCTCTACATGAGATCTCGTCAAACACTTGTTCGTTATTTCTTTACTCCTTCTGAATCATTACGGGAGTCTATGGACAAACGCATGTGTATAAAACGAGGGCTTGCCCCATGACGTCATAACATGAATCCGTGTACAGTCAGAGCAAAGCTACTTTGTTTTGGTTTGATCGTAGCGTCCAGTGAAACTTTATTCCTGTTTTACATAACTGGTTGAAATCATAATGCTTTTATTGTCGAAGAATAACTGATTCATTTGCAGAAAAATCGGGCATGTTTAATAAAAATTCCGTCAGACGAAATTAGACTGGAATTTGGACTTACCGACATAATAACAGTATCGCCAGACCTTCTCACAAACTTTCACGCCGTCGAACTTGTAGATAAAACGTTGACACTCTCGCTTACCACCTCGAACTGTGTCCCCGGAATATGAATTCTCATCAAGCTTTGCCAAGATTAGAATGTCCCGTTGATCTTTGGTAAACTCTGCCATATTCAGTCGATGATGAAAGACGACGTCGAGTTTCAGTTTCCCAAAACACTCGTCTTTGCAGCCACAACCTTTCTCAAACGTCGCCCGGACGGCAGCTCGGTCAAGATCGACATTTGGCCCAGTATCTCGCAATCCATCGACACCGTTTACCGGTTGGTTGTCGTTAAAAAGGCTTGCTAGTTGACTTGCCTCAGAAATATCGACACTGCCATCATCATCGTCATCATCGTCATCTTCAGACGTAACCTCCAGACTGGCATCTGGTGGTGTCAATATCGACACACTTGACAACTGAGAGTTGGCAATATCGGCGTTCTCCGATTCCGGGCAGTAAACAGATGAAATTTCATCGTGTCTGTCCTGGAGTAGCTGTACTAGCTCTCCATCAAGGTCAGGATCAATTGGGATGTCAGACATACTAAAATCAAGCTGTTTTATAGTCACAGACAAAGCAAACAATGCGTCCTCGGCAGCGCGAAGGTGACAGACTGAGCCCTGGAAATGGCCCGGGCGGTGAACTTTAGTCACGCTAAGGTCACATGGGAAAACTAAAAGGTCACATCGGAACGGCGCCAAGTTTACAAATTTGGAAAATCCGTTTTTCTCAGCAACTAAAATAGATAATATTAGAACACACAACATGTGACAATAACTTATTTTATTTCTATCTAAAAATTTTGTCAAAAATATTCTGAAATTCGTTGTTTCAGCATCGTTTTCATAGGGCGGTAAATTTTACACTGTGTTATCAGTGAAATCTGACACGTAAACTTTAGATACATTTTACTCAAAATGTTACAAATTTGCATCAGGGTGTTTCTGCTTGCGGCGGCCCATAATATCCAGCATACAAAAACAATGATATGGACTTAGTGAGTCAACTAATTTGTTTACACTTACCAACAATATCTCCGGTGTATCTTTTACTAAAGAACTCCTCGCTCCTTGGTTGGACTTCTACTGTGTCTCTCTCATCTTCTCTCCTTCCTTCTATCGTCATGTTGTCTACAATCATTCTGGTCGTGCGAGGCCATCTCTTCCTGTCTCACTGCACCGGCTTGGTAGCTGTCAAGTTTCTGATACAGATTCTGATCTTCTTTGTACTCATAGAGTTCAGTTCGGATTTCATGGAAGGCAACTAGCATGCTCTCTCATCATACCGGTAATTAACTGTTCCTCTGTGAGTACCCTTCCATATCACTGATCCTTCATACACGTACCTCCTTGCTGATGGCCAACTTCTGGTTCCATTTGTCCATGTGAACTTTGACCCGTGTCAGATGATAACCTGTGACCTCTACTTGACCTATGAGAGCCCTCCTGTTTGATTGGCAGCATGGCTCTGGCATTGTGGACCATTTTCAGAGATTGGAGGATGTTGTCATGCACATTTTCTCAGTGGTGTGGTGTGATGTTACAAAGTGAGCTTGATCACACTGTAAGAAAGGCCATATGAATTTCTCAATTAGGATTCCTGAAGCCACATGTTCTCTAAGAAATGTGATACCACTACCAATATATCATCAGTTTGTGGTTACACCACTTGTAAACTGGTGCCGTGATGACTTGTAGTACAGATTTTAAGTTTTGACAGAATTACAAACTTAAGTTATCAAGCATGGACAATGATGGCTTATGACTTAAAGTTTATTGATATTTATCAGACAATACTGGACACACAAAATAAGACAATATGACATGAATTTCTGGAGGCACCACTGGACCACTGGGATTGAATTGGAAATTGGTCAGGATTAGAGAGACCTACAACGGAAATGGACTACACAGTAAAGTATAAGTGTGATTTACTAGCTGCACCTTGAAAAGACCAAAAACATCAAAATGGCAGACCGGAAACTGACTGACTCTTAAGCATTAAGACAACAACTATGGAGATGACAATAGAACAGTTACGTGAAGTCTATAATGCACAAATGCTATATGCACACATTTTTTGGAATTCCTTTGGACTGAAATGGTGGTGCAGAGAATGGGAATCAGTAATCATCACCGGATGGGAAAGAACCGTCAAATAGCTGAGGAAAATAATGCTCACAAAAATGGCAGCCATGCAGAAAGATGGGTCCAGAGGACTGCCCATCAAAATGGCATCGGGCAAATTGTCACCTGCTCTCGGGCACATAAACCCATGTATTCAGGCAATAATATATAATATGAACAGCAGTGGGCACAGAGTCAGCAGGCTTTGGCTGATCATGTGACTGCCCCAGAGGCCACACTGTTGCTGTTGTTGCCATTTTAGCAAATTGTCTCCTGCTGCGAGGGCACATAAACCCATGTATTTAGGCAATAATATTTTTATTACATGCCTCTTCACAGTTAATGCTATATGAAATTTAGTTACATGCAGGGCCTTTTCAAACAATTTACCATTATCGTCCCGCATCAAACAGATTTTACTGAAAGTCAAAATAGCAGCGCGCATGGATATTTTGCATCTAGCATTAAGCATCTACTTTGACGTCGAAAATGTCGAAGACTTCACTAGACCGGGTAACCATGGAAACCGGTCAGTATATCGTTCACTGGCCCGCTAACATCCTGGATGTTCCTATTCAAATCAATGCACTGATTTGCACTCACATCCAGGCATGTAATAAGAAAGACTTTAAGATTGAAGGTCAACTTGGGGAGCCAGAAGATACTGAGCCAATGATGGTTATGGACATAATTAATTGGATGGAGGATCAAAGAAGTCAGGGGTAAAGTGAGAAGGAAATTGTCAGAGCTGTATTGCAAGTGTTGTGCAAGACAGCAGAATTTGGGAAGACGTTCACAAGTAACAGCAATGTGACTTTTGCAGATGTAAAGAATTCTCTAAAGGATGAATACTTGCAATTTGATACAGGGGATATTTTCAGAGAAAATACCACAATGCAGAGAGAATCAGAGACATTGCCAAACTTTGTGTACAGAATGATAAGATTATGTAATCTAATACTTCTAACATCTAAGTCGGAGACAGAGACCAGACTGCCAACCAACTGAGGAAGTCAGTGAAAGTGAAAGCAGCAAAACAAGTGATGAAGATAAAATTATCATTTCAACCTCACATGTACACTGCCTGGCAACACAGCATCAGCTGATAAGCAGACAGACCAACCCATATGGAAACATAAATGGATCAACCTGGAGATGTCATACATCATGACTTAAATCCAGAAGTTCCTAGTTTCCAGTCAGCCAGATCACCACCTGTAGTGCAGCCCCATGAAGAGCCAGAAATGCCACAGAGGGACAGCACCACAACAGCAGATCACCAAACTGAGCACCAAGTACCCCCACCATCAAATGTACCTGAATGCTCACAAGGTGAGTCAACTGTTAATGTGCCAGATACAGACACATCAACAAGACGATATCCAGCCAGAGAAACCAGACCACTATCTATGTTAACTTATACATTTATGGGGTAGCCTGAATATCACTGCATCAACCCACATGTCAAAGTTGCTATGGTTACTCCCCACAAGTATCACTACAACTGCCAACACCAATGTGGTATCCACCGTATATGCAAGCCAAGCCTACATTATGCTGTGGGTGATACCAATGATGCAACCATAACCACTAGTGTATCCACATGGTATATATCTGACACCAAACAATGCACCAATCCATTGCTGAAGACACTGTGATGGAATCTGACCTGGAATGAACTGTGATGACCTGAACTGTTTATAAACAATTGATGACCTTGATTGACCCACTTGAACTCTTAGTTCAATTACACTATTTGGCTTGAATGCAATTATTAACTCTTATTTTCAAAAACTGCTCAGAATTCATCTTACATTTTGCTTCTTCTTGGCAAATGTCTGGGGTGATATCTATTTAAGAAGGGGAGAGTGTTGGATACCCAGTAAATTGACCTCTGAATAACTGACTGATTGATTTGTTATATGCAAATGACTTGTGGTACAGATTTGACAGAATTGCAAACTTAAGTTATCAAGCATGGACAATGATGGCTGATGACTTGAAGTTTATCGATATTTATCAGACAATACTGGACACATGAAATAAGACAATACGACATGAATTATTGCATTTTTTGACAGTTATGAAGTTGTGTACGTAAAACAAGTGAACCTTGATCTGTCTTATTTTAAGTGACAAGACAAACTTGCAAGGAGATGTTATGCAATGTTTGCAGACCTTGTATATAGACATTGTGTATTTTGACAGATGCTCTGTTAAGTATAGGACACTGAGTTGACTATAAGGAGACTGAAAGACTGACTGTCACTGACCAGACAAGACATGCACAACACCACTGCCAGAGTTTCTATCTCTGAAGAGCATTTATTGTATTAATTTTTTTGAAACTCATGTCAATAAACCCAATTCATACCAATACCAGTATAATCGATGCCAGTGTGAGGCGTGTGACAGTGACCCCCTGATTTTTATTCTTAATTTTGTATGGGAATGATTTAGTTTCCTTGCAGAAAGTTAAAAGCAAAAGTTGAGACGCACACCACCTTGCAGATCTCTGTCCCTGTCAAGTACTCATGCAAATTACCATAGTCTGTGATAATGTCAAATTCAAACTCAACATGGACATGAAAAAAGACCTCAATTTTTGATATTTCATCAGAATTGTTCTGTTCCTTACCGGTCTGTTTGAGTTCACAATATCACAGATCAAACACAGCCATTTTTTCTGAATCATTGGGTCTGTGTCTCAGCATACGTCCATAATCCTGAAATCAGAATATGTAAAGTAAGCAATTATTTCATGAAATTAGGGAGTTTTGGCTCTCGTGTTAAATACCACTTTATTACCTCATGGGCTCAAAGCGTTTTTGGCCTATTTTTAACTTTAAGATGAAACTACATATTTAAATCCAGTAAATTCCAGATTGGGTTTGAACTCTCATAAGTATGGCACTAATAGTCACCTCATTAAGGCATCACAATCAAAACTTCTCCTCTAAATCCCCATCCCTAAAAAGAATGGTTTAAGGTAGAATGCGCCCATGGCATGGGAGAGAAAGTCGGACTTTCAAATTTTTACAATTCTTTCTGATCCACAACTTGTGGGGGCGCATTTTACAGCTCTTGGAGAAAGAAAAACTTTCACTGGATTAGTTTTTCGAAATCAAAAATTTAATTTTCCCTGCATAGACTTAATACAGGAATGGCGGCCATTTTTAATTTCAAATATGGCAGTATGTTGGGTACTTTGTTTTGCCAGTTCCAAACTTTGAATGGTGACCCCTGATTTTTATTGATGATTTAGTGAGAAAATGGTTGGAAATTTCATTCAGGAAAGTTGGAGCAAAAGTTTGTCACTTTTGAGGTGCATACTACCTTAATAACCAAGCTTATCTGTTAAATATTTCAGACTGTAACCTTCTCCATAAGCTGCAGATTTTGTGAAGCACTCAAAAATACATACTCGCTATCATACTTCACACACAGACTTTATCAAAGAATCAAATCACTGAAATACTAAAAACCATACTTGAGACAGCTATGCAAACAGTAGGTAATTGCACATATGATATCTGTTTTGCTGCAGAAAATCTAAGCCTTCCTTGTGGTATGACTTGTAAAATTGGCAACTGTGACTCCACATTTCTGTAAATTCTGTCTTCTGAGACAGGCTGGATGTCTGTTTTCAAATAGGGCACTTTTCAAATGGTATATACACAACAAACCAAGCATATGATACTTAAACTGGAGAGTGCAGACGTAATCATTCCACATTTAGTCAGTCCAAGAATTTGTGGAGATTTCCGAATTCTTTTAGTCAATTTAGGTAAGTTAAGAATTTCCTGAAATTTTTGAAATCCTATTGTGTCATTTCTGGAAATTTTGGAAAGTCAAGCCAGTCCACTAGGTATGTTGAAAGTTTGGAGCATAAATAAGGGATTTCTTGAGTAAATTTCATATCAATTTGGTTTGGAAAGACACTTACGACTGGCAAACTGACTATATCCCCATTGTAATTTATAATCTCAATACTACACACAGTGAAGTGGCTCATTTGCAATCAGTATCATAACTATTTTTACAGCAAAGACAGAATGTCATTACCTCAACTTTCATGTCAATTTTCTTCAGACTATCATTTTCAATTGCTGTCTTGACCATGACAATGACTTCACTTATCTGTATGACTCTCTCATGATGAACACATGTCAAGTGCGGAGCCAAACTCTGTCATCAAGGAAAAAACATCAAATTACATTGTTGAAAAATTGTAAAATTATCATCAATAATGAAAGGACATGAGAGACTCAAGTATGTTAATATCATATAGGGTTCTGCCCTAGATGTCGCGCAAGGAGTTAACATTAGAAACTTTATTTGTATTGATTCATGAGCAGTAGACGATAAAATAAAATAAATTGTTACTTGCTATTTACATTTGTATGACCACTATGCCCAGTTTACCCTCTGATGAAAACATTTAACACATGTGCACAATGTCAGACCCCACAGGTAATTGATATAGAGGACACTTTCTAAAATTTAATCCCAGCATTCTTTGCATTTGTCCTCGTTAATATGCAGGACAGTTTTCTATCTTTTTTTAATGTTTAGACTTGATAGCAACGATATTTGGTATCTGTGACAAGGTGAATAATAATGATTACTGGCTAATAAGAGAAATATATTTTATTAATGGCATGGTATAAATTTTATTTTTAAAGACAGATTCAAAACATGCATGTTTTGAATCTGTCTATTTACAGGCACTCAGAAAACATGGCGGTGCCCATGAATTTAGTCAGGTACCTTTCCCGATACTCGCATAGTATATTATGAAGCTGCGCATGTGTAGTCAGTAAGCCGCTGGCACGACTATTAAATATTTCCAAAAATTGAAAAATTTACATCTCAAACTACACACCGCTCACCGCACCGATAAATACATAGCACTGATACTCAAATTACAAACAAACAAAGTGGCTTATTGTTTCATCATTTTTTTGACTTTGGTAATTTTTGTAATTTGTTTGATTATATTACAATACAAGTTATTGTCAATAACATAGTCCCCACTTGGTTGATGAATTTGGAAACCATTGGTGGTGTATTGTATATATTGCAGGGCTCGAAATTAAATTTTAAATGTGGTGGTCCATGTGGACCACCTAACAAATATTTTGGTGGTCCAAATTAAAAATGTAGTGGTCCGTAATATAACAATTGTTTAAGATGGCGTGATAGGTTTGTGACGACATACATTCAAACAACAACTTCTCGTCCAAACTATGTTATATACGTAAAACTTGCATATCACCAGAAAGCTCTTTCTATGAATTTTAATGCTGTACCATTACATTTTGGTTTTTTTGGGATCTGAAAAGGCCGAAATTGGGATATTTCACCATGAAAATTATAACCATCACCTCACATAGCGGATTGTCATTTGAACAAAGCAATCTTAAAGTTTAATATACTGTCAGCATAACTGTGTCTCAAAATTTTTGAAGACGACTTAGGTTTTTGGACAATCACCAGTCATGGTTTTGAATCATGTTTTGTTCATTACTTAGTTTATTTAAACTACGAAAATTAAAATCCTTAAATGTTTTTGGAAAAATCTGAGACACAGTTTGGACACCATCTGTACGACTTTCACCTGTGAAAATTTGGTAGACTACCTGTCATCCCTTGTCGACTTACACTATTTAGACCAAGAGAATCATGCTAAAATGGCCAGAAAAGAAAATGGAAAAACACAAGAAGTTTGTTTGCATTCCCTTGTTGGCATAATTTTCAAGAGCGAATAATTTTTTCGGCATATCTGATGATACTATACTGAAAACTGACCACCTTCAAAGGCCATGTCCTTAGGATGAAATGGCATGGAAAGGATAGTTTTTCGGAGTTTTGAAGGAAAATACTCATACTAACCTATCACGCTACCTTAAGATGATTTTGAGTTGTCAGTTCACATACTCTTGTGTTCAAAATTATTCCGCCAGGTATCGGCTGTTAACAGTTATGATGACAAAAATCCCACTATTTGCTCCATTGAACTTGAAATTCACAATAGGCCTACTATAGAGAGTCAAAATACTTCCACTCATAAAAACCAATAGCAACCAGTAACAGAACCCGATTTGAACACTGCCTGAACACGAATGGGCCAGGGCAGCGTTTCCGTTACAATTTCAAAACTTGCGTACGATTTTACGCAACTGACTTTTTATTTGCGTAAAATGTATTCAAAATGTGCACGGTAGGAATCAGTATCTGAAGTGAGCTGGGCAGTCTTTTCTGTAGAACTTGGGGGTTTCCTGTAATGCGCATGCTCTAATTAGGTATTCCAAGTGAAAATTTTAAAATCACTAAATTGCTTTTTTAATGCAATTTCCAAAGAGTGCTTGGAAAATGATGAAAAATGCTTTTTATCTGGTCACAATCGGTTCAGTCATTCAAAAGTTATGAAGATTTTTGTGTATGTAAACCTCGCGGCCGAAGGTCACAGTATTGAAAAAAAGTTAAAATTGCTAAAATTATAGATTTTAATAGGCTTGTTTTCCCTGAAATACATGACTCTGTAACAAATATGTTGCTAAAAGTATTTAAAAGTAACTTCTTTTTACAAAATAATTAAATCTTGACCAAAGGAAATTTACTCTTTGACGTAACGCATCCAAATATGACAGTTTGTCTGATTCTGCATCGCGGAAAAAATACAAAATGACTGAAAAATACAAATTTTGGCAGATTTACAGTCATTCTGATGCAAAATTATTGGTGAACTTACAAAGCATTGTTAATCTATATGCACTACTACTGTAGTGTAATTAAAAAAAAGGAAAGTTCATGCAGGAAATGTAATTAGATAGTCAGAAATGTAGAATGAAGTTTGACTTAACTGCAAAATGTGCCTTTGCCGGACAACCAAAAATAGGGTAAAATATGAAAATTAGCCATGTTTGTCAAAATCTAGTCAAGAACATTGACATTTAAAAAGTACAAACAAAGCCTATCAGCAAAGAAAAACAATTTGACAACAAGTTTCAAATAGATATATGGTAAACTTTCTTCCCAGATCATTGTAATTTTGACCAAAAATGTCACTTTTGTACAAAAAATGACATTCACATTGGGTGATAAAATATGAAAAGTTACCATGTACAAATGTATACGCAAAGTCTGAGCGAATATTTCATAGTGTCAGACCATCTTTTCTGGGTTTTATCTGTAGAAAACCCTTTGTTATGAGTACCAATGAACATTCAGCAACAAAACTACTCTATATGATGAAAAAATGTGACAGAAAAACCCATTTATGCAAATTTCTTCCTTTGAATGAGTGCTGGTGGCGTATACATATGTAGATATGCTGAGAACCTGCATGCCATGGCATGGTTAGTTAATCACTGGCTATGAAAATTTAAAGTTTTGAAATGTTTATGAAGTTCATATCAAAATTTTGATGAAGGAATATCTACTTTCGCAAAAATAACCTACACCAAATGTTGCCATGGCAACCATTCTTTTAATTAAATTATCAGTTATCAACAAATTCCTTTGTATGCCAAGACAGCTCATCTCAGAACTGCCACTGGACATACTTATATACACAAATGATTTTGCAACACCTTGAAAATTAAATGATCTTCAACAGCTCTGATTTACATTTTCATAATTTCCTAAACATGCATTTTTTGTTTTTTTATTAACGCCTCAATTATATAATTTGATATTACTGTACCATTAGAATATGTGAGGTTTTAATCTTACCATGATCCACAATATTTTTGGTTGTTGGAAAAAATCAAATTGAAAGTAAATGGAATTTGAAACTGTTGTGAAGTAATCTTCAATTGCAGATACTACAACAGAAGAGTTCAGCACTGCCAAGATAGGAGTATAGCACACTGAATTTTAAACTTCAGAGTAATGAAAATGACTGAACTGTGTCACAATAAAGTTTCTTTTATTAAATCAATCGTTTCATTTTTTCCTAAGATTGTAGAGACTAAGGATCGAGGATATTAGTAACTTTCAACCAGGAAAAAATACCAATATGTAGAAAGGATCAAAAGAAATCAACTTATTTTTTTCTTTACCTATTACAAAACCAGAAAGTAACACATAATTCTCATTTAAGTGATTGGGGCTACATGTAGTTTCATTCTTGTCGATGTTTGATAATGGAAGGAACACAAAAAATAACTATAACTTAAACAATCATTATAAAAATATTTACGAATTAATCTCAAAAGCAACAAAATTCCAAGCATAACATTACACTATGGTTCAGAATGTTCATTTACAAAGTTCACTCAAAATGTTCTTTGAAAACGATTGTATTTTGACAGCCTTACCGGCAGCTACTCACTAAAAAGTCTGTGGAAAAAGAGTACTAAACATCGTTGTTTTTCAGGTCAACATGGAACAAGTGATTGAATAAAAAAAAAATGTCATGAAACGGTAAAACAACAACTGATAAATAAGTAACGTTTCTAAAGAGTAACTAGAAACGCCTAGCTGAGAGAAAATTTCATCCCGTTTCACAGAAACTGACTGCGTTTTCGAGCGCCGCAGCTATGAATGGCAGATCTGGGGAATCCCCGCGAAAATCGCTCACACTCCTCCAAAATGACGATTGTTCGCTTTGAGCTGCATGATTCAGCTTGTCAAAATATTTTTATTTTGTAGATAATTAATTAAATTTCTTATTTTTTTATTTCGTTTGTTAATTAAAAGTCATTTTAATGTTTTTAGAGGCTTTAAAAAAATTCAAAACTCGCTAAAAAAGCGACTATTTGGCCAAAATTCAAACGAAAAACATGAAAATAAAGGTCGAATCATGGGCTATCTATCTATGAATACTTTCAGTCTCTATACGCTTGGGCTCAAATGCGATAGTACGCTGTGTATACACAGGCTCAGTGGTCTAAAAATAGCGCGTTGAAAACATGGCCGCCGCTCTCGCCGATGCACGATTTTTGCATCGAAATTTTTCACTCATTTTCGTTCGTATGACTTTGACACTCCAGGAAACGATTGAGAAGAAAGGGGTAACTTGAAATATTGAGGTATTTGCTGATAATTTGCCAAATTAAACGAGAAAAAATACTTCGAAAATTCCCACACGTTTACACACTGAGCGTTTTCAGAAGCCGTAGCATGTTCGTGTGGTATACCTACTCTAATAACAAAAAACAACAACCTGGGGGGCTTCAAGGTGTAGCTGAACGTTTGCCATGCCGTGATGCATGTCCCGTATATGATCGTTGAGCAGCCCAATGAGATCATGTTCAAAGAAAATACCTTCTGACTACATAATTAGCGTTTTCAAAGAGCCAACAAAAAGCAGATACTGTTCAAAGTCCAGCGGGACCTCTCAAGAATGCAACCCGACAGAGTCTAAATGGTAACCCGTAAACCACTTTCCAAATAACATGCGACGTAATGACCATTAACTGTATTGTGTTACCAACAACGTAGACTCGATCGATTCTCGAATTTTTTGCATCTGTAGTGCCATTGTCTGTACAGAACTGATTGACCTGACGTTTTGTGATGATGAAATACAATGTTGCATAAAGTGCTGCGGTCTGCTAAAGTCTAAAATGTTGCAATATCATGATAAATGTCACTTGCAAGCAGGTGCATATGTTCTATTTTTGTCCTGCATGAAACCACGTTCTGGCAATGTATTGCGGGCCGAGTACGTCGTCTTCAAATATTTCTGACGTAAGTGGTGGTCCATTTTGACCACCTACAAATTGAATTTGGTGGTCCACAATGAAAAAGTGGTGGTCTTTGGACGCAAGACCACCGTTAATTTCGAGCCCTGTATTGGATTATATCAAAAAGCAAATTATCATATGCATGTATGACATAGGGAGTAATCCTTGTACTAAGGTTGAAAGAAATTGCTCTAGGCATCTCTGAGAAATTTGCACTATCAGATGCACAGATGGATGCACAGATGCACACACAGACACACAAGGACATGACCAAATCTATAAGTGCCCAAGAACTTTGTCTGTGGGGACTAAAATGTGAGAGTCTTAGATCTTAGATCTTAGATCCAGTACTAAACAAGTAAAACAGTTACCTATTGCACAGCGGTCTCTAGTCCATCCAAGTGTACAGGAGCATACAAATCTCTGGTTGAGGTAGTCATTCATAAAAGTTCCTCCATTTTGACATTGGTCTCCCACGCAGGAATCCACATCTGTTGGAAGAAAAAACATCTAAATTTGAAAAAAAGTTTCATGATGATATTTGAACAGATTTATAAAAACCATCTGACCACTTAATATACAAATTGGGGAATAAATGTTTTGAACTTTTGAATCCAGGTTATTCTACCAATCAGGGGAACAATTACAGTGGTTGCTGTTACAATACTACAGAAAAGGCATGCAACACTGCACATGAAAACTGGCATGTTGAGAGACAGCTAGAGAGTGAGCAAGTCAACTTTACTAGCATCTACTTCACAGTACAGTATATCAGAAAATGTTTGAAGTTGTAGATATACAACAACTATTTTTGTGAGAAAATTGCAGGGACTACTATGGTCAGAAGACCTGATCACAATCAAAGTATTTGCCTGGGTTAGCTCAAAGTTGCAAAACATGTTTTCCATGCAGCAACAAAAGGATCTTCCAATATTGTAGGGAGGCCAGCAGGTCGCCCAGGACGTGCTGAATTGACACTCAATCACCAGTGACTTAGTCATGTTCAAAATTGAAAAACATCGATAATGGGAAAGAAAATTGTGGAAAAAAATACATGAGGCTAAAAATTAAAAATGCAGCTATTCTCTCATATGTTTTTTATTTCTTTATATGAACTACTTACTTTTTGAATAAACTGCAAAATTGAGCTAGAAACGGTACCGGGAACGGCGATCTGAAACATGGCAGCACCTAATATTTACATCGCTGATTTTGAAACGCATTTTTGAAGGTGAGCCAATCAAAACATCCCTTACATCGAATACTCATTTGAAAGCCCAGATCTCGCTCTTTCTCGCGATATAAGGTTCTTCACCAACATAGGGCAGTGTATATGACCAAATCCGAGACAAAAAATTGAGAGCGATTTTTCCGAGACCTAACCCGACCAACTCTCATTGAAACGTCCTCTAGTACGCAGTTTATCATTATTTCTTTTGAATTTTTGCTAGAAAAATGAGGAATTTTGAACAGCTCACGTATTTATTGACGGAGATATTGACCACGCTTCACAGTAAGTGAGGCTACCCACAATTCTCCATGATCCGTACACACGGAGATCACTCATTGAACTGGAGCAAATTTCTTCTGTACACAGAACAGCTCGGTCCATATATCAAAATTCTGGGACCATAGTTTTGATAATCATAATTCTCTAATTTCTCACGGTGAATAATGAGAAGATCAATCCTTTTTGCGCAGAGGAGATAGCAATTTTGTGATTTTGTCGACATAGATTTTTGACAGCCATACACAATATTTTCAAGGAAACTAAGGGAATAAGTTGCATCTGTGTTGGCAAAAGAAAGGGTATTGATTTTTTTAAATGTTTGTAACAAAGGAAATTTGCATGTCTGACAGGTGGTATGATGAGACCATCTTAGTTGCTGATAACTTTACCATGACAAGTATGCAATTTTTAGCACCTCCAAACATCGACTTCTCATTCAATTTACTCCTGAATTTTAAAGATAATCAATAATTTTGGAACATAGTTTTAACCAATAATCCTTAAATTAAATTCTAAGTTTCAAATTGTTCAGAAACTGATAAAATTGAAGAAGCCTTTACCAAATAATGTCAAAACTCCACATGGCCCCAGTGGTGATGTTTTGAAAGCCTTTATTTGGATAAAATACTTTTTGTAGGTAGTTTTAATGCAGTAGAGCTATTCAAAAGTGTCATCAGCTCAAAAAGACCTTCAATTTGATATATCACTTATGCCATTTGAGCTTAATATTTTCATTTTGTCATTTCTCTTTAAGTGTCGTTCATCCGTTGCCATGGATAAATCCAATATGGCCACCATCGTAATCGCGTAATTTTAGGATACAATTGTGTGTGCCATTGAAATCTATCTCCATGCCAAATTTGGTACAAAAAGATGTTTTATTAACAAAGTTACAGCAAATTTACTGTAAATTTCAGCTAAAACTCCTTCATTTTTGTCCCATTGTTCCCATTGTTATTATATGTATTGTCTTTCTACAGAAAGAGTAAAAGTGAATGTTTTAAAAAGCTATAAAATTGTAACCGTTCATCCAATTTCGAAAATTAAAAAAATGTTTAGCTTCTCTCATTGAAATCTAAAAAACTGCATTAATTAAAATGCAGATTGAACATTTCAAAATTTCAGTTGGCCTCGCTAAATATTGTCCTTGTTTTTGGAAAATCAAAAATATGATTCTGTTTAAATGGCTTCTAAGAAATATAACCAGCTGTACAACAGAATCCCCTCATGTGCTTGAGTTTATTGGACAGGTGTACCCTTAGAAAGAAATGTTTTTCAAAAATGTTTTTAATGTTCAAGCAAAGCTTGTACATTTCCATTTCCAATGTGCACCTATGATATTGTGAGGAAGGTAGGTACTATATACGGCATGAGTGAATCACATCTAAATTACAGGGTATTCAATGGTCAATTCATGTTTCATGGGAGTTTAAAGACACGCAGCCCTGACATCAGCCACTACTCTGGTACAATTAAGGCTATCGGAGGCAACTTGACTCTGGGCAAATACACTACATCTACAAGGCTGTCCATGCCAACAAATGTCCAGGGCTTGCAAACACATGACAATGACACTGCCACACACTGCATGCGACTTGGCAACAACTGGAGCACTACCTAATTGACAGCGTACTCCTATCCTGTTTGGTGGATAGATACATCGGTAACCACAGTGTTCGTCTTGGCACATGGCACCAAACAGGCAATGCTGACTAACACACTTATTGATGTTGAGTTGTGTATGTAAGTTACAATGAAGTGAGTACGAGATAACTGATCCACTTTTGCATCAGATTTGAATATTATGTCCTGGCATTCTCTGAAATCCTTGCCAATGTCTACACATCACTTTTTGGAGTCTGATGGAATATTGATGTCTGAAAAGACACTTTGAAAAGGGGAAATAACACTGTATACATTTTAATAATGTGTTTAAACACATTTTATTGATGTGCTCAATCCTTTCAGGCCTGACTTTCTGGTAAAATACCATATATGCACCTAATTATAGGCCCTGGGGTGATCACACAAGAGAGCATTAAGTACCAGCCAACTTGAAGGTAAGTGCAACGAATTCTTTGCTTTGTGTCCCAACACACTTAAGTTCTTGCAGTTCTCTCAGAAAGAAAAAAATTGTACTGATAATGATAATTTTACATAAAAATGCCTGCATATTTTAATTTTATTTGCAGAATGTTACATTGTGGTGTAAACCATGGCAGTGAAAAAGAAGTTTCTGCTTCGAATTTAGAATTAGCGCTCATATAACATGGAAACAATCAAGTACACATAAAAATTGTCCATGTGTTTGAACAGTGTACCCGTTTGTTTTGCCACCACTCAAATTTTTTTTCAATGGTGTACCTTTCAAAATTTTGAGTGGCGGCAAAACAAAGAATTCAGTATTACTGGCATTACATAATGCCTGTCTGTTTTGATAGACAAGTGATCTACCTATACCATTCCAAGTATTTCAGACCTGTATTTGAAATTATTTTTTAAAGAAGAACTTTCTTGAAAACTTTCATGAGTAGCGGAAACTATTATCACTATATGGTCATATTTTCATAATATGCTCATTAGAACATGACAGCCCTGCGCCCACACAGAACTTGACGGGGCTCAGAGTGTCGTTTGGGCCTGAAACGACGTTCTGGGCCCCGTCTATTAGTTATGCATAGTTTACTTTACTACTTTAATCGGAGGCGCACTTGACACCTTTTGATCGTCTCAGCAAACGATCGGCTGTTCCAGTTATACGGTAACCACCCGACTAAGACTTATCAAGTGCAGCGCCACTGCCAGTCGCGACGCGTCGACGGCCACTTTCACCTAATTACATATTCATGACATCATCAGCAGATTTCATCAGTCGCTAGATGCTCACGCTTGTCTCCTCACGTCACAGAAAACAACAAACGAATCGACAACACGATCAAGTCAGCCAATGATAAAATCAACGAAATCAGCGACACTGCTGACAAGAAGGCTGCTAACACCTACTCACTAGCACATCGAATCGGCGAAAAGAAGCATAAACAAGGCTCATCGCCAAAACAAACGCGCCAAGCGTTAACAAAAACCCATACCAAGCGGCCCTTTTCAGGGCCACCAAATACTCCAAAAAGAGAACTACCAAAAAACACCATAAAATGACATACACAAACAAATAAAAAATCACCGTAACGTAACAGAAAAAAATGGCCGTGGAAATAAATCAGCTATTTCCAAAGAAGAGCCGACAACAACATGAAACTCAGCAAGAACCTATCATCGCTCAAACTATGAAACTCCGAAAAATAGCACTAGGCAAAAGCCTTAACATTCATTCGGACACCAACAAAACCAAACAGATTGAAACCACCTCAGGATTTCAACAAATATAGTCGTAAAATGTGACTACGCTACATCATGAGACACAAACAATCGCAACAACACCAAATCAAAGAAAAGTCAAATTGGACTCCACGAACAGCAAAAAATACAAAAACCTGAAAGCTATCTGAAGCTGCTAAACTCGCACTTTTAGAGATACCCTTTCAAACAAGGAAACAAAACATGTAGCGAGCCCAAAGAATGGCCATAAACCAGCTTGCAAACAGTAGACAAATTACCATAAAAACCTTTCGACAAGGGTCGGGTATTCGTCTTTGTCAACACAAAAGATTACATACACGAATGCGAAAGGCAATTACGCAACACTAAGTATTATACACAACTAGCCAGTGACGACACAGAACAAACAGTAAACAAAGTACACCAACTATTAAACAAAATGCACGAGAACAAACACATCGATCATGATACTTTTATCTTGATCCAGAAAACATAAAATCCGTACCCCGCAGTGGTACTTATTGCCTAAAAATTCACAAACCTCGGCAAAAATCTAAAAGACACCCTAATCAAAACAAAATTTACTGAAGTAATGAAACATAGAACAAACAAACTGAACCACCAAACGGACTCACAACAAGCCCCAAACATTAATATACTTGCCTCGCTACTCGAAGAGCAAGACCACTAAAATGCATTAAAATAATTTTTCACAAACACAAACTAAGGAAAGAATCTACACTGCGACTGATGAGAAACCACACTCGGGTTTCGAAACGCAAGCGTCAAAGGGCCACTCTATCAACTTTGTAACACAATAGGTCCGGCTGCGTCTCGCCATAAGCTTTCCCCACACAAACAATACATTACCGTACACACTAATCCAAACTTCCCTACAAATATCCGAGGCGAAACAAACATTTTTATTAACACAAACAATCGGATAAGAATGTAGGAACACATTTTTGAAACGAATCAAACACAAACTCGACACAAAAACATTTTGGATAGTTAGGTGGGGAGCCTCTTTCACACTCTGTAACCTTCCATGGTGTCTCAACCGATGCTATGCAGTTGTAATACTGATCACTTGTGTATAGCTGAGACTATACTACTGTTAAAAAGAAGTTTAACACCTCACCAGCGCGAGGGGTCATAAAAAATTATCGGAAGAGCCCTTTAGACCAACCAGGTACAAGTTTCCCGAAAGGTGTCAAGTACATAGGACTAACCAAACATTTAAGGAAAAACAGCAGGAACAATGAAATTGGTTGATAAGCCATAATCCCAAATTGGTCAATTTTTGTGTGGGCGCGGGGCTGGAATGAAGGAAATGATAGCTATCATGGGATGGGGTCAGAGTTCACATACATTAAAGTATGGGGGGATACAGTCAAAGCTCAGATACACCAAAGCACTCACCAGTTTCGCAGTGTGTTCCACTGTAACCAAGAGGATAATAACAGATGTATACCCACTCAGCTGATCAGAACACGTTCCACCATTCAAACATGGGTTGCTGGCACATTCAACGACGTCTGTAGTAAGAGCATATATGATATTTGTTATGACTTGTAATACCGAAATAAGGTTATTCTGCAGGTACAAGAATAAAAGTAGAAGAATGAATTTTGTTTCCTTTTGTTAACAATAATCATTTTGAAAGATATAAAGTAAGTTTACATAACGACTACCGTCCATTCTTGAGGCATTAAACACCAAAGTCCCGTACAAAAGGAGGATTATGGTAAGACTATGCATATAACCTCGCTATAGGTAACAACCCAGTAAGACGCACTCGATTTGCTCAGAGATTTCCAAAAATTCGACATGTGAAAGGCGTTAATTTCCGTCCAATCTCATACATGACACCTGTGAATGTATAGCGACTGCCATTATGTCGAAGAAACGTTGAAAACACTGTTATTTGATACAGAGAACGCATATTTTCGCAAAGCATGGGTCCAGAATGTCCATTCATGGATGTAAAAAATAGAAGGATACAGGACACTCCTTTGATCCTTTGTTCAAGGGATAGTTGCCGCCGATTCGTTATCTCGTAATCCCGTAACGGGATTAGCGTGTTATTTTATTCATAGCGTGCCTTCGGGTTGTCATCGGTAAACGTCGAGTCTTTCCGTGCATTACCACAGACAGCGTAAAAATAGCGTCTTTCGTGCCAGTAATGTTGTTGTAGCAATACTACGACCTTTTTCTATCTTAACGATGATATGCAGCTCATCGAGGAGGAAAACAATCGACTACATAGCTCCTGGCTCACTTTCTGTCTCCTGTAAACACGGTATAACAAGAACTGCGCATGTGTAATAACCTTTCCCCTTCTTGAACAATGCGTCAACCCGTGCAGAATGGTGACGCGACGCAATGAACTTCGGCGAAAAAATCACCAGGGAATTTTCGGCCAGGTACTCTGATCGATAAACATGACCTGACCGGAAATTCTATATATATAACTTTAGTTTTGGCGTAACAGTTCTTTCAGCAGTGTCTTTGATGGTCTGGAAACGTGACTTCAAACGGGTGAACCATGGCCTGAACGACGAACGCATTTGCACGCAATCCTATGGGGACGAACTATCGGCGTACCGCAAATATAGCCCAACTTTAGAATACGATAACTTCAACGGCCAGGCGAACCAGCACTTAGGACAAACATTTTTAAGCGTTCATACCTTGAACCTTCTAATTAAGAAAAAATCAGACTCCGCGGTTAGATACTTTGTAAGTTAGAGTAATTTTACGATCAGGGGACTTTATCCAAGTCGGTTCCAAAGAATAGTCATAACTTGGTCAAATATGCGTCGATTTTCTCAGTCTTTGGTTTGTTTGAGCTCTGTTCAGTCTGGGCATTCAACACAAGCAATTTCACAAGTTTGAAAGGTTTTTTTTTATGAATTTGGCAACAATAATTTGATGTACACGATATTGTGAGTGAAGTGGGTGTGTCCGAGCCGTCCTGATCGCGGCAACCATGCCACAACTTCAAAGACCAGCGTAGACAAAGAAATAACAATAGGTGTGAAAGGGATTATAGGGCTGTCCTGTATCCTTCTATTTTTTACATCCATGGTCCATTTGACCTCTGTTCTAAATGTTAATGTATAATGCCAATCATGATTACTCAAATTCAAATTGCACCCTGGTCGATCTTGATCCCTGTGGAGCACAACTAACAAAGCGTACTGACTTACAAAATCACCGTTATGTACCTAAACATACGCACATACAACGTACACGATAAGACACATTTAATGAACACGCAAGAAACAGCATTTTCTTTTTGGAGTGATTGGTGGTCTTGGAAAACACGTTTTTTATGTGTTCCTGTAAAAAGTTATGAACATTGAGAGTCTTCACATGTCGTTTGGAAGGCAATCAAAATTTCATTTCTTCCTTCAGGCATCAAAACTGAATCTTTTCACTCACATTTTGAGGAAGTACCTTTGGCATTGTGACAAGTTTGGTCATCAGTTGATTCAATTCAGTTGAGCTGAGTGGACTTTAAATTTCAGCGTCGATTACATCGTTACCACTGCACTGTCACTGGCTACATCAACATTGCATTGTTAGATTGATCATCTACACTCATCGACGACGGCCACGGCCCTGCACAGCTTTCCTGAGGGACACATCAGCCTCATTAACTTTCTTTACCAATGTATTTCAAAATACTTGGCTGACCATTTACAACAGATTACTAGTAGTTTCCTTTTGTTGAAGTTTTCCGGCTTACATATCGTGAAAAGCAGCGTATATAGTATTCAAATATGCATGCTCATCTACGGAACTACGGACAACTTTTCCACTAAGTCTCAGTCACATGCCATTTGCATACTGCGAATGGTTGTCGATGTTTTCCGAGGTAACCGGATATACAACCTGCACTTACTATACTTCGGGTCATGCCGTTGCATACCAAGCTCTAACTGGGAATCGTAACGTTTTAGATCAGTTTTACTCAAAATTTCTTCTCCCTTTTCTGTAATTTGTTTCGAAATACCTAAACTTACACTGAAAAATACAAATGGATGAAGATTTGGTTTTTTTTGCATGTCTTCTTGTTATTTTTTCCATGCGTCTTATAGCCGGTTGCACGCTGCGTGTAACCCGACGTTTTTTACCGTTGACCAGCTATTATCTACATCACTGCCTACAAAAAAGCCTTAAAGCTACAAACAGTAGAAGGTTCTAACTTACGATTGCCTACGATCACAATCTGCTGCCGTCCTTAGAGACTTTAATCTATTTGCTAGACTTTCCCCTTTTTGCTTGATATGTCTAGTGTGCGCGCTTGTACCGAGCACGAGACGCTCAGGGCTAGATTTGAACTCAATACAATTCTCTCCTGAACTAAGTAAAGACCTTTGTTTTCTATCTTGGTTCCGAAGCTCGTAATATGTCCATTTCAACTACTGGCTTCCATCACAGCACCTTCACATTCAAATCACCCGCTGCTGTTGCGAGAAAGTATCCGTTCCGTGTTGAAAGCCGGGGTTGAAAGCCGGGGGTTGAAAACCAGGTCCCGTTTGAAATCGCAACAGAATATGCAAACATCTAATTAGACGCAAAAAGGTTAGGAGGAAATAAGAGATGTATCGTGGCTGTTTTATTGAGTAAATTGTATGAGGGAAATTCGTCTCCGAACTCGGCGATACGTGAGCGGCCATTCTGTTTCATAACTTCCTATATTTCTATTGCATACCACAGCTGTCATTGCTGTCTATTGAACCACAAATGACTGTGATTTGAATTCAGTAAATTTTCGATGGGATTTGAACTCACAGCGTATGGCATACAGTCAAGAAATCACAGTCAAAGAATGTCTGTCAGCCAGACTACAGCCCCTCGGCTACTCCACAAACCGTAGTTATAAGGTAGGCTCGAATTGTGTGAACCCTGCACACTTCTGTAGTATTCAGGCAGAGGTGATAATCGGTAGGCCCTTGTGTAAAAGATAGTTTATGTTTCTCTGATAAGCCAACGACTAAGCAAGTGTTTAACCATCCCGCCCAGTGTTTGCCATCAACCAACGTCACGACGATGTTGCCTAT
Source organism: Ptychodera flava (assembly GCF_041260155.1). Taxonomy (NCBI): domain Eukaryota; kingdom Metazoa; phylum Hemichordata; class Enteropneusta; family Ptychoderidae; genus Ptychodera; species Ptychodera flava. The sequence continues at coordinate 40,550,474 of NC_091943.1, read as the reverse complement.
TGTGCGCCCACGGCGCTGGACTTTGCCGTTTAACAAGATAGTATTCTCTGAATGTTTTGTTTTTTGAATATTTTATAAAGGGAAATTCAACTTACTGATTTCACAGTTGGTTCCTGTCCATTCTTCAACACCCTGACATGTATAGCCATTGATTCCGTCGACGCAAGTACCACCGTACAGACAAGGATTGCTGGCACACTCATTGGTATCTGCAAATAATGCGGAACAATTGGGTTCATTAAAACAATCAAATTGAACAGGACACGAGTATTATTCAACTGTCATACTTGTATTTTTAAAAAGAAATACTGTGCACTTCTCCTTCATGAACCCATTGTGATAATTGTCTTGGTTCTCAAGGGAGCATGCAACGTTGCACTTAACACAGCTTATTATGCTCACAATCTCTTTTTATCAAAAGATTGATTAAATTTTCATTTATTATTAACAAACGAATAAATATTGGTAGACTTCACCTTACAGCATGATAAGCAGTTGTAAGATGGGTAAGAAAGAGGTGTAAATTTTTTTAAAGTTCTGGAAATCACTCAATTTTCTGGCTTCATTTTTCTATGGTTTATTAAAGATTTTCAAAAGAACAAAAACTGAACTTTGGCTTGGTCAAATGTTGTGAAATTTCACATTCCACTCTCTATGTACTTTACATGTGCTTTAGTGTGGTACAATGCCCCAAAGGTAAACAGTTACAGGACTGTTAACATAATGACTTTACACTCAATGGTTTTGCAGTTGGTTCCTGTATAACCTGGCAGACAAGTGCATTCATAATATGTCTGGAAGTTTTCACAGCCGGCGCCGTTCAAACATGGATTTGGAGAACACAGGCTGATGGCTAAGAGAAAAAAAGGGATGTAATTTGAAGATTAGAGCAAAGAAACTGGCACAACTCTGGTGCCAACCTTCAAGAGATTGAAAACGTGAAAGGAAAGATGTCAAGCAAAAAAGCATGTATTGTTTAAATACCAGTATGAGAGCATCAAACTTGTTTTGAACCTTACAATCGTTACAAATGCATTTAAGTGCAACATTTTTCCAGATGAAGAAATAAACCACACACTGTGATGTACTGCAAAAACTTATGTGTTCCACACAGTGGATCGGTACATCCGGCTTGACAGGTACATTGAAAGTATGTCCTGAAGTTGTTACACAAAGCGCCATTCTTGCACTGGTTGACAGGTGAACACAAGTAAATTTCTGAAAAATTATTTATCACACACAAATATTTTAATGCCTTGCTCGTTTTGTAACCCCCTTCCCTCTCCCAAATAATTATTGGTTTTGATCACTTTCTGCAGGATCACAACAAAATGGTGTCCTGAATTATAAACCAGACTTGTACTTTAAAAGCAAGAACTTTTCATGACATTAACTTTTGTCATTCATGTACGGTACAAGCACTTGCTGATATTTGCAAAAAAAATCTATGTAATGGGTTAGACAAACAAATGCCACATTGTTACAGGATTACAATTAAAATGACCGGAATAATACTATCGTTTTTTGGTAGGATTAGTGTCATTGAGGGGATGTAGAATGATCCACTTACCAGTCTCACAGTCCGATCCAGTGAACCCATCCACACACAGACAAGTGTGAGAGAACTGGAAGTTGAGGCAGGTGGCGCCATTCTGGCATGGGTTGGAAGGCAGGCACAGATTGACAGCTGCAGATACAAATAAAACATCTTAGGTTATCACAGGGAATTTATCGATATCTTCAAGTGTGCATAACATCCACTGTCTTGGTGTCCATTGAGTCTGAAAAGAGTCTGGAAGCCTCACTTGAAAGACAATGCCAATCTTTATGCAGAGGATTGTCTTTTCAGACTTAAAGGCAGGGGGAGCCTATAAATACCCCCTATCTCCCTGGGGATTCATAATCCAACATGAGTGGCACATGGTAACAACGTCAACGAATGCTCCCGAAAATCTGGATCTTTCAACAACCATGGTGTAAATTAAAGCACTGTTCCAACATATTACGTTTTGTGAATACTTGTGGCATCACCCTGTTGGCGAAATTCTCTCATTTTTTCCATTTTAAGTTGATTTTTTATGCCAAAACTGCTTCGATGCTGTGTTCGAAGCGTCCAACAAACAATAGATGAAAGCATTCAAACAGCTGCCAATCACGAGGGGACGCGCAAAGGTGCAAACGATCAAACATTTGTTGTGTACATCGGATCGATTACGATGTCAACAATGAACAAACGATTCTTACTACTGAACGAAAAAACTTGACCAACGGTTACTGAACACGCGCCTCAATGAATTCAGACACAAACGGACTACTTCATGGTTTCAAGCAGATTGCCTCTCCCTTTTTGTTCGTTGATATGTGTACCTGTAGGCCTATGAATGGGTGATGTGTGTGTTGACCTGCAGTACGATATTTTACGATAGATCGCTTTCGGAAGTATGTTGTGGCCTAGCCCTGCGTACAATGACGTGTATTCCCGGCGTTATACGGCCTCCCACCACAGCTCTGCTGATTACCATGGACAAAACCGGCAACATGCTGATCCAATTTGGACGGAGCACGAAAAACTACTTTCTAACTGTTTTCGGCCGAAATCAACTCGATTCCGATCTACATGTATGCAGCGTACCCAAACCACTCAACCGCTCACAGACTGCGAAAAAAATGCTCTCGTGACGTCCAAAACCGTTGTTTGCTCGCGATGCACGGTCAATAGCTCATGCAGTGGACGGGCATTGGATACGTTCATGCCACGATTATACAGGTGCCATGAGCTTCATTATTTCCTGTCGGGTCGGGGCGATGAAACTAAATCGTGATTGATTCATCTCTGTCGGATTTGACCAAAAAGAGACACTTGACATAGATTATAGCATCAAATGTTGACCGTTCAGACTGAAACATGATAAAAGGTCTGAAGATCGCCGTGATCGGTGATGTCGTTCTTCTCTATACGTTTTTCTGAGCTAGTTTTTTACTAAATTGTTCGAGTATTAGCTGACGTTTTTTTTGAAAACTTAATCAACTTTTCTTTCCCAACCAGGGCACAACATTACCTTTTTTACTTTCATGGTAACCTAGGATGAATTAAATCGCAGATTAATATACTCTTATGTTCTTCCTCGATTGTCTGTGACTGATTTTGCTATCCCAATATCGATATTGCGTTCGCACTCCGGTGTCTTGAAACTTACGTCATTCAATGAAATAGTTTTCGGACAAACTCAAGAAATTCGACAACTACTAACGAATAGTCGGCAAAATTTACAGAGACAAGCAATAATAATTATGGTCATTTTACCGTCTTTTTTACCATTTTTGCCGTCTTTTGATAAGCGGACTCGTTTGACGGAAACAGTATATAACGATCTGAGTTCCCATATTTTTACCCTACCGTGCGAGTGTAGTATTCGAATGAGTGAAATCATAATCTTACGCTGTTCCGAGTGGTCTGGAGATTTTTTATAATATACAATAAATTGACCTTATCAAAATTACTCTGTTTTACATTGCTTGGATATTGATATTTTTTCCGTACGTTTTGACTGTTGATTTGAAGTCTTTTGATTCTCCATTGGCAGCAGCACATGTACGGTTACAACCGCCATGTGATGACCAGAGTCTGATTGTAAAGTTGTCGGGAAGTTGATCAGAAGAAAAATCATTTTGTATTTAGAGGCTTCAGTTCGGGATTTTTCAAGATAAACAAATCATTATACATTTCCTACGTCTTTGAAAGGGGGATTACGGTAATGTGATGAAAATTTTGTGAACGTCTTTGCAATGTGTTCCCACGATGAGTGTGAACTGATTCTTTGTTAGTAAAAATCGTCAGAAATGGTCCAGTGACCGTGAAAAAATAAACACAGATGCAAAACCATTGCGAGGAAGATAGTAAGAAATTCACATTGCAATATTTGCTGTCGTATTTCTCAGCAGGAACAATAAGTTTTTACACGTTGTGTATAAGAACAGCAAGCAGGTGTTCGGCGGTCAATTGCTTCTATCATAATGATCTTGATCGCAGCTATTTGGCGAGAAGACAGCGGGTACTTATAATCTCGCAAAATTATTGATATCATGTCTTTGTGTTGAAAATTATTGATCGGAGGCAGGTCAAATCAACAGCCGTGATATATTCGGAATCGTGTTCTCACTGGACACCGAACTAACTGCTATCAACAGTACGTTATGTACCATCGCCGGTAACACATTGGTCGTAATCTTGTCTAATTCTGTCCCGCCATTTGTACCGTCCAGAAATTTCAAAGCTAGATTTTTTCACCCTGACATATAATACAGCGACCTTGCACACTAATGATCATTCCACTGTTTCTGTTGGGGTTTGTTGGTTTTTTAAGTTGCTCCGTGGCCCCGGTAAGATTTTTTCAATACGATACACAGTTTGAAATTTTTTCAAGGTAAATTTAGTATATTCCCAGTTTGTGGGGTAAAGTTTTCTGGAGTGAAAGTTTGAGTAATTGACGCTGATAGAGTAGACGTCGAGCCCGGCACAGTTGACTGGGACCCGGTCGGTTTGGGGTCGTTTAGTCCAGAAACCTGCAGCAGAGTTCTGTATGATCACCGTTCGGCACTTGGGTGATTTTTGGTCAAAGTAATGCAGTAACAATGTACGCCAGATTCTTTGTGTCGTTTTTGTCACAACCGTCATACGCGTATACGGACGGTTTTCGATTAAAAACGGTAGTAATATCCAGTGCTCGTAAATGCGTGCGAAATTTATTCAGTGACTGTTTACGCAGCAGTCATAAATACGACTAGGATTTACCACCACGTAACAACTGTAAACACCGCATCAACAGTCCATACGAAAATTTTGTGCTGAATCGAGGGAGATAACAATTGCGGTAGAAAAGGTCAGTCCATCATCCGTCAAAGTTGTTGATCGGAAAAATCTTCACTGAGCGCCAACTACATGAGTGGCTGTTATAGTTGTACACGTAGTTCTGTGGGCTTTCCACTGTCCTTTGTTATGAGCTATGTTCAAAGTGCGTCAAGCTACGAATATTTTCATGTACTGAGTTAGGGCCTACAGACATCGGTGAAGTACCGGGTACATTGATTTTGTTCAAAACCACTGCCTGTTTGTTCCTCGTGTTATTTTTTTGTGTCCGTAACGTCAACTGGCTCTATGTGCGTACAAACATAGCAGTCGGGATTAAGATTTCCTGGATAAATAGATTTATTCCGCCTCTGACGCAAAGATACACACTGTTTTACATGTGCCACTCCTAGGCCCTGGGATCGATTTCCATACCTTTAAAGCCTTCACCCTATAGAGTGCATAACTTGGTTTATGTGATTAAAGCCTGAATGGATGTATAAGGTGGAAGTTTCCAAAACAGATTGGCTTTGTCAAAAAAATGATGGCAACATGTAATATGGTTGGCTAGATTGTAGTGTTGATAGCTATGATAACATTGTGAGTTGGCCATGATCATACATGAATATTAACAATATCTGATCAAACAGTCAGTGACAGCCAATCACATTCACTGAAATCTCAATCGAACCATGACTGCAAGTCATTTGTTTTAAAAAGAAATATGTTGAATTTTTTAACACTATCAGCTGCTAAAATTTCTAGGACACCACCATGTTAAGATCATGGAAATGGGAGCATTGCAAGCTAACTCTGCTGGCAAGTGATACTTACGGACATCACAGTTGATTCCAGTCCATCCAGTGGCATATTGGCACTGATAACTGTTCAGTTGGTCCACACAAGTGCCACTATTCTGGTATGGAGCGCTGGCACACTCATCGATATCTGGTCAAAAAATAAATGGTACAAAAATTTACAGTCAAACACCATACCAGAAGGGCTCTCTCCAGACTACATTGGAGAAATATCTACTAAACGTATCTGCCTCTTGGTGGCAGTTGACCATGGCAGAGATCATGTTGATGATGCAGGTACAGTGAAACCTATCACTCGAGGGCGCCCTTCAGAATGGCAACATGTTGATGATAGAGCAATGTCCATAATATACTGGTAAAATTCGCTCTTCAAACAATTTGTCCTTAATTAATAAAGAGGTGTCAACAAGGACAGGTTTCACTGCATTATAGAACCACAAAATGATACCTGTTGGGTTGTAATGAAGAATTGCATAAGTGTATATATCTACTAATCTGTCCTTAGGGCACACCATATCAGAACTGCCCTCAGGGCAGACATACCTTTCCTATCCTTACAACATTGCATAAGTGTATATCTACAAATCTTCCCTGAGACAGGGCAGACATACATTTCCTATCCTTAAAGTATATTAGTGTATAGGAACCACTCTGCCCTGCAGCAGTATATCAATTTTTCAGTTGCAACAAATTCTGCCTCTTGCACTGAGATGTAGTTATAACCATTTTCATGCATGAGGTGACGCTCAGCAAGTCAAATTTTCTTCATTTTGACTCAAAATTTTTTTTCACCTCTCCTAAGAGGACACACTGATATCTACAAACATCCATACATACATACATTTACAGCCTAGAACCTCCAAGAGACCAACTTATAAATATCAGCTTGATACTGCTGCTTATATTAATATAAGAGTTAATTATATTCTAATTGAAGTAAACATGCTTTACTTACCAATCTCACATCATACGTAATACAGCATGTCTGTCAGCTTATACAGAAACTGCAGCAGTCACTGTAAATTTTCTTTACCAGTATTTTCATTCTATAATTCAAGCACATTTTAATTCTCAAATTACCATTGCTATTTTTTCATAAACTAAATAAGTCCTGCTGAATGAGTTGAGACTGTAGTACTAAGAGAAAGCACACTGAAGAGACAAATGTTTGCAACTTAAGAAGTTCAAGTACATCAAAAGCATTATAAAGAATTATGTAGCACTTTCAATGCACAGTTTACACAGATTGTATTAATTGCTATAAATAGCACATAAAGTATCCTATAGTCCAGATTTACTGCAAAACCATATCAATTTGACCACCCTCTTAATTCGACCACCCTATTTTTCTTTAAAACATTGTATTTTATAACTATCAAGCTGAATACAAATGAAAATTGGGACTTTCTCAATCTCTATTCATTCAACAAACCTATCATGACAAATTATTTTCAACAATTTGTCATTGATAACATACCGGTACACAGAACAATAAATGTACCATAAAGAATATGTCTATATTGGGGTTTCAGGAAAGTTGCCTTTGAGTTGGTAAGCATTTCACTTATGAACTGTTAAATAGTGGAACTTGCTAATAATTCTAAAGAAAATTATTTCAGTATTGTTGATTTCCTAATTGTTCATTTATTTAAAGTCATAATTATTTTTTCAGGTCAAATTGATAGGGTTTTTACATTACATGAGTTACATACAATGTAAGTCAAATTCAGTTACAATATCATTTACCTCACAAAGTTTCTAGCATTGCATCATTCAAGTAAATAAATTTCAGCCTGGAACAGCACAATCACACTCTTCTCATATCAAAATCAGTCACACAGGCAGTACTTTAATTTGGATGAATGACCTATTACATTGCACCTATCTACCACATTTGGAAGCATGGCAAGAACCAAAAAAATATGCAAATATCATCTTGCAAAATGCGAAAGCAATGGCATACACAGTTTCAAAGAAGACTTCTTGACCAAAAATGGCAAAAATTGCCCCAAAAATACAGTTTGCAAATTTCATCATAATTTTGATAACTCGTATTTTGGTCATCACAAGGAACTCGCACAGCAAATTTTAAAGCAATCAGACCATTGGTTTCAGGAAAAAATTCATTAAAAATAGAAAGCAGCCAATATTGACATTAAATCAACAGAGTTAAAGGAGTGTGGCCTAAGGCAGCTAAAACTAAATATGACTATGATCAGATGAGTAGTTCCTGAGTTCTTGATTTTTAACCATTTTTGCATTGTTTCTACCTCATTTGCATATTCATTTGACAGACAGGTTCATTTTAAGAATGGCACATTTACACTACATATGGCATCACTATACCAAAATTCAGCAAACAAGTGCTGCGTTTCAGGAGTTTTTTATATGGACCGAAAGACATACATACATCCATACATACCTTACATGCACACAGACATGTCCCACACAGATTTATTTCAACCATATAACCTCTGAGTTTGCCATATATGTATGGCAAATGGAAGCTAATAAAAAGTATTATGATCCATGTGAAAATTGATATTTTGACATTACTTTTTGCACCATCCTTCTGTGTTTCAAATTGAAGAATGTGATGTGCTCACAGAGGTGTAACATAGAAAAGTTACCTATCCCAGCATTCTCTGGTTCAGGGGCACAGACGTACTTTAGGATGTCCAACCTGGCTTCTTTCAGATCCCACTTGTAAAGCACAATGGCATAGGCCTTCTTGAATTCATCAAACTGCACCATGTAGTTGGGATTCAGGAGACTGGTAGCTAGGGTGAACAAGAAATGAAACATATCAAAATATCCCTGATTGGGCAAGAATTCTCATGTGACACCTCATTCACAGGCTGATTGGTTTAGAGCAATTGCATAATGATTACTCATATATGACAAATTGTTGACTCCCTTGACTCTGCTTATCTTGTCTTACAAATTTGTTTTGTGAATATGTGATAATACTGTCTGAAGCACATGTTGGAAGTTATAGCTGCAGAAAAATTTTTTTGTAGGCTTCACACTGTAAAGTTTGAAAACTATTTCTCACATAGCACAGAATACTGTCACATTACCATTTCATTCTTTGCATAACATGACATCCTCAAATCAAGGCCGTTTTCAACATTAAACGGTATGGGTATTCCTTACACCAAATCAATAACAGAAAAGTAAGGTGATATGGTTCTTTTACTCAAAACTTTGCACAATGATAGCTGGTTTTATCATTTCATTAAGGAAATAAATGGCTTGAAGTTTCCCTTAGGGTTTCATGGAGGAATGTTCGAGCAAATTTTAAAACTTTCCGTTTTGAGGCACACATCACTGAACTAACATTCTTGACAACAAGAGGGGGTAAAAACAGACTTCACTCACTGCGTTCTCTCTTCATGTATTTCTCTTTCAATTTCCCTGGGATCTTGACTGTGAGCTGAGAATCTGCAGTCATCCGGTGACTCTTTTGACCAGCTGACGCTCTGCAGGATACCCCAATGCTGCCAATAGACCGGTTGTTTGCACTGGTGTAGAATGAGTCAGAGTAGAAACTTGGAAGTGCAGTGAAGATAAACTGGAAGAGAGAGAATGAAAAGATAAGGAAAAAGGGTATGAGTAGGTTGTTTCTATGACCCCTAACTGACCTTACATTCAAATGTTTTCATTGGTCAGTTTGACTGACAATTCCACGACAGTCAAGTTTATTTTAAGACTGAATTCTGTACTGACCGGCCACTATAATTGACTTTCAGGAAAATGCAGTGGCATTTTTTTCTTTCATAGCTTAATTTCTGATTTTTGTATACTATAAATACCAATAAGTCATCACTGATTACAGAGTCCCTGCTCGCACTATTAATTGACATGTACATGCACACTTCAATACTATGTCTGTGTGCCAAGTTTGAACAAAATCAGTTCAGGGATAGTTGAGTTATTGTTCAAACATATGAAAAAATCGTAACAAAATGGCTGCCCAGCGGCCATATTGGATCATATCGCAAAATACGTTGACATGAATATATATGCCAAAGTACTTTATTTGTGTACTAACATTGAACAAAATCAGTTCAGGGATAGCTGAGTTATGGTTCAAAAACATGAAAAAATAATAACAAAATGGCTGCCTGGTGGTCATATTGGATCATATCACAAAATAAATTGACGTGCATGCCATAGTACTTTATCTGTGTACCAACACTGAACAAAATTAGTTCACAGATAGTTGAGTTATGGTTCAAAAACATTAAAAATACACAACAAAATGGTTGCCTTCGACCATATTGGATCGTATAGTGAAATAAATTTATATGCATATGTATGCCACAGTACTTTATTCTTGTACACAGTTTTAAAAAATCGGCTCAGGCGTGACAGAGAAATGGCTGCTGACAGACTGACGGCTGAACAGACAAACGGGACGTAATCTATAAGTCCCTGCCAGACTGTGAAGCACACTATGTCCTATTTGGTGCATTTTAAAAAACATACCATCAATAACACTGGCTCACGCTTGATTTGATGTGGCAGGCCAAAGTGAGTTTACCTAACTAGGCTTACGAAAGGACCATGCATACCAAGTTTCAAAGCAATGGGACAAGCAATTTCAGAGAAACTGATTGTTTGACCAAAAATGGGAAAAATTGCTCCTTAAATACAAATATTTAAAAAATTCACTCAAAAATTGAAGATACTCAACTAAGGTTGCCTCTAGGTACATGCGTACCAAGTTTCAAAGCAAACAGAAGAGTTAATTCAGAGAAAATGATTTTTTGACCAAAAGTAGAAATATTGTCCCAAAAAATACAAATACGAAAATTTCACCACATTTTAAAGAAATTATACAAAAGACAACACTAGCATGAAGAGTATAAAGTTGCAAAGCAATTCAACCGGTACTTTGGGAGATAATGATTTTTTGACCAAAAATGGGTAAAATTGCCCATAAAATTCAAATAGAAAAAAAATTCACCCACACATAAATTGAAGATATCCTAAAGGTCATTAAATGAGTCAACTGGGAATTAGTTGACAGGATGTTGCAAAACATTTTTTCATACTATCCTAACACTAATAGATTATCACCGGTACCATATTTCATAAAGTTTAATGCAGTATTTACAACACTATGAGATCAACATCTGTATCAAGTTTCATCAAATTTGACGTTGTATTTGTGGATATATCACTCTAATTAGGAAAGTTCATAACATATGCAATTACACATTAATTAGAATGACACTGATAACTGTCTTTTTCACTGTAAAAGCAATGTGAGCTTAACATCTGTTCAAAGTTTCATGAAATTTGATGCAGTATTTCTTGACATATCAGCCTAATTATGAAACTTCAATAATTGACATGATACTGCTACATGACATGAAACAAATTGACGAGCATGTATGAAATAGGTCAATGTCCTTGTACCAACTTTGAATGATACTGGTGGAAATATGTCTGAGTTATGACTCAGTACATGAGAAAATCGTAACAAAATCGCTGCCACGCAGTGACATTTATTCTTACTGTTTTAAAAAATCAATAAGTATATGTACGACATAAGTCAATGTCCAGGTACAAACTTTGAAAAATAGCGTCAATGACACTGTAGCTCCAATCCTGGACTATTTAGTGTTTGTTCTCTGGTCAGATATTTGAACATGTGTGAAAGGGATAAAGTGCATGAAGTGAAAATACTTAAATGAAATGTACTGGAGACAGTGAAATATGTTTAATGTAATTATTCAGAATATAAAATGGAAATAATACAGAATTAGATATATCGAATACTGTGATACAACCATTAACTCAACAAGTCATTTACAATGACATAGTCCCCACTTGTAATAGGAGTATTAGTCTTGATGGGGCAGGAAAATGTGGTCATTAAGAAGTATTACTGGAGTGTATATGTTGAGATCTATGGGCACATAGGTCTATGTCGTTGTTCCCAATTTGAAACATATGAGGCATGTCTAAGTTATGGTTCTAAATCGGGAAAAAAGATCAGACCTCTAGCAGTATTGGCCAGTCAAGAAATACATATGCGCATTATAAATGAGGTACAAGATGTGACATCTTATGGTCTAATATCCTATCAAAATTGGAGGGTATAGAATTTGTGGTTACTGAATATGCATATATATGTATAATCAAGGTCAAAGGTCATCGAGGTCACATGACATTTTGAAAAAAAAAATTATATTGCTAATTAATCCCTATATGCCAAAAAATCAGATCTCTAGCTCTATTCACTTGCCCAGAATAAGATGTGTACATAATTAATGAGGTAAAGCGTGTGTTGTCATAAGGTCTCCCATCCTACTAAATACAAAGGACATAGCACTTGTGGTTACTTATTTATTGACATAAACATATAGTTTAGGTAAAAGGTCATCGAGGTCACATGACATTTGGTCAAAAAATTTCTCTCCTATAGTTATCCCTATATACCAAAAATCAGACATCCAGCTCTATTGGCTCGCTCAGAATGAGATATGCGCATAATTATTGAGGTACAGTATGTGGCGTCATAAGGTGTCCAATCATACCAAACATGAAGGGTGTAGCACTTGTGGTTACCGAGTTATGGAAAAATATGTATATTTGTGGTCAAAGGTCGCCGAGGTCACGTGACATTTTGTAAAAAAATTGTTTTGCTAAGTTATCCCTATATACCAAAAATCAGACCTCTAGCTCTATTGGCTCGCTCAAAATTAGATATGTGCATAATTAATGAGGTACAATATGTGGCGTCATAAGCTGTCCCATCATACCATACATGAAGGCTGTAGCACTTGTGGTTACTGAGTTATGGACAAATATGTATATTTGAGGTCAAAGGTCATCCAGGTCACGTGACATTTTGTCAAAAAAATTGTATTGCTAAGTTATCCCTATATACCAAAAATCAGACCTCTAGCTCTATTGGCTCGCTCAAAATTAGATATGTGCATAATTAATGAGGTACAATATGTGGCGTCATAAGCTGTCCCATCATACCATACATGAAGGCTGTAGCACTTGTGGTTACTGATTTATGGACAAATATGTATATGTGAGGTCAAAGGTCACCGAGGTCACGTGACATTTTGTCAAAAAAATTGTTTTGCTAAGTTATCCCTATATACCAAAAATCAGACCTCTGGCTCTATTGGCTCGCTCAAAATTAGATATGCGCATCCAAGTTTGAATAAAATGGAATGAGATATGCCTGAGTTATGGCTCTGTACATGAAAAAATCATTACAAAATGGCCGCCTGGCGGCCATATTGGATTGTGTCAGAAAAACAAATCAACGTGAATCTGTATGACATATGAAGTAATCCTTGTACCAAGTTTGAATGAAATCGCTCCGGGCATCTCTGAGATATCTGCGTGAACAGACGGACGGACGGACGGACGCACGCACGCACACACGCACGGACGGACGCACGGACATGACCAAACCTATAAGTCCCCCGGACGGTGTCCGTGGGGACTAACAAATCTGACAGAAACCAAGCCTAGGATCATATATACCAAGTTTCAAGGCAACGGGTTGAGCACTTTCAGAGAAGATTTTTACCAAAAACGGAAAAATTGCCCCAAAAATACAACAATCAAAATTTGACTACAAGTTTTACAAATCTAACTAATGTCACCTTAAACAATCTGCATTGCATGTTTCAACCAAATCTAGCGTGTGGTTACTGAATTTTAGCTATTTGATGGATTTTCTCTTTTTTATCTAATTTGCATATTTTTGTCACTGACATGTTCATTGAACCAATTCACATCTCCACCCCCGGGTGCACCTGTATACCAAATACTGAGATGGTAGCTGCTGCGGTTGAGGAGTTTTTGATGTGGATGCACATACGTCCACACACACTAACATATACTATATAAGCTCATCTTGGTAATAATTATATATACATATATCAAATGTGAGCTAAAAAAATTGCTATGTGCATAATTAATGAGGTACAGGAAGTGGCTGGTCATGTGACATTTTGTGAAAAATCTTTGCTCCCATAGTTATGTGTATGTACCAAAACTCAGACCTCTAGCTCTATATGCAAGCCCAGAATTAGAAATGTGCATAATAAATAAGTTGCAAGAAAATGCCAGGGTCAAAGGTCAAGCGAAATCCCCCAAAAGTGTGGATTGCAATTTGGTCCCCCACTGGTCATTGTCCAATAGACGCTGGCTTTATTGAACTTCAACATAGGCTGGAATAAGACATTGCCATACCTTAGCTGTATAGGTATAGGGGAGGTCAAAGGTCACTGAAAAATGTGGAAAAATAACACTTTAAAAATCTTCATCTTGGCATGAAGGAGCCTTGGCCTATGGTCCATGGTCTACCTGTGCACCAAATACTGTGATGGTAGGTGTGCCAGTTTGGGAGCTTTTGCAAGTGACGGACATACATCCACACATTCATACATACCGGTACATACATATATATACATACATACATACATACATACATACATACATACACACAGGCACCACCGACTCACCATGTAAGCTCTTTTTGGTATTTATATACATACCAAATATGAGCTAAAAACTTACAAAATTCTGACATAATTCTTATAAAATATCAACCACCCAACAACCAGATATGAACTGAAAATGCTCACGTGTTTCATACAGTTATGTGTAAATTTGAACCTTTGCCACATGTTTGCAACTTCATTGAAAGTATTATGATCAACATAATGAACTATAATCACCGCCGATTAATTCTCAAAGGTCATGAAGTATACAAATATGTAATTAGCTGAAATAAAAATATTAAAGTTCTTTGACTGCTGTCATTTTATCACCATTTTATATAGCAAGTGTAATTACCGTTGGCCAAGTCCTTCAAGCCATATATGCCGAGCTGTGAAAGCTCATTAGATATGCAAATTGTAAATTAGCTGACATGAAAATGTGAAATGACTTTCGATATTGTTTTAACCAGGTATAATCATCAATGTTGTCATGTTTTGCCAACTTTGATCAAGTAAATCCCAGTATATATCCCTAATAAGCAAAGTTCATTAAATATGTAAATTAGGAATTGACTTAAGTAAAAATGCTTAATGATTGTCAATAATGTTGTATCATGGTATCTGCAATATATGTAGCAAGTTTTGTCAACTTTGGTCAAATCAATTCAGATATATATCTCAATTAGGAAAGTTCATTAAACATGCAAATTAGGAATTTGCTGAAGAGAAAATGCTTAATGACTTTCAAGAATGTTGTATCATAGTAGCTTCAATACATGTAGCAAGTTTCATCAACAATGGTTCAGTCAATTCAAATATATGCCCTAATTGGCAAAGTTCATTAAATATGTAAATTGGGAATTGAGTGAAGTTAAAATGCTTAACGAGTTTCAATAATGTTAAATCATGGTATCTTCAATATACATACCAAGTTTGGTCAATTTTGATCCAGTCTAATAAGATATATATCCCTGATTAGGAAAGTTCATTAAATATGCAAATTAGCAACTATCTTTCATGTCACCCCTTAATGCTTCCCACTGCTGATATATCTTGGTGTGATCAACATTTGTAGCAATTTTCATCAAATTGTGTGCAGTCGTTTTTAATGTATATCCGTTTTTTCTAAAATCATTAATTATGCAAATGAGCAAAAAGTATGCAAGTCAGACCCGCCAAAAACTGATGAGTTCTTGCCATTCGCAAACTAAATCTATGTACCAGATTTGATTCTGATCTGATCGGCCGTTTTTGAAATATCGGACCAACAGACAGACAGACAGACAGACAGACAGACAGACAGACACACAGACACACAGACAGACAGACATCGCTGCGACATATGCTCACGTGTGTAAACACGTGAGCAAAAAATGAGCTTCCACAAGTGGGTAGATCAGAAAACAATTGTAAAAGTTTAAGTCCGAATATCTGTCCCCAAAAGCGTTCTATCTTAAATATGTAAACACTCTGCTTTTTCATACATAAAGAGGCATTGTCAAAGTTTACAATACAGACATAACACAGGAGGACTTCTTGCTATTCACTCTGTAAAAATTAAAGTCATCGCTGATGACACAGTCCCCATTGGATTATAATTGACATGCACATGCACAGTACAATACAATGTCTGTGTGCCAAGTCTGAACATCTGTTCAGGGATAGTTGAGTTATGGTTCAAAACATGAAAAAATCACAACAAAATGGCCGCCCAGCTGCCTTATTGATGGTATCATGAAATAAATTGAAGCGCATATGTATGGCACAGTACTTTATCCTTGCACACAGTTTGAAAAAAAAACGCTCAGGAATGACAGAGAAACGGCTGCTGACAGACGATGACAGATGGATGGACACACCGACGGACGGGACCCAATCTATAAGTCCCCGCTAGACTGCGTCCACAGGGACTAAAAACAAATATATAGCCCCCCTGTTAATTCATTTTCTCGATGGTTTCATGTATTGTCTAAAACCAGGGTCAACTATATGCATGGGTACCCATTCAATAAGAATCTTTCAACATGTCAAACAATATAAGTAGTATCTCGTATCAAACAAAACTCAGCAGCAATATTGGATCGTACCGCAAAATAAATTGACATGCTTATTTATGCCAAGGTACTTTATCTGTGTACCAACATTGAACTAAATCGGTTAAGGGATAGTTGAGTTATGGTTCAAAAACATGAAAAAATTGCAACAAAATGGCCGCCTTGTTGTCATATTGATTGTATAACGACACAAACTGACTTACATATATATGCCAGAGTACTTTATCATCAAAATTGAGCAAAATCTGTTCAGGGATAGTTGAGTTATGGTTAAAATACATGAAAAAATCACAACAAAATGGCCGCCCAGCTGCCTTATTGATGGTATCATGAAATAAATTGAAGCGCATATGTATGGCACAGTACTTTATCCTTGCACACAGTTTAAAAAAAAACTGCTCAGGGGTGACAGAGAAACGGCTGCTGACAGATAGATGACAGATGGATGGACACAACGATGGACGGGACCCAATCTATAAGTCCCCACTAGACTGCGTCCACAGGGACTAAAGACAAATATATAACCCCCCTGTTAATTCATTTTCTCGATGGTTTCATGTACTGTGTCTAAAACCAGGGTCAACTATATGCATGGTTACCCATTCAATCAGTATTTTCGATATGTCAAACAATATAAGTATTATCTCGTATCAAATAAAATTCATGACAAATGGCTGACATTGTCCCTTTAACTGAGGTTACCCCAAGTGAACTGCATCTCAAATTTCAAAGCAACTGACCATGTGGTTTCAGAGTAAAACCAAAAACAGCAAAAATGCCCAAATAATACAAATATGCAAATTTCATCACGATTTGAACAAACCCCAAGTTAACTGCATCTCAAATTTCAAAGCAATTGGACATGCAGTTTCAGAGTAAAATATTTTTTACCAAAAACAGCAAAAAATGCCGAAAAATACAAATATGCAAATTTCACTACCATTTAAACAAACTTAACTGAGGTTACCCCAAGTGAACTGCATCTCAAATTTCAAAGCAATTGGACTTGAGGTTTCAGAAGAGAAGGCAATTTTTGATGACGACGGATGATGACAAAGGAAAATCTGCCTATATGATAAGCTCCACATAGCTGACAACAGAGCTAAAAACTTGTGCATTTTGAATATATATAAAGGTGGCAAAGATGAGATCTTGTTACTGTGAGGGTATTGAGATTTTGCTGACCATAGTGTTCACAGGTTTTATGCACCACAAGGCAACATTAGAATTACTTACATCTGGATTCTTGTCTTTGTCTCTTCATAACCTGACTTCATGATATAATTTGTGTGAGGAAACTGCTGATAGATCGGATGTGTACTGCGTGGGTATCCTGATACCATCATCTATATAGAAATATGCACCGGTCTGTTAGGAATGCTGCCACTGATGATGGTGAGCAACAGCGCCCTCACAGGTCATTTCCACATGTACCTCTACGATGTCAGACACAGACTGACCTGAGGCAAAAAAGATCACTTGAACTGGTCCCCTCAGTATTCTAATCAATGTAATGATACTTTCCTGTCTTCATGCTCTTATATAATACCATAGTTTGACTATGTACCATACACGAAACAACCAAATTTCACAGCAAGGAAGAAAGAGAAATGCTTCCTCAATATTCTGAATGTTTAACAGAGATGGATCTGCGGAATTTCTTCTCCTGTGTGCATGATAAAGAGTTGTAAACTACCATGTAGCCTTTTTAAAAACTACATTCTGGTAAATGGTATATTAAAGTACTGTACACATGTCAAAAAATGCCACTTTTATAAAATTTGGCTAACCTCTAGAGGAGAGTATTATCAGACTACACTGACCAAGAACCATGAACATAACAATCTAAGAGAGCTGCTGAGAAGGGCATAGGCAATACTATTTACCTTTCAGAAACAGCGCTGCACCATCTAGACATTCTGGAGAGAGTTCATTGTCCCCAAATGAACCTAGCATCTCACTGATGATGATGTCTGCTTTCACTAGGTCCCCCTATAGCCTCATGTCACTGGATATCATTGATACCTGATCTCCCAACATCTCATCCTGAAATGCTTGTAATCTGCAAAGACAAATGTTTGATATGTGTGTTAAAGTCACAACACTAGAACCATAGTTACAGTATTGCATTTCTTACAGGTATTAAAAAATTAACACATAATAGAAAGGTTGAGTTTCTGTAGTACATCCCTACTTCCAAAATGTATGTTTAAAAACACCGATTACGACAACAGGATCAAAACAAAGGGCCATGACATTCAAGGTGTCATATACAAGACCAAGAATGAAGGTTTCAGAGAATGATAAAATCAAGGTAGAACTCCCCTTGGGGTTAGATAGTTTGACTCTTAAATTTCTACAATTCTTTTCTGATTTACTAATTGTACAGCTCATTTTAAAGCTCTTACAGAAGGAAAAACTTTCATCTTCTCAGTTTTTCGACCCCATAGAGTTGACACAGAATGGCGGCCATTTTGAATTTCAAATGTCGCAAATTATCACTAGTTCCAAACTTTTGCATGGTGACCCCTGATTTTTATTGTTAATTTGGTAACAGAATGGTTGCAAGTTTTTATCCTGGAAAGTTTGAGCAAAAGTTTAAGTCTTACACTTTTGAGGCGCATACTGCCTTAAAGCACGTGTACAGCAATAGGTAATTTTCACATCCTTATCAACTGATGAGTGATGCACACACAATAATAAATGTTCACAATGGCCCATTTTACAGAGTCAAGTAAAGTTCATATCTCCATTGGCTGTGAATTTCAGTTGTACAATACCATGTAGCTATTTTAAAAACTACATTCTGGTTAATGTTATATTAAAGTACTGTACACATGTCAAAAAATGCCACTTTTATAAAATTTGGCCAACCTCTAGAGGAGAGTATTACCTGAATTTGAAAAGACTACACTGACCAAGAACCATGAACATAACAATCTACGAGAGTTGCTGAGAGGGCATAGGCAATATTATTTACCTTTAAGAAACAGCAGTCCGGGTCAGCTCCAAAATTGGAGACTCATTATGATAATGTATTCCGGCATTCAGCCAATCATCGACCAGATGACATCATTAATAAAGTACGGGTCACGCTGTGTCGCAAATTACCCACCAAGTGTGATCGGCAGTTTTGGGCCGCTTATTAAGCCCCTGTCTTGTGAATTTCGACGAATTTCGACAGTCAACATAATCCACGTGTTCTGCAGAAGGTCATGTCCAACAAGGAGTCCGATTAGTGAACAAATATTCGAAATATTGACGATTCATTTCTACCCCAAGTTTATCGATTTCGCTCAAGTACCGAGAATCATTTTGTGGATGTTCGTCATCTCTATTAGAAATACTGTTATAAAGGTTATTTGTGTAGGTACGCGTATAACATTTTGCAAGAAAGAAGAGCAATGTCAGAGCTTTAGAACGATACCTGTTTTGTAGTTGTCAAACGCAGACTAAAAATGGTACGCGATTTTGAAAATGTGTTGACAGAGTGGCCACACAACTGTTCCCCATACGGTAGAATTTGTATCGCTGCCATCTCCGACACAAATGGGGTATTCTGAACGATCTGTGTAGGTACACGATTTATATCTCGCAGGACTTCAAGCCAGAGTCTAGGAATCACAGCGATATATGGGGTTTGGTTGTCTTAGCCAGAATAAAACTGGTACGCGATTTTGAAATTGTGTTTTGACAGAGTGGCCACACAACTGTTCGACATTATGACAGAATACGGCGCGGGAGTTCGACACAGTATGGCGTACGTAACGAAGGACGCATGTGGAGGTTGCCAGGAAATACAATTTTTACTGATGGCGCGCTGGCCGCTGATTGGCTAATGAGAGGGGGAAAATATTATGGTATAGCGCTCCAATTTTGGAGCTGACCCGGACTGAACAGCGCTGCACCATCTAGACATTCTGGAGAGAGTTCATTGTCCCCAAATGAACCTAGCAACTCACTGATGATGTCTGCTTTCACTGGGTCCCCCTATGGCCTCATGTCACTGGATATTATTGATACCTGATCTCCCAACATCCCATCCTGAAATGCTTGTAATCTGCAAAGACAAATGTTTGATATGTGTGTTAAAGTCACCACACTAGAACCATAGTTACAGTATTGCGTTTGTTACAGGTATTAAAATATTAACACATAATAGAAAGGTTGAGTTTCCCTTGTACATCCCTACTTCCAAAATGTATGTTTAAAAAACACCGATTACGACAACAGGATCAAAACAAAGGGCCATGACATTCAAGGTGTCATATACAAGACCAAGAATGAAGGTTTCAGAGAATGATAAAATTAAGGTAGAACCCCCTTAGGGTTAGATAGTTGGACTCTTAAATTTCTACAATTCTTTTCTGATCTACTACTTGTGCAGCTCATTTTAAAGCTCTTACAGAAGGAAAAACTTTCATCTTCTCAGTTTTTCGACCCCATAGAGTTGACACAGAATGGCGGCCATTTTGAATGTCAAATGTTGCAAATTATTTGGTAATTTGTTTTGCTAGTTCCAAACTTTGCATTGTGACCCCTGATTTTTATTGTTAATTTGGTAACAGAATGGTTGCAAGTTTTTATCCTGGAAAGTTTGAGCAAAAATTTAAGTCTTACACTTTTGAGGCGCATACTACCTTAAAGCTGAAAGTCATGCAGTCCTGGTAACCTGCTGCTAAGTAAGTTAAATAACCTTTTCTACAAAATCAGTTAAATGTCAAAGATACCTCACTAATTTGAAAAAATAAATATCTACACAAAATTTTTGATGCAATTTCCAGGCATATGCTTTGCTAATAGCTAAAACCACAAGCTTTGGCAAGAAAGCATCATTACAGTCATGTAAGTCATAGTCAAAAACACTCATGGAATGCTATATCTGCAAGAAAAACAAACTGATATAATAGCACTGTTCATGGTTACATTTTTGGTACTTAATACAGCTGCATAGGTATGACATTGGACAATGCTGCTTGAAATGTTGACAAATTTTGTCAGTGCTGCATGCAGCTAGTCTGAGATGTTAATACATATTTTAGTATTCACTGTAATATAAGCAGTCTTGAATGAGTAATTTCCAAAACTCTAATCAAAAACATGCTGGCAAATATTTATTTTTGCATATTAATGAGAGAAGAATGACGTCATTTGCAAACAGCCATATTACTTCTTGCACTTGTTAATGATCTCATGATATTTGAAGAGGAATGTACTCAACTTTTACTTACATGACAACTGCATTGGGATTTTTCTCCACTGCATAAACTTTTATTTGCCTGTCTGCATTTTTGGACGCCTGGAGAGACGCCCTGACTAGTGGTCCCCTACCTGCCTCCAAGTACCATTAATGTCATGTCACACTGTGAGAAAATAAAATTGCAGTTTTACCACGACAGTACGCACAAGACCACTGATTCATTTTTCATAGACAACCATGGTAGCGTTGAGCGAAATTTTCCTACTTCAGAACATTTAGCGATCCAAATCCCATTGACAGCGTTTAATCAGGCTACACTTGTACACAGGTCAAAATTTCATGTTGGCAAGTTTATGGAAATTTTGAGCAAGAGGTCAAAATAGCGCCTCCAGTGGTGACTTAGCAAAATTCAAGGCCCATTGATACACATGGGGTGGGTCTCATGACTCAACAGATTTCTGCTCAATCATACCACTGTCGAGCAAAGCTGATGTGAATTTAAAACGGAGCTCACACTGCTCTCCCTAAAACACCATAAACTCATGGTATAACCTTTAAAGCCTTTACCTAAGCTCTTCAAACGAAGTGATTGGCACTATTTTTAACCCAGACTATCTTCGTGGGTAACGAACCTGAAAGTAAATCAGTGATCTTGTGCAAATATAGTGAACCTTAACATTAACAAATGTGCACAATTTTAATGCAAGTGAAAGAGTACATATGACATGACAATTACGATGATTGAATTACATGCTCAGTAGCTTCAGTACAGGGGAGAGGAGTGAATTTGTTACATGTTGGGAAATCACACAGTGGTCTGTGGGGGGTCATGGGGGTCCTTTGTGTTCAATGTGAAGCTAGATTATTATCACTGTCAGCAGGTATCTCAATCGGGTGTTTATCTCAATTGTCACCTTCAGACTGGTCACAGTTGTTAATTTTTTGCTTACATTGTTGTCTTTTCCTCAACATCGTCTCTCTTACACCTGTTACAAGTTTCAATTTGGTGGAGTGCAAAAGAGTAAAAACTGTTGCCCACTTAAAGTGAAACAGCTGCTTCTTTTCACTTGGGATGGGAGAAGCTTTGATAAATCAAGGGTTGAGGACATAAATATTTTTATTAATTTATTTAATCAGAGTTGTAAGGATATTTACATCTAAATATGGCAAGCCAATTTGAGTTTTTTTTCTAAGCTTGATACCTATTTTGAATTCAACAGAACATTCATCAAGAGAAATATTTTTCAGTCTCAGATAAGGAGAAATTTTGTAATGCTCTCTGTCACTTCGTGTTTCTGCTCACTCTCCACAAGTTGAAACAGAAGATATATACATTACCCTCACACTAATAGAATCCATCTTTATTGTGATACACACCAGGTTGAATATGAATTTCACTTTTGCTTGATATGTCAATTTTACATAGATTTGAGAGCTAAATATTTATCAAGATATTTCTATACTCCACCTTCCATAGCTTAATTTTGGAAAATTACTTTAATCTGAAAATGTACCTATTATAAGTTTGTTTTTACTTGATGACATTTTCTTGTGACTATCACAGACAGTGCATTCCACCACTGCTAGGTATCAGCCACTTCTTTCTTGTCCCGGTCTTCTTGGTTGTAACTATATATAGTGGTTTCAATTGGAATCCAACTCACAACATACGGTACCCAGTCACCTGGTGGAGAAGCCAAAGACAAAACAGCTCAGCAAAATCCCCAATCTCAAAAATAACTGAGATAAGTTGTTACAACTTTTCTGACTACAACCTCTCCACACACTGTAGAGTTTGTGCGGCACTCATGCTCGTACACTCACTATCACACATCACAGTAACTTTATCGTAGTCTATAAGGTTGTCTCTGGTGGTGGATAGGCCTGTCATCGAAACATGAATCCGCAGCTGTTCACACAAAGCATATCATTTTTGGCATTCATAAAATGTTGCATGATGTTGCGCAATGAAAATGGCATGGTGTTTTTATATACCAAATAATTTTATTTTTATTTTCTCCATGCTTTTCACATTTCTGGTGTAGAATGCATCAGATTTTGCAAATGTAAACTCTACCTGATCTTAATTTTATTTCCTCATAACAAAATAGTACAAAAGCTCTACATTTAAAACAATATTAGAAACTGCATGGTTAACAGCAAGGATTTCGATTCTGAAAAAATCTAGTGAAATAATTTCATTTGTTTTGCTAAGCAAGTACCGGTATACACTTCTGAACTTTTGCTCTTGCCCAAGAAGTTCTGGCAAATGTACCAGCTTAAAACCTAAACAAAGCATGGAACTATTATTCTGAACTATACACAAAACTACAGTCATATCAAATGTGATGGCCTCTATTGAAATTCTGTCATTGCTATCTATTTGAATCATAATGTAAACCCTTCCCCAGGGATGTAGAAAATATAGCCAGCAGCCAGCAAAAACATCTGGCTGTCGGCTAAAATTTGCCGGCTGTGAAAATTTAGTTTTAGTAAAAAATCTGGACATTTTACACAAACTTTATGTGCACATTACTTGTAACCGCCGGTCTTTCTATTTTTGCAACCTGTTACCGAAATTTTCTATATCCCTGCTTCCCTATATCTTTTACACTACGGTATATAAACATCAGTTGAATTTCAAGTATGGGAAATAAAATTATCACTGAGGAATTTCATTTTGCCTTCACACATATTATTTAATGTGACAAACATGTACTCAATGGAGTGCTAACTCTACGAATATTCGAAAGGATGTACATATTCATTATCAAATAGGCTCATCCAATGGAAAGATTCAAATAGTGTCATGACTGTTTATTGCACAGCACTGTTGGTAATTTAGACCTCATTTTGACACTCACTGCAACCATCTCAATCGATACAACATCTATATTGTGGATAAGTGACAAGCGGTATATCAAGGTGTTGACTTTGCTATACTTAGAGAACACTTACCAGATACAGTTCACAGTCAGTCATGGTGGTTCCAGCAAGGCTCTAAATAGAAAGGCTTCCCTTTGATTTACATCCAGTTAAGGTAGAATGTGCATCAGACATTGAGACATTAAGACATTCAAAAGTTAAAAATTCTTTTCTGATGTACCACTTGTGGTGGCTCACTTTAATGCTATTGGATCAAAACACTTCAACTGTTTTAATTTTCCAAAATTCAACCAATTTATTTTTTCCTCTCATAGTTAACACAGGAATGGCGGCTGTTTTGAATATAAAATATTGGTAATGTCAGGTAATTTGTTTTATGGAGTGAATTCTTTGCACAGTGACCCCTGATTTTTATTCTTAATTTATTAGTTTAAATTTAAGTTTTTCACTTTAGAGGCCTGTACAACCTTAAACTTGAGAACTGCCTGATCTATAGTCTTCACACTGAGCTGAAAAAAATTGAGAGGCCTGCTTAACTGTCAATATCACCACATTGATGCATTCTCAATAACAAAAGTGGAATTTCCATACAAAAGCCCTGTTGACAATTAAATTGTCTGCTGGTTAGGATACCTGGACTTGTGCAATACTGTATAATATAAAATGTTCCAGTTTTTGTCTCTTGTGGCTGGCTCTTCTATGTACAACACTTAGAGTCGTGCAGAATCAATAGATCCATCTCACACTGTAGATCATGTCAGCAACACAATCTCATTGATGCATTGACAAAGCAATCGGTTGGTGAACCAAATGAATCAATCAATCAATCAGTCTGTCACTCAAACAAAACCAATCAATCAATCTATCACTGCATCTTACCTGTTGGTTGTAGTCCCAAGCATGTGACCTAATAGAAGCCTGCAAAGAATGCTACAATTGCCATGTTGAGATATCCAGCATATGACAAGTCCTGCTTCAAAGCCACCTTTGAGTTTTTCCTGATGGTGTCCTCTGTGAGTCAAGCTGTATCCATCATGATGTCTTTGTGACAATGAGAAGACTCCAGTCTGTGAACAGGGTGTTTGAGATTGCTAGATTGAATGGTTTGCTTTACAGTGTGGGACAGAGCCGGTGGACCCCTTATGAATTATTTCCAAACAGCCAAAGTTGAGAATATTCCTATGCACAAATTCCTTTAGTTACTGTTAATAATGACAATCTATTTAGTAGATACAATCTTCCAATGTGCTGCACAAGACAACACAACTTGAATTTCTTTATGTCACATTGAGCATTTCAACCTACCTTGACAATGAGTTACTTGAACTTGACAGAGATCTTCTGAACAAAACAGGACAGTACATGTACAGGTACTCACAGCAATGTAGAAAGGGGCGTGCATCATAGCAGATATAGATATGTAAAAAAAAAAGAGACAAATTCACATTAGTCCTCCTACACTATACTATGCAACATACATCACATGAACAGAAATTGCACAGTGTTTGCAAGATAACAGAACAGTAAAGTTTGGGATTTAGCTCGGTGGTTTTGACTGTTCTGCTTTTGGTAGGCCACTATGGGCCATACATAGAGGTCGATCCAAACAAAAAAATTATGGAATCCCATTTGCAATGGGTGGCCGCCCACAGTTGCCGTTCTTGCACAATGCTAATGAGAATACTGGCACCAAAACACAGAGGTCTGTCTTATTTCAATCATCAGATTCTAGAAGTAAGTCATCATTGTAAGGAATATCCTGCAAGTCATCTCATCAATCCATCTATTTATTCATTATTTCAGAGTGTAATCAGCCCGGTCCTATGAACTGGTCACTGTTAAGTCATCATTTTGAAAAGTTTGGTAAAACCAGAATGGTATGAGATATGTGCCACATGTTGCAATGTTGCACATTTGAAGACTCTTGGAAAGATATGTTGTAAAACATCATTTTAACTGACTAAACCCACATTATATTACCATGTCCTGCCCGTCGCATTTTGATTGGTGGAGCTGAACCACTAGACCACAAATACACAGTAATGGTCTGTTTACATGCCCGTGAATATGAATAATAAGATTAACAACTCAAAGTATCGTAATACAGCTCAAACTTAAATCATAATCAATCACAAAATAAAATGGAGCACTTGTAGGTCAAGTTGAGATACTTTTTTCTGAAAACATCTCCATTTTGCCAATTTTTTACCGCTCCTGACAGTGCGTCACGTATTGCTCAGTTTCTGGGGCCAAGTTGTCGTTCGCTCGTGAAATTTTCGAATTTTTGACGGTTTTCTTGGGTTCGCTGATAATATAATGGAAAACATAGGGCCAAAGTCCCTGCAGCTACTATAGACATTGATACAAAATTAAGTATTTCCTGACTGTATGAAATTATATCACTAAGGTCATCCTAGGGACTTGTAAACCAAATATTAAAGCTGTCTGACCAGCGGTTTTGAAAGAACAAGCAACTCAACAGTTGACAGAGCTCTGCTGTGTTATGTAGAGAATAACCTTTTGTGACACATGTATTGATGAAGAAGGTGGATATCTTTGATTAACATTGTAAGTGAATTCTGTTGAATAAGTTGAGACTGTGTACATACTCAGAGAAAGCACACTGAAGAGACAAATGTTTGAAACTTAAGAAGTTCAAGGACATCAAAAGCATTATAAGGAATCATGTTACACTTTCATTGCACTGTTTACACAGATTGAATACTTGCTATAAATAGCACATGAGGAATCTTACAGCCCAGCTTTACCATAAAAACCCTATCACTTTGACCACTCTTTAAATTGACCACTCTATTTTTTTCCTCAAAAATTAATTTTATTTTATCCTTACCAAGTCAACCATAAATGGAAATTAGAACTTTCTCTATCTCTATTTATTTATGACGAACTATTATGAGCAATTTCTTTTAGATAACATACAGGGCACAATAAATGATGGTTCAGAATATGTCAAAGTTAGGATTCAGGAAAGTTGCCTTTACATGTTTTAATCCTCCAAAATGGTGGGCATTTCACCATGAACTGTCAAAAAAAGTTGAACTTTCCGATAATTCTACACTAAAATTATTTTGGCTTTGATGATTTCCCAATTAATTCAATTATTTAAAATCATATCAGTTATTTTTTTCTAGGTGAATTGATAGGGTTTATACAGTACAAGAATTACATACAATGTAAGTCAAATTTTGACCAAAAATGACAAAAAAATTCCTTAAAAATACACTTTTGCATATTTCATCACAATTTGAACAAATCTAAGTTGGGTTATCCCTAGGGACCTGTATACCAAATAACAAAGCTGTCTGACCAGCGGTTATGAAGAAGATTTTTCACCCAAAACGCCTTTTTAGGCATTAATTAGCCACTTTTCAACAATATCAAAAAATTAAAAAAGTTTCTCAAAATCCTATTTTTCATCTACACAACAAATATCAGATCAGTAAGTACTGCGGTTCTCAAGATATTTGAGTGGACGGACGCCTCACAAACGGACATACATACATACATACATACATACATACAGACTGACGCCGGATGCCGGATGGATACCCATCCCAATAGCTTCTATAGACTATAGTCTATAGTAGCTAATAACAGAATCCGCTCTGACCATTAACGTTTATTTGTGGGCGCAGGCTCGAGGAAAGCTAAATTAACAGGCTCGGCAAGCCTCGCCCGTTAATTTTTGGCTTTCCTCTCGCCCTTGCCCACAAATAAACGTTAAACACAACAAATATCAAATCAGTAAGTACTGCGGTTCTCAAGATATTTGAGTGGACGGACGCCTCACAAACGGACATACATACATACATACATACATACATACATACAGACTGATGCCGGACGCCGGACGGATACCCATCCCAATAGCTTCTATAGACTATAGTCTATAGTAGCTAATAACAGACTCTGCTCTGACCATTATGTTTATTTGTGGGCGCAGGCTCAAGGAAAGCTAAATTAACAGGCTCGGCAAGCCTCGCCCGTTAATTTTTGGCTTTCCTCTTGCCCTTGCCCACAAATAAACGTTAATGGTCAGCATGTCGCCCGTTATTTCTATAATAACAGACCATGCAGGTGAAAATACACATATATTTTGACACAAAAATACTTCTTATTGACTTTGCAGATGGGGTGACAGAGCTGACAGGACAAAGTCCCTATTAATTGATTGTATAACAATATAATCTCTGGGACTTTTCACTGTTCTTTCCTATTACCCATTAAAGTGACCTGCCAGTATACATGTAGATGGTAATTCTGTGAATTATCACAGACAGCACTCCTGGAACTTAGCTGATACTCTGTGGTATTCACTGATTGAAAAGACTCACTGAAAGATGTTTGCAGTCTCTCTCTCTCACTCACTCTCTCTCTCTCTCACTCTCTCTCTCTCTCTCTCTCTCTCTCTCTCTCTCTCTCTCTCTCTCTCTCTCTCTCCCCCCCATCTGAAATACACAAACATTTACAAACGTCAACATCTGGACTGTAAAATCTGCACTACAATTATTGATTTCATGGTTTTAAGAAGCTCTACCAACTCATACAAGGGAGTATTTCAACAATATGTAAGGTTTCTCTCTCACAAATAGTTCAGCTAAATCACAGTGTGCATATACTATATCCTTTTAGGATATGGATATGCGCACTGCGCTTTCTCTCTCTCTCTCTCTCTCTCTCTCTCTCTCTCTCTCTCTCTCTCTCTTAGGCTCTCTCTCTCTCTTAGGCTCTCTCTCTCTCTCTCTCTTTTTTTCCACATCTGAAGTCTTCATCTGAAATACACAAACATTCACAAATGTCAACATCTGGACTGTAAAATCTGCACTACAATTATTGATTTCATGGTTTTAAGAAGCTCTATCAACTCATACAAGGGCGTATTTCAACAATATGCAAGGTTTCTCTCTCAGAAATAGTTCAGCTAAATCACAGTGTGCATATACTATATCCTTTTAGGATATGGATATGCGCACTGCGCTCTCTCTCTCTCTCTCTCTCTCTCTCTCTCTCTCTCTCTCTCTCTCTTAGGCTCTCTCTCTCTCTCTCTCTCTCTCTCTCTCTCTTTTTTTCCACATCTGAAGTCTTCATCTGAAATACACAAACATTCACAAATGTCAACATCTGGACTGTAAAATCTGCAGTAACATTATCGATTTCATGGTTTTAACCCTTTTCCTGCCAAGTAGGTGAAAATCTGCTCGTAATTCGGTGTAGCCAGAATCTAAGCACTGGTGGCCGTTATCCTGCCAACTCGGTGGAAATTGGGCTGTTTTTCAGTACCCCTTTTCCTGCCAAGTCGACAGCACTACCTTGTACTATTCCCTGTGCGTTTAGGGGTCATCTGAGGACAGGTTTTCTGACAAGGAATGCCTTTTCCCCTCGAAATGGGTTTGCAGGGAGTTGATAGACAGGGAAAGGTGCAGAAACCTGTCCGCCAGTCGCCCACACACGAGGAGGCTGGGTTTTTTTACTGCTTTTTAGCGGACTTGGCTGGATAGCATAGTGACGTTTTTTGGCGGCGTTGGACGTACTTGGCTGCCTGGCACTATACAGATTGCTACCGTACTTGACCAACTTGGCAATGCTAATCTAGAAGGCCACCTCTTGCAAATGACTTGGCAAATGGTGCCAATGGTGCAAGACAAAAGTCACTTATTCAGTTGTGCGTGACTGAAAATGAGAATGTATTTTAGACGGGATGGCTCAACTTGTTCCTCTGATGGAACAGATATGAACGAAATACTATTACAAACTGGTGTCCGACATATCAAGCTGGGCTTCAGCTCTGCAAGTTCAAGCCAGGCAACGTCCTTCACCACCTTGGCCGTGCAATTCAATGGACTTGGCTTTGGATTTTTTATTTATTCCATCGTCCAAAGTATTTGCTGTGGTTTGCAGGCAAACGTATCCTGTTGCCGACGACTTTGGTTGCTACGTACGCTGTTTGTGTAGCGAGAATTCATGAGGGTACATGAGGTCAATTCTATGGGGAAACCGCCTGCACTGATCAGGGACTGCTTTTGTTATGCAAACCAGCTAGCTGTACAATGGCCGCAAGGCACGTGGAGACGTTGATGGCTAGAACAATGGAAGCATATTGCGTTGTACCCGTGCATCACAAAAGTGAGACTGACAACTTGGGTGTAGTGACTGGTTATCACTTGTTAGCTGCAGCCCAAGCCATGACGGTACAAAACCGTACCTGACTGAGGACCGCTCAATTAAGTCGGCAATGAACCGTAACACTCGTAAGCTAACTTCCAGACGAGCTGGCTAAACTTTGCGGAAGCTGTGTGTCAATGTCTCAGCCATGTTGTTAGAACAACGGCAAAAACGTAGTTTTTGTGCTACACAGCCAAGTCTTTGAAGGTACGTATTCAATTGACTCTACCCTGGGGAAACAGGACAGGTTTGCCGGTGCTGCTGCACCCCTAGGACGACCCCCAGGGTCTCACACTAACAGACGAGCGAGGTGATGTTTGCGCCTAGCGGACATGCGCAATACTGAAGGAGTTTATTTCCAAAAAAAAAACATGAATTGGCAATAAAATGATGCCCCCTGGGGCAAACAAAGCCGGTGACCTCAATTTTGTCTGCAGTAAGGCTTGAGCACCTTTCCCTGTCTAAGGGCATGTAGAAATTATCGAAGTCTAAGACGTACAAGTACGGCTAAAACTACCCTGAAAATGGGCGGGTCTCTGCCAAAATGCCTGGCAGGATAAAGTGCAGGAGAGCCAATCTTTTGCAGGTACATATTATGCGGCCGTTTTCTACTGACTTGGCAGGATAATGGACAAGGGCGCTCGGCAGAAAAAGGGTTAAGAAGCTCTACCAACTCATACAAGGGAGTATTTCAACAATATGCAAGGTTTCTCTCTCAGAAATAGTTCAGCTAAATCACAGTGTGCATACTATATCCTTTTAGGATATGGATATGCGCACTGCGCTCTCTCTCTCTCTCTCTCTCTCTCTCTCTCTCTCTCTCACAGATTAGCCACATTGGTCTCTCTCTTCACATGCACACACACACATACACACACTCACTCTCACATGCATCATGTTTGTCATGAAACAGACGTTAAATTATCCCAGATACACACCATGGTGAATCAAACTCACTGTGAAAAAATATATTGTCATTACTAAGCAAAAAGGAGGACTTTTTAACTAATAGAAATTGGCTTAAGCCTCACTTCTATTAAAAATGCAAATTAACGCACAATCCCACCACACATACACACAAACACTCATACAAATAAACATTCACTAAATACAATTGTTTATTGCCCTGGATATGACTTTAGAGGCCAACTTTTTCAATGGTTAACTTGGAGCTACCACCACAGTTCAGAATATGAAGCTGCCTTGTGGACTCTGAATTGTGACTCATTGACAACACCACAGTCCATTGAAATAATATAGCAAATTCAGAGTAGGGTTTACTGTTTTTTTTTCTTTCTTGTTTTTTTTTTCTTTCTTGTTTTTGTTTTTTTTAATTTATTTTTTTGTGTTTTTTTTGTTTGTTTTTTTGTTTTTTTTGTTTTGCTTTTTTTTACCCTGTTTTACCCTATTTTATATGGTGACACTAATTGCATGTCAATCTTGGCATGCAGTTTTCAACATAGCCACCTACTTTAGGGGTCTCTGTGTATGCATTTACATTTCAGTTGATCTACCATTGCCTCAATATACAATACAGCAGTAATCTCTGTCATTTCATGATCATTTAAGAAATTTAACATCAGTGTAAGAGCAAACACTAACTCAGTCATAATTGAATTTGAACACTTTGTATTTAGTACTGACATAGCTTTTGAGTTAAGGGGCCTCCACAGCTCTCGTCTGGTACTTAAAGGTCTTCACCAACAAGGTGAAATCTTACAATGCTGTCCATGTCACTTGCAGAAAAAGTAGAGGATATTCTTTTTCCATAGGCAAATCACTTTTGAAACTGGAGCATCTTTGGCAGGAAAACTAGTTGCTGGCTATATTGCACAGTGCTGACTGATGGAATGATGTTGGCAAAGACAATATATTTGAACCATCAAGTATATTGTCAACAACTTGTCTTGCAGTATCCACTCCAACCATGGGCAAAGTTGTCTGTGCAGAAACTCTCTGTCAATTTTATTGACATTGATCTCTCTTCTGTTGCCAAAACTAAATGCATATATGGGATAGTTATTAGAAATCACAGTATTTAATCAAGTCCATCCAGACGGTATAAACTCCATTGTTGAGGATATCCTTCTTCTGTCATTGGAACACCAGATACACATAGTAGCAAGTTTGTTGCATGTTCCTCTGTTGATGTACAGCTGTAAACTGCGCTAGGTGCATATACATGTAGAACAAGTTACGTACAGTACACTAGTTCAACAATTGAAGAACAGTTGTAAACTGAACATTTAAGAATGGCAGTTTTTTCTTCTGTTATTGAACCACAGTGCACACATGTACATGGGAGAAAGTTCAAATCAGTGCATCACTCAGTTGATCCACAAATGGGAACTGCAATGTTCAATATATCCTAACTCTCTTCTGTGGTTTTGATACAATCCATAGGTGATGGACAGTGAATTGTCTGGAAGCTTCAGTATTTCTCAATTAATCTCAGGTGTAGACTGCTGTGTTGAGGATATATCCTCTTGTCATTTCATGTTCTTCATATGTCATCCGAAGTACAATAATGGTTTGATTTCCAATACAAGAAAACCATTCGATCAGAACTGTCAACGATGATGGATGGTTTGTCAAAATCATGACTTTGGCAACTGCTTATGTTCTGTTGTATTTGTAAGATGTAACTTTGTTGGATGTTGAAGCTGTAGTTCTTGAAAAGACCAATTTCATCAAGGAGGCATATTGGTGTTGTTATTAATCTAAGAAGAACTGGCAGTTGCTGCATTAATGATATCGTGCACAATACACTTCAGCTCACACAGATTTGTGGTAAGCGATGGCACAATCAAAGTGTTACTTTCTCATCAAGTTCTGCTGTGTTCAAGTCATTAAAATCAGTGGCAGCCTCAGAGTAAATATCCATTCCTTCAAAAGGTAATGCTGAAAAGAGTTGGCAACAAATGCTGAATGTATTCCTCTTCACCGCCAATGCTTGTCTAAGAGCTGTCATCCAAGTGTAATCCAACATGAATGATGTTAACCCTTTACTCAAGCCACCGTCCATGCG
Source organism: Ptychodera flava (assembly GCF_041260155.1). Taxonomy (NCBI): domain Eukaryota; kingdom Metazoa; phylum Hemichordata; class Enteropneusta; family Ptychoderidae; genus Ptychodera; species Ptychodera flava. The sequence continues at coordinate 40,516,973 of NC_091943.1, read as the reverse complement.
CAAGCTATGTCAGACTTTTATCAAACCATGTAAAACAAAATTAAGAACAGAGGATTTCAATTGAACTCAAAAGTGTTAGCTCTGTCAACAAGTAAAAATATGAAAACCAAACAATACAGAGACAGCTGCTGATTGTTTATCATCATACCAGGACTTGCTAAACATAACTGTCATTACACACTTGGAAGACTTACATGTTAACATACAATCACTCATTAATGTACTTAATATGTAAACACACACACATTCACTATATAATCCTAAATTATATACAAATACATACAACACTCTACCATCATTCAACCATTCATAATTGACAGTTTATATACACACTATTTCTTTCATATCTTACTGGTTAACACATGCATACCATACATTCATACCTGCACATGCAAACATTCACTATTGGATGTATGTAGACAAACAGTGAGAGAGACATACATCATGCACATACTGGTACACGTTAACCCTTTGCATCCTGACCCCCTGGTACACTATGACATCATGCAGATATTTTTGTCCGAGCCAGGTTCAAAGGGTTAAATGATCCATACACACATACATACCGGTACATACATATATACATACACACATAATTATATACATACATACATATCCTAGTGCATACATGCATAGATACATACGTACATATGCACATACATACATGCATAAATACATGCATGCATGCATGCATAGATACGTACATACGCACATACATACATATACATAAATACATACATGCATGCATACAGACAGACAGACATACATGCATGCATGCATACATACGTTATGTAGGTCATTTACCCCACACTCATCATGACCTGAGTTCAATTAGTCTAGAACATTCTCAAGGTCACTGCCCTTAATGACCTCACAACCTTGAATTCAATTAGTCATGTTTGGAATGTTCTGGAAAGTTGATTAGTTGTGTAAGGGAGATCATTTTAGAACAGTAATTAGCATGTCAATAAAAGTTCTAGATTGTTCTTATATGCCTTTATAAAAGGGACGTGCACAGCTTCCAGTCAGACTTTTGGGATCGTGTCTCTTGTGTGTTACTAAACTCCAGCAGTAGTCATTCTCAAGACTTTCAAGACCTCTCTGCCAACGCTGGATTTATACTGTGGACTTTGTGCAACTTCAAGCCTGCAAGCCAAAGGACTGTTCATTCATCCAACTGACTGTTACAACTCTGAGACTGGAGCTTTGCCGTCCCAGCTGAGATAAGTAGTCTGTACACTTTTAAAGCTTGTACTCTATCCCTGACTTAGCAATTAGTTTTATTTTCGTAATAAATTTTGTTTAAACGTTAACTGCTGAGTTCACCCTTTTGTTCGTTTTCTCTGCACGTAACAAAATTGGGGCTCGTCCGGGAGACGAATATTTTGAGCCGTTTGACAACATTTTGTCTGCCTTTTCAAAACTACTGTATACTGTGAACTCAGCAAAATTCAATCATGGCGGAATTCAAGCCAGACGAATTTATGGATGACCTTGATCAGGACGCATTTGATTCCCTCAAAAAGACAACCTCATTGCACTGGCCAATTTCCTTAAAGTAGATGTCAAAAGATCTATGCGCAAGCGGGAAATACAGTACCACATTGCAAAACATTTAGTTAATTTAGGCCAATTTGAGGAATCCACCTTGAAAGATTATGAGCCCGAGTCTACCTTTGAACTAAGAAAATTAGAGTTAGAAATGCAGACAAATTTGGAGATCAAGAAACTAGAATTACAAATGGAAAAAGAGAGACAGGCATTAGAAAAAGAAAAAATACAAATGCAATTACAAATGGAAGAAAGACAGAGAGAGAAAGATAGGCAGGAAAGATTAGAAATGGAAGAAAGACAGAAAGAGAGGGAATTGGAAATGAAAGAAAAAGAATTACAAATGGAAGAAAGACAAAGGGGAAAGAAAGAGAGGAAAAAGAAAAGGAAAGAGAATTAGCAGAACACCGACTGCAGTTAGAAATGAGACGTTTAGAGCTTAGAAAGTCAGGAAAATTCTTCCCTTCAGACAGTTTTGACATCACTAAGCATTTCAGGTTAGTTCCCCCTTTCCAAGAAAAGGATGTTGATAAATATTTCCTTCATTTTGAGAAAATTGCTCAGAGTCTGGATTGGCCTAAGGAGTCCTGGTCTATGCTTTTGGCAGAGTGCTTTGGTGGGTAAAGCCAGAGAAATTTACATTCAGTTGTCAGTAGAGCAGGCTTCGGATTATGATTCTGTGAAGGAATTAATTCTCAAGGGCTATGAGTTGGTGCCTGAAGCTTACCGTCAGAAATTTAGGGATTGTGAGAAGGTGAAGGATCAAACTTATGTTGAATTTGCTCGAACAAAAGAACAACTGTTTGACTGTTGGTGCTCTTCTGAAAAGGTCAGTCAGAATTATGACAAATTACGACAGCTTGTTTTGATTGAGGAATTTAAAAGGTGCATCCGGAGTGACATCAAAACATTTATCAATGAACAAAAGGCAGATACATTGGAGGTTGCTGCACGTTTGGCCGATGATTATTCATTGACCCACAAATCTTCATTTCTCAGCAAACCATCCCAGTCCTTTTCATACAGAAACAATGCAGGTAAATTTAACTCCTCCTTTTCATCCAAGAATTTCTCAAAGGAGAGTAGGAAATCAAATGACAGCAGTTCACACAGTTCAAGTAACACTCCCACATCATCAGATCCCAAGTCTCAATCTCCTTCTGACAAACAATTTGGTACACTTTCTTGTAATTATTGTAAGAAAGACGGCCATTTAATGTCAGATTGTTTCAAATTGAAAAGAAAACGTGAAGGTCAAAGTGGTCAAAGTGGATCTAAGCCCACCGGCTTTATTTCTTCATCAACTCAATTAGAGTCTAATAATGTGTGCAACACATTTTCTGAGGTTAAACCCCTCTTATCCCCAATTATGAGGTCAAGGTCAATTCTTCTCAAGATAGCATTATGGGTTATTTCGAGCCATTTATTCATAATGGTTTTATATCACTTTCTAGTGATTTCTCTTCCGCTACCCCTGTCAAAATTTTAAGAGATACCGGGGCTTCCCAGTCTCTTTTGTTGGCAGATACCCTGCCGTTTTCTGAAAAGTCATTTTCAGGTTCTAAAGTTCTTATTAAGGGGGTAGATTGTAATGACTACATTCCTGTTCCTCTCCATAATGTCTATTTGTCTTCGGACTTTGTTTCTGGACCTGTGGCTTTAGGTATAAGGCCTTTTTTGCCTTTTGAAGGGATTCACCTTCTTCTTGGAAACGACCTTGCTGGGGACAAGGTCATTACTAATCCACTTGTGACTGATAATCCTAGTTTAGATCAGGATCCAGAGCCAATTGAACAAGAGATACCCGATTTATTTCCTTCGTGTGCCATTACTCGAGCCATGTCAAAGAAAACTTCCGAGAATCAAAATACTCTCAAGAATAATGTCACAGATGTTGACTTAAATGACACCTTTCTCAGTCAGGTGTTTGACACGGATCATTTCGTTATCCCTCGTGGATTTGAAACTTCCAGTAAAACTTCTGCTGACCAAAGTCAGACATTTGCTAGATCAAATCTCATTGCAGAACAACACAAAGACCCAGATTTTGTCTTTGTTTGACAGGGTAGATGATGAAGGTAAAACTTCAGATAGCTCTGTTTCCTATTATACAAAATCTGGTATTCTCATGCGTAAATGGAGACCTCCAGACGTTTTGGTTGATGACGATTGGGCTATAAAACATCAAATTGTGGTTCCAAAGCCCTATCGTGCTGAAATATTGCGCCTGGCCCATGAAACGCCCTGGGCTGGTCATTTGGGAGTAAGGAAAACTTATCATAAAATTCTCAGTCACTTTTATTGGCCTAATCTCAGGCAGGATGTAGCACATTTCTGTAAAACTTGTCACACATGTCAAATGGTAGGAAAGCCAAATCAGACCATTCCAAAGGCCCCTTTACAACCAATTCCTGCATTTCAAGAACCATTTAGTAGGATACTAATAGACTGTGTTGGGCCCCTACCAAAAACAAGATCAGGAAATGAGTACATGTTGACAATTATGTGTACATCAACTCGGTTCCCGAAGCCATACCACTGAGAAACATAAAGACAAAGACTATAGTGAGAGCTTTAGTCAAATTTTTCACTTTATTTGGCCTCCCTAAATGTGTCCAGTCCGATCAAGGCTCCAACTTTATGTCTGGAAATTTTCAACAAGTAATGGATCAGCTAGGCATTAAACAGTATAGGTCATCCGCCTATCATCCAGAAAGTCAGGGTGCTCTTGAGCGATTTCATCAAACTTTGAAAAATATGATTAGGACCTACTGTTTTGACACAGAGAAGCAGTGGGATGAAGGAATTCATTTTCTGCTCTTTGCTGTTAGAGAGTCAATTCAAGAGTCTCTTGGTTTTAGCCCATTTGAGCTTGTATTTGGACATACAGTCCGTGGCCCACTTAAGCTCGTTAAAGAGAAATTCCTATCAGACGATGATGATTGTCTGAATATTTTGCAATATGTGTCAGATTTTCGTACGAAACTCTCTAAAGCATGTGAATTAGCCAGAGAAAATCTTGAGTCATCTCAGCAGTCAATGAAAACCAAATATGATAAAAGCACCTCAAAACGGAAGTTTGAACCAGGTCAAAAAGTTCTTGTTCTACTTCCAATTCCTGGCAAACCACTCCATGCTCGTTACTTTGGGCCATACCTAATTGATAAGAAATTGAGTGATTTAAATTACATCATAATAACACCTGACAGGCGAAAACAAAAACAGCTATGTCACATAAATATGCTTAAGCCATATTTGGATAGGGATAATCCTACTAAAACAAAGCCTGTCAGTGCAGTCAGTTCAAACCATTATGAAGATAGTGATACTGAAACTGACTTGAGTGATAATACCCTAAACTCAAAGCTGGGCTCGGTCAAGCTTCAGAACTCAGAAATCCTGGAGAAGCTGGAGTCTACAAAGTTGGCACACCTCCAGCCAGAACAACAACAACAGGTGAAAGAACTGCTCCATGAATATAAACACCTGTTTCAAGATGTTCCAACGAGGACAAACGTCATCTATCACGACGTTGATGTTGGGGACAGTAAGCCTGTAAAACAACATCCATACAGACTGAATCCAACAAAAGCGAAATATCTCCAGGAAGAAGTCAAATACCTGCTGGACAATGACTTTATTGAACCCAGTAAAAGTAACTGGAGTTCGCCGTGCATACTTGTTCCCAAATCAGATCACAGTTATCGTATGTGCACGGACTTTAGGAAGGTCAACACTTTAACAAAGACAGACACTTTCCCAATCCCGAGGATTGATGACTGCATCGACCGAGTGGGAAAAGCCAAGTATGTGACGAAATTTGACCTACTGAAGGGATTTTGGCAAGTCCCTCTGACAGATCGTGCTCGTGAAATATCCGCCTTTGTTACGCCAGACGGATTGTTCCAGTACAAGGTGATGCCATTCGGAATGAAGAACTCTCCGGCAACGTTCCAACGGATGATCAACGACGTCATATCCGGGCTAGACGGGTGTGCAGCTTACGTTGACGACGTCATCCTGTATAGTGACACCTGGGAGGAACACATTAAGTTCATGCGGAAGTTCTTCGAGAGACTGAGTAAAGCAATGTTGACTGTCAACCTTGCCAAATCTGAGTTTGGTTGGGCAAGGGTAACTTACCTCGGACATACTGTAGGACAGGGTGAGGTAAAACCTGTTGATGCCAAAATCAGTGCCATTTCAAGTTTTCCCATACCAAACTGCAAACGACAACTGATGCGCTTTCTCGGTATGGCTGGTTACTACAGAAAATTCTGTCCAAATTTCTCCACAATTACTGAGCCTTTGACTAACTTACTTAAAAAGAAAGTAAAGTTTGTTTGGTCAGAGCAATGCCAACAGGCATTTGATACACTTAAAGCCATACTGCAAAGTGCCCCAGTGTTGTCTGCACCAGATTTCACTTTGCCATTCAAATTAGCTGTAGATGCTAGTGATACGGCTGCTGGTGCTGTTTTATTGCAAGAGGATAGTCATGGTGTAGATCATCCTGTTTGCTATTTTTCACGCAAATTTAACAAATCCCAGAGAAACTACTCTACAATTGAAAAAGAGTGTTTATCTTTGATATTAGCTTTACAGCATTTTGAAGTTTATGTTACTTCTTCAAATCAGCCAATAGTGGTTTATATTGATCACAACCCTCTTGTTTTTCTGCAGAAATTTAAAGGCAAGAATCAGAGATTGCTAAGATGGAGTTTAATGTTACAGGAGTTTAATCTTGACATTAGACATATCAAAGGCAGAGACAATTTATTGCAGACTGTCTCTCTCGTATTTAGAGTTTATTGTTGTTCACTTTCAAGAAATTTTACTTTAGAGTAAAACAAAATTTGAGTACTTAAATCCTTTTCAAGATTACATTTGTAAAAGAAAGATTTTTCTTTGAAAAATTTTCTTTTTTTGAAGAGGGGGTGTGTTATGTAGGTCATTTACCCCACACTCATCATGACCTGAGTTCAATTAGTCTAGAACATTCTCAAGGTCACTGCCCTTAATGACCTCACAACCTTGAATTCAATTAGTCATGTTTGGAATGTTCTGGAAAGTTGATTAGTTGTGTAAGGGAGATCATTTTAGAACAGTAATTAGCATGTCAATAAAAGTTCTAGATTGTTCTTATATGCCTTTATAAAAGGGACGTGCACAGCTTCCAGTCAGACTTTTGGGATCGTGTCTCTTGTGTGTTACTAAACTCCAGCAGTAGTCATTCTCAAGACTTTTCAAGACCTTCTCTGCCAACGCTGGATTTATACTGTGGACTTTGTGCAACTTCAAGCCTGCAAGCCAAAGGACTGTTCATTCATCCAACTGACTGTTACAACTCTGAGACTGGAGCTTTGCCGTCCCAGCTGAGATAAGTAGTCTGTACACTTTTAAAGCTTGTACTCTATCCCTGACTTAGCAATTAGTTTTATTTTCGTAATAAATTTTGTTTAAACGTTAACTGCTGAGTTCACCCTTTTGTTCGTTTTCTCTGCACGTAACACATACATACATACGTACATACATACATACATACATACATACGCCCCACATAAAGTTGTAAACCCTTGGCCAACAGAAGTAAACCAGCTTGCAAATTCACCATCCCTTTTTTTGCCTGTTGCTGCACTTGGCTATGGATGACTCAAGCTGATTTTGGCTGCAATTTAAATCATTTTCACCATGCAACTGAACTCCATTACGCACTACAATTCTCCAATGTGTCAGTCCAGTCATTTCTCAGGAATAAAATAAATAGTCAATGTTCTGTTGCCAAAAATTAGTGTAATACGGATAGTTTTCAATCGGGTTCGAACCCACAACATACGGCATTGGTCGCCTAGCGGAGAGGCCATAGAGAGAACCGCACGGCTAAATCCCCACTCTCAAAAAAGAGTGGTTCAATAGCCGGCTAAGTTGTTACATTTTTCTGACTGAGACCGCTCCACACGTTGTAGAGTTCGTGAAGCACTCACTCACGCATGCTCACTATCACACATCGCACGTACAAACTTTATTGAAGCGAAGAAGCTAATTCATCACTTTAACTGGGCGAACGATAACGTCGGGGACAATTCTGTCCACCAGCAGAGTTACCAACCCAGGGTAGAAAATACGGATAGTTTTCAATCGGGTTCGAACCCACAACATATGGCATCAGTCGCCTAGCGGAGAGGCCACAGAGAGAACCGCACGGCTAAATCCCCACTCTCAAAAAAGAGTGGTTCAATAGCCGGCTAAGTTGTTACATTTTCCTGACTGAGACCGCTCCACACGTTGTAGAGTTCGTGAAGCACTCACTCACGCATGCTCACTATCACACATCGCACATACAAACTTTATTGAAGCGAAGAGGCTAATTCATCACTTTAACTGGGCGAACGATAACGTCGGGGACAATTCTGTCCACCAGCAGAGTTACCAACCCAGGGTAGAAAATACGGATAATACGGGTAATGCCACATTTTTAGTGGAATAAATTGTTGAATAGCTGTATTTAGAGCCACTGTCTTAACCGATCAGACTTAACTCTTTTACCACCATACATTGGTACATACCAACTGTTTTCAGTAAGTTGGTTGAACAGGATTCCATACACAAATGAATAGTGATAAAAGATTTCCAGTCAGACCGCGTTAGGTGTACGCTGCCCAGGATTAGGACAATTAGCAATAAATACAGCACAAATCCCCATCAAAATAGCTATAGCTATCTGTAGAATATATTTAAAAAGCTATAGAAATCAATAGAATGGTCCTACTTAAATTTGTAAATCTCAAATGTCCCATGGACCTGGTAATATATTACCTTGAATGAAAATGATTATTGGACCAGTTTAATGTCACACACACACACACACACACACACACACACACACATACATGTACAGGGTTGAAAGTAGCATTGAAGATATATCATTTATTTTCAGGTCTATTATACCTGAAATGTTGAAGTTCTTATTGTCAACAGACTATTTATATATACACCTCTAATAATATTGGTGGAATAAATTGTTGAATAGCTGTTATTAGAGCAAATGTCTTACTGATCTGATTTAACTCTGCTACCACCATACATTGGTGCATACAAACTCTTTCCAGTAAGTTGGTTGAACCCATTTAAAGGGTTTATAGTTATCCCTATATGCCAAAAATCAGACCTCCAGCTCTATTGGCTGTCTAAGAATTAGATTGTGCATACAGGATGTGTCGTCATAAGGTCTCCCATCCTACAAAATATGATGGGTGTAGCACTTGTGGTTACCTAGTTATTGACATATGTGTAAAGCTTAGGTCAAAGGTCATCAAGGTCACATGACATTTTGTCAAAAAATTATTACTGCCAAGTAATCCCAATATACCAAAACTCAGACCTCTAGCTCTATTGGCTGGCTCAGAATTAGAGATGCACATAATTAACGAGGTACATGATGTGGCATCATAAGCTCTCCCATCATACAAAATATGAAGGGTGTAGCACTTGTGGTTACTCAGTTATGGTCATATATATTTATTTGAGGTCATAGGTCATCAAGATGACATGACATTTTGTAAAAAAATTCTATTGCTGAGTTATCCCTATATACCAAAAATACCGTCAAGGACAGTGTGCTCACATTCGGTTTGAATTGGTCCATTCAAGAAATATTTAAACCAGGAAAAACAAGAATGACAAAAGCAAATAAGGTCTCCAACTTAGGTACTGGAGGTCATCTTTAGGAACATGCATATCAACTTCTATAGCAATGGGACAAGCAGATCCTAAATACATAAGCAAATGTCAACAACAAAAAATAGACAGAGAAGGTTTGATAAGAAGAAAAGGTGGGAGTGGGTAAAAAAATGTACAAGGGATCTGGTAAAAAAGTAATGCTACCTCATCAATCTTCTAGACCCTACCCCCTCCTGAATATCAAATGTTCCATCCCTTGGTATTACACAACGCCAGATGATGTAAACAGCACTTAAGTTAGTTACAGATGGTGAAATGCCTTCCGCTGAGGGCGGTGATTACAACATCTGGAATTATCCTGGATCCAAATTTCTCATCAGTTCTTGTATGTTTTACATTGAAAAGCTGCAAAAATTGGTCCGCAATGAAAAAATTCACCTCAGCTTTGTTTTCTGGATCAAATTTTCCTACAAATTGATACCAAATATGACAAAATTATGTTCACAGCCTTCAAAACTGTCTCACAACATATCCTGGGTTGGTGTAGGTCATTTAAGGTCACAAACTGAGAAAATTACCTAAAATATACAAATTTGGGGGTTTCCCAACACTTTGAGCACAAAATTTATCTAAAAACATCCCTCGGGACTTTATATCAAGTATCTCAAAGCTACTCAAACCATAGGGACTTTATACCAAATTACAAAGCTATCAAACAAGCAATTTTGAGAACAAGTTTTCTTGACCAAAAATGACAATATTGTCTTAAAAATGCAAATTTGTATATTTCAGGACAATTTCCACATATCTAACTATTGTCATCTCTGTACGTCTGTGTACCAAATACAAAAGCTGTCTGTCCAGGGGTTTTAAAAAGAAAATACTGTTTAAGATTTTTTGACCAAAAATGACAAAATTGCTCCAAAATAATAATTTTCCCAATTTTGTCATAATTTCAACAAATTAGAAGCATAACACCCTCGCAAAAATCTAACCCAAATTTGAGAGCGATTGGGCTGGCGGTTTAAGAGAAGAAGAATTTTTACTGAAAATGAGAAAAATCACCAAAAAATTCAGTAAAAATACAAAACTAAGGATATCTTCACAATATTCATAAAACTGTATAAGGTTCACCTAAGGTACTTGCACACAAATTTTCAAAGCAATAAAAACAGCGGTTCTCGAGATATTAATTCTTTACCATTTTCACATTTTGTAAGCTCATTTGCATAATTTTGGCAATGCAGACTTCATTTGAACAAAATCCCATCCAGGGCTCCGGCTACCCGATCGCCAATTAGCCAAATGCGAAAGAAAGTTAAAAATGGCTACAAAAATTCCAGTTTGGCGAACATAGTGGCTAATGAATTTTTACTGCCCTGGTGCAACCTCAACAAAAAACTACAGCTAACAATAAAAAAAGTTGTACGATGTTGAAACAGTTTACCCTCCTTCCTACAAAGTTGCAATGTATTGAAACAGTTTACTCTCCTTTCTACAAAGTTACAAATTCCCTGGTACGTAAAACGAACATTGTTGCTGTTCCGCCTGTGCCTCCGTGAGGCCCGTTAGTCCTTCAGTCTATCAGAAGTTTTACCTACTTTGCTAGAATCAAAATTTGGCCTGCAACTACTCAGTTTGATAGTAGAAACCATAATTTTAAAGGGACATTTCAGAAACGGAGTAATAATACAAAGGAAGAGGAGAAAAACTGAGGTTTTCTGAAAGGTCAAGTCTAGGTCATCTCATCATGTGATGTCATGCATGAAGACCCCTAAGTGCACAATTATGGTTCAAAAGAGCCACCTAGGGTGGTCGCATAGGAAAAAGGTAATTTTGGTGCCTTCCAATTTAGATGGCATTCAGCTTGATTGTCAGTTTTAAATTAAATTTTATTAAAAGTCATTGCAAAGGGAAATTGTCAACAGTGATTGCAATGAGCATATCCATCGTCAAATCATCACGTTTGTGAATTGCAATTTTGCATGTAAACATTAAAGCAACATTTCATTAAAATTGTTAATTCAGTCTATTTCAACTGCTATAACTTATACAAGAAATTATGTGATTCTGAATGATTTTAATATTTTTGCAGATTCCACCAGTTTAATGATGTAGAAGTGAACATCACCAGACATTGATGATATCAAAATATCAAATGAAAATATATTTGTGCTAAAATGTTATCATAATCATTAAAACAATGTACACTCTCAAACAGTGAGTAATTTAAATAAACATATATCATTGTGTCTTGTTTTACAAGAGTTGTGTTTGGCCAAACACTTTGGTCTAAAGAAAAATACTCATACTCAAAATGCTATTCAGCCTGCTCGATCACAACTATGACATACAAGTAACACCGGGGTCAATTGTATCTACACTGCTAGTGTGCTACTAAATGCTTTCTTCTGCACCATTTTTTTATTCTTGTGGTTAAAACATTTTGGTTATGGAAGACTGCATAAATTTGATGCATGAGAGGCTTGTAGCTTATGACAAGCTATCATACTATGAACACTAAATGAATGCCACAGAAATGTTCTGTACCTGTTGTAATATACACTTCACTTTGCTACCAGATTTTTAGAATTCAATTGATACCTTATTTTATTTCTGGTGGTGAAAGTTTACCAGCTGAAATGAAAAAGTACTATTTCTATCCCGGAAATGTCATAAAAACACAGATTATTCATAAAAAAACTGAACAAATATTTCTTTAATGTAAAAACTATCAGGAACATCATACAAAACATCTCGATTTGTAAAATTAGGAACTCCTGAATGCTGAGAAAGTTGTTGCCACGTTTGAGATCATATACTGGCTAAAAGTTGCTCAAAGTGGCTACAAAATTTTTGATTTGGCTAATCAGTTGGCTAATCATTTTGGTGACTCAGGGGGAGCCCTGCCATCTATAGCCCAGGATGCATCCACACACCAAATACCAAGCTGAAATGTGCAGTGGTTTGCGTGTTTTTGATGTTGACAGACATACTGTACGTACATACATACATACATACATACATACACACATACATACAGACGCCATCGACTTCAGCTTATACGATAAACTCACATTGGTATAACCAAATGTGAGCTAAAAATCAGACCTCAAGCTCTATCTGGTACCCCAGAATTACACATGTGCATATTTAATATAATGTACTAAATGATTCAAAGGTCAAAGGTCAAGGGGCAATCCAAAATTTAGGTGTTCACTGTGACACTGGTCATTGTTGAAGAGACATCAGCCCATTTGGGCACTTATAAAGGCCTGAATGAGCCTTTGCCATAGCATAGCTGTATAGGTACAGGGCAGGTCAAACGTCATAAAAAATCAGAAAAATAATACTTTAAAAATCTTCTTCTCCAAATTGGTAAGTCCTGTGACCTTGATATTTGGCAAGAAGGAGCAAGGCTATATATAATAATTATCCTGACTGATTACACTCATGAAAACATGAAACCGTTACAGGATCATGAAATGAGTTTATGACTGACAAGATATTCCTTACAACAGATGATCAGCTATCCAGAACCTGATGATGGAAACAAAACAATCCCTCCATGCTTTGGTACTTGTATCCTCGCAGTGCAACCCCCACCCCTCTACCCCACCCCTCCATCCCACCCAGCACTGTGTTTGAATACCGACTGCAAATGAGATCCAGTCGCAAATGAGACCGAAATATTGTGGTTCCTGATTTTATCTTGCACACACCTTGCCACAATCCAAAAAACTCTCAACACTTATGGGATAGAAGTAGCCCTACATAATATGCCAACTGAAACATCCTTCGAACAGAATTGTATGTACTCAAAACAAACATAAAAAAAAATATGATTGGAGTCAAAATGCGTTTGTAGATCTAACATTCAAGTTTATAACAAAACTGGTTCCCATTAATATTCCCCAATTTGGCAATCCTTCGAAGAACCTTTCAGTTGACATAGGATGTACAAGTGTCGAAAACTTCTTGGGAAATCTTCATAAAATAGTTCAACTTACCTGGAGAAACTCACCTTGTACCTTGCAATCCTTGCCTTACCTTACCTTTTACCTAAAGTACCATACCTTTAACACAAATTTCTCCAAGGAGTATGTCCATGTACAACAACACGTGATATCTTCTGATTTCAAAGCTGGTTAAGAGAACAGTAAAATGGATTAGTTCAAAATTGTAGCTAAAATATAGATGCAAAGCAGCAATGACCAGGCTTTGAGACATGTCGATGCACAGGGGAAATAGAGAATTAGATATGCAAAAAGATAAAAGGCTATGGGAATATTTGTGAATGCAAGGTCAAAGGTCATCAAGGTCATGCAACATTTTGTCAAAGAAATTGTATCCCCAGTTATCCCTATACACAACAAGTCATAGACAATGACACCGTCCCCACTTGTTGATGGTTACTTTAATTACAAGACCTCTGAGAGGAAAGAGTCCTCTTCATTATAAAAATACTGCGATGCAGATGGGGCTTAATGGCCACAAATGAGTTCCATGGTGGTGAAAACATAAAACCAATTTGTTAGCTGCCATACACAAGCGTTTCGTACGTACGGGATGAGATAACTTAGTTGGAGAAACGACATATGAACAATCGAACGCGAACATCTCGCGAGAGGGCCCTAGTTATGCGAGAAAGAACGAGACAGCTATTTTCAGTCTTCAGAAGCGTGGCGAAGGTCGTGGAAGTGGGAGTGAACTGCACAAAATTCCAAAGTCCCTGATAAGTATCACTGAAATCGCTTGATTTCACATATTTTGAAATGCCTTGTTTTACAATGGATTAGCATTTGATCGTTAGAAAGTCAAAAAAATTCGATTGGAATGCTCGGGTATGCATCGCGTATGGCGCCATTGTTAGATTATTGTTGTCAAGGGCCACGGGTGTATGACGTGAAATTTGCAGCTAAATTTACCATAGTAGATCAATTTTTATCGTACTCAAACCAATTTTCTTACGTTCCTTATTATCGGAAGAGCATTTTTAGTATAGTCTCAATGTAAGGGTGATTCTTTTGTGCTTTGGGCTTTTTTTTTTCTCGATCGTGCTTTACGTGTAAACCTATGGAGCGCCGTATCTTGCACGGCAATAGTGCTGTGAACACATCGAACGCGACGGTCGAACATGACGTATGCGCCGTACATACGTTACTACAACGTTGTTAAGTTCAAAATTTTCTGTCACATTTACGCTCAAAATCAAATAAATCTTATTGAAATCGTAATTTCTCAGATTTTTGTCGATTTTTTATTGTGTTGAGTGTGGTCGAATTGATCGGAATTTCTTACATTGCTTCAGTCGTATGACGCCTCCCCGTGCAGTCCCGGCCGATCATGAAAACTGGGTCAGATCACAAATGCTATTCAACGTTGTTCAAAAATAACGTGTGTCCGCTTATAATATATGATCAAGGTAACTGATATGACAGTGGTACGATGTACAATTGTTTACAATAATAGCTGTCCGAGTCAGAATCAGGTTGTGGAGTGACCGTGATTGAATGGACAGCCACAAGTCTAAGACATCGCGGCCGCGAATATAATTTACATGTCTGCCTAAAACTAAGTGGCAATCAGTGGCATGTTTATTCGAGCAAAACAAAGGTCAATTGGCAGGTAACTATGTTAGATCATTCCTTACATGCCAAAAGCGTTGAAGAAAGTGACAAAGTTGAATTGAAACACGGTCAATGTTAATTCAAAATTTAAATTTAACCTTCCATATTTTGGTTACTGACTATGCCCTTTTCAAGGTCATTATGATAATACAAGCCTTGCTGTTTCAGTAGTTTACCAAACAGAGGGGTGGGAAGTTATGTCACCTATATATATTCAAGCTAACGTTTTATTCTCATAAGAATATTTTTTTGTATTTTGTGTCACAGCTGGTACTCTAAAATAATTACCCTCATAATTGTCAGCTGACTATTCGTCCAGTTGTTTGAACTTTGAACATGTAAATTTTTTTTTCACAACTGTTTATAAATTCTTAGAAATTATTCCCTGTTTCACACTGCACAGAGGGGATTATTTCCAAATCTACTTTGCAATGAATTCAAAAATGTTTTGGAGAAGGATGGGAATGTGTCCATGCTAACATGTACATTGTTTTTGAGCATGTGATTTTATTCTTTGACAACACAGAGGGTTATATATACTTAGTAAAGGATTTCTTAGACTCACACAATCACATGTTCGGATCACTTGCATTTTTGGATAAACACAAATAATAACACGCCATACTGTTGTAATAAACACTTAGTGGGTAGCCAACTGAATGTTCTACAACAGGGCAAACTGATTACTGTATAATTTCACTTTTATTAAAGTGTAGCGTCAGGGTTATAATTTTAACATAGTGTAGCCACTGTCTGTTCTTTTTATGTTTACTTTTCTGATGGCTACCATGATGTGATGCATATAATTAAGAGACATGTTTATGACATGACTCAAACCGCGATTACATTAATCACGTACCATTTCAGTTTTTTCAAGTGATATTTCAGAGTTTCATTCCAGAAATGCAAAATTAATACCTAATACTGCAGACACAATAAAGATGTGGTATTGAAAATAACACTTAAAACATAAGATATCATATCAGTTTATTTCTAAAATGCAAAATATTTTTCCCATAGGTGGGCAATGATACTGTATCATACACACCTAGTTTTCTATAATGATATATCCAACATTCCTCAAAGGTGTTGGTTAATGTTTTTCTCTTTTGAGGAAATTTCTTTATAATGCAGACACAACACAAATATGCAGTATTTATCCTTGCTCTGATGAAATGTCATTTAACTATTTCATTATGGGTGAAGAATGATATAATATAATATAAATGTATTTTATTAGGAAAGTAGTGTGTATTGGGTATTGATGGCTAATATTTACCTCAAAGCAAACAATTCTAACTGCAAATTCCATTTCTTTGCATGTAGAAATGCAAAAAAACAGCAATATAATATTTTAGGTATGTTCACATCTTAGCTGAAAACTGAAATTAAGAATTATTTAAAAAACACTTTTCAAAAAATTGTGTCAAAATGCCAGATTTCACAACAACAGAACAAAACCTCAAAACTGTTCAACTTTCAACAACATTTGTGGGAAAATGCTGATTCAGCACTTTTCCTTCTTTGATAAACACATCATTGTGTACCTTCTGTGTTTGATATTTAGAATACACTTTTTCCAAACAAACAATAAGTCTTTTTTGAAACAATATTTCAGAACCTAACACAGGTGGAAGGAAACAGAAATGCTTCAGTCTCAATTGATACCCAACGTTTCAGGACCCAAATATATCATAACGCAGGTTGAAGTACCTACTTTAGTAGAAGACAGTGTATTCTATGCAACTGAATTCAGAAAGTGACAGAGGAAGAGTGTTTCTCCTCATCTTATTTCTTGTCTCACTAACTTCTACAAAGTATGCATTTATACAAAAAATGGAAATATTTGCTCTGAATTTGCACTCAATGCCACTTCTTAAAGTGTGGTAAAAATACTGTTTAACAGATTCTTTTCAAATTTCCCTTGTGATATATATCATAAATTGCATTGCAATGATAATTTCAACTTTTATTTTAATCATAAGCCAAGATCTATTGTGAATTTATTCAGGCCAATTCTTTTAACAAGTACCATAAAACAACAAGTCATTGTCAATGACATAGTCCCCACTTGTAATAGGAGTATTAGTCTTGATGGGGCAGGGAAATGAGGTCATTAAGAAGTATCACTGGAGTGTATATGTTCAGATCTATGGACACATAGGTCTATGTCATTGTTCCCAATTTGAAACAAGAGGCATGTATAAGTTATGGTTCTAAATCAGGAAAAAAGATCAGACCTCTAGCTGTATTGGCCAGCCAAGAAATACATATGTGCATAATAAATGAGGTACAAGATGTGACATCTTAAGGTCTATTATCCTATCAAAATCGAAGCGTAAAGAACTTGTGGTTACTGAGTTATGCATATATATGCATATTCAAGGTCAAAGGTCATCAAGGTCACGTGACATTTTGAAAAACATAGGGCCAAAGTCCCTGAAGCTACTAGAGACATGGATACAAAATTAAGTATTTCCTGACTGTATGAAATTATCTCACTTAGGTCATCCTAGGGACTTGTAAACCAAATATTAAAGCTGTCTGACCAGCGGTTTTGAAAGAGCAAGCAACTTTACAGTTGACAGAGCTGAGACTGCTGTGTTATGTAGAGAATAACCTTTTGTGACACATTGATAGCTCATTTCAGATGGCCTGACCAAAATGGAAAAAAATTCCGTAAAAATACAGATTTGCATATTTCATCAGACTATATTAGTCTATAATAGCAAATAAACGAGAGTTAATTACATTCTAATTAAAGTAAACAAGACTTGCTTAAATCAAGATTTACGTCATAATAAAACAGCATATCTGTCAGGTTATAAAGAATCTTCAGCTGGTTATCTATATCTGTATTTTCATCCTATTAACCAAGCACATTTTAACTTTCAAATTAACATTGTAAGTTAGTTCTGTTGAATAAGTTGAGACTGTACGTACTCAGAGAAAGCACACTGAAGAGACAAATGTTTGAAACTTAAGAAGTTCAAGGTCATCAAAAGCATTATAAGGAATCATGTTACACTTTCATTGCACTGTTTACACAGATTGCATAATTGCTATAAATAGCACATAAGGAATCTTACAACCCAGCTTTACCATAAAAACCCTATCACTTTGATCACTCTTTTAATTGACCACTCTATTTTTTTCCTCAAAAAGTAATCTTATTTTATCCTTACCAAGTCAACCATAAATGGAAATTAGAACTTTCTCTATCTCTATTTATTTGACCACCCTATCATGACAAACTACTATGAGCAATTTCTTTTAGATAACATAAATGGTGGTTCAGAATATATCTAAGTTGGGATTCAGGAAAGTTGCCTTTACATGTTTTAATCCTCCAAGATGGTAAGCTTTTCACTATGAACTGTCAAAAAAAGTTGAACGTTCTGATAATTCCACACTAAAATTATTTTGGCTTTGATGATTTCCTAATTAATTCATTTATTTAAAATCATATTAATTATTTTTTTCTGGGTGAATTGATAGGGTTTATACAGTACAAGAATTACATACAATGTAAGTCAAATTTTGACCAAAAGTGACAAAAAAATTCCTTAAAAATACACATTTGCATATTTCATCACAATTTGAACAAATCTAAGTTGGGTTATCCCTAGGGACCTGTATACCAAATAACAAAGCTGTCTGACCAGCGGTTATGAAGAAGAAGATTTTTTACCAAAAACACCTTTTTTGGCATTAATTTGCCTATTTTCAACAATATCAAAAAATTAAAAAAACTAGTTTCTAAAAATCATATTTTTCATCTACACAACAAATATCAAATCAGTAAGTACTGCGGTTCTCAAGATATTTGAGTGGACGGACGCCTCACAAACGGACATACATACATACATACATACATACATACATACATACATACATACAGACTGACGACGGACGCCGGACGGATACCCATCCCAATAGCTTCTATAGACTATAGTCTATAGTAGCTAAAAAAACATTGTATTGCTAATTAATCCATATATGCCAAAAATTCAGACCTCCAGCTCTATTGGCTTGGCCACAATTATATATGGGCATAATTAACGAGGTAAAGCATGTGTTGTCATAAGGTCTTCCATCCTACTCAATATAAAGGACATAGCACTTGTGGTTACTTATTTATTGACATTATCGTGTATTGTAGGTAAAAGGTTATAGAGGTCACATGACATTTTGTCAAAAAATTTCTATCCTATAGTCTATCCCTATATACTAAAAATCGTACATTTACCTCTATTGGCTTGCTCAAAATTAGATATGCACATAATTAATGAGGTACAATATGTGGCCTCATAAGGTGTCCCATCATACCAAATATGAAGGGTATAGCATTAATGGTTCCTGAGTTATGGACAAATATGTATATTTGAGGTCAAAGGTCACCGAGGTCACATGACATTTTGTCAAAAAAATTGTATTGCTAAGTTATCCCTACATACCAAAAATCAGACCTCTAGCTCTATTGGCTCGCTCAAAGTTAGATATGCGCATAATTAATGAGGAACAATATGTGGCGTCATAAGGTGTGAGTAACCTTGTGTCCCATCATACCAAATATGAAGGGTCTAGCACTTGTGGTTACTGAGTTATGGACAAATATGTATATTTGAGGTCAAAGGTCATCGAGGTCACGTGACATTTTGTCAAAAAAATTGTATTGCTAAGTTATCCATATATACCAAAAATCAGACCTCTAGCTCTATCGGCTTGCTCAAAAGTCAGGGTTCGAAATACCCGGTGGTCATGCGTCAAAAGACCACCAATTATCTCATTTGGACCACCAGATTCTATTTTGGGTGGTCAATCTTGACCACCAAGTTTTTGGAGGTCACAATAGTGCACTGCAGAGCTGTAAATCTTACATGCCTCTCACAGTTTATTGCTAGGAGTATCCAGAAACAATATATTGTCCCCAGAGATAGATATTTTAGCAGTTTAAGTAGTACATCAGTGTTTCATCTAGGCTGCGCGATTGCGCGATTCCCCCTCTTTCGTGTGCTGCGCGCCGCCAATTGTACGTAGAAGGGGCGACCCATCGCGCACTGCACTGAGCTGGCTGGAATGGCATATCAAATATCATGGGTGTCACACTTCGATACTTTTGACCCATTATCAGCACCTGTTAATACTTTGGCAACAGGCATTGTATAGTGTAGCAAGAACATTTACATGAAAGGAACTAATTTTAGTTCGATTTTGATACTTTTTGTACTTTCCGTATACTGATTTTGCATATGAAAGCCTGTCAGCCCATTGAGAGTTACGTTCACAAAAGTTCATTGCCCTTGTCTCATTACCTCAGTACGATCGAGAACAGGAGACAAACTGAAGTTTTTGTGCATAGTATGAATGTCTGTAACACTATGAAAATAATTCTGGTAGCAAAAATTGACTCGGAAATTGGACTTTACTGTTACAGAAACGTTTTCAGTTCAGTGAATGGCATTGGCACTGTGATGGGATTGCATGCAATAAGAGTCACAAGCAAGCTGTAGTGTCAATGGGGCCGGTTTTTGAATTCAGTGAACATACATTGACTTACTTTTCGGGCAAATAAACCCTAAAGTTAACTGTTGGTGACAACCAACCTTTCTGTTTGTTATTTTCGTACTTTAAAATGACTGACAAAAAGCAATTGGAGCGAATCTGACATCGAGAAACTCCACATTCAGAACACGGCAGACAGAGACCTCCTAAGTTGTTCGTTTTATCTCTACTGAGTCTGCGCACAAGACTACAGGACCAGCTAGGTCACTAGAAAATGCAGCTAACTGGTTTGTATAGGGCAATCTTGATCCAAACTCTACGGTGGTTAGGGATGATATAAGCACAGTAAAAACATGACAAACAAATATATGTTATTTTTTCAGAAGATAGGAAAACATTCCTTTATAACTACTAAAGATTTTTTCTGCTTTCTGTAAGTGCACACAGTTCATAATCATTTAAAAATGAAAAAATCCCTTGAAGGTTCATGTACAGTGGAAATGGCTAGCTGTTAACAAACATTCAGAATATTGTAGCATACAAATTACGCTACAATTTTTTCCAGGAATATTAATGCTTATTAATATTAATGAGCCAACCGCCACTCTTCTAAGCTCTACATACATTCACAACAGAGATACTCAAATTTGTTGACTTTTGAAAATATCTTATAAAGGATGTTTTTGCAGCCAGCATCTTGGATTGTGTAAGCAAGTGATTTATGGCTTGTAGTATGGGCATCACAAGTGACATCATTGCAACATTAAAACTTACGTGTAAAGCCATGATTATATGTTTTAGTTAAATCCCCCCCCCAATTTTAAAATCCCCCTCAAAAATTCCTGCAGAGGGGGACCAGTCCCCCCCTGGTGTAGCATCCTAGATGAAACACTGGTACATGTCTTGTCTGTTCAATCACAGTCCCTCCATTGTGGTTCAATGTCAGTCCTTCAACCCCACTCCACTACTCAACTGAGTGTTCCTTTGGATAGATTATGTCTCTCTTTGTTTTACTGTTTACTGCTGTGATTATTGTGATAAAGTCTGCAAACGTTGAATAACATCTCCTAGCAAATTTCGTCTAGTCATTAAAGTGACACAGATCAATGTACAAAACTCTTACAAAACTTCATAATAATCCAAAAAAATGCAATAATTGTCATGTTATCAGCAGTAATTGTCATTCTTTATTACACAGTAATTCTGTCAAAACTTAAAATCTGTAACTCAAGTCCTTTGCATATAACCAGTCAGTCAGTCACTCATGCAGCAGTCAAGTTGATCTGTAAATGACTGAAAATTTTCCAGTGGATTTACTGGGCATCCAACATACATGTAAACCAACTTAACATGTGTAGCAGCATGGTGAAATGGTTTCAAAACAGCATGTACACCCCACTATTCAACCCCATGGACACAAGTGCTAAAATGGCCGCATGGCGGCCATATTGGATCATATAGTGAAACAATTGACATGCATATGTATGATATAGGTCAATGACCTTGTACCAACTCTGAATAAAATCGGTTGAAATGTGCCTGAGTTATGGCTCCGTACATAAGAAATCGTAACAAAATGGCCACACAGACGCCATATTGGATCGTATCAACAAACAAATCAATGTTGATATGCATGACATAAGTCAATGTCCTTGTACCAAATTTGAATAAAATAAGTCGAAGCATGCCTGATTTATCGCTCCGTTCATGAATAAATCGTAATAAAATGGCCGCAATGCCGCCATATTGGATCATATCATGAAACAAATTGATGTGCATACGTATGATATAGGTCAATGTCCTTGTACCAACTTTTAATAAAATCGGTTGAGGTGTGCCTGAGTTATAGCTCTGTGCATGAAAAAATCGTAACAAAATAGCCGCACGGCAGCCATATTGGATCGTGTCACAAAACAAATCAATGTGCATATGTATTATATATGAAGTAATCTTTGTACCAAGTTTGAATGAAATCACTCCAGGCATCTCTGAGATATCTGCGTGATCGGACGCACGGACATGACCAAACCTATAAGTCCCCCGCCCTTGATGGTGTCCATGGGGACTAAAAAGAATTGGCACGGGCAATATGTCAGATATCTGCATTCATGAGCCCCTTTGCATATACATAATATTAATACCATCTTGGAACCCCTGTGGATCATTCCTGGCACCCCTGTGGATAGATATCAAATACAGGAAAGAGAACGGCCGTCACACAGCCATTTTGAATCGGATCATTACAAAAATTGGCGTGCATACATATGGCATAGGGATTAATATGCACCAACTTTCAATACAATCACACCCAGCATCGCTGAGAAATTTACCTGAATGAACGAACAGTCGTCAAATATAGAAAACAAAATGGCCACCACACAGCCATTTTAGATTGTATCAAAACAAAAACAATGTGCATATGTATAACATATTGAGTAATCCATGTACCAAGTTTGAATGGAATCACTCATAGCATTACTGAGAAATTTGCATGAAAATACGCACCGACATCAAATACAGGAAACAAAATGGCCACCACATGGCCATATTTGATGGGATCATAAAACAAATCAATGTATGAGATAAGGAGTAATCCTCGTAACAAGTTTGAATGACATATCTGCGTGAACGCACGGACGGACGAAGCAGGCACGCATGGACTCACGGACATGACCAAACCTATAAGTGTCCCCGGACAATGTCCATGGGGACTAAAATACCAGACCTCCAGCTCTATTGGCTTGTCCAAAATTAGATATGCACATAATTAATGTGGTACAGGATGTTGCATTACAAGGTCTCCCATCATACCAAATATGACACACGCACCAGTTGTGGTTACTGAGTTATGGACGTATACCGGTATGTATATTTTAGGTCAAAGGTCATCGAGGTCACATGACATTTTGTCAACAAAAATGTATTCAACGGTTATTCCCATAAACCAAAAATCAGACCTCTTGCTCTATTGGCTTGCTTAAAACTAGATATGCACACAATTAATAAGGTACAGGATGTGGCATCACAAGGTCACCATCATTCCAAATGTGACCAGTGTATCACTTTTTTTAGGTCAAAGGTCATCAAGGTCATGTGACATTTTGTTAAAAAAGTGTTTTTCATAGTTATCCCTACATATCAAAATTTCAGACCTCTTGCTCTATTGGCTTCCCATGACTTCAATATGTGTGTAATTAATGAGGTAAGGATAAGCTCAGTGTAGCTGACAGCAAAGCAAAAAGTGATTTCAGTAGAATTTTGATTCTCAATTTTCATGTAAATGAAGTCAGTTTTAAAGTTTATTTTCAAAATGGCCAGCAAATCATGTGATCCATTTTTATGGTGAACAAAAATTACTTGTAAGGAGTTTTACCAATTTGCCTAAAACTTTTGGAGTCTCTAAGTGTCACGGTGTTCACGTTCCCAAAAACAGCAAACAAATCTCAGCTACACTTCTCAAGTTTTTCTGTTCACTATGTTGTAAGTCACTGGTACAAATTTGTACAAATGCTGCTGATTTATGCTGTTCCCTAGACAAGAACCTGGTTCACACTTAAACCAAGTTAGACCGTATTTGAGAAACTTATTGCTAATGAGAGAAAAAAAAAACATTAACCAACATCTGGGTGTTTTGGCTGTGTTATATTATATTAGGAAATAATATTACTGAGCAACCAGTAAGTCACTTCAAAACATCACCAGAAGAATTGTAAACCGTTAAAGACTTGAATACATAAACGTGCAAGACATGACTTGGCAATAACGTACAGCAATTCTACGGTACTTGTACAACATTTTCAACAAGTTCATGAGTTCAGCAATTGAAATGTCTTTACATAAACTGAAGTCTTGTTGTACATGAAATGTGAAAAACATGGAATTCAAGAAAACTTTTTACATCACTTTCCCCCTCAGGTTTAACAGATTTACAGATTCTATGAGATATTTCTCAAAACGTATTATTCTTGTTACTGTTCAGTTCTGTTTTTAAAATAAGGTGTGATACACTATTTTAGAAATAGCTTTGCAAATATGGTCCAGTGAATCAATCATCGCAAAAACAGTGATATGAAAATTATGTTTTAATAAAATCACAACACTGTGTACACAGACTATTTTGAAGTCAATCAATGTGTCAATCTTTGCCTTTCAGGGTAAGTGGTGAGAACTCTTGTATGATTTATAAGTAATATATGTACACGCTCTACTGTCTATAGTACATCCTATTAGTCACATTAAACATAAAATTTAAGAAATAAGAAAAAAATATATAAATTCATTTGATATTCTTTTGAAAAAGAGAACTTGATGGAAAACTTTAAAAATATACAGAACAGTAGTCTTCTGTAAGAATACAGTGTTCTCCCCAGAGGGTTTTAGCGTATTGGGGCCGATACGCTTTAATTTTGGCCGATACGCTTTAACAATGGCCGATACGCTATCCGATACCCTATTTGAACCAACCGCCGTGTACAAATGACCTGCTAATGGGTAGCTGATTACCGTGCACCAGCTAGTTTTTTGTCAGTGACAGACAAAAAGTGTACTTCACAAGTTTATTTTTAAATAATTCACAACAAAAAATGGTGTCAAACGTGATTTGATGTTGCATATGGGACAAAGAGATCGACATTTGGTAACAGACAGACGGTCGTCCGTAACTTTATCAAGAATGTTGACAGCTGCGTCCGGGCAGCTAGGTTTGAATTACGGTAAACACAAACCATCGACCGTTGACAAGTTTGTTTCCTGTGGCAGACATGCTAAAATAAACTCTAGGGCCTACAGTCACTATTAATTTGTAACTGAAGAAGTAAATCAAGGTTGTAGGGCCTCGGAAATTCAGTGGTAAAGCATAACGACATCTCTGAAGTGTCAGTGTCTCTTGTCCGTCAATTACTATTACACGCGTACGCTGTACTCTCAATTCAGCGATACATGCACACCGTCTTTCCGTCAATGATAATATACAAACCAGCCATTTACAAACCTTTTGTTCAAAGAATTCATCGTTTTTTGGTCCAAAACAACATAAAATGGATAAATGTGGCATTTTAAGTCTCAAAGTTTGACAAGAAATATCGACGGCATCCAAACAACCACACTGCAGCCGACATATTGACAGGCCATATTGCTGCGTCACAAAGGTAGACACCCTAAGATGCCGGTTTGTGATTAGACTCCCCAAGTCCTTCGGAATACGTACAGTTCAACACGAACACAGAGGAAATGACACTATACCCCTTTTCCTGCCAAGTCGGTGAAAATCCGCTTGAAATTCGGTGTAGCTAGAATCTGAGCAGCCACGGCCGTTATCCTGCCAAGGCGGTGGAAATCGGGCTACTTTTTGGTACCCCCTTTCCTGCCTAGTCGACGGAACTACGTGTAGCAAACCCTTGCTCGCGCTAGGGGTCGTTCGAGGACAGGTTTTGGGCGAGGAACGGCGTTTGCTCTCGAAATGGGTTCACAGAGAGTCCAACGACAGGGAAAGGTGCGGAAGCTACCCAGCCAGTCCCCCACCCCGGTGGGGGACTGGTTTTTTTGGGGGGGACGAGTAGCGTACTTGGCAGGTTAGCACGTTGACGTATTCTAGCGGAGTTTGGGGTAACTTGGCTCTGAGGCACTACATAGATTGCGGCCGAAATTGACCGTCTCGGCAACGCTAATCTGTAAGGCAACCGCCTAAGACCGCCTCAGCTGGCGGTGCAATTTTTTGCAATGGTGCGAGACGAAATTCACGGACTTGGTCCTGATTGACGGGAAGTGCGGACGGATTTGACGGACTCGGCTTTCTCGAAGGCAACCGCCTAAGACCGCCTCAGCTGGCGGTGCAATTTTTTGCCAATGGTGCGAGACGAAAATCACGGACTTGGTCCTGATTGACGGGAAGTGCGGACGGATTTGACGGACTCGGCTTGATTAGTCCCTGACATGGAACTGATCCGAACGGACTTGAGCGACATTTGTGAAGGGTAACCACCGCTTTTAACCGACTTGTTACCTTCTCGAAAAGACTACCCACTCAGATGTCGGACGTTGTCGGCTGCACTTGGCTCTAGACGTTCAAGCCGTGCAACGAAACACACCGCCTCAGCCTTGCCATTCAGGAACATGGCCTCAAAATTTGATACCATTGTTCACCGACTTGGCGGCTGCGGTTAGGTGCGTGAACCGTTGTTCACCGACTTGTTACGCCTATGTTGTCCCTGTGAAGTTCGGCTAACGGCCGAGTCTAACGGGAGTTGGCAGACCTGTGTTTGGTTTATACCGTAGTATGACCGACTCAGGTAGAGGTACCTGTCGGTATATTCCGAGTTTTACGCACTCGGGCGTCAATGACGGGTCGTCATCACCGCTGATGACGTAGACGTGCTGGCCACGTTATTTGAAGGAGCCATGTTTGCCCAACGGACGAGGCCGAGACAGCCGTTGACAATTTTGGCATCCTTCATCTTTGACCGCCTTAGTTGGGTAAGCCGCTCGGCAGGCGACGGTTATGACCTAAACAAGCCGCTGAAGCACTGTTCGTTGCCGTACAAGAACGAGACGGCCAGTCCATTACTGCTTAATGGGCAATCTGTCGGGTTGGCTTGTCACCGACTTGGATGACAATACGCCCTGCGCAGGCGTACTTAGAAGGGACATGAGGTTAAAGATACGGGTTTCCCACCCGTACTAAACATGGGCTTGGGGCAACGTCCTTGGGTGGCAGGTGCGCATGCCACGTACCCAGCTGGACGAAATGTCAAGTTGAGATGCTAATGACATTGACTATGTTATGCTAAGTGCTCGATTGATTTGCATCGCAAATGAGTATTATTAGCATATCAAATGGTGCGGACAGGCAATTTACATGACGGGTAGGAATGTCAGCGCCGGTTGGTGGACTGATTGCCGTAGGTCCATTATAATAACAGGTGGATGCATATACCACCCCTGCGTCCAATCATGTCCAGGGCTTTGTTTCCCTGTGGCTTTAAAAGGGAGGGACCTGCTAGTCTGTCGACACTGTTCCAGACATGAGCTTGACGGACCGCAAAAGTTTTCTGAAGGCGAGCAGACGACTGAAGCTCAAAGATGCAGAGTCTCCGGGCGGTAGTGGTAGCGATCGTTGTGATGTCCCTAGTAAACGTTCTAAGAAGTCGGGCAAGAAACGCTCCCGTAAGGCGAAGCCATCTCCGGCTGAAAAACCCAGTGGTAAGCGTAAACGTAAGACCGATCGTTCTGCCGATGAGGATGATGACGGGTCACCGGTTGCCAGTGGTTCTCACCCGGCTGCTCCGGGAGAGACTACTTCACCTGCAGAGAC
The DNA here is from genome assembly GCF_041260155.1 of Ptychodera flava. Lineage (NCBI taxonomy): Eukaryota > Metazoa > Hemichordata > Enteropneusta > Ptychoderidae > Ptychodera > Ptychodera flava. Next base: position 40,489,298 of record NC_091943.1, on the reverse strand, counting down.
TACATCTGCTCTTGTGGGAGATACTTCACCTGCACAGACTACGTCTGCTGCTGCTAGTGAGACAGTGAGTAATGAGACGGCTGATGCCATTGGTTCTCCCCCGGCTGCTCCGGGAGAGACACCACCTGTTGCTACTATGAGCCCTCATCCTGCGTCAGGAGAGGTTCCTGTGCCCAGTGCGAAAGAGCTTGAGTCCTCGTCATCAGCAGAGGCTGCAGAGCCCGCTCCTGCCATAGTTTCGTGTGCTGCGATGTCCCCGCCGAAAAAGATAGTGCGGAGGGTTCGTTATCAGGATAGCCCACCTGATTTTGAGCCAGATATGATCCTTGATGCCGCTACGGGCGAGTTCAGGCCCAGACGCCCAGACGACGGTGATATCACCGCTGAGTCCGACTCGGAGGTTGACGAGGATGCGGCAGAGGACGATGACTTTTATGACAGGCAGTACGTAGGTGAGGCAAGCTCTGACGACGATGATGACGTTGCTGCTGTGTTGGCGGAGGACGACACACCTCCTGTCTGGCGTATGTCGGAGACTACCGATGCTAATATATTTGAGGAGACCGATTTTGACCATGAGAGAGGACCGACTTTCACCTTGCCCAGCCACGCCCGTGAGCTCGATTACTGTTTTAAGTTTATTCCAGCTACACTGATCAGATTGGCCAAGGACGAGACTAATAAATACGCCAAATTCCACCAGCGACATATCGCTAGGAAAATAGATAAATACTGGCGTAACGCTGACTACCGAGAGGTGCAGGCGTTCATTGGCGTCTTAGTCTGTATGGGTATCGACCGTAAATCATCAGTGGAGGATTATTGGTCTAGCGATCCCTTTCTGAGAAACCAGGGTATTTCTACTGTGATTACCCGCAGTCGCTTTCAGCAGCTTATGCGATACTTTCATCTGGCAGACCCAGAGAACGATCCACGTCGTGATCCTGATGAGGCACGCCGCCGACGTCGGTGTCAGGAGGATCCCCTGTATAAAATCAATCCATGGATGGAGCCCATAGTTGACCGGTGCGTAAATAATTATAAGATGGGTAGAGAGATCTCCATCGACGAGGGCATGGTGCGATTTAAGGGCCGTTCTAAATTTAAGCAGAGATTACCGCATAAGCCTGATCGAGACGGTTTCAAGATATGGCAGCTGTGCGACTCCACCACTGCATACATAGCTAACTTTGCACCGTACCTAGGTGTGAAATATCGGGATCGGACTGATGGGAGACGGCAGGAGCGAGGTGTGGTGAAAAGAATTACGATGGAGCTGGTCCAGCCATTCTGTGGATATAATCACAGCCTATTCTGTGATAGCCTGTTTAGCACGGTCGTTACTGCTAGAGAGCTGATGGAGACCGGGATCTACATGGTCGGGAGTTTCAACCGCCGTAATCGTCGCACCATGCCCCCTCAATTAATTCCGCCGGGTAAGAGGAAGCGCCTTCCTCTGTCTGTTGGGGATATGAAAGCCACGACCAGAACGGACTCTCGTCTTAACATCACTGCTTATCAGGATAGTAACGCTCAGGTGCTGATCTTGAATACGGTCTATCCACCCTTGGAGTGCGTGCCAGTGGGGAGGGAGACGAGCGGCGACAAGTGCCTCTGTCGCTGTATAATTATCGCCGGTACATGGGAGGCGTCGACCGAGCCAACCAGAAGCGCAAGTACTTTCACACTGGGCGCAAGAACCACAGATGGTGGACATATCTGGCATGTTACCTGATTGATGTTGCCCTGGTAAATGCATATATATGCTTCAAGCATGTACACCCTGATAGTAAGCTGACCCATAAGATGTTTCATCTGCGTGTCGGGAAACAACTCATTGGCGGTTATTGTGGGCGATCGCAGCCCAGTGTGAGAGAGGTCGAGGCCACTGTTTCTCTTGCCTCGTACATCAATCCACAAAATCAGCCGATGCACGTTGTCAGCCGTTTGGAGGGGCGGCAGAAATGCTGTAAAGTATGTAGCAGAGAGGGTAAGACCACTGCGAGCGGACGACTGTCTGAGACGTCCAAAGGATGTAGTCTGTGTGGGGTTCATCTTCACGAGGGCGAGTGTTTTGCGGCTTTTCATCATCGCATGATGCTACGAGGTAAGAGGAGCATTGGCGTGCAGACCTCTACTCACACAGCCCCGACGACACCCATCAGCAAGAGAACCCGACGTAAATAACGGACAGGGGACAGCTTCGCCTAACAGTGGCTTGACTGTATTCTGAACACGGACCATGATCACATTTTGAGCACGGTTGTGCCGTTTGTTTGTGCTTTACGATCCCGCTGATTGTAAATTGAAACACGGATTATTTTGTACAATCCCCCGATTGTAATCTTTGTAACACGGACCATGCACTCGGACGTCGAGACAGACTCTGAGATTTATTATTCGGCATAATGTAAATTATTCCCGAATAAAATACTATCTATGGATCGCATATTTTCGTTTTGTTTTGTTTTGTTTAGACGGATTATTTTGTACAATTCCCCCTATTATAATTTTGAAACACGGATCTGCCACCCCGATTGTAATTTTTGAAACACGGACCATGCACTCGGACGTCGAGACAGACTCCGAGATTTATTGTTCGGCATAATGTAAATTATTCCCGAATAAAATACTATCTATGGATCGCATATTTTCGTTTGTTTTTTTTTTACCCCCACTTTCGTTTTTGGCAGATCCGTAAGGACGCTATAGTAATGGATGAACGTGCGTTGTATCACGTGGGAGGGGCACAGCCCAACGGAGGCTGTGCTCGTGCGACGTAGACGTTGTACCAACCATCTGTCGTTGGGGTTAGTGCATAGAGCAGTTGCACTGTCCAGAGCTAAGGTGGTACAAAACTGCACCTTAGTAACAACTGCACAACTAACGTGTTGGGAAACGGTAACACTAACGAGCTAAGTGTTCACTGAACTGGCCAAACTACGTACACGCCTTCCTTCAATGGCGGAACTATGTCGTTGACACTACGTCAAAGCAGACTGCAATGTGCGACTCTTCCAAGTCGTTCAAAGTACGTGGCCAAGTGACACAACCCAGGGGAAACAGGACAGGTTTGAGGGTGCTCCCGCACCCATAGCACTAACCCCTGGGTCTTCTACTAACCCACGAGAGAGGTGACGTTTCCCCGGTGTGGCCGTGCGTGCCGGCGAACGAGCTTTACTTCCGCGAAAGTAAGCTAGAAAAGGGCATAAAAGTGCACGTCCCCGGGGCAAACAACGCCCGTGACCTCGTCATTTTCTGGACACAACCTCATCAGCGGTTGCCCCTCTATACGGGCATGCAAAAATTTTTGAAGTCTAACACGTATATGGTCGGTAATCGTACCCCGAAAATGCGGTATTTTCCCGCCAAATGCCTGGCAGGAAAGCGTGCAGGAGAGCCTATCTTCTGTAGACACGGAAAAGGGGGCCGGTTTTGACCGACTTGGCAGGATAACGGACAGGGGCGCTCGGCAGGAAAAGGGATACAATATATCATTTTCAGGTTTAAATTTTTTTCATAAATTTTAAAGAAAATAATTAATTAAAATATTCATGACTTATTGTTATGTAAATTTATGCTAATTGGCCGATACTCTATGACTTTTTTCTGGGGAGAACACTGAGAATATATGGTTTTCAGTGAAAATGACAACTCGCAAACATTTTGTCAAGAGATTTAAGAGAAGTTATTCATGACAAAAGAATAAAAAGTATGGCCAAGCCAGCTGGTGGAGACAACATTAGGTATATGACTATTTCTGAACTTATTCTGTTAAACTTGATGTAGAGTATGAAAATCAAACAGGCATGCTCATTCTAATAACTTCAAACGCGACAAAATGTTTTGTACATAGCAAAACCAGCATAGACATACATGACCCAATTTCAACTGTGTTTTGTTCACATACGCATACAGTTGTACGGCGCCTATCTGACAAAACATGTTTATCACATGCACAAGCCAAGTTTGTCGTCTCTGAACAAAAAATACAGGATTTATTCTCTGGTCGTTCTACGTCACGACAACCTGCGTCTATGTCATCAATTTTGGTGCGGCGGACCTTTTTTTGTCGATCTTCGATGTGCTTGTAAATATGTTAACAAACAACATAGCGGCCGATGTTTCTCCTACGATCAAAAGTCATGTAATGAAAATCGATATTTTCACAGACTACGACATTACTAATCCGAACAATGTAAACAAGAGTGTACCGCCTGTATATTCCAAAGGAATTACGTTAATAATTTGCGGAAACAACGAACTTGAAGCTGGTCGCGTATACCGTTGGTTCCGTACGCATTGCAAACAGGGTCAGGCGCGACGTTTACAGTGTTCGCGCCGTCGAGATTCAGTCGATATTTGTTCCCGAACAATAGCGTATCTTCATCTGTGATAAATTTCTACGACTATGCTATCTTTGAAATAGAGTATAACTTTGCGGAAGGTATCCTACGTGTTGACCGACGGACGACTGGAAATGATCGACAACTTGTGCACGGCGTACTGATATTACTTCCTAAAGTAGTTAAAAAGTTTAAACGCGGACTCATCATGGAAAACTTATTTTATTTTGCAAAAAATAACGAATTCTTGGCTTGTGCATGTGATAAGTATATTATTCCCTAATATTTTTCTTCGTTCAGCTCAGAAAATACTCGTGACGTCATGACCTTGTCACCACTCGTCTTCGACTCGTGGTGACACGGTCATTACGTTACTCGTATTTTCCTTCGCTGAACGAAGAAAAATATTAGGGAATAGTATCTTATTATCTGACAAAAATGACTACAGGGCTTGACAATTTTTTTCCAGTCCACTTGTCCATGGGACAAGTGGATTTTCAAGTTCACTTGTCCTCACAGAAATTTTTCTAGTCCTCCATTTGTAATGATCAGAACAGCCACAATACTTGCAACGAATTCCGTAGTGGCTTTCAGGGCTTTCTTATTTTGGTAATTTTCGCCAATGTTGACACCAATTTTTCTCAAAAGTTCACATTGAAGTAGCCCTGGTACATCTGTGTGTTCCCAGCGTTATATGGCATCCACCACAAGAGGCTGTATAACGCCGGGAACACACAGACCTGTACGCAGGGCTAACATTGAAGGTACTTAACATACATTGGCTGCCCATGTTTGGCAAGCATAAATGCTGTCATTAACAGATTGGTCAGTTTCTGTCGCTGGTCGTCGTCATTCGGTTTACGCAATTGCAAGTGCATGCAATCGGGGTGTTGGCAAGTGAAACCGTATCAGGCTCACCGGGACCTGCAAAATGTCTCATCCATTCTGATCGTACAGGCAACAGCCTGGCTGAAGCTAGGGAAATCTAATGACTTTTCTCAGGGTTGATATTAAAATCCAGTGTTGACTAATGTGTTGACTAATGACTTCTGCGTCTTTGAAAGATTTGAAAGTGAACTGAATATAACTACATCAAGAGCAATCATGCGCCAGATAACCTAACTCTAGTTGTCGCCAGTCACTCAGTTTCATTTAGGCCTGCAGGGTCATTTCATTGCGAAATCGTCATACAATTAAAGACGTGACACAATATTTCCTTCAATCGAGCTTTTTACTGATGATGGCATCTCCCTGCCGGTACAATGAAATTTACGATAAGTTACACCACACCGTTCTTCTTACACCTCAGTGTTCTCCTGAATAAGGTAACAGGGACGTGGCGCCCTCTTGTAAATTCCAAGCGCCCCCTTGCCAGAAATGAAAAAGATTTATTTTTTTGAAAAATAAAACAATAAAATGTATGGGAAAAAAGTTGACAGTGATTTACAAGCAAAATGCAAGCATGAGAGTCAATCCTGCAAGCTGCAAAAGTAATTCTCATCAATCTTGCAAATCTCGCGAGTTTGTGAGACCACTACCCCATGTGCAACTCATTGATGGCAGCCATACTTGCATGGCACAAGTCGTAACGTTACTAGCCACGATCCCTCCACAGGGACCATGCATTAGGTAACCGACTTTAGCTGAGTAAACATGCCTAGGAGCTTAAGGGTAACCAAGGACAGCAAAGTACTCTGAAGTTTTTATAGAAGGTTTTAATTTCGCTTGTGTATTCCTTCCAAAGGCACAACGACCAATTTTTAGGCTCAGTCGGACGTGTACGTGTATTTACAGGCTGAGAACACGTAAGCTTAAGTGTTATGGTGATTATTTTGACATCGATGAATAAATGTATGTCTGTCGCTATGTTTTCGTTTTCAAAAAATGTAATCTTCATTGAAATCAGTGAACTGGAATAAAAGTTATGGAAAACTGTCTCAGAGTTTTTTATACGAACAAAATCTAAAATAATACTCCCCAAGTGCCACCAAATAAGACCATTCTAATCTCTGGTTTTCAAAAGCCCTCTTGTAAAAAATCCTGGGGAGAACACTGCACCTCAATTTATTACATCTCATTCTTTGGTATATTTACATTGCTCTACAAGTTCTACAGGTAAACAAATGACATCATTATATCAATACACCACAGGATACGGCCATCGCTTTTTCCGAAAAATGTACGAAAATGGCGATAAATGTTTGACATTGCATGAATTTTTCTATCTCCAAATCTATGCACAATATTTTTGATTACATATTTATCATTCCATAAGTTATATTATAAAACCTTTATGGCCATGATACGGTTTTGCGAAGCTCAGTCGTACAGTGTACACTGTACGGCCCTCGCACGCTCAGGACCTTCCACTGTACAACCTCGGTCGGTAAAGGCCATATCAGGGCTGGGCACTATTCTTATTCACTCAATTCTCTAGCATTATGCATCACTTATATGACCACAGTGTACAGAATCAGACGACACAAATGACGTTTCATGACCTTTGCAGGTCAACTTTGCTTTGGTTTGGTAAAATCTGCGTGGCAACTAGCCCTGCGTACAGGTCTGTGTGTTCCCTGCGTTATATGGCCTCAACCACAGCCCTGCAATGAGTCTATGGAGATAACTGGGGTCTCTGTGGTGCGGATCTGGACCACAACCAAAAAACAACTTATTTTTTGCCAAAATTCTGCTCTATCAGGGCAAAATCCTTCCCTGCTTACCTTTACCTCTTAATCGAACCCAGAAAAGATGCGATTAACTTCTCCTAAAGTCCAAAACCGCTCGTTTTCTGAAACATAACGTACTCGACAAGTTTTTTACCCATGGAGATCACCATTTTGAATTTCGCTGCAGAGACCCAAGTTATCTCAACAGACAGTTGCAGGGCTGTGGTGGAGGCCGTATAACGCTTGGAACACACAGACCTGTACGCAGGGCTACGTCGCAATCTACATGTATTGTACGATCGCCATAGGCCTAGATGGAAATTTTGAAGATGTACCCATAACATAACTGGAGGGCAAGGTCGAAAAAAACAAAGCTCACAGACAGCCTCACCGCAGAGCTAAAATTTTGCAGCTACCCCACTCCCTAAACACAGAAATTACGTTACCGTGCGCGTGTACTAATGATCCACGGCCCCTTACAAATGCACTAACGTACGTGAAGGTGTGTCAGAACTACTACACTACCACACTCCACAGTACCACTACAGTACATACCTCCAACGCATCATATGGTTTGCGTGAGCATGACGTGTAAGCCATACGCTGGCATTCGTCGAAAAGTTTTGCTTAAGCGTGTTCTTAACTTTATACAAAACTTACCCAAATGTAACATATTCGACGTATGCCCAGCCAAGTTGGTGTACATTGACTAAATCGTGAAGCAGCGACAGACAGACAGACAGGGCCATTGCGTAACCTCGTGTGCACGCTATGCCACTCAGTGGCGACCAAGTGCTGACCAAAACACTGATAGTTTGAACACAAACTTCGAGATAACTTTACATGAAAAGGGTAAAATGGACTAATTCCTACCTGAACATATCGCCATGATCACGAATTCCCAATAGTCGTCTCCTAGAATCAAGCAGCGCCAAGAATTCTCAGACCTTCTCGTTCGTGTTCTGTACGTTGCGAAATATGGCTGAATGACATTGAGTATAGCCATTTATATGTAGTCACATTTTCTATTTCAACGATCAGTATTCTAAGATTTCCAGATAAATTGATAAATACTTTATAAAATCATGTATGAATTTTTCATGACTTAAACTGTTCAGGTGGTCCAAATTCTTGACGAACACTCGGCTCGAGAAGAAATGATCATGATCGCAAGTTAAGTTATTGGCATCACAGTCACTTGTGGTCTATTCCGCTCTGCGTCTATATGTGCCCCATTGACGTGTGTACATATGCCTCTCCTTCTCAGGCATATGTACACACGTCAATGGCAGACGTGTAGCTCGAGCGGAAAAGACCACAAGTCACTGCGTTGGCATCAGCTGTCATTCGATGAAAAAGGTAGCTCTGCGTACAGGTCTGTTTGTTTCCGGCGTTATACGGCCTCCAACACAAGAGCCCGTATAACGCCGGGAACACACAGACCTCCACGCAGGGCTATGAAAAAGGCAACTTCTAGTTATCCTGTTTTGTTTCTGCGACGAAACACACTTTGTTTTCCAAGCACTCTTTTCAAATGCCTGAGTCTTGTAAAAAAGTTAAAAGATGCTGACAAAACAAGTTGAATTTCACGATAGAAACGATAGATGAACAAAAGAGATTTTCTATCCAAACGAACATTTAGGACAGAAAACACACATCCCCATTTTGATGCAAAAAAGCAAATTTTGTTGAATTAAAAAAAACCGATTTTTTTAGAGGAAAAAAACAAATTTCCTCCGATGAAACAAACTTTGTCGGATGAAATAAAAACACCATTGGTGGATAATAAAACAAATTTCGTCAGATAAAATAAAACAAATTTTGTTGGACAAAATAAATACAAATTTCTTTGAATAAAAAACAGAAATTTTGTTGGTAAAAGACCAAATTTTCATGGTTCCAGGAAAAAAGTATGTCACCTATACGACAGCTTATCTATAAATGAAGGATTAGATCTGACTTTTTCAAGAAAGTGAACAATTTCAAACATAATTTTTTAACGCCATCTCATTACATTGACCCCAGAGAAGTTTGTACATGCATATTTTTCACGTGTCAGATAACCATATATATTTTACACATTGGCATTATTGCCCGATCAAGCAACGACTTGTGATAGCCAATGTTGCTTCAATCTTAGACTAGGATCCGAAGCTCAAGGTCGCTCCGAGGGGGCAATGTAGATGAGCGCCCTCTTGCGACGGATCTTCCAGTCTAGCACAGAACGGTGACGTTCTATCTACAGCAGTGAGTTAGTTTTTCCTCAGCTGTGGTTTTTCGATGATTCCGGGTGAAACTCTCCTGTCTTACACCCCACTCATCACGGTTACCCAATTCACACATTTTTTATGAAAACAGAACAAAAATCATCGCGTTCACCCAAATCACAAATTACAGACTTGGGTAATAAAAGTACAGGATTGGGTATCGGCAAAGCAGTGATTAAACTTCATGCCTAGTGAGTTTACGTAGGCTACTTTCCCCAAAACTTTAGGAAATAAACTAACGATTGCTCGACAGCTCAGTCTAGATGAAAGCCGCGCATGGACATCGCAGTGCGGGTTGCCACAAGGATCAAGTTAAAATGAAAAGCCCGATAGTGACTTAACATCCGTCGCTCGAGGACTCTCCCTAGGCTCCCCTCGAGTGATAGATCTTCCAGTCGACGTGAATCTGTATATTTTTGAAACGTAGCACTATCAGACTATGGATTAGCTCATCCTGACGCGATTAAGCTTCAATAGTGGTCAAAACATCATTAAAATTGATTTGTTGAATAAAACACAAATTTTGTTAGATAAAAACCGAGTTTTCTCGGATAAAAGAAAAAGTGTGCTACCAATAGCATAAGAAATCTGACTTGTTTTCAGAAAGTGAACAATTTCAAACATAATTTTCAAATGCCATCTCATTACATTGGCCCCAGAGAAGTTTGTACATGCATATTGTTCACTTGTCAGATAACCATATATGTTTTACACAATGGCATTATTGCCCGATCAAGCAACGACTTGTGATTAGCAAATGTTGCTTCAATCTTAGACTGTAAGACCCGAAGCTCAAGGTCGCTCCGAGGGGGCAATATAGATGAGCGCCCTCTTGCGACGGATCTTCCAGTCTAGCACAGAATGGTGACGTGCTATCTACAGTAGTGAGTTAGTTTTTCCTCAGCTGTGGTTTTTCGATGGTTCTGGGTGAAACTCTCCTGTCTTACACCCCACTCATCACGGTCACCCAATTCACACATTTTTTATGAAGACAGAACAAAAATCATCGCGTTCACCAAAATCACAAATTACAGACTTGAACCAAGTGTACCATTTAGGGGGAAAGTACCGAAACTGAACTGAGGCATATACATTGAGCAATCACTCCCCATTTGAAATATACTTCGATATTACACCCTGCTTAGTATCGAGCACTGTAATTTCCCACAAGGATTACACACACACACACACACACACACACACACACACACACACACACATATATATATATATATATATATATATATATATATATATATATATATATATATATATATATATATATATATATATATATATAATTGGACATTATTTCGTAAATTGCTTGATAGAGGCGTACCTATTTTCATCATTAGAATCGTAACTTTATTGGTACAGACATCAAGAGTTTTGTGTCGAATGGGGATCTGTTTCATCTGAGTGTTTTCCAGTTCGTCACGTCTCTTTTCTGTGTACATTGATAGCCTCAGTAATTTACTTGTCAAAACAAAACTTGGTTGCCATGTTGGCAGTATGTGCATTAAATATCTATTATATGCTGACGATATTGTTTTGATCTCTCAAACAGTGAAGGACCTCAATAGCCTTTTGAAAACATGTTCTATCTATGCTATTGATCATGACATTATTTTCAATCGAAAATAATCGAAATGCCTTGCTGTTTTTCCAGATCGACTTAAAATTGTCAATATACCTTATGTTTACCTTAACGACACGATTTTGTCTTTTGTTGATAACCATTCATATCTTGGAGTAATTTCGAATTGCATGGGTAATGATATCGATGACATGAAGAGTCAGATAAGGTCTTTTTATATTCGCCAATTTTGGAACTGTTTATATATAGTAAAAATAACTCCGTTTCAAGCTTATTGCACTATTGTTTACCCCTATGGCGTCTTTTCACAAAAAAATGTGCATCAATGACGTCAGTGTTGCATACAATAACGTAATTCGTAATTCGTGACAAGCTATGTGGATTTCCTTTGCTCTGTGCCTTGCCTCGGGGACACATTTTCTGACTCTCAAATGTTTTCAATTCTTTCCTGATCTACCACTTGTGGGGTGGGTCATTTTGAAGCCCTTTTGAAAAACTTTCACCGTCTTAGTTTTTTGAAAATCCAAAATTTCATTTTTCTCTACAGAGTTATTAACACAGGGATGGTGACCATTTTGAAATTCAAGTATCAGTTAAAATCTTAGGTAATCTGTTTCTCTAGTACAAAAAGTTGCACTGTGACCCCCGATTTTTATTCTTGATTTTGAAATTGAATGGTTGAGAGATTCCTTGAGGAAATTTTGAGCCAAAGTTTAAATCTTCAAAGTTTACTTTCGAGATGCATACTACCTTAAGGAGTAATTTTAAAGTTTCTTTAATCTTATTCAATACAGATGGATTATTGTGTCTGAAACGTACACATGCACTTCTGATGAGATTCTGTCCACACTACATGATCCTGAAAATTACTCCAACAATGCTGACTCGATGTGTTCCTGCTGCCTGTGTCAAACGAAAGAGCTGTCAAGATAACTTTCAATCACTTTCGTCCGAAGACTGCACATGATTAGAATAGGCAATTACCCAAACTCCACACCAACTCGTGGAAGTTGAAATTTATGTTGTGAACATATACCTTATTGCAATTTAGTATTTGTTGCTTGTATCTGTACTGTATTCTTCATGTGTGTGGAATTAAAAGTTAAATTGAAATGCAATTCTTGGATAATTCTGACTCCCTTTTACAAATATGCAGCAAAATACTTATCGCCTTGCTGAGATTATAGAACCTAAATTCCTGTTCTTGGACTTGTATGTTTGTTCACTCACTGTCTGCTGAAACATTTCTGAAAAGTCTCAGGTCACATACTGGCAAAAAATACATATGGACGCTCCTTCGTGATCATGGAACATGTCAGATATGAGACAGTGTTGCATGCTAAACCTGACCTGGTGTGCGGATTAACTCCTATTCGAGGTATGTAAGGGTCTTAAAATTGCAATCACGGACCACAGTCACCCTAGACTTATTCAGCTCTGGGACTAAGTCTCAGGCATATGTACACACGTCTATAGGGCGCAGTCCCAGAGCTGAATAGATCACGGGTGATTGTGCACGGACCATAAACTGGGACTCCCAGTTTCCTAAAAACGCAATCGAGGACCGTTCCCAGATCGCCTCTTTTAAGCGATCTGGAACCGGTCCCAGATCGCTACAAAAACATAATCTAGGACCGGTCCTAGATCGCGACTTTTTGCGATCTACGACCTCGTGCAACATTGAACCGGCCCAATAATGCACTGAGTGAAGAGCGTCGATGAGAAACAGTTCTTGTTCTTCGTATTCGTAGTGTCCATTAAATAACTCAGCGCTCAATCAACAAAAATGTCAGACGCCAGGAATGATGTTTTCATTGCCCAGTGCAATGAATTTTCCACCTTGCAACGTAGTTCTACCTTGTTGAGGCCAAATTTCTAAGTAAGTTTTGTAGTATAGCGCCCTCTTTTCTCTATCACTTTCGATGCTCTTTTGTTTTGTGCTGACCTTTGACCTCAGGTCAGCGCTCCATACTTCCTTTGTTTTTGTGTAAAGTGACACAGTTAACTTTGTTTCTTCGATTTGTAACCTTGATGGTTTGATGCATCACGTTAAGATACAGGAATGTGTGTATAAGACAGTCAAGATACTTTGGCAGAGTATAGATGTTAGTCCCTTTCATTGGTGGTGTTGGAAAATTGTTCGGTGAGAATTAGTTTATTCTTATGCCATTTTATTTACACATATACCATCCGCTGTTTGAAGACACTATATTTCACAAGTTTAATAGGGCATAGACCTTCGTTTTTCTCGAGGGTGTATGCTTAAACAGCGTCATGCCTAATCAGTTTTAGGGATGAGACCCAGTAAGTATGTTGTATCATTTTCATTGCGAAGAAATTACAGCCATTGACAGTATGATGTCATATTAGTGCAGGAAGTAAATGGAAGTTTTAATTTATTTCGATATCATACTTTCACGGGACCAGCCTATGTGTTGGATGTCAGGGCTACTCATTTTGATGGGTGTTTCTTTGATATTGGTACAACAGTCAAATACATGTACTTCATGATTTTCCTTTGTGTATTTTTCAGTTAATCATATGGTACCGTATCGTGACGTATTGTGTCAGATGGTCGATGCGCGTTAAAGACAATATATTCCTGAACATTGAGCCTCCATGCTTTCATTGTGGTGAAAGGAACGCACAAGCATCATGATGGGCTATTGTCGGCGGCTCCTGCATGTATACAAACTCGAAGGCAAGTATAGATTTAAATATAAGTGTGTCAGTGTGTGTGTGTATTTTGTCCTTAATTGCTGCTACCGTAATTATTTTTTCTGGTCAAATTGATAGGGTTTTTATGCTATATTGTCTGTACAGTATCATGAATTTAAAATTTAGTTCTATGGATGCTGGACAAAATTACCTGTGTTTGGTCTGAGTGTTTCGTTTACAGCGGTTAGCTCATGTACCATGTACAACATACTCAATACCCTTGTCTTTGTCAGAAATGCACTTTGTTGCCGTTGGCCGACCTACCTGACAAGTGAATTAACTGGCTTCACTTTGGTTGCCTTCCAATAAAATCAGTCTGTTTGCATAGTCAACTGATTTGGCTTGGATAATCAACTGGTAGGGGTTGTAAGGAAGACATTATTCAAACTTTAATGGTTTCAAAACAACTGTTAGGGGTTGAAAGGACGGCTTTATTCAAAATTTGATGATTTCAAAACAATGCATCCACTTGTTGTTCAGAAATTGCCATGAACATGTTCTAGTTTGGCGATCATTTTTAGAAGTGTTTTCCGAGTTGAGTTTGTCGAAAATTATTGAAAACAACTCCACATGACAGTATTATCTTACTTTCTAGCCATTCCTTGAAGTTGCAGTGGTGTAAGTACTAAATGAATGAAAAATCGCAATTCTAAAGTCTCACAGTAGCATGGCGACTATTTTCACTTTACCGAACTTTGAAGTCTGACATTGAAAATGAGGTCGCATGACTATATGTATGGCACAAAAAGTTTTCAAGTACAATATTCTCAGCACCTAAATTCAATCATGAAATTTATGTACTGATGTTTCATCAGGTTTGGTACATTTTCAACATTTTGAAATTAAACTCATCAAAGATAATAACAAAATTGTTTACGGAATGCAAGCAATATAAACCATAACCCTTGAACTTTGAATTAATTGTGTTTTATTTTGATAAATTCCACAAGAGAAAAGCATTAGAGTCCATACATAAAGATTTCATACATGACACCTTGTATGCAAAGTTTCTGTTACAGTACGTCCTTCAATCAAGATATATAACACATAGATGTTTGTAAAATTTTGATTTCTGTGAAGATTATTGCCAATTCTATCTTAAGCAACATATGCATGCAATTCCAATTACTTTTTAATTATCGATAACTGAGGAAAATTAACTAATATGCTTGTTATTTTCATATAAGATTGTCAGGAATGAAAATGTGAGAAGAATGATGCTTGGTGACCATCAGCTTATGTTAATTTATGTTAATTTATGTTAATTTTATGTAATTGTATGCAAACCATGACTCTTTCCCCAAATCCAGGCAGAACACTGGCCGTAACCTTTTATGATATTTTTCAGAATGAGTTTTGTACCCAAATCAACTAAAGTTTTATGTTCTACTTTTCACATGCTTGTTGAAATGGCCAGTATTTGGTTTGCCACCACAGCCAAAGTGTACTCGTGCAAAACATTTTTCAAGTATATTCATGTAGCATTTTTTTTAACTCGCCCAAGGCAATGTTTTTTTCGCTTTTTAAAGCTCAGAAAAGCTCAGTTCTGTGTTTATGTCACTGACATCCAATAAATATGCAAATAGATATTTCATCAGGACATATTTTAAAGCATTGTAACAAATTGCTTATGTAGAAATGACAAATGTGGGATTTGTTTTCTACCAATGTGTAGAAAAATCCTTGAAAAGCAAATAAAAACAGCTCCAGAAAGAAGCTGCAACCATCACAGATTGAACACAGACATAATTTGTCTGAATTTCTTGCTCTGTTGATCCTGAATATACAGTATATTCCTATACCGGTATTTGAAAACAACCCTACAATTGTGAATATTATCATCAAGATGTTATTTTATTTAAACTCAAAAGGCTTCAGATTTGGTGCATCTAAGCAAATGTCATTTGTTAAAGGCACATGAGCTGTAACTTTTGACATTATTTTCATGATTTTATATTTAGATTACAATTAGTTAATAGAAATGTTCTCAATCAGAGATGTATACTCAAGTATAATTATCCACAGAGTGGGACTGCATGGAGAGGTTTCAGAAAGACAAATAATAAAGGAGTGCTGCACCCAAATATAGATACCTCCATACAAGTACATGATAAACAGCGGAAATGGTGCATATACACATTTGAATCTTTACAAATACAACATGGTACAACCCATTGAAAGGACAGAAAAGGGATTCACTCCTCTTTGACAAAAAATTCTGTTTTTCAAATAAAATGGCGAGACATTGAAAATGGCGGGAAATTTAAAACGAACGAAGGACTTTTCAATTTCTTGCCTATTCTGCCACGAGCAAATATTTTTGAGGCACCATAGTTAATGACTATATCGTTAAAGGGACATAAGCTGTATATTGTGGCAAGTTTTTAAGTATTCTGCTTCTGTATATTAACTACCGTGTCTGACCCTAATCTGTTTTTCAGGCTGAAATTTCGAGTATTCTTTTTGTCAACAGAGCTTGTATGTGTGTAGTGATCATTGTCTATTGTTTACAAATGAATTCTAGTCCGGACTTGAATACAATTTTCAACAATAACAATGGAGGTTATACTCATATAGGTTGTGTTGATATGCTAAATACTTGGCATTAAATTATAATTCAGGGATTCAATTCAGAAAGTATAGGGAAACCACAAAACAAAAGTTCTGAAAAAATAGCCACAAGATACAGCTTATGGAGCTTCAAATTTGCAGATTGCAATGAATATCTCAGGAAATTGGAAATACTTTGAAGTTGGACAAAATTTGCAGAGTTGCAGTTAATGAGCCTTTAAAAGGGAGAGTAGCTGTAAGTTGTAAGGATATTTTTACTATTTTTGTTCTGTGTGTCAACTACAATGTCTTGTTCTACTCGTGTTGAAATGTTCTATATTCATCTTGTGAACAAGCTCATGCAGACAACATTGTTATTATTGACAAGTGAATTTCAGTCCAGACTACAATTCAATTGTAAACAATGACAATGCAACTTACACATATACAATGTATAGACTATTTGGACAGGCTGAATTTGAACATGCTGTCGGGAGTGAAACAAGAAATTGTAGTGTAGCTGATACATGGCTATACAAAAAAATTGAAAAATTATTGAAGAAACATGCAGCTACTGCCCCTAGCACTTTGGTAAAAGATAAAAACAAGTCACAATATTAAAAATAAGTCTATTCTAACTATTGGTCTTCATTGATGAATACAGTATCATAAAGTGAAATAATTATTGTAACTTTTCTTTCTGTTCTATCAGGGCATTCACAGAAACAGTCGTCTATCGATATGTACAGGACAACCTTTACCATTACACTAGCTTTAAGGCTTGCTTGGAACTTTTTCATAAGCTTACTCGACATACCGGTAAACTGGAAGGCTTAAATGTCTTTCTTCTGTCAGAAGTGTGGTGATTGTCCAGAAGTTGTTGTGTGTGATAGAACAACTGTGGGTATGAACAAGCAACTCCTCAAGGCCTTTCCTGATTGTGACAGCTAGTGTTGATCATCTCCCACCAATAGCCGGAACAAAGCATGAGGATTCGAATATCTACCACCTACAAGTGAAGAACTGTTTAAAGCTTTGAGCTTCTTTCCAAACCTTCCAGGACTTCATGGGAAAAGGAGTAAAAGGGGCATATTTCTTGACATGGCACACCTATTGGTCTGTTTGTGTACTCTTTCTATTAACAACTTGTGACATGTTTTCAAATTTTCATCGCATGAAACAATTTGTTGTCTTATTAATCTCATCAGGAATATGCCTCTTAAATTAAGAATAATTGCAATATTATAGTGTTAAACAGTTATTAGTTCCCCATCAAGACAAAATCCATATTTTATAGTCATTTCTATATAATTCTGTGTAAGCCTATGTATAGGCATGCACAAATGACATGAAAAATTGGACCAAAATGTGAAATTCAGGAAGTCAAATACCCAGACTAACTCGATATTTATTTTTCAAATCACTTGATGACCAGTAGAGAAATTTGTTGGTTTTTAACCAACAAAACCAGAGTTTCATTTAACAAACTGGCAGACCATATCTGTGAATAGAAGATACCATGCATAATTTACAAGCATAATTGCAGAGTCATTGCTCCAATACTTGCTAGAAATTGAATATTGATCAATATGACTAATTGTATTTATCCTTATTTATTTATGTGCTCAGGAAAGGTAACTATGTATGTGATCAAATGACAACCCAAGCATGCAGATGAGTGGCAGATTCTTGCAACAAGCTGTCAAATGGTCACCCTTCACTATAACCAGGAATATTTACCGTCTACTGTGAGCACAAAGTCTGCCTTGGATTTGAGGTTATGAAGACCCATGAGTCACCAGCTGTTCCAAACACAATCCTCAAGCAGTGATTCAGAAGAGCACCTAGAATAGCTACAGTGTATGATAATGCCTGTAGATTGCACCAGTATTGCTCTAACAGGTATAAAGTGTTGTGTGGTTAACCAGAAAAATTGAAAAGTGACCTTTAAGTGCTGCACCAAATTTGGTGAAACTTCAATGTTGGTGATGTTGATCATGCAAAGATCTAACACTAGAGAAAAGACATTTAGTAGTATCATGTCAATTGCTAATTATGGTCATGGTTGTTGTGGTTTTTTTTTTTGGGGGGGGGGGGGGGGTGTTTGTTATATGTGCCCAATAGTTATTTTCAGCTCTCTGTTATAACTGACCAGGTGGCAATATAAAGAAGCTGTGACTTTTTGCCTCAATCTATTTTACAGAAATCATTGTGATTTATGGTTGGTGAAAACGACTTTTCCTGACTAACCAAACCTAAAGGAAATGCATATGACAATATCAGCCATGCTAACCTTTTTCAGACACACTTGGTTACATTATTGTGAAATCTACAATGTTGTACAGTTTAGAAAAGGTTTTCCATTTTGTGTCCAAAATCCTCTTCTTCAAAGTCACCCACTGGTCAGACAGCTTTAATATTTGTTACATGGAGATTTCCAGTTCTCTTACACAGCCATGCCATGTCAAATACAGTATTACAGTAGAGCTGCATCGGTCACTTGTTCACAAATGAAATGATATGCAGTATGCTTGACAATGAGTATTTTTCATTTGTATATTAAAACATTTATGATAATTTAATTACTCCATTTATCATCTCTTTCTTACAGAGAGCCAGAGTTCTTTCGAAACACACTCTTTCTAATTGATGCACTGGTGCAATCATACTGGGTAAGTTATATTTTTGGTCATGAAATTTGAAAAAGATGATGTAGATTTTCCTAGGGATAACCTAGTATTGATTTGTTGAAATTAAAGCTCCATTAAAAGTAACTTGGGGTATTTTTTTCAGTATTTTTGTTCCATGTGGCAACTGCAGTTTCTGATTCAAATCCTTAAAGCATGATGAAATACACAGTATTTAGCTTATGAACACAACCTGTATATGTACATTCAACATTGTTATTATTGAACACTTAATTCAAGCCCGGACTAGAATTCATTCGTCAATAATAATGGCCATTATACATATAGAGGCTGTGTTGACATTGGACCACAAGGAATTTGCATCTTGATAATGAGATCATACCATTCAATGTAAGGGGTACCATGGCATTGCCTCGTTGCACAGTGCCGGCAGCTTGACAACCTACCACCCCTTGCACTGAATGGTACAGTCTCAAAATCAAGATCTTGGGACGTGAAGAGTTACACGTCTGCCAAGTATACTGCATAATCTAAGTGTCAACTTAGGTTGTTCGGGAAAACATTGTATTCAACAATGTAGTCATAATAGTATTAAACTTTTAAAAAGATAAGCGTTGCCATAATTACCAATGACTTTGCAGGTTACACAGGCAGTAGCAGGTATACGGCTACAGGAGTTCGACAACTTGCAGATAAGCATGTAAGAAAACAATTATTAATCCAGTCTATTTTTTCTCTGTCTTGTAGATACTCGACTGGGTACAACATGAACACATACTCAACCAATGAAGAACTAGTCAAGCTTAACCTTTTGAGTGCTGTAATTTTTCCCATCAAAATTGTAGTGCAACATTTTACCAATTTTTATGAACTTTTGCTGTAATTTTCTTGATAAGTTTTTACCAAATAGACATCACACTTTATTTGCTACAGTTTTTAGTCCCCATGGACACCGTCCGGGGGGACTTATAGTAGTTTGGTCATGTCCGTCCATCCGTCCGTCCGTTCACGCAGATATCTCAGAGATGCCTGGAGCGATTTCATTCAAACTTGGTACAAGGATTACTTCATATGTCATACAGATGCACGTCAATTTGTTTTCTAATACAATCCAATATGGCCGCCAGGCGGCCATTTTATTACAATTTTTTCATGTACAGAGCCATAACTCAGACATGTTTCAACCGATTTTATTCAAAGTTGGTACAAGGACATTGACCAATGTCATAGATATGCACGTCAATTTGTTTTGTGATAGGATCCAATATGGCCACAAGGCGGCCATCTTTTTACGATTTTTTTCATGTACAGAACCATAACTCAGGCATATCTCAACCGATTTCATTCAAAGTTGGTACAAGGACATTGACCAATGTCATACATATGCACATTGATTTGTTTTGTGATAAGATCCAATATGGCCACCAGGCGGCCATCTTGTTACGATTTTTTCATGTACAGAGCTATAACTCAGGCATATCTCAACTGATTTTATTCAAAGTTGGTACAAGGACATTGACCAATGTCATAGATATGCACATCAATTTGTTTTGTGATATGATCCAATATGGCTGCTGTGCGGCCATTTTGTTACGATTTTTTCGTGTACAGAGCTATAACTCGGCATGTTTGAACTGATTTTAATCAAAGTTGGTACAAGGACATTGACCTATTTCATAGATATGCACATTGATTTGTTTGTGATACAATCCAATATGGCCACCGTGTGGCCCTTGTTTTTCAATTTTCCATGTCCTGAACCATAACTCAGACATGTATCAAGCAAATTTATTCAAAGTTGGTACAAGGACATTGACTTATAGTATACATATGTACTTCGATTTGTTTCTCGATATGGTCCGATATGGCCACATGGTGGCAACTTTGTTATGGTTTTTTTCATGTCGTGAGCCATAACTCTGGCAAGTCTCAACTGATTTTATTCAAAGTTTGTACCTTGACATTGACTTATGTCATACATATACCTAGTACGTGTTGATTTTTTAAACAGTAAGATCAAATATCGCTGTGTGGCGGCGATTTTGTTACGATTTTCTCATGTACTGAGCCATAACTCAGACATATTTCCACCAGTATCATTCAAAGTTGGTACAAGGACATTGGCCTATTTCATACATGCTCGTCAATTAGTTTCACGTCATGTAGCAGTATCATGTCAATTATTGAAGTTTCATAATTAGGCTGATATGTCAAGAAATACTGCATCAAATTTCATGAAACTTTGAACAGATGTTAAGCTCACATTGCTTTAACAGTGAAAAAGACATTTATCAGTGTCATTTTAATTAATTTGTAATTGCATATGTAATGAACTTTCCTAAGTAGAGTGATCTATCCACAAATACAACGTCAAATTTGATGAAACTTGATACAGATGCTGATCTCATAGTGTTGTAAATCTAGCATTAAACTTTATGAAATATGGTACCGGTGATAATCTATTAGTGTTAGGATAGTATGAAAAAATGTTTCGCAACATCCTGTCAACTAATTCCCAGTTGACTCATTTAATGACCTTTAGAATAGTGGCCTACATTGGTTTTATGTTTTCATTACCATGGAACTCATTCTTGGCCATTGAGTGCCATCTGTATCAAAGTACTTTTATCACAGACCTAATGAAGAGGACTCTATCCTCTCTGAGGACCTGTAATCAAAGTACCCATTTACAAGTGGGGACTGTGTCATGAACGATGACTTGTTCATAAAATTTTTGGAAAATTTGACAAAAATTGACAGGACTATAGTTTGTATGGATGACAAAAATTGACTTTGGCGCTCAAAGAGTTAATTCACAGATATGTGAACAGACTTAGGGAATGCTACAATGTCCAGAATGAAGGCACAGCTATCCTATATGCTTCCTTACAACTTAAAAGTTTGTTTTTTCATATTGCTCTTTATCTCAGTTTTAAAAATAGGAAGGTTCTAGGATCATTTATTAGACAGTACACTCAGTGTGAGTTTTCAGACAGGCTAGTGAATTTTGCCCAGAGCAGTTTCATAAATGACCAGCACTACAAAATCTTATACCTTTCGATACTTTATTGTATTTATCCTCAAACTGTTAACAGGATGGAAGTGGTATTTAGGGGTCAAAGTTGCCAAATTTTCTACCCCATGTGGAGTGCGTACTAGTATTTGGACTAGCCGTAGTATCTAAGTATCATAGTAATCGGACATCATATTTGGAATGTGATTAGGAGCTAAAAATTGATAATTTAGAAAACTAATAGATACATATTTGGAATGTGATTAGGAGCTAAATATTGATAATTTAGAACACTATACAATGTCATTTCGTGATAATTACCACGTTTAATCCATGGACAACGCAACAATATTTTGACATATGTGACGCTTACCTACCGTACATGGGTTGTCTCCGTCTGTTGCTTTTGGCACCTCGTATTATATGGTCTGGCTTACTTAGCCAAGTTTGTAGTGCCTTCAATAGCTTCTAACAAATAAAAAATACCCAAAACGAGACAACAGCATCACCTAACTTAATATGTGGTCACACGACTTGTAAAACGCTATCAATACGGAGCAAAGTGAGTACAAGGAACAGCATGTCATTAAATGTCTGAAAACGTACGACATGGTCTGGAAACTATCACACTGAGTGTAGTAAAATCTGAACACAGTCTGTGACATCAGCACAGAGTAACAAGTGTTAACATTTGTTGCCAGTAGCTGGAGTTTGTTCACTACACTAGGTGTTTATGAAGCTATTACATATAGGGGTTTTGATTGACACATATATAACTAACAAATATGGTATACCTGTTTGAAGACACTGAAAATATGAGAGAGCATACAACAAAGAAAGAAGTTTGTATTGTATAATTATGTAGTAACTCTTATGTGGGATTAGATTAGCTATTAACAGATGTGGACAGACTGTTAGGGGTTGAGAAAATAGAGCATATTCCTTTAAGCCAGATGTTAAAAACTTTATTTCATTCATCACCGAAGTACTGCACAATATAGTCAGGTCACTCCATGACAAGCAGAATATGCACAATTACAACAATACATTGTTGATTGATTGTTCATTCATTTATCACAACAAAAAATTCTATTTGAGGCAAGGTGGCTCCACAGATTTCTGTACACACTTTTACATAGTTATGAGTCATTTTCAAATGCAATCTGGGGTTCCTTTTTGTGTTACTAGATCTAGAGTTGTCCTTATACACAGCCACAAGTTATATACACTGAACAATCCACTTTAAAGTCTCCTGTAACCGAGCTATGTGACTGGCATCCTTCACTAACTCTATACAGTGAGTTGTATCCTTCACTAACTCTATACAGTGAGTTGCTCAAAACTGAAAGACAGTGTTAATATTATCCTCATCTAAATCTAGAACGGCGGTGAATTTCTCATACTTTTTCGGGTGTTGGTAATGAAATCGCAGAATGTCAAGAGGATGGGTAATTTGTCTGGTATGCAGATGTGGAAGTTCTCTGATAAATCTATCCAGTTCACCACACTGCTTCATCGTCTGCAGTTTCCTTCTTTTCAGCTTGGTAGTTTGGTATTGCTTACTTTTCACACTCTGGATGCTTTTCTTTGAGACTGTCTCACTTGCAGTAGTAGAAAAACAAGAGTTTAGTGTACTAGTGGACTTACAACATTTTATGTTTACAGGCTTGACATCACTAAGCCGGACAGCAAACTAGCTAATCACCCAGCCATTGGACTGACTTAGACTGTATTTAGTAATTACCTGCACAGTTGTTCACTTACAAGGGGAAACCAAATCTGGATGGGTGGTAATATGTTTTACGCACAATCCCTCACAAACCATTGGGATTTTATGTCTAAGGAGGTAAATTACTGGGAAAAGTCTCAACATATTCAGCCATATGGTTGGGTAATTAGCTAGGTTGCTGTCCAGTTTAATGATGCCAAGTCTGATATTATAGTTTTTGTTTTGCAATGCAATGAAAAAAATTTCTGCAGTTGTGTAAATTTTGCACAAAATCAACAAAAAAAATCGTCACAAATTACAAACTACTCTTCCTTTAATTTAGGTGTAGAGGCTCCTTGGATCGTTATATTTTGATCAAATTTACTTTCCTTTGTTAAGTATATTGGGGAGAAAACCCCCAAAAATGGTGTATTTATTTGTTCATGATGAATTGTGCAGTACAAGAACAGTGACCAAAACAATCAGACTACTCCTGAAATTAATCAGTTTTTTAAAAAGACAAGACTTTCAGAGCTTGCTTAGCAAATTATGATTTATGTGACCTCAGGTTCAAATTTAGGTTCAATCCTTGAAAGTAGACATGAAAGTTGAAATTATACTGCTGTGACTTTGGAGGTTTCCCACATCAACTTGACCTGTGAAAACATTGAACTCACCTCTACTTTCCATTCTTATCTCCTGTCCATGATGTGGAAATTTCATCTTGCTGTGACTGATGATATGAAAGATAGTGGAATTGGTTCTACTGTTGAAGAGTTTGGAGTGCTTTGAACATTGCAATCTGATGAAATAAAAGGAAAGGGGATTGCTGTTAAAGATTGATACCATGTTGCTGTGAAAGTTCTCTATAATGATCATACTTGTGCAAACGTGACCGTTGTAGCAAAGAAGCAGGGAATTTTGACAAACTGGAAAATTCATGATGTCACATGTAATTTCTGTCTTTATATATTTTCTATGTGTGAAAATTGACAATATTGCTAATGATTTTAGTTTACCATTATAAGAGTGCACCCCCAGACAGGATTTAAACCTGCATTGACTGTACAAATATATGCAGCTTGTCTTTAAAGGGAGTCAGATATTTGCCACACAATGCATGTGTATTTGCCAAGACCAGATAGATTAATTGTCTGTAAATAAATTGTTGTAGCTGATACTGTGGCTGATATGCTGTGGTGTACCTCTGCTGATTTGACAACCCATTGCTGAAGACATGCTCTGGTCAGTCATTGTTAGTGGTATGCTCTGACTTCAACAAAAATAACAACACATGAGAGATATGATAACTTGTAATATTTTTTGTTATTTAATATTTATTGTATTTGAATGGACAGCAACTCTAATTTTGTATAATTGTTTCTGCTTGTATTTTGTCCTCCTAGATTTTCTTGTTCTCTCTAAACCATGTTGAAATACACATTATATTACCATGCCCTACCCGACGCATTTTTGATTGGTGGAGCTGAACCACATTTCTGACCACAAATACACAGTAATGGTTTGTTTACATGCCCTTGAATATGAATAATAAGATTGACAACTCATAAGTATCATAACTTTACAGCTCAAACATAAATCATAATCAATCACAAAATAAAATGGAGCACTTGTAGGTCAAGTTGAGATACTCTTTTCTGAAAACATCTCCGGGTTTGCCATTTTTTACAGCGTGCTTGGCAGTTTGTATTTGTCGTGTATTGCTCAGTTTCTGGGGCCCAGTTGTCGTTCGCTCCTGAAATTTTCGGAAATTTTGACGGTTTTCTTGGGTTCGCTGATAATATAATGGAAATAACAGACTCCGCTCTGACCATTAACGTTTATTTGTGGGCACGGGCTCAAGGAATGCCAAATTAACGGGCTCGGCAAGCCTCGCCATTAATTTTTGGCTTTCCTCTCGCCCTTGCCCACAAATAAACGTTAATGGTCAGCGCGTCACCCGTTATTAGCTCCGCTGTCAGCGACGCGGAGCTTATCAAATAGGTTGATTTTCCTCCGTCGTCCGTCGTCCGTCAACAATTGCCTTCTCCTCTGAAACCGCAAGTCCAATTGCTTTGAAATTTTATATGCAGCTCACTTGGGGTGACCTCACTTCAGTTTGTTCAAATCGGGGTGAAATTTGCATATTTGTATTTTTGGGGTATTTTTTGGTGTTTTTGGTAAAAAATCTTCTTCTCTGAAACCGCTCGTCCGATTGCTTTTAAATTTGACATGCAGTTTACTAGGGTGACTTCAGTCAGATTTGTTCAAATCGTGGTGAAATTTGCATTTTTGTATTTTTAAGGCAATTTTTGTCATTTTTGGTAAAAAAATCTTTAAAAATCTTCTTCTTCAAAAGTACCAGTCAGATAGCTTTGATATTTGGTACATATGTCCCTAGAGATGATCTATTTCAGATTTGTTCAAATTGTGCAGAAATATGTAAATTTGCATTTTTAAGGCAATTTTTGCCATTTTTGGTCAAAAAATGTATTTCTCTAAAAGTACTGGTCTGATAGTTTTGAAATTTGGTATACAGGTTTCTATAGATGAACTAAGTAATATATATTGAATTTCTCATGAAATCTGCAATTTTGTATTTTTGGGGCAATTTTTGCCATTTTTGGTCAAAAAATGTGTATTTCCAAAAGTACTGATCTGATAGCTTTGAAACTTGGTATATAGGGTTCCTACAGATGAACAAAATAATATTTATTGAAATTATGCTGAAATCTGCAATTTTGTATTTTTGGGGCAATTTTTGCCACTTTTGGTCAAAAAATGTGTATTTCCAAAACTACTCATCTGATAGCTTTGCAATTTGGTATACAGGTTCCTACAGATCACCTTAATGATATTTATTGAAATTATGATGAAATCAGCAATTTTGAATTTTTTGGTCAATATTTTCCATTTTTGGTTAAAAAATATGTGTTTCTCAAAAAATACTGTTCCAGCAGCTTTGAAATTTGGTAAACAGGTTTCTATAGATGAACTAAATTTGATCTTTTGAAATTATGATGAAATCTGCAATTTTTATTTTTGGGGGCAATTGTTGCCATTTTTGGTCAGAAAATTTTATTCTCAAAAAACTACTCATCAGATAGCTTTGGTTGACATGTTCTTAGGGATGATCCGATGTGATATATGCAAAGTATGATGAAATCTTCAATTGTTTATTTTTGCAGCTATTTTAGCCACTTTTTTCTGGCCACTGCATTGAGCTATCAAAGATTTCCACCTCCTTCATCAACATGTGTCAAAAATAGTTATTCTCTACATAAACACAGCGGAGCTATATCGGCCGCTAGGTCGCTTGTTTTTATAGTACTCGGCCATTGAGTGTACACTTATGTTCAGCATGCTTTACAACAAACTCATTGATATGCAGGATGAAAATCATCAAAAGTTAAAGCTGTACTGTCCTTTTAAAGCAAAAAAAATCTGTTTTAAAAGTGTATTATTTTCTGATTTATTTTAAAATCAGTTTTGTCATGTACATTTATCTTTCCTATTTTTCCAGTAGAATGATATACTTTCCAATTGAATTTTGTTGGAATATGACCACAAGACCAAAATTAAGTGTGCTGTCACTACATCATGAAAATGGCACTGAATAAAAGTTTTCATTCTTACCAGTATTGATGGTTTTGTTTGTTATGTGTTCTACTCCTGCAGTTGTGAATGTACAGTTGGGGACCAATCCATTTGAAATGTCGGAAACAAATAGCTGAAAAGAATCCATAAGTGAGTCACAACAGAATGGCTAAGATATGACCTTTTGTGTTCTGTGATATCAAATAGCAAGCCAATAAATTTCATTAGCTATGCAAATATTGTGTTATCATTGTTATCAAATCAGATAATTTCTGGTACAAATCAGTTGAAGATATATTACTGAGATATGGTTACTGTGTTTGCAACAGGACACAGGTGGAACTTGGATGTGATTATCTGTTTACCCTTTGAGTGCCAAAGTCAACTTCAGTTGTCTTTATAGAATGCAACATAGCCAGCAACTCTTTTTAGATCTAGAAGATTTTTTCAGACTTTTCCCAAAATTTTGGTCAAAAATTTTAGCCATGGAAAGTTTGTGTCCATTTGGTCCAAAACTATCAAAAAATTACAGATTCTGAAAGTGTTATGAATTATTCTGAATAATTCATAACACTTGGTAAAATGTTGCACCCCTTACGACTTCCTCAGTACTCGTACAATCTTCAAGACATTATTTCCGACCACAAACCCTAATTCATTGTAATCAGGTAAATGTATGGTTGATTTATGAGTCTGCCTCCAAACTTGAACAATACTCCTTTGCCGATGAAGCTGAAGGGCTGTTGATGTTGGTGGTATTTCATTCTCTGAATGTATTCTGACATGTATTAATTGTATCTCTTATTTGATCTAGCCATTTGCAATGTAATTCAGTTTCATTTGAACATACTCTGTAGTATTTAATGCACTTAAATAGGTCAGCAGGACTTGTATTCTCAGATGCAAATTTTGCATTATGGTTTTTTGTAGTATATAATGATTCAATCAGTAGGTAGAATGGTAAGAGACCAGTTTCACCACTGTCATCAGTCAGACCACCTTATAAAAGGATGCATGTTGGTAAAAGGTGTTAGAAGAAATGATGCCTTTCTAACCCCTAGACAAATGACATGTAGTCACACCCTGATGATATGTAAATAGCCTTCGCGATACTGAGGGTTGGACCATTTGATATCTTGGGGGGGGGGTCTGGAAGATTTAAGAGGTTGCATTTTTTCATGCCTGATCCACTGTTAAATTTTTTTTTTCACTCTCTGATTACCGGTAACTATTTTCTCGCACTCCTCATTTGGATATTTATTATTCCCGACAACAAATGGTACAGTCAACTACTGTGCGGGGTAAAATGTTGATGCATGCAACAAAGGTTAACCAAGAGGTGAAATATAAATTCATAATTCTGTATATATATATATATATATATATATATATATATATATATATATATATATATATATATATATATATATATATTATATATAATATATATATATATATATATATATATATATACAAAATGTATACAATGTGCCCTCCCGGTTATCACCATAATTGCTTTATGGCAACCTCTGAACTTGGGCACAGAGCATATATATATATATATATATATATATATATATATATATATATATATATATATATATATATATATATATATATATATATATATATATATATATATATATATATATATATATATTTATATTATATACAGAATTATGAATTTATATTTCATAATATATATATATATATATATATATATATATATATATATATATATATATATTATATATATATATATATATAATATTATTATATAATATATATATATATATATATATATATATATATATATATATATATATATATATATATCAGGGCTCGAAATAATACCTGTCTGCCTGTCCCGGACAAGTGAAATTTGGCCTGGGACAAGTAGTTTTGAAAAGTACTTGTCCAAGTTAACAGGTAGATTTTTTCAGCCTGCAACCAGTATTTCAACCTATTGACTACAGCAAATATTCATAGGTTTAAATTTATGTATCTTTTAAAATTTTGAAAATCATTATTTGGATATTTACCTGTCAGAAAAAAGTAAAAGAAAGTTTGATAATATATAACCACTGTTTACAGGAGGCAGCCATGTTGATTTATCTAAGGTCAAGTCTCAATTCTCTTAGATTGGGAGATTCTCAGAGCCATCTCGACACCGATGGCGCAATTACGCCATTTTGCATACAATACAGACGTGAGTTTGTTGAATTTTCCCAGATTCACTCACTGTGTTCTGTCAAAAACTTCCTATCAAACTAATGACATTCAATTTCTCTGGACATTGTCTCAGGTGAGTTGAAATTGGTATAGTTTCTTAAAATAAATTATGCCATTTTGGACAGGTACTTTTCTCACTGGGACAGGCACTTTTTATTTTGACTTGTCCAGTGGACAGGTGGTTGAAAAAAAGTATTTCGAGCCCTTTATATTTATATATATATATATATATATATATATATATATATATATATATATATATATATATATATATATATATATATATATATATATATATATATATATATATTATTTTTGGGTTATATTTTAATTATTCAGTCATTCTGTGTGTTAATGAAAGTGTTGTCATGTCAGTTGTAAAATAGGAACTTAAAAATGTCAATTCTCAGTGTCAATTACAGTATTTTGAATGAGCTGTAAATGTATTCCGCACTTTGTATGCATAACCAGATGTCCAGAACTGTGTAAGAAAAATGTCATTGTGAAATATTAGTGCATGTTGCTTTCTGATACTGAATGCTCATTGAGGAAACAGAAAAGTATCAGGAACTTGTCATGCTTTTCATATGAACTGCAAATTTCATAATGTTTAATACACATTGCAAAAGCCAAAACAGACATTCAATTTACAAACATCAAGATATTTCTTACATAAGCTTACCGGTATATCTCTGTTATATTAAAGTATTGCCCCTGAAGGGCGCGACGAAAATATTAAACATCCTGATATGTCTTATGTATTTCTGATATATGAAAGTCATGCGGCTGAAGGGCATGCTGAAAAATATGTTTGATATTTTAAAGTACTGCGCCCGAAGGGCGCTCCGAAAAATTTTAAGAGGGACTGTGTCATGCACGGTCCGGACCGTGTGTCATGATATACTGTCAAATCACACGGAACTCTGCCGTCCTTGTTTGTTTATTTGTATTTGTTGACTTGTGATTTATACAATACGAAATCAATAAAATCTGTGATCACATAGTTGAAGTGGCCACTGAAAAGCAATCCCAACATAGGTAAACAGATTGTCCCTGTACAGAGCACGCCCTTTGTCAACCATGCGTTGAATTTACACATTGTGTATTGTCACCAGACCAACAGAATAATACTCAACTTCACACTTTGTCAGAGGAAATAGCCCACTGAAACCATGAACAGGTGTTATTCTGGTTCAACCCGTTCACACATCTTTTACTACAAAGACTTCACGAAACTTTCATTGTACAATCATGGAGGTATAACAAAGTACATGGTAGTACAACAATTTTTCAAGCTTCTGCCCATGAAGTGAATGTGTTAGTCGAGGATCTTTCGTTGTCATGGCAAAATCCAAAAACAGAATGCGACTTATTCTGAGACTCTCAGTTCATAAAAGAGTCAAAATGCTACCACGTTTGCGATTACTGTACTTGAGATTGGCAATTAGATGGGAGGATACATATCAGTGAGTGATTTTGAGACCGCGTCCGAAACTCTTAAACGGCAAATATAAATGGACAGTTCTTGCGACTGACATGTGACTGATTCCCTGACGTGACGAATGCACATGTAAAAATTACAACAGAAAACACATTAAAAGTGAGTGTAGAAGTGTGGGTTTTAGTCAATGTGCTCACGTTCTGCAAACATTTAGGCTTTTTGTAAAATCTCCAGTCGAAACTGCTAGACTTATACATTGTAAACGACAAAAGCCTCATTGTACGGTAAAATACTCGACAAATACTCGAACTTCAATCCATTGTACGTTCATGAGTGTACAGAGGAAAGACGAGTTGATATTATTCAATAGAAAACAATATTCATCACAGTACCCATTCTAAAAGTTCCCCCACAAACGTGCTAGGCAGGCCTGCATGTAGCTCTGCGTAGCAGGGCTGTGTGTTACCGGCGTTATACGGCCTCCCCACCACTTAACGCCGGTAACACACAGCCCTGCTACGCAGAGCTAGCCTGCATGACCAGAATATGAAGAAATTAATAATTTTCTCTGAAATGGCGTCGCTTGAAGGATATGTAAATATGGTTTCCCTGAATACTTGTTCATCAAATGTTTGTTAATGTAATGTTAATGTATAGTATAAACGTTCACAAAAGGTGAAACAGCCTTGAAAAAAACTGTGGCTAAATTTAATGAGTAGCCGCGCTGACCATGGATCATGGACCATGGATCGATGTTCCAAAATATTAAAATTGAAATGATATAGATTGCCGTCGGCAAATTGTCGATTTATATTTTGATTATTCGAAAATTAGCTGGCCATGTGAATGGCTAAAAAAAACCATCGTCGTAAACCACATGCTTCTTTACGGCAACAGCTCAGTTTGCCTAGGTCAGCGGAGCGGAAATTATTGCTCTGGCTCGCGAGAATGAAAAAAACACCCCGCCCGTAAACTATTCCCCAAGTCATGAAGTTTCTAGTTTCGCTGGATCTTTGAGCTGACGGACCGGCTTGCCATTTTATGTGCCCGTGTCAATTCGGCAAAATATTGAGCTAGCTTCAAGGGCAGATCGATTGCTCAGAATTCACTTGACCTCAACATGGGGTCATAGCGGTTAAAGTCTTTCCACTACGCGAAAACTGATACCCCATAAAATGATTGTAGCCACGGCAACCACAAG
This sequence comes from Ptychodera flava, assembly GCF_041260155.1. NCBI lineage: Eukaryota > Metazoa > Hemichordata > Enteropneusta > Ptychoderidae > Ptychodera > Ptychodera flava. The sequence goes on along the minus strand of NC_091943.1, from coordinate 40,457,311 downwards.
AGTACTGCCATCTGATCTATGCGCCAAATTTGAGACACAATAAACACGCGACATCTAAAAATAGATTACAGCCACGGTCCCTAGGGACCATGTCACAGCACCCTTACGGAAAACCTATGTCCACAGTAGATGAGAGTAGATCTACGGACCGTCTGCAGTAGACTTTATGTAGATCTACATCAGGGTTTTGTAGATGAACAGCCACAGCAGTTTGTCTACATGAAGCTTTGTCTACAGATATTGTCCACACCAGACATGACTATGTCTACATTTCGCACTAACTTCATCTGCGCTTGATCTACACTGATCTACCATCCAATCTAAGGGAGTTTCATCTACAAAATTCACAAAGACTCATCTACTTCTACTTCAAAAATCACCATCTTGTCTACATTTAATCTAATGTACTGTTTCTTGCTGTATACTATGTCCAACAATCCAATCCCTTCAAATTCTATGATTGGCAAACTGCAGGCTCCATGCGAGAAGGCATCAGTAAAAGACAAGACATTTTACCTTACATTTGAATATAACACGATTGGAACTAATTTGGGATAATTGGATGGTGAAGTAATGTCTATTTTATCTGCAAATGTAAGCTCATCTGCTTTTTTTTTAAGTTACACATTTGTTTTTATGAGTAATTTGTAATATTGCAACATTCAGCTATAGGGCACCTAACATTTTGAGAAATTTGAAAAATATGAAAATCCAATTATCCCAATTAGTTCCAATCGTATTATATATACTGTACAACAAGGGAGAAGAAATTAGTGAATTAATTTTCTTTTCATCCTAAGGCACTCCTGTTTAACTCGAGGAACACAAATGCAAAATATCACAGGGATCAAACTACAATTTTGTGGTAAAGTTAAATATGTAAAAATTATCCAGTAATTAATTTTTCAAAAAGTGACTTTAAAGTGAATCTAATAAAAAAATCAATGTTTTCATTGATACTTTCTTCAGATGGGTCAATACAGTAGCATCTAACCAAGGGCCGGACCCTGATCTAATTTGTAAGTTTTGTTTTTGGAGTTATGTGACTAATTACAAAACTTCATAAATATGCAAGTGAGCTATTTGTTAACTAATAACTTTATTTCCTCAGCTTCATATCCAACAAACAATCAAACGAACCTGTTTGATATCCCAGCTGCTTTTAATTGTAAAAAATAAAATCAAAACTATCCTCGTATAAAACTTTCTGAGTATCATTGAGTCACTTCTGAATCGTGTGAAAATCAGCAGCCACGGCCCTATCTCTCAGTCAACTTACAAATAATTGTATTGACATTGTTATCATTGCCACATACGTAACAGATAAGACTACATTACAGTGTTATTTTGGGAATGGCATTTCAGTACACATGCATAACACGAGTTAGCATTAAAATTACCAGTACTGCTTTAAAGTCCCAGTATTTGTAACTTTTAACAATTTTTTTCATATTTTTGATTAAAGTGACATCCTCAGTATGTGAAAGTAGATCATAATTAATACTGAATCGCATGGTTTGCATGCCAAGCCCGCCTCACGATTAACAGTAAAAGGAGTGAAAAATGACTTCTTGTCCGGACCAGAAGTCAGCTTTGTTGACACACGAAACGAAACGTAATCACACCACCGCGCATGCTCAACCACATCTACGCAAGTTTTACTGTGGCGTCCGTAGAAACCATACGCTCTTCGAAAAGGTCTGGTCACAGTCCCTCTATCCACTGTGGTCTGGTCCATCGAAACTGGAGACTCAGCTAAAAACGCGCGAAAGTTGGGTGAAATACCGGAAAGATATAAATATGTAAGTGTTTACAGATTGTTCCGACTATAATGAGCCGTGCAAACAAACGTCTTGAACAGCTAAACTAACGACGGAGGCAGTCGATTGTAAGCTTCATGCAAGGCACTGCACGTTGTGACCGATGGTACGGAGATCAAGTTTGCTGAATGAATTGAGAGAGAAAAACATATATGAATAAAAATTCAGCACTTCACCATTGTAATCATTGAACTAGTCGTTTCTTCCATTATGGAGTATAATGAAAATTTCGTTGAAAATAAATGACGGGACCACAGTCCCTCTATCCACTGTGACGGGACTGATTCTGCTCCGTCTGCTCAAACGAAGTTTTGGCCGGCTACGCTGCAGGAAACACAGCCTATAAACTTCGCATATCGTTGCCGTATGGCGTGATTGAAAACGCTCAGAAAGGAAAAATTATATCTTGAATGCAGTACAAAAGTCTTACTTATTAAATTTAAAAGTATTTCAAAATAATATCGAACGTAACGGGTATATAATCCTCACAAGGACTACAGTAGTACAACAAGTATCGGCTAGCTGCGATGCGATGGAAGTTCAAACACAAGAGAGAGCCCGGCCTCACTGCAAAGTCGTCCCCTGCGCACCCGGCCCGACAGCAAACTAACCTCTTGGTTTTTTTCTGTTGTTTATATTTTTGTATAAAATTCATGATACATATCTGACTTTCACAACTGTACAATTTGCTCAGGCTGTAGTCTACAGACGATCGGAGGGAGCTAAGGCAGGCCCCAAATTTGCATGGACAATGCCGGGACAATATAGACGCAGCTCGATGAGAAAGTCATTCACATAAACCTAAATGAAGTGATCAATACAAAACTTTTAAACATCACTGGTTCTGAAAATTTATGATCAACGGTTCTGACCTACGGAATTTACACTGCGACGTTGTTTTTTGTGTGTTTGGCCAGCTACTAGACCTGTAAGGCTGTACTACATGGAGGTAGTGGACTGCACAAGTGCAGCGGGGCCGGGCCGAGATTGGTGTGGGGCCTGCAGCAAGGTAAAATTGACAGCGTCCATTGCAGAATGCCTGCGTGTTATCCTTTGTCGTTTGGGAGGAAATTTACCGCTGTATTCAGAATGCCTTTTTACCAGACTGTATAAAAGCTCAGTAACTGATGCATCAAGAGCCAAGAGTCTGTAAATTTCTTAGCAGTAGCTCCATTGTTTTTTTCTAAATTTTCGCTGAGATACAGCAGTGCGTATACTGGTCCCGATCGTTCTGACTCAGGCGTTCACAGCTGTTTAGGGAGTCGTCATTATTTACGATCTGGGGGTCGTAGGAATTACATTAGAAACTCCGAAATTTTGAGTTGCGCCCCTGCCAACCATGATGACTTTGAGTAACCCCCTCTCTAACAGAAAGTTTGGCTTACCTGAGCCCATGTAATAATATGTAGATATAAAAGCTCACCTAATAAACAGTCTCTGACCATATAGTATTGTTAAATTTGGATGGGTAGCATGTCATTATGGTATGGTTAAATGTCCAAATGGTTGTTGAACTCAAGTCAAATAAAATATACATTTCTATGATAATATAAAGGATGATTCACGACAGTTCAGTTTTGTCCTAGATCCAGTGCACTTATAGTGATATCTGTCGAGAACATTTCTCCATGACCCAGCCTCTCCTTCCAACCCTGGTAACGACTGCAGAAAACTACTGTGTGACATCATCATCACCACTGTTTATCCTCATCTTTAATGTCGCTCGTGCCATTGCGTACATGAACAACGATATCATTCTCATCGTCACTATCTTCTCTTTCATAATAAGTATTGCTAGTAGTAGCACCTACTTGTAGTTTTTTGCCTTGCTTCATCTAGTTGATATTTATTTGTACTGTGAGAGTATTTATTTTCTTTTTATTTAATATGTATCAGAGTAAAATATATATAATCAACTAATCATTATGTCATTGAGGACAGAGTAAGACAAAGAAAAAACATTTTGAGCACCCCCTTATAACTTTCAATTTTTGAATGACCCCCAGGTCGTAAATACTGACGGTTCCCTTACTTGCTGCCAAAGGCCATCGCGTTCACTGCATTCGACAGCCTACCATACATTGCCAAACTATGTTGCTTCGATTTCGCAATCATCTTGCCGCTAAAGCGACAATCAGCTGAAATTTATTACTTCAAGTTACTCAATTTTGATAGCTATTTGCCTACAGAAGTGAGCCAAGTGTATGTAGTGTCGTCTTGATTTTACATCGGTACCCGGAGTTCTAAGTGACCAACTGCAGGGTGCGCATCGGTGCACTGCCGACTGCAGTTTGAATAATCCGTATATAACGCACACGGTACCAGAATAGAATGTTAGCCTCCTCTGCCAAAGTTCTGTATCCTCTGAAACACAGTAGCAGTACGTATTTGAACGGAGAAGAACAAAATAAAACCATTCGCAGGTCATTCAGCCGGCGACCATGGGCGATTACCCTGGCACTGGCGTGGCATGGCAAGGCCCCAGGAGTGTTGCAGGCTTGATGATGTCATCAGTATCGGCGTTCTCGATCACGTGCACAGCCTACAAATTGTCAACAAACCCGCGCGGCAATCCAACTCGATCGGGCAATATTTAGCGTTTGTATGTCACTACAGGAGCACAAATTTGGCTTATTTCTTTACTGAACAACATTTCACGATGGATGTAAGAGAATAATATGTAATTTCGAACATAAAAAAAGGTTAAAAGTTACAAATACTGGGGCTTTAAGTAGTTTCTTCACCTGAGCGACGTATTTTCTTGCATTTTCATGGAGAGTTCGCGCATGGACTGATCTCCCCACCACCTTTCAGCCTCCACCTCTTGCTCTTTTAGAGCAAATGACCTTGTAACTGGCTTCGATTTCCGGGTCAACTGTGAGAGTTGACCTTATGCGCATGCGCAATCAGAAGGCGCCATGTTTTCAACGGTTCAGCATATCAATGCATATCGGGGAGAGAAGCCAGCCTGCTCACCATTCGTACTTCAACAAATCTTATTTTTCAAGCACATTTTCGTCATCTGTACACCTTGGAAACAATGTGACATCAATTCTGATATGCATAGAAAGTGTTCCGATCGAGAATTACATCGGGTTGAGACATAGGTTGGCATCGATAACTTGACGATGGCAGTGCCTCTACACTGCCAGTATACAGCTGTACTGGTACTGCGGTAATGCAACTTGTAAGGTAGGCCCGTGAGGTAGGGAAGGTTTGTTGATCGCCTGTTTTAATACCACGACCATATGAATTTTGATTGTGTAACATGTAGAATATTTCAGTTCTAAATTTTTTAATAAAGCGTCGTTGAATGTACTGAAATGCTTTGTATGCAGTTTGTTCTGTTAATCATGTAATGATGTATGTACAGTTGAGAAAGATTTGAAAAATTTGAGTAGGCCTAAGCATGCACAATGTTCTACTCTCTATTTCGACCTGAATACCACTCATGATCGGTCATTGAATGATTGATTTTTCCAGCGTGAGATATCTCATGTTATGCAAAGGTCCATTGATACCATGGTGCTCAGTGAAGTTGCCGGCAAATTACATCAAGAGGACGTTGTTGTGATATGCAATATTGTGATACTCATCATGAACTGCAGCCCTAGCCTGTGCTACACCATGGCCATCGGTCAATTTTTAAAGTCTAAAAATTGATTGACATGTTAACATACTTACATTTTCATTTTCAACACTTTTGCAAGATCTTCATGCCTCACTAATTTCTTGTTCTTTGTCTAAGCTACATCTTTTAGTAATTTATTCCATCTACATCTTGTCTGCCTTTCATCTACATTTTATCTACTCTCTAAACTATGACCTGATGATTAATATGCACAAAAGTAGACGAAGCAATAGATCTACATCTTGTCTACATTTCATCTACCTGAGATCTAAATTTCGTCTAATTTTTCATCCACATTTTGTCTACATTTCATCTACTCTCTGAACTATGACCTCATTAGTATGCACAAAAGTAGATGAAGCAGTTCATCTACTGCCCAATTAAAATAAAGTCTACTGTAGATCTAATGTGGACTAGATGTAGATCTCAATTTTCCGTAAGGGCACAGACCCCCTGCACACTCATTGCGGCACATGTAAACTGGAGTGCCAAAAAAACAGAAGAGACAATTTGGCAAGCTTGCCAAAGGTTTTCCTTTCGGCAGAGCCCCTCGACTTGCTACGCCGACCTAACCAAGCCATGTGGATACTGGACGATGCAGTAATTTCTCGAAGTAAACAAGATATACGGATGGCATTTACTTGCTCCGCAAATAAAGGCATGCAGTTTTTGTATGCACTTTTTAACGATTTAGATACTTGGCTTTCCAAGCTGAAGGTGCATGAACATCTCCCTTTGAATTGAGTATACATAAGCTTATACCTTTCTCGCCTTTTAACACCTTTTGGAAGTCAATTCTTCCTGACTCCCCGTCTGCATTTTGCGGGTATCATCAAGGGCTCGAAATTAACTTTTTCCCTGGTAGTCCACTTAGGCTACCATTTTCTGAAGTTGGAAGCCCAGTGACAATGGCTGGTAGCCCATGCATATTTTAGTTCAGGGGTATCTTTATTACGTGAAGTAGACAAGAACAAGCTTTTTTCAAGATTCTGCCGGTGAAGTGAATTTTCTAGTCATTTGATGTGAATACTGCAAGGAAACAGGCATAGTGGGCGATAGTAATACTCAAAAGTTTGGTAACCTGTTGACACCCACTTTCACTCTCAGAGTTTTATGCAAATTTGGATAGTCGTCATGACAACAACACAACCTTCTCCGCACTGAGACATACTGTAGAAAGGGTAAAAATAGACCATGGGCTTCAGTAGGGAGGAAACATATTTTCGTGTGATTGTAATCGATAAAATTATGATCAAAATCACGGTCCCTGGCGAAATGCAATGAAAATGCGTTTCCATTGGCCATCATTTCCTGTGCCTGTCATTCAAGTACGTCAGAGTTCAGATACTAAAACTTGGTTGCAAAGTTCCAACACATGGCCGGTCGTCTTCGTAGTTTGCATAGCCAACTGAAGTCATGCCCTTTCTGTGTCCAGGTGGATTTGACTGCATTTAGCTCGTCCCGAAATGACGGAACGGACATGGCATGCCAAGTACTGACTGAATTTCATGTCCCAGGCTTTGGTAGTCCGTGTGGGCTACCATTTCATGGATTTTGGTAGCCCAAGAGAAAAGTTGGTAGTCTGTGGATGCGGGACTACCGCTAATTTCGAGCCCTGTACAGTTCTGTGTTTTTGCAGTACTTCTAATGTGTAATGGTATTCCTTGTAACATTTGAATGAAGTACACTATGTATAGATGTACAGACTTATTTGATTGATATTAATTTTAAAGATTATGTCGTCCTTACCCACCACTTAAATCACATGGAACTCAGGTTATGTGAAATGTAAAAATTGTACCGACTATTAAAGCAACAAAATATAAGGAAATGTGTCGAAGCCAATAATCAAAACTGAACAAAGTTGTATTTTCTTTGTATCGTGTAGTTTTCCAAAAAAGCGATGGGTTTCTCTTCACTTTGCGAAAACAGGTATATTTCAGTGAATTCGTGTTTACATAGGACGGTGAAGTAAACAAAAAAATCGTATGCTTTCGATCTTTCCAATGAGTCCCTTCAACGAGAAGACGAGAAAATTCGGAATATTGTAGATATTCTAATCAAAATCTTTTGCCCGAAATTTGCATTGTGACGCGCAAACATTGTCGGAGTGATTCAATCTCTAGTCCTGATTGGCTGCTAAAGATTGTCGCCTCAATCTAGTAAAAGTAGCCTCACTCTGATTGGTCGACGAAGATAATTGCCTCGGCAACAAAGCTCTTTGTACTGTAAGTACTCGAGAATTAGAAACAAGACTGTCTGTAAAGACTTTGGAAGAACATGCCTAACCTGCAATTGAAACGACACACACTCCCTCTCTCTCTCTCTCTCTCTCTTAGCTGCAGTACTGTAGTTCGAGGTTTTGCCTGGGTATTTGGGTCGGACCCAAATACCCAGGCAAAACCTCGAGCTACTGTACTGCAGCTCTCTCTCTCTCTCTCTCTCTCTCTCTCTCGTAATAGTTATTATGCAAATATATTAAAATCAGATATGCGCAAGCGCACTGTCAGCTGAAAGAATTTTCTGTTGAGTCCGGTCGATGGGCGCCAATTTTATGGAAATCCGGTCACGACATGCGACATGCGACTTCAAAACTGCGACCTGCGTCCTGCGCGTTTGAAACATGCGACCTGCGACTTCGGCATTTAGACGTAGGTGTAACCTGCGACTTCACAACAGCGACCTGCGTCCTGCGTATTTGTCAAACTGCGACCTGCGACTTCACAACTGCGGGTTTAACAACGGGGAATCTGATTTTTTAAAAAATTGTCTCCATTTTATGCCACAACTTATCGTATAAAACCGTGCCCCCCCCCCCGGCCGAAGAAACTGACCAGTCCCTTAGTACAACATTTACAGTCAACCTAACCAGCACTAGCAACGCTCAAAATATGCCCTCAAACAAAAATCCTCATAAGCGTCCAGAAACTCCGGTCGATGCTGGGTCATGTTGACACCACACACCGGATCGCTCACTATAGAGTCAGTCAATAGTGACTAACTCTCTCAATAACAAATCTGGCTTCTCCTCTTCGAGGACGAAGATGACTTCATCACACAACCAAACGGATGGGATACAAAACAAGAGAGCGACTGATGAAGGAACCCCATTTTTGGTTCCGAAACACCGTTAAGACGAATCACTCAATCAACAAACCGGTTTACCGGGGACCCAGATAACATGACTAGGGTCAAAGCACTATCGATTCACCGGTGTCTCGCCATGTATTCCACACAAAATAAATGCAATGATCCTTTTATTCACCATTTCGTAATATTAAACAAATTGGTAGAGCCGATGTGTGGAGTTGCCCTCATTTTCCTTTACATTTATAAAGTCTAGGGCTGGGTGGGGTGCATGGTCACTTAGGGATGGACCATTAGACCTTGGGAGGGGGGGTGGTCACAATGAAATTGTGAAAATTTTTTTTTTACTATTGTAAATTTCTGAAATTTTTTTTTTCCAATTGAGATTAGCTGTGCAATTTTTTTTTTTCAGAGTAAATTTTCAGATTTATAATTTTTTTTTAGTTCGTCACTGTCTGAAGATAAAGCGGCCACGCAAGCGGTCAGGGGGGGGGGGTTCAGGAGAGCGGTGTCTCCCTGCTGCTGTTGGAGCTTTTTTAAAAAAATAGAGATTAAAATGGTGTTATTTGGTGGCACTTGGGGAGTATTTTTGTGGGGGGTGGTCAGGAGGGGGTGTCCCCCTCCTGCCGTTGGAGCTTTTGAAAAAAAGAGATTAAAATGGTGTTATTTGGTGGTACTTTGGGAGTATTTTTGCGAGGGGAGCTCAGGAGGGGGGTGTCCCCCCTCCTACTGTTTGAGCTTTTGAAAAATAGAGATTAAAATGGTGTTATTTGGTGGCACTTGGGGATATTTTTGCGGGGGGTGGTGGTCAGGAGGGGGTGTCCCCCTCCTGCCATTGGAGCTTTTGAAAAATAGAGATTAAAATGGTGTTATTTGGTGGCACTTGGGGAGTATTTTTGCGGGGGGTGGTCAGGAGGGGGGTGTCCCCCCTCCTGCTGTTGGAGCTTTTGAAAAATAGAGATAAAAATGGTGTTATTTGGTGGCACTTTGAGAGCATTTTTTCGGATTACACATCTTCCTCTGAAACATGGTCTTCTTGCTCCTCAGTAGCTTCCTATAGTTTTGAAAATTGACTATTTTGGTTTCCCTGGCTTCCTTTCTACTGCGTGGTAAAATGGCTACATTCACCCCACCAAACATCATGCATATCTCATGATTTACAATTGATTTTGACAAGCTGAGAAGCTAAAATAAGCTAAATAATATAGTTAAATTTGTATATTTGTGTTTTTAGAGCAATTTTTGCTCTTTTTTGATCAAAACATCTATTTCTCTGTAGCAGTATGTCCAAATTGATTGGATGTGTATAGATGTGTTGAAATTTCAATATTTGTCTTTTTAGGGCAATTTATGCCATTCATGGTCAAAAAATCTGTATTCTCTGAAAGGGCTTGTCCAATTTCTTTGAAATTTGCTACACAAAAACGATTATTCATGCAGATTTATTCAGTATTTGCTATCGAGAAACTTATAAAGTTCAACCCCTTTTGTGTGTTTTTGTGTTGGGATTTGTTGGATAGTGGCATTCTACGTAGTGTATTGTTGAATGTTAAAACATGTGTTGCTGTTGTTTTTTGAGGCTGTTTTTTGAGAAAAAAAGAATTGAAAATGCCTTTTTAAAAGCAAAATAATACATAATGACTTGATATGTTGTTTTATCATAATTGACGTGTTTCTACTTGTTCACCCATTCTTGCATTCATCATTGCAATAAAATGCTGTGAAAAAATGAAACTGATGTGGCCTGCATCTGTTTACCTTGATCTTAAAAGGCAAATACATTTTTCTGTCTTGACAACCATACCATAGTTTCAATGTTTTACCTAGTGTACCTGCTTGGTTTGTACGCAGGAAACAAGTAGAAAACAGGTTCTATAATTTCATAATTTTCAAGTGATCAGAATACAAAAGTCCTGAAAAGATAAGATAATCACAACTTCCAGTATAAGGGATACAGTCACTCTAAATGTATAAATTAAAATTAAAAATGTGCCGGGAGGATGTACTAAAAAATACAGAAAGTTGCTTTCTGTCGGTAAAATCTAAAAAAAAATCAAAATTTTAAAGACTTTTGCAGATTTTTTTTTTTACGCCTTTGTCTTCTTATTATTTTTTTTTTATTTTGCAAACTAGTTTGAAGATTTTTTTTTTCCTAACTTTCTGCTCTGAATTTTTTTTTTTCTGTTTTTGACCACCCCCCTCCCAAGATCTAATGGTGCGTCCCTTAATAATAATAATAATGTTTATTGCGCAACAACACACTTAAGAAGTGTGGTAAGGCAAAAATACCTGTACAGTTCAACGAAGTGTGGTAAGGCAAAAATACCTTTACAGTTCAACAATACAAGGATTAACAAACACTGGTTGTAGCTGCTGCTGGGGGAGAAAGTAAGGTACTTGAAATATACTTAACAAGGGGTAATTTATCTGACTGACTAAAGATGTAAATGAACTTCTCTTTCTGGTCTAAGTCAACGAAACCAGGACTGCACATAGTTATTGAGGAAAATAACATCTCTCTGTAAGTGCTATATTTTGGACAGATCATTACACAATGGAATTCATCCTCTACTGAAGATTTACAATACTTACAAAATCTCTCATTTGCAGGGACTTTTGGGATTGATCTCCGACCTAATTCAATTTGTAAGTTGTGATCAGAGATTCGAAGTTTTGTAAGCCACTTCCTATAAGTAAAATTTCTTATATCCAATAAATAATTTTCAAAGTGAAAAGAAGTTTTAAATTCTCTATATGTTCTGAGTTTATTTTTCCTGAACCCGGGTTTCGTGAATCATTATGCAAATTTCTGAGCCAAGTCTGATGATAACTCTTACATAAATTATCAACAACAACACTTACTGTGGAATTGATATTACATACGGAAGTCCATACATTACTTTCACTGTAAGAATTCAAAATGTTATACACAAAATCAGACCATTTTGAATTAAACCTCGATGATATGTATGCAGACTTAAGTAAAATGTCATCGGTCAAAACCAGTCTATGCCAGTACTTGAGCATGTGTTTTTATTACTTGGATATCTACCAAGCTCTCCAATAACACCAGCATTTGAGGCATGTTTAGAAACTCCTAGAATGAATTTATAGAAAGAGATACTGACATCATCAAGAAAATTAACTTTGTCATTAATTTCATGCCCCATATTTCACAGCCATAAGTCATAATAGGTACAATTAATGTATCAAAAAGTGCTAATGCAACTTTTACAGAGAGTGAACTATTCTGAAATAGACCCTTACGAAGGCTAAAAAGTGCTTTCATTTGCCTTCAATTTAAGATTACGAAAATTACCTTTGAATTTACCATTTGGAGTAATGACAAAACCAAAGTAACAGTATTCTTTCACTAAGTCAAGTGCTATTCCATTGTAAGTAAGGGTAACTCCTTTTACAAGATGATTACTTTTGTTAATACAATTACTTTTGTCTTCTTTATGTTAATAGATAATTTCCAATTACAGCAAAAATCACGCAGCTTATCAAGACATCTTTGCAAGCCAGCTCTAGTTTCTGACATCAACAGGAGATCATCAGCATACATCAGACAATTTATATGGAGTGAATTCAAATTAATAGGACAGTCCTCATCATCACCAAAAATGCAAGGAAGATCATTTACAAAAACATTAAATAAAGTTGGACTTAAATTACAACCTTGCTTGACACCTATTTTGGACTCAAAATCACCAGTAAGACAATTATTGCTTTTCACACAATATTGAACATTACTATACATTGACTTGATAATGTTATAAAAATTGCCATCAATTCCATATTTCTTCAATTCCAAAGTAAACCTGTACGCCAAACTCTATCAAACGCCTTCTGAAAATCTACAAAACAACAGTAAAGATATCTCTGACTGGGATTACTGCTCGAATGACAGGATTTAGAATATACCTGCCTTTCGATAGCAGAACGTAACACAAAGAGATTGTCAGCAGTTCTCCTCTTTGATCTGAAACCAGACTGGAAAGGTGAAAGAGAGTTATTTTTGCTTAAGTAATCGATAAGCCTATTATTCAACACTGAAGTAAAAAGTTTTGCCAAACAACTATTGACAGATATCCCTCTATAGTTAGATGGATCACTTGTATCTCCAGATTTGAAAATTGGGACCAAAATTGCCCTTTTCCAAGCATTAGGAAATCTACCTGATCTGAGAATGGTATTAAAGAGTATGCAAAGTGGAGTAAGTAAACAAGAACCCCCATATTTTAACATTTCATTTAAAATTCCATCTGTACCTGGAGACTTCCCAGATTTTAGTTTACGTAAGGCTTTCAAGATCTCTGAATCATTAATAACAGAATTAAGAATAACATTTTCATTTTCTTCATTAGCTGCCTCCATATTATGCAAGTCTTTACAGATATGGCTAGAAAAATTGTCGTTTTCTTCCATAGAAAAGTCTCCCAATTGCTTAAAGTGAGCAAACCATTCGCTTGGAGAAATAGAGGAGTCAATTTTCATCTCACTTTTTGTACCTGAAATATCTTTCCACAATTTCCAATATTGATCACTGTTCTCAGAATGAGCATTTTCTAATTTGGCAAGTTGATCACGTTTAAAAATAGCTTTTTTATATTTCAACAATTTTTTATAATTTTTCTTCAGTGTGAAACATCTCCCTCTAATAAACGGGTCATTTGGATAGCGGCCTAGCAATTTACAGCAATCCTTAAAATCTTTACGAAGTGAAAAACATGATTTATCAAACCATGGCTGTGTAATACGCCTTGACTTCTTAATTTTCACTTTGGGAGTAACTTTACGTAAACAACAATTTGAAACTTTGTGAATGATACCCTCAAACCTTTCCAGAATGTCATCACAAGTTTGAGACGTAGAACAATTATTGTGAAACATTCTAAATTCTTCTTGAATAGATGAACTTTGAAGAGTTTCTAGAAATTTTTGTTTGGCAGAATCATTCCAAATGTATTTGCTAGGACATGGTTTACACTCAACATCTATTGTAGGCTTTACAATATTTCTTACATTTATAGAAAAACCTACCGGGCAGTGATCAGAGTAATGTGTGAAATCATAAACTTTAAAATAATCAATAAGGTCAGTGAGATTCTTTGTAACAATACCATAATCTACCGTGCTAAACCCTGTTCTTTTGTAACAGGTTGGTTTACCATACAGATCACCTGTAGTTCTGCCATTTAAAATAAGAAGACCATTTTGAATACAAAAATTAATAAGGTGTCTGCCGAAAGAATTGACACTACATGTACCATCATCTCTAGAAATTCTATCCTTTATGAAGTCAGGCAAATAGTCACTTGGTGTAGGACAGTGGTTAATATCATCATATTGAATATAATCTGGCAAATTACCTGTTCTAGCATTGAAATCTCCTACAAGAATTATGTCGCCTGAACACGAAAAGTTAAGAATTTCCGATTGTAGAGTTTCAAAATAATCATTATGTATATGCATGACAGATCCTTGTGGAGGTAAGTATACACAACATATGAAAATATCTCTTCTGAATGAGAAAAAATCCTTATCAAGTTTAAACCAGAGAAAGTCAGAAATATTTGACTTCAGATTTGTAATTCCAGCCTTTAGGCTTGATTTAAAATAAACAACTGATCCCCCAGCAGCACGCTTACTTCGCTTATGTTGAAAATTTCTATCAGATCTGAAATAACAATAGCCATCTAGGGCAACATTCTGTGACTTCGAAAGCCATGTTTCTTGTATACACATAACATCAAACTTATTAATAACTGAAATGAAATCATCATCTCTGCATTTGTTTGATAAACCCCCTTGAATATTCCAACTTCCAATAAGTAAAGACAAATTCTTTGAGTCTTTTCTTAATACAACACTATCAACAGTATTATGCCTTTGAGTAGTAAAACACATGGCACCAACGAAAACGAAGTGTCAGTTTGTAGCCAAATAGAGATGTAGTAGTAACACTATACCGCTCAATAGAAATTCGGCAAAAGTTTAACAATAGGACAAAAAGCAGTTTATCAAAGAGTAACTCCAACACTTTCACACCATAGTGGCTTTTATCAAAAACAGTTCCAGGACAAAAACATAAACAACCTGGAAAGAAAGAAGTGCTGTAACTACGTACAACAGGTTTTAATGCAGTTAATTCAGTTAAGTAATGCAGTTAATATCTGTATTATATTTTGACAACATTACCAATCACGAAAATTCTCATTGCGCCAGTAATCGAGCTATGTGAGAGGTCTGAAATCGGCAGTCTGCGCCCCCAAACTGCGCTAGCGCATTTCAATTTGCGCTATCAATCTGCGCTCCCATTCTGCGCTATCGATCTGCGCCCCTGTTCTCCAAACCATATGTGCTGTGAAAACGACCCAACTAGCACAAGAACGTACTACGTCGATCATGATTTTACTATTTCCATCATTTGATTTTTTGATATGACATTGGATCGAGATATGGTGCTGCAGGCCGTTTAGGGAGCTGCATTTAAGACCCTGGTAGCGAGTCCTGTATCATCGATGGCTGCCAGACCTGCGTGGAGATAGAGTTGACCTTTCAAAATTCTGCCTTCTCGACATACACCTACGTACTTTTTTGACTTTCCAAACATGTAAACTACATGTATGAGTGTGATAGAAACGACACATGTGCAACCACTTAACTTAACCAAGTCTCCGCGGTGTGAAACAGTCCCGACATTTACGTCCCTCGGACTGGCACTGTCGCTCTACAAACCCTCGCCCCGTCCGGCTCATTCATTGATTCGGATGTGATACATTGTGAATGAAAACTCAATTTTATGAAATATAAATATTGTAGAATCAGTAGACAGTCCCCTGTAAATCAAATAGGTGTGTACATACAGGTTCAGTAAGGTTGTACTTTCACTCGGCCGCTAGTTGACAGGTTCACAATCGATGTGATTGTGAGTGCACTGAACAGCTAGCAGTCTGAAAGCTAGGGGTGCAATTTGCATATGCAAATGCCATTTCCTTTCGAACGGCACTCAGCAACTCAGTCTACACTGTGACCGTTGGCTGGCTAACACAGTTTTTCAGTCGCTCCCAAATCCTCATTTTTTCGCCGATAATTATCATTGGAGACCAACTTCATCTCTTCAATTGGATTTTCTGAGAAGGTAAGTGACTTTTCGGGGCTCTGTTTGAAAAATTAAAGTGAATTTTGCGATTTCAGCGATTTTTCATAGTACGATGTTATATGTCGAGCGCGGACTTGTGTTGCTGTACCAACTACGGTAGCATGAAATTATGGCCCAAAATCAAGCATAGTTCGTGGAATTATACTATAAATTAGCTTTTACCGCAGAATTTTGTCTGTTCATGCCAGGAATTTGATGTTGGGCGGCAAAGTTCGCCGCTGTGTTTTGCCGCTAAAATCCAATATGGCGCCAAATCAACATTAGTGTACTGTACGTTTACACGTACACTGTGTACTCGCATACGCTCATAGTGAAATAAATCCCAAAATGTGCGTATTTTTAGGTCAAATGTTACTTTACAAACTATCATAAAGTGACACTTTTAGGTTGTAATACGTAAAATTCGTGTCACAGTTGTTTTTAATTATTTTCGTCTTTTTTTTTCAGGGTCATCACAGTCCGAGGATGGCTTCGAAGCTTCCAGCCGGGGCTTCCCATAGAAAAACTTGTGCATGTGACCTCATGGTTGTTCACTTTTAACTTTTTTGACGTAATTTTCGTGTCTGATTTGTCTCAGTTTGTTGCAGTCAAGTCTCTGAGGCTTAAGTATTGATCAAACTTCAGGTTTATTTAGAATAAAGCTGTTGTCTTTGCAGTATATTGAATTCAGAACTTATTAATTTTCTTTTTAATTTAACCAACACAAACCAACCGACACGTTCCAATATTTATTGAGAAATTCGTGTCACCGAGCGGCACTTTCAAAGGCTTCATTAAAGGTGAACTTCTCTGATATGCTTGCACATGCAACAACGACATGGACTTCATTGAAAAGGTCAACTTTCTCACACGCAAACTTCAACAACAAGATTATAGAAAAAAAAGATATATTCTCGTATAAAGAAAGATGTTAATCTCACCAACCATCGACGATACCTCACCGATAAAGATAAGAGGAATATGACATAAGAACAAAACTGGTTTACACAACGACCTTCAGTCCATTCATCAAAACCAGGCAAATCAAACAATGTCTAACAAAAAATTGGAAAATAATAGAAGCCGATCAAACACTGGTCAAAGTTTTTCCAGAAAAACCTATCATAGCATACAAAGGAATAAAAACTTAAGAGACATCCTCGTTCAGGCACAAATCAAGCACGAGGATAAAATAAACACGAACGGTCAGACCAACAAACCACTCAAAGTTCAGACCACAACATATCCATACTAGCATCTCTAGTTGATGAACAATCGCTACTATCAAATTAACATGTGGGATAAATAGCTCCAACACATAATCGGTTCTTTCCCGGGGACCCAGATCACATGACCAGGGTCAAAGCACTATCGATTCACCGGTGTCTCGCCATGTTTCTCCATATCAGTAAACCACATTGATCGAATCAATATACCGCATCACTATCAAAGGTAGAAAACGATGTGTAAAGTTGCTCTCATTTTCCTATATATAGAAACAGACTTCAAGATACATAAAACAATTTATAAATTCTAAAATTCTGAGAAAAAAATATACTTAAGAACTGTAGTTGTAGTTAACATAAAATTATTCTCGTTTGTAGAGGCCATCTAATCTGTGGTGAATGTATAATGCCCACTGTAACAAGTACTAGAAAACGGCATTCATAGGTGAAATTTTTAGACGAAGTTTCGCCAAGGGTCTATTGAAAAGTGTACCATTTCCAGTAAAATAGCTCTGTGAAGTTAAAAATTGGTATACACAATCAATTGTTACTGAAAAAGACACTGCTGAAATTTGATCGGTGTTCAAGACCCGGAAGACCATTTACTAGCCCCGTTTCTCCTTCATAGACAGACCCAAATCGTGTTATGCAACAGAAACTACTCAGTATACACATCGACAATCTTTGAAGGTAGGTTTATTTTTACATGACAAACTGTTTATATCAGAAACAAATTCCTAAAAAACACATATTACCTATAACATTCACTCAGGTCCGCGGTATAGCGTGAATATAGGCATGTTTAGGCGACCCATGCTTGTGTGACCCCTGCGTACTACTGCGACCGTTGTTTTGAAATGAAAACGAGGCTATTTTTCTGAGGGCGCTGTTCAAATTACACCCCCAGCATTCAGACTGCTAGGACGTATGTGTTGTCATGCTGAACTGTGGCCCACGGTTAGTGGTTTTCAATGTTAAAACTCGTTGAAGTGCAAATATGTGCATAAAACTAGCCGTTAAAGGATGACCGGTCGATGAAAATACGAAAAGTTTCCATGCAATATGCATTATTCACACCGACACGGCTTCATCAACTGTCCCCGTACTAAAGGAAGATGACACGCGTATTTTATTCAACATATTCGGTCACCTATTCGGTAATGACGATCTCCTTCAAATGTTTTACCAGCCAAGCCTTTTTAATGAGCTTACTGTTCTGACTGAGAATTCAAAATAAGTTCGAACTAAATTTAACTTATTCCAACTTAAAGTCGACCGTACATCGGTAGATCCTGCACGCTTGGCTGACGGATATTGATCGGAGTGCAAGGGGGTGGGGGGGGGGGGGGGGGTGTGGCCCTATATACCGGAAGGAATGAAGTAAACCAGTTCAAGTGACCTGAAAATGTACTTCCAGATGATTACAAGACGCTTGCGACGCTTGATCTCGACCAACATGCCACGATTTTCGTTGCTCGATAATCCGGTCCTACATTCTCTCCAAAACAAAGGACGAAAACTGCCAGGACTTTCTTTTGGGGAAAAGTGTTGGGTCACATCGTACCGGGAAATTCCTGAAATATTACTAAAATGGCAAACTATCAGCTAAAATCGGTACTACAAGAACACATATAATTAAAGTTTGAAAAAATAATACGAGTCAATCTCTCCCGTTGTAGGAAAGGGCGACAGGTTTGCAGCGCGGTGCAAAAGCTATTAATTATAAGAAAATACAACACACATTTTATATTGTCAAGAGTTAGATGTGTTCGTTCCATCTTGAGGTAGGAAAAATACAACCGATGTTGGCGCTGACATGAACTTGACAGTCATTTTTCACAAAGAACATGCATAAATTGCCGCGCGAGACAGGAAGTAGACAACGTGAGTCAAGAACAAGTGAATGTCCAACGCGATTGCGCGACGACAGCACACAGGTCTCGATCGGATAGCCTTTTTTACACAAGTTTCGACATCTTCATCTTGACTGTGAACTCTGGTAACCAGATTGTAACTGTTGAGACAACAGTATACAGTTAATCTACTAGTTAAACATTCGAAAATTGGATTTAAACCAGGTTTAGCAAAGATGTGGTTGCGGTTTTAAATTGCCGTCTCCGGTATAGAAATAAACACATGCACCACGGTGTTTGGGTCAAGTAGGGGTAACTTTATTACTACTAGTCAAAAGTCTATATTCCACAGAGTGCCGTGACCACCCCGAAAAATGCTAGCAAGTGGCGAGATTACAGAGTTGTGGCTGCCGGGGTGGCCACTGGCACTACCATTATGTATTAAATGTTTCTAATAACTATATTGCTGAAAACGTCACGGTTATCTTCCATTCCGACGTCTTGTACTGTTACCAGATTTCAGGTAACACTGTTTACCACACGATGGATCTTTATTGGCTATTGACAAAGGTTGAGACGACCCATAACTAGCCAAAATTAGCCAAACCACCATAAACCACCATAAACGACCCATATCATCAAGTAAACGACCTAAAATAAGCACAGGGATGAAATATGTCTCAGATTTCTGGAGAAACCGCCCCAAAAACGGCGAAAACCAGCCGGCATTTTCGATCATTGCAAATTCCTATACATGCCATCAACGAGTTAAGGGGTTCGGTTTGTTTCTTCAATAGAGGGCGCTGTGCAAGATTGTTACTGCTTTTACAACGTAAAGTGTAGCACAGGGAATTTCCCCGTTGTCGTGTTTAGTGGCTTACCAAGGAATGAGATCAAAGTTTTTAGTTTATTACATTTTTACAGCTCATTCACATTTTTTTGATACCAACATTAATTTATTTGAATAAATTCTACAAACCAAATATTAAGATAACATGTGCCGTGGCCCTGGTTCCATACATGTACATACACATACCTGCATATATGTGCATGCATGCATGCATGCACACAAACATATATATGCGTGCATGCAGGTTACCATGGAAAGTTGAAGATCTAGCAAATAACAGATTAAGTGGGTGGTCGCTTTAAAAAAACAGCGCCCTCACATGGCCATATTGATACAAGGGCATATTAGGGACGATTCAGAATTTACTTCCAGGGGGAGGGTGGAGGATTTTCTATTTTCTCGGTGATTTTTTTCCATGGCCCCCCCTAGTAAATTATAGAAAAAATCTATGGCCCCCCCTCATCTTTCCTGTTTTTTTTCCATGGCCCCCCCTAATATATACATGCATGCTTATACATTATAGACATATCCAGTCTAACAAGTTGCAGGAACTGTAGTGGACATTTAATCGATGATATAACAAATCATTTCAGGGTTATGTGACTATAAAAAGAAAGATTTGCAGGGACTGCAAGTGGCACACTTTTGGAAAGGGTAGCAATAAACATATCTGGTTGTAAATTTCTGAAGAAAAGTTAATTACTAAATATGAATACTTTTTTCGTTATGTCTCACTGATACATATGATGCACACAAAGACAAGCAAAGATGTCAGTTAGAAATGGTGAACAGAAAATCAGAGGAGCAGATAATTGGCAAAGTGATATATATCTTGACGTTTAATGGTACATCTCATTTGCAGATATCCAGATATTTCTGGAAAGTGAGATGTACATGTACATGCACAGGCGTTCAGCATACATTTTCATTTGATGATGCTGAATATTTGCAGACTCACGTGTGAAAGTTTTAAACATTAGGAATTAAAATTGGTGAAAGCCAACTTGCTTTTAATTTTCTCTTTTTTCTAATTTGGTTGTCATAAAACCAAGTAGCTGCCACTGAAAGCAACAATGCTGAGGAATATTTTAGAACATTTCTTGAACAAAACACCTTATCCAAACATGAATTCACATGTTATTCTGCTCATTCCATTCACAATCCAATGTTCATATTAAAATGCAGATAACCCTGTGTAAGTCAAAGTTCACATTTTGTCAGCAGTATTTTTCAAAATTGACAGAGCATTCATATTTCAAATTTTTTAACAAACTTTAATTTTAAAATAGTCATGATGCGCATGTTTTCAGATGACACGAAACAATACATGTTAATTTGTTTTTTTGCCTTTTCTGCCAGCCGCCACTGAGAAATCTTTGATTATACATATCAGAATGAATGGGACACAAAAGTATTAGCATCAATACACAATGTGTAAGCCTATCCACATTTCTCCTAGCCTCATACACACTGAGATCACTTCTTGGACTACAGCAAATTACTTGTGTACACAACATTTCAACAATCCGACACCATAGCATTGGTGCAGTGCCACATGATCTTCTGGATGCACATACAGGATTATTGGAAAATCAACCCTTTTGTAAATTTTCACCATATATTTTGAGAGTAATACATAATATTTTATTTTCAACATTAAAACCTATTCGCTGAAAAGCACCTTGAAGATGAGACGGCCATAAATTTATTTTCAAAAAAGTTTATAGTAGATGTAAGCACTGTAAAAAGTTATGTAGAACATTAAAAAATTTAGAAAGGGTAAAATTGATGAGAATGAAACATAGAAAAAAGGAGCAGAAAAGAAGAGTAGCAGTAGCAGTAGTTTACTCAAAGGATGAAATGGGTGTATATTTGGGGTAAAAAACCTCAATTTTTGTATTAATGATAAAAATTGATTTAAGTCGAAAACTAGACAGTATTTTCTGAAATGTAATATTTCACTTGAAAGGAAAGTATTCATGTAGAAAAAAACAACTATTTATTTGGCATTATCCATCTTCATAATTGTAGGGTTTAAAGACTGACACTCTAATAATTGATTAAAATCATGATCAGCAAAATTAAAATGCCTCCTATTCAAAATGCCTCATATTAAAAATGTAAGAGCTTTATTGCCAAACAAAACCAATTGATAGTTGTTGTGTTATATAGCATTTAAAAAACATAATGTGAAATTTCAGAAAATTTGACCCAGCTGGAGTGGAGTTAAATTCGTTGGAAATTTTGAAATTGGGAGGCAAAAGAAGCCAAGAAATCAGGTGATTTGCATACATTTGCATAAATTAACACTTCTTTATCATGCAACTTTCAACTGCTTTACAAGCTACAAGGTAAACCCAACCTTAAAAAGACATTTGCTGTAATTTTTAGCATTTGTTCAATGTTCATCTCTGTGTATCAGTATTTGTTTGTTATTCTATCACTACATAGAACACCCAATGCTGTATTTAGCAACATACCAGTGTGAACATAAATGACCATTGTTATTGTTGATAAATGAATTCTAGTCTGGACTTGAGATCTCTTTTCAACAAAAACAACCCTGACTGTTCACTGTATGGTTTGTATTGACATGCTAAATACTGGACATTTCATAACGCTTCAGGGAGGAGAACAAGATACTGCAGTAGATGCATAAAACAAACCACTGTGAATATTACCGAATTTGGCAGCTAAAGGAGTTTAACTAAACATGTTGAGTTTATCTGTCACCCAGGTAGCGTCTATGGTGCTCTTTTGTAGAGATCAGAAATTCTGGGCAAATATTGAATTGATGTTTTTTTTCCTTGGCCCCCCTAAAAGATTGTGGTATTTTTGTCTGGCCCCCCTAAATTTTCTTGGGAAAAATGGGTGGCCCCCCCCTGAAAATCCTCCACCCCCCCCCCTGGAAGTAAATTCTGAATCGTCCCTTACAGGAAACATGCATGTCTACATTTATATGTGGAGATCCGACACACACACATACATACATACATACATACATACATACATACATACATACATACATACATACACATATACATGCATGCATGCATATACACACACATACATACATACATACATACATACATACATACATACATACATACATACATAGGCAGGCTGACAGATAATGAATGTAGACTCGGACTCTAAGCACGTGGCATTATCAACATCACGCAGGACTTTCAACTGCATAAAGGTTTTAATTTCAAAAGTTTGAAGCTTTAATTTTTTTCACAAACAAGTCATCATCAATAATACAGCTGCATCCACCTGATAGAGGTGTTTGAATTATCATGGTGACTGAATAACACATGTAGTAGACTTGTGCTTCAAAATACATGAAACAATAAAAAAAATTCTTCATTCACTTGGCTGGATGTACTCAAAGTGGATCCATTTTTCAATTACACATATTACCCACAGCAGACATGGCATTAAATGGCAAGATAGAACTGCTTTGAAAAAGCTCCCTCCTTCGGTGAGCCCAGTTACGATGCTGAAGTTATTTTCGTTTTCAGTTGTGTCATCGAAATGAGCCCCACAACTTGGTAATTGATAGTACCAACAACATGGCTGCCCGCAATTCTGTCGACGGTTTCTCCAGAAGGTGGAGTTTTATTGTATCCCTGAATACCTAGAATGTTTGTTTTAGGTCGTTTACTTGATGATATGGGTCGTTTTTGGTGGTTTATGCTGGTTTGGCTAATTTTGGCTAGTTTGGGTCGTCTCAACCTTTGTCAATAGCCTTATTGATTTAATAAAGTAACCTATAGAGATAGCTGATTGACATCGTATATAAGACAGGTGCCTCTACGGCGGTAAAACTAATAGTTTATCCCTATTGTAAATCCGGTCCCCCGAGAGTTGAAATGTCCGACTTCTGCATGGTCACCGCGCCGTGCAGTGTAGCGACAATGATATGATTGCAATTTCGTTTGAAGTTCTTTTACATGTATGTTAACGCAAATAAGGTGAAAAATATCAATGTTTTGCCAGTATCTTGTTATACGGGACGAGATTGTGCTGCTCTTGTACTACATGAACTTTGATCGAAGTGCGTTGGCCGTCTTTTGATTTTGAATGTCGAAAATTGCATATGTTACCTCTCCTAAAGCCTTGTGAACTGCGATTTGTTTGCATTTTTTCACGATTTTACTTTCTAACAAAAATAAGTTCACGTAAAATGTACTGATAGATGCGTAGGGAAGTTTTATTAGTCACAAAATTTGTACTGTGTGTACAAGTTTGAACAATTATTATAAATAATGAACGGTTGCTGCTCTCATAAAATTGCCGCTGCTTGGACGTGCATCTATAACCTTCCAAGAAACAAACATGATGTAATTTACTGACATGAGTAACACTGGATTCCCTTGTAGCTGATTTCCTTGATGTTCTGGTTGTAAGCTTTACTCTCTCCCTTACATGGCTAGTTTTTGAAAATGTCGGGAAATCAAAGACGATGTAAAAACTGCTCAATTCACTTGCTCATTCCGACATAAACAACAGTGTACTAGTTTATCAACATATCATGTAGTGAGTAGAATTCAAAGAATATCCAAATGTCGAAACATTAAAATGAACACAATATCAGAAGATTCCTTTCACAAAAAGATCAACTTCAAGTGATACTTTTGAAGATTTGAAACCGAGTACGTATACCCTACTTCACACCTTGTCAGTCTTACGTCATCGACAAGTCACCCACTGGGTCGGCAGGCTTGACGTCATGGACGTAGACTTGTCAATCATCACGGAAGTCGCGAACATGTATGATCTGTCGGGTTCAAACGTTTCTGTGAACATGAACAGAAATTCTCAGTATCGACAAAGAAATCGTCAAAAAAGAAGTTGAAAATCGTGATGCTAACGTAAACATAATTTTGTATCCACTTGTGCCATTCCATGTTGCAGGGTTGCGTCGCCAGCCCTGCCACTCACTCTGCTGTGCATTGTTGGACTCGGGGAAATAGTCGCCGTCGACTAACAGCAACGTCTAACCATGGGGATACTAATATAATTTTAGTCAGAACTTGACTTTGAGCTTTAAACTACTTGATAACTTCCCGAACTCCTTATACGAGAAAGAAAATCATCTAATTTTTACTACTTCACATATCTTTTGTGTCGGATCCACTGTCCACAGAATGTATGTATGTCGTGATTGTACCGGAAATATATTCGATCTTACATTACTCATAACCAGTCGTCCTGACAATACTGACATACGTCAAAGTTTTTAAAAATACATTACGAAAATGCTGAAAAGTTTTCTAATATTATGAAAAATAGTGTTGCAAAGTGTTGGCAATGGCATGATGGTGGGAGGCAACCGACAGCTATAAAGTTACAAGTAAATACAAATATATTTCGACACTGATATGTCCTACGATCTGGCTGGCAGCTTTGTCAATCTGTGGCAAAGTGCCACGGATTTATATCGCGTTAGTTTCGTAAATGTCGCAGCTACAAAACTAAACTTACAACATTCCATAGATAGCGCAGAATGTGGGCGCAGATCGATAGCGCAGAATGGGAGCGCAGTTTGATAGCGCAAATTGAAATGCGCTAGCGCAGTTTAGGGGCGCAGACTGCCGATTTCAGACCTCTCACATATAGTAATCAGTATGAATATAATTGCCATAGATGTATGGCCTGTTACGGTATGGTTTATACATCTGGTTATCACGAACATCAACTGGTCTGAAATGTGATGTGGATCTATACCTATGGGAAGGGGAGGCGTAATCACCTCTATGAAATGCTCTTACACACTGTTTGATGTCACCCACCAAGAGACTAGTGCCTCGTGAATTTATGTGGATTCCATCCCTGTGATACATATCACTATTATTACCCAATCTGTAGTGTTCAACAAAAACACATTTGTCAATATTGGAACATGCATTCTTGACCTTTCCATTAATAACCTTGATTTGATCATTCAATAACTCATATTTACCATGAAAAGGTAAAATACCTGACACTACAATAAGTGCCTTGGGGCAGAAATATTTAATTTCATTACACAATGAAACAAGACCATCAACTATCATATCATCACGCATGCTACCAACATCGTTTGATCCTACATGCAATATTACAATCTCCGCATCAACATTTCTCATGTTTCTAATACGCGCATGGGCTTCATCAATATTTGAGACTCTCAATTTAAGAGACTGCTTATCTTTATACAACAAACGAGTGTTAATGTATTTAGTGATAGAGTCTCCAAGTACAAGAACGCCACAGTTACTCTTTGCCCCGAATCGCGAATGACGTGGACTCGATCTGACGAACTGAGCGTGACGATCTGTGGCACTGTGCACAAAATTACCTTCAACGTCGTAGTTTTGCTCTATACGCGTATGACTCGGTCTGGTTGAAGTTGAGGGCTCATGGCGCTGACTATCGCTGATATTGGTTAGACTTGATGGAATGGAGGGCACAGTCCCATACATTGGTTTCGCTGGACCCTGATTCAATGTGGTATTCAACGCGACCGCGGGAGGCAGAGGACACACAGTCTTGTTATCGGGTGTATTTGCCGTGGTTGGAGAATTACCCTTCATACTGTAGCGACGATCAGCGGTAGGTGATGGCGGGTCTCGAGTTACACAAGCATGACCAGCTGCTTGACTGCCGTCTACACTTAATCGAAGTACAACAACCACAGAATACTTCTTTAGGCCTAAACGGCTATTGACAAAGGTTGAGACGACCCAAACTAGCCAAAATTAGCCAAACCACCATAAACCACCATAAACGACCCATATCATCAAGTAAACGACCTAAAATAAGCACAGGGATGAAATATGTCTCAGATTTCTGGAGAAACCGCCCCAAAAACGGCGAAAACCAGCCGGCATTTTCGATCATTGCAAATTCCTATACATGCCATCAACGAGTTAAGGGGTTCGGTTTGTTTCTTCAATAGAGGGCGCTGTGCAAGATTGTTACTGCTTTTACAACGTAAAGTGTAGCACAGGGAATTTCCCCGTTGTCGTGTTTAGTGGCTTACCAAGGAATGAGATCAAAGTTTTTAGTTTATTACATTTTTACAGCTCATTCACATTTTTTTTGATACCAACATTAATTTATTAACTTTCTTTTGCAGGTGGATTCCGGGCATGTAAACCACTGAAAATGTCAGATTCGGTACAATTACCTTCAAACCTACACATGAGTCATTGGTCATGTTGGTTACTGCATCACAGGTCCATTAGGCATAGGATTTGTGATAATTTTTTCCTATAATTATCATAAAAAATAATTATGAATATTAATAAATTATTAATATGAATGTTACAGAATATTAAAACTTTTTTACACACAATGTCGTCTACTTTGTGTAAATGCCATCTGGACACTCCATTGTTGTGATAATTATGATTATGAATAAATTATGATTATGATTAATAAAGTCATATTTTATACATTGTAATGTGAACAACCCTCTGGGAACCCTCATACAGTTTCACAATCTATGCCAAAATATACAAGTCACAACATTGCCCAGGTTCAGTCTACGGCGAGAGTTACCATTGCCCAGGTTCAGTCACGGTCTACGGCGAGAGTTACTACACAGTGTATATAATGAGAAGGTAGCCAGCTCCACTCGACAGTAAACTGACATACCCATGAATTACCTCCGTTTTCTTCACTTCTGCATGTTGATTCTCAAAATTTCTCCCGGTGTTGGCAAGTCCATAAATCAGCCATCAAATCTACCCAGTTTTAGCCACTTAGACGGAAAATTTGTGAAGTTTGAGGCTTCGAGAAGGTATATATCGCCAATGAAATGATGCTGCCTTAGCGGAATCGACAGCATCCGGATCTTTTAGGGCCGTTTGCGAAATTTGAATGTAGCCGCCAAGCGGGGCCGAGGGCGGAGCCATGATTTAACGTTATTAGATATGCTGACATAATTGATCGTACGGCCAATGAACGCTCGTGACCTTTTTTACACATGAAAGTTACACTTACACTGTACGATTACTTTATGGTCTGTCCAAGGATGGAGATGCCTCAAGTCAACGGTCCAAGCTATGTATGTGTGATTACAAACGGATGACGGGTTGCAGATGCGTTTGTTTATGATAGATACCCGGTTGACATTGTGAAAATATGTTAAGTTCAGCGACTTGGCGAGGAGACCTCAAAACAGCGTACGTACGTACAAATACGCAGTCACCTTCCAATTGAACTTGTGATTTTCAGAGATTTACAATGAAAATACAGGCAGCGTTGACTGTCGTCTATTTTGCTGCCCAACAAAATATTAAAAACGCAGTCACGGACGTGTTTTACAGACAAAGCACAATGTACCTTGAAATCGATATCTTTTTTATTGAAAAGGCGTGCGCGTGCTGGCGTTACGAGGACCTGTTACTTTTTTATGAATATGTTAGACAAATATATCCATGTCTTGCAAAAAATACTGAGAAAAATTGAAATTTTAATAATATTATCAATAGTTTATTACAGAGCTTCCGTTAACGCAAAATCCTGCGTATTTCAAGCATGTTATTACTTTGAAGTACGCAAAGTAAAATGACGTGTGCGTAATCCGATACGCATTAAAAAGCGCAGTCTCTGTAACAAAGACATGAGCACACGTAGTTTCCCTTCAATGTGAAGTTTATCCAGGACGAAAAATAAATTGTTTGCTGATAAAAATGTTCATAATTTAGCAATATTTTGTCCTACATCCTGTCAATCACGTTTTCCTTCAAGTCTGTACCAATAAAAATGTAACAAGTTCAATAGAGTTCCGAGTCGTCGTTATTGCAAAAAAATGTGTTTTTTTTTCCGCTGCGCCCAATGCATACTTGTAAATCCTGAAGATCTCCTAGTCGAATATCAAGTTTAAGTTAATGCTACGCAGACTTAAAAATAATAGTTTTATGCCGGTCTGCAAACTTATTCCAGAATATTGCAAAATTGGCCATAATTGCAGCCGTGATTCCAGTCTCATCTGTCCCGTGTGAGCGCGTGGGTTCAGTACCCAAAACAGGATTACAAAATGGAAACGTAGCTGTCTAAGTGACTATGCCTGATCTAAATGATCTGATGGCGATAACCATGGAAGGCCCGAGACTAAGTGAATTTGACTTCAGAGCAGCGATGATAGGTCAAGCAGCGAAGGCAATAGTGGGAAGTTGTAGTCTAAATAATTAGTAAGAAATGAAAATCGTCGACAGAAAATAGAACAGAACAAATTGTGAAACTAATATCAAAGAAAAAACATTGTCACTGATGCATGATGTTGTTTATTGAACACTTTATTCATTGACTTTGAACCGGTTTTCGATATCGCGTAGACAGTTGTTATATATAGGTACTTACATGTAGTCATGTTGTACGCATTTTTGGTACATTTTACGCAAATAGAAAAACAATTTGCGAACAGCCTTACGCAGATTTGGAAATCCTAACCGAAGCTCTGCAGTTTTATCACACTCAGAAACTGAAGCGAGGACTTTCTGTGTCTTTGGAAAAAAACAATTGACGCTACACACGGAAAAAAACACTAAAATTTTGAAACGAGAACGGGCAAGAAAATGTCAGCACGTTTGTAAGCCTGAAGTGTTAGTCGTGTTCCTTGCTATTCAAGGTATTTGTGGGTACGATGTGCACATGGCGGAGGTTCTTCGGAATAGGTGGATACCGTGGAAACCTAACTGTGATATCGCAGCGGCGAACTCGTTCAAATCAAAGGTCACCGCCACGGTCAAATATCACAGCTAATGGAAACATTTTAATTGCTACGGATTAGTCGCTGATGTGTTTGGCGGAGGAGGGGCAGAGGAGTCGGTCACAGTTGATGACGGTGTGCTCACTGTCGTCGGAATTTGATCATCTGGACGTTTGTAATGGACGTACGTGATGACGGTGTCATCAAATAATATGGATAAGGTGTATATAATGCTGGCAAACACGATCGCAGCAATCTATTGAGCTGCCTACTGCGGTGTTTGTTCAGTTGATGCTGTCCTCGTTTCGCTGAAGCTACCACCTCCATTGATCGCATACCCAGTAAGCTGCTTTGGAGCAACCTTACAACTGCCAGAAAGTTCGAAAAATACATCGTCCAACTAGAGAAATGAAACTCATTCCACGTTTTGATGTTGATCAGACACATGTACATTCGGGTCAACTGATGAGAGGTCTAATCAAAGGTCACGAGCGTTCATTGGCCGTACGATCAATTATGTCAGCATATCTAATAACGTTAAATCATGGCTCCGCCCTCGGCCCCGCTTGGCGGCTACATTCAAATTTCGCAAACGGCCCTAAAAGATCCCGGATGCTGTCGATTCCGCTAAGGCAGCATCATTTCATTGGCGATATATACCTTCTCGAAGCCTCAAACTTCACAAATTTCCCGTCTAAGTGGCTAAAACTGGGTAGATTTGATGGCTGATTTATGGACTTGCCAACACCGGGAGAAATTTTGAGAATCAACATGCAGAAGTGAAGAAAACGGAGGTAATTCATGGGTATGTCAGTTTACTGTCGAGTGGAGCTGGCTACCTTCTCATTATATACACTGTGTAGTAACTCTCGCCGTAGACTGAACCTGGGCAATGGTAACTCTCGCCGTAGACTGAACCTGGGCAATGTTGTGACTTGTATATTTTGGCATAGATTGTGAAACTGTATGAGGGTTCCCAGAGGGTTGTTCACATTACAATGTATAAAATATGACTTTATTAATCATAATCATAATTTATTCATAATCATAATTATCACAACAATGGAGTGTCCAGATGGCATTTACACAAAGTAGACGACATTGTGTGTAAAAAGTTTTAATATTCTGTAACATTCATATTAATAATTTATTAATATTCATAATTATTTTTTATGATAATTATAGGAAAAAATTATCACAAATCCTATGCCTAATGGACCTGTGACTGCATGAAAACATTTACAATATGTAACACCCTCCCCCCCCCCCAAAAAAAAAAAGTTTCGAGAAACAATTTCGATGAGATTTAGAAAACTACAACGAGTACTCTGTCAAGTCAAGAGAATTGTCTTGAAATATCATTCTGATGGTGTCAAATAACGTTTGGTTGTTCTCTCAACAAGACAACACAGTTGGATGACTTCCGGTAAGTTCTGACAGAATAGATGGCATTGATGGAAATCATTAAAGAGTCTCTCTTGGAGCAAAAAAAAGCGCAAAATCTTCCAAAACATAGTTAAACACTAAAAATCGTAGAACTTAACCTTTTTTTCACTCACCTGCACATTATTGGCCGTGTGAATGAGAGTCTGGAGACCACATGTTTTCGAAAATTCGTCAATTATGCCCCCACTAGCACTGCACTGCACAAAGTTTGAAAAGCGCCCTCCTTCGGTGAGCCCAGTTACGATGCTGAAGTTATTTTCGTTTTCAGTTGTGTCATCGAAATGAGCCCCACAACTTGGTAATTGATAGTACCAACAACATGGCTGCCCGCAATTCTGTCGACGGTTTCTCCAGAAGGTGGAGTTTTATTGTATCCCTGAATACCTAGAATGTTTGTTTTAGGTCGTTTACTTGATGATATGGGTCGTTTTTGGTGGTTTATGCTGGTTTGGCTAATTTTGGCTAGTTTGGGTCGTCTCAACCTTTGTCAATAGCCGGCCTAAACTAGGTCATTTCGATCTGTGAAATAGCCACCACTTTAGGAAACACCATATAAAACAACATGCTTGTTAAAGTAGGCTTATCAAAACAAATTTTATTCATGAAAATCGGTGATCAGTTGAGCATTGTCCCATTGAAACCGGACTTTGAAAGCAACCGAACAACAAGTAGGCCAACACAGCTGTGTCATCGAAGCTCATCTCTTTCCTAAATGACACCACCTATCACTGATATTACTTGTGACTGCTTTTCATAATTTCAATAAACACCAAATACCTAAAATCATGGATCAGGTCGTGATCTCGCAGATCGCAGTTTCAAACTCGCAGGTGGCAGCTAGGCCAGAGCACCCGGAAGTCGCAGGTTGCAGTTTGACAAACACGCAGGAAATCGCAGGTCGCATGTCGCGACCGGATTTCCATACAATTTCTACCGCTCGCCGGCCTATTTTCGTGAGCAGCGCAGCCAGCGGTAGAAATTGGGCAGGGGCCAACCTACCCTCTGGTTACGGTTGCGTACTTACGGGCTTGCATCGCACAAAAAACCACGTCGGTGATTGGTCAGTGAATCACACAAAAGAATCATACAATGAGATAAATGTGCAAATCGTATGTCATTGTATGATTGTATTGTATGATTCATGAAAGATATACAAATACAAATACATATACATATCCGAATCGTGAAGATTTGTATTTGAGGCATTCTAAATCTTTATCACGATTTGTATTTGTATCTCATTTGTATGATTCTTTTGTGTGATTTGACCAATCATCAACGTTGTTTCTAGTCTGGTACTACAAGCCTGAAGAGCGACATTTACCTCACAACAGGCTCTCTGGTTGTTTGTTTGTTTCTTTGTTTGTTTGTCTGTCTGTTTATCCGTGCTTTTATATTTGTTACGTATGATTATTGTCATATACAATAACGCACAAATAAAGAGTTGTATTTGTGTTCATATTTGTCATCAAAGAATGTTTATTTGTTTGTTTGTTCACAAATATAGCCAATAAATGATACTTTAGAAAGTTTCTCATACAATCCCACATATGAAATAAAGCACTTCCCACCTTTGCCATGAGGAGTCAGCACTCATGTGTGTCCACCACTCTCTCTAAATACTCACCTAAGTTATAGAAAGGGTGAGTATTCAGAGAGAGTGGTGGACATACATGAGTGCTTACACCTCATGGCAAGGGTGTAATATGCTTTATTCCATATTTTGGATTGAGTCTCTGACTGTTGTGACTGTTACATGTAAGAGAGGCTGTCTAGGCAGTACCGTTACGTGCTTGACCGACCGACAAGTTACTGTGCAGCCGTAAGGCTGCCCTCACAAATAATGGTGGGGGGGGGGGCTTTAGGAATATATTGAGATTGGAATTTAATATTTTGACCCCCCCCCCCGATACCCTAATATATTTTCAAGTTCTCCCGTCTATATGATAAAACAATTTCAAGCCCCCTCCCCCCAATTATCATATAGCCGTATATTTATTAGGGATGCATGCAAAGAAAAAATAAATATGATTTTAGCAGTTCTGCTCGCAGATGTTCAGCACTACCTGTTATTAGCAGTAATTCCATTTAGTCACATTTTTTTCATTTCATTTTAATTTAAGTCTTAACTGTACAAAGTTTTACTCGTGTGTTATACTACAATGAGAATGTGAACATTTAGTGATAATTCTCATATGCCAGAATTCAAAAATCCTTGAATACTTTCAAGTCTCCTGGTCTTCCATGTGTTGCTGTCTGGCCTGATCTTGTGTACGAGTATGTTTCTCTGTCATGGGCGTCACATGACCCGAACTCTGCTTCAGCTACTTCATAGTCAGAGTTATCTCTGTCACTGTTGGTATGCAGTGACAGTCACACTGCCAGTAGGCAATAGCAGGGCAGTAGCTGTATTAACTTTGATAATTTTGACGATTTTATTTTGTTCAGTTTTCAGTTTTGCCAACACAGCCTGTGAGTATGTACCCCGCTTTTGTATCATTGACAAATGACTCCAATTCAGTTATCATCCATATGCAGGCTTTTGTCGACAAACTGAATATTGTGTGTTTCAGCAACCTGTAGGGAGACAGCAAGAAACTATTTTGGTAAACTGCATAGATATATTGAAAATATTATCAACAATTGCAGCCGTTGCCCCTATACTCGTTGCCTCCTTGGGGTTTTTAACGAAAATTCGTACGTTTAGATTTTTGCGAGACAAAAGTAATGAAATGTGACAATGGTTCTAGATCTTGTTTAATTATTACTAACATTGGAACAATTGGATGATATTAAAATGTTATTAAATTTTCATTAAATTACCCACCAAACCTTTGAATCGTAAAACAAGGAAACAAAAAAACTTTCAAGTACCCCCTCTACTACCTCCAGAACTTTTTAACCCCCTCAATTCCTCCAGTCCTCCTGTTTTTTGTAAACTCAGCCTAACTATATTGACTTAATTTTTCGGGTTCTGTAATACAACCTGCATGAATTTTGCATATGCATAAATACTTATCATCATTTACAGACTCCAGTGTAGACTTGCTTCAAGTCTGTGGGCATATTAATTTAGGGAGCCGTCATTATTTACGGCCTGGGAGGGGGGGGGTGGAGGAATTGCTTTCGAAACTCCAAAATTTCGAGTAACCCCCCCCCTGCCAACCATGACGTGTTTGAGTAACCCCCCTCTCTGCTACAGAAAATTTGAGTGACCCCCCCTCCCCCCCAAAAAAATTGGGAAAGTTAAATATCTATACAGTAAAATGGATTGCTGCTGCGACAGGCCCTGTACAGACCCTGATTAAACGCTGTGGTATAGGTCTTTGTCGGAAGGAGGTTCCAATTGCTGTGGCAGGGGCTGATGTACAGGTCTGTATCCAGTGCTCTGGTGACATGCAGTTATTCTGTAGGATTTTTTTTCAAGAGGGGGGAAGATGTGGTGCGAAAGCACCACAAGAGACCGCATAAGCGGTTGCGGGGGGAGGTCAGGAGGGGGGTGTCCCCCTCCTGCCATTGGAGCTTATGAAAAATAGAGATTAAAATGGTGTTATTTGGTGGCACTTGGGGAGTATATTTTTCGTATAAAAAACTCAAAGGAAAATAAATCTGAGACAGTATTCCAAAACTTATATTTCAGTTCACAGAATTCAACTATATTTTTTGAAACCGAAAAAATAGCGACAGACATACATTTATTCACATTTATTATTTATTATTATTTTCCTGCAATGAAAGATGGCTTTGTTGTCAAGGCATTCAACTGGTTTTAAACTTTATAGCATCAGAATAAGCTTGCTTTACACATTTTCCCCTATCGGTAACCTATACAATGTAGAATATAGAAAGCAGACGTTTCTCATTAATGATCAGGCAAGTATATCAATCTTTAATCAGGAAATACTGAAAAATGTACTCAGTACTAGCCTCTAACATAAGGCTTGCCACGTCGAATAGCTGATCATTCTCGTCTGAAGATCACAATAACGTGAAACACATAGTGTAATGAGATTTTAGTTTCTACTTGAAACCACCTATATTATGATTTATATATATATATATATATATATATATATATATATATATATATATATATATATATATATATATATATATATATATATATATATCATGTGTGTGTGTGTGTGTGTGTGTGTACACAAATACCGGGTATGAATATACATATCTTTACTATTATTGTTGTATTAATTCGTAACTCCACTAAATGCTTCAATACATGTCAACAAAATTGAGTAGCCCCCCCTTTCTTGTTCTCCACTTTTGAGCAACCCCCCCTTGTAGCTTTTGATTTTTTGAGTGACCCCCCTCAGATTCCTCCGACCCCCAGGCCATAAATAATGACGGCTCCCTTATCAAAAAAAGAAAAATTGAAGAACTTTACGTCAGCAGACTGTCGCATAGCTGTGAAACGCAGCTAACTGTCTGTCTACAAACCCCGCCACGGATTTCCGTAGCGGGGTTGACCTTTTGATGAACCGCATAGACGCACGCTACCCCGCCAAGGATAGCTGAGTTTCCACAGCTAACTGTCGCACTAAGTGTTAGGCTGTTTTATATATCGTGGGATGAACGCCTTGGCCCTGCCAGTAACTCAGCTGCCGAGAAAAGCCAGGCGACTGGGGGCCAGTCCAACATCGCGAAAGATAGGAAAGGTTACTTATCTCTCGCGATGTTGACCAATCCTAAAAGCCCTGATAAGTCCACGGATTATCATTATTAGTTGTGTTGACTAACTATTATAGATGTGTATATGAGAGATAAACGTCCTTGTAATGGGGTGTAAATTAAATAAAGAGTCAAGAGGCTAGGTAATGTTATATAACCATTTATTTTATTTACTCCCATCAGTCAGAGCATGAAGACACAGTCGCTCTATCCATTGAGGGACTGTGATGAAGAAAAGAAGAGAAAATGATAGAGGGAACAATGAGAAAAACTCAATAATAAGCTTAAATAGTGTCTGGGCCGCCTGTGGTCTGAATGACAAAGAGTTTCGAGGCGGACAATTGGCGCATGCGCATTAGGAGCAATTTACATTTTGCACTGAGATGACTCGCACGCACAAAAAAGAAACTGGTGCATGGTGCATGGTGCTGCTGCGTTCCAATCATTGTCGTTTCGTCTTTTAGAAAACAAAAGGTGTGAATAATTTCAGCTCTCCTCATTTACACCCTGTCGCCAGGCGACACCAAGACCAACAATCAAAGCTGCGGTTTAGCCACAGCGGGGAAAAATCAGACATGCACTATGAATGATGCAGCGATTCTCGGACGTAAAGTCGTAAGTTCCTGTAGTATA
Organism: Ptychodera flava; assembly: GCF_041260155.1. Taxonomy (NCBI): domain Eukaryota; kingdom Metazoa; phylum Hemichordata; class Enteropneusta; family Ptychoderidae; genus Ptychodera; species Ptychodera flava. The sequence goes on along the minus strand of NC_091943.1, from coordinate 40,421,226 downwards.
GTGGTAAGGCCAACTCAACGTCGCGAAGCGTCATCAACTTTCCAGGCAACGTTTCATCTCCCATTTTTAGGTGAGTGTAAACTTACATGCTATGACTTTCTTCAGTTAAATCTCTTTTTTATGAAGCTACAGTCAAACTTGACTGTGATGCGGTCGTTTGGCGATTCCAAATCTCCGTCGATGTGCTTACAAGTTTCAATCCTGCGATTCTAAGACGCGGGGTCAGCAACATGAAATGGTCCTAATTGTCGGAGGGGATCTTATAATCAAGCCTCACCGTGTTTTCCACCAACAAATTTGAACATCACGTGACAGTATACCTTTAAAGGTAGTTGGAGAATAAGATAAACAGCTTCTTGAGCACTTATTTCACCACTACTCAAGAGACAATTTTTGATATGACTGACTTGCTGTTCAATATCCATATTTAATCCCTTTCCTGGCGTCTTTACATGCCCTGTCCATCAATGCACTCATTCCTCTCTCAGCTTTACTCATGTATGAGACAATATACATTGCACAGGCATATGGATCAAGGATATATTGAATATCATGGTTAGCTCTCCATGCTGGTAGCAAAGCTTTCGTGTACGCATTCATTCTTATTTCTGATTACCTTCTGAAGGAACATTGTTGCTGCAGACAGTGAACTTTGATTTGAATAGCTTTGATAGTCATCATTCATGGGATATGTTTAAGTCAACAAGGAACTGATCAAATGTTATCTTTGCCTTCTTTCATGTCATTAATTAAGCACCATTTTTATTTTGTCATACCGTTTTTTTCACATTTGTCATGTTCATCTGCATCTGGTTCTAGTAGATACAAAATAACAGTTTCAGACATTAGTGGAATTGGATAGCCAAAATCAACAAACTGCTTTACCCTTCTGTTGACAAGTTTTGAGTGTCTGTGCAATTGGAATTTGAGTAGATCAGACTGGTCATGAGGTATATTAGCAGAACAAGACACATACCGGGGTACTTGTCAGTGAATTCTGTAATTTGTTCATTTGATTGATCATTATGTTTAGGAGCATTTTCCATCCAGACAACCATATGGATGTGTGGGGAACTTCTTTGTTGAAATTCAACCCATAACACTTTGACATGATCAGTGGGAGCATGATGACTTTTCAGAACTGTATTTATGACTTTTCAGAACTGTATTTATGAATTCTTATACTCCATGATCAAAAAATCTTGCACATGTCACAGGGTCAGACTGAAGTAATCTAGTTTTAGTTTTCCAATCCACAGAGTCAGGTTGTTCATCACTGTAGTCTTTCTTGTCAATTAATTTACCAAGAATCTAACCCTTTACCTGCTGAACTTCCCCATGGGAATACATGTTATACCGGTACACTGAATAGCCTGGTAAATTTAATGTGGTAAGGGTGTACAGAATTGAAGGCATGCATGTACATCATTTCTTTCAAATAATGTCATCATATTATACATCAAATTGAAGCTCAGAAATTTTCAATTCCACTACGATGTCATTTTATTTCAACAATGTAACATTAATCATAAATTTCAAGGATTTTGACCCAAAGTCTCGAAAAATTGTATAATTTTACAACTGGCAGTTACATAATCAATGGGCACTCACTCACTGGGGCACTCACACGGTAAAATTTGGAAGTCCAATCACATGAACACATTAGCTGTGAATTTTGGGGTAAATTCTGCATTTTTCCCTCTAAAAGTTAGCTTTTAAAATGCCAGTTTTGGTAAAAAAATATCATGTTGAATTTTAAAGATTCTTGTACATGAGTTCTTTCAAATAATGTCATCATATTGTGCATCAAATCGAAGCTCAGAAAATTTCTAATTTCAATATGATGTCAAATTATTTCATCATTGTAACATTAATCATAATTTTTAAGGATTTTGACCCAAAGTCCGTAAAATTGTATAATTTTACAACTGGCAGTTACATAATCAATGGACACTCACTTGCAGGGGTACTCACATGCTAAAATTTGGAAGTCCAATCACATGAACACATTAGATGTGAATTTTGGGGTAAATTCTGCATTTTTCCCTCTAAAAGTTAGCTTTTAAAATGCCAGTTTTGGTAAAAAAATATCATGTTGAATTTTAAAGATTCTTGTACATGAGTTCTTTCAAATAATGTCATCATATTGTGCATCAAATCGAAGCTCAGAAAATTTCTAATTTCAATATGATGTCAAATTATTTCATCATTGTAACATTAATCATAATTTTTAAGGATTTTGACCCAAAGTCCCGAAAAATTGTATAATTTTACAACTGGCAGTTACATAATCAATGGACACTCACTTGCAGGGGTACTCACATGCTAAAATTTGGAAGTCCAATCACATGAACACATTAGATGTGAATTTTGGGGTAAATTCTGCATTTTTCCCTCTAAAAGTAAGCTTTTAAAAATGCCAGTTTTGGTCAAAAAATATCATGTACTGACATTTATGTTCAACATATAGATATCAAATTCAAAAGATTCATGTACATCAGTTCTTTAAAATTATGTCATCACATTATACATCAAATCGAAGGTCAGAAAACTTTCAATTTCAATATGACACTAAATTATTTCATCATTGTAACATTAATCATAATTTCCAAGGATTTTGACCCAAAGTCCCGAAAAATTGTATAATCTTACAACTGCAGTTACATAATCAATGGACACTCACTTGCAGGGGTACTCACATGCTAAAATTTGGAAGTCCAATCACATGAACACATTAGATGTGAATTTTGGGGTAAATTCTGCATTTTCCCTCTAAAAGTAAGTTTTTAAAAATGCCAGTTTTGGTCAAAAAATATTACGTATTGACCTTTATGTTCTACATATGAATATCGAAATTAAAAGATTCATGTACATCATTTCTTTCAAATAATGTCATCATATTATGCATCAAATTGAAGCTCAGAAAATTTTCGATTTCAATATGATGTCAAATTATTTCCACATTGTAACATTAATCATCATTTTAAAGGATTTTGACCCAAAGTCCCTACAAATGTATATTTTCCAAGACTTGGAGCCACATTATCACTTATTCTAGAACCCATGGGTTAAAATTTTGAAGTACATTCACTTTAACACATATGTTTTGATGTGCATTCTGGGGTAAATTATTTTTGACAATTTCTTTTATCTTAAGGGCTCTCTATATTTGTCAACATGTGGCTAGAATGTTGTCAGATGTATAAGACAGTTGGGCAGTGCTGTTCTGTTCAGGGTTGTAAATTTCTCAAGGGTTCCCAAGTCACATGACTAGGCTTCCCTCTCTCATTAGCATATCAATGAAATCATCTCAGGAGACAAAAGAATTGATATATATATATATATATATATATATTTGGGTTCTAAATTTATGCCTTGAGGGCTAGTTTTAGTGATCAAATTGTAAAGAGAAACACTTGCAGGTTTGTAATTTGTAGTAGGGCTGTCTTTGCATGAGGATTGGTCAGGCCATCGACTGCAAAAAGAGACTGGCCAGCAGTACTAAACCTTGTGTCTGAAGATATGTGTCTTGTCAATTGAACCAGCACAATATGTAGTGCTTGCAAAGCATTTTTGGGAATTCAATTAGCCTGTGACATATATATCAAGCTGTTGAAAACTATAGCAACACTGCATGTACCCAGTACACTGACATCATCAAAATATCATGTCCATTGTCCTGTAATCTTGGCAACATCAAACTGCTTTGTGGTTTCTGCATTAACCAGGGCTCGAAATTAGCGGTAGTCTCGCGTCCACAGACTACCAACTTTTCCCTGGGGCTACCAAAGTCCATGAAATGGTAGCCCACATGGACTACCAAATCCTGGGACATGAAATACTTGGCGTACGTGCAATGTCCATCGCTTTCGGACGAGCTGAATGCAGTCAACATGCAGTTTCATTTGTTTGAAGCAATTGTCCTTTCATCTGTGAAGAGTTTTTTCTGGTGACTATTACAATTTTCACTGCTATGTTGTTGTTTTTACAAGATGCAGAGCGTTTGATACTAGAATGTTGAGTTGCTTTTCCGTGCTCAGTCTTTGCAAGTCAGTTCACACTATTGATCGGCAGCATACAAGACGCACTTGTGTCAAGTTTTGGGGTTTTGATGTTGAAATTTCACTCAAAATTCCATTGAATATAGCATACTCAGGAAGAGAGCACAAATTTCATTGCATAATTACCTCAACTGTTACAGTCAATTATTAAAAATCTTATTACAATAATTGCCCTTTGAAAATCTTTATATTTGGACCAGTTGCCATCATGTAAAACAAATGTTATATCATTTTTGGCAGTCAACGTAGCAATCCTACGTGTATACATGTATGGAAATCACTTCTAGCTTGCTCAATAATTAATGTCAAGTCTCACCAACATATTGCCTATTCGAAAATCATTGTACATTTTGTAAAAGTTTCTGAAGCAAGAGTTCATGATCAGATGTTTTTTCATCAGAAATTCCAGCATTTTGTGCTATGATATTATCCATCTACTGTTGGTTTATGAGGAGAATTGGAATGCCATGGAGCTTAGACAATTCTAATGTTAGGGACTGGTCAGTTTCTTCGCCCGGGGGGGGGGGGGGGGTCACCCTGTTATTGACTTTGGTGATAGGGGTCACCATGTTTTCGAAATGCCCAATAGGGGCAGTGTGTTTTTGAATTTCGACACCGGCTCATACTTGCCTGAAGTGCACCGTGCCAGCCACAAATTTCATTCAGTTGCATTTTTTGATGCACCCTTTGGGCGCGTAACTTTAATAATAAAAAGACATATTTTTCAGAGCTCCCTCAAAGTGCGAAACTTAAATATATAAGACAATATCTCAGAGATAGCTGTATGTGTAAAATTTTTCGGCATGTCCTTCGAGCGCGAAACTTTAAAATATCAAACATATTTTTTAGCATGCCCTTCTGCCACATAACTTTCATACATCAGACATGTATGTATATCAGAGATATCTGGATGTTTAATATTTTTTGGTAGCCTTTTGGGCGTAGTACTGTAATATATGTCAGAAATAATTTGATGTCTGCAGAAGTTGAAAGTCTGTTTTGCAAAGTGTACTAATCATTATGAAATCTGCGGTTCATATGAAAACCATGACCAGTTCCTAATACTTTTCTGTTTCCTCTATTAGAATTCTGTATCAGAAAGCAACATGCACTAATATTTCACAATCACTGAATCACATTTTTTCTTACAACAGTTCTGGACATGTGGGTTATGCATACAAAGTGTGGAATACATTTACAGCTCATTCAAAATACTGTATTCAAACTTTAGAATTGTTCCTATCTTACTTACAACTGACATGACATACAAAATAACTGAATGTTTAAATTTACCCCCAAAATTATATATATATATATATATATATATATATATATATATATATATATATATATATATATATATATATATATATATATATATATATATATATATATACCGTATATATATATAATTTATATATATACCGTATATATACTATATATGTACTGTATATATATATATATATATATATATATATATATATATATATATATATATATATATATATATACGGTATATATATATACCGGTATATATATATATATATATATATATATATATATATATATATATATATATATATATATATATATATATATATATATATATATATATATATATATATATATATATATATATATATATATATATATATATATATTAGAAACTGGATGGATTGAAACACTTCCACGCTGGGTTGTTCAGATCATGATGTCTTTATTGTACCTCCTCAAAACACAATGTTTTGTTCTAAAGTTAGAGCTTCGTCAGGTGTATACTGAAAATGGAATATACAGAAATGAAGTTGAGATAAGTACACCTTACAAAGATGGGATTGTGTGATGCGATACTAACTAACTTGTTTGTCTGAAAATATACATGAGTAAAGAGTGTAAAGGGACTGACCTGGAGGTTACAAGGAAAAACGACACTTGTTGGTCAGACACCTATAGGGATGGAAAGTGGCCTGCAGATGTGTTAGCGTACATGCTTTTATACACTAACCCTGATGTGTGGTGGCGCTGTTTGAAGCTCATTTGAATATTGGGTAGACATTCATGCCGGTAGGAAACAGTGTGTCTAGTTTTTTGATCCACAGTGATTCAATTCGTTTTCTTAATTTGTCATCTTATTTGTTTACTTGTATGATTTCTATGATTGTAATATCATTTATGTCGTGTTCGCTGGAATTGAAATGAATGGCTACTGGAGTGTCTCTTTTCAGATGATGAATTGAGGATAGGTGATTGTTGAAACGGAGACGGAGTGATGTTTTTGATTCTCCCACATATTGTTTAAGGCAGCATTTGCATGTCAGTAGGTAAACAATACCTTTGGAAGTGCAGCTAATGTTGTTTCTTATTTCGTAAGTGTTGTTGTTTACTGTGCTGTGGAATTGTGTTGTGTCTGATGTGTGTTTGCAGATGTTATATCCCCTGGTGGATTGACACTTACAGAGAACACCACATTAACCCGTCAAGCCATTTTGCAAAATGCCTAGTGAGACAGGGAGTCATTTGGCCAGATAACAAATAAATTGGCGATCAACTTCACTGGTTGGGTACAGCAATTGCAAACACTAAAATCAGCGGGTAATCTCAATCCGTGTCAATAGACCTTATTCTTAAATGGCGGACGAGATCTCGTTTAGCCCGAGAAAGCGCGTGAGTTGTGCTTTGGGGGGCAACTTTACTTCCGGTTTACAAGTCATGCATGGCATACGACAGTGATGAGCAGAACACAGCCAATCTTTAAAAAGTGTATACTCTGACCTCCAAAATACTGAAACGGTGGAAGGCGTCTGAGCTGAAAGCATTTCTAAAGGATCGCAATATATATCTCTCTATGGTTCGATCAATTTCAAGAGGACTGGACGAGAGACCTTAAGCTTAAATGTATTCCTAGTGATTTTGGCATGGAGAAAATGAAAGAATGGTGACTCCATGCGGCAATACAAAACTCTGCGATCCTATCGACTGTTCCATGCAGGCTATGTACAAAACATAGAAGCTAACAATCAAACTAGATTTTGATGTAATAAAGGGAAAGCGGCTCCCCACATCGCCTACACTATTTTTATGTTCTCTGTTTTCATGTTTGATTTTGTGTGTTCGGCTATTGGTGTAGATATAAGCCATGGCTAGACGTAGCCGTAATCGGGCTGTCAAATGACAGTGTGATCATTTGACGCTACGTTTCGAAACAAAATATTTCTGTCATACATAACAATCTATATATCGGGTATAATATTGATACTAGACAACACAGGAAAGACTTGCTTTGTGTCGTGGCACGCCAGATTTGTGAAATTGCCGATTTACCTCAGGCTGGGACTCTAATAATCTATACTAGACAATTCCAAAATGACTTTGCCTTGCGTCTAGACACACCCGATCTGTGAAATCACAGATATTTACTTCATCTTTATCGGCAATTGGGACTCTAATATCGATACTAGAATGACTTGCCTTGTGTCTCTGGCACGTCTGGTCTATGTAAAATTGCCGATGAATATTAAAAAGTTTATGAATCGGTGAAATGACATATAAGACTAATCTCTTCTTTGAAAGTAGCCATATGCGCTACAGGAATCGTGTCCACCCATGACTTCCATATGCACTGTACGCACGCATGGCTTCCCGGAAGTAACGTTGCCCCCCAAAGCAAAACTCACGCGCTTTCTCGGGCTAAACGAGATCTTGTCTGCCATTTAAGAATAAGGTCTATTGTGAATTATTCTTCATTCGATACAGTTTATTTTCTAAGATACACCATGAGAGAAATGGTTTGTACCACTGTGTGATGTTTACGCAGCCTGTAGTATCAGTATCCATTTATAGCCAGAGTTGGGCTTGAACCTGCTGACTTTTGTATAACAATCACTGTACCAGACCACTGAAGTTGACCGCCAATTTACTTGTTATCTGGCCAAATGACTCTCTGCTTTACAAGGCATTTTGCTAAATGGCTTGACGGTTTAATGTGTCGTTCTCTGTAAAGAAACCGGCCGATTACCTGTGTTGGCGTCGGTAATATCTGATCAAACCAACAGGTCCCAGAGATTTACATTACGTCGATATAAAATTATCGGTTTGTTAGGTATGGCTTGTTTGCATTTGGCTGACTTGTGTAATATGTGGAAATTGGAGTTCATGATGTGACGCAAATTAGGGTTGCAGGGATTGAAAGTGGTGACAAAGGGGAAACGGGAGTCTCTTTTTAGTTTATGATATTGGAGTAGAGTCGATCTGGGGATAGATCTGGCACGATTTATTTGTTCGGTGGGTAGGTTTTCAGGGTAAGCCCGTTCCATTAATGCTTGTTTAAGTGTGACAAGGCGTACATTTCTCCATGCTAACTCTGAGCAAATGCGACAAATGTGTATAGCAAGCCCATATGGAACGCCGAGTTTTATATGCCTAGGGTGGGATGATATGAAATGTAAGTATTGATTTGTGTGGGTGGGGTTTTTCATACAAGTCTGTCATTATTCTACCATTTTTGTTGGCATGAACTTTAAAATCAAGAAAAGGAATGGACGTTTGTGAATGCTTCATCTTGAATTTTATGGTATGATGAAACGAATTAATGTATCTGTAAAAATCCATGATGGCATTTAAGTTGACAGTGAATAAGCTGAATACATCGTCAATGAATCTGTACCAGAGAGAGAGGGGTACATGTACTCGGCACCTCCATAAGGAGTTTGCTTTCCAGATCTCCCATGAAAATAATGGCATACATGTAACTTGGGGCCATTTTCTGGCCCATTGCTGTACCATGAATTTGTAAATAGTGCTCATTGTTAAAAACAAAGTTGCTGTTGTATAGAACTAATTTGAGGAAACGTATCATTGTAGAGGTTGGTGGGTTTTGAATGATTCTTTGATCGAGGGCTTTCTGACAAGCCTCGATGCCTTCTTCGATGGGTATACAGGGCTCGAAATAATACCTGTCTGCCTGTCCCGGACAAGTGAACTTTGGTCTGGGACAAGTAGTTTTGAAAAGTACTTGTCCAAGTGGACAGGTAGCTTTTATCAGCCTGCAACCAGTATTTCAACCTACTGACTACAGCAAATATTCATAAGTTTAAATTTATGTACCTTTTAAAATTTTGAAAAGCATTATTTGGATATTTACCTGTCAGAAAAAAGTAAAAGAAAGTTTGATAATATCTAATCACTGTTTACAGGAGGCAGCCATGTTGATTTATCTAAGGTCACGTCTCAAATCTCGTAGATTTGAGTTTGAGTTTGAGTTGAGTTTACTTCATCAGATGAAAATACTATACATAACAAGAAAAGAGGAATGTTTACATAAACTTCAATCTAATGGGGTCACGGAAATAGTTCAATCAGAACTAGTCTCAACCGTGACCAGTGTAGCTATGATTATCTGTTGAAATTAATACAAGGACGTGACTGTGTACATATTATAAAGAATACAAATCTGGGTAGAAAGAAGTTAATTGATTATACATAAAATCTGTTAATGGACATTATATTACCATGCCCTGCTCGTCGCATCTTGATTGGTCGAGCTGAACCACGTGACTGACCACAAATACACAGTAATGGTTTGTTTATATGCCCGTGAATATGAATAATAAGATTAACAACTCAAAGTATTGTAACTTTACAGCTCAAACGTAAATCATAATCAATCAAAAAATAAAATGGAGCACTTGTAGGTCAAGTTGAGATACTTTTTTCTGAAAACATCTCCGGATTTGCCAATTTTTACAGCGCGCGTGACAGTGCGTCGCGTATTGCTCAGTTTCTGGGGCCCAGTTGTCGTTCGCTCCTGAAATTTTCGGAAATTTTGACGGTTTTCTTGGGTTCGCTGATAATATAATGGAAATAACAGACTCCGCTCTGACCATTAACATTTATTTGTGGGCGCGGGCTCGAGGAAAGCCAAATTAACGGGCTCGGCAAGCCTCGCCCGTTAATTTTTGGCTTTCCTCTCGCCCTTGCCCACAAATAAACGTTAATGGTCAGCGCGTCGTCCGTTATTTCTATAATATTCGTGTACAAATAAACTAGCTGATATAAATAAATAAATTGTATCAGTAAAATGGTAAACCAGAAACAGGAGGTTTAATGGTCAATACATGTAGTGGAAGATCATGCATGATCCACTAATGATGAAGTAGATGGACTTTCAAAGTTTGTTTAAATGTATGTCTACAATTTATACGTTTAATCACAGGCGACCCGATAAGTTCTGAGTTTTTCACACTGTTTTCTCTATCATTTTCACTTCTTTCTTCATGCTCTGAATGATCGGAATATATAAAATAAATGGTTTATATAACCTAACCTAGCCTCTGTGACTCTTTATTTATTTTACACTCCATTACAAGGACGTATATCTCTCATACACGCATGCTGTAATTAATTAGTCAACACAACTAATTATGCTAAACCGTGGACTTATCAGAGGTTGGTCAACATCGGAAAGATAGTGATGTTAATGAAAAAGGAGAAGGTATGAAGATCTTGGGAAACATGTCCCGAGGACGTCCGTAAACCTAGTGGACGCTTATATATTCATGATATGCGCAAACAAACACTGCTCATTATTCAAAAATAAACGGGAAGTTAGATCGAAAGGAACGCTGGAAACGCGCATGCTTTTCGTTGCCAAGCGCCAAATTCTAACATAACTAATTATGGTCCTGCTCCATGTAACAAATGCCACCCAGAAAGTATCGACCGACCAAGCAGAAAAAGATCACCGGAGTGGCCGTTTCATGAGTTTTTCAACAAAATTATATAGATGTATGTTTCACGTCGTCGTTTTCTGGGAGTGTATATACCAAGTATAATTTACAAACCGCGTCGTGATTCAAGGCACAATGGTGACACATTAGCAACAGCACGCACTGGAGAATTTTTGCCAGCACTGAATTTTTTAAACCAGTCACCTTCATTTCTCTGCACTCGCTATTAACTCCATGTCTACCGGTAACATATCGTTATTTACTGTCTCAAAGTACGTACCAGCAACAGGCCTTTGACGTCAAAGTCGGTTGTTTTCTGGTATACGGTAGCAACCAAGCTCATGACTAGAATGACTCTACGGCGTCAAAGAGTTAATCTCGCCGGTTACTTTTTTCGCCTAATAAAAGAGGGTTGGTCGCTACGGAGCTAGTTTCTAGCTCCATGGTTGCTACTAGTCTAAGGAATTCATCGATTTTCAATCGCGCCTTATGCTGTTAGTGCACAAAATTCCCGAAAGAAGCGGCGCACGGGCTATAAAACTTCTTTTGTACTGTTAGGCTAGCTTTGGGTCCATAGCTGTGGTGTTTTCGGACGGGATTTACGGTCAAGTGGGAACGTCCATGTTCTGCCCAACAGCACGCTTGTCGCAACTTTGTTTGTCGATATTTCGAAAATTTTCCACCCAAATTGCCAACACTCATCGACAACATGGTTATTAGGGGCCTACCACTACCAGGAATCCGCTCAAAAATCACCAAACTATCGCCGTTTTCCAGCTTTTTCCGACATGACTACTCGCAGACCGTTCTTTTTCTGGCGTACAAGCGATTGACGAGGCTCAGTGCAGCCCGTCACTAAAGTCACGTCAGCTGTGACCTCGCAACATCGAAACACAAACTGACATCACCGATGATGTCGGCCACTACGTTAAGAAGCCTGTGAGAATTTTTACCAGCTCTGTGAATTTTTTAAACCAGTCACCGTCATTTCTATTCACTCGCTATTATCTCCATGTCTGCCGGTAACATATCGTTATGGAGAAGTTTAGTTACACGTAATTACGTTCCATCATCAGCTGATCAGTGATAACCATACGTCGCGTACGTGTAGAACATAAGTTCGGAACGGCAAACAACACCTCTACACATACAAAATGTCACAATTACGTGTAGTATTTTTTAGATATTCTTGATTATTTCCGCGAATTTAGACAAGAAACCTTGTAAACTATCATGGAAAACATCTTTGATATCATAATATTTCGTAGAGTTTGCACCAGCGTAAGAAGTACTTGCTATATGATTTCCTTACATGGACGAAATGTTGTTGTCTCATTCCACTTGTTATCTGACGCCGCCCCAAAGAGTTCTCCAAACCATATAAAAAACTGTATAAAAGAAAATCGGCTGATTTAATTCGAGGATACGAGCTAGAATATTCCTCATATAAAAATTAATGTTTCTTAAAACCATGTCAAAACTTAAACGAATTTCCAATGTTTGTGAGAAAAAATACAGCAAAATTATTATTAAGGCAGACCACCGTCCCTCCACCCACGGACGGTGGGCAGACAAAACCTTAGCAACACCACCCGATTGAGAGAACCACGTACACGAACTTTGACCCTATTCAAAATCAGACTTGTCCCTGGGAAATATGTTTACAAGTTTGCCCACATATAAACGTAAAGGTCAAAGGTTTCAACTTCCGACTTCCTGCTTTACGGACGTCCTCATGCCATGAACTGCAGGCAAGGCACTGGCAGGGTTTGCACTGTTCGCGACCATTTAAACGTTTGAAATTAGAGTAGCTGACTCTCCTCGGCCATCGAAATACATTGGCTGCAGTAGATTGTGGATAAATGGTCATGACTGGCTGCAATTTGGTAATTTCTGGACACATTTCAGGAGAGCTTCTTACCTTCCCGTTTGAGTAACCATTCCTATCTTTCGCGATGTTGACCAACCCGTGAAATCCCTGATAAGTCCACGAATTAGCATAATTAGTTGTGTTGACTAATTAATTACAGCATGTGTGTATGAGAGATATACGTCCTTGTAATGGAGTGTAAAATAAATAAAGAGTCTCAGGTTAGGTTAGGTTAGGTTATATAAACCATTTATTTTATTTATTCCGATCATTCAGAGCATGAAGAAAGAAGAGAAAATGATAGAGAAAACAGTGTGAAAAACTCAGAACTTATTGGGTCGCCTGTGGTTTAATATGAGTGGAGAGTGAATTCCAAAAACTTGTTGCTGCATACCTAATTTGGTGTTTACTTAGTGAGGTTGATCTGTGGTTGGTAAAAGTTGTCTTGAGTAGAAAAACGGGTAGGATAGTCATGGGGAATTGTGTTGACGTAACGACCTTTGACGTAACGACCTTTGTCTTGGGCATAGTGAGACTCTCAGAGCTATCTCGACACCGAGGGCGCTGTCATGGCATTTTGCATACGATACAGACATGAGTTTGTTGAATTTCCCCGGATTCACTGATTGTGTTCTGTCAAAAACTTCCTATCAAACTAATTAAAAATGAAATTAAATTTCTCTGGACATTATGTCTCAGGTGAGTTGAATTAGTATAGTTTCTTAGAATAAATTACGCCATTTTGGACAGGTACTTTTCTCACTGGGACAGGCACTTTTTATTTTGACTTGTCCAGTGGACAGGTGGTTGAAAAAAAGTATTTCGAGCCCTGGTATATTAGGGTAAAGTGAGATGACATCAAATGTAACCATTGTACTGTTTGGAGGAAAATGCTTGAGTTCTTTGAGTAACTGTAAAAAGTGAGTCGTGTCTTTAACATATGAAGGCAACTTGGCAGCTAAAGGCTTAAGATGGTAGTTGATGAATTCAGAAATGCCTTGCGTGGGATGATTGATGGTAGAAATTATTGGTCAAAATGGAATCCGTTGTTTGTGAATTTTCGGTAACATGTAAAATTTGCCTGGTTGGGAATTGTTACAGATGAGAAAATCACGTGTTTCACTGCGGGTTTTTTGACAGCTGATTTGTTCCGTGCATAGTCGTCCTAATGAATTATTTATGAGCTCTCCTTACAGCACTGGCGCCATATTTAAAATTCGCTTAGGAGCTCCGTAAATATTGTCACACCACACACGAGAAACATAGCTACGGTAAGAAATTATACCATAGATATAATGTTAAACAATTGAAGTATATGTTTAAGAGAGCCTTTTCTTATGTCACACACTTGTGAAGCTTTTTGCCGTTACTGCATTGGCTGTGTACATTGCTCAGCTGTACACCAGGCATCGCTAATTACGTAGGCATCGATAATCAAGAAAGTTATTTTCAATCGAAATAAACCAAAAGTGAAAAATATAAAACGATACGATTTTTAGCTCACATTTGGTTTTACCAATGTGAGTTTATCGTATAGGCTAAAGTTGATGGCGTCTGTATGTATGTGTGTATGTATGTATGTATGTATGTATGTATGTACGTACAGTATGTCCGTCAACATCAAAAACACACAAACCGCTGCACGTTTCAGCTTGGTATTTGGTGTGTGGATGCATCCTGGGCTATAGATAAGATTTTGTTAAAATGAAGTCTGCATTGCCAAAATTATGCAAATGAGCTTACAAAATGTGAAAATGGTTAAGAATTAATAACTCAAGAACTGCTTTTTTGAATGCTTTGAAAACTTGTGTGCAAGTACCTTAGGTGAACCTTATACAGTTTTATGAATATTGTGAAGATATCCTTAATTTTGTATTTTTGCTGAATTTTTTTGTGATTTTTCTCATTTTCAGTAAAAATTCTTCTTCTCTGAAATCGCCAGCCCAATCGCTCTCAAATTTGGGTTGTCACTTTGCAAGGGTGTTACTCTTCTAATTTGTTGAAATTATGACAAAATTAGGAAAATTACTATTTTGGAACAATTTTGTCATTTTTGGTCAAAAAATTTTAGACAGTATTTCCTTTTTAAAACCCCTGGACAGACAGCTTTCATATTTGGTACACAGATGTACAGAGATGACAATAGTTAGGTATGTGGAAATTGTCCTGAAATATAAAAAATTGTATTTTTAAGACAATATTGTCATTTTTGGTCAAGAAAACTTTATCTCAACATTACTTGTTTGATAGCTTTGTAATTTGGTATAAAGTCCTCAAAAGATGTTATTAGATAAATTTCCTACTCAAAGTGTTGGGAAACCCCAAAATTTGTATATTTTTGTTACTTTTCTCAGTTTGTGACCTTAAATGACCTACACCAACCCAGGGTATGTTGTGAGACAATTTTGAAGGCTGTGAACATAATTTTGTCATATTTGGTACCAATGTGTAGGAAAATTTGATCCAGAAAACAAAGCTGAGGTGATATTTTTCATTTTGGACCAATTTTTGCAACTTTTCTATGTAAGACATACAAGAACTGATGAGAAATTTGGATCCAGGATAATTCCAGATGTTGTAATCACCACCCACAGTGGAAGGCATTTCACTATCTGTAACTAACTTAAGTGCTGTGTACATTAGAATGATAACACTCATGGCATTAATTAAAAATCTCCAAGGTTGTAAATGTACTTCCTGTCATTTGGTCTTATGTAATACCAAGGGGTGGAACATTTGATATTCAGGAGGGGGTAGGGTCTAGAAGATCGATGATGTAGCATTACTTTTTTACCAGATCCCTTGTGCATTTTTTGCCCGCTCCCACCTTTTCTTTTTATCAAGCCTTCTCTGTTTTTTGTTGTTGACATTTGCTTATGTATTTAGGATCTGCTTCTCGCATTGCTATAGAAGTTGATATATGCATGTTCCTAAAGATGACCTCCAGTACCTAAGTTGGAGACCTTATTTGCTTTTGTCATTCTTGTTTTTCCTGGTTTAAATATTTCTCGAATGGACCAATTCAAACCAAATGTGAGCACATAGTGTCCGTGACGGTATTTTTGTTATGATTGTCATGAATGTGCTGTGCAAGTTTGGTTGCAAAACTTGGCGAAATAAAAAATTTCAACCGGCGAGTTTTCAGTAATATTGGTTGAGCGCGAGTGCCAGCGATCGCACCACAGTAAACAACGGGAACGGCAGAGTAAATTCGACGCAGAAATCTCCTTGTTTCATTTTCCACAATTTTTAATATGTGGTTTTAAGGTTCGATACACGCTATCTTATGATGATTTTGAACAATCGTATCGTTTTAGATTTTTGAAAATGGTGGTTTTTATTTCATAATGTGATCGTTAAATTACGATGATAGCGGCAGCTCGAACACGTAACTGTGGCGACCATAGTAAACAATGGGAAATCTAACAACGGCAGAGTCAATTCGACGCAAATAATCTCCTTGCTTCAATTCCACAATTTTTGATCTGTGGTTTTAAGGTTCAATACACGCTATCTTATGATGATTTCCAACAATCGTATCGTTTTAGATTTTTGAAAGTGTCTTTTTTTATTTCATAATTTGCATGTTCAATTATCGTGTGAGCGCCGGGTCATCCCAGCATCTAAGTAACCCAGAAGTAACGATAACAACTCGGCTAAACATAATTTCATAACTCTAAAGGACCCCTACCAACCTCAAAGCCATGTGTAACCGTTTAGAATAACATTCAAAAACAACCATTCATAAACTATTTCATTGGTTTTTGTTAGGTAGACTAAGGGTTAGACATGTTGACAGCCTGTCTACGAGCCTTGAGAATTAGGATGCCCCAGCCATTAAAGCGAGCTCAGCACTTTAACATTGGACAGTTTGCTGTAGAAAAGAAAAAAATACGTCAAGCATGTGAACAACAGGCACATTATGAAACAGAGAGCAATAAAAGCATCACTAGAAAGAAAAGGTTCAGTATAGGAGAATGGGCCAAAAAGCGAAATATAGTAGCTGGTGCACAAGAGAAAAAAAGAAGCATAGATAGTCGTATCCAAGTTTCTAAGAAAATGCTAAAGCAAGCCAAGCAAAGACTTGTTAAACTGAATAGAAAGATGGTTAATGTAAGACAGACAGAGACTAAGAACGTGAGAGTTGTGGGCAATTAAAGTGTAAATATTTATACATACACATGTGTGTATGTATGTATATTGTACATACTAATACATAGAATTATTTAATATAATATTAAAATGTATAATGTGATATACTATTACACACACACACACACACACACACATACCGGTATATATATATATATATATATTATATATATATATATATACCATACATATATATCATATATATATATATATATATATATATATATATATATATATGTATGTACTATAGATAACATATATATATGTATGTACTATAGATAATATATATATATATATATATATATATATATATATATATATATATATATATATATATATATATATATATATATATATATATATATATATATATATATATATATATATATATATAATGCTGACACCAGTTCAACATGCATATTGCCCTAATTGAAATTCAAGTGTCTTACCAATTATATTGATGGCCATTTTTTGTTAAAATTATTTATCTAAACAACAATTGTTTGAATACAATCTTAAGTGGCCTCTATCATGCATGTAGACATATTGATTGTTATCGTTTAAAGTAAGTTTAAAAAGGATGCAATTAAATGACAGCAGGTAGTGAGGATGTTTATTTGAAATTTTCAGATGAAATGTTTTGAAGAGGAAATCAGTGGTTTGTATGAATAAGTGTCACGTGACAGCAAACTTAAACCTGGAAATAGTGAACAATTAAATCTGAGCAGAACCAAGCAGTATAAGCGACGGAGACTGACTCTTCAGTGTGCAGAAAAAATTCATTCTTCTGAATCAGTGTGCTCTTCTCAAGGTCAAAGTTCATCCAAAGCTTCTGATGCTGCTTTGCATGGTCTTTGGCATTCACTGATCACTACAGCTTCACCAAGTCAACTACAACCCTATTTGTCTAATTCATCCAAAGTGATAAATTATGTTCTTCCCTCTGTTCTCAAACCATCAAGCAGAGATTTACAGAATGATGAGGGTAATATGATTAGAAGTTTGAAGTGTCTGTACAGAAATACATTGCCATAAGGAGAGCCGAATTGGATTATATACCGGTAATGCAGAAATATAAAAAAAAACTGACTCCATACAAGAAAGTGATATCCTTCATTACAAGCCTAGATATAGGTGATCTAATTCCGGTTGTAGTTGAAGGCAAAGCTGTTGGTCTTAAACGTCCAATAATGCCAATGCTTTTGAAATTAGCATAGTTATATTTAAAAATGGAGGAAAATAATAAATGTGACCTGTGTTGGTTTAGGCAACCCAATTGTTTCCAAAGTGCTCTGTGGTCAGATGCAGCTCCCTTTGGCAAGCGCATAATCAGGCCACAGCCTGGCTAATTAGCTTTCTTAATGTTTATACCCATAGGCTTGCTAGTCCTGATCATAACTTTTTACTACTTTGGGCAAACCTCAAAGAAGATGATGAGTACTAGTACATGAGAAATTATGCTGAGAGTATTACCTCTGAGTTACAAGCCATCATTACTGAGAAATATGACATTTTGCAGCACAAGGTGTCATTCAGAGTTTCCCTTCTACCATTTGACATGAAGGGATTGGCCTTTAATGCTTCAGGGGAGTTTAGCAATTCTGCAAAGTATTTCTCATCTTTTGCAAACGTTTCCATGAGTACACTAAATGCCTCATTGGGTCCAAACAGTAAATGGCATAAATGGGATTATGAAAAATGAATTCTTGATGCAGCAGCTGTCAGTAAAATGAAGAGTACTCAAAACAAATCTATCAAACCCAAAACAGCAAGGGCAAAAATAACAGACTTCATTGCAAAACGCTAGACAGGAATTTGTACCACCCCTTGGACAATTTATCAATTGTGCTAAAATTGAGCCGCTTCATTGCAAGAATAATATCTGTGGCAACAATTAATACTTCTGCATTTTACTGACAGATGCTGTATCAAGAAGTAACAAGGAATTTTTGTGTGGGGGTGTGAATCTGAAAACACTGCCAAGCAACTGTACAGTGTACAAGTTCTTGGAAGTGCTGAAGTTTAAAGTAAGAGCTGTACAATAAAATAGTAAAGATGTACAAAGATGATTCAAATGCATCAGTTGCGAAATTTGACTTTAGATTCACTGGAGAGGAATCTAAAAAGCTATGTAGAAATTACATACATTTGGTGTTCACTTTGTGTAGCAGTCAAGATAGTGACAAAAGAAAGTTCCGCCAATCAGTGTTGGTGTTTATTGATATGCTGTTGAGAGACATGACCTCTCCCATCTGCAGGTTCAATATTATCAGAAATAATGCGATGGCATTGGGAAGGAAATTACACTGATTTTCAATGCATACTATCTATTTTTGAATATAAATTCAACTGTTTGGCACATAGGTCACATAGTCCCTTTACACACTGAAGAAATTCTGGAAGAATTTGGTCATGGCCTTGCATTGAATACAATGGAGGGCCGTGAGTCAAAACATCAGCGATTAGCTCTGTATGCAAAGAAGTCAACCGCTCAGAACAGATGGCAACTAGTCTTTCGCCATGAGTACATTATCTTATACTGGCTTAGGTTTAATGACATGTCTAACACATACAGAAGACGCCGCAAAGCCATGATGAAACCAAAGAGAAAGACAATTACATTCCAAAAGAATGTCTTAATTGAAAACAAAACTGTTTGCATTTGTGGTAACAAAAAGGAGCTGACGGAAAATAAAGTGTGCCATCTGTTCTGTGTGGATCATGAATGATATTGTAAAGTCATGTGAGAAAGGACTCATCACAGCTAGGCTAAAGAAAGTGTGTGGGTAATAATAATGTACACATGCACACTTGTGTAGAAGCAGACTGTATCATGTATTTAGGCCAGAGAAAAAAAAAATCTTGTTCATCGGATTTTTTGGACCAAGTCCCAGGAGCGGCGAGCGAAAATTTTTTTTTTATTTTTTTTTTAGGCCGAAGGTAAACGCGGTTCTCTGGCATTTTTGCACTGATGCAGACAAGGCAAAATTATTGTTTCCCTTTTTACCAGAAATATCTCAGACAAGAAACACTGATACTGGTAACTGAATTCAATACTATATTTCCCAACAATAACATAGGCCATTACATTCACAGTTAGTGTTTGCACAACATATTCTTAGCATTTCAACATTCTCTCAGAATAAAACTGAAATGTACAGCAAATCACTGAAATCCAACAATTCAGTATTGTCCTTTAATATTGTCCTGGTGGGACCTAGCATCTGAGTTTTTTTCATTTTACTTTGGCCCCATGTTTTGGCCTCTTTACCACTGTCTCTACACATTTTACACAATGGTCTAACAACATTGTATAGTCATCATTCAGATTGTACTTTAACATCGACGCAACCATGTGTTTTGTCATTGCCGTAAATTTTTATACTTTAGATGCAATTTTCATTCAATCGGATGCACCGTTTATCTGCTGTCACGATCTTGTTGAACAAATCGCCGAACGTAATATCAGGACAAACACTGCACTGAATAGCGTCTCTGGAACTAACTGTTGGCCATCACGTCAAATGTTGGCGATCAAATTAATACTCATGATGTGACATGTACTAACCTTTACAAAACGAGCAAATTTCTGGCCAAATCGACCCACTTTGCGTCATGATTCGCCAAATTCAGACGTAACAACAACGTGTTGGCAGTCAACTAAGTCCGAACACGAATGAAGTCTCATTCAAAATCCCGTGCCAGCGAAAACCCGACACAGTGTACGGCGCCACCAGCGGCAGTACTAAAAATATTTGTAATGCGGAAGTAAGAATTTGCCGCGATCAAAAAAAATTCCAAATATGCCAAAGTACAAGCGGCGATTCCGATGAACAATTTATTTTTTCTTCCTGGCCTTATCACTTAAAATATACTGTAAAATAAATGTTACAATTTTCACTGTAGTCAATGCATGCCCATGATCAAACTCTTTCAGAATTTCCTGTTCTTTGAATTTATTATGTACGCTAGTACATAACTATATTTCTAAGGAAATTAATGTTTTCAGAATGTTTGAAACTTCATTAAAAACATGGCAGAGTGAATAAACTCTGTAACTGAATTAGGTGAGTTGAATAAAACTTGAAAAAATTTTTAATTACATATTGGATAGAAATAATTTTTTAAAGTTCTGTGAGTGAATAAACTCTGTAATTGAGTGGAATAAAATTTTGAAAAAATGTTTAATTACATGTTTGATAGAAATGAATTTTTAAATTTCTGTGATTGAATAAACTGTGTAATTGAGTTGAATAAAATTTTGAAAAAATGTTTAATTACATGTTGGATAGAAATAAATTTTTAAAGTTCTGAGAGTGAATAAACTCTGAAATTGACTTAAATAAAATTTGAAAAAATATTTAATCACATGTTGTATAGAAATGAATTTTTAATTTTCTGTGAGTGAATAAACTCTGTAATTGAGTTGAATACAATTTCGAAGAAAAGTGGAACTACATGTTGAATAGAAATAAATTTTTAAAGTTCTGTGAGTGAATATACTCTGTAATTGAGTTGAATAAAATTTGAAAACAATGTTTTATGACACATGTTGGATAGAAATAGATTTTTGAAGTTCTGTGAATAAATAAACTCTGAGATAAAATAAGGTAAGTCAAATAATATTTGAAAAAAATGTTAAATTAATTTTGGATAAGAAATAAAATTCCATGGTCCCACATTCAACAGATAATTCTTGTACACTCTTGATTTTTTTGTAGACTCTTCACACACTAAATGGAACAATTCAACGATTTAAACTCAGTGGCCATAGAACAGTTAGCCACATAACACTATAGAAATAAATAAACGCTGAATCCTGAAATTTACTGGCAGTGTCTCAGTATTCATGAGTCCAACTGTAATCCAAAAATTCCTGTCACTGCAAGTGCAATTACTGTCCATGTTGAGGGACCCCGTGAGCGTTTCAGTGACCATAGTGGAAGCTAATACTGGCAACTTCTCTGGTGCAGGAATATTTAATTACAAATGGCTGGTTCATATCCGCAACAAGCCTTTCACCCCAGATTATCTTCTTCATCACATCATCTGAACTGATCTGTTCCCCCTCAAGTCTAGCTCTCGTTATCAGGTACTTGGCCTTAGTCACCATAGTCATTTTCAGAGTGATGGATGCTGATGATGTGTGCTTTTCAATGCCCATGCTGTTACGGGTCGCATACCTATCAACCATGCAAAACACTTCCTTTGGGAGATTGCAAGTGAAGGTATTTTGCCAGGGTGATCGCACAGACGGGTTGAGACGCAATCTGCTACAAATAGCCATATTCCAATGAATCATATCTCTCGAGCGAAGATTGGGTGGGTACGTGTTCGCCAATGTAACTCTTGCCTGGTGCCTAGATTCTTTTCTACAACACTCTGGGCTAAATCTCGCAATTCCGAAAACAAATTCAGTACAGCGTCATACTCTGTCATACTCAAACGTTCCTTCCTGGTCTCCCTTTCTGCATTTTTTTAGAGCGCTGACTACATTTGACAAAACAGCTCTGGGCGCTGCCATGTTGGTTGCGCTTGCCATCGCTCAACCGATGGTGGCGCTGTACTGAACAAATAGCGTGTGTTTTTCCCCGTAGTGTTTGTTTGGATATATTACCTTGGTGGAACTTGTCATTGATAGCTGCTTTAATGGAAGTGTTGATACGATTCGTTGGATCAAATTTGAGTCTTTTATAGTGTTTGTGATTGTTCAAAATACTGTTTGCTTCTGCAATGGAGTGGGTTTTATCCATGATGACTATAGGGGATCCCTTATCAGCAGGGTTTTATGACCCAGTCTTTCCTGCCTGTGATGGATGTAAGTGCGATTCGTTCTTCACTGGTGAGATTGTCTCTAACTTATTGAAGATGGAGTGGTCTCTAATGTCGTTATTGGTTTCTGTGATGAACATTTCGAGATACTGGTCACGGTTAGGTGGTGGAGGCAACAAGCTTTTCTAACGAAATATGTATATATATATATATATATATATATATATATATATATATATATATATATATATATATATATATATATATATATATATATATATATATATATATATATATATATACGCACACACACGCACACACACACACTGAATTATTGACTTTATATTGCACCTTTTGTTTTACCTATATATATATATATATATATATATATATATACACACACACACACACACACACACACACACACACACACACACTGAATTATTGACTTTATATTGCACCTTTTGTTTTACCTTTGTTGCACACAGGGGGAGTCACCCTGTTTTCAAAAGTTGGAATAGGGGGCCACCCTGTTTTCGAAAGTTGGAATAGGGGGGTCAGCCACTTTTTGACATCGGCAAAAAATAATCCAAGGTTGTCTTCATTGGAACACCAAGCAGATAAAACATCCATATGAGCAAATTATTCTGTCACTGTCACAGAACGTCTGCAATACTCTCACTCGTACTTCATGTGTCAAAACTTACTGTTCAGTACTGCCACGCACATCATTGCTGTCATAGTGAACACAAATACAACACAATCCTGCAACGAATGTACACAGAATGGCAACAGAAATAGTCTTTTAATGGAAAGATCTCTATAGACGGGTAAAGATCCAGTTTGGAAATTTGAATGAAGGGCTGTCCTTAAGGTCTCTTGAAGGACAAGATTCACTGTGTCTTAAATTTTATAGTCTGCTGCAGTCAAACTATATATTTACACACTGTTGTTTATTTTTTCACTATTGTAGCTTTCTTAAAGGTTTTTAATATCTGAAAAATTCAAGGAATTGAACCAATATCTCTAAATGGTCATTTAAGTTACAGGCTGTCTGAAAAAAAATTGATTTTTAAAACAGTTGACTGCTGTGTTTCACATATGTAAAATTGAGAATGAATCTGAGCCAATTATAGTACATGAGGTATGAATTAGGTTTACATGTATTGCCTCCACAGTAAAATTGTCTGTATGTTCTGGCCAGAGTCATGTGATACATATATTTTGTGTGAGTAGAAACATAAAACATTGTAACCATTATGGGCGCAATGTGTGTGTATGCATTTCAACCATGCTTTATGCCTGCATATATCATTCCCTCCAAACCATTGATCAAATAACAAAACAGTCTTTCCAGATCTCTTGGGAATTTCACCAACATGTAGCTATTTCACCGCATGCTTGCCAAGACTCTGATAAGTCGTTGCAAGTGCCACATACATGTGTTTAGAGCATGTTTACAATCATACTTAGTTACCATGGCAACCTGATGTATCTTCAAGAATAAAGAGATCTCAGCAGATGAACAAATAGAATGAGAAAGTGTAGCATACATAGTGCATTCATCTGACATGCCAACACATTTCCATTTTGACCCATTTCTCACAAACCGCTGTCAAGGCTCAGCCATCCCTAGCTACCGGTAGCTATAGCCAATCAGAAAAAGATTTGAATATCATATTAGAATACTCTGATGTGAATGACAATCTTAAGTTGTGGCAGACAGTGGTTTATGAATATAATATAATAATATCTATTTGTGATGACCTCATGTATCAGTGTTACAGGCAGAGCTGTAACATGTATGTCTCTTGCTGACAAGATGAAATTTTGAGCATGCCTAGAGAATTACATGTTGTTGTGCATCTAAATTTATTCAGGCAATGAACAATGTGCTTCAACTGTATCGAGCATAAACATTTACCAGCCGTTTGAATGAGAAAATATGATGAGATACCTTGCTAAGATCATTTGATTTATCCTAATGCATTTAAAAAACAAGATTGGACCAAAATGTGGCCACCTTGATTTAATTGCAAAGGTATTACACTGATTGGAAGCAATTAAATTCTAGGTGTTGGTTTCATTCAAACTGATGACACAATGTCCGAGCTAATATCTGAAAGACCAACATTTATTATGGATTATCCATGGAATGGAAAGTCAATATCCTCAAATAATTTAAATGGACAAAGGAATTATTCAATATTTTGAGTGAGAGTAATCACATCTTTTGGACCAATGAGATGGATCCGATAGTCAGCACAATCTGGTAACTTGGTATCAATATCGTAATTTAGAACAAAGAAATATTGGATTTTTACGTATCAACTTTACTGTCAAGTGTTGCTGTTTGTTACTTCAGGTGCCGCCAACTGGTAAATTTCATGAATTTCTCAAAATCATCACAAAACATGTTTTGAAGGCTGATATACTGATTTTTCTTATTTTTGACCTTGACCCAAAATTTGGAGGGGAAAGTAGAGCTGTTCGTTACTGCCCTCCCACTGGCATACACGGAAAATATGCCCTCCCACTGAATTTTGATGCCCACTGCCCTCCGGTATCTACAGTCTGCCCGCTCCCCACTCCCCACAACAATTCAAGCTCCCCGCTGCCCTCTCCCCACTACCAAAATTCTCCATTGCCAACTATATGCCGACTAGGCAACCTAGATTAACACAAAACCATGCCAGTAGTTAGCAGTATACTTGGAATATTGCTCCCCTCTAAGTTAGGCGCTTAATTTCTGCTCAAGTTCTATCAACCGCGCCGCTTTCCCCTCCCTCTACGTATTTTCCGGTGCCCACTGTCAAAAGTTTTCTCCCCGCCCGCTGAAAGTAATGAAATTTCTTCCCCGCCCACAGTAAATATCGATATTTTCTCCCCGCCCGCTGATTAGTTTTGTAATTTGCCCGCCCGCTGAAGAACTTCGCACGAACACCTTTTTGCACGAACAGCTTAGTTGGCGGCACCTGTTACTTTGTCTGATATTGTATTCAGAATTTTATGTATCCAAGGTCAAATACCCAGTATTTCAAAGTGTTCCCAGTACACTGTTCTGAGTCATCTTCTGTCAAGAGATTTGCAGTTCTGGACATGAGAAATGATGGACAGGCATGTGATTAATCAGCTTGGTGGAGGATGCGTGAGAGATGCTGTTTATTTGAGTGGCAATACCATGTGAAGATAGGACCAATTATTGACAAACCAATAGCTGACAAAAAAACACAGTAACTTGTGATCTTCAACTGAAAGACTCAGTTCCATGGTTTAATAACGCCATGGTTTTTTGCTCACGTGTTCACACAGGTGAGCATATGGTTTAGCCATGTCTGTCTGTGTGTGTGTCTGTGTGTGTGTGTGTGTGTGTGTGTGTGTGTGTGTGTCCGTGTGTCTGTATCCCCATTATCTCAAAAACGGCTGAACGTATTTCAGTCAAATTTGGTAGACATCTTCAGAATTTAAATGGCTAGAACTGACAAGGTTTTGGTTGGCTTGGCTTGAATATTAATGAAGTTATCACAGTTTTAATTTTTCTGATACATGGTAGTCTATGGGAAGCATGATGACCATGGTTTCTGTACATCTCGACCCCTAACCAACTCGACCCCAGTCAACTCGACCCGCTACCAACCTAACCCTGGAATTGGTATATAGGGATAACTTAGCATAACAATTTTTTTGACAAAATGTCATGTGACCACGATGACCTTTGACGTTGAATATACGTATATGTCCATAACTAAGTAACCACAAGTGCTACACCCTTCATATTTGGTATGATGGGACACCTTATGACATCACATCCTGTACCTTATTAATTATGTGCATATCTAATTCTGAGCCAGCCAATAGAGCTGGAGGTCTGATTTTTGGTATATAGGGATAGCTTAGCAATACAATTTTTTTGACAAAATGTCACGTGACCTCGATGACCTTTGACCTTGAATATACGTATATATCCATAACTCAGTAACCACAAGTGCTACACACTTCATATTTGGTATGATGGGAGACCTTATGACACCACATCCTGTACCTCATTAATTATGTGCATATCTAATTCTGAGCCAGCCAATAGAGCTAGAGGTCTGATTTTTGGTATATAGGGATAACTTACAAATACAATTTTTTTTTGGACAAAATGTCATGTGACCTCGATGACCTTTGACCTTGAATATACGTATGTGTCCATAAATCAGTAACTACAAGTGCTACACCCTTCATATTTGGTATGATGGGAGACCTTATGACACCACATCCTGTACCTCATTAATTATGCACATATCTAATTCTGAGCCAGCCAATAGAGCTAGAGGTCTGATTTTTGGTATATAGGGATAGCTTAGCAATACAATTTTTTTGACAAAATGTCACGTGACCTCGATGACCTTTGACCTTGAATATACGTATATATCCATAACTCAGTAACCACAAGTGCTACACGCTTCATATTTGGTATGATGGGAGACCTTATGACACCACATCCTGTACCTCATTAATTATGCACATATCTAATTCTGAGCCAGCCAATAGAGCTAGAGGTCTGATTTTTGGTATATAGGGATAGATTAGCATTACAATTATTTTGACAAAATGTCATGTGACCTTGATGACCTTTGACCTTGAATATACGTATATATCCATAACTCAGTAACCACAAATGCTACACGCTTCATATTTGGTATGATGGGAGACCTTATGACATCATATTCTGTACCTCATTAATTATATGCATATCTAATTCTGAGCCAGCCAATAGAGCTAGAGGTCTGATATTTGGTACACTGGCATAAGTATTTGATAGAAGTTTTATGCAAAACTACCAGGTTGAAAGGATGACTTTTGTTGATCATAATGCTTTCAATGGAGTTGCAAACATGTGGCAAAGGTTCAAGTTTACACATAACTGCAATATATAATGAAACACGTGAGCATTTTCAGTTCATATCTGGTCACAGTCTGACTTAGTTTCACTGTTGTATGAAGACAATACCGGTATTATATCTATACAAGTTTTATTATATTGTAAGGAAAATTGAAAAGGACACAAATTTTCACTTGTGGATTTGCTAATAGATGTTAAAATGCTATGCAAAATTTGCCCACAGTCAAATATCCCACCTTGGAAATAGACTCGCCAATAATAATTACACTGCAATATTCCGATCTACTGTCATTTGTCATCTTCAATACATGCAGCAATTTCATTTTGTCATATGGCATGACCCTGTCAGCCAATGAGACATGTGAATCAATACATGCACCAATTTCATTTTGTCATATGGCAAGACCCTGTCAGCCAATATGAGAGACGTGAATCAATACATGCACCAATTTTATTTTGTCATATGGCAAGACCCTGTCAGCCAATGAGAGACCTATAGCTGAATTAATACATGCACCAATTTCATTTTGTCATGGCAAGACCCTGTCAGCCAATGAGAGACGTGAATCAATACATGCACCAATTTCATTTTTCATGGCAAGACCCTGTCAGCCAATGAGAGACGTGAATCAATACATGCACCAATTTCATTTTGTCATGGCAAGACCCTGTCAGCCAATGAGAGAATAGATTCAATACATGCACCAATTTCATTTTGTCATGGCAAGACCCTGTCAGCCAATGAGAGACGTGAATCAATACATGCACCAATTTTATTTTGTCATGGCAAGACCCTGTCAGCCAATGAGAGATGTGAATCAATACATGCACCAATTTTATTTTGTCATATGGCAAGACCCTGTCAGCCAATGAGAGACGTGAATCAATACATGCACCAATTTTATTTTGTCATATGGCAAGACCCTGTCAGCCAATGAGAGAATAGAATCAATACATGCACCAATTTCATTTTGTCATGGCAAGACCCTGTCAGCCAATGAGAGACGTGAATCAATACATGCACCAATGTCATTTTGTCATGGCAAGACCCTGTCAGCCAATGAGAGATGTGAATTAATACATGCACCAATTTCATTTTGTCATGGCAAGACCCTGTCAGCCAATGAGAGACGTGAATCAATTTCATTTTGTCATATGGCAAGACCCTGTCAGCCAATCTTCAGTTTTGAGTTATAGCCATGATCCACGGCACGATCCTTGCTTCTGATTGGTTGACAGGATGCTGCCACCTGAAAGGATGGCATGCCGCAGACTACTATGTATTCATACCAATCCAAATTTAATTCAAACGGCACATCTTCAACTTGCAATTTATACAACATTGGAAATCAAAAGTCATCGTCATTTTCTTCCATGATTGCTCTGGAACAACAATGTGCAGAATGTTTTCACGAGTCAGGGGCTTTGCTTGTCTCTTTTGAGTAAGACCAGTTTCCTTTTCTTCATTTTCCGAGAGTACTATTTGTTGTTTTGGTTGAGCAATGGGCATTTGAAAATTTTTGAAAATTGTCTTCTGATGACAGTATGTACCGGTAGCTTCTGACTGCCGTCAATGGGTGGCAGCTTCTCCCGGTTATCGATTGTTCATCAAATCCCCATTTACATACCGGTACTACACTATAGTCTCAACATGTAATTTTACTGCTTTAATTTGTGATGTTCGTGTTTGAGCCTCGTAGTCAGTGACTTGTGATGAAGTACTCAAGAAAGTCATGCTGTTGCCATGATTAAATTAATCGGTTTACCCCATAATGGAAAGTGAATTTTGAAAAAAGTAAAAAAGTCCAAGCAATTATTGAAAAAAATTTTCAAATCAGAGTAAGTTAATATGAGAAGAATATTGTAAGGTTTATATGAATTGTTAATGTTATTAATGATTACAGTGACAAAAACAATGTCAACTTTTTTCTTATATAAACAATTTTTGTTATTATTTCTATTATATGTATCATGGTGACAGACAGCTCATGTCAAGTAATTGACATAGTAATCTATTACACCTGGTTAAAGATGATAAATGTGCATGTACTACCTTTGTGCACTGACAAGACCATCCTGTTGACAATGTACCTTTTGACCTTTCCAGGTTGGGTGCCAGGGACAACTGATGCCAACCAGTGGGTGCTTGTCAACATGGATGAACCTCACTTATTGATTGGTATTGTGACCCAAAGCAATCTGGATAAGATTTCTGGGTGAAGGCGTACAAAGTTTTGTACAGTGGCAATAATTCCACCTGGGTGACCGTGCAGAATGGTGGTTCTGATGCTGTAAGTCAAGTGTCAATATTCTAAGTTCCTGTCTTAGAGAAAGATAATATTGGAATTACATAACAAATTTAACAGATTTTGCAAATCTCTGAATTTTAAAACAACTTTCATTGAAGAACAGATTTTTTCTTAAAAACGAAATTGGCGATAAGTAAACAAAAGTTGTTTTGAGAATGTGCTTGAGATGTTCATTTGTGGCATGAACATAGTAAAGATGAAACATTGGAAAATGAAAAAATAAAACTCATACTTTTACAATATAGTAGACAATTGAAATAAAATACAAGACCAGTAAAACAATTTATATTCTTCAAAATTGTTATACTTGTTATTTTTAATTTCTTCTGTAGAATTTTACCGGAAACACACATGCCAATGGATACAAGAGAAATCTCTTTGATTCTCCTGTGTCCGCACAGTACATTTGTGTCAAATCCACAAACGTGGGAAAAAGGCAGTGGCTGGAGGTTTGAATTCTTGGATGCACTCCAGCCAGGCGACTGCTGCGTAAGTTCCCCAATGTTAAAATCAGGTCATGTTCTTGTACAGAAACTAATTACCACGTCAGTGTAAGTCATTGAATTTGTAGAAAGTTTATTTATTCCTTCCTGTAAAATAGAAGACGTACAGTTTGTGAGAGGGTGATTTTTCGTACTCCACAAAAAAGCAAGATTGTCATGCATTAAACAGGGTGAAATAACAAACTTAGGCTGTGCAGATTTATAACTTTACCACACTACAGTTGAAATGTTCAGTTTTTTCAGAGATATTTTATGTATATAAAGTTATTACAACTTAAAAATTCTCGAGTACGTTAATGCAGGGGCGGCGCTTTGCAATATTAATTATTTATGAGCATATATTAACTATTCATGAGCTACGAACAGTAGGTTATGAATATTAATTTATCACTTGACCTCTGCACCTTGTACTGTAAGTAACTTATGTCAACATTGCACACGCCAGCGTACTTGAGAACTGCACAACTTGAGCACTTTTCCAAGAAAAACACCAATTACCCAGGTATTTTGTCTTATCAAGATGCCTGATACAACAAAGAAGAAGGTGCTTGCTTTCAAGGTAAGTTTAGTATGAAGTTCTTCGTTATCTTGTTCCGGGTAGTCGCATGCTCTCTGTGGTTTCTCTGGATCAACTAACCAATTTTTTCGTCATCGGGTAGCCCCCTCCTGAGCCTGTTGGTGGAAGATTCCGCTTGTGAATTTATTCATACACGTATCCATGGTCTACATGATATGCAGCAAGAAGTGCCCGACTGCTGAAAGCAGTGACGTTTGTGCAAAGCAAAGCTTGCCAAAGTATCATTTGCAGTGTATGGCCATGTACTTGTGACCGAGCTGCTAGCCCTCATCGATGGTGGTATGAGCTCCTGTACCCCCCTCCTCAACACTCATACACACACACACACACACACACACACACACAAATCTATTAATTCTGCCCTAGAGGTGCTTTGATGAGTAGGCTCAACCATGATCCATCTATTATTTAGGCTCAACCATGATCCAGCTATTAGTTAGGCTCAACCATGATCCATCTATTAGTTTAATAGGTTCAACCATGATCCATCTATTAGTTAGGCATAACCATGATCCATCTATTAGTTTAATAGGTTCAACCATGATCCATCTATTAGTTAGGCACAACCATGATCCATCTATTAGTTAGGCACAACCATGATCCATCTATTAGTTAGGCTCAACCATGATCCATCTATTAGTTAGGCTCAACCATGATCCATCTATTAGTTAGGCACAACCATGATCCATCTATTAGTTAGGCACAACCATGATCCATCTATTAGTTAGGCTCAACCATGATCCATCTATTAGTTAGGCTCAACCATGATCCATCTATTAGTTTCCCACCTTTTGTCCTTTTCTTCATAATTCTGTATGTCATCATTAGCAAAATCCACACAGCATTATCATAACAATGTGAAGTTCAATATTGTACACCCAAACCATGATAGCTGACAAGAGACAACTTCAGACAGTCATCAACGTACATGTTACATTTTGCCAGCATATTCTTCTAAATTGCTGAGTGGTAATTTGTGAGTGTGTTGTGTGTGTGTGTGTGTGTGATGGTCCCCAAGCCTTTGAAAAAGTGTTTGGCTCAAGTAATAACAAGTGCATACAGCTCGATTTTCAATACAATTTCACTTACTTTTTATTTGATGTTTTCTACAGAAAGTGTTCTCTCAGGAGCTTAAGAAGTACAAATGTACAACTCATAATCAACATGTCACTATGACTACCATGAAAAGGTATGTGTACATATTATCAATTTATTATTTAGTTCAATCAATGAGAGTCATATTCAATGATACCTTTCATGAGATTTACACATATCAAACACAAAGATGTTTTCATACATCTTGCCAACACAATGAATTGACTTGTCTCAGAAGTAAATTTATATTACAAGGAGGAAGGGAAGGTACTGTAATTATACAGTGAATAATCAAAAGTATTTAATTCAATTCTGGTTTGAAAACCAACTGGCAGCCTGAAAAATTCCCACTCTTAGAGTCTACTTAGATATCTTAAGTGTGAAAATACACAGAAATAGTATAGACAATGATAAGAAATATGTACATTCCTTAGTACCATTACTATTATATGTAGCTTAGGTTCAGATCTATTGACTTGGACCAGGTCAGTCCTCTGACAACATTCAACAGCTCAAACCCTACAGTCAGACCAACACAAGGTGTCAATCCCTCTGACCTACCCCAACAAAATTAAGATTCAAGGCTGTCTGTCATAATTTTTCATATAAAACAAGTGATTTACCATCAACTGATAACAAAGACTCAGACACTTGTTTATGCAAATGCATACATAAGTAATCACCCATTGACACAACTGGCGGAGTCTACGCTCCTCTACCCTCATTTCACATTGGCACACAACTTGTTTAACTCAAGTGTGAATAACTCAAGTCACACTAGATTAATTTGAGTCAGCTCAGAGCTGACAGTGTCTACTACAGGAATTATGACAATTACAATACCAGTAGTATACAAAACCCTATTCACAGGGTATAACTTTTGTTAATTCTGATCAATATTTTATTTCCCAATGCTGAAGAAATTTTGATGCAATTTCCCTTTTCTGGTGTATGTCATATATTTCTTTATTTTGTTTGTAGTTAACAATACTTGGTAGCTGTCCACTGTGATCTACTCAAAACTGGTGCTCCCATTTTGTAATTTTCTGAGAAGCTTCTCTGTGATATTTGAGTAATTTAGTAACAATGACTGCTTTAGCTGTTTTGTATTCCTTATACATTTAATCATTGCAAGTATCAACTTTGTTTCTACACTTCGTAAAGTGTTCAACCTCTGTGATGTTTCCCAGTATAGACTGAAGATATTCAACAGTTTTGCTTGTTTTGCTCACTGTATCTTGCCTTTTGTTTTCAGGTAACACTGACGATAGCTGTGTTGCATCAGGTGTTCTTGCATTCACAGTGCTGGGTGCTGTTAATGTGCCTGGAGGTGACAGGTCATCATCACAAGTACCATCATCACCATCATCATCATCATCATCATCATTATCATCATCATTAATTGGTCCAACAGTATCTTCTGTAGTAATCTACATGTAAGGTAAGTGTTTTTCTTTTGGTTATTCTTAAAATAATGGGTGTAAATTCTGAGACCTTTTCAGTAGTTTTGTTCAATAAGACTGTTCTTGAACATGACAAAAAAATCAGTTTGACTTGTCAACATTGTTTATGTGTAGCTGACATTGTTATTATTGCTAAAGGAATTCAGGTCTGGAAATGACTATGTATGTTACAGCTTCACATGTGTTGGCACTACCACAATAATACATTTTCTAGAGACACAAAGAATTGTATGGGACAAAAGTAAAAGTAAAAATGCACATTAAAGCTCAAATATCTGTATGTTTTGAATATTTTTCAGTATTACTCATATTTCTTGTTGGCTCTTAAAGCGGTATTAAATGTAGTAGCCTTCAAGTATAGCCCAAGTGCTCAAAATTAACATTTTTACTGCTCAAAGCATTGTAATTGTATTCGAGTCAGGACTTGAATTCATTTGTGAATAACAATGGTCAGTAAACATACATATGTGTCGTTGACAAGCATAAAACTTGAATTATACTTCTAGGATTTTGTAGATAGAACTACAGGAACTGTAGTTTATTTACACAAAACTCTGAAACATCCAAGTTACAGATAGTTGCCCTTTAACTACCTCCCCTTTCTTGGGGGGTGGGGGGAGGGGGGGTCTGCTATTTGTATGACATATGCATCACACAGGCTAGTGTACATATAGCCAAAAGTCAATTTGATAGTAAAGTAATGTACAAAGAATGATATACCAGTACTGTGTTCAGTTGTTTTGAGTATGGAGCAAAATAATAATGGACATTGTGAAGAAATTTACCTCTGTCATTATACCATACGGCTCATTGTCACTAGTAGTTGTTCTGTAACTTTCTTCTGCTGTGTCATCTGTTGCTACAGGAAGTTCATCCTGTTCTTCATGGCATTCTAGAAGTATGTCAAAATTTAAAATTATACAGTTATATTTTAATAACTCTGCAGAGAATTATAATGAATACTAAATTCAATGGACAAAATCTAATGGGAATCTCTCTGGCATTCTTCAATTTTATATCATACTTGAACCATTTTTGTTTAAACTTTACACAAGGTCATGTCCCTTGGTGTTTTCTTGTTCAGAGTGATAACTCGATCAGACAAACAATTGTTTTATAGTCCGTGGAGGTCAGAAGCAGAGTGTGTGGGAATGGAGGCCAATTTAAATTAGCAAAGTTTTGTGCTTGTATAACCAATTCATTAACAGTATTATACAGTACTGACAAAGTATTGTTCTATTTTGTCATAATTTTGAGTTTAACTTAGACAATGCACAGTATATCAGATTTTATCACATGCACAAGCCAAGTTTGTCGTCTCCGAACAAAAAATACGGGATTTATTCTCTGGTCGTTCTACGTCACGACAACCCGCGTCTATGTCATCAATTTTGGTGCGTCGGACCTTTTTTTGTCGATCTTCGGTGTGCTCGTAAATATGTAAACAAACAACATGGCGGCCGATGTTTCTCCCACGATCAAAAGTCATGTAATGAAATCGATATTTTCACAGACTACGACATTACTAATCCGAACAATGTAAACACAAGAGTGTACTGCCTGTATATTCCGAAGGAACTACGCGAATAATTTGCGGAAACAACGAACTCGAAGCTGGTCGCGTATAACCTGTATACCGTGGGTTCCGGGTTCCGTACGCATTTCAAACAGGGTCAGGCGCGACGTTTACTGTGTTTGAGCCGTCGAGATTCAGTCGATATTTGTTCCCGAAAAATAGCGTATCTTCGTCTGTGATAAATTTCTAGGACTATGCTATCTTTGAAATAGAGTATAACTTTGCGTGTAGACCGAGAGCTGTCATTTGCTCCACACATGAACGAACGTGAGCGCTAACGCACACGACGAACGACTGGAAATGATTGACAACTTGTGTACGGCGTACTGATATTTATTCCTAAAGTAGTTCAAAAGTTTAAACGCGGAATCGTCATGGAAAACTTATTTTATTTTGCAAAAAATAACGAATTCTTGGCTTGTGCATGTGATAAGTATATTATTCCCTAATATTTTTCTTCGTTCAGCTCGGAAAATACTCGTGACGTAATGACCGTGTCACCACTCGTCTTCGACTCGTGGTGACACGGTCATTACGTCACTCGTATTTTCCTTCGCTGAACGAAGAAAAATATTAGGGAATAATATCTAAGTATATTGTAGATTACCAACCACCATGTACATGTGTGAGGTCAAGAGTTTCAACCAGTCTGTCATTAGAATATACCCTGACACGTCTAAGTGGTATGGTTATTTGCCCTTTCTTCACCTTACCTGTGATTTCATTCCAGGTCAGCTTCACAGAGGTCATGACATCACTGAGAGTGGATGACCTGAAGTGTTTGAGTATTGGACCCTCCTGCAAATTATTGTGGATGAATGCAGTATTACTTAACCAGGTAAGTATATTTGTGATGTTTGTCAATTATTTTCAATACCATTGAATCTGACACATCTACATGTATGTACATGAAACAGCAAAGTATTTCATTGTAATGATTTTTATCATGATTTCTTTACAGTCATGGTCAACCAAGTCCGTTTTGTGCTGAACAACTGCTTTCTAATTAGTTTGCTTTTCAAATGTTCATGACACATTAAAGGACTGATCATTACATATGTATATTTCTGAATGTGATTTAATTTCCAAATTTCTGATAAGCAGATCAAATTTCTCCAGCAGTTGATTGTGATACTCACTGGTTTACTGTCTTGTTTGTTAGTCCCATCAAAGAATTCAACTACATCATCTCTCTGGCTCCACCAAATGTCTGCTCCTCTAATGATGTAGTCACTAATTCTCTCCATGTGAGCTTGTATCAAGGCATGCCTTCTCATCAAGTTCAATGGAAAGATTGTATTTCCACCAAAGGAAAGAGACTTGCCCAGTTTTGAAATTTCAGAATCAAGTGTGGGAGATGGAAGTCTTGCTTATTCTTCTGCATGTAATCTGATGAAGACATTTCCAATAATTTCTCCAGGCCGTTTTGAAGACGTTGATTTGGTAATCCTGCGGATGGTATTGAAAACCCTTTCCTGGCTTTCAGTGTTGGAGGAATGAAGGGAAATGATCCTGTACTGCTCTGGTAAGTGAACAACCACATTATGATAATATCTTCCTGAGAAATTTTCTCTGTGTCATGGTCTTTGGTTTACTTATTAATTTGATGCACAGAAGTCCATGTAAGAATGTGATGTTGTACAGGTGCAGGACAAGTTTTGGGCATCTGTACACGTCATGCAGGTAGGAGATGTGACTTACTTCAATCAGAGTTTTCATTAAGGTTGATATATCTTTACTTACTTTGCCTCTTACTTGTTTGTCTTCTATATACTTGGTAACTAGAATAACTGCTTTTCTTATGTCAGATCCCCGTACTTCATCTGCATTGCCTAATGCTGCCTGAATAAACTTCTCCAACTCATCTCTTTCCACTTTACTGACAAGATGTGGTAATTCATCAAGGATGTTCTTGGCATTACCTTTGATGTCGTGTAGTGGTTCGGTCTTTAGAGTCTCATAGTTTTTGTAGTTATATTGCTTAATTCCTCATCTTCATTCTTGTAGAGAAGTGCATGAATCAACTCTCTGCATACCATGGAGTACCTTGTCCAGTTTTTCTTTGAGCTCATCTTTCAGTGCTGTCTCTTCATACTCCTGACCTGACTTGAGAGTTCTTTTCTCAGTGAATCAACCTTCAGGTTTTGGTATGGCTTTACTTTTCCTGGGTTTTTTGTCTTCCAGGTGTGACCACTGGTGACCAGTTCCTTTTTTTCTGACATTGAGAGGTGTTGAATTCTAAATGCATGCACAAGATCATTATTCCGACGTACATCAATACCACACACACACACATTGATAATGGCCACCTTTCTGTTGACCCTCTTCAAACTCTTGTGCCGGACCATCTCCATGGAAAAACCTGTCGATGTCATCAAATTTCACACGAATTTCATAAGTGGACACTGGTGTTGTTGAAGTTTTCAAGTCCTCTATACGGTTGTCAATGTATCCAAGTTGTTCTTCATCTGTTGGACCTGATCTTTCCATGATATAAAGATGGGGTTTTTTTAACAATGGCTTGAACATCAACATCTGTACCATGGATCTGCTTACTGCACGGGTGTAGAATGTGGCTGGGTCATACAGCCAGGTGACCATGAATACAATGTGTGAGTGGTTTGCTATGCTGCCATGATCATGCCACCTCTTGAAATGACGTCTCCGCTGCAATGTTTTTAGCTTTTCTCTTAATTGGGTTGTATTATAACTGTTGTCATATTCATTTATATCCACAAGCCGCTATTTCAGTTCCTCCTCTTCCAGATGGTCAAAATAATCATCATTATTATACACCTACTGCCGTAACCTATGGGAGTTTGACCGTCCAATAACTTTCCGTATTTTGTATAGTACGCGGAGTCCCGAATACGGAGACGCGCGACGCGCACATTTTCAGGGGTTTGTAGCAATTTTATTTCAACAATCGCGCGCGTTCCACTCATATCGCGCGTGCCGCATCCCTCAAAATTTACCATAGAATTAGTTTATACGGACGATTAATGGAGGGAGGTGTATAGTAATAGGGTTATACACAAAATACGGCCCTGTATGGACTCGGGCTCAGTGAGTGACGTATTGGACTCGCCTCCGGCTCGTCCAATACGTCACTCACTGAGCCCTCGTCCATACAGGGCCGTATTTTGTGAATAACCCTATAGTATTTGCCCGCAACACACCAAGTTTCTCCTGCCTCTTCAATTCTGTTGTTTGTATCTTCCTTAATGGTGTTTTCCTTGCAAATACCGTGAAGGTTTCTTCCTTCAGGTGGCCATCTTTATCAATTGTTTCTTTTAGAAATGTTTTTGGTGCCACCAGTTCACCTATTTCAACCTCACCATTGAGGATTTTCATTTTCAGGGTTTCCTGCAGTGTTTTAGCACTCCTTGGTTGGGGTACGGTCACCTCTCCCCCTGGTCCCGTCAACTTTTTTCTTCTTACTCTCCTTTCATATTCTCTGCTGTGGACTTCCTTTGTTGTTTTAAATTTGTTTACATCAATACCCTGTGACTCTGCATATGCCTTTAAGATTTGACCAGCATTATGAGCAATTTTGGTTGGATTGCCAAGACAGCTAGGTCACATTGTATTTTCTTCTCAGGGCTGACCAGTTGACATCTGCTCCCTCTTTATATTCAGACATTTCTTTCATGAATAATGCTTTATCCCATCATCTTTTTTCCAGATGCCCAACCGCGTTGCGAGGAGACTTCTTGCCCAGTTTTTCCAGCTAATGTGTATTAAATACTCTATCAGTAGCATCATCAAGACACTCATAATGGTTTGCAAGACGAGTAGGGTCATAACTGGAAAATTACTGACCAGATGCAAGAACATTTTGCAGATCTTTATCATTTCCGTTAGTTTATCTTCTATTTCTTGTTTGTACAGTCTCTTTCTTTTTCTGTTGAGGTCTTTTATCTGATTTGGTGTTTTTCTCTTTTGAAGTTGTGCTGAGTGTACCTTTGTTAAAGCCTTATTAAACTCAATATTGTAATTTTGCTGAAATGCACTGTTCAGTTTGTCATATATATATCCCGCTACCCTAGCTACTTCTTTCTGCATAACTTTTGGTGATTTTTCATTCATTTTGGGTGATGTCATGGTGGTTGATGATAAGGCAGCAGTGTCTTCACTTATCACTGGAACAACTACTTTTTTCCAAAAAAAAAGACGTTAAGTCTGTAAACATCAGCCTCTGTTGTCTTGCAAGCAGTGCAATCAAAAGCAGTGTGTCTTCGCTTCCTGTAATCTGGCAAGCCTTGCCATGCACTCAATGAAAAATGTGTCAGAAAACGTTGTTTTTCTCCACTTGCATTGTACTTTTCCCAATTGCCTTTTACTGACAGCATTTTTTCAAAAGTTGGAATTTGCCGCCGAAATTTGTCCCTGCTAACTAATGTACTGTGATGAATATGCATTGTCTTACAATATCGTCCATACCTTTCCTGCATGCTGATATTTTTAGATGGTTGACACACCATAGACTTCTTACTTGTCATGACTTCCTTTGTACTTCGTGCAGCAATGACAATAAAGAATCCACAACACACCATCATGACCAAAATATCCAGAAATTTACATCAAAATGCCAACGGAAAAACACTCTGTAGCAGACAGCTTTTTATTAGCAGCAGACAGCTTTTTGAAAAAGTCCGCCAAAATTCTAGCAAATCTTGTACTTTATGCAAATGGTATGTGTAAAATAGTATGCAAAATAGCCATACGCTTGCATTGTGATGTCATGCATTGACCAGAATTTTTGACGAAAATCGTATATTTTGTGTTTTTCATGATGATTTGAGTTTGAAAATAACCATCACAACACCCATTGTACGTGTAAATGACCAGTTATTTTATTGCAGATTTAAAAAATGAGCGAGAACATTGCTAAAATATACTATACCTATTTCGTAGTTTTTGTTAATTTGCAAATAATTCCACTGAAATCGCCTGGCTACGCAGAAACATTACCCGTAAGGGTATATCGAAAGGGAAATCACTGGGCGCAGCCATTTTTGTTTTGGCTTTCTTAGACACAGAGCATGCGTACTGTGTAGCCTTGTTACCAAGGAATTCGGTCGTACGATCGCTAAAATCTCCAGGTCAGAAGTCTACACGTTTTCATGAATTCCAACTGCAAAACAACATTTTGAAGAAACATATTTTCCATTTAGGTTTCTAGGGGAATCTTTTATGGAAAAATGTACTGGCAATGTGAGGCACGCATTATTGTTGTTTGAAAATCAACCCGTAAAATGGAGATACCGCGAATACTTCAAATCGTAAGGAAATAATCTACATTTGAGAGGTATTAATCATAAATGCTCAAGTGCCATACAAAAAGCGAACAGAATACATTCGTCTGTACTCAAAAAATCAACTGTTCAATGGAATATATTTCATTTCACAGTTGGAATTTGAGGTATAATAGCGTTCACGAAATGTCTCATTTTCGGGGGCAATTTCAAGTCACGTGACAACATAACGATGACATGCCATCAAACCAATCGTTAAAGCAACTAATATCCTACATGCATGGGAAATTTGGTGAAGATTGGCCCAATGAATTGTGAAAAAACCCACAATTTTCGTATGTGGGTGTTAATGCACAGTGTCCGTTGCCATCGTTCGACGTTCAGTGCCCATCCCATGCATTAACGTACTCAAGTTTGAGGTTTGTTCAGATGCAGTCATTTAACAACTACATCTCGGTCAACAATAGTATATTGTGATATAGAGTACAGCAGTACAATTTTCTCTCCACAGGCAATGACAATAAATGGTACCCCATTTTGACCTTGCAGATGACACTGAGTGTGTGAGTTGTGAGACCGCGTACTACTGTCTTGGAGATGGTATACAGCGTCCCTGTGGTCAATGTGACCCCCTGACAACAACTGTGACAGATCACCAAGTGAACATTCCTTTGGGCATCCGTCAGAATGTGTCTCATGTCCCGTTGGTTGGGTAAGCATCTTGGTGAAATCACTTTTAAACAGAACTGAAAAATGGATAGAACGGCAACTGCTTTGTATGAGACAAAGTTGAAGCAATAGTTTGTAAGCTGCTTTACTCAATTTTTAGAAAGATGATCATACATTTGTAACTGCACCAATTTGACCAGCAGACTTTGACAATTTTGCAGAATTTGAGAAAAAAAATCACCAAAAATGACAAAGAAGGATGAGTTTTCTTGTCTTTCTTTATTCACTTGTTACTGAAAGTACAATTTTATTATATACCAGTACTGCAATGGACATTTTGTCTTGGACTTTTCTAGTATTCATCTCATGAACTGATTCTCTAAACAACTAAAAGGTATATCTTTTGACAGAATCTCTTTGTCTGAATATTCACAGTTGTGTGTGGATGGATATGCCACCAAGTGCCCAACCTACCACCATGCCCACTGCAATGAAACATCTGTATGCCCATCGACATGTACACTGTGTGACCAGGTACAGCTTGTTTCAGTGGTGTACTGACAGTGTGCGGACAGGGTACCTACTCAAAGGGTTACGACACAGGTATGGATAGTACAAGATAGATAACACGTATTATGAAAGATTGTGAGAACAACAGCTTCTTGACATGCAGCTTAAGACACTACCAGTACATACCAGTAGCATTTTGCAGTGCATTTCATGTTATTCCTAGATTATGGAAAATAATCTGAAGTTGTTTTCATGATCTTTTTTTCTTCCTTTGTGAAATCAACAAAGGTGTTCATGCTAAAAACAGAAAAGAAAATGAAAAGAAGATGTATGACTTTCCAGAAAGTTAGTCCTGACAATGCCATCTAGACATATGGAGATGCGGAGATGACATTGTTCAAAAAAAAAGAACCACATTGAAAATATCACAAAACCAATCAACTCAAACCTGCAATTACAAAATGTTATTAGAATAATTATAAGATTGATTACCATAGTTACAGTGCAAAGAA
Organism: Ptychodera flava; assembly: GCF_041260155.1. NCBI lineage: Eukaryota > Metazoa > Hemichordata > Enteropneusta > Ptychoderidae > Ptychodera > Ptychodera flava. The sequence goes on along the minus strand of NC_091943.1, from coordinate 40,379,283 downwards.
TGATAGGGCCTCCACTTTAGCCAGATGTGCCCTACCATTAGCATTTCTTTATGAGCAAGGGCAAGAAAGAAACCAGAAATTAATGGACGAGGCTTGCCAAGCCCGTTAGTTTGGCTTTTCTCTCGCTCATGCCCATAAACAAACTTTAATGGTTAGGGCACATTTCCATTAATTTGTCAACAAACCCAAGAAAACCACCAAAATTTATGAAAATTTCCTACGCAAAAGACAACTGAGCCCCAGAGCTTGTATTACACAAATGTTGTTATGCATGCTGTAAAAATTTCATTAATTCGTAGATTTTTAGTCCCCACGGACACAGTCCGGGGGTACTTATAGGTTTGGTCATGTCCGTGCGTGTGTGTGTGCGTCCGTGCGTGCGTGCGCCCGTGCGTGCGTGCGTCCGTCCGTCCGTTCACGCAGATATCTCAGAGATGCCTGGAGCGATTTCATTCAAACTTGGTACAAGGATTACTTCGTATGTCATACAGATGCACGTCAATTTGTTTTGTGATACGATCCAATATGGCGGCCATTTTATTACGATTTTTTCATGTACAGAGCCATAATTCAGGCATATCTCAACCGATTTTATTCAAACTTGGTACAAGGACATTGACCAATGTCATAGCTATGCACATCAATTTGTTTTGTGATACGATCCAGTATGGCCGCCAGGCAGCCATTTTATTACGATTTTTTCATGTACAGAGCCATTACTCAGGCATGTTTCAACCTATTTTATTCAAACTTGGTACAAGGACATTGACCAATGTCATAGCTATGCACATCAATTTGTTTTGTGATACGACACAATATGGCCGCTGTGCGGTCATTTTGTTACGATTTTTTCATGTACAGAGCCATAACTCAGGCATATCTCAACCAATTTTATTCAAACTTGGTACAAGGATATCGACCTATGTCATACACATGCACATTGATTTGTTTTGTGAAACGATCCAATATGGCCACCTTGTGGCCATTTTATTACGTTTTTTCGTGTCCAGAACCATAACTCAGACATGTATCAAGCAAATTTATTCAAAGTTGGTACAAGGAGATTGACCAATGTCATACTTATGCATGTTAATTTGTTTTGTGATACGATCCAATATGGCTGCTGTGCGGCCATTTTGTTATGATTTTTTCATGTACAAAGCTATAACTCAGGCATATTTCAACCGATTTTAATCAAAGTTGGTACAAGGACATTGACCTATGTCATACATATGCACATTGATTTGTTTTGTGATTCGATCGAATATGGCCACCATGTGGCCTTTTTATTACGATTTTTTCATGTCCTGAACTACAACTCAGACATGTATCAAGCAAATTTATTCAAAAGTATTTTTATCACAGACCTAATGAAGAGGACTCTATCCTCTCTGAGGACCTATAATCAAAGCACCCATTAACAAGTGGGGACTGTGTCATCAACGATGACTTTTTTTCGGACAAAAGTGTCCAAACTTGATCCACAAGTGACAGGTGTCCCACTTTATTTTTTGCTTGCTTAAGATCTTTGTAAAAATCACAATTTACATTTTAGCTGCAAAGTTACAATGTTTACGATACTGTGAGTTCTTAATATCATTACCAGTCCGGGTTATGTTCATAGAGAGGATATTACGATTGACCAATCAGCGAACCTGCCGCTGCCAACGTCATGAATAATTAACCATGCAATCCTTGGCTCGCAGATTGTAATGAGTTCGAAACTTTCGGCCAGATTTCACCCTTTATTTTTAGCACTGGGTAGTTTTTAGATGTAGACGTTATGCACAATGTTCAGTACGGTCGAGATGGCGACTGACACTGATGGTTATTACATCAAATATTACTTCTTTGGATGATTTTCCTGGCCAGGTACCGCTCCTAGAAATCAGGATTTGACCCTTGTAAATTTACAGCAAGTTATTTGTCGCCAAATATCGCCTAATTTTGGTCAAATTTAATTTAACCTTTCCATCTGTAGCATGGAGAATGTTTCAAGCTTTGCAACGATGGGTCAACTGTTCTTGTCAATGATCGGAGCACGATGGAGCATGATTTTTTCGATCACCATGCATTTCCCTGTACAATTGACCCTTCGCTCAGAAAAACGTGTGCAGAATCAATCACCGAGAAGTTAACCAGAAGCTGGTAAAGAGTACGAAAAACGTCCAATAACTCTTTGTCGAACATGGTCTAGGGTAAAGAAACTCAGAAAACTATTCCTGAAGAAATCCTTACAATTTTTAACACGGTAGAACGTCGCAAATTGACTCGACACCTCCGGGTAGCCAACATTCTCATTCGATTGGTCACGGTGGATCTGTCAGGTCAGATCGCGATCTCAGCATAACATTTCAAAGTGAACCCACTTAACCTTTAACCGTCATTACATATACAGTACGTGATTGGTTCTTGCCTTAACCTCATTACATATAAGGTACGCCATTGGCTTTTCCCAACTATCCTCTATGTGGACATAACCCGGACTGATTACCAGTACTATGAATTTTTAGTCAGTCACATGGTTTAGCTAGACCAATTATAATTCGACGGACATGGCATGGTAATATAAAAGTCATTCTAATTTAGATTGCATATTTTCTCTTTTTGTGTGGTGATAGAACACTGTATTCTATGTGAACCAGGCTCTTACAACAACCTGACTGCCCAGGCAGAGTGCCAATGTTGTCCATCTGGTTATACCAGCACCAGGGCCAAGGTGAAGTGCGCCCCCTGTGAGCCACATGAGTGGTCAGCTGGAGATTGCACACTTTGTAGATCATGTAGCTGTCTGTCTCACAGTGTTAGTTATTCCCCACTTCAGTATCCTCCCATCACATGACCATGTAGATGTAGATGCCCCAACTGTAGTACAGGAAGCAATGGGTTGAATCACTTTGTTAATGAGGTCTGAGAAGTAACACACTATTGTTTGTTAATTGTCTTATGATTACCAATATATATACTAATAATGTGTGCCAATTATTTGATAAGTTTACTACCATTTTAATCTGTAAATAAAATGGAAAAATTTCAAGTAATGTGAATTTATAGTGCACATGGCAATTAATTCAACTAAAATATTCCAGCTGGTGAATACTTTTATCTGAATTTTTGTTGATTTGCAATTTATGGTTTTGACAAATGTTTATGTATTCTTTGCATTGCTGCTTTCGGCATTGCTAAACTTTCGATAAGCATGGCCTGTTTATTCAAGATAAGTATGATGTGAGACTGCTATTGTTAAAGTATAATTAATTTCAATAAAACAAGCTCAATAGCAGCAAACTTCTATACATGTACTCTTTGCTGTGTCTATATAGGCCCATGCCTGGCAGACCCTGGTCCCTGCTTTGATGAGACTGTTGTCTGTGTGAACACTGGCGTGGAACACACCTCTGTGAATGGATTTACTGGTGATGGTGTCAATTGTAATGACATAGATGAGGTAAGGAAATCAGAGAGAGAGACAGAAACAGAGACAGACGAGATAGACAAACAGAGAGGGAGAGGAGGGAGATGAAGGAGAGAGGAGGGGGGCATTGGGATGGATGTGGGCATGGGTGGGGAGGGAGACCAATAACTGACAGAGGAGTGAGAGGTAAATTTTTCCACATTTTTACAGTTTGTTTCACATGTTTGATGTGTTATGTGATTGTTGATCATAATATCCCCTGGATGCTGTATATTAGTCTGACCGTACATACCATGATGACCAAGAGAGCCAGATAAAATGATGGTTGTAACTGGGTCTTAAATCCCAAATTGGTCCAGTGTATTTTTGGGGAATGTACGCTTAAATTTACTGTATTTTGTATTTACCCAGTGTGCTCATCACAAGCCATGCTGGGATCCATCCACATGTCTCAACTTTGCTCCAGGATTTGAATGTGCTGGATGCGCTGATGGCTATGAAGGCTACACCCCTCATGGTATTGGATATGAAGATGTAACAGCTGGTGACCAGGTAAAGTAACCAAAAATCTTAGGATGCACTTTAAATCTAATGAGAAATCGTGAGTTATGTCACTGAATCCTTCTAAGATGTTGTAAAAGCATATTGTCCATATCTGGAACTTTTAACGTGATTGGAAATGGTTTCATGTAATAGGTACTCTGCTACACGTTACTGTTTTCGTCATCTTCATGTGAAGTTTTAGAAATTTATCTTCTGTACTTCCAATAGCTAGAATAACAGTATTTTTGTGATCTATGCATTTGCATTGTGTAAATTATATCCAGCTTTTCAGCTCCACTGTCAGCGACACAGAGCTTATCAAATAGGTTGATCTTCCGTCGTTGTCCGTTGTCGTCGTCCATCGTTTGTCAACAATTGCCTTCTCCTCTGAAAGTCTGATTGCTTTGAAATTTTATATGCAGTTCACTTGGGGTGGCCTCACCTAAGTTTGTACAAATCTTGGTGAAATTTGCATATTTGTATTTTTGGGGCATTTATTGCTGTTTTTGGTAAAAAAATCTCCTTCTCTGAAACTGCTTGTCTGATTGTTTTGAAATTTGATATGCAATTTACTTAGGGTGATTTCAGTCAGATTTGTTCAAATTGGGGTGAAATTTGCATATTTGTATTCTAAGGCAATTTTTGTTGTTTTTGGTAAAAAAATCTTTAAAAATCTTCTTCTTCAAAACTAACAATCAGACAGCTTTGATATTTGGGACAGATCCCAAGGGATGATCTATTCCATATTTGTTCAAATTGTGCAGAAATATGCAAATTTGCATTTTGTAAGGCAATTTTTGCCATTTTGGGTCAAAAAATGTCTTTCTCAAAAAGTGCTGGTCTGATAGCTTTGAAATTTGGTATACAGGTTTCTATAGATGCACCAAGTGATATATATTGAATTTCTGATGAAATCTGTAATTTTGTATATTGGGGGCAATTTTTGCCATTTTTGGTCAAAAAATGTGCACTGCGGGACGAACGTATGCCTGAATGTTTCGTATTCCGCGAAGCATATATTCCACCTGAGAGCGCTTTCGGCCGGTTGCTGGTGACGATAGCGAACATTGTATCAATTTATTTTCAATAGAATATCGATCGAAATCTGCTGGCGTACGGGCTCATGTGTCGAGGTCAAATCATTAATATGTCCACATAACCCGTATATATTGACTTAGATAGCATAAAATCAACGTATCTGTTGGTTTCTTGTACTTAGATTGAATCGTCGACACTTTTTTACAGTTTGGGCGATGCGTTCACATTTTGGCGCTCTTTGCAAGTTTGGCGCCATTGTGAGCTGAATATGATCTGCGAGTGAGCACGACAACAATGTATCAATTTCCGATAAAAGGATATCGATCAATAACGTTCACTGCACGATTACAGTGGAGATTCTGCGCCCGTTCTCCTCCGTTCTGTGTAATTTTTCAAATTTACTGGAATTTTCATCGTTGATTTTCGCCAAAATTTGGTATAAATTACAACAACATGACATGCATTTGGTCTGTACAACTTACGAGACGCATACTGATAAAAATGCGTCAATTTAAGGCCCGTGTTCTGCATATGTACACGCCGTCAGCTCGCCAAATCATTGACGGCAACAGTATATTTCAGTGATCGGAATAAATAAAATTCAAATAAAACAATTTTCGTGAAAAAATTCAAAAATCTAAAACGATAGGAATTTTGTATATTAATCAAAGGATCACCATGTCAATTTTCATCATTATTCGTTCAAAATTGAGGAATTTGAACCGATGAGAAGTGTGCAATCTGTTCGGTATATTACACGCCATTGTTTTCTTCGGGAAATAAAGCTTATTCGCCGCATCGTAAAATGAAAAATCTATCTGAAAAAACCCATTGGTTTAACTTTTTCATTTCGCTGTAATTTCTTACGATATTTAAAATAGCACATCTCATGAAGGTTAACTAAAACTCTATCGTTTTACTTTTTTGAGTTTCCCTCTTATTTTTATGAAATGACGAGTTAGCGATCGTTTGGCTGTTGACTGTGTTTTCACCTATTTTTGCATATGAATAATTATCACATTTGTATTTTCATAATTCCTTCATGAAATTATTGCCAAAACATCATAATGGAAAGGTCAACATATGAGGAAATTGAATCTGCAACTCTTCCATCAATATTAAGCTGTGCAGCTTGGAAATTTGGCGAAATTTAATACATAGCGTCAAAGGCGGATTTGACTCACTGTACGCGTACACGACGTATGTGTGGCGAAAAAGTGACACGCTAATATGAAACAAAATGGGGGGCCTTTGGCCCCGCAGTGGTGTATTTCCAAAAATACTCATCTGATAGCTTTTGAATTTGGTATACAGGTTCCTACAGATAAACTAAATGATATTTATTGAAATTATGATGAAATCTGTAATTTTGTAATTTTGGGGCAATTTTTTAGCTCACATTTGGTATACCAATGTGAGGTAATCGTATAAGCTGAATCAGTTCATTTGCATCCGATTTGCATGTCTGTATGTATGTATGTATGTATGTATGTATGTATGTATGTATGTATGTATGTCCGTCCACATCAAAAACACCTAAACCGCAGCACCTACTGTCTTAGTATTTGGTGTACAGGTGCACCTAGGGGTGTAGATGTGAATTTGTTCAAATGAACTTGTCAGTGTCAAAAATATGCGAAAAGAGGGGAAAAAAGGAAAAACCCTGCAAATTGCTATAACTCTGTAACCGTTGGTCAGATAGGGTTGAAACTTGGTGTGCAGGTTCCTTTAGGTATTCTAAATTAGGTGTTTAAAATTTGGGATGAAATTTGGATGTTTCTATTTTTGGGGTAATTTTTTCAGTTTTTAGTCAAAAAAATGTTTTTCTCTGAAACCACTCGTCTGATTGCTTTGAAAGTTGGTATACATGTTCCTCAGGATGACCTTAGTCAAGTTTATACAAATTGAATTGAAGTTTTCATATTTGTAATTTTGGGGCAATTTTCCGAATTTTTGGTCAAAAATTTTTTTATTCAAAAACTACTTGTCTGATAGCTTTGATATTTGGTATACAGGTTCATAAGGTTGATCAAAATCAGTTTTATGAATATCGTGAAGATATCTCAAATTTTGTATTTTTGCTGAATAATTTGGTTAATTTTCTCATTTTAAGTAAAATTTCTTCTTCTCTGAAACTGCTAGCCCAATTGCTCTCAAATTTGGATTGGGTGTTTGCAAGGGTGTTACCCTTCTAATTGTTGAAAGTACGACAAAATATTACTGTTTTGGAGCAATTTTTGTCATTTTTGGTCAGAAAATCTTAAAAAATATTTACTTCTTAAAGCCCGTGAACAGACAGCTTTTATATTTGGTGTACAGATGTCCAGGGATGACAATATTTAGGTATGTGGAAATTGTCCTGAAATATACAAATTTGTATTTTTAAGACAATTTTGTCATTTTCGTCAAGAAAACTTGTTCTCAAAATGACTTGTCTGATAGCTTTGTAATTTGCTACAAAAGTCCAGAGGGATGTTATTAGATAGATTTTCTGCTGAAAGTGTTGGGAAACCCCCAAATTTTTATATTTTAGGTAATTTTCTCAGTTTGTGACCTTAAATGACCTACACCAACCCAGGATATGTTGTGAGACAGTTTCAAAGGCTGTGAACATAATTTTGTCATATTATTCTTGTTTTTCTGGTTTAAATATTTCTTGATTTTACCAATTCAAACCGAATGTGAGCACACTGTCCTGACGGTATTTTTCCATTTTTGGTCAAAAGAAGTGTATTTCCAAAACTACTCATCTGATAGCTTTGAAATTTGGTATACAGGTTCCTACAGATGAACTAAATATTTACTGAAAATATGATGAAATCTGTCATTTTGTATTGTTGGGGCAAATTTTGCCATTTTTGGTCAAAAAATGTGTTTCTCAAAAAGTACTGGTCTGATAGCTTTGATATTTGGTATACAGGTTTCTACAGATGAACTTAGTAATATTTATTGAATTGCTGATGAAATCTGTAATTTTGTATTTTTGGGGCAGTTTTTACCATTTTTGGTCAAAAAATTCACACTATGTTTTCATCCATGCCAAAATGTCGCAATTAGTTTGGGTTTTTAGCTACTATAGACTATAGTCTATAGAAGCTATTGGGATGGGTATCCGTCCGGCGTCCGTCGTCAGTCTGTATGTATGTATGTATGTATGTCCGTTTATGAGGCGTCCGTCCACTCAAATATCTTGAGAACCGCAGTACTTACTGATTTGATATTTCTTGTGTAGATGAAAAATATGATTTTGAGAAACTATTTTTTTTAATTTTTTGATATTGTTGAAAATAGGCAAATTAATGCCAAAAAAGGTGTTTTTGGTAAAAAATCTTCTTCTTCATAACCGCTGGTCAGACAGCTTTGTTATTTGGTATACAGGTCCCTAGGGATAACCCAACTTAGATTTGTTCAAATTGTGATGAAATATGCAAATGTGTATTTTTAAGGAATATTTTTGTCATTTTTGGTCAAAGTTTGACTTACATTGTATGTAATTCTTGTACTGTATAAACCCTATCAATTCACCCAGAAAAAAATAATGAATATGATTTTAAGTAATTGAACTAATTAGGAAATCATCAAAGCCAAAATAATTATAGTGTGGAATTATCAGAAAGTTCAACTTTTTTTGACAGTTCATAGTGAATTGAGGATTAAAACATGTAAAGGCAACTTTCCTGAATCCCAACTTTGATATATTCTGAACCACCATTTATGTTATCCTAAAGAAATTGCTCATAATAGTTTGTCATGATAGGGTGGTCAAATAAATAGAGACAGAGAAAGTTCTAATTTCCATTTATGGTGACTTGGTAAGGATAAAATAAGATTACTTTTTGAGGAAAAAAATAGAGTGGTCAATTAAAAGATTGGTCAAAGTGATAGGGTTTTTATGGTAAAGCTGGGCTGTAAGATTCCTCATGTGCTATTTATAGCAGTTATGCAATCTGTGTAAACAGTGCAATGAAAGTGTAACATGATTCCTTATAATGCTTTTGATGACCTTGAACTTCTTAAGTTTCAAACATTTGTCTCTTCAGTGTGCTTTCTCTGAGTACGTACAGTCTCAACTTATTCAACAGAACTTACTTACAATGTTAATTTGAAAGTTAAAATGTGCTTGGTTAATAGGATGAAAATACTGATATTAAAAAGATAACCAGCTCAAGATTCTTTATAACCTGACAGATATGCTGTTTTTTTATGACGTAAATCTTGATTTAAGCAAGTCTTGTTTACTTTAATTAGAATGTAATTAACTCTCGTTTATTTGCTATTATAGACTAATATAGTCTGATGAAATATGCAAATCTGTATTTTTACGGAATTTTTCCATTTTTGGTCAGGCCATCCTGAAATGAGCTATCAAAGATATCCACCTTCTTCATCAATACATGTGTCACAAAAGGTTATTCTCTGCATAACACAGCAGAGCTCTGTCAACTGTTGAGCCGCTTGTTTTTTCAAAACTGCTGGTCAGACAGCTTTAATATTTGGTTTACATGTCCCTAGGATGACCGTAGTGAGATAATTTCATACAGTCAGGAAATACTTAATTTTGTATCCATGTCTATAGTAGCTTCAGGGACAATGGCCCTATGTTTTGCTAATGAGTTTTTCCGCCGTAAGACAATGCGTGTACCTTCAGTGTTCCTTCATTCAGGCCGTAGGATCAACGACATGATAACCCAAAATTTAGCAGCAGAAAAATACCACCAGTAAAAAAATTTTGGTGGCAGATTGGCATATTTTGGTGGCAAATGCTGCCATTGCCACCGATTATTTCGAACATTGCAGTAATCACCAGGGATACAGCCGATGTAACCGTTGCCTAGATATCCATAGCGACACGTACCGCATGTGTTACTGCCCTGTTAATCAGAAAAGGATGGAAAAGATTGGAAAAGCATTCATGCATGCCAGAAAAAATTATCAGATAGATGACCAATATTTTGTCTGTCAGATAAATTGTCATCTATGGTAACATCCATTAATCTGATGGATGTAAGAGTTTACTTTCTATCCTGTTTGTATTCTCTAAAGCTATATACACTCCACAAGGAACAGCTACAGTTACCATCTTTTGTCAAACTATCTTCTCCTACATAATTAGATATTATTCCCTAATATTTTCTTCATTCGGCTGGGGGAAATATGAGTGACATAATGACCGTGTCACACTTTTCTTCGACTCGTAGTGACAAGTTGTAAAATTGAGAAATGAAACTGATGTTGATAAATGACGACTTACAATGGTATTGGTAAAGATAGATAATCCATCACAGGCACTGTTTCCACTAGTACAGGCATCAATATCAGAACAGTTCTGTCGGAGGGAACAAAAACACAGCAATCATTGATATAATCACAATATGCATTTCAACATCACAAAATTGTTCTTGCTGTTGTAAAACACAAAAAGTCGTAAAAATAGAGTTTTGCGACATGTTCTCTCTGACGTACACAGAGTGAACTCACTGTTTTCTATGTGTGCCGAAAAGTGGTATGCCCTTGACAGTGATTGCCATTCTCTTTGTGCAGTGTATGACGGTTGATCGGCTTCATGCGATAGTGTAATTGCACTATGTGCTTGGTAAATGAATGTAAACTTATTTAGAGCCATGGATCTCTGCAATGCTTACTGTTCAATTAATTAATCAACCCTCGGTTGAAAAAGTACAAGTTTACATCGTAGTCGAAATGGGCTCAGTCGACCAAGGAGGCCACATATTGCCGTAGCTCTGCATGGCATGGCTGTGTGTTACCGGCGTTATACGGCCTCTCACCATATATAACGCCGGTAACACACAGCCCTGCCATGCAGAGCTAATATTGCAGCTGCATAGTGCATGAGATGCAGACAGTTTCAAATTACGTGACCTTGGTTGTTAGGGATCAGCTCTCACTTACAGAAAACAAATCTGCACTGAAGAGTAACAAAAACGTAACTTGAATCTGCTTTCTTCAAAAATACATTTATCAAAATAAAACTTTGAAAGGCTGTGCTCAGTGAGTAAACATGTAAACAGGTTGCAAGTGCGTATGCATTGGCAGATAAACACTAGCAGAGCAGTTGTTTGTGATCTCAGCTTGATAATAAAGAGCAGCAGCCAGCCATGCACATTGTAAATTAAAGACATTATTTAATGGAGAAAATCTGAAAGTCACACAATCTTATAGATCTTATGTAAATATTTTAATTTGGATTAGGTTGTGGAAAAATTCCATATTCAAAGATGTTTTCTAGATGACAAGTCTATAGAAAAGACTAAAGTATTCTCACATTTCTTCTGCTACATTTCAGATTTGATAATAGTCCTTCATTTTAACAAGATGTAGTTCATGTTTGAATCTGCTTTTTCCCTCTTTGAATTCACTTAATATGCCCAAAACTCTTGCTGGCATGCACCATTTTACAAGTGGTATACCTACAAACTGATGACGTCAAATCGCCATGCACGATACACAGTGGCATAATTACAAGGCATCTGTGTTTTGTGTACGGCGATTTGACGTCATCAGTATGTGGCTATACCACTTGTAAAATGGTGCCCTCTTGCTCTCTGTTACAAATTACTAGTACAGTTATTAGAAATTTAGGGCAAGTAATTCTTCCTCTCGGGCAAAAAATCATTTGTCCCACGGCTAGTAAGTTTGAAAAATTTTTTTGAGGCCTGCAGTATCGGTTGACTTTTTGTGACGTGTACTAACCATATTTTTAGCTCACATTTGGTATACCAATGTGAAGTTTTCGTATAAGCTGAAGTCGGTGGTGTTTGTATGTATGTACCGGGGGTATGTACGTACGTATGTACAGTATGTCCGTCAACATCAAAAACATGCGAACCGCTGCACGTTTCAGCTTGGTATTTGGTGTGTGGATGCATCCTTGGCTATAGACAGGATTTTGTTCAAATGAAGTCTGCTTTGCCAAAATTATGCAAATGAGATTACAAAATGTGAAAATGGTCAAAAATTAAGAACCACTGTTTTGATTGCTTTGAAAATTAGTGGGCAAGTACCTTAGGTGAACCTTATACAGTTATATGTATATTGTGAAGATATCTTGAATTTTGTATTTTTGCTGAATGTTTTGGTGATTTTTCTCATATTAAGTAAAAGTTCTTCTTCTCTGAAACTGCCAGCCCAATCGCTCTCAAATTTTGGTTGGATGTTTCCAAGGGTGTTACTCTTCTAATTTGTTGAAATTATGACAAAATTGGGAACATTACTATTTTGGGGCAATTTTTGTCAGTTTTGGTCAAAAAATCTTAAAAAATATATTCTTTTTAAAGCCCCTGGACGGACAACTTTTATATTTGGTATACAGATTTCCAGAGATGACAATAGTTAGATATGTGGAAATTGTCCTGAAGTATACAAATTTGCATTTTTATGACAATTTTATCATTTTTGGTCGTTCTCAAAATTACTTGTCTGATAGCTTTGTAATTTGGTATAAAAGTCCCAAGGGATGTTATTAAATAAATTTTCTGCTCAAAGTGTTGGGAAACCCCCAAATTTGTATATTTTAGGTAATTTTCTCAGTTTGTGACCTTAAATGACCTACACCAACCCATATGTTGTGAGATAGTCTTGAAGGCTGTGAACAAAATTTTGTCATATTTGGTATCAATTTGTAGGAAAATTTGATCCAGAAAACAAAGCTGAGGTGTATTTTTTCATTGCGGACCAATTTTTACAACTTTTCCATGTAAGACACACAAGAACTGTTGAGAAATTTGGATCTAGGATAATTCCAGATGTCATTATCACCCCCACAGTGGAAGGCATTTCACAATTTGTAACTAACTTAAGTGCCTTTTAACATTCAAATGATAGCACTCATAGCATTAATTAAAAAATCCCTAAGGTTGTAAATACATTTCCTGCCATCTGGCCTTATGTAATACCAAGGGGTGGAACATTTGATATTCAGAAGGGGGTAGGGTCTAGAAGATTGATGAGGTAGCATTACTTTTTTACCAGATCCCTTGTACATTTTTTTCCCCACTCCAACCTTTTCTTTTTATCAAGCCTTCTCTGGCTATTTTTTGTTGTTGACATTTGCTTATAATATGTATTTAGGCTTGTCCCATTGCTATAAAAGTTGATATGCATGTTCCTTAAGATGACCTCCAGTACCTAAGTTGGAGACCTTATTTGCTTTTGTCATTTTTGTTATGTTATGGTAGAATGCCTCTGTCTACATCAGGAAATTAAGACACGAAAAGGAATTTTAAAGGTTGAACTTATTGATAACATTGAAACAAAATGTTTCAATCATTGTGCTTCCAAGTTTGATAATGGAAATAACATTTGTGCATCAAAATTTGGTGCATGTTTTACTCATCACCGTAATCTTATTCTTACTATTGAAAATCAGTTATTTTGCCATTGTTGATATTGCAAGAACATGATTTCAATATTTGTGTTCATACAGGACTATAGCAAATGCAGCACTTGGCTCTGCATGCCTTCCATGGCACTGAGAATGAAGGCATCCAAGCAGAGAGTTGTTATCAACTGGCCAGGTCATTCCATGTACAGGTAGGCAATATACAGAATTATTATATTGACCAGATAGCTATTATGTGCATTTGTATCACAGTTTATCAATTTGCCAGATCATGTCATATACAGTGTTCCCTCTAAGGTTTTGAGTGGGTGAGCAACTTGTTGCCTGAAGGGCATGGCGGCCGCCCTAGCGGCCGCGGGCGGATTGTCCAGAAGGGGGTGTCCCCCTTGTGGCCAAAGGCAGGAAGCAAAAATTTACATTCGTGTGTGCTTTGATTTAAACCCCTTTTTTTTGCTTTTAGAGAAAGGAAAGGACACTTCACAACCTTCTGTTTATTACTAATCCAACACAGCCAAACTGAATTTAATGGACTTAAGGTTCCAAGACAAGAAATTGACCATTTTAAACTAACAATTCTCTAGTGTTTAATAAGCTCAGAACCTCCGTAAATTGTATATTTTCGGAAAGCCTAGATATAGGGGAACATTTTGGTTACCATAGTGTCACCATTGTTTACATAACTATCACGTGACAGGTAATTTGCATAACCTTTCAAAAATCGGTTTTCCCTATGTTTTGTTTCAATGCTTTGAGATATGTGGCTGAAATTCATGTGAGTGCAAGCTATCCTACAGGTCTTCAAAAGTATGTCTCAGAATTCTTTTAAACCTCCTTAAACAGTTTTTATGCCAGAAAAACTTCCAGAGCAGTGAATTTTACCATAGTTGATTTCTTTAAAATTGTGCTCCAAGAAAACTAAGCAAGATATAAAAAATCCGAGACACACTTTGAAAGAGCATTGTGACAGCTTGCATTCCAGCAAGTTTGAGTCAGATATTTTGAAGTATTGAGACAAAACACAGGGGCTCATAAGTGGCTATATAAGTCAATATTACAGCGTTTTTCTTTCTTTTTCAATGTTAAAAATAAACTAGCTGAAGAGCACAACACTTGTGTAGCTGTCTTTTGTGTAGCTTGTATTGGCATGTATAGTGCGCCCTCAACAGGGAGTGTGATCATATGTAAATGCGACCTTTAGTTCCGTGACCTCTAGCCATGCCTACTTCCTGTCCTCGCTATGCTTACTGTACTAATTTCCCAAGGGGAGCAGCTCTTCGCCAAGCCAAGACCGTCTGCGCCGCTAAGTACCTGGTTACTTAAAATGCATCATAAATATTCATATATTTATGTGGGCGAGTCTGCATTAATGAGCGTCAAAATGCACCAGGGTTACCGGCGACCTCAAGCATGGAGCAACATGATACGGCTCTGGCGACTATTGTTGTTGGCAAAAACTCAGAGCAAAGAAAGTCCGGTAGAGTATTTACGGAAAGAGTATCAAAGGCGATAAGATGGTAAGTGGCATTTGATGCTTGTACCATGCCATGTACAGCACTGTTTTACCCATTTAAACATGCAGGAAGTGTCACAATTGAGCGACCGAGCCCGGCTAATTATTTCAGTGTAATTCAAACGGGGGTTCCCATTTCATCAAATGAAAACAAAATTCAATTACTCACTGGGGTCATATTTTGAATGGGGATGTGGCGGAACCGAGTACCTGCATTAGCAGTGCATGTCTGTTTCACCAGGAGCATCTGATAACAACAACATCATATGTAAAGGTACCACATCCCTAAAATAGATTTTCTATATCCGGTTAACAATAAATATACTTTAGTTACAGAAGAAAAGAGTATTGTAAAAAAGTGTCCAGTGGATAAAATATCTTTGACTTTAGATGTATGTTTTTAAATGACAGCAGAAAGCAGTGTGAATTTATTTATTTGTAACAGTATTGAGGACCAAGTGAGAGAAGTGAAAATATTTCCACTTCAATATTTTTTATTATTGTCCATATAGGATCTATGAAAACTATGAGTGTGGCAGTGAGCAGTCTCCAACAAATGAGTTGTATAAATGTTATGTACAACACACTGAAGATCCTGAGAATGTGGTACCTAATGTTACCTTTGGAAGTTTGCTTCGAAGAATTCTCCCTGGAGTTAAAAATGAAGTATGTCAACAAGGTGGCAAACGCATGTATCCTTTTAAGTTTAAAGTGCACTTAGAAAAATTGTGTACATGAAGTAATTTTGCCTGAATTTGTGACAGACACACTGTACTAATCACCAACAGAGTTTCATCCCTGTAACAATGATGGGAACTATAGTCATATTGGCAATATGGAAGTTCACAGCTAAAATTTGAGCAGCAAATTAAAAAAAGAGAGAGACAAATGTACTATTTTTGTTACGTGTACATGTATTAGCAATGTATTACAAATGTACACATGCATGTTGAGGATACCTAGGCTATAGTCAATAAGTTTCAACTTGTATTAAATTTTCTTGTATATATTCTTCATGTATAAATTTTATAAGTGTTCAACCTTGACTTCTGTAACAATTAGACATTTTTACAAGAACATCACCAGGAGGACAGAAAGGAAGAGTGATGACATAACATGGCAGCATTTACTGCAGTTCAAACCAAAACATGGCTGGGCAAACCACTCACAAGGGACCAAAGCAGAATTCATTCTCTTGGACAAAGACCAATGCAATGGTCAAAGGGTGATGAGGCAAATCACTGTAGATGAAGACTGGAGTTGGTCATTGAAAATTCTCAATCAACAGATTCGTATTGAGAATTTAAAGCTTCCTTTGTCATGGCCAAGCTGTTTGAATGAAATTGAATTCATGTTTTTGGTAATGGCAAATGTGGATCTCTGCTCGGGCTTCAAAACACTTTCAGCAAAAGAAACAAAAACACAGCAGGAGATGTCACAGGAAGACCAGAGCAGTGGCTGACAGTCCAAGGCCATGAGATGAAACACCGGTCAGTTGGTTGCAGCATGATCTTATCCATGGGTGTCAACAATAAAATGTGCAAAGAATGTGCAACTCTTAAACACAACTCTGGTAGGTCTCTCAGTAAACCTACTAAAGAAGTGTCACTGAACTCATTGAAACACAAGAGAGAATCATACATGAACAGAGAGGAACTCCTTGCCAAACTTGATCAGGAAAGGAAAAGCAAAAAGAATGCAAAACGAAGAGAGGAAACTCTTCGTATGAAGCTACAGTCAGAATTTCAGAAGTTTAGTATAGAGGATGACCGAGACTTTCGCATAATCTTTGATGCCGTCAGTTCTGATATCACAGATAAGTGGAAAGATCAAGAAGACATGATGATTCTATGGGACAGCCAGAGAAAGGCGCTGCAGTCTAAGGGACCTTCAGGCCGTCGTTGGCATCCAAAGTAAGTTATGATTAAAATGAAAGGTTTAAAACGAACGATATTAGATTACATTGTAGGTGAGAAAATAAAACTAATATGTGTAACAGTATCATAGCCTCATGTGCACAATGTTCAAAATGTTTTCAAATAATATGCAGCAAATTGTTACTAATAAGGAAGCGCTGGAATTCACAGGAGTTATATCCCTATTCATCAAAAACTTTTGATGGGGAAAATGGGCGGCCATGATCAGTGAATAGCAGCAAGTCAATTTGGCCTGTGGCTAGCTATTAAGAATGAGTCCATCATCAGATTGTTCCAGTCCTAGTCAAAATAAGCAGTGCAAGTTTTAATGATTTTTCTCCCTCTACATTTTCAGGGTGATACGAGTATGCTTGTCTACGTGGACACGTAGTCCAAAGGCATACGAGACGCTAAGGAAATCAGGCATGCTTATACTTCCATCTGGAAGGCTCTTGAAAATGTATAAGAACAGTGTATCGCAGAAAGCTGGCTTTAATGATGATGTTCTAGAGTGGATGGTGGCAGAAGCCAAGAAGACATTAGGCCCTGAAGGATATGATGGTGGAATCATTTTTGACGAAATGCAAATTCAAGTGAGCGTAAAAAGTAGTCCCCACATCACCCTCACCCATAAACTGTAAATGGTATGTGTGTATATGTGTCTCTCCCCCTCCCCCAAATTAAGTGATGGAATGTCACATACAGACCATTTACAACAAAATTTTACTGATGGAATTCGACCCTTAAGATACAAGTACTGGTATACCAGCACCAGTCACTTCTATTGCCATGTGAAGAAGGTCAATATCAATTCTTCATCTGAAGGGTAAATTATTTTGATTTGAGTGAGGATGGGTTTTGGAGGGGTATCCCCTTCCCACTGCGTAACATTGTGTGTTGTGTGGGTCAAAATATTGGCTTCTTCTAAGACAAATGTTAAGTTAAATTTTTTAAAAATTCGAAACTGCCTATTGTAAAAATATTTCCACCCAAAACCGTTTTTGGTGATGTGAAACAAAAACTTAGGTATCCCTACAGTCTACAATAGATATCTTTCTGTTTGTTTGCTCAGGAAGATTTGCAGCTCCAGCATGAAGGTGATGAAACCAAACTTATTGGCCTTGTTGATCTTGGTGATGAGAGTGATCATATGAAAACAGTTATAGCAGGCAGGTACAGTACACTATTACCTTGTTCTTATAAGTATATTACCAAGTAAACTCCAGTACAGTAATAGAAAAGTGCATATTTTCCAGAGATGTTCAATCCAAGTCTCTTTTAACATGGTAAATTATACCAAGGGACTTTGACAGACAGACAGACAGAGTGATTGGTTTTGATAGGTTTCACTGTCAGGAGTATTGCAGGAGACTGTGAAATATTGTTTTTCATCCTCTAACTTATAACTCATTCTGTTTCTCTTAGGAATTGACAAAGCCCAAATTGCAAGCCATGTGCTGCAAATGGTGTTTCTCGGTAATTCAGGATTTCGATTTCCATTTGCACATTTCCCAACTCATGAGGTGGATGCACCATCACTCTACATTGTATTCTGGCAAGCTGTCAAGTGGCTTAAAAGAGGTGGTTTCCATGCTTTATATGCTTGCTGTGATGGTGGACAAGCTAACAGAAGCTTCATCCGCATGCACTTCAAAGAGAAAGATCCCATCAAAGAACAATTCACAACAAGAAATCTAGTTACCAGAGAACCATTTGTTTTCTTTATGGATCCCTGGGTAAGTTCCTTTGGTGGAATATTAATTCTAATCAGTGTTGATTTATGAATTTATAAGAATGCACTTGCAAGTGCTAGAGATTCTGTGTTTAATGTATTTATCATTATTTTAAGGTGGTTGGAAAGGCTAGAGCGTCAGTTATAAATTTCAACAAAACTATTAAAATATAAAAGTAGTCAACATTCTCTGTGGAATAAAAAAAACTAGACATTTGGGCACAAAGGCATTGCAGAGTTATAGCCTGTTAAAACTTCTGAAAAACTGACCAAATAATAAGAAGTTGGGGAGTCCTTAGTGTATTAACTATGGTAGAGGTCCCCTAGCTTTTAATAAAATGTTTGAAAAGGGAAAGTCATTATTTGCTGTTTTTCAGGAAAGTTTGACAAGGCGGTGCTGGCATTCAGAGTGAGTGACTGCTATTGTAAATGCATTTTTAGATTCTTTGAGTGTCAAAGAGGTGTCAAAAGAGAGATTAACCAAAAAGACTGCTCTATGACTTCAAAAGAGGGGTGCAAATATGGCTTGTTTTCAACATTTTTGACAGAATAACAGTTTTCCTACATAATTGTATACCAAATTAATCCAACTTTGAAATGAGATATGGACATGGAATTTTTACAGCCTATTAACAAGGTTACAGATAAGATTTGCACGGCACAATTTTCCTGTATTTGAAGTACTTTTTGAAAAATCACATTTTGAAATTTGAAAGAATTTTTAATAATTTTTTGATATATAAACCCATGTAAAATCATAAAAACAAATTTTATTTACAAATCCTGCCGTACAAATCTTACAATAAAAAGTGTCAACATATTTATAACTAATTTGGAAATATTAATACTATCCAATTATTATTAAATTCAAATATGTAAAAAATATAAGAAAAATTAAATTTTAATATTTACTGGTGTCATATTTCAAAATCATGGCTGCAAATATACAATTTTTATATTCTTTGGAGAAAATATTAACTAAGGGAGTTATCCTGAAAATTTGAACTAAATATCTGGATTCTAACACTTGAAACTTGACATTAACTCTGAGAAAAGAATTTGTGCAAAAATAGCCTTTCCAACCACCTTAAGTGGTCACATGATGTCGTTTGTTTAACCCTTTCACCCCCAGTTCCCTGTATACAGGTCCAACTTTACCACAGAAAACGATGGATTTGGGAAAAACCATAGCGGTGAAAGGGTTAACATGTCAATTTCCTTTCTTATCCTCTTTTATCTTAACAACTTTTTGAAAATTTACTATCCCATTATATCCTTGATGGCTAATTTTTGTGATCATATTTAAAAAGTAGCTATGTACATACAGATAGAATAATAATTGACATACACATATTGATAGTTACAATCAGTCACTCTTTACTAAAACTGACACTTGAGTGTATATAAGTTACATTTACAGTAAAGTGAAATGATAGAAAAGACCACTATTACTAGCTGAAAAATATTGTATATTTCATCTGTATATAAGTCAACATGCCATTGTTTGATATTATATCAGCAGTTACATAATTCCATTGTTCATAGAGTTGGCTTGAATACTAAATCCTTTTTATTTTGTCTGTACTTTAGCATAACTTCAAGAAACTGCGCAATGGTATAGAGAAGAGTTCGGTCAGTGATAGAAGCACTCGCTATCTGAAACTTGGTGACGGTCACATCTTATGGTCCACATGGAAAGCAGCATACCATTTTGACCAGAACACACACTCACTGCCCATTCACCAACGCCTGAAACCAGAACATCTGGATTTAACACCAGCACTGAGAATGAGAAATCATCTAGCAACTGACTTACTTGATAAGACTATGCTATACCTAATGACGGTAAGGAATTTTCTTACAAAGAGTGATTCTTAGTGGATTATGTTGCATCATAACAGGGCAGAGGAGGAAAGGTGACATATTGAGAAGGTTTTAATCTATGCATGATAGAACTTAGACAATTGAACTTGTCTTGTATTATTTCTATTGTCTTAAAAAATACACTCGGTATGGTCATGATATGATTCCTCTGTTTTGCTCAATAAACCAGCACCACCTATCTCAGTAGTAGTTAAAAGCAATACTGTTAACTACTGATGCTCTAAACAGCTTAGTACTCTAAGACTTAGTTGGAGAGTTGTGATACAGGATTACATCTTAAACCACACTTTTGATGATTTCTCATAGCAGGCGTGACCTTTCTCACCCCTACAAGGCGTGAGTTTTGTCTAATCTGACTGGATGACTGAGTCTGTTAAGGGCTCACTTAATTGGTAGGCATTTGCTATGTGGGTGATTGTCATATTTGGCCTAGTTGTTCCCATTTGCACATTTTTGTCACATATAGAAATTTAAGGTAAGTTGTCTGAAAACAAAGTCTATCAACAATTTGTAATAGTGATTTATCAAATTTTACATGAAATATTGACAACAATTTTCTTCCCATTCAGGCATATCAACATCATATATCAATCAGTGGTGCTTCAGCCGGCCACCTGGAAAACGTCAAAGCAGCAGCAGAATTTCTGACTCATACCAGCACAATGGTTGAAACTTTCAGTGACCCGAGACGATTTGTATCAGTGACAGATGAGAGACTCATGGCCAATGACAGATGTCTTGAGTGGTTATTGCAATGGGAAAGGAATGTCAAAGAAAGTAACCCCCAGCTCAACAGTGCAGCAGTGAACAGAATGCTCCTCTCAGACAAAACCAGGTTTGACTTGTGTTCAATGCTTGTGGGATTCAAACAAATCGTAAAGATATCCCTCGACAGACATGTCCGGGCCTCTGTCAGTGCTCTGAGAACAAACAGCAACTTGGTGGAAAACATCTTCTGTCAGCAACGTGGGATGAATGGCCAGAATGACAACCCAAGATATACACAATACGGACCAGCCATAAATGCAATATGCCTAGGACAGACAACTGTTACTTCAAAAAATAACACTGGCTATATTGATCAATTACCGTTTTTCAAACCAGGAAGACTCTGTCCAAAATAAAAAGACTTCAGTTGCTGATAGGGCAAGCAATGAAATAAACACAAAATAGAAGGTAGCGCCAGAAGATGTGGAGCTACATAAAATGATACTACCCATCAACGATAAAACCATAATTGAGGATTTTGAAAAGTCCTAATTATTAACCATGAGAATGGGTTTTACATTCGTACCATCAATGGTTCAATTAATATTTGGTTTTAACTGGAATTATCTTTGGGTACTGGAAGCCCCATTGTACAGAACTATTTATTTATCTGATCAACTGTGTACTCATATGTTCCCTTCAGTGTTTGTTAACCAGCTTACTGTCGTCCCTCAGTAAGCATGACATTGTTTTGCTTTGAATGAAAGTCATGAAAAAATGCTACAAAATTCTGTACACAGGGACTTTAATTTTTTAGCAATTCAGAGTAAGATTTTGTAAATTGAATGAATTTCATTGAATGGTGAAAAACCTCAGTTGCTTTAGCTGTGAATTTTTAAAGCACAGAAAAAGTCGGGCCAAAGTAAGTAAATTCTCTGTTTTTTGTCTTGACAGTAGCTGGCAGAATATCACATATTGCACAACATGGATGTAAAATGAAGTTTCTACTTCGTTCATGAATAGGCACTCACATTACATGGAAATACTGAAGTAAATTTAAAACGTGCAAGTGTCTTATTTGCTTGAACTGCTTATCTGCATTGGATGCAAAAGAAAGAATTTAATTTCTCTAGCCAAAATATATGGACTCTGTAAATATCTCACCCCATCAAATATATTGAAATCAAAAGCAAAATGGCTGAAATTATCAATCAACAAGGGTAGGCATAATAGCAAGAATATAACACTTTCAAGTTAATTCAAAGTATAAAATTGTTGAGAAAAAGCCCTGCGGGAACAAAGTACACTTCATTTACAACCCTGGTTGTTTAGTTAAAGCGTGGTCGCTTTTCAAGTGGCCCCAGACCATCTAGATACTGCTGTAGTGCCGCAGTGTTTAATATGCACTGACTTTCTTTTATTCTATTCACAAGCTTGCTATTCATGGTGCTCTTAGTGTGACTTCGGACATAGGTCAAATTGTACAGAAGAAAGAACAGCTTCAACTCTTGTTTTGTGTATATTCTTTCTTCAAAGAATTTTGGATTTGCTGTTACTCTAGACTGCAGCAATGTATGTGAAAACATTTTGTTATCACTACTGTCTGAGATGAACTGTACAACACCTATTTTGTTCAATTTGGTCAGTGAAGATTGTTCTCTTTGCATTACTCTCTTTCGGTGGGCAGTTGTCTTCTGTACTTTAAAATCTCGGCGATGGTCGCGCAGGAACTGACCAGTCCCCATATTGAAGTAACGCTTGACCACATCAGAGAACAGGGCATAAGCACAAGACTCAGCTTCTGATGTCAGTGTTGCATCATGGGATGTATGTACATCTTTAGCTAGCATCTCCTCAGGGATCTCCAATGCCTTAATAAACTCTGCTTGCATACTCTTGTCATTAAGGACACTTGTGACTGTGTTGTTTATGAGGTTTTCTTTATGCCTATCTAAGTTACTTTGTGTTAAGCATACATTCCTCATGTCCTCTACACGTAGAAAGAACATAAAGGCCTTGTCTGTGATATGAGTGAGCCCATTTCTCCTGTTTTGTTTGTGCTGCGTGAATGAGAGTGTCTCTGGGTAAGCTGTATTGGTGGCGATTGCTGCTGCTGGAACCGTCACACTATCAAGCAGCACTTTCTTTGTGTATGCTCTTCGAAGATTTCTTCTCACCTCAGCATCAGTCGAGCCTATGTTTCCTTTCAGATACCTTCTGTTTTTCTCTCGTTCCTTTGCTACCGTCCATCCACCCACAAATCTCACTTTACCTTTACCTTCATTTGTCATGTTTTCTGAACTGTTCCTGTGGTCTGTTGAGGTGGTCCTTCCTGCTGACATCTTAAGCCTGACTGCTGTGGCAAGTTTCTCCACAAGTTGATTTCTCAAGCTTATGCAGATGTCTGCTAAGCATTCATAATGGGTATCGGTTAAGGTCAGTGTTCCACACAGTTGCTTAAACTCACATTCAAGGTTTTCATTGGTTGTCACATACTCATGAAAATCACTGAGATATGAGACAAATGTTTTCTTGTTGGCTTTTTCCACTGATTCTGACTCGCTGTTTCCTTTTATGAGATGGTAAATTCTCGACCACTGGAGGGAGAGAAACGCTCTACTGTGATGCTTATCTGCATTCTGCAAGCTTTGCAAGAGACAATTTAGGTTGTGTGGGGATGATCCAGGTATACTGGCAAAAGACGAATGGTCTTCAAGAGTGTTGAAGAATTCCTCCACTGAAAAATCCTGCGGTAAACTTGAAAGTTCACTGTCATCCTTGAGTAACTCTGCAGCTGCTTGTAGGTCTGTAGTTTCTCCATGATCATCATTACAGTGACTGGTGTGATTCGGAAGTTCATTGAAAACTTGTGTCACAAGGACATTGTCTTCGTCACATTCACTATCACTGTCACCAAGAGAATTGGACGCACTGGGAAGGAGTTCATCCACTTGTTGAACTGGCTGTTGCTCACCTGCGCAATCTACTGCAATGGAAGAAAAATTCAAGCTTATTATTTTGTAACTTCAAAGTAATAAAAACAATTTTATTGCACAGCAATACAAAATGAATGAACATGGTTCAAAATCATTTTTCACGTCCCATCTGACTATTTTGGACAATTTCATGTTCATTGGTATCAATCTCATTGATTTTTGAACAACGACTGTATTGTATTCAATATGCGCCCTGTACCTGCGACATACCAACACAGAAACAGTTTGTAAATGCCTGTCATTATCCATAGTGCATCAATATATCTTGTTTTACATATCAGTATATATATTTCAATATAAATGTTCATATAGGCATGTAAGAGGTAGTAGCCGCCAAGATCACTGTGACCTGCTTACTTTCTCAAAATTTTCAGCACTGTATCGGGTAGTGCCTAATTTAAAGGGACATGAGCTGTAACTTTGGCCATTTTTTTCAGTTTTCTGGTTCTATGTATCTCAACTACAGTTTATATTCAATTTCCTCTAGCATGATGAAATACCCAATATTTTACTTGTCAACACAACCTATATGTTCGCAATGGCCATTGTTATTGTTGACAAATGAATTATATTCCGGACTGTACACACATAGGCTCTGTTCAAAAGTTGAAAACTTGGTATTACATCATGCTTGAATGGTTCACACCAGAAATGTAGTCGATACACATATACAAAAGTACCAGAAAAATTCTCAAAAGTTACAGCTCATGGAGCTTTAAGTACTATTCCATGAAAATGAATTGTTTTGAAACCTTCCATGTACTTCACAAGTTCATTGTGTAGGGCTGACACACAATCATTGCTGAAATGTATTAAATTGACACAATTTCCAGACGTAGTGTTTGCTCGAGGGAATGCTGATGATGGCACTTAAGGAATAAAACAAAACACTAATACTCATGCCTTGTATAACAGTCAGCAAAAGATGTATATGTTCATATAAAGTACACACCTTGTTCCTGGTTTATCTTTCTACAGCATTGTAGAGAAGGATCAGCTGGTTCATTGCTTTCAGTGGCATCCGTCATGAATCTAATCACCTCAGCATTTGGTTTAATGAGGTATTCTGGTTTAAACCCAACCACTCTAAGGCCTTCTGTTGACTTCAGTCTGGAAAGAGCAGTGTACAGTTGACCTGTGAATAAATACAACAGATATTAGATTAACCAGAGATTTTGTACCAACTATCCGATAACTTTAGGTCAGGTTTAATCACAGAAGTTTGAGAATTCCCATTTGAGTAATGGCTACTGTATGGCCATGTATTAAAGGGACAGTTACTGTAACTTTTGAGGATTTTTTTATTTTGTACATTGTATATCAACTACAGTTTCTTGTTGTACTCTTTAAAGCATGTTGAAACACAGTATTCAGGTTGTCAACTCAGTGTGTATATATTATTGTTGACAACTTAATTTAGTCAAGACTAAAATTACTGTCACGACTATTCACTTGTCAACAATAACAATACAGTCAATACATGTACAGGCTGTGATGACAAGCTGAATTGTGGGTGTTTCAGTATACTTTAGGGAATATAACAAGAAACTGCCATTGACATGCAAAACAACATGAAAAAATCCTCAAAAGATACAGCTAGTGTCCCTTTAATGCAAGATAAATCAGAATAATGGCTACTTTGCAATCGAAATTTTTTTTTGCATATATGTTATATTGCAAACCAAGGCTTGTCTTGCTGAAGCATTACAATATAACCAGCAAATACACTGAAGTCATCCCCCCACTCGATGACTAGAGATAGCTCTGTCATTAGTGTAAAACTACAAAACTGCAAATTTTAAGTGAAGTAATTTTACCTGGGCTAAAAATCCCACGACAGTGAACTTCAGCTGCCTTGAGTGTCATCCCTTGAGACTTATGCACTGTAAAGGCCCAACTTAATTTCAGGGGCACTTGTCTCCGCGATGCCAAGTACCTTATTCGTATTATCAGGGCTTGGCACTGTCCATAATCGAGGTGATATAACTTCTTCAGTGCCGACTTGAGGAAAATGAACAACTGGGTACCCACTGTCACTAAATCCAGTGACAGTCCCTGTCATCCCATTTTTCAGGCTATCAGTTAAGTTATATAGCAGCATGACGGGTGCATTGACTTTGAGGTACAAGTGTTCTTGCACAACAAGACTTTCATTCAACAACTTCTTACTACCCGAATCTTCAGCTTTGTAGTGTTTCATACGTGTATGTCCATCAAGGTGGTGGAGTTTATCCATGTTATAATAATCGACATCCAGGTTCTGAGCATAAATTCGTGGGATATACTGGAGTCCATGATCAGCTGGGTTAAGGGGTGTTGTAAGTTGAGATAACTGTTCAACTGTCCCGCCAGACAAGTCCCCCCAGGCAACACAATGTAGTGTATCTACAAATGCTTGATCTCTTGACGAAAGACTTCATCCAAGACTACTGTATGAGGAAACACGGTATTCCATAGTGGTGATGTGAAGCAAAAGTCCCCATTGTCATAGTGACTGGGTACTGGAGGTAACTGGAGGAAATCACCACACCCAATCACTTGAAGACCTCCAAAAGGACTGGCATTGTTTCTCATCTTCTGGCCAACAAAATTGAGCAGCTCAAATGTCCTTCTGCTTAGCATAGACATCTCGTCGATAATTAAAGTGTCAGTTTCTCGCCATCTTGCCACCACACTTGACTGCTCAGAAATATGCTCTAGAATAGCCTCTGGGTTTCCTCTTGCATCTCTTATACCTGCAAAACTGTGTATTGTTTTACTGTTCTCATAAAGAGATGATGAAATTCCTGTTGTTGATGTGACAGCCGTTTTCTGAGTTAACAGGGAACTTAACTTCTTAACCAATGTTGTTTTGCCTGTTCCGGCAGCACCCGTAAAGAAAACATTGTGGCCACCAATAGCCAGAGATGCCACTTTGTCCTGAGCTGAGATTTCCATTGCGGACACCAAAGCTTCAGTGAGGAAAAAATAGAATAATTTTAGTTTGGACAAAGACACTTTGAATAATGTTCATCATGACTGAATAAATGTACAGTATGCACTAGCATTACAAGACAATGTAACTAATAATGTGTTACAACAAAATCTTAATTATTACAGCATACTCATACACACGAGGTGTTGTCAGTACAGGAGCTGTTTTTAATGAATTGCAGCTAAAATTATGGCAGTGGTCAACAACAATCAATACTACCAGTATGCAGCTCCACTATTAGACAGGTGACAGACATCAGTGTTTGAAATAGCACCTGTTCGGCAGTCAGAGATGGTTGTTTCCCCACAGGACTGGTGAAACTCAAAAGTAACCAGCCTGGTGGATGGATTGAAATGAGCGGATCAGGGTCACTAGTTTTGGTTTGGTTCAGTCAAAGATTTAACAGGCCAATTGATAGAACACAATATAGAATACAATAAAGATGTACAGTATATATTGTAAAATTGACAGTTAGTTTACATTTGATGGATGGAAAGATGACTTCCCCATTCCAATTTCTTTTCCTCTAATGTTTATTACTGTATATAGTTGTATTTTATTATGTTGAATTGCAGGGTACATACATTTAATATCAGGACAGGCAAGTTTTTACCAGGACAGGCAGCTTTATAAATTTACCAGTCCTTGTGACTAGTACTTATTTCTATGAATTTCAAACACTGAAGACATTATAAATTAAACACATTTATGTTCATTTCTAATTAAAATGATATTTGCGAGATGCCCTATCACATGATCACATGATCACACATCATATTTGTGATTAAATCCTTGAAAAGCAAGCACACCGGTGTAAAACTAAAATCACACATTTGACGTGTATTTTTATAACAGTATAGATTTCAATACATTATCAGACTAAATAGGAATATATTAGGTATAAACTAGGCTATGAATATACCCGTGAACACACAATATTAGAACATTTGCTATTAATCTCTATTGAAAAGCATTGAAAATAAAATTCACCTATTATAGGTAAATTGTATGTCTAGTGCACTGAGGTAAAATGTTTTTTATTTACCCCATACTCAGCGCAAATAACTAATTAAACACTAATACTTTTGCCTGTGATATTTGGAAGAATATTTGTGACAGAAATGTAAGAAGTGGATGCAAGCTTCTGCAAGGTATTGTTGCATACATATGAACTTTGACCTTTACAGACAGCCGGCACAATACTAGTTTTTTTTTCTGTTGGGTAATTTTTTAGGATTTCAAAAAAATTGGACAATGTTGAGAGTGGTGTTTCAAAGTTTTACCTGGTATGGGAGAGAGAGGGGGAGTACTTAGAAAAGCGACATCATGAAAAGTGGATGGCCCGGTCAGATCTTCACCCAACCATACCAGCACCAACCCATTTGTGAACTCAACACTCTATGTATAAAACTATAAAAGTTACTAGTACTTTTATTTAGTATGCAGCTTAATCTGAACAACATATATATGCATTATTGGATAAGAGGTTGAATGGGCCACAGTGTGTGGAAGGACTGTAACTGGGTAACCGTTCAGTTCATAATGTACCATGGAGGTAGTAGCAGACTACCTCCATGCTTATACTATGCATGCATACACAACGGGCAACACGACTCAATCAAATCCCGTGCACTTTTCCTAGTGTTTGACCGTTGCTGCTGTTTTAAACAGAGTTTGAGAAGTACTGGTGTTAGGTGATAACGCAATCTCGACTGGCTTTTTAGCCTCCCGGCGATAAAATGGGAACAAAATAGGCATACAAACTTACCTGTTGCTGTACCACTGAGGTGATCTGCCGGCTGTGTCACGTACGGGCCATGTGCAATACATCGTGTTTGTAAATATGTTTATTTCCTGTTTATTTCTTGCATAAGGCACGCCCCACCACTCTTGAACGAGCCGTCACTCACCAGATTACGTCCTCATTATAAAGTATAATCAAGTTGCCCGCACATGTACTTCACGGCGCACATGGGTCGCTTCGGACATGGTGCTGACAGCGTCCAATTTTCTTCACATTCTACATTCACGAAGGTTCATTTTTAGACTTGAGTGACATTGTCAGATCGGTGTGCCAAAACAATGGCCGTGTCCGTGAAAAAAAATTACCAAGATTTCATGTTTTCGGAGATTCACCATAACAATCATACTGCGGATATGGCCGGATCTGCCTCCCTTGGGAAATTAGTACAGTAAACACACCGACGTCAGTAAACACAGCGACGTCTGTACGCATGGCCGGCCATATGGAGAGGGAAGTAGGCATGGCTAGAGGTCACGGAACTAAAGGTCACATTTACATATGATCACACTCCCTGTTGAGGGCGCACTATACATGCCAATACAAGCTACACAAAAGACAGCTACACAAGTGTTGTGCTCTTCAGCTAGTTTATTTTTAACATTGAAAAAGAAAGAAAAACGCTGTAATATTGACTTATATAGCCACTTATGAGCCCCTGTGGACAAAACATAGGGAAAACCGATTTTTGAAAGGTTATGCAAATTATCTTGTCACGTGATAGTTATGTAAATAATGGTGACACTGTGGTTACCAAAATGTTCCCATATATGTAGGCTTTCAGAAAATGTATACTTTACGGGGGTTCTGAGTTTAATAATCGTTAGAGAATTGTTAGATTAAAAAGGTCACATTTCTTGTCTTGGAACCTTAAGTTGTCTACAACAATGTTAACAATGCACTTGAGAGTGATTGTCTCATATTCAATCTGAATATTGAGTGTTTGAACATACCTGAGAAGAACCTGTGGTTGATACACAGATGAAAAACAATTAAAGTATTATCAGAAGTTACAGCTACTGTCCCTTTAATATAAGTTTATTTTCAATTTCAAAATGCTACAGATGCAGACACACACAGTAACAGTATCAGCAACATGTGTATCTTTCCTATGATGTCGCTTGAGGTACTCCTTCAGTAGGGAAGCCAACTGAAATTTTGAAATGTTCAATCTGCATTTTAATTAATGTAGTTTTTTAGATTTCAATGAGAGAAGCTAAACATTTTTTTAATTTTCGAAATTGGATGAACGGTTACAATTTTATAGCTTTTTAAAACATTCACTTTTACTCTTTCTGTAGAAAGACAATACATATAATAACAATGGGAACAATTGGACAAAAATGAAGGAGTTTTAGCTGAAATTTACAGTAAATTTGCTGTAACTTTGTTAATAAAACATCTTTTTGTACCAAATTTGGCATGGAGATAGATTTCAATGGCACACACAAATGTATCCTAAAATTACGCGATTACGATGGTGGCCATATTGGATTTATCCATGGCAACGGATGAACGACACTTAACGAGAAATGACAAAATGAAAATATTGAGCTCAAATGGCATAAGTGATATATCAAATTGAAGGTCTTTTGAGCTGATGACACTTTTGAATAGCTCTACTGCATTAAAACTACCTACAAAAAGTATTTTATCCAAATAAAGGCTTTCAAAACATCACCACTGGGCCATGTGGAGTTTTGACATTATTTGGTAAAGGCTTCTTCAATTTTATCAGTTTCTGAACAATTTGAAACTTAGAATTTAATTTAAGGATTATTGGTTAAAACTATGTTCCAAAATTATTGATCATCTTTAAAATTCAGGAGTAAATTGAATGAGAAATCGATGTTTGGAGGTGCTAAAAATTGCATACTTGTCATGGTAAAGTTATCAGCAACTAAGATGGTCTCATCATACCACCTGTCAGACATGCAAATTTCCTTTGTTACAAACATTTAAAAAATCAATACCCTTTCTTTTGCCAACACAGATGCAACTTATTCCCTTAGTTTCCTTGAAAATATTGTGTATGGCTGTCAAAAATCTATGTCGACAAAATCACAAAATTGCTATCTCCTCTGCGCAAAAGGGATTGATCTTCTCATTATTCACCGTGAGAAATTAGAGAATTATGATTATCAAAACTATGGTCCCAGAATTTTGATATATGGACCGAGCTGTTCTGTGTACAGAAGAAATTTGCTCCAGTTCAATGAGTGATCTCCGTGTGTACGGATCATGGAGAATTGTGGGTAGCCTCACTTACTGTGAAGCGTGGTCAATATCTCCGTCAATAAATACGTGAGCTGTTCAAAATTTCTCATTTTTCTAGCAAAAATTCAAAAGAAATAATGATAAACTGCGTACTAGAGGACGTTTCACTGAGAGTTGGTCGGGTTAGGTCTCGGAAAAATCGCTCTCAATTTTTTGTCTCGGATTTGGTCATATACACTGCCCTATGTGGTGAAGAACCTTATATCGCGAGAAAGAGCGAGATCTGGGCTTTCAAATGAGTATTCGATGTAAGGGATGTTTTGATTGGCTCACCTTCAAAAATGCGTTTCAAAATCAGCGATGTAAATATTAGGTGCTGCCATGTTTCAGATCGCCGTTCCCGGTACCGTTTCTAGCTCAATTTTGCAGTTTATTCAAAAAGTAAGTAGTTCATATAAAGAAATAAAAAACATATGAGAGAATAGCTGCATTTTTAATTTTTAGCCTCATGTATTTTTTTCCACAATTTTCTTTCCCGTTATCGATGTTTTTCAATTTTGAACATGACTAAGTCACTGGTGATTGAGTGTCAATTCAGCACGTCCTGGGTGACCTGCTGGCCTCCCTACGTCCTTCCATCCTTTGTCTGGACATTTTTTCCAACAGCAATCATCATCTTTGGCACTAGATCTTCTACCGGTTCTACAATTAAACTGATCAATCAGAAATGACATTGGCACAATAAGGGACTGGACACAAATTACAGGGGGGGGTGTGGGCCGGTGTTTTTTGGGGGTGGGTCGCCATTTTTCGCGCAAGCATTTTTGAAGGGTCATAAAATTTTGTGCAAGCCTATGGGGGAGGGTCACCTTTTTCATGCATCAAAGCAGAAATTGCATGTGCACGTTATGGAATACTGAAAAAAGAAAAAATACCTCCTGGCACTTTCATTTTCTGCCATTACCATTTTCGGCGCGCCCTTCGGGCGCAAATTTCAGGTATAATAAACAATGTATTGATGATCCAAGCAGCCACATTGATTTAAGTTGTTATGATTTCTACTTATTCAACACTATTTTGCATAACTGTCACCTATAATGACTCTTTCAATAACAATTTGGGAGATTACTTATTTGACATCATTCTCCCATTGACAATACATTGGGTATAGGTCGGTGTCAAACGTTCATGTCGCTGTATGTACATTTTTTAATTTTTTTAGGACATTGACAGAATACAAACTGTTCAAAATAGTGCATAGTGTCATCAATAACAACTGGAAGCTTCAGGTCGAACAACTTTTGAATAACAATTTAGGATCAGATAACCTATGAGTTATTTGTAGTTTCCTCATAGCCTACAATGTATAGTGAATCAACATTTTGGTGAAATTCCAAAATTAAATTTCTTGCACAACCATTGACTTGAAACCACTTTAGTCTAATCATGAATATTAATACTAATAATTAGGTGTACATAAATGCACAGGTTTACCAAGTTTTGTATTGGAAAAAAATTATTCATAGTTTCATCATAGACTGCCATGTATAGTGAATGGACATTTCAGTGAAATTCCAAAATCAAATTTCTTGCACACCCATTGACTTGAAACTACTCTAGTCTAATCAAGAACATAAATATCAATAATCAAGCATACATAAATACACAGATTTGCCAAGTTTTGTATTTAAAAAAAAATTATTCATAGTTTCTTCATAGACTACAATGTATAATGCACGGTACGTGAAAGTACCCATGATGCACTGCGATTTGTACACACGGAGATCGGCCTGCCCGTCACACATGCATGCGTTATCCCCATTGCGCGTATGCACCCATAGAAACACGATACATTACACATGCAGCTACAGTCATCAGCACGTTGCGATCGCCTCGAAAATATTTAGACTGACAGTGGAAAGTTTTTCTTGTATGCACGTATATGTATTTATCATCGGTCAGAGACATGTACGACACGGTTTTTGTGGTTTCAGTAGATATAAGGATGCAACTTTTGGCACAAATGCGGCGATGTCTTATACATTGATAGCATGCATTACCGAGTTACTTGTCAGCTCTGCGGCTACGCGGTGACAGAAAGAGAAACACATTTCGGCGAACGCAAGCTGCACTGAATCGACACCCCTTCCAAACCAGCAAAGCTGTTGACGCCGGTTGTGAACGTTTAATGGACCGCAATTTTCATCAAGCGATCGTTAAAGTTCTGTAAACACTTCAGTATCCTGTGAGCGTGCAGTAACATGTATACTGATAGCGTATTGCGTAGCGCCTTTGTACTATTGTAGTTTTACGTACGACCAGTGTTGTTTACATCAGCCGGTCCCCGGCGCGGCAGAAGACCGGTCCCCGGCGCGGCAGAAGACCGGCAACCCTATAAACGCGTCGTATTACGACGACAAAAATGTGTTGTCAACAGTTGGCAATGCAAAGCCACGTTCCTATCTGTTCTAGTCTCTACAGTTCAAGGACCGTTCAAAAATGAACACTGATTCATATCGAGATCGATCGAGAAATTACATACCGGTACACAATACACAGATACAGCCATGTCATTTGTATTTGTTTCAGCGCCGTGTCTCGTACGATTTTAATCCCGGCACAAGCGAGCGTAAGCCTGAGTACATACAGTGCATGTGCATACAAAAGCAAAATTATCACATGGCAAAGTACATTTTTCATTCCGATGTGACTGTCCGTTGCCAAACTCTATCTCCTCCCTCGATTTTGGGGTCAACATAGGCAAGCAGTATATCGTTGGAATCGTATTTAGTTGCACAACAATCCAATGTTGATCATTTTTCAAAATCCACGTTTGTAATCGAGAAATAGCCAAAATTCCGTTAAAAATCTCATTTTTCACCGAATATTTGCGCTGAAATTTCCAAATATCGGTCAAATAAAAATCTGAGAACATAATTTTACTCGGAGCAAGCATGGCAATGGCGTATGCACTCTTCCAGGCATCATTGATAAAAAACCAGAGAAGAGATAGCTAAAAATAACCCCAAAAAGGCAAAAAAATGAAAACTCAACGACAATTTTCTATGATATGGATCTTTGGATAGAAAAATGCTATAAAGATCCGGAAAAAAACTGAAAAATGTACGTCTTTCGGTCTATCACATTGACGTAACTGCGAACGAGGATAAAAGTCATGTGTACGCATTCGACCTCAATTTCCAGCTGGGGGCTATTTTTGGACAGCTTTAGTCATAATTATAATGGCGCCCTCGGTGGTAGAATGGTGATCTCTGTGTGTACGAATCGAGTTGCATCATGGGATAAACCACGTACTGTGTAATGGATCCACATTTCATGCGAAATTCCAAAAACAAAGTTATTGTACACAGATGCACGTGTTACCACCCTCTTCTAATCAAACACAATTATGTCAATTATTCAGGGTCATATATACACAAATAGTGCATATTTTTTAATTCTGAAATTTTTTTTTTACAGTCTTGTCATAGACTCCCATGTATAGTGGATCAACATTTTATGCGAAATTTCAAAAACAAAGTTATTGTACACAGATGCACATTTTACCACCCTCTTCTAATCAAGCACAATTATGTCAATTATTCAGGTCCATATATGCACAAATAGTGCAACTTTTTAATTCTGAAAATTTTTTGACAGTTTTGTCATAGACTCCCATGTATAGTTTTGTCATAGACTCCCATGTATAGTGGATCAACATTTTGAGAGAAATTCCAAAATCAAATATCTTGTTCACATGTGCACTTGTAAACAACCCATGCTAATTAAGTATATCTATATCAGTTATTAAACATCTGTATATGAACAGATATAGCTAGTTTTATACTGGAAAATACACATTCGTAGTTTTCTTATAGTCGACTACATGTATAGTGAATCAACATTATCGATAAAATCTAAAAATTACATTTTTTGTACAGGCATGCACTTTTTACCTGCCACTTCAAGCAAAGTACATTTACATGAATTATCACACACATATGATTTGATATTTTTTGGACAACGCGTTATATCAGCCACATTTTGCCTTCCTTTCGGGAGGGCGACTTAAAAAGTATAGCAAGTCAGAAGGGGGTCTTTAACACATTGCGGGTTTTTTTGGGGGGTATTGAGTAACAGGGGAGGGTCACTTATTTTCATGCACGGATAAGGGGGAGGGTCACTAATTTTTGTGCATGAACTTTTGAAGGGTCACTATTTTTTACGCAGCGGTTTTTCGAAAGACACCGCCCCCCCCCCCCCTGTAATTTATGTCCAGTCCCTAAGATAGAGTGATTAAAAAACAACACAAGCAGAGCTAAAACAGCCACTCAAACCCTAGTTACTCTATGCAACAACAAAACAAAATCTTTGGGTAAGAAAATTATGGTAAAGGGCGACGAATTCGGACGCGCACACGCTTTAGAACGTTTCTGCTCCAGCCTGTCGCAAATGGGTTACTTTGTAGTGCATGTAATTAACATCACCTGTCATTGTTGAAATTGCGCTTTTACCTAATTTTTTGACCCAGTCTCTTAGAAATACATGTGACCTATAACCTTGTCATATTTTGACCCCCTAGGAAGCTGAATGAGCGAAAAATTAACATTTCTCTCCCATTTACATGGCGCATATTACCCATTCACCTGGAGATATTGTAAAAAGTAGCGTGATGACACCCTTTTATTAAAAGTGTAAACTAAATGGTATTATGTCAGGAGTTTATTCGCCAAGTTTGGTCAAAATGACACCATTCAAAGCAACAGGACGAAAGTTCGAAAATTATGTAGTGATTTAATTTCGATATCGTCATTTTGTAATCGATACTTATGTAAAAATTTCTTTACAAACATCATGAAAACTATACATTCGATAGATATGGATCTTAAGTCTTGGTATTTATTAAAATTAACTCATTTGCTAAGCTTTTTAGTCCCCACGGACACCGTCCGGGGGGACTTATAGGTTTGGTCGTGTCCGTGCGTGTGTGCGTGCGTGCGTGCGTGCGTGTGTCCGTGCGTGCGTCCGTCCGTTCACGCAGATATCTCAGAGATGCCCGAAGCGATTTCATTCAAACTTGGTACAAGGATTACTTCATATGTCATACAGATGCACGTCGATTTGTTTTGTGATACGATCCAATATGGCTGCCAGGCGGCCATTTTATTACGATTTTTTCATGTACAGAGCCATAATTCAGGCATGTTTCAACTGATTTTATTCAAAGTTGGTACAAGGACATTGACCAATGTCATAGATATGCACTTCAATTCTTTTGTGATACGATCCAAAATGGCCGCCGTGCGGCCATTTTGTAACGATTTTTTCATGTACAGAGCCATAACTCAGGCATATCTCAACCGATTATATTCAAACTTGGTACAAGGACATTGACCTATGTCATACATATGCACATCAATTTGTTTTGTGATACGATCCAATATGGCCGCCAGGCGGCCATTTTATTACAATTTTTTCATGTACAGAGCCATAACTCAGGCATGTTTCTACAGATTTTATTCAAAGTTGGTTCAAGGACATTGACCAATGTCATAGCTATGCACATCAATTTTTTTTGTGATACGATCCAATATGGCCGCCGTGCGGCCATTTTGTTACGATTTTTTCATGTACAGAGCCATAACTCACGCATATCTCAACCAATTTTATTCAAAGTTTGTACAAGGACATCAACCTATGTCATACACATGCACATTGACTTGTTTTGTGACACGATCCAATTTGGCCGCCGTGTGGCCATTTTATTACGTTTTTTCATGTCCAGAACCATAACTCAGACATGTATCAAGCAAATTTATTCAAAGTTGGTACAAGGAGATTGACCAATGTCATACATATGCATGTTAATTTGTTTTGTGATACGATCCAATATGGCTGCTGTGCGGCCATTTTGTTATGATTTTTTCATGTACAAAGCCATAACTCAGTCATATTTCAACCAATTTTAATCAAAGTTGGTACAAGGACATTGACCTACCGTATGTCATACATATGCACATTGATTTGTTCTGTGATTCGATCCATTATGGCCACCATGTGGCCATTTTATTACGATATTTTCATGTCCTGAACTACAACTCAGACATGTATCAAGCGAATTTATTCAAAAGTATTTTTTTCACAGACCTAATGAAGAGGACTCTATCCTCTCTGAGGACCTGTAATCAAAGCACCCATTAACAAGTGGGGACTGTGTCATCAACGATGACTTGTACAAGTTATAAACTTGTCAGTGTATGTTTCATGTACGGCCATGCATGTCAATAGTTACTAGCTTTCATATGAAATTGAAAAAAAGAAAAGTTTCAGATGCATATTCATGCAACTTTTGCCTAATAACTGCAAGGTGTTCTGTAATTTCAACGTTACTGTTTTACCCCTTGTCGTGTTACTGTGTAGATTATTTCAATATCATAATAATAAAAATATTAGTAATCATCATCATTGAGATAGCATTTTGCTGTTTTGTGACAAACTGTTAGCCGATATAGCCATCCATGTACAATAAAAGCAACAATGGAAAACAAGCATATGTCCACATTTGAATCTTCTGTAAAATGCATATTACAGAGTGGGATAAACGTCAGTTAGGGCGAGTGAAAATCCCAGGAGACTGTGATACCGTATCAGGTAATCCGTCATGAAAATTACTGAATTGTCACATGAGGCTGATATCGTAACAGGTCATATTGTGTGTAAAAGTTATTCATTTAATCCTTCTATTCATGTTACTCATGCTTAAAACTGCGATTTTTCCAATGTGTCATGAAGGCTGTATATGGAAACAGAGATTTGTATTACTAGTCGTGTGGGTGAGATGATCTTTTGATAAGACTGTTCAGGGAAGCCCCACAATGCCAAAGTTTACTTGATAGGCCTGATATACATTGTGACTTTTTCAGTGCCCCAAAGAATGAAAGATTAAAGCTGCTCATTTTTATTGGACACCGTGGTGCGAAGCACCAAAGGTGTCCTATGTCGCCACAATGTCTGTGTGTGTGTCCGTCTGTCCGTCCGTCCGTAGACAGATTTTGTTCCACTCATAACTTAAGAACCCTTAGGTCCAAAGTCAGCAATTTGGTATTTGGTATTATCATGATGAGACTTAGATCTGATTAGATTTTGGTGGGTGTGGCTTATTAATTAATTGCTCATTTGCATATTTTATGAATTTTTTCGTTCATGCAGATATCTCAGAGACGCCTGGAGCGATTTCGTTCAAACTTGGTAAAAGGATAGTACTCTACCTCATACAGATGCATGTTGATTTGTTTCACAATGCGATCAAATTTGGCCGTGTTAGAGGACTTTTTAGTTTTCACCTCCATAGACTCCCATGTATAAGGCAGTCCATAGACTCCCATGTATAAGGAAGTCCATAGACTCCCATGTATAAGGCAGTCCATAGACTCCCATGTATAAGGCAGTCCATAGACTCCCATGTATAAGGCCAAGAAAAATAAAAATTTAGTTTCTCATCGTATTCATATTGCAAAAAGGATGCAGTGACACAGTTTTTAGTCCCCACAGATAAAGTCCAGGGGGCTCATAGATTGGGTCATGTCAGTCCGTTAGTCCATCCATGTGAGTCCATCCGTTCACGCAGATATCTCAGACGCTTTGACAAAATGTCACGTGACCTTTGACCTCAAATATACATATTTGTCCATAACTCGGTAACCACAAGTGCTAAACCGTTCATATATGGTATGATGGGACACCCTATGATGCCACATATTGTACCTCATTAATTATGTGCATATCTAATTTTGAGCAAGCCAATAGAGCTAGAGGTCTGATTTTTGGTATATAGGGATAACTTAGCAATACAATTTTTTTGACAAAATGTCATGTGACCTTGGTGACCTTTGACCTCAAATATACATATTTGTCCATAACTCAGTAATCACTAATGCTACACCCTTCATATTTGGTATGATGGGACACCTTATGACGCCACATATTGTTCCTCATTAATTATGTGCATATCTAATTTTGAGCGAGCCAATAGAGCCAGAGGTCTGATTTTTGGTATGTACGGATAACTTAGCAATGCTATTTTTTTTGACAAAATGTCACGTGACCTCAATACCTTTGACCTCAAATATACATATTTGTGCATAACTCAGTAACCACAAGTGCTACACTCTTCCTATTTGGTATGATGGGACACCTTATGACGCCACATATTGTTCCTCATTAATTATGCACATATCTAATTTTGAGCGAGCCAATAGAGCTAGAGGTCTGATTTTTGGTATATAGGGATAACTTAGCAATACAATTATTTTGACAAAATGTCACGTGACCTCGGTGACCTTTGACCTCAAATATACATATTTGTCCAAAACTCAGTAACCACAAGTGCTACACCCTTCATATTTGGTATGATGGGACACCTTATGACGCCACATATTGTACCTCATTAATTATGCACATATCTAATTTTGAGCGAGCCAATAGAGCTAGAGGTCTGATTTTTGGTATGTAGGGATAACTAAGCAATACAATTTGTTTGAAAAAATGTCACGTGACCTCAATGACCTTTGACCTCAAATATACATATTTGTCCATAACTCAGGAACCACAAGTGCTACACCCTTCATATTTGGTATGATGGGACACCTTATGACGCCACATATTGTACCTCATTAATTATGTGCATATCTAATTTTGAGCAAGCCAATAGAGGTAAATGTATGATTTTTAGTATATAGGGACAGACTATAGGATAGAAATTTTTTGACAAAATGTCATGTGACCTTGATAACCTTTTACCTAAAATACACAATTATGTCAATAAATAAGTAACCACAAGTGCTATGTCCTTTATATTTAGTAGGATGGGAGACCTTATGACAACACATGCTTTACCTCGTTAATTATGCCCATATATAATTGTGGGCAAGCCAATAGAGCTAGAGGTCTGAATTTTGGCATATATGGATTAATTAGCAATACAATGGGGTTTTTTTTCAAAATGTCACATGACCTTGATGACCTTTGACCTTGAAAATGCATATATATGCATAACTCAGTAACCACAAGTTCTTTACGCTTCAATTTTGATAGGATAGTAGACCTTAAGATGTCACATCTTGTACCTCATTTATTATGCACATATATGTATTTCTTGGCAGGCCAATACAGCTAGAGGTCTGATCTTTTTTCCCGATTTAGAACCAGAACTTAGACATGCCTCTTGTTTCAAAATGGGAACAATGACATAGACCTATGTGTCCATAGATCTGAACATATACACTCCAGTGATACTTCTTAATGACCTCATTTCCCTGCCCCATCAAGACTAATACTCCTATTACAAGTGGGGACTATGTCATTGTCAATGACTTGTTACTTCTAGAATATACAGAATATTATCTCACATAGTGAGTGTCTGAATATTATTCTGAATTGTATTCCAAAGCACATTCTGAAAGGACTCTTCTGGAATATACAGAATATTATCTCACATAGTGAGTGTCTGAATGTTATTCTGAATTGTATTCCTAAGCACATTCTGAAAGTAACTCTTCTGAAAATTTCACATTCTTTGCCACTGCACCATCTCCCTAATACATACTGATGACCCACGGTGTCCACTCAAGTCTCACTTTGATCTGTTATGTCAATAATAAAAGTAGATGAGTATTGAGCGACTCAAGACTGTGTTAGCCTCACAGATAAGAGACTACCTTGGTGGGCAAGATACAAGGTTGGCTACAGTACATGACATCTGATACTACTGATCCAATGAGTTCACATCCTATTTTAACCTGTTCCCTTCTCTGCCATGGTGGTTTTTAATGGCATATTAAACTGTTGTAAGTTTATTGAAGTGAAAGTGAAATTCTACCAGTCATACATTATGCATCATAATCATGAAAGTTGTGAACACTTAAACTGCAAATTGTGTACAATGTGTATTTGCCACTGATTTTATCAGTAGTTAAAGAGTATTGCCACCTTTCAAGTGTTCATTAAAATATGGGGAAAATTGCTGTTTTTACCATAATTTTATTTTTGGCAAGAAATGTCATTACTGTGCATGTACATGATGAAAATCAAACAAAAGTATAAATTACACTATGGACATTCAAATAGATAATCTAGAACAATATTTAAAAGTCATGTAAAAATATTTTGATCATATTTGTTATGACACTGGAACTGCAATGCTAATCGTGTAACTTTCCTACAGTTTGTGCAGTGCTCAGTATGTTTTCTGTCATGGGCAAAATGCAAGGTCAGATACATGTAAGCCATGTCAGCGATATCTCCCTCACAGTTGTTGTGAAGCTCTTGTTGACACTAGTACCAGATAGGACAAGCAAGGTCAGATATGATTGGACTCCAATAATTTTATAGATGACAACTTTTTGATCTAGTGTCAGCTGGCTTCTGTAAATGTTCAGCAATGGATTCCTAATGTACATC
This sequence comes from Ptychodera flava, assembly GCF_041260155.1. NCBI lineage: Eukaryota > Metazoa > Hemichordata > Enteropneusta > Ptychoderidae > Ptychodera > Ptychodera flava. The sequence continues at coordinate 40,337,732 of NC_091943.1, read as the reverse complement.
TGTTCCAGCCATACTATCTGTCATGTTGCAGCTTCTAATGGCATAAACACTGATTACTCCGACATAAAAATAGATGTCTTTTTATTCCATCATTTGTGATCTATTATTTTATATTGACATGGATGATATCAATGCCCATGCTTTGCAAAAATCGACTACTGGTGGGTCATTCTCTGTGGCATAATTGGAACTCCAATTTTCTCAAATGCTTTTTTCTTCCATCAGCAGGTTTTATTTTGTTAATTTTTTTCCTATTCTGGATGAAGGTTTGTATTGTAACTGTCTGAGCCAAATTTGTGTGATTTAACCTCACGGCATTTATCCTAATGTTACAATATATCACTGCAAAACCACTGAAGTGTAGTAATCTTCTAACCTGTACAAATTGAAGAAGGAAATTTTTCCTGTACAGCGATTTGATTTTCAATGTGTTGTCAAATGAATTACAGTGGAATTGAAATTTTCATCTATTGGGGCAGGGAACTCACTCCGCTGTCTGGAACATGTTTATTTCCCATGCTACTTTGAACTCTATGTCAGGTCAAGTTGTTCATACATTCTCCAAATCAGGCCAAGACAAGACTGATTGTGACTATCTGCCATATTTGGTAATCTTTTGAGACAAAATTGACCATATTCATCACAATTAAACTTGTATTGTTGCAAATTCATCAGCAAAGCCATAGATTGAAGTAATCTAATCAATAGTATGTAATGTTCTGTGTTGTCATAAATGTGTAAAATGTTATCATGATGCTCTCAGGTAGAAAATGTCATGGTAACCAGGAAGTGATGTACATGTACATGTAGTACAAACCAACGTTAGCATTGCTTGTTAGTTTCAGTCATTGCTGTGTGAAATGTCTGAAAGTCAAAGTCAAATGAACATTTCTACAGTGGTAAAAAGTCCTAAGTTAGGTATATATTGAAATAAATAGTATGAAAGTTGTTTTAGGTTAAACAGAAAGATAAATACAGTAGAGTGTATGGTAGTGCACAACACTCCTCTGGTTAAACTTTTTTGTTTTTACAGTCCATCAGTTTTTACCTTCTCGTGTCTATTTATAGACAGAAAAGGTATTAGAGTTGATTTGTATTTGTGAAACATTTCTAAAATTATTGATGTCTGAAACAATTGTCGGGTAAATTTTCAGAAAATATCACAAAGACTAAAAAAAGAAGTCAAAAATACCTAAGTCTGAAACAAATATTAGGTCACTAGTTATTTAAAAAATACCATAACAACCGACAGAAATGTCAGTTTTTTGCTGTTTATTCAGTCAGGAGCTTACCTAGTTTCTATACAACTTGTAAGGTTTGATGTTATCATTTATGCATAGTGTAAAAAAGTTTATTTCTTTCAGTGTTCTGATTCCAATATATTTCATGTATATTGGTGTGTTTATACAGGGTAAGTACTGAACAGCAACAACATTTGTGATAAATTTTGGTGAGAAGTTGATATCTCAGCATTTTCAAATCGTGGAAGCCAACTCAAAAACAGTCTTACTGCCATAAGCGAAAAGCTTTAACAATGCAAAGAAAAAAACTTTTGCCTCAACAGATTGAACCAAAAAAGAAGCAATTGTTTAGAAATACGAGAAAGAAATTCAAAATATTGATTTAATCTTGCAGACATATGTAGTTTTCAATTGGTATGGGGACAGGCATGAAAAGATGACCTCTTATGTACCGGTATTTACGTGAAAATTGGATCAATCAGCAATTTTCAGCCAATGGTGACTAGGTGATTATCCCGCCACTGAGGGGAAGTTAGAGAAATTGCCACCTACAGCTACCATTAGACTGTAAACTAATACGCCTTCACTGATCAGCTGAAAGCTCTCACAGAAAAATTGCTGGAATCTTGGGTTAATGCCTGCATTGCGGGTGAAAGTGGGACAATATGGTAGAAGGGACTTTCTCTTAAATTTCAGAGCCTTTTCAATTTACGTCCATTTTAGTATATAGCAAGTCGGGAACTTTTGTCAATGGCATCAAGGTACAGGCACACTGAAATCAGGGAATCAAGAACAATGAGACCTTAAAGCCATGGAAAAATGATAAACTCACATCTGTACCACTATCAATTTGTAGATCATTGAACCAAACTTCTTCTCAAATATCAAACTTTTATGTATCGTCTTTGATGACATGTTAATATTGTTACCATATTTAAAAAAGTAATCCAGCTGGAAGGTTTCATATGCATATAACTTATTAAATTCATATCAGCTATGTAAGATAATCCTTACTACAAAGCACATGTAGAGTATTGAGTGGTATGTTCTGATACTCTTGTCATATTTTAAGTTTTCAGTTGTATCAGCCTAGCCATGCAGACATGTCTATTTTTCAGCTTGGCTGATATCAGAGAAAACTTCTGCCCAAGGCTAAGTGCAGATCTATTTTTCAGCCTCGGGTGATGTTTCTGAACCTCTCTGCCCCCTTATCAGTGTTCTGCCAAGCTTTTGCATCAGTGGGGTCTGAGGGCCCATGGAAGCTCAAAAAGTGGGTCGCTGTTGCAAAAAGGGGGTCATTCTCAAGACAGTTATACACTTTATTACGTGCCATACCCGTGTTGTTGTTTCGAAGTTCGAACTCGCAGATTCCATGAGTGCTGCGGTTTTATGGTCCTACCTACAGTCTACAAGGCGAGTAAGTGTACTCGTTCGGAAATTCATGTTGTCTCGGGTCATCGTATTTCGTTTATTATTATGCTTTATGCATACTTTGCAAGTCATTTGGTTGTTTTTGGCATCGAAGTGGAGCAAGCTGAAATCACTTAACCATTTTTCATGAAGACGTCGAACATGCCTGCGTGACAATTTCAAAACTTGCGTATGATATTACGCAACTGAGTTTTTATTTGCGTAAAATGTATTCAAAATGCGTACGGCTAAGGAATCAGTATCTGAAGTGAGTTGAGCAGTCTTTTCTGTAGAACTTGGAGGGTTTCTTGTAATGCGCATGCTCTATTAATAAAAAACAACAACCTGGGGGGCTTCAAGGTGTAGCTGAACGCTTGCCATGCCGTGATGCAAGTCCCGTATATGATCGTTGAGCAGCCCAATGAGTTCATGTTCAAAGGAAAGACCTTCTGACTGTGAAATTAGTGTTTTCAAAGGGCTAACAAAAAGCAGATACTGTTCAAAGTCCAGCGGGACCTCTCAAGAATGCAACCCGACAGATTTTAAATGGTCATCCGTAAACACTTTCCAAATAACATGCGACGTAATGACCATTAACTGTATTGTGTTACCAGCAACATAGACTCGATCGACTCTAGAATTTCTTGCATCTGTAGTGCCATTGTCTGTACAGAACTGATTGACGTGACGTTTTATGATGATGAAATACAATGTTGCATAAAGTGCTGCGGTCTGCTAAAATCTAAAATGTTGCAATATCATGATAAATGTCACTTGCAAGCAGGTGCATATGTTCTTAATTTTTGTCCTGCATTGAACCACATTCAGGCAATACAATGCAATACATGCAGTGCGGCAAGTACGTCGTGTCATGGGGCGGCATTTCTCAATGCGTATTACTTTACGCAGTCATGATTTTTTTTGCGTATTTCAGAACAATTTTGCGTAAAATACGCAGGATTTTGCGTTAACAGAAACACTGGCCTGCCTCAATGAAGGCTGAGTTTCCGATGCATGGCTGCTCAATGTTTTGAGACTGCTCTGTTTCTGACTGATGCGTTTCCAATGTGGATGGCAGCGGCGTGCATTGGTTTTCAGTTTCCGAGGATATAAACAGCTGAGACACGATGTCATGTTCGATCGTATTGTCTTCACTCGTCCGGTTGTTGGATTTGCCTTTTTAGGGCGGAATTGGTCCAAAGAAACTAAGAATTGTTCTGCCTCGGTGTTTTGATTTATTCACGGAAGCAATTTTCCTTTCCAGAAAGTACTGTGAGGCATTGAATTTAACAGAGACACTGACTGGCTGACTTGAATCTAGCCAATGAAAACCTAGTTCACGATTATGCAAATAAAAAATCACTGAAGGTTGCTATGGAAGCAACACGTCTCATGTTCTCACGAGCAGCATGCACGCATGAGCAGCGTGGAATGTCTACTTCCCCGTTTGGCCTTTCGCGTATAGTACGTAAATAAGTGTATTTTTTTTACCAAAAGTTTAGAGGGACTGATGGCGCGCTGCGCCTTGCGGACCCGATGATTGATTTTTTTGGGGTCTTCAATTTTATTTTTGCGGCAATGGCGCAAGGCCGCGGCCTCGGCAGAACACTGCTTATGGTCAGTTTACCTCCAGTTTGAATGGCTACTTCACTTTTTCAATTTGCTGTCTGGGAGCAGTATAACACGCTGACAACAGAACCTTTGTTGTTTTCATGCTTCAAATTTTAGACTAATTAGTGTATGATTGTGTTTTTTCCCAGCCTGAGTTGTGTAAAAATGTACTCAAGTGTGTAAGCTCTTTGAGTCTCTTGAAGTTAGTCAATATGAATTTAATAATGTCTAGAAATGTTCTTCCTATGAGAATATGGTATGTTTCAAATGCCATCTGTTACAGTGGTTTGCTTTGAAGCATTGGCATTTTCTAAATTGAGGTGTAAAACATGCATCATAGAGAGTCAAGGTGCATATTTGGTGACATAGAAATACATGTAGATTTATGGTGCCTAGTGAATGTTGATTGCTCAATATAAAAGTACCGTATAGTGCAAGTACATTTGATGATATACATACTATACAATGCAGTTTTGTAAGTCATTTGATTTTGCTGTTTGAAAATTCAGGATTGCTATTTTCTATCTCTCAGGCAGCCAAACTGACAAATATGGTATAGACATCCATGCACATACAGAAACACATACCTTTCATGTTAATGGATTAAAGAGGCAGTATAGCTGTAAGCTTTGATAATATTCATAATGCTTTGTTCAATTAAACAAATAAATTTTCTTATTATTCTCCCAAAAATTTGTTGAAATATCAGGTATTAGTCTTGCCAGCACAATTCATTATATACAATATACGACACAATACTGTTGACAAATGAATTCTAGGCCATACTAAAATCAGTTATCAAAAATAACATGAACAAACACGTCTTGCCTTACAAGTCGAACACTATGTGTTTCAATATGATTTTGGGAATAGAGCGAGAAACTATTTTACGGACAGAACAAAAATCCCAGCAAATACATTAAACAGTTCTGCTAATAGAGCTTTAATCCTGTCAGTGAAGAATGAATATGTCAGATTACACATTGAAGGGTGTAAATTGTAATTATGTAGACCAATGTAGATGTTTTGTTTACAATATTAAAATATGTACATAACTGATAAGGAAGCTAACAATGTGAACTTTATCAGACGGATGCAGGTCAGAGAAAAAGGCAATTCCTCACAGGAAAACACAAAGTTGTGAGTGCATGGCTTTGTAAGTTGTGATAGTTGTGTCTCTCATTTCATCAGTTATTCATTGAAATCCAATTACTGTCACTGCCAAGACTTAACTAACTCCATCAATCTTCAAACTGATCTCAGCTGATGTTTATCATTTTTTTTTATGATTCTCAAATCTCCTGACATCAGTGAATTTTCATGTAAGGATATCTTGGCTCTTTTTAATGTGTTACCAGACTTGCTCCAAGTCTGGGGACATATACCGGTGAATATCAAAACAGAATAAATTGAAGGGATAAACTTTAGCAGACTTTTTGGATGGTGGAATGTGCCAGGCCAGCCAGTAACTGCTGCCGAGAAAAGCCAAGCAACTGGGGACCAGTCTAAAGTGTTACCATAGCATCACAGTTATTTTTTAATGCCAACATTTGCGTAAAGCATGAACATGTATATAAATTATCTGACCTCTTTCTTGCATCAATGGCCACGATTGTACAGGTTACTCTGTGTTTACAATTCCGTAGTCATGATGTGTGAATTTGTTTGTAATTGTGACAAAACTTTTGAGTGAAAAGTTTTGTTGGGTTGAGAGTAGCATTATAGACTGCATTCCCACATGTCAGATGACTACCCTGCATGGAAGAGTTATTTCCAAGACTAATCATGTGCTTCACTGGTCAACATTGACAAAATATAGTCTTCGGCTTTGAGTTGAAATGATTCATGCTGACAGAATGAAATAGAATGAATTGCTGAAATACCTCGAGAACATTATTTATGGAGTTGAAGATAATGGATGTTCCTGAAAGTGAGAACACTATTTGATTTCAAATTTGTAGTGCTGGGGTTTCATATTAGCTGTGATCCCATTGACTCTGCTAATACAGCCATACATGTGAACTGAGACTTGGTTGGATGGTGAGGCACTCCTTCATCAGAACTTGCATGGTATACACTTCCACCAATATCTTAGATGGTATTTGTGATTGGCAAATCTTTGGTAATGAGACATCAATTCTTGTGAGCATTGCTTCAGAGCTTCTACTTTGTTGCGAAACTATGCAAAACATTTGATAAGTCCCTGTTGACTAGACCCTATTGCTAAAGTTTTGGAAGTTCTGCATGGCTATCGATACACAGATTTACATCGCAAAAGTAATAATTGTATACATATAAATGCTGTCATAATATTCAGTCTTGGGAAATATGAGTTCAGAATGTAGCTGTGCATTTCAAGTTGTATTGTAAGTAGTTCCTTAGATGAGAAATATTTGAGAGTGATGTAAAGGATCCAAAAAATCATCAGTAGTCTATTAATCAAAGGTTTTCACCTACATGTACTTTACATCACAGTAACAATAAAAGATACACACTTTTGACTTCTTTGCACTTTAAGTATCTCAAACTTGCTCTGTCATTATCAAGGGCACTATACACAAGACAGAAATGTTCAACTTCTGGGTAAATCACTGTCATGCTAAATGTTTATATTTTTATACCAGTATTCCTGTATTAAACCATTGTTGAATTCTCAAATTTTTAGGATTATTTTGGGAATGACCAACAAAACAGGAAACTTTAATCCCAGAAGAAATAAAATACCACTTGACAAAAACCACATTGATCAAGTACCAAGTACGGTATTCATAACAATTATTGTGAAGCACAAAAGAACACTATTTGTCCAATTACAGAGTGTTTATTTTGATGGCCATGGACCGGTACATGCATATACCAGTAAATCAAATACAGTTATCAACGCTGGCTCTGATATCATCGTATGCAGAGATTGTTGTTGATTTAGCATAGTACACCCATCCATGGTATCATGATCAAGTTTGTTCTCAGTAACCATTAAACAAGAATCAAGAGGGATATTATATAAATATTATATGCAGTAAGGTTTAAGTCAATGAAAAAACATGGCATTTGAACCAATAAACAACAGTTCATACTGTTTTGCTGTAACACAGATCCAGCATGATGCCTTACAACCATTGAAAACATTGTGGTTCAAACCATGATAGTGAGAGCATAAACATTTTCTAAACTTTTTGTTCATGATCACTGTACTGCCATGGCTGGTATTAAATGGTAGTCAAAATGACCCCTCTGTGACACTGATGATAGTCATAGCCTTCCAGTGCCGGAGATTCTTAGGAGCTGATGTGATGATGTGGTCTCTACTTTGAGATTGATAAACATCATCGGGTTGTTTCCATTTGAATGAGACACCACCTGATACTGATTCTTTATGATCAGTTATCAAAGGTTGTGGTACACTCTTTTTAATCATTTCAGCTGAAAATGTATTGAAACAGATGCTAGGTAAAATTCCTGTTTTTGTACATGTTGCCCGTATCCATGGCAACTTGTCTAAGCTGATTCTAAAATTGCCACCGGCACAATAAATATTCTGTAACTGCTTCTGTTGTGAGAGTACATAACATCTATCACACTGGTTTTTGTTCTGTTTTATCGGTATTGGTACATCAAGTCATGATTAAACTTGCTCAAAGAGATGCAGACATGTGTACTATATATGGTAGTGCAGTGGCTACCATTGTTTGTGAAAAATAGTTCATCTTTGCCTGCGGCTTCCAGTGCTTAAGTTTGCATGCGTCTGTCAGTAGATGAGAAAAACACTTAAATAAAATAAATTCCTAGGTGATGTTGCAGAATTTCAGAAAATGAAACAGATGTTCTTCATATGCACAGTGTCATCCCATGTGTTTCACTTCTCCAGTAAATTTATAGGTTTCGGAAAGACAATTTGCCTTCTGCCACTGTTGCTGTAAATATACCCTTAATGGTCTAATTTTACAGAACAGTATGTTTTCTGCATGTCAAAAGCAATGAATTGTGTCCTGATGCCTGAAGTCAGACATTACTGTGAAGAAGAAAAAGAGCGAAGTAAGGTTCCAGTAGAATAGCAGGAGTTGGACGCCAGCCACGCCAGAATTCCAAATTAAAGCCAGTTTTTGTCAGCAGACTTCCAAATTAAAGCCAGTTTTTGTCAGCAGGGTTTTACTCCAGTGGAGTAATGTTATTATTCCCGGCAAACATTTGCTATTCTGCAGTTAATGGTCTAATACACAAAAGCAATACACATTGCCGGCTCTCAGTCTGAACAGTATAATGTGGTAGCAGTCAGCAATAGAGTCAATGCAATGACCCATGGTGTGAAATTGTAGTAGACAAGGACTGTTCTGTTACTATTCGGTATTGTAGGCATATCTGGACATGTACACCTTGTCTGGTTCAACAGTCCTTCTGAAGAGAATTTGTTACCGTTGTGTGCTCTTTCCTGCCTGAATTGTGTCCTGAAAACAAAAAATTATTATTTTTCTAGGAGGAGGGGGCAGATATTCTCAACTGCTTGATGGAAGGATGTTAGCTGATGATGTCATGCATGACAACGTTGGTAAACTGATGATTTCACAAATGTATTGATGGACTTCTACAAACTGGGGTCCAATCAAAATTAATAAATTTACATGAATAGAAGTTGTTCCCATGGCTCAATCACAAGTACAGAATAATGAGCTATGAATACTTAGCTTCACAGGAACACAGATCACCAAAAGCTCATTTACTCTGAAATTTGTTAAATGCTTTTCAGATTTACCACTTGGGCTCATTTTAAACCTTTTGGAGTTTTCACTGTCTTAGTTTTTTGAAAATTTAAAAACATTTATTTTTCTCTTTAGGGTTAACTCAGAGATGGTGGCCATTTTGAATTTAAAATGTTGGTAAGTGTCAGATAATTTTTTTCTCGATTATCAAAACTTGCTTGGTGACCCCCGATTTTGATTCTTTTTTTTTTTTGAAGAGAATGGTTGAAAGTTGCCTGAGGCAAGTTTGAGCAAAAGTTTAAGTCTGACAGTTTGGAGGTGCATAATACCTTAATGCATTATTTATGGAATTGTTGAAGAGATAAATTTTCTAAAGCAATTGACATTTTAGAAGACAACATGCATTTATTTGAATTCTAAAGCACTTTTTATCACGTCTTTATAGAACAATAAAAAAGTGGTTAGGGTAACAGTCTCACTATCAGAGGATGGTGAGTTCGAGACCGGGTTCAAGACCTGGTAGGTCCAGAGTAATGGACTCGCTGTCGGAGGATGGTGAGTTCAAGACTCCAGCATGGTGTTGTGCCCCTGAGCAAGGCACTTTACTCCTCTGTGCTCCATCGGGGATTAGTGGGTTATGCATACCTCATCCTGTAATTGGGTTAACGCCCGTTGGATGATGGACTGATAAAAAAAAAGAAAGAAATAACATCAATGGTAAAGTTTGAATGATTCACATGTAATACGTGCAATCTAAAACTTGCAGTTGACTGGAGGAATGATGTACCACACCAACTAACATTGCTCATTCAGATAACTGCAAGAAGGTGATTGGTTAAAATGATTGAAATTCAAAGGATGTCAGTCACTCTAGCATCTAAATTAATCACATTATGAGAGAGAAAATAAAAGCCGCAAAATGAAGAATGAAAATGAAGAATATAATAAACTTGAAGACTGACAGACATTTTCAAGAAATTGAACAGTTAATTGCTTGGCATTACTTTTGCCCATTGTGGACTTCTCTGACATTATCATGAATATTGTCATGTGACATTTCAAGCACCTCTTTGCAACATGTTAGTGAAGTACATACAAATTAAGCGATTACACATATCTACGCCAGAATCTCATAAATGAAATTGTAATTCACTGAAGTGAATGATTGCACACGGATCATAAAATGTCATTAGTGACTCTAAAGCGAAGTAACACTCCTTCATGATTTGTGGCTAAAGACATCATAGTATGTATGGAGAGCTCCATGATATTAAGTCTTATGAAAAAATCTGAGATAGAAATGTTTACTCAGACATGATAAAAATTGGTATGTTTCCATTGGGTCAAATTTTGCATTAAAGTTTGGAAACATTTCTGCCATATTTTCTACATCAAAGTAGAATTGCATTAATTTCTACCATTCATCAAAATAGTAAAAATTAATTTTATGGTATTTAATTATTCTATTGATCAAGTGAAAATATTCCAAAAAAGTTGGAATGTTTTGTGAATTAGATGCATTCAAACCAAATTAATATATATATATATATATATATATATATATATATATATATATATATATATATATATATATATATATATATATATATATTATATATATATATATATATATATATACAGGGTTCGAAATTTATTTTTTTGTTTGGTGGTCAAGTTTGACCACCAGATTCAAATTTTGGTGGTCAATTGCAAAATTTGGTGGTCAAAAAAATTGATCATATCAGAGTAAATCTTGTGGAGGTTGGGGTCCATGGGGTTGAATAGTGGGGTGTACATGCTGTTTTGAAACCATTTCACCATGCTGCTACACATGTTAAGTTGGTTTACATGTATGTTGGATGCCCAGTAAATCCACTGGAAAATTTTCAGTCATTTACAGATCAACTTGACTGCTGCATGAGTGACTGACTGACTGGTTATATGCAAAGGACTTGAGTTACAGATTTTAAGTTTTGACAGAATTACTGTGTAATAAAGAATGACAATTACTGCTGATAACATGACAATTATTGCATTTTTTTGGATTATTATGAAGTTTTGTAAGAGTTTTGTACATTGATCTGTGTCACTTTAATGACTAGACGAAATTTGCTAGGAGATGTTATTCAACGTTTGCAGACTTTATCACAATAATCATAGCAGTAAACAGTAAAACAAAGAGAGACATTGTCTATCCAAAGGAACACTCAGTTGAGTAGTGGAGTGGGGTTGAAGGACTGACATTGAACCACAATGTAGGGACTGTGATTGAACAGACAAGACATGTACTGCAGTGTTTCATCTAGGATGCTACACCAGGGGGGGACTGGTCCCCCTCTGCAGGAATTTTTGAGGGGGATTTTAAAATTTTGGGGGGGGATTTAACTAAAACATATAATCACGGCTTTACACGTAAGTTTTAATGTTGCAATGATGTCACTTGTGATGCCCATACTACAAGCCATAAATCACTTGCTTACACAATCCAAGATGCTGGCTGCAAAAACCATCCTATATAAGATGTTTTCAAAAGTCAACAAATTTGAGTATCTCTGTTGTGAATGTATGTAGAGCTTAGAAGAGTGGCGGTTGGCTCATTAATATTAATAAGCATTAATATTCCTGGAAAAAATTGTAGCGTAATTTGTACCGGTATGCTACAATATTCTGTATGTTTGTTAACAGCCAGCCATTTCCACTGTATATGAACCTTCAAGGGATTTTTTCATTTTTAAATGATTATGAACTGTGTGCACTTACACAAAGCAAGAAAAAATCTTTAGTAGTTATAAAGGAATGTTTTCCTATCTTCTGAAAAAATAACATATATTTGTTTGTCACGTTTTTACTGTGCTTATATCATCCCTAACCACCGTAGAGTTTGGATCAAGATTGCCCTATACAAACCAGTTAGCTGCATTTTCTAGTGACCTAGCTGGTCCTGTAGTCTTGTGCGCAGACTCAGTAGAGTTAAAACGAACAACTTAGGAGGTCTCTGTCTGCCGTGTTCTGAATGTGGAGTTTCTCGATGTCAGATTCGCTCCAATTGCTTTTTGTCAGTCATTTTAAAGTACGAAAATAACAAACAGAAAGGTTGGTTGTCACCAACAGTTAACTTTAGGGTTTATTTGCCCGAAAAGTAAGTCAATGTATGTTCACTGAATTCAAAAACCGGCCCCATTGACACTACAGCTTGCTTGTGACTCTTATTGCATGCAATCCCATCACAGTGCCAATGCCATCACTGAACTGAAAACATTTCTGTAACAGTAAAGTCCAATTTCCGAGTCAATTTTTGCTACCAGAATTATGTTCATAGTGTTACAGACATTCATACTATGCACAAAAACTTCAGTTTGTCTCCTGTTCTCGATCGTACTGAGGTAATGAGACAAGGGCAATGAACTTTTGTGAACGTAACTCTCAATGGGCTGACAGGCTTTCATATGCAAAATCAGTATACGGAAAGTACAAAAAGTATCAAAATCGAACTAAAATTAGTTCCTTTCATGTAAATGTTCTTGCTACACTATACAATGCCTGTTGCCAAAGTATTAACAGGTGCTGATAATGGGTCAAAAGTATCGAAGTGTGACACCCATGATATTTGATATGCCATTCCAGCCAGCTCAGTGCAGTGCGCGATGGGTCGCCCCTTCTACGTACAATTGGCGGCGCGCAGCACACGAAAGAGGGGGAATCGCGCAATCGCGCAGCCTAGATGAAACACTGATGTACTACTTAAACTGCTAAAATATCTATCTCTGGGGACAATATATTGTTTCTGGATACTCCTAGCAATAAACTGTGAGAGGCATGTAAGATTTACAGCTCTGCAGTGCACTATTGTGACCTCCAAAAACTTGGTGGTCAAGATTGACCACCCAAAATAGAATCTGGTGGTCCAAATGAGATAATTGGTGGTCTTTTGACGCATGACCACCGGGTATTTCGAACCCTGATATATATATATATATATATATATATATATATATGTATACATGTATACACCTTTCTCTGTCCAATATTTGATGATGTACATTCTCTTCAGTGGTCATCTTGTAAACTTTCAGTCATAAATCTAAAATTCTATCTATGTGTCCCTGGATACCTATAACCGTACTCTTACACCCTTCAGTCATGCAGTGTACTGTACATTCACTGTACACATACCCCTCTCAGTCCAACGTTATACCCCCATCTGTAGCCGTACCATACACATATAAAATTACAAACTTGTCCACATGTTACAGGGCTGGCTTTTCACCCTACCAATGATGCAAAACACACATATCCATTGTGGTGTGTCACATATGCCATGTACCCACACGTAAAGATGTACAATCCCATTTATATGTTTCTAACTATGATGTACATACAGTTCCAGTAAACCTACCAACATAATTAAAGTCAATCTAAATTGATATCTCGTAGGTGTAACCTTCTCTCATATTCCCTTTGATCATTTTCCATATTTCCTCTGTGTCAATGGCTTATCATTACATGTAATCCACAGTGGTACAATGACACGTAATGTGCATCATATACAGTATGTGGGTTAAGCTATTAAAACTGCCCACAGCTCTGTCTGTTCCAGATACACTCATAGTAGCACGTCTGGTCACGTTTCAGACTTTCTGCTCATTTATAATTGAAGATCTGCATCATCTGAAGTACTGTGGTAGACATCAGATCACAGTATAGAACAGTTTTGTTCCAGCTGTTTGCTTCAAGTTTTTCTATCATTTCAAAATGTGTGGAATTTTTAAAAATAATTGTGACTGAGAATAAAAACTGAATCATATTCATATATCAAAGGATGGTGTAATGAAGAGTGTCATTTTCAATGAAACTTCCCTTTTTCAAATTAAATAGTAGAAATCTTTAATATTCTGATTCCTGTTGCCTTTCAGAATGATACTCTATTTATGATATTGTCTTTACTTTCATTTGTTATTTCAGTGAAATCATGATTATTTACATTATTCATTATCAAAGTACCCCAGTAATCTAGTGTATAGCTGGTATAGGAATACATGTATTTTGTGGTTCCATAGACAGTAGAAGTCTTGCTGCTACTCTCTATGCTAGTTCCATATGTGTACAAGAAAAGAGAACATACAATTTCAGTGAAAGCGATTACTAAATAACATAAAAACAAATAAAACCGGATGATCATAGCATGTTTTGATGATAAAAGTCGGAGTCAATATCAGTTTTGTCAGCAACGTTCTCAGTACAATCACATAAAACGTACTCTACAATAACACATATGGTGGTTTATTGTACAGTTATCTGCAGCAGTGATCAGCGTTGTCCTGACAACTCATAAAGTCTCTAGTGTTGAGATGGCTAAGATACTGAAAATCACCAAATCTACTCGGCGTACTCCCTGGCATATGGTCTTGAGACATTGGATATCTTTTGAAGCAGTGATGCCGCTGCGCTATTTATTATTAATAATGCAAAAACCAGTAGTGTCAGAATTCGAATATCTTGAGATTCTTGATATCAGCAACTCAATGAACATAGTATGGGTAATTAGTCCCCACGGACACCGTCCGGGGGGACTTATAGGTTTGGTCATGTCCGTGCGTGCGTGCGTGCGTGTGTGCGTCCGTCCGTGCGTCCGTCCGTTCACGCAGATATCTCAGAGATGCCCAGGTCAATTTCTTTCAAACTTTGCACAAGGATAGTACCCTACCCCATACAGATGCACGTCGATTTGTTTCACAATGCGATCAAATTTGGCCGTGTTAGAGGACTTTTTAGTTTTCACCTCCATAGACTCCCATGTATAAGGCAGTGTCCATAGACTCCCATGTATAAGGCAGTCCATAGACTCCCATGTATAAGGCAGTCCATAGACTCCCATGTATAAGGCAGTCCATAGACTCCCATGTATAAGGCCGAGAAAAATAAAAATTTAGTTTCTCATCGTATTCATATTGCAAAAAGGATGCAGTGACACAGTTTTCAGTCCCAACGGATGAAGTCCAGGGGGCTAATAGATTGGGTCATGTCCGTCCATGAGTCCATCCGTGAGTCCATCCTTTCACGCAGATATCTCAGATATTTTGACAAAATGTCACGTGACCTCGGTGACCTTTGACCTCAAATATACATATTTGTCCATAACTCACGAACCACAAGTGGTACACCCTTCATATATGGTATGATGGCACAGCTTATGACGCCACATATTGTACCTCATTAATTATGCGCATATCTAATTTTGAGCAAGCCAATAGAGCTAGAGGTCTGATTTTTGGTATGTAGGGATAACTTAGCAATAAAATTTTTTTGACAAAATGTCACGTGACCTCGGTGACCTTTGACCTCAAATATACATATTTGTCCATAACTCAGTAACCACAAGTGCTACACCCTTCATGTATGGTATGATGGGACACTTTATGATGCCACATATTGTACATCATTAATTATGTGCATATCTAATTTTGAGCGAGCCAATAGAGCTAGAGGTCTGATTTTTGGTATATAGGGATAACTTAGCACTACAATTTTTTTGACAAAATGTCATGTGACCTCGGTGACCTTTGACCTCAAATATACATATTTGTCCATAACTCAGTAACCAACCACAAGTGCTACACCCTTCATATATGGTATGATGGGACAGCTTATGACGCCACATATTGTACCTCATTAGTTATGTGCATATCTAATTTTGAGCAAGTCAATAGAGCTAGAGGTCTGATTTTTTGTATATAGGGATAACTTAGCAATAAAATTATTGTGACAAAATGTCACATGACCTCGATGACCTTTGACCTCAAATATACATATTTGTCCATAACTCAGTAACCACAAGTGGTACACCCTTCATATATGGTATGATGGGAGACCTTATGATGCTTCATACTGTACCTCATTAATTATGCATATATCTAATTCTGAGCAAACCCATAGAGCTGGATGTCTGTCATACATATGCACATAGATTTGTTCTGTGATAGGATCCAATAAGGCCGCCATGTGGCCATTTTATTACGATTCTTTCATGTCCTGAACTACAGCTCAGACATGTATTAAGCAAATTTATTCAAAAGTATTTTTGTCACAGACCTAATGAAGAGGCCTCTATCCTCTCTGAGGACCTGTAATCAAAGTACCCATTAACAAGTGGGGACTGTGTCATCGACGATGACTTGTTATAATTGCTTTCATTAGTTTAAGTGAATTATATCATTTTTATTTATTTCTAACGATGCCATTTTAACGTCCGTTTCCATGGAAACGAGCGTGGTGACCCCCATTTTTTATTTTATTTTTGCACTTGCACAACTTCCAAGAATATTTGTGCAAAGTTTCAAGAAAATGACACCACAACTTAATTTTGACGTAATTCGTAGTACTTCACCTTAACATTCTGCATGCGATAGAAATTTTGTTTGACAACTACTTGTCCATCACAAGCTGGTGGCCTCCAGCTGGTGGACTATGCCAAACTAACAGTAACGTCACTACATAGGTATGTTCGATACTACTACAAACTGCTTGACTGAATTCTAGCATATGATGTGCCACTATATGCTATGAGAGGTGCAAATCAACTACTACTAAACGATCTTAAACATGTAAATTTGGCAAGAATAATGAATGACATATCTCGCAAAAAATTCAGTGAATATATCGATACTCACTTGCAAGTTACCGTGTTGCGATGTCGCTGACTTTGTCCTAAATGAAATGTTCCAACTGTCATCTACCATGAAGTGAAAAAACATCCCCAGCTACCATGCCAGCTCTTCATTTAGCAGTGGGTCCGAAATCACTTAATTATCTGTCGCGACACTTTGAACTTTATCTTGGTCATTTGAAGGCCTCATGATGAGACATGCCTGATTGCCTCACAGGGGCAGCCATGTCCGTATATGTATATGCTAATTTATTGAGGTACGTAGTCACAACGTACAACAAACGTTGGTGGCAATTGCGCTGCCAACGGGCGCTAAACTCGAAAGGCAGAAGTAAAATCTGTGCTGAGATCACACATTTCCCGAGTTATCGTTTCCGAAACTAATACCGATCGAAGTGACCGAGACTAAAGTTGCGCAAAACATGAAATTTCACTGCAAAAGCAGTCGAAGACACTGTGCAACTAGCTTGCAAATAAGCCTTAGTGGGAACACTGTACGAGGAATGGCAATATGTAGAATATATTGCCCTGATAGGTATATGCTACGCACTTTATCTGCTTGCTAAGTCATTCCATATACAGATAAGCAATATAACAATAATTTGCGCTATAAGGGTGAATATTCCCTGCTCGTATGAATTATCAGCAAGCTTGGTCATCCTATATACAGGTAGACAATGTAAGTGGTATGTTGCCCTGACATGGTGAATATTGCCTACTTGTATGAATTATCAGCAAGCTAGGTCATTCTATGTACAGGTAGACAGTGTAAGTGGTATGTTGCCCTGACATGGTGAATATTGCCCACTCATATGATTTATCATCTAGCTATGTAACTCTATGTATATGTACGTAATGCAAGGATGTTACATCACACATGATTGAGTTTTATGAAGTTTTATTTAGTGGCAATTAAGTTCTTCCTTTCCAGATCTCTCAAAACCTCTTTGTCTCACAGAAAACATAAAAATGAATGAATGGCATAGAAGGGGAAAGGAAAGGAAGATCACAGCTTGAAAATGTTGGTAATTAAAGGTTGTATACAAACTTGAAAATTTGAAATTTCATCTTGTGTAATGTTTTTCCTACAGGATGATTAAGACAAAGCATTCCAATACTACTACCAAGCCACACAGTTTGCCTCGTCACAATTTGTACTGCCATTCTTTGGACTGGGACAGATGTACATTTACAGAGGAGACACTGAAAATGTGAGTATATTGGTGAAAACGGTTGGACTGGTTCCTGTAATGAGTTGACCGTATTCCAAAATGACACTGAATGCCTGTCATTACGTTCTGTGAAGAATCATGAAATTTCATCTTCAAATTTTACCACGAAATCTGACAGGATTCAAATCAAATACAGTGTTGGAGCCTACCGTACAATGTGACCTGCCCACAGAAACAATGATTTTGCTCAGAAATGCAGTGATTCTGTGAAGGCTAGTACCTAAGATAATTTTACTAAGGCCTCCTTTAGAATATCAATACGATTACATTGGAGGTCAGCAGAAATGATATTAGGGTTCCAACATCAATTACATGTACTTTATCAAAAATTCTTTACTAATGATAGCTATACCCTAGGAGATAGGTGGCTTTAATCAGAATTTTAGGTGAGGAAGGTTTGAAAAGTCCATTCTATGTAAAAAAGGGCGCTGATTCCAAAAAAAGCAGTCTTTTGACCCCACTCAAGACAAAATGCCATTTTGGCCACTTTTTTCCTCAAAAAATGGTCATTTTTGGTCAAAAACTGAAAATCATTTGATTTTTTCACATTTGGAGATCAAATGATGTATGAAAAGTTCATTCCATGTAAAAATGGGTGCTGATCTCAAAAAAAGCAGTCTTATTGACCAAACTCCAGACAAAATTGCCATTTTGGCCACTTTTACCTCAAAAAATAGTCATTTTTAGACAAAAATAACTTAAAACGATTCGTTTTCTTCGCAATGATAGATAAAACGATGTGTGGAAAGTTCATTCCATGTAAAAATGGGTGCTAATTTCACAAAAAGTAGTCTTATTTACCAAACTCAAGACAAAATTGCCATTTTGGCCGATTTTCCCTCAAAAAATGGTCATTTTTGGACAAAAACGGAAAACCTATTGTTTTCTTCACATTCGGAGATCAAATGATGTATGAAAAGTTCATTCCGTGTAAAAATGGGTGCTGATTTCACAAAAAGTAGTCTTATTTACCTAACTCAAGACAAAATTGCCATTTTGGCCACTTTTCCCTCAAAAAATAGTTATTTTTAGACAAAAAAACTAAAAACGATTCGTTTTCTTCACGTTTGAGATAAAACCATGTCTGGAAACTCTGTTCCATGTAAAATCGGTGCTGATTTCAAAACAGACAGTCTTATCGACCTCACTTAAGACAAAATTGCCATTTTGGCCACTTTTCCCTCAAAAATGGTCAATTTTAGACAAAAATAACTTTACATGATTTCGTTTTTTCACATTTGGAAATAAAATGATGCATGGAAAGTCCCTTCCATGTAAAAATTGGTGCTGATTTCAAAGAAGGCGGTCTTATTGACCCCACTCAATAAAAAATTGCCATTTTGGGTACTTTCCCGTCAAAAACGCCTTTTTAGTAAAAAAAATAGCCACATCTTCATGATCTGTATTTGTGACTGTTAGTTTCGTTCCTTTCAAAATAAATGGCAAGCAATCGTCACCAGAAATTAAAACTTCTCCTTTCCCGTTACATTATCTGTCTGTCATCTTCATTTTTCTCATTGTTAATATGATCACTCATCATCATCATCATCATCATCATCATCATCATCGTTGTTGTTGCTGTGGTCATCATTGTCGTTGTCATTGTTGTCGTCATCGTCATCTTCATTAGTGATATCTTGTGGTTGAATGATCTGAGCAAGAATGGTTGGCATTTGATTACCAGTAAACCAGACTGGTAGAAAAACTCCATCAACCTCTTTCCAGCCATGATCTGTAGGCTCAATGTTTTCAAGAGGATCTCGTAGATGTGCATGCTTCCATAGATATGCCACATAATTGCATCGTTTTAATTTTTGTTCAAGAACATCTTTGCATGGTGGCAGCATACTTGCATCAATTCCCTTTATTTTCCCCAGTGGACTTTCTGGATTGGTTGGTTTATATTTCATGAGAAAGATTTTCAATCTCGCCTCATTCACAGATGATAATGTTCCCTGACCATAGAGTGAACATACATATCGCTCTATCAGGTTATCGTCATCGGCAAAGTTTATATTCTCTCCAAGAATGCCGAGTCCTTCAAGACAGAGAGGATTCTTTGCTGCTTTCTTCCATGGGTTCACCTTTCCCTGCCTGAAGAAGGGTGATGTGTAGTCACATCCTGTCAGAGCATGGTAGCCCGGTAAAGCCTTGCAAAGAACTGGGCCAATGTGATTTCCCAGTGCTGTAATATTGACATACCTTCTAGTGTTATCACTTGAATGTCCAAGATCCATCCACAGATTGGCATTGAGTTGTCTGGCATGGAACAGCAGGTTGACCATAATATCAGTGTCTGTTGCCCGGACGACAACATTCTGTCCTGGTATTGCTCTCGATAATATGTTGAGATGGTACACTAGGCGGGTATCGGCCTCCACATGTGAACATATATATTCAGGTGCCTCAGTTTGTTCAACCATATCTGTCAAAGTAGCTGTATATTGGATGCAGTGTCCCTCATGTGCAACGATAACTCTCTTTTGCTTTATGATAGATGCATAACTGTTATTCTTCCATTCTTCAATGAAGAACTTGAGAAGAGCAGTTTTAAAATTTGCTGATCTCAGTGCATATCTGAAATCTTTCGGACGTAACTGATCTGCACCAGTGATGTGAAATGATGCATCATTTGCACCTCTCATATTTTGCTCAGCATTCTTTATACTTTTCACATAACTGTCACAGACAAAGTGAACTTCACCTGCTTGTACACTGCATATGATCCGCAGGACCAGCTCAGCCACTTTTCCAAAATTCAATGGCAGATCAGAAGGTAATGACTGGATTATAAACATTGCGTCATAGAGAATCGTGTCAACTCTTGTTGGCTGTGTGTGTCGAATCATACCTTCAAGATGTTTGGAAAGTTTATACTTTGGTGTCTTCTTCATTGTGCCATAAATGCTGGCCAAAGAGAGAGGAACTGGGGTTAGTGGAAAAGGAAATACTTTCTCAAGCTCAATCTTACTTGTACAAGCAAGGTAAACCAACCTGCCAAGCAAATCCCGTGTTGTCTTCAATTCTACAACCTTTTCATCTTTACCTCGTACGTTACTCTTGGCAGCCGCACTTGCAAAGTTTCTCACTTTCTGTCTTGGCAGTGGTCTCTCAAATCTTGAAGGATCTTTTAAGTATCCTTGAAGAAAATCTTCTTTCCACTTTTTCCCAAACACAAAGAGATTTAACATGTCATCTTTTACATAATCTGGCATCTTTTTGCCATCTGCCAAACAATACAGATTGCTGTCTTCAATCAAGGACTCAACAAAAGGATTCATAGTTGTCTCGATCATTTTTGAAATACATTCCAAATCTTTGTGGAATTTACTCACTTTTGACTTCCGTGTTTCATGGGAGGACTAAAATCTTTCTTTATGGCAGCTTTTCAAAAAGATATCCTACAATGGTACTTCTGGCCGATCTAGTAACTGTCCATCGTATGGTTGCTCCTTGACTTTGATGGAATGCAGAGATTCCAGTCTGTCGTGATGCTGCATCAGCATTTATCGTGCTCTCTAGCACTTGATCCACTGGTTGTCTTGCAAATGAATTGGATGACAACCTCACAGATAAACCACCCCTTTCAAGTTGTTCTCTAATGCCAGGGTGTGTGGTATCCATATTCAAGAGCCTTAGATAGTACAAACACATATAGCGTGCATAGTTATGGCGATTTGCTGCGAAGAAAATGTCAATCATTTCCCCAAGCATGAAGCAGAAAAGATCAACATCATTTGTTCGTACAGCTCTACTGAACAACATGTAGATATCAACCATATCAATATAATTTCTCCAAAACTGAGCATTAACACCATGTTTTCAGCTCTGGTAGCATCACAGAATCTGTCATACCTCCTCATGAATGCTATGTACTCATCTGTTTCCTCCAAACCTTTCATTTTCTCAGGGGATGGTGACGATTGAACAACCTTTAGACCTTCAACCAACTGCCCATAACTATCATTGCTTCTTCCAGTTGTAAAAACAAATCTAGATGCTTGCTCGCCATCGCATTTGAAAGGAGAACATGCATTCTTCTTGTCTGATTATAGTGCTTTCCTGATTGAAATGCATTCAGAGAAACCCTTTGTAAGGGCACCACTCTCGATAAAAATGTGGGCTGCACCTGACCAATCCATCAGGTACCCCACTGCTGACAGATAGCGAAGCATTATATGAAATGCCCCAAAACAGACAAAAATATTGTCATACTTAGGTCTCATGCTGTCCTGCAATTGTGAAGCAGATTTGGCGATAGCTAAGTCATATGTTGTTGCAATGTAATCTTCCTTACACTCTTCTGCAACGGTTACATTTCTTTGCATAGTTTCATTCACAACGTCATGCCTTGTAGGCGGGGCTCCGATATTTGCCAAATAGCCTATTTTTTGAGTTGGTAGATCATCTTTGGTTATTGTAGAGTTCCAGCCAGACCACATTGGTACTTTTTTGTTTGTTTTGCAAGATATTATCCATGCAACATCTCTTGAAAAACAGGAATGGTAGTTTACAGGCCTGTCCACTGTAACTATACCAACTGATAGTGTGATATCATAATTTTTTTTCTTACTGGTTCGAGCAATGTATTTGGAATGTCAAGGCTTCTTTTACTTTTCCTGCTCACAGAAGGAACTGTATCCATGGTGCATTTGAAGGTGTCGATGAATGACCTGATGATGGTGGTGAGTTAGTGATGGAGGTTGTGGTTGTTGTATTGGATGGTGGCAAAACAACGGGAACTTTATTTTGGATACAGATGCCATGTGTGTCATGATACGTTGATTGGTCGTAGTTGTCCCATGCTGTTATTGTGCTTAGCCCCTTTTTTGCTTCTAAGCCGTCAGGAAGAATACAATTCTTCTCAATAATTGTTGCTGCAATCTGAGTCTCATATTCTTCTGCAGTATGATATCCTATACAGTGGCCAAGTGATTAACAATTTCTTGCACCTTTTGGAACCAGTAATACTTCTCAAGCCCATGCCCAGAAGTATGTGTTTAGCTGGTTTCACTGTTCCACGAGTTACTTTGTAAATATCATCTTCAGCTGATGATTCAATATACCTCTCAACTCTCTGACCGGCTTCGTCTTTTGAGCCAGTGTACAGAATCCTATAAAACTGCAATAGTTCAGCAGGTATATCTGTACACTGGCCATTGTGAATTGCTTCCACTGTAATGGGATTTGGGAGTTCATTCTCACAGAGTTTCTGGATCTTTTCTCTGAGGAACAAAGCAACATTTTGTATTTCATTTTCCACAGCATCCTTTGCAAAAGAGAGATATGTACCCTGCTTCTTACTTTCTTGATCAAGTCGAAGCTTGCTTCCATAGAATTCTTTAATTTTGGACAAAAGATGGTATGGTTCTGGGTTAGGCTCAACTAATCCTTCTTCTTTGAGGAATTCAATGTAGGTTTCATTGACATTAACCAATTTCATTCGTGAGTCTTTCAAAAAAATTTCACAGTTTATATATGACAATAACTTTAGAAAAGCATTTTCCCGTCTATTTGTATTTGTTGTGCCCATCTCGTTTTCTTCTAATTTAGTTGCTTTTGAAATATACCTTCTTCTGCATGTATTGTGATATTTGACTTCTTTAGCTATGAAATCAATATTTCCAAATTCACGGAGGAAAGGCTCATCTTTTAGTTGCCTCGCTGCATTTAAAATGCTGTCTTGTCCTGGTCTAGTCACACATTCAGATAGTGTTTCAAAACCACCGGGAAAATGCTTGCGATCTAGGCCATTGCAGAAAATACACTTGCTTTGAAGCACTCCGGTAGTTGTAGTAGTTCCCACTGTTGATTTCTCCACCCTAGATCTAGTTTCCACAACATCAGAAAAAGTTTTTCTTTCTTTTGAATGTACCTGATATGATGTAAAGTTACTGTAACAACTACTGTGAAAACATAATGTGGCAATGGTTCAACTTCAAAGTTAATAGAATCACATAAAACAAGGTACTTTGATCTCTTCTGATATGCTTTCCGTAATTGAGCTATCTCGCCTGCTGTCTCCCATGTCTGTTTTGTAAAATGAGTTAATGCCTCATTTAAATGTTCTCTATCACCACGCACATGCAGCACACACTGCAAAGGCAACTCTAGATTATCATTCATCTTATTAAAAGACAGGAAGGCTGTTTAATAAAGAGAATATAGTATGGAGGGATAGACTTGAAAGTAGACACCTACTTGATTTCTTTTTACAAAGGTACTCAAATATCGATCCACTGTATTTTGTTTTTCAATTCAATCAGTTAACAAATTGTACTGTATACTCTGAAGATTTTTTTATATCTCGGAGCCACAAAGAGTTACTAGTAACTTGTTACTTCATTTAATAGCTGTAGATTGTTCTGATACAGGATTTTAGAGAAATTATCTGTAATTAAACTTTTATGGAAGCACAAGTGTACAATACGCCTATTATATCAGCACAGATGATGAAAGCTTTTCTCTCAGCTCTGCTTCATCAAAGCCAACACGAGTAACTTAAACGAGAAGAACATGAATATCTCGTAAAAATCTCTTGAACCTTATTAGCATTCAAATGTACTTGTAATTTTTCGTATAATGTGAATGTTGCTATACCTTTCTTTACTTTTTAGGAATAATGAAACAACACCAAAATCCGAACCACATGGCAAAGAAATCAATCTTTCATCACAAAAACTGCTAACATTTGGCGAACAACGTCATTCTATGTTCTAAATATAACCTATCTGATGTGATATATTACTTTTTTAATTAATATCGGTCACCGACCGGTCTTGATCCGACACTGATTTTCGGCACCAATTCGCCTCGCAAATAGTCGCACATAGACAAACCTAATACGCCTCACTGACGTCACCAAAGTGAACTCAGTGGCGCACTGTTAGAGATGTTGCTATCCATATGAGAGTCTATTTACGCAAGGGGATAATTCACACTTACGCAACACACACGAACAGAAAGCACAAAACAATCATACAAAACCAGAAACAGTGGGTTTACGCCAAACATCGGGGAGCTTTTTAGTCCACCATGACAGAAATGATAGTGGTCAAACACACGATTTAATATGCATCAATAGATCTCCAATTGTGAAAAAAAATATTTTTTTCCTTAATTTCTTCTAAAATGATCTTTTTTAACAAAGAATTGGTAAAAATGGCAAGTAATAAGACTGCTTTTTTTTGAATCAGCACTATCTTTTACATTGAATGGAATTTCCATACATCATCTGCTCACAAAATTTGAATAAAACATTTTTTTCAGTTTTTTTCTAAAAATGACAAGTTTTTTGAAGAAAAAGTGGCGAAAATGGTAATTTTGTCTTGAGTGGAGCAAATAAGACTGTTTTTTTTCAATCAACACCAATGTTTACATTTGAATGGATGTTCCATACATCATTTGATCTCCAAATGTGAAGAAAACAATAGGTTTTCCGTTTTTGTCCAAAAATGACCATTTTTTGAGGGAAAATCGGCCAAAATGGCAATTTTTGTCTTGAGTTGGTAAATAAGACTACTTTTTGTGAAATTAGCACCCATTTTTACATGGAATGAACTTTCCACACATCGTTTTATCTATTATTGCGAAGAAAACGAATCGTTTTAAGTTATTTTTGTCTAAAAATGACTATTTTTTGAGGTAAAAGTGGCCAAAATGGCAATTTTGTCTGGAGTTAGGTAAATAAGACTGCTTTTTGTGAAATCAGCACCCATTTTTACATGGAATGAACTTTTCATACATCATTTGATCTCCAAATGTGAAAAAAAACAATTGATTTTCAGTTTTTGACCAAAAATGACCATTTTTTGAGGAAAAAGTGGCCAAAATGGCAATTTTGTCTTGAGTGGGGTCAATAAGACTGCTTTTTTTGGAATCAGCGCCGTTTTTTACATAGAATGGACTTTTCAAACCTTCCTCACCTAAAATTCTGATTAAAGCCACCTATCTCCTAGGGTACTAGTCTCTCGTCTATAGCAATATCCCATTGCTCCCCTCTTGTAATGTACAGTAACCAAAGTGTCAACACCCCAGAGGATGTAAAATAAGGATGCTGGTCACTCATGTCTTTGCAGGCTGCTCAGTGTTTTGAGAAAGTTTTGAAGTCACAACCAGGGAACTATGAAACCATGAAGATTCTTGGATCTCTGTATGCAAGCTCACCAGACCAGGAGAAGAGGGAGATCGCTAAAGGTCACCTACAGAAGGTTGTGGAACAGTTCCCTGATGATGTAGAAGCCTGGATTGAATTATCACAGATACTTGGACAAAGTGATGTACAGGTGAGATTTCGAATTGATTCATTCAGTACAGTGGTACAACATGTGTCCCATCAGCATATTTCATAGGTATTATCAGTGTGTAAAGGGTTTGTATTGGATGTTTTTGTAAATCTGTGTACACACTGTTGGCTTGTATAAGTTTGCTTTGGGTCTAATCAACATAAACTGGGTGTACTGTATAGGTCAGTAGTGGTGTATATTTAGTTATGGCTGTGTTCATGTATAGTTTGATGCAGTCACTAAGGGATAATAGATATTGTTTCCCTATGTCTGTCTTTATTTACATATAGTAATACGTCTTTTTACCAAATATTTTATTATAGCAATGTTTACACATACCAAGGGGTGACAAGTTGATAATTTAGGAGACTATCTGGGGTTTACTGTTCACTGAAGTTGACAAGAATTGTCTTGATGAAATCAACATTTTGGCATTTTAGTGAAATCCTGAGTGTAATAATCATATATCAATTATTTTGAGTCAGTATTAAATTCAAAGAACTTTTATGATATTTATATTCAGCAAGCACAATTAAAGTCAGTGGCTTTGGACAGCAATGCATCTGAAGGAACAAAACACGGGAGTTGATAGGGTAAGGGTAAGCCTAGGGGTGCATACATGTTGCATGTTACATAAACTAGAGGCTGAAGGGAAAACCCCTGAAGCCATGGGTAAATTTACCAATGACATTGTCCCAGATGTTGTTGTATCAGCAGTATAGATCAGACACTTTGGTCGTAAATGATTTCAACTTGCTTCAAACTTTGCTAACAAGCGACAAGTATTCAAAAGATTTGTGTCCACTATGATCTCCTTTTTGAACCTTAGGTGCCTGTGTTTCTGATCCACCCAGGGTGCTCTCTCTGCCCACAGTACTGCCACCAGAATCCTCAAAGAGAAAGTCCAAGCCAATATCGACGTGCCTCCTGAGATTCTTAACAACGTAGGGGCCCTGCATTTCAGACTGGGAAACCTCAAAGAAGCCCAGAGGTACTATGGAGCTGCCCTGGAAAGATCCAAGAGCAAGGCGCAGCATGATGAGACGTACTACAGCGCCATCTCTGTTATAACGTCTTACAACCTGGCTAGACTTCATAAGGCCACGTATGCATTTGATAAAGCAGAGAGACTCTACAAGAATGTCCTTAGAGAACATCCCAACTATGTTGATTGTGAGTAATGCTATACACTGACATTTTCCAAACATATGTGTTGTTTTGTTGATCAGCCATTACACTATGTACATTCTTCTTACTCCATCTAAAGTTTTGTGAATGTCAGATTTTGGTATTTTGGAAATATTATTTTATGAAGTAAAATGGCAGCTTATGTGAGACAGGTTAGTCTTTTCTGTTTAAAAAAACCCAGAAGTATGTGTTAGAATAATCTCATATTCAAGGTTCTTTGTTGCCAGAAAAAAAATCATAGCAAGTCTTGTTGTTATAGGCAATACCCTTACCGAAAATTATTTCTACTGCAAATTTGCCGTAAGTTTGCTGCAAATATGCAGCAAGCATATAGCTTGCAGGAAGGAGTTGCAGAAGTTTGCAGCTAGCTGTGACCCTCCTGCAAACCCTTACATCATTTTGCAGCAAATTTGCGGTAAACAACTAAGTTGCTGCAAATTTGCGGCAAACAAGTACATTGCTGCAAATATGCAGCAACACATGATTGACATATTGCCCACTATTTCATTGCCAGGGAGTACACGCTACACACTGTGTACAGTTGCACTTCGTTACCAGTCATATGTAAGCAACACAAAATTGATCTTTCATTTATATTTCATGTTCATTTATTTCATAACAGACAATCCACTTTTTAAATTATAATAACTGGTAATGCTAGATAATGAACAGCTTCAGTTAAGCTGGTGAAAGCATTGCATGGATATAAGAGTGCATCTATAGTATATACTGTAGTGACACAATGTAATAAAAGTACCCTTTGACAATCCGGTTGGTTAAATTATGGTTGGATCAAAAACTGAATTTTTAGGGAAACAAATTTTTTAAAACAGGGACTTGTCTGTCTTGCAAGTTACACCCTGTATTTTCTGCGAATGATACCAAAATGCAATCAGTTTGGAACGAAATGCGCATCTGATTATGGTCTGTAAGGACACGTCGTAGACTTTTGTTACTGCAAATCTGTACCTAATGACCCGCTACTACCTCCGAGCAGAGTAGTGGCTGTGCTCCAAGCTATATCCCATCAATAGTATACGGTACGTACAATGCACTGCAGCTTACAGTCTGTGTCCTATCGATGCCGCTAACAAAATATCGCCTTCTGATAACATAGGTCGAGGTATAAAGGCTTGTGTCCATGTTTTCAGCGTTAGAGTTATATTGTCGAGCACAAATTTGAGGTTAATTTGCAGCAAATGTGCAGTAACATGCAAAATAATTTGCTGTATTATTTTCAGTAACATTCAAATTAATTTGCCGCCAGTTTGCTGCAAGGATTGTGCCGCAAATTTGCTGCAAAGAGTTTGCAGCAACGTTGCGGCAGGGACTTTGCTGCATATTTGCAGCAAGTTCACAAGAAACCTAATTTGCATCTGAAAAATGAACCACCCGCATATTTGCGGCAAATAGTTTGCTGCAAATTTACTGCAAAGCTTGCTGCAAATTTGCAGTAACAGTTTGCGGGAGGCCTAAAATTTCGGTAAGGGATCCTGTGCCTGTGAAAAACACACATTGCTTTTGAAAGTTTGAATTTTACATAGATGAAAACACTGTAAATGTTTCAATTAAACTTCTGTGATAGTCTGCCTACACATTCTTATTTCCGATCATATGGTTTGTGTATTAAGAAAGTTGCATCAACTGTCACTATAATAAACTCATTTATTCATAACTTATGCCATTGTCTTGTGATTGTAGGTTATCTGAGACTGGGATGCATGACCAGGGACAGAGGTCAAATCTTTGAGGATTCTGATTGGTTCAAAGAAACACTACAGCTTAATCAGGTAATTTGGAGTGGCGGTCAGTCCCAGTGTTTTTTAAATTCAGTATGATTCCACTTGTGATATCATATCACAAAACTGTCACTGTATGGAGTACATGTACATCATTATAGCTCAAAAAGTCCCTTGAAACCTTTGGAGAATCTTTAGACTGCCCTCTGGAGGTGTAATAAGCAAGTATGCCAGCCAGCAATCTATTAGGGTTTCAAATAATTTGTAGCTTTTCATGCTTAGTTTAGCGTTACGTAGACACTCAGTTTTTAGGCCTTTTTGTATCAGTCTTATCTTCAATTTCACAATTCACATGAGCACTTTTCGAAAATCAGGTTACATTAAAGTTAATTGTCACTGATAGCCCGACAATTTTCCATTCGTGTTTGTGTTTCAACAATTAAATTTTAAAAAAATAAACCAGCGAAAGCTTTATTTACTCACAGTCCCTCTATCCACCGGTCTGGAAATGTGGCTGGTTTCTTTGTGACACTCCATGATATGAACAAACACACGATTCACACCTTAAACAAAGGACACCGACAATGTTCAACTGGCAGTTATATCAATGTCGCTACCCCACGATCCTATGACAGCCGCAATGTGATCGTTCAAAAACATGACGTTTGTGGGTTGTTATTTTCAGAATATCACAAAACATTACAACTTGTTCACTTTAGAAACACTAAACAATTTATTTTTTCATTAAATGGGTAACGTTGCCCCTCTAGATAAAGCTTGAAAGGGACCACACATTATGATGGCATTATGATCACCATCGAAAAACAAAATGGCGATGTACTGTTCGCAAGTGTCATGACGGTCGGCCAAGATCAAGAAGACAGGCAAAATCAACTGAATATTAACATTGACAGTGGAGAAGTTCATTACCAAACCTGTTATTGTGTCGACATATTATATATTATAGCCCAAACATGGGACTATGTGCCCGAGGGTAGGTGACCATTTGCCCGACGTAAGGAGGGCAAATGGTCTCCTGCCCTGAGGGTACATAGTCCCTTGTTTGGGCTATAATGTTTTTATTACATGCCTCTCTTACTCAGTTTGCACCAAAAATATTTACGTTTATTGGCAAATTATAGTCAAATGCTTTATTTTCATTTTAGACGAAAAACAGTTAAAAATAGAACGATTTTCATCATCGAATGGCGCATTGATATATTTAAACTACTGTTATGCGGTTTATCAATATTTTTATGCGAAATTTTTCCAAAAACCGGATTTTCTGTGCAAAACATGAAATTTCAAGACTTTTACATCCGAAAGTTTTCAAGTTGAAAATAGTTCCGGTTCACTTTCAGTCCAGTGATGACTATGCGGCCCGCGACGTCATCGGCGAGTTACCATTGAATCCTATGGAGCGCGCGACGTTCGATATACGAGGCATGTAATAAAGTATTTTGAGTGATATATTTCCACATTTATGCACTGTTAAAAGGCATATTGATGCCATATGGGAAATATGCGACTAAAATCTACATGCATTCCTGCAGTTGTCGTTCCTATTCTACTCAGTTAAAAGACATGATTCCACAGAATATAGCACAATATCACAATATTTAGATCATATTTGGGGGCACTGACTTGTAGCATTGCAAGAGAAAGGGAGGACAAATTTTCCGGTGTGATTCCAGCCGTTGCTTGTGCTTTGTCAACACACTTGAAGCGATCAACCCCAGAAATTATGGCTCACTATCATCATTTACGATGGGAGAAGGATCACAAAAAAACACACAGCAGTTTCAGGATATGGTTATTTCTGTCTTGGTGTTGTAGATAGATGCAGAGAACACTTTATAGTGCCAAAAACATTTCAAGTTATTTCCGGCCATGAAGCAATAATTTGATTTCTTAAAAAGAAACAAATAACTCCTGTAGATATAAATATTTTCCATTATACTGACAAAATTCTATTTTAAAAGACAACTAGACTTTCGTGATAATGTCATATCTCACAATCAAATTGTCAATGCTGCTTATGGGCATTGTCTAAATTTTAACAAGTCCATTGGGAAATATGAATATTGTTAACTTTTCAACAATTCCTACATCTTGCTTCAGGATTATCCAGATGCCTGATCCTTGATCGGCAATCTTCATCTGGCTAAGCAGGAATGGGGACCTGGCCAGAAGAAGTTTGAAAGAATCTTGAAACAGCCAGCTACATCGAGTGATGCGTATTCCCTGTTAGCTCTGGGTTACAGACTCTGTACCAGCCGACAAGAGACAAGGAAAAGGTTTGTACTGTACCCTATCATAACAGTACTGAATTAACTCTGTTACTACAATGGTTTGACCCAAACTCATAGTTATCATTAGTGAGTTTGGACCTATTAAAGGGCATTTGGGGGTGAACAGGTTAAATCTGTCTCCGGTTTGATATTAGATTCTACTCAGTCATTTTGCCATACTTAGGCTGTTCAGCATGAGTGTAACATTCGACAAAAACATGGCACACCATACCGTCAGACACAAACAACAGAAAGTCTCATTAGATGTGAAAATTCATAAATACAGTGCATGCTGTCTACGTGTACCCTTCATAATAAAAGTAGTTAGCTTGACACTTGAATAGAGCCAGTGTCATGTGAGGACATTTACAGGAAAGTGGCGTGAAGTCATGTTACATCTCACCACAATGTACAGTATCCCATGGGTGTGTACAAAGTGTACATATTCACATCATGCCCTTATTTCAGGCAAGAATCAGTTGACATAAATGCTACTTATTGATTGACTGATTTATATATTTTTTTTTTCACTCACAGGAAAAGAGGCATCTAGACAGGGCCCTGGCCATGTACAAGCAGGTGTTACGAAATGATGGAAAGAATTTATACGCTGCCAATGGCATTGGATGTGTTCTGGCACAGAAGGGATTTGTCAGGAAATCCAGAGATGTCTTCTCACAGGTACAGCGTGATAAAAAAAAGTATGATTGAACATTTTAGACATTGTTGGAACCACTTTTACAATCCCAAACTTTTATTTTTGACTGGACACAGTTGCATTCAGTGGGCATTAATTGTGCCAGTGTGTGTACTAGTTGTATTCATTATTGCTGGCACTTTTGGCATTAAATTACTCATGTTGGTTGTGAATTTCTTCCCTTCCTTGGCCACATACCTATGACAGTTTACCCTTGACATCCTCAGATCTATGCCTTTTGTTTCCTCATGAGTTTGTTACTGGCATGTGGTATGAGAATTTTGATATGCTTCATGTCATCGAGTTCAAAATAAGTTCGCTACAAAAGCGGGATGTGTCTCAAATTATTTCATGTCTACCTGTAGGTGAGAGAAGCCACAGCTGATATGTGTGACGTCTGGCTAAACCTGGCCCATATCTACGGTACGTGGAACAGAAGCAGTACATCAGTGCTATCCAAATGGTAAGATGTCAAAGAATTCAAATTTCTTCATTAGATTTTGTCCAATGGATCATGATTATTCATGTTAAATGTGATTGTATGATGCAATGAATTTGGACATTGTCATGTTTTTCAAAATCTATTAGCGTTGGTTAAATATGCAGGTAGCCAATACTGGTTCACTCATTTATGACGTGTCCTCGTTATTATTTGGACATATTTCTTGTGATGCCAACAAACAGTAATTTTAGAACCACTGGTTTCCAACTGCCTCCACCATTAAAATAACTTTGTATGAAGTGTTCATGATTGACCCTTCTCTTCCAGTATGAGAATGCTCTGAAGAAGTTCTACAAATATCACAACACAGAAGTCATGTTGTATCTGGCCAGAGCGTACTTCAGAGCCGGCAAGTTAATGGAATGTAAGAAAGTACTACTACAGGTGAGAACACAGCACCCTTTCTCTCTGTGTGTGTTAACAGAGTTAGAAAGTTAAACAGGAAGTTACAGGACCGTGGGCATGGGATTACTGATAACAGCCTTTTGCATACACTGGGCGGGAGTTTTTGAATTCTCATAGTATTGCTTTGACCGGGTGATAAATTTGAATAATCATGATGGGCACTTTCATGACATGTGCAGAGAGGGGTCAAATGGTTGTACAGGGAACACATTTTGAAACATATGCTTCCCTGACAAAAAAACGGTACAATGTTTCAGTTCTTTTTCGGCTCAAGTTTAGTCGCTATATATTCACAGACGTCATCTGCAAGATTTAATGACAATGCATCACCTGAAATATGGCAAAATTATGGGATTCACGGCACGTCCGATCAGTAGCGTGGCTTTTTCACATTTGCAGATTTACGGTAATCCGGTTTTTATAGGGGAAGTTCCTGTTGAAGACAGTTTAATACCAGGATCAGTCTATTTGTATATGTGTTGCTTTATAACGTGTCATGTTATTGTACAGATTTCATCAAAACAGGGCAAACATTACCCCCACAAACTGAGTGCAAACACTGATCCAAGGATTTCATGTAAATACCTTGATTGGAAGAGACATCTCTCAGACAAGTTCTGTTCATTGATTCGAACTGGTGTCAACATTTTGTAAATATCAAACTGCATGATTCTTTTCCTGATTTCTTTTTAACTTCCATTATAGTGAAACTTTCAGTGCATTGTATGTTGCTTATGCTGTATTTGAATTAATATTCATAATCTATTTACAAAATTATCCATGCACTCTGTATTTAATCGGAGAGATTGTGGACAAAAGTCAAGATCACATAAACTCATTAGCTAATACAAATTTTGACTCATATC
This sequence comes from Ptychodera flava, assembly GCF_041260155.1. Classification (NCBI taxonomy): domain Eukaryota; kingdom Metazoa; phylum Hemichordata; class Enteropneusta; family Ptychoderidae; genus Ptychodera; species Ptychodera flava. The sequence goes on along the minus strand of NC_091943.1, from coordinate 40,303,905 downwards.
CAATTAATTCTTCTACCGGTAAATATCTGAAATCTTATGCCTGTAGACTCGTCGTGTGGCACCCAATGACACTGTGATTTTGTACAATGTTTATCTGGTAATGCAAAAATTGGCAATGGGTGTCTTGAAAGATAAGACGAGTAACCTGAAAACTGTACTCAATGCTGTCGGGGAGCTGGAGTCATCTCATTGCTATTTCAGTCATCTCAGCAAGGTTGGAGACCGAATGAAATTTGATTTGAACCAAGCCAACGTTGAAGCAAGGTACGTTGAATTTCTGTTCGACTTAAAAACCTTTTTGGTTCTTTCTTATATCTGTGTCAAAAATCAATGGCTCTTTTCTTACATGCTCTAACTCATAGTTGCTGTTAAGGTGAATTTGTCTAATGGTCTAATCCAATATGGCTAACTTATGAATCTTGCAGGAAAGCTCTTACACATAGCTGTTGCTAATGTGAATTTGTTTTGTGATCTAATCCAATATGGCTAACTTGTGACTCTTGCAAGAAAATTAAAAGATATGTTTATATCTGTATAGTTATATGTTGTGGGCTAATCCACATCCATGTATAGTGGTTATTGGTGCTGTTTTAAGATTAAAAATTCAGCATAACACAGAATGTCAAATAGTAATGCCAAGTTCTTCAACGTAAATTCAAACTTGACAATCATTTGTATCAAGTGTCTTGTGTGTACCTTTGATGTCAGGATGCATAACAAGTAATGATAGATTTCAATCAGAAGACAATTTCAGGTCTGCAAGCTTGTCTCTTTATGCCATTCCTTTTGTAAAAAAGACAGCATTGCAGGAGATTTATTTCATCCTCTCCATTGTCATTTTGTTTTTCTCAATTGACAGGCAGTGTAATGATTTGCTGAGCCAAGCACAGTACCACGTTGCCAGGGCTAGCAGACAAGACGAAGAAGAGAGCCATCAGAGCACAACAAGAAGCTGAGAAGGAATAATTGAGAAAGAAACAGCTTGAAGAGAAGGTGAGAACATCAAATTGCTCTCTTATACACCACATTAACCCGTCAAGCCATTTAGCAAAATGCCTAGTGAGACAGGGAGTCATTTGGCCAGATAACAAATAAATTGGCGATCAACTTCACTGGTTTGGTACTGTTACAGCAATTGCAAACACTAAAATCAGCGGGTAATCTCAATCGGTGTCAATCGGGAATTATACTTCATTCAATTCAGTTTATTTTCTAAGATACACCATGAGAGAAATGGTTTGTACCACTGTGCGATGTTTACGCAGCCTGTAGTATCACTATCAATTTTATGGCCAGTGTTGGGCTTCCTGCTGACTTTTGTATTACAATCACTGTACCAGACCACTGAAGTTGACCGTCAATTTACTTGCTATCTGGCCAAATGACTCTGTTTTACAAGGCATTTTGCTAAATGGCTTGACAGTTTAATGTGGCGTTCTCTGTAACTGCTGTGAGATCCAAAATATCAGTGAACTTGACAGCTCCATTACCTCTTAGGAATTATAGAGTTTGTTGAACTACTGTTTCTGAGAAATATGTAAATATTTTACAATAGTAACAGGTGTGTATTAGCTACTGAAAATTGTGGATTCAATAAATTTGAAAAGCCAGGTAGAGACTCTGCCCTGATGGTTGTAAGAAGTTTCAGAGGACATGGGTACTTAGAGTATTTAATATTGAGTAATTGCTCAAATATAGAGGGTTTGATAACTGTGTGAGTGAAAAGACTGGTGTGTTTATATAAATCAGAACTATTACACACAAGTGTGTTGTCATAGAAATTTGAACAAAAGGAGAAAAACAGGCTTTGTGATTGGTTTGTGTGGATGAGAGTAAGTCAGCGTCTTGTCAACATTCTATCTGTATCATTGCACAGCTTGCCAAGGAACATCAGAGGGAACAGCAGACCCAGGAACTGCTGGAGAAACGTCAGCAGTTTGTAGAGAAGACCAAGGCAGCCTTGGTCTTGCCAGATGTGGAGGAAGAAAAGGGCAGAGGCGGCGGAAGACGAAGGGTGAGTCTTGATAACATGAAGACAGTTTTTTTGTTGCTTTGCGTTTTTTTGTTACAACATTTTTAATGCATTGAAAAAAGCAAAATAGAAAGGAGCAAGAAACATCACACAAAGAAACTAATGAGAAAGAAAAAGGACAAAGATAGGAGAGAAGGAACATAGACAGTTTAATCAACTGTTCTATTTTTAGCTCATATTTGGTATTTATATAAATACCCAAAAGAGCTTATATGGTGAGTCGGTGGCGTCTGTATATGTCTGTCTGTATGTATGTATGTATGTATTTATGTATGTGCGGATGTACCGGTATATCTGTCACACGCAAAAGATCCCAAACCGCAGCACCTAACATCACAGTATTTGTACAGGTAGACCCAGGGGTTGAGATGTGACGTTGTTCAAATGAACATGTCAGTGTCAAAAATATGCACATGAGGTAAGAAAAAGGGGAAATCCTACAAACGTGCGGGAGTGGTGGCATTAACTGAAACAGCCCTCACATCTGAGTTGGAGATTCTTTTATCTCTAACCTATTTGTATGCAGTGTACCTATTACCGGTATGTGTAGGAATGGTGGCAGTGACTGAAACAGGCTACTCCACTGACCTTTAGTCATTTCCTGTCATTGTTCATGAACTGATACAAATTGGCAGACCTGCTGAAACCATGAAGGACTGTGTTGAAACATTCCTCTGCTAAGCCTGTTCCTAAAGTTGACCTCCAGTACCTAAAGTTTCAGAACTATTTACTTTTGTCATTCTTATTTTTCTGGTATAATATTTCTTGCATGGACCAATTTAAACCAAATGTGAGCACACTGTCCTTGACGGTAATTTTATAAATTAGAATGAGTATGTGGCAATGACAAAATGTTTTATTATACCAATCACATGATGTGTTAAACTGCCACCAGATTTTCCATAATTGCCACCTGATTTCATATCTGGTGGCAAGCTTTTGCCACAAGAAATAAAAAAGCATTTCTATCCTTGTACTGTGAGTTTGGTCAACGTAACTGTGATGTCTATGCTACTTGCATATCAACAAGGCCTGGCACATTTGTTTGTGAGGTATGTCTGTCTATAGTGACATACATTCTATTCTTGTATTACTGCCACACAAAATTGTTGGTTTTCTGTCTTATGTAATTTTAATAAATATATTTATAAAGATATTGCATATTTTTTATCGTTATCTTTGTCACTGCTCTTAATTTTAGTATTTTATGTAATCTTTACAAAATACTCTAGTGAGAGCATTGTGCCAACATGATCATGTGTGTGTGTTCAACAACGTAGGTAATACGTTACTTTTGACTTCTTGTTCAAGAATTCCTACACTCCAAGGTCACTATTTCAATGATTGGAAAGTTATCTTTTTCTGAATCCAACATTTTCAGTATTTATTAACTCATGAGTCACTTATCAAGAATTGCCAGTTCATTGAAGGATAGGCAAGGGAAAGTTACATATTTCTTTCAAGCATTAAGTCAGAAAACCCAGTTTTACACACTTTGCAGTGCTATGAATCAAATGTAACAATTACAGGTCAAACTTGAGTTTTAGGATGAAAAGTTATAGTAGAAGAGAAAAATCTCCTATCTGGGATATAAACTTGACAGTTAGTTCAGATGAGGTCACCCGCAACCTTTAAAGGCTTTGCTGAAAGTGTCATCTAGTTGTGAATACTAACAATGACTTTCATGAACCGATCATTTGATTGTCAGTCAGTGATATGTGCTGATTTCAACTTCTTAATAATCTTTTCCAGAGTAATGATGGCTATGCCAGTAACGGAGTCTACTGTAAGCTGGACACAGACAGTGATGGGTATCCGGATGAAGCTGTGCTCTGTAACGATGAAGGATGCCAAGCTGACAACTGTGGAGTCATTCCAAACAGTGGACAGGAAGATAATGACAATGACAAGAGGGGTGACATCTGTGACATTGATGATGATGGGGATGGTAGATTTGACATTGCTGTAAGTGGACTGCTGTCAAATTTGTATAAAGAATATTTTGAATTCCATGTTGTAATAATACTATGTCTCTTATCTTTTGCACCCCCATTTCACTGTCTAGAAGTCCAATTTTACATAGAAAACAATGGGATTGGTTCAAACCACGGTGGTGAAAGGGTTAATAAAGCTTGTTTCTAGGCTTTGCATGATAAAGCTGCATGCTTTCCCAACCAGCCTGGGCCTGCCTTATATTTCTGAACTCTTTTGGCCAGTTAAGGACTTAGAAGTTTCTGTGCATCAGGGTTGTACCAGTAGATGCAATGTGTAAAATTTCCTTGCATCAGTGAGATCATTCTTGAGTCAGTAGCAAGTCATGTTAGTTAAGCTTTAACAATACGCACTGTATGTTTTTACTAATCACTATACGTGGTTTCACTTTCACCTTGATCAGGACAATTGCCAGTTTGTGAAGAATTTCGACCAGACTGACACAGATGAAGACAGTGTAGGTGATGCTTGCGATAACTGTCCAAATGATGAAAACCCGACTAACTGGACACAGATGGTGATGGAGATGGTGATGAGTGTGATACTGACGATTACAATGATGGTAGGTAGTGTTCAATCTTAGATGTCAAAACAGGGGGCCACTCTTGACCCCTACTCCTGTCCCAAGGGGGTCATTTTAGGAAATTGGGGGCCATCATCAACACATGTAAACCCTTGAATTTTCTGCAGAAAACACTATAGTCTATCAAGTCAAGAAAAGGAGAATAATCTGTTGCTTGTATTTCTACTTCCAATGACAGCATTGTGCATAGGCTGTTGTGTTTGCTGTCTTTGGTGAAGGCAAGTGAAGTTTAGTGACACAGACAGTATTGTGCATCTCTCCTAGTACCCAGGGTTTCATTAGGGTCAGGGTCAAGGACAGTACATATCTAGAGACCCCTCAGGAAACGTTGTATTAATTCACATCCACAGATAAATAACCACTTTTATTACATGCCTCATATAGTATATAGTAACTCGTTGATGACATCGCGGGTCACATAGTCATCATTTGACTGAAAGTGTGTGGGAACTATTTTCAACTTGACAACTTTGGGATTTAATAATATTCAAATTACGTGTTCTATATAGGATATTTGATTTTTAGAAAGTTATGCATGAAGAAATTGATAAACTGCATAACACTGATTTAAGTGTATAATGTTCCATTTGACAATGAAAGTCGTTCCATTTTTTTTACAGATTTTTGTCTGACATGGACATAAAACAATCTGATTTTCATTTACAAATAAACCCAAACATTTTGAGTAGGTATTTCTTAGAGTGTATAGATGACGGCCTGAAAATTTTCCTTTTTTCCACTGGTCCCAGGACCAGTAACCTGTATTTTTTTACTGGTCCTAAGGTAAAATCCAATGGTCCACAAAAATTTGCATAACAATACGAAAATGATTCATTTCTCTTACTCGTGTCATATTTGCTTTATTCTATCTGATTTTCTTGGGATGCACATGCAGCAAAGACTTTGTCAATCTTTGAAATACAGACATATTGCATCTACATCTACATTGACTTGGCAGATTTCTCAAGTTATTGTTCAGTAATTTCATCTGTCCCTTTTTACTGGTCCATGGACTTTTGAGGGGTAATTTTCTACTGGTCCTGGACCTCTGACCAGTGCCATTTTCAGGTCCTGTAGGTATGATGAAATTTTGTTGTTTCTGGCAAAATACAATGGCCTTCACAGGGTTCGATACTTGTGTAAAATACACACTATCTCACAGGACCAGCAAAAATTTTTATGTAGTGGTCCTGCCAGAAATTTGGTAGTCCTTTCTGATAGTGTAGCAAGTGCTGCTCTACTGTCCTATGACAATCAAGCATGGGAAGTCTAAGCAATCAAGCTTATTGGGGTGAGGAGAGGAGTTTCGAGAACTACAGCATCCAGGCACGTAATGAAAAAAGGAATTCAAAGTACTGTAGTGTTCTCTCATGCAATTTAATCACAATTTTGACAGCAATACTGCTGAATAAAACACCAAATTCAGAAAAAGGGAATATTGAAAACATAATACTTGACCAAACATGATTCTTGTGGATTGTAGTAGTTGTACCCCTTAAATTTTTAATATTTATTAGGCCTCGGTATATGCAGAACACAACACATTACAAGCAATCTGTGAATGTACAAATTCGTGTTCAGAAAACAATAGACAAATTTCTTCAATATTGGGCTCCCATGGGTGTGAAATTCAGAAATTCCCTTCCAAAAGCAAACATAATAAAGTACACAGGAACTGAATTACAGTATGGCAATAAACAATTTTATTCAATAAGTTCACCATGTCAAACATGCACAACTGCTGTTTGTACCACACCTACTCCACTTTTTAGCTCCGCTGTCAGAGACGCGGAGCTTATCCGATAGGCTGATTGTCCGTCGTCCGTCCGTCCGTCAACAATGGTCTTCTTCTCTGAAACCGCAAGTCAGATTTCTTTGAAATTTAGTATGGAGGTTCATAGGAGTGACCTCACTCAAGTTTGTTCAAATTGTGGTGAAATTTGCATAATTGTATTTTTGGGGCATTTTTTGGTGTTTTTGGTAAAAAAATCTTCTTCGCTTGTCCGATTGCTTTGAAATTTGATATGAAGTTTCCTTAGGGTGACTTCAGTCAGATTTATTCAAATTGTGGTGAAATTTGCATATTTGTATTTTTAAGGCAATTTTTGTCATTTTTCGGTAAAAAATTCTTTAAAATTCTTCTTCTTCAAAACTACCTGTCAGATAGCTTTAATATTTGGTACATAGGTCCCTAGGGATGATCTATTTCAGATTTGTTCAAATTGTGCAGAAATATGCTAATTTGCATTTTTAAGGCAAATTTTGCCATTTTTGGTCAAAAAATGTATTTCTCAAAAAGTACTGGTCTGATAGTTTTGAAATTTGGTATACAGGTTTCTATCGATGAACTTAGTAATATGTATTGAATTTCTGATGTAATCTGTAATTTTGTATTTTGGGGGCAATTTTTGCCATTTTTGGTCAAAAAATGTGTATTTCCAAAACTACTCATCTGATAGCTTTGAAATTTGGTGTACAGGTTTCTACAGATGAACTAAATGATATTTGTTGAAATTATGATGAAATCTACAATTTTGTAATTTTGGGGCAATTTTTGCCATTTTTGGTCAAAACATGTGTTTCTCTAAAAGTACTGGTCTGATAGCTTTGCAATTTGGTATACAGGTTTCTACAGATGAGCTTAGTAATATATATTGAATTTCTGATGAAATCTGTCATTTTGTATTTTTGGGGCAACATTTGCCATTTTTGGTCAAAAAATGTGTATTTCCAAAACTACTCATCTGATAGCTTTGAAATTTGGTGTACAGGTTTCTACAAATGAACTAAATGATAGTTATTGAAATTATGATGAAATCTGCAATTTTGTAATTTTGGGGCAATTTTTGCCATTTTTGGTCTAAACATGTGTTTCTCAAAACGTACCGGTCTGATAGCTTTGAAATTTGGTATACAGGTTTCTACAGATGAGCTAAGTAATATATATTGAATTCCTGATGAACTAAATGATATTTATTGAAATAATGATGAAATATGCAATTTTGAATTTTTGGGGCAATTTTTCCCATTTTTGGTCAAAAAATGCATTTCTCAAAAAGTACTTGTCTAACAGCCTTGAAATTTGGTATACAGGTTTCTATAGATGAACTAAATTTGATCTTTTGAAATTATGATGAAATCTGCAATTTTTATTTTTGGGGGCAATTGTTGCCATTTTTGGTCAAAACATTTACCGTATTCTCAAAAATTACTCATCAGATAGCTTTGGTTGACATGTTCTTGGGGATGATCCTATGTGATACATTCAAAGTATGATGAAATCTTCAATTGTGTATTTTTGCAGCTTATTTTAGCCATTTTTTCTGGCCACTGCATTGAGCTATCAAAGATTTCCACCTTCTTCATCAACATGTGTCAAAAATAGATATTCTCTATAAAATACAGCGGAGCTATATCGGCCACTAGGTCGCTTGTTAACACTAGTCCTCTGACACAGAAATTTTCTGAAATGTTACGTGCTTTCTGTTCATAGTTAATTCTGTAGTTAATATCATCATCTGATTCATCACAATAGAAAGCATCTACAGCACCAGAATCACGATCATCATCGTTAACATCGTATTTCCCTGTTAGCTAAAACTGCTCACTCGTGGCTACCAATTCCTGTACCTGATCATGCTCCTTATCACCCCACTCCACAACATCATCAATAACATTGCTGGGACTTGGCTTTTTTGTATCACTTTCATTAATACAAGGCTTTCTTCTCCCTTTGAACCAAATGTTGATTGATTTACATGGATCAAACGTTTGAATACTCTCACTCTCAAGCTGCACCATCATGAGATCTGACAGGATGGTGTCTATCAATCGACTTCTCCAGTCTGTTTTGACCATCTTCACAAGGGAAGCCCCCTTTCAGCTTCTGCTGAACTTGCAGGTATGGATAAAACCAGCCAAAGTGCAGTTGATCTGTTGTCAAGTCACAACAGAGACATTGCTGAATCTGTTCAAAATAAAACAAAAAAATAAGCTGCAGATGTAAGAAACAATTTCAAATAGAGTTTGCCCATAAAGTAAAATCCTGTTTAGTCACATTGTTGGATGATTTGACAAGATTAGCACATATCTGGCATGTAGAAAGTGTTTAAATCTTGTCCAGTCAGGAAGCAAACTATCTCCACCCTCCTGTGGCAAAGAAGGCCCAAACTGTTCTGTCAGTAGTGTCAATAAGTGGTTACCAAAGTCTACAAAGTAAGCATTTAACATGATAAGCACTCAAAATATTTAATACCATTAATGACAGAATTTGTAGATTTGAAGACTTATGCCTACCTGATATAAACAACAGATGGTCACTGAAAAGCATAATCTAACAGTCATCACACTGTCACATGGTAATATATCTGTTATGTAATTTTTTGAAATTAGTGTTCACAGTACAAAAATAGCAAGTTTTGGTAGGGCGCACAAAATGAATTTAAATCACTTTTTATTGAACTGCCATTGACAAGAAAACTGTCCATGTGTTATTATTTGTTTACTTACTAGGAAATGAATTCAATTCACCTTGTCAGTAGAGTATTGGGAAACCAAACATACTGATAGAACACTTCATGTAAAGTCATGCCATGCAAAATTATACAGTATAATAACACATTGACAAATTTTACCTGGTTCATCTTGGTGAGAAGAGGCCATGCATGCAAATCAGCAATGGATGTTGTATTTAAGATTTCCTCATCTACCTCAAAATGATCAGAGAGTCTTTCTATCAACTTGTGAAGCAGACTTTTTCTAGCTCTTGTGAAACTAACTACATTCCCTGAGAGCATCTGGCCACTAAACTTTCTACCTATCACCTGCATAAGTTTCAGACCATCACTAGGGTATGAGAAACTGGTGAGTGAATAATTATAAAATCTAATCTTGCCAAGACCTTGTAGCTGAAGTGATAACAGCTGTATCTTTCTTTATCAACAATTACTTCTGACACTTGTATACAACACATATACACATCAACAACCATTTGAACACATATGGTGCAATTTGTAGCAAGCGAACATGATCAATTAGTACAATACTGGTAGCTAGGTAATTACTCATCTCTCCTTGTAAGATTCTAAAATTGCCTCAGCTGAATTCAGCTCACCAAGGATGGACCCAACTGTTGTTGTTCTGTCTTGGAAAACCAGTGATAACATTGACAAGCACATGGTTATATCCCATAGTAAAAACAGAAAGTATATTCCATTTTTAGCTCCCATAGCCATATGTATATATGGCAATGGAAGCTATTCTTATAGGCTAGGGAAATGTCTGTATGTATGTATGTCTGTATGTCTGTGTGTCTGTATGTCTGTATGTCTGTATGTCTGTCCGTCAACATCAAAAACTCCAAAACCGCTGTACATTTCATCTTGATATTTGGTGTGTACATGGATGATGGGCTGTAGATGAGATTTTGTTCAAATGAAGTTGTCATTGCCAAAAATATGCAAATTAAGTGAAAAAATGTAAAAACAGTCAAAATTGAAAAAACTCAATAACCACTGAGCAGATTACATGAAAAATTAGCATTAAGTACTTTGGGCTGACATGAAATGATTGTGCACATCTTGGGTCAGTATCTTGGACTTGCTATTTTTCATGAATTTTTTTGTAATTTTCTCCCATTTTTGGTCGAAAAATCTCCTGCTCTGAAACCACAAGTCCGATTGATTTGAAACTTGGTATGGAAGTGCATAGGAGTGACCTTTCCCAAATTTGGGCAAATCGTGGTGAAATTTGCATATTTTTAGTTTACACGTCCATAGACTCCCATGTATAAGGCAGATCTCCATAGACTCCCATGTATAAGGCCACGAAAAGTAAAAATTTAGTTTCTCATCGTATTCATATTGCAAAAAGGATGCAGTGACACAATTTTTAGTCCCCACGGATGAAGTCCAGTGAGCTTATAGATTGGGTCATGTCCGTCTGTTCGTCCATCCGTGAGTCCATCCGTTCACGCATATATCTCGGATATTTTGACAAAATGTCATGTGACCTTGATGACCTTTGATCTCAAATATACATATTTGTCCATAACTCAGTAACCACAAGTGCTACCACCCTTCATATATGGTATGATGGGACAGCTTATGACGCCACATACTGTACCTCATTAATTATGCACATATCTAATTTTGAGCGAGCCAATAGAGCTAGAGGTCTGATTTTTGGTATATAGGGATAACTTAGCAAAACAATTTTTTTGACAAAATGTCACGTGACCTCGGTGACCTTTGACCTCAAATATACATATTTGTCCATAACTCAGTAACCACAAGTGCTACAGCCTTCATGTATGGTATGATGGAACACCTTATGACGCCACATACTGTACCTCATTAATTATGCACATATCTAATTTTGAGCGAGCCAATAGAGCTAGAGGTCTGATTTTTGGTATATAGGGATAACTTAGCAAAACAATTTTTTTGACAAAATGTCACGTGACCTTGGTGACCTTTGACTTCAAATATACATATTTGTCCATAACTCAGTAACCACAAGTGCTACAGCCTTCATGTATGGTATGATGGGACACCTTATGACGCCACATATTGTACCTCATTAATTATGCACATATCTAATTTTGAGCGAGCCAATAGAGCTAGAGGTCTGATTTTTGGTATATAGGGATAACTTAGCAATACAATTTTTTTGACAAAATGTCACGTGACCTCGGTGACCTTTGACCTCAAATATACATATTTGTCCATAACTCGGTAACCACAAGTGCTACAGCCTTCATGTATGGTATGATGGGACACCTTATGACGCGACATATTGTACCTCATTAATTATGCGCATATCTAATTTTGAGCGAGCCAATAGAGCTAGAGGTCTGATTTTTGGTATATAGGGATAACTTAGCAATACAATTTTTGACAAAATGTCACGTGACCTCGGTGACCTTTGACCTCAAATATACATATTTGTCCATAACTCGGTAACCACAAGTGCTACACCCTTCATGTTTGGTATGATTGGACACCTTATGACGCCACATACTGTACCTCAATAATTATGCGCATATCTCATTCTGAGCGAGCCAATAGAGCTGGATGTCTGATTTTTGGTATATAGGGATAACTATAGGAGAGAAATTTTTTGACCAAATGTCATGTGACCTCGATAACCTTTTACCTAAAATATATGTTTATGTCAATAAATAAGTAACCACAAGTGCTATGTCCTTTGTATTTAGTTGGATGGGAGACCTTATGACAACACACGCTTTACCTCATTAATTATGTACACATCTAATTCTGGGCAAGCGAATAGAGCTAGAGATCTGATTTTTTGGCATATAGGGATTAATTAGCAATATAATTTTTTTTTCAAAATGTCATGTGACCTCGATGACCTTTGACCTTGATTATACATATATATGCATATTTCAGTAACCACAAGTTCTATACCCTCCAATTTTGATAGGATATTAGACCTTAAGATGTCACATCTTGTACCTCATTTATAATGCGCATATGTATTTCTTGGCTGGCCAATACTGCTAGAGGTCTGATCTTTTTTCCCGATTTAGAACCATAACTTAGACATGCCTCATGTGTTTCAAATTGGGAACAACGACATAGACCTATGTGCCCATAGATCTCAACATATACACTCCAGTGATACTTCTTAATGACCACATTTTCCTGCCCCATCAAGACTAATACTCCTATTACAAGTGGGGACTATGTCATTGTAAATGACTTGTTGAGATAATGGTTGTATCACAGTATTCGATATATCTAATTCTGTATTTTTTCCATTTTATATTCTGAATAATTACATTAAACATATTTCACTGTCTCCAGTACATTTCATTTAAGTATTTTCACTTCATGCACTTTATCCCTTTCACACATGTTCAAATATCTGACCAGAGAACAAACACTAAATAGTCCAGGATGGGAGCTACAGTGTCATTGACGCTATTTTTACTTGTCAGTAACTGAAGAAAATTCCTGGCTCCAGCTGCAGAGTCTTTCCTACTGGCTGCATCACTGATATTATGGATCTGCAAAATAAAAATACATCCCCACTACATTACAGTTGACTCACTACATAAAAAAACCCCAATGGAACAAGCACTGATACGGTGCCTTTTTCCAAATTATCACTATCATACTTTGATGGATCACAGAAAGGCCCGTACTGATATGTCCTTCAGGGGGCCAGGTTTATGTGAGAATGTTTGGATCATGATTAAATTTCAGGAAATATATTGCCACAAGAAACTGAAACTTATTCACCTTCCTCCTTGTGTACTTTTTTGTAAATTATTAACTGTGATAATAACAAATTTTAATAAACAGTCATTTTAATGAACAACTTATAAAGATATTTCATTCAACTGTTCTGTTAAATTGTAACAGTTACTGTAAATCACAAATTAGGGCAATTTAATTGTAACAACCTGTTGAAGATGAGTAACAATCAGTCCATATCCATCAAGGAGGTTACGTATGGGTCTCTTTGTGCGGGGCAACCAACGTGTACCAGACACTCAAGTTGGCATCAAGGGTTTTTTGCCATGTGCTTCAAATGCCACTATAAGGTTGCTCCTGTTTAGACTGCTGTTTCTATAAAAGTAGTACAGATTGGTCATCAAGCCATCAATTTTGTAATACAGTGGTATTGATTTGCAGGCATCTTTTATAGGCCAGCTCTAGGTGGTGTGCAGAAATATGCATGACAAGTATGAATGGTCAATGCATGTAGATCATCCTGGAATTTCTTCACCACCCTGCCTTTTTTGCCCACCATAATACTGGCTCCATCTGACCCAAAGCCTATGACCTTCTTTTTCCAAGTTTCATCTCCCAGTGTTGTTGATAGTAACTGTGATATTGCATTGGCTTTTGGGATATTTCTGATGCCAATAAATTTGGTGGACACAACACCCAAATGGCACGACCTTATATACCACACTTCGGCTTCTCTGTGTTAGCTATCAGTTGAACCGTCGAATATTATTGACAAGTATCTAGCATCACTAAGAACTGAGGACAGTGTGCGCCATTCCCTATCAGCAATAACACCAACAAATTCTCATGCTCTTATGTCATTTCTGTGAGTAGAACCAATATTCAATCCTTTGGCTTCATCTAAGTCACACAGCCGTGAGAAATCAGAAAATTGACGGCCATGTTTGGCAAGAACATGCGAGCTTTTGAACATGATAACAAGTCTGTTAAGCACGTCTTTGTTCAAGGAGATGAGTACCTTCTCCATCACAGTCTCACCTGATTTAGCCTATTGAGCTTTGAATCTGCCGACATTCTTCTTGTGACAAGAAGAATTATCATATGCCTTTATGGAGTTCAATTTGAAGTTAGTACATCCAGACACAAATGTGCCAACTGCTTTGTATTTCCTACAAACTTGACAGTACATTTTCTTTACTGTTGTTAACAAAATATGCAAGCCATGCATATTTCTATTTCCATGCTGGTTGAAATTCACAAACTCTGACAGTTGAATCATACGCTTAGTTTTTACTGCAGAACTTATAGTCCATTTTTTTTGCCTGCAGGAGGAGTGTATCCCATCAAAAACGTTCCATGATTAAAAATCGTCGGCATTTAACATACGCTCAAAAAACAACACCATGCATGACATGTGCATGACGCCATTTACGACCAGTGCACATCTAGAAATGCATATCTAGAAGAGCGCCACCATAGGCGTAGCAGTCCTTCAATACTGCGCTAACAATTGCTAGCGATTGGCTGATTACCTTTATTTGTTGTTAAAAACTTTGCTGAAAACATCACTATCCCATCAGACTACCCATAAAAACATTTTACTGGTCCTGGACTCGGGATAGTGGGCCAGCGTGAATTCTAACTCTGGTTCATGTGAGTCTTATAACTCTGATATGGCAATTGCTACGGATGAATTTGAGGTGATGATTTTCTGATTATGATATATAATATATTGATATCATTCAACTGTTAGATGGCCCAGGTTGTATAGGAAAGTGCTAAACACCATGGCTTTCTGTTGATTTACATGGCTTACAAGTCATGGTTCAAGAAATATTGAAAGGATTGGATCCAGAATGTAGTGACCTACAGAGAACACATTGTCTGAATTGGAGGAATTACATGTGACCCAGGCCCAACTAACTGTGTGTAGCATATAGATGGGTATGACAAGCTGTAGCCACATGATTTCCCAGTACATGGGTGTGTTGCAGGGAAATTTTGTGGTTCAATGTCACACTCTACTGGGGGTTTCCCATATGTCATCATGATTTGTACTCAGAGAGTCCTCAGTGAAATCTACCACGTCTCTTATGTGTACACATATTTTCAGACTTGTTTTACAAATTCTGAAAACATACTTTTAAAGACACCATTCTTCTCAATTCTCTCCCATTTCAAATAATTTAGAAAAGTACACTTGATTGAGAGAGACGATAGCATTTTTGTAAAATTTTCCACTGATTGTCTTCAGCCAGACAGTACTGTAGATTTCACGTAATTCATTATGATTTGTATCCTCATAGATTCCCTGGAGAAGTCTACCAGGTCTCCCATGTGTAGACAAATTCATAGACTACGGTAGTAGTAAACATCTGAAAACGTACTTTTTAAAGGGACAAAGTTGGCCATTTTTCATGAATTTTGTGTGATGCAAGATAATTCTTATATTGTTTGACTTGTTGAAAGATACTGAATAAATGGGTGACCTTGCATATATTTGACCCTGGTTTTAGACACATTAAATGAAACCATAGCGAAAATGGATTAATGGTCATGACCATTAATTCATTTTCGCGATGGTTTCATGTATTGTGTCTAAATCCCGGGTCAAATATATGCATGGTCACCCATTCATTCAGTATCTTTCAACATGTCAAACAAAATAAGTAGTATCTCCTATCAAACAAAATTCATGAAAAATGGCCAACTTTTTCCTGTAAGTACACCAAATTCTCGATGTTCATTTTAAATGATTTGGAAAATTATGCAAGATTGAAAGAGGAGATGTCATTTTTGTAAAGTTTTCCACTTATTGTGTCTTCAGCCATACAGAATAATGTAATGCAAAGTAGGGAGACTACTTGCACCTTCTTTTTGAAATAAAAGGATATTGATTATTTCCCAGTGGAAATGATAAAAGAATATTGCATGCTAAGTTTTCTCAGAGAATGACCCCTTCAGTTTGTCATGACTTGCTGCCTAAAAAGTATGGCATTTGTACTATCTACAGAATATGACTTATGGTTGTTCAATTGTTATTTGGAAACTTTCACTGAAATATCTAAACATACTTTTGTTAGTTATCATTTAACAATTATTCTGATGCTGCACATTATTGCTTGCATACAGAACTGAAAAAGTTATAGGAAAAGTTACCTTCAAGGATACAAATCAAGGAGAATTGTGGGTAATTCATTGTACTGAGCTATACAGAATAAAATGATGAAGAGTAGGGAGACTAGTTGCACCTGTTTTATGAAAGAAAAGGATATTGATTTTTCCAAATGGAAATAACAATAGGATTTTATATTCCAATTTTCACAGAGAATGACCCCTTCAGTTTATGATAGCTTGCTTCCCAAAAGTATAGCCTTTGTAGTACCTGCAGAATGCGACTCAATGGTTATGGAATGTTTTATTTTGGAATTTTTCTGAAATATCTTAACGTACTTTATTAGATATAACTAATCAATTATCTAAAGGTTTATATTGTTGCTTTCAGGCAGAACTGAAAGAGTTATAAAAACTCTAACATTGTGTGTACAAATCGAACTGAATTGTGGGTAATTTATTGTGCTGTATGATGTCACATGCTACAATAATTTGCATGAAACTGTTGCTGCATACTTGTGTCAGAAACCTGCAGAAAACATTGCTCGAGGACAAATTATCTGATTCAACTAATTTTTGGTAGATTGTTTCTAAATAGTAAGACTTGAGTGGTACTTAGTGTTTAGCTTGCACAGTTTATGCTAATTTTCATGATTTATGATTGCAAAAATCAGATATTCTGACAATGACTGTGTAAGATATGATAGGTCTTTGTAGAGATATTTATCATAACATCATATGATGGTATTGATGGATATACATGTACAGTAAGCAGTGCTGTGTCCATTTATTGCTAATATATGCATCATTAGTTCAAGTCCCTAATTTGCATGTTATCTGATGACTGTGTGCAGGTGTACATGTACACAGGTGGTTGGTGTGTATGTAAATTCACTGTACATGCATGCCTCAGCTTTATTATTCAAACCTTTCATTCCTGTTCACATGCTGTCAGTACTTTGGTGGAGCATGACCAACTTTGTGGCTGTCCTTCTGTGTTACCTGAATTACCATCCTAGTAAAGGCCTGTATTTGTTATTGACAAGGAAGATATGAGTGAAGCAGTTTCCTGTAAATCTGCAATAATTGCAATAATTAGGGATACTCAGTGTGGCCAAAAGTGGGACCCAATATGGTTAAAATGGCTGAAAGATGACAAACTGTACAATGAGTCCAGTGAAAAATGCATTTAGTTTCCAAATTCTTTCCATGAGAATATTGTAATGAGGTATACTCAGTGTGGCCAAAATTGGGACCCAATATGGTTAAAATGGCTGAAAGATGACAAACTGTACAATGAGTCCAGTGAAAAATGCATTTAGTTTCCAAATTCTTTCCATGAGAATATTGTAATGAGGTATACTCAGTGTGGCCAAAATTGGGACCCAATATGGTTAAAATGGCTGAAAGATGACAAACTGTACAATGAGTCCAGTGAAAAATGCATTTAGTTTCCAAATTCTTTCCATGAGAATATCGTAATGAGGTATACTCAGTGTGGCCAAAATTGGGACCCAATATGGTTAAAGTGGCTGAAAGATGACTAACTGTACAAGGAGTCCAGTGAAAAGTGCATTTAGTTTCCAAATTCTTTCCATGAGAACATTGAATATTCTGGTCAGTGACAGTGTGCACTGGTAAAACCATATTGATCAAGTATGGCACTATTGCAACCCATATACTTCCTGCTTTGGGAAATCTGTCGGCACTAATTTGCTCTGTATAGCTGAGTCTGTTCATAGCACAGAACCATATATATATATATATATATATATATATATATATATATATATATATATATATATATATATATATATCTCTAAGTATACAGATGTCCTTGAGGGAAATTACAGTGCTCAATGCAAAAAGCAGAGCGTTATAAATAAACAGATTACTTCAAGTACAAAGTAATGAAATCTATTACTTAAGTTTCATGCATCTTGCAATCCTCAGATAGAGGATTCTATCTGAGGATTGCAAGATGCATGAAACTTTAGTAATAGATTTCATTACTTTGTACTTGAAGTAATCTGTTTATTTATATATATATATATATATATATATATATATATATATATATATATATATCACATTAACTAGGAAGTTTCATATTGTTTTATCAATTATTTTACTCAATTAAGGATGCAAGTTTGAACAGATGTTGATCTCCAAAGATTTGATTCCACAGAAACTATAAAGTTTGTCACAACAAGTACCATATCAAATTTCGTCTCACTTTTACTAAATGTATCTGATTAATCACACCCCTCCCTGCAAATTTTGTTAAACTTCTAAAGTTGCTACTTTTATAATAAGGCAGCTTATAACCATTCATTTTCACCAACAAGAACAAAATTTACTGCACTCAGTTTTACCTTAGAATAACAGTCAGTACAATAAATTCACTCAGTACAACACAAGTACCAATCAAGGTTGCCATTCTAAAAATTTCTCTGCTCTACATATTGGCAGTATTATGAAGCATCTCAATTGTTTAATTATATCTGGTAAAAATAAATAATCCAAAAAAATCAGGCTGCAGGTGTACATCATAGTTTGTAGGAAACCTGTCAAACTGAAAGGGGCATTCTCTGAGAAGTTACAAAATAAATTTGTCATTTTTATTAGGGGAAATACGTATTTTCTGGTTTCATAAAAAGATTTGACTATGGTAGTACCCTGCTGTCCCATTACAGTTACACTATTCTTACTGGACAAGGACTATCTGTGGAAAATTATACAAAAATGCTTTTTCTCTCATTCAAACGTAACTTTCCAAATAGTATACATTGTCAGAATCTATAAATCTAAATTTGTCCCTGAACTTGTCTACCCATGGTAGGCATGCTAGACTTTCCAGAGGAATTGGAGGGTACAAATCAATGAATCATGGGATATCTTTAGTACAATACTTTGTAACAAATAATCAATCCATGTAATGTGACACACTTCTCCTTGGTTTATGTACTCAGACATCTACTATAGACTTGTTCAATTTCATTAATATCTGAACAAATTAAAACTTGAAAAAGTTTGTTCACAGATTATGGATTGTGTGACAATTTCTGGAGTAAGTTGGATAAATTGCCAGTGTTTGTAGGTGCTAAAATTGACATACTTCTCCAGGCACACAGCAACAAAGATGGTCTCATCATACCATTTCTGTCATGGACATTCAAAATAATGTGCAAACATATGTTCAACATCTTGCCTTGCTCACCTTGATAAAGTCATTTACGACTGTTAAAAATGATTGTTGACAAAATCACAGTGCCGTAGAAAAGGGATTGATCTTCTCATCACTCAAAGTGGGAAATTAGAAAGAAATGAAAATCATAACCATTCTGTTTGTTTTTTGAAATATGGATAAAAAAGATTTTGTGCAATAAGTGATCTCATTGTGTACATGTCAAGGAGCATTGTTTACTTGATGTACCTGTGCTGCACAGTGTAACAAACTTGAAAACATGCTCCACCCAGAGTTAACCCTTTGAGTGTTGTAATTTTTCCAACCAAAACTTTAGTGTAACATTTTGTCAATTTTTATGAATTTTTCTGTAAGTTTTTTGATAATTTTGGACCAAATGGACATCACATGTCTTTGACTACAGCTTCTTATCAAGAGTTTGGGAAAAATCTAAAAAAATGAGTTGGGTATATTTTATAAAGGTGGCAAAAACTGACTGGTGCTCAAAAGATTCAATGATAGGTGACTAGATTTGGTTTAGTGTGTTGTGCCTTGCCCAGCATGCATGTCATGACACCAGCAAAATTGTGAAAAATTATCTCCAGTAAGGATTTCAAATTCTGTTTTCCCAAAACTTTACCCCATGGAGTGCAAATACATTTCGTACTGTCAAAATTCAGCATACCAATTTAGTGTGACCACATATGGTCATATAGGGCAAGGTTATGCAGTGGAGATTACATGTAGTATGACTCTTTAGTATGAAAAATGCAAAAAAGATTGAGTTGGGGAGGGAAAAAAGCATGCCAAGTGTGAATATGCTTACTATCAACACAACTACTGTGGTATGAATTGGGCAGGTGTCATAGTTTTACTAATTACAACAGACTACCATAACAATCTAACACTTGTCTGCATTTTCATTCAATCAGACACTATTCTCACTAAAAATTCTTCAAATCTAAGCTTAGAATGGAGCTTTACAATTTATTGTAAATAGCTTGTAAGTCAAGGGTTAGGGACAAGGAAGAGAATGAAATCACAAATACCTGAAGTATTTACAATGTTAAGATACTTAAAAAAAGAGTACAAATTTGCACATGAATTGGAAAGGTAAAGTCGTCAGCATGCTTTTGTAGAATGGATTGGAAACCTTGGACAGAATTTGTAGAAAATGAATAAACATATCCCTTTCAGTGATATTGCAAGCTAAAAATAGAGCAAACCAGTCTGTTTTTAAGTTGAGTGCTGCAAACATAAACTCAAAAATGAATTTTCAGTCTCCCCTACAGTTTTGTGTATGCATGCTTTTTAGTCCCCACGGACACCGTCCGGGGGGACTTATAGGTTTGGTCATGTCCGTGCGTGTGTGCGTCCGTGCGTGTGTGCGTCCGTGCGTGCGTCCGTCCGTTCACGCAGATATCTTAGAGATGCAAGAAGCGATTTCATTCAAACTTGGTACAAGGATTACTTCATATGTCATACAGATGCACATCAATTTGTTTTGTGATACGATCCAATATGGCCGCCAGGCGGCCATTTTATTACGATTTTTTCATGTACAGAGCCATAACTCAGACATGTTTCAACCGATTTTATTCAAAGTTGGTACAAGGACATTGACCAATGTCATAGATATGCACGTCATTTTGTTTTGTGATACGATCCAATATGGCCGCCAGGCGGCCATTTTATTACGATTTTTTCATGTACAGAGCCATAACTCAGACATGTTTCAACCGATTTTATTCAAAGTTGGTACAAGGACATTGACCAATGTCATAGATATGCACATCAATTTGTTTTGTGATACGATCCAATATGGCCGCCAGGCGGCCATTTTATTACGATTTTTTCATGTACAGAGCCATAACTCAGACATTGTTGCAACCGATTTTATCAAGCGTTGGTACAAGGACATTGACCAATGTCATAGATATGCACATCAATTTGTTTTGTGATACGATCCAATATGGCCGCCAGGCAGCCATTTTATTACAATATTTTCATATGCAGAGGCATAACTCAGGCATATCTTAACCGATTTTATTCAAAGTTGGTACAAGGACATTGACCTATGTCTTACATATGTACGTCGATTTGTTATGTGATACGATCCAATATGGCCGCTAGATAGGCAGCCATTTATTACGATGTTTTCATGTACAGAGCAATAACTCAGACATGTTTCAACGGATTTTATTCAAAGTTGGTACAAGGAGATTGACTAATGTCATACATATGCATGTCAATGTGTTATGTGATACGATTGAATATGGCTGCCTTGCGGCCATTTTGTTACGATTTTTTCATGTCAAGGGCCATATTACTCTAAGGCATATCTTAACCGATTTTATTCAAAGTTGGTACAAGGACATTAACCTATGTCATACATATGTATGTCAATTTGTTTCTTGATATGATCCAATATGGCTGCATGGCAGCCATTTTGTTACAATTTTTTCGTGTCCTTAGCCAAAACTTGGGCATGTCTTAACTAATTTTATTCACCGATTTTATTCAAACTTAGTACAAGGACATTGACCTATGTCATACATATGCACATTGATTTGTTTTATGATACAATCCAATATGGCCGCCGTGTGGCCATTTTTTTCCGATTTTTTCATGTCCGGAACCATAACTCAGACATGTATCAAGCAAATTTATTCAAAGTTGGTACAAGGACATTGACTTATTTATACATATGTACGTCGATTGGTTTCACGAGATGGTCCTATATGGCCACATGGTAGCAATTTTGTTATGGTTGTTTCATGTCGAGAGCCATAACTCTGGCAAGTCTCAACTGATCTTATTCAAAGTTGGTACATGTACATTGACTTACGTCATACATATCCATGTTGATTTTTTAAACAGTAAGATCAAATATCGCTGCATGGCGGTGATTTTGTTACAATTTTCAGATGTACAGAGCCATAATTCAGACTTATTTCCACCAGTATCATTCAAAGTTGGTACAAGGACATTGACCTATTTCATACATATGCTCGTCAATTTGTTTCACGTCATGTAGCAGCAACATGTCAATTATTGAAGTTTCGTAAGTAGGCTGATATGTCAAGAAATACGTACTGCATCAAATTCATGAAACTTTATACAGATGTTAACTGATGTTAAGGTCACATTGCTTTAACATTGAAAAAGACATTTATCAGTGTCATTTTAATTAATTTGTAATTGCATAAGTAATGAACTTTCCTAATTAGGATGATATAGCCACAAATTAATACAGCGTCAAATGTGATGAAACTTGATACAGATGTTGATCTCATAGTGTTGTAAATACTGCATCAAACTTTATGAAATATGGTACCAGTGATAATCTGTCAAGTGTTAGAATTGTATGCAAAAATGTTTTGCAACATCCTGTTGATTAATTCCTAGCTGACTCATTTTATGAACTTTAGGATGGTGGCCTACATTGGTTTTATGTTTTCATCACCATGGAACTCATTCTTGGCCATTGAGCGCCATCTGTATCAAAGTATTTTTAACACAGACCTAATTAATGAAGAGGACTCTATCCTCTTAGGACATGTAATCAAAGTACCCATTAACAAGTGGGGACTGTGTCATCAACGATGACTTGTTTGATGTACAGTTAACAAAAGTGAAATAATATCTTTTTAATCGTTTACTGCAACCAAAACAGCTTTGTAATGGCTATGACTACATGTAGGGTGTCCAAACTATTTTTAAAAAATGTTTTAACAAAACAATGATTGTATTTGATTAAGGTCCTGGTGTGAAGTCAATTTCTGGCTAAAAATCTGGACTACATAACATAACCACAATTTGACAGTCATTAGAAATGCTACTTTTCAGAATTCTTTCCGAAGAATTTGCAAATGAGAAATAGAGAGCCATCAGTCCTAAAATTTCAACTAACAAGGGTTCTAAGGACGAAATGATACTTCACTGTTAAGAAATTTGAGAAAAGAACTGCAAAAAATAAGTCTGTGGTCAAATAAACACTCTTACCAGTAGGTAAACATTGAACCCACTACGGTGAAACAAGATTTTCCTCACGCTGACCTTTGTGTTTATCGTATCATGGATACAAACCATTGTTTCATTCATTAATGACAGGTGTTCACCTGTAACCGCGTGGTGATCAAGAGAGGTACTGACGTACCCTTACTTCCTGTCACCTAAAATTCCTTGGAGCTAATTTATGCTGGATAGGTGAGCTCTTTCCCCATCGAGAAACTATAGAATTCAGTGTAAACAACACTTTGCCAGCAAGGCCATCTTTGCCTCTCGCTTGCAAACTCATAATTGTTTAAAGAGTCAATTTCACCAGCTGTTCAACAAAAGAAAAATGGGTTTTTACCGAAAATTTTGTCACCAACATTTACTTTACTGTTAGGACAATGTTCACTGTGAAAGCAAACAATTTCTGTCAGGGCGATCTCTCACAGCCGAAATACGCGAATGATGGCAATGGCCAAGATGGCGTCCGTCGTCGGAGTGTTGATGAAGTGGCTTTGTAAACTTTGGAGTTCTTTTGTCGTTGTCTTGTTCATAGACATAAATTAGCATGGCCGTGGCATAGTTTGAAGTAATTTCTACAAGTAGTGATTAGTTCTATGTAACTTCATGCTGTGGATTTCAAATATGTTCATTCAAGATTTGTCGTGTTGCCCCATTGTTAAGGAATAGGAAGACCTCTCAATTTGACACCCTACTACATGAACAAGATCAGTATTCTGCACTGATATCAAAAACTTGACAAGCACTCAGAAAACATTTTTACCAAGGTGATTTAACTTGTTGCCTTTTTAGATTGGTGACTTGCAACTGTAATCCTGTGTCCAGTAGCTTGTTTGTTGTACACAAATTCTTTTCTTAAAGAGAGAGTCAAATTTGCATATGTAAATTCCAGACATGAGAAAGAAGCCTAAATTGTCTGTTGTCACAATGTCTGTGTGTATGTGTATTATTCTACCCATCCATTGAAGGTTGTTGTTCCAGTCATAACTTAGAAACCATCAAAATGTCATACAAATTGTTACATAGTGCAATCACTGGAAGATCTGCCGGTAGATCTGATGAGATTTTGGTGGGTGCAGTCTGCAAAATTTAACAGTTATATCTACATGAATGACTTTGCATATCTTGGTACACTTCAAGAATCACTCAACCAAATTAATGTGAGTTTGCAGTTTACTTAAATTTTTTTATGAGCTAACTGTGACAGTGGTGAAAGTCAAGTGGACATATGTATCACTCACAGATCACAAGTTCATTTGCATATTTAATGACTTTCTGTAAATTTGGTCCTCATACTGAATGTACTGATTCTACATTTTTGAAAGGATATTTTGGTATTTCTAAGAGTGCCATTGTTTAATTTCTTTAAAAATGTTTATGAAATGCAGAGGTTTGTATATTATCAATTTGTCTGGAAATTGAGAGGCATTCCTTGTAAAACGCAGTGCTGCCAACCTAATTTGAATTTTGTCCTCTGCTCTTGAGTAATTTTAACTTGACAAACAAAATGTAGTCAGCGAAGGTGGTTTGGATCCACTAAAACCAAATATTTGTGAGTTGCCTCATTGTGGAGCAATTGCTATGCAAATGGTGGCTTTGCCATGGATTTAGACTGGCCAGCTGTAGGACTTGCTGTGTGTCTACATGTGACATCAATGTTGGTTTGAGACTGTAATACAAAAGAAAATATTTACAGTTTACCTTTCATTGTGATACGCAATGATATCTGTAGTGAAAAATAATTTTGAAGAGACAAACATACAATTTGTAGAGTTTGATTTGCTTTCTCAATATGCCATTATTCATGCAAAGTTTTCAAGTTTTTATACCGTTGAATGAGGATAAAGATGACATTCCATATGTCTAGTATGCGAGTGCAATGAGGCTTGAGGTTTATATACTGGTATTGAACTCTGTTAACCTTCATTGACATTATATGTGGCTTCACTTACTGTATACACACTTAGGCAAGTCACTTCCTGCATTTATATCATACTCCTTGATTCTCTTTTGAGAATTTCATTCAAGTAATACTGGTAGGACTTGAAGGCGTTTCCAAAATTTACTAAATTGTTTGTGTGATTGCAACAAATTTTAATTTCAAGGTTGCAGAGAGTCTAGTAACCGCAATTTTTTATGTAACTGTAAAAATGGGATTTCTTTTCTTAGAACGTCTCGGAAGTAATGTGTCCTGGTTCACATGATTTTCCAAAAAGCAACAAATTGTGTAATTTCATCGTTAAAATGATTTGTGATTTTTTTTGTGAAAATCACGTAAGTGTTTATACGGGACTCTTGATATTTTTATTGCATTATTCTTATCTTGGCAAACTGCCAACAAGACAAACCATTCGTATAGATTTATAGGAGTGACTTTATTCAGATCTGATTACAGAATTTGCATTTAAATTTTTTTTCCAGGGAGATGGGGATGGTAACTTATTTTCTGACCAAATTTAGTTTTCTGATAAGCATTTGATAACACAACGGGTGTTTAGCATCAAACTTCACTATATTTTTCATTCAGAATGCTGTATGTGATTTTTTTGGTCACTGTTCAAAGATATAACATAATTACAACCTCCCATCGTTGTTACTTCTTGAACAAACCTAACAAGAACACTTCAGCTCCAACTACAAGTGTCAAGTGATGGGACATATGTGATAGGTGTTCTGTATATGCACACTAAATCAGCCACTACATTTCTTGAAAGTTTTTGAGAGATATTCCCACTGAAAAGGGACTTTTTGATCAGTGAGATGCATTGTTTCCATATTTGTCTGTTTGTATTACATTAGAACCCAGAGGGGTTACAACATTAAAGAATATCATGATTGTCCTGTAAATTACACCATGTATCTGAGAAAAATTAGTGTTCCTGGCCTTTTGAGATATGTCGCATAGAAAAAAATCTTATCCTAGGATTCATTTTTGCGTAAAATACCAGCCTTTGCAGAAGTAGGAAGCTGATTGCAATTGAAACATTGTCATGCCCTTTCAGAGTAGATTTTCAAAACAAAGATACAAATGAGTTGCTGACCGCTGACCAGGCGGTGAATGATTACTTGAGGATTTTTAATAAATACTCTGGAGTGCATATTTGTTTTGCAGTTTCCTTTGCAAAGAAAAAGAATTACTTCATTACATCTGGCACAGCAAAACCACAGTTTTGAAATACATTTTTGTACAGAATGGTTTTAGATATTCTTTCATTAAAATTTTGAAATAAATTTTCTTTCATTTTAACACCCAAGTCAATAGAACTGCCAGACCCTACACTGCCCATTGTCAAGCTTGTACTTCTGATACCACAGAGGGCGCTTCCCCAACTACCGAACATCAACCAAACCCTTTTGATTTACTGTACCTGGTTTGTTGAGCCATTCACAAGAACTGTCATTGCATGTGGATAAAGTATGACCACACTACACTCTCACCCAGCGATCTATTTTGATCATGTATTCTGTAACAGGTCAAAGAATGCCTCTGTAAATAAAACTGGTGGTAAAAGTGGCAATGCTAAATTCTTATAGTTCTCACATTAGTGCATATTGACATTGAATGTATGTGATGTGAATTCTTTATTCTCCTTTGGAAGTTGTTCAGTTGTGCAATTTGTTCAGAGATTAATTCGACAAACCTGTACCTTTAAGTTAGCATTGCTCAAAACACAGCATATTTTGCTAAGTCGTTCAATTTTCATTTAATTGTGAATCAAAGATTAAAATATCAGTTCACCTTTTAGCATGACAAGCAGTGAAAGAAGTGTGAGTGTATGCAAATTGTCCAATTTCATGCGTTTTACTCCTGTTAAGATTTCAAAAAGAATTCACTCCACTCTGGCCAGGTCAACTTTTATGAAATTTTCACACTACGTTCCATATACAATATAACAAAATGATAATTTTGTTTAACAATAAAGTTCTTCCATTTTGAATAAGGTCATTTTAATTACGATTTAAATCATCGCTATTTAAGAATGAGAATAGGTTGTGAAAAACAAAATTGTCAGATTTTTTCCTGCATATACCAGTATACTACTTCAGTTTCAAATAAGATATCGAATTTCATTAACTGGGATGGAGTTTTTGGACTTAATGTTGGTCATTAATACCAAAATAGGTTTTCTACTGCAAATGTATTCTCCCTTCATCGTTAATGTTAATTATTACTATCATACAAAATTTGAAATTCATTTCATCTTTGACAAGAAATATTGCTTTTGAAAAAAGTAAGTGCAATGCCACCTTAAATGAGTTGCACAAAGCATTTCAGGCACTGAACTGAAAGTTTTGATTTTATTTTTATTTCCCCTGTATACTGATGATTGTTGCATTGCCATCATTTCAAACTGCATATCCCTGATAAAGCAGAGTTGTAATCATTTTAGTGTTTGAATTTGTGGATAGTTGACATTCTATATTGAAAAATGTGGCATGTTGATTGACAAGAGATCATGAAAGTGCTGGATGCTGTATTTATTGGAAAAATGTGTGTTCCTTTATTGACATTAAGATTTACTCTTCTTTTTGTTGTGCGTAACAAAAAAACCGGTAAAGTTAAAATATAAACAGTTAAACGCATGAAATTTCTGATCCATTGTTGAAATTAGTTTATGTTAATACTAGTGTTCTTTAAGAACAGCACAGAATGAGATCTCATGCAAAGTCAGAGTTCATTTATAAATTTTATTTTTCACAACAGGAGAAACCAATTGAAAGTATTCATGGAGTAGTATATGCTGCAATATCACGACTGACACAGGACACAAATGGACACCTGCAGACTACAGTCGGAGCCTGTCTGTACCAGTTACTTCAATTTGGTTTTACTGACACATTCAATGTACAGTGTTTGAGATCAGAAAAAGTGATAAATCACTGAACATCAACAGTTTTTGACTGAATTGGTTGATTATGCAGTGTTCAAATAAAAATTTACAGGTCAAGACGTTTCATTTAAACAAATCAGAAAAGTTTAAAATAAGAAATTACTGAGACACTCTGAGGTGACTAAAAGCCCCAGACGAGAAGTGGTTGTTTGTATGCTAGACTATTTTTTTTTGAAATTCAGTTTTTCAGATAGCAATGACTTTTAAACATTTCAATAGTCATTAGTTTGACATGGTTTCTTTCCCTTTAAGAACAAGAGAGACGCCTGTATCATACTGAAGAATGCAAATGTTCAAATTACGGTAGAATGCACCCATTGCCTCAGGGACAGATATTTGTATTGTCAAACTTTTTCAATTCTTTTCTGATCTACCACTTGTGCGGGCTCATTTCTAAGCTCAGGGTAAGAAAAACTTTCACCTTCTTAGTTCTTGAAAATAAAGTTTTCTCCATGGAGTTAACACAAGGATGGCGGCCATTTTGAATTTCAAATATCGGTAAGTCCTGGGCAATTTGTTTTTCTAGTTCCAATATTTGGATGGTGACTCTTGATTTTAAAAGTGTATGGTCCAATATTCCTAGATGAAAATATTAGTCTTTTACTTTTGAGGTGCTTAATACCTTGAACTGCATATTGGCAAATTTTTTAGAGTTCACTCAAATCTGCCAAGTTTTACTAGCTGAAGTCAGTTCATATAAACCTCCAAGAACAGTCAGTGTGAAGTTTACCCAGTTCATTTGGTCAAAATACAAGATTAGTAGCGGCAAATTATTTGATTTCAATGACAAATACTGGTTCCAACATGTGTATAGTATTCTTGCTTTTCATGAGTATTCTATGTAAGTATAAAGTTTGCTTTTACTACCATTGGACACTGTAGTGGAGAAAAGACTGTCTTCAGATCATTTTTTAATTAGAAATATCCTGAATTTTGCTTCACTAAAAGCAAGGTATTTACATTCTGTAAACATTTAATAGACTGCAGTGTTGGCCTTTTGTGCTTTCATGACAAATTTTACTTCAGTTTTTTTTTTGTGTGGGGCGAATTGCCTAGAATAAAATTATTTTCAGTCAGTACAGATGACGGTGAAACTTCCCTTTTCAGGACATGATACCGTTGCTGTACAAACTTGATTTTCAAACTTGGAGAATGTAAATTTGGAATTAAAGTGTGCAATTTTGTGGGGTACAATCCTTTTCAGACAAAGATCAGAAAAATTCAGATCAGTTGTAAACGATATCAAGTCTGAAATTAAGTCTTAATTTCAAAGGACTTCTTCCTAAAGTAATTCCAAAGTCAGTGCAATATAACTTACCATACTCGCATGTTAAAAGCCCCTGCTCAATTATCAGATTTATCTAATATAAATATTTACTTGATGAAATATTCAATGGCAAACAAAAGAATGACAAACTGTTAATGGGTTGACACATTTGCTTATGCAAGAGCCTGGGATTGAGAAGTCTGTTTACCATGTCAACTTGTATTTCTTGTAAGTCAGGATTTATGGAAAATACCATTTGTTAGTGCATTCAGATGCTTTACCAATCCCTGAATTAACATTACAGACAATTCCAAACTTGGCAACACCAAGTTCAACCTGACTATGGATCTGCTCAACTTCTCAGTAAAACCTGAGAATCAAAACTGCTTGTTTGATGAATAAATTTGTTACTCTGATGATAAATATCAGTTACTGAATGAAAATGCAAAAATGTTTGTCTAACAGAATTTGTCGCATGAAGTTGGTTTTCCATCTTGAAAATAAGAATGGCAAGTTTAAATACACAGGAAAAATTTTGTAAATCATCATAATTGTACTCTGCAGCTTGACCAGTGGTGTATTTTCTGTTCATCTCAATATCTTCATTGTTTAGAGACCTGTAATGTTTAAAGAAATCATCATTAAACTACAACTTTATAAAAACACTTGAGGTAGTCGTGATTGTTGTCATGACGATGTGACAGGGGGTCATGCAGAAGTGATTGTAAAGTAAATACAAGCAAAATTGTGTCAGTGATGTAGGAATGAGAAAGGAAATCTCAGAACTTTGATTGCTCTTTAAATTAGACCTGTTATCGAAATACTTTTTTTCCAAAAGCTATCAAAAAAATGACAAAGCAAGTGAAACTGTTCATATTTTATGTAAGACTGCAGCAATTTGGCAGATTTGACTGTTCTACATATTACATTACAATTTTTTTGACAAGATGAAAAGTCACCAAATCAAATCTGAGCAATTGTACATGTCCTGTCTCTTCCCTCATGAATTGAAGCATAAAACACACCACTCTTGGTAAAACCAAGTGACGTGTTCTTCAAAGTGTATGATTCTATGATTGGAGTGGTATAACAACTGAAAGATTTAAACTAACAAGCGATCTCAGCCAAAGTAGTCATGGAATAGTGTATGCTGTAAAGTAAGAAAACTGGAAACTCTACAAAATGTTAAAGTCTGTGGATGGCACCTGTAATCCCCCCTCCAGGTGCCATCATTTTTTATTCAAAAACGTGTACACAAAGATTTTGGTGGGCAACATCTTAGAAATCATGTCAGGATATGTTCTAACATGTTATCTGTACATGCTGTAACAATTCACAACTATGTCAATGCTATTCTAAGATGGAGTCAGAGACAGCTAATAGAAAAACACTTGAAGTACTGTATGATTTATAGCTGGCCTGTCACAGAGTCTCACAACAAATCATATATGGAGACCATGTCAGACAACATCCATTGTGGATGTATAGGAAGGGGTTACACAGCCACAGTGTCTATCAGGACTAACAGATGCCAATCAGGACAAGCAGATACCAATCAGTCTTGAAACTTAAACACATGCATTTGGTTTCATGGCTTTGCTAGAGAATACTGCGAATAATTGTGTGTAGATTTTACGCATACATTTCTTGGATGAGAGGGTCACTCTGAATTACTTTTGTTAAACTGCTTTTGTGTCTTTTGTTCAGTATTTGAATATTATGATAGTTCCAATCAGCAGTAGCATTCTTCCTTTCAATCTTCCAACCCATCAGTAGTATTAACAAAGATTAATCAAACCTTTACCAAAACCATGGACATAGCAATGGAAAATGTATATATTTTTCCCTTGGTTCCCGGGAAGCCCTAAAAGCCAAATTTGATGTGCACAGTGTCTGAGAGGACCTTTTTTATTATTGAAACCATACAAGCACAGCTAAAAATGAGGAAAACTAGTTTTTGTTAATTATCATTTCACTGGTGCAAAAACACCTTTTATTTGAAAACCTGTGACAGGAAGGAAAATAGATGTGCCAATCAGTGCATGCTGCTTTCTCATACAGAGTTCTCATTGAGAAAACAGTAAAGGATCAGGTTTTTGCCATGCTTTGTGTGTGAACTGCAGATTTCATAATGATTAGTACGCTTTGCAAAACAGACTTTCAATTTGCAAACATCCAGATATCTCTGATATGTATCTCTGTATACCCCTACATATTAACTTCAACTGAAAGATGCAATTGAACAACATCACGACCAATAAACATTAACAACAATACAAACAACAACAACCAGATTTCTGGGTTCACTATGGTATGAGCCCATTCCAATTCAAAAACACACTGACTCTCCCTACTGAACATTTCAAAAGCATGGTAACCCTCCCCCATCACCAAAGTTAAAACCAGGGTGACCCCCCCCCCCCCGACAATCAACAACCCCACCCCGGCTGAAGAAAGTGACCAGTCCATAACTATCAAGGGCAAAATGTCATAGCTACGATCATTCGACATTCAACTGGAAACCATACTGTGAAGATCCCCTCTACATGACACTGGTACCAACTCCCTACCCATATGAACTGTACTGTGCGTTATCGACGGGAGCCGGCATTGGCAACAATTTTAATAGAATAAAAAACGCTGCATTTCGTCGCAGTCTGCAAAGTTGCTGTCAAAATACCATCAAGAACCATTGCTTTCATGTAAATCATTTGCAAGAGAACGCAAGTCGACTTTCTTAGCGAAGCAGTAAAAATATCGGAGAAAAGTGCCAAAATGTTGCCTCGTTGCCGAAACCGCCGTAACGGTCAAAATTGAGCTGTAGTGAAGGGACGATGAAACTTTGAAAATTTTCGTGTGGGTTAGGGAGCCGTCATTATTTACGGCCTGGGGAGGTCGGAGGAATTGCTTTAGAAACTCCAAAATTTCGAGTACCCCCCCCCCCCTGCCAACCATGATGTGTTTGAGTAACCCTCCTCTCTGCTACGGAAATTTTGAGTGACACCCCCCCCAAAAAAAAAGAAAAAAAATTGGGAAAGTTAAATATCTATACAGTAAAATGGATTGCTGCTGCGACAGGCCCTGTACTGACCCTGATTAAACCCTGTGGTATATGTCTGTGTCGGAAAGGGGTTCCATTGCTGTGACAGGGGCTGATGTACTGGTCTGTGTCCAGTGCTCTGATGACATGCAGTGTTCCCCGTAGGTTTTTTTACAAGACGATGAAGCACCACAAGCGACCGCACAAGCGGTCGCGGGGGGAGGTCAGGAGGGGGATGTCCCCCCTCCTCCCCTTGGAGCTTTTGAAAAATAGAGATTAAAATGGTGTTATTTGGTGGCACTTGGGGAGTATTTTTTCAGATTTTTTTTGTATACAAAACTCAAAGGAACAGAAATCTGAGACAGTATTCCAAAACTTATATTCCAGTTCACTGATTTCAATGAAGATTACATTTTTTGAAAACGAAAAAATAGCGACAGACATACATTTATTCCCATTTATTTATTATTATTTTCCTGCAATAAAAGATGGGTTTGTTGTCAAGGCATTCCACTGGTTTTAAACTTTATAGAATCAGAATTAGCTTGCTTTACACATTTTCTCCTATCGGTAAATTGCGTAGCCTCCCTTCTTGTTGTCCACTTTTGAGCAACCCCCCTTGTAGCTTTCGATTCTTTGAATGACCCCCCTCAGATTCCTCCGACCCCGCAGGCCATAAACAATGACGGCTCCCTTACGCGTAAACGATAGAGTATTTGAAGGAGGGCCACAACTCTGTATGCTGTCACCAATACTCCATGTCATGCGTCATACGAAATAGTTAGGCCCCGAGGACATGATACTTGTGATTTACTGTAAAACCATTTAGTTTATCGTCAATCATAGAGTTCGTGAATTTCAAAGAACAAAATGACGTTTGATCTGGAGCGTGAGGTGACGCTTTGGTAGCTGCATTAATTACAGCCCTAGAGCTAGCTGTGATATTGCGATTAAGATGCGCAATTGTGTCTGTGATGCTTTTCTAAATTCCGCATCTTGACTATGGTAGCAAATCTAGATATAAAGGTGGCTAAACACTGCTAAACAACTACCTAATTATAATTCTAAACCTTATAAACTGCCATTTTAAACTTTATGAATTTAGGGCATCTAATTATCGTTCTAAACTTCAAAACTTCGCCGCTCTTAAGCTCTGGCTCTCTGGCGGACCTAGAAAAAATATTTGGATGATATATTCAATATCGTACTGTTCTAATTTTTATAAATTTGCCGCTATCTAGCTCTGGCTTTCTGGCGGATCTAGAAAAACGTTTTGTATAGACATGTCCGACATTTAACGCGTCTAATTATCGTTCTAAACCTTATAAATCTATCTCTGGCTCTCTGGCGGACCTAGAAAAATTTTTTGGAAGCTATATGTAATTGTTTTGTTGAACGAACCCCAATAAATATCTCTTTTGGAAGACGATGGAATGTCAAGGTGATAAAACGGCGTGGGGTGCTATCAGAAATACGAGACAGTACTGAAGAAAAAACATATGTTGAACCCGGAAATCATATATTCTGAAAGTGATGGAATGTTGTTCTCCAATGGTGATCATTGTTTTATGGGAGTCTTAACAATGAAATAATTTTCTGTAGAACATAGAAATTAATATCTTATTATTGAACGCGATGGGATGTTGTTCAGAAATGGTGAGGGGTTTCCTGGAATTAAGACTTGTAGAACAAAGAAAATGATATGAGATATTAGTAAGGCAACAAAATGGACTTAATGCAATGATATACACGTTTTTGATTGATTGATATATAAAAATCGACGATTTTGCCAGACCTACTGCTACCAACCGCAAACTGAAAATGTAAAAATCGACAAAATCGGTGAAAATCAACAATTGACACTAACAATAATACACAACACATAGCTATCTCCCGCCATGGCGAGTTCTGGTTGCTCAGGAGAAAGCACGTTATTTGATGTTCTGCTGATGACACAAGAATGGAAACAACAAGGCAATGTCAAAGGTCAAGTCATAACCGAATATTCCGAGAACAGTGACTAAAAAATAGTATATGGCGTATAGTATGCCTGAACTACAAACATCGTCATTTATCATTAAAATGATACAGCTTCTATTGTTTGCCTGTAAACTGACCCAAACCATCAAATATAAAGCATAGCCATGACAGGAGAAGATGACGTCACTGATGACGTAAAATGCATGTCGACGTCTCAGAAAGAAGGGCCTGAAGTGCAAAAAGTTTTCCAAGAACATGTCGGATAAAAACGTTGGTACATCATTTTGTTGTTATCTGCTTCCCCCCAAGTGTTTTTAAGTAAAAAGTGTTAGCTTGTAGGAGCAGTCTTGCAGAACCAGGAAAATACTATCAGTTTCCATAATAGGCAAGTTTTAAAATCCAAAGCTCACTTGTCCCATTGACCTCCGAGAATAGTACCTCGACTCCATTGCAACGGGGAAGAAGTTGACCCGGGGAAGTTGAATGTCACAAAGTAGAGAAATGTGGCAGTGAGCAAGCATTAAAAAAAATCTTTGCTATCGAAAAATTGTGAATGTTTTTTGACCATCAAAAACAAAGACTGTCAAACAGCCACCGCAAGTGTTTATGACAAATAAACTAGATATGTGACATGAAAAGACGAATGTAGATAAATGTAACCATACTGCCACATTTCAAATGACCAAGGAGCCCCGACGATCGCGTCTATTTGTGCGGATTATGCAGTGGTGTGCATGGTAATGCTAATAGCCTTTATCAAACGTGGGATAATTTGGAAAGTTTAGAAAGATAATTAGATCGGCTTAATATCGGATATATCCCCGAGTAAAAGTTTGGCTTGGGAGGTCCGATCTAAACTCCAGCTACATGTGGGCTAACTTAGAAAGTTTAGAACGATTTTTAGATCTGCTAAATATCGGATACTTGGGCTAATCTTAGTAAATTTAGATTCAGATTTAGACAAATCTAAATTAGCTTTCTGAACTTCAAGCTCAACTTTAAAAAAGATAAAACACAAATATCGCAGTGTCACAGCTACCCTGGCATGGCATAGAGCGTGCCGTGCGCTGCAGCTGCTCTATCTCGCGTGAGCTGTTGTTGCATAGCAACAATTAACGCACTGACAGCAACAGCCAACACGAAAGAAACCACAGCCCCATGCTAAAATTTTTGCAGTGACATCGATGGTAGTAGGACCAGTAGGGATGGGGAGAGAGAGCAACAAAATGTGAGAGAGGGGGATGGATGCGCTAGCGTCAGTACGTGCGGTTGGGCGTGTGTGTACGCACAAGTGTGGCCTATCTTCCATATTGTGTACACGCATGTGTGGCCAATCTAACTATGGACGTTACGTCCATGATCCGACATATCGTGTGCACAACCATAGACAGTAAAGGGGGAACCCTCTACTGTCTATGGCACAACTAGAGTAGATTACATAGCACACGTGTAATTTTTATTTCAATGGAGAGTCTAGCAGTTTTTCTACATTCCGAATAGAAATGCCAATTATCTGCTTTTGAACAGAGTCTGTAAAATGTATGTACAGTCAGTCAACATTTAGCAATTTACATTAAAACATGCAGCCCCTGCTCTTAAACCAAGAGAACTAGGTACAGGCCACTTATCGGATAGAAACAAAGTTAATGATTTTCTTTCAAATTTCTATAAGTTTGGTTTTACGACTCTATATGTGACAGAAGATGTTTATGAAAAATGTATTAAATATTATATTTATAATTCGAAAAGTCATATCTATATAACATATCATCATATATATTTATTATATATAACCTTAGATATAATTTGAACTGTTATACAGAGGATGTATTCGACAGTACAGGTAAAATCAAAACCACAGAGCAATAATTCATGGGGAGAATCCATAATTTTCTTTACACAGAGGTCCTTGATTCTTTGCATTCACATTTCAGTGCAGTGGGGTTTTAATGGTTGCTGATCTTCAAGCCTACCACATCCATGCACAAAAATTGATGACCCCCTTTATTCATGTACAACGTAAAATTACCCTCCTTTAAAATGCCGCATGTAGCCTAATGATGACGTCCCCCCGTCCTAATTACACAGACCCCTCCTAGTAAATTATGTACAGGCCCTAAGTCGAAATGAAATCCGATGAACTGGAGCGTTTGCGTGACATTTTATGAACTCGATTACAAATCACAACCTCGTGTAATTATAGATAGCGTTCAAAATTTTCGGCGGCATATTATGTAAATTAGTATACAACACACAGGTGGTATGACTGAGGTATTAAACATGGCGATAATGACCGATATTATGTAACTCCTATGTCAATAAAAGATGCACATGTCAGTCTGACAAACTTGTGTGCTGGTAAAAAAAACGGAACTTCGCCGTCGTGACAGGGTTTTTCAAGGCCTGGTCATGACGTCATCGTACCTCATGAATATATGATATTGACAGGATTCTTGCCCGTAGCCAGGCAGCGCACAGCCGATTTCGCGCACACATTACCTAACAGCTCTTGCGAAACATACATTCGGTTATTTTGAGAGTGTAATTAAGATGATCCCGGTGTTATATCGAACTTTGGCCGACAATTCTTTAAGAAGTTCTTGATATCGGTTTGAATTTTGAACAGTGAAAAGGACAGATATTGAATTGATAGTGCTTCCTGGATCTTTATGCCAGTACAGGGCAGATTAAATCTATCTTATGTATGTTCCAATTTTCATCAATAAGCTTACCGGATGTGATTAGTGGAAAACGGACCTTGAAGAAGCTATGAAATCACCTCACGATATAGGACTAAAAGCATGCATGAATGCATATAGGGCCTACCTGTAGTTCTATTTACTTCTGCACGTCGTAGTACACTACCGTTGTCCATTCCAATTCCAAGTTTAACCCATTGGCATATCATTTGTGAATAAATTCATCTGTTCATAACCCATTATTGCTTCTGACTATCTGGATTTAAACTTCTTTTATAGATATAAAATTTTCTTTCTAAAAAGGTCCCTTTATAACATTTCCTTTGGATTTGACCAAAATTGTTTAATCCTCATTGCATTCTAACTACGCTGATTATGATCACCAAAATAAACAATTTCCGCAAGATATCCTCATAGCAACACATCTGACTGAAATCGACATAGGGAACATCACTAATCAATTGCATCAAGTCCTTCTACCTTTGAAAGAGTTTACGGTGAGGGTCAAGGCTAGACTTGATTTGAACCAGTAAAATATAAAACAGAAATCGCTTAGAACAACCTATCATACGTCTTTTATAATTTCACCCGTGGCCTTTCGACTTTGCAAGTCAGGACATCGTCGGATTATTGAAATCGATTATGGCAAACGCATCGAAATAGAGTCTGCGCAGAGTCTCCTAATCGGTTGGCTGAAACTCAAATCTTCTTGTCGCATCATTACCAAACAGCCAATCAGGTAAAAGACTTGCCTTGTTGTGTCAGATTCTTTGAATTGATGTTATCTCACGAAAACACTGAAGGATGGAGTGTGGCGTAAGATAAACTTCGAATGTGTCTTGAGGACAGATGTTCAGACTAACATGCTTATGATACTTTGCCTCTCGTGTCTGCTCGATTTGAAAAAGCTCTTGAAGTAAAAAAAATGTCCAGTATTATTTTTTTGATTACATAAATTTCCTTGTTAACATCGGGATGGCGGCATTTTTGCTCGGTAAATTTAAGGCCATTCGTTTCTCTGGTAAAACAATTTGCACGCCAACTCCCAGATTTTTACTCTTATTTGAAACAGAGTGGTCGTAAGTTTCCTTGAAAGTTTGAGCCCCTTTCACCACAATGAAAACATGGAGGCTCAACGTCAGGGATATATTGTCTTTAATGCGCATCGACCATCTAACACAATACGTCACGATACAGTACGATACGATTAACTGAAAATACACAAAAGAAAAATCACTAAGTATGTGTACCTGACTGTTATACCAATATCATAGAAATACCCATCAAAAGCAGCCTTCACAACCACCTCACAGTGTGGTCCGCCCGAAGTATGTCATACCGAAATAAATCAAAACTTCAACCTACTTCATACACTAGTATGATATCATCCTTATAGCTTACTGTCTATGGCTTTCTTTGCATTGAAAATAATAAAATACATTAAATCTGGTGCTTTCATAATGCGTTCTTACTGGGTCTACTTGTCCTCTGAACTGATTAAGCATGACCCTGTTTAACTTGTAAAGCAGTGTCCTCAGACTATACTATGAAACAGAGTGATATATGTATAACAAATGACATAAGAATAAACTAATTCTCACCGAAACAATTTCCTAACACCACCAATCAAAGGGACTAACATCTATACTCTGCCAAAGTATCTCGACCGTCTTATACACACTGGAAAAGTAAATAATCAAAAGTGGCTTATAAATCAAATACACACAAGTAGTGGCAAGGCATTTACATACGGCAAATACACCAATTTCAGCATGTGAAACTTTCAAGCAGAGCTTGGGTAATGCAGACACAGTAACAAATTTGCCGCACAAACTTGTACTAAAATGCCTGATGGGTTGCACAACGCGAAACCCATACTCATATACGTAATTTTGAATGTCTTTTAGCGTAGAATGTAAACACATAAATCATCCGTGAAACTGCCATGAGCTGACCGGAGCTAGTCACATGGCCGGACCCAATACACAGAAAAAATCGCCCAGAGACAGTATCGTCACATGTACTCTCAAAAACACATCATAGTAAACACCGTTGAATATTAGACTATTACATACCATTACTGTATCTTGAAACCTTTAACTTGATGCATCAAACCATCAAGTTTACAAGTCGAAGAAACAAATCTGTTTCACTTCACACAAAAACAAAGAAAGCATGGCGCGCTGACCAGGGGTCAAAGGTCAGCACAAACCAAAAAGCATTGAAAGTTATAGAGAAAAGAGGGCGCTATACTACAAAACTTTACTTTGAAATTTGGCCTCAACACTCCCGCCCCTGAATTGCGACTCTAGCAATTCCAAATATACAAAGAGACCAAATTTTTGGCTGTCAATAGTCAGATGTTCAAATATATCACACAATCCGAAGGTATTTATTTCATCTCTGCCTCAACGAGAATGCACAATTTTGCGACTGGTCTTTCTAGAGTTGATGTCCTTGTCTTCACTCTGCATGACCTCACATCTCCTTTCTTGTCTTTGAAAGTCATCTCAACTACTCCCATCAGCCAACTATTTCGGGGCACGGACTTGTCAACAATGAGCACAATATCTCCAACTTCCACATTGCGTCTTTGTTTTTGCCACTTGGATCTCTGCTGTAGAGTAACCAAATACTCCTTTCTCCAGCGGAACCAAAATACATCCACCAAGTATTGAGCTTGACGCCAGCGCTTTCTTGCATAAATGTCATTCTTCTCAAACACTCCCGGCGAACTAAGTACTTTCGCTTGTGGGTGTATTAGCATGTTAGGTGTCAGCGGCAACAAATCATTAGGATCTGATGATGTTGTAGTCAATGGTCTATTGTTGATTATGTTCTCAGCCTCACAGAATACAGTACTGAGCGTCTCATCATCTACTATACGGGGTTGTTCTCTAAACAGACTGAACAAGATCTTCCTGGTCGTGCGGATCATCCTCTCCCACACTCACCAAAGTGTGAGGCTGTAGGGGGGTTGAAATGCCACTCAACTCCTTCTACGCACAAACACATCATTCATCTTGGACTGGTCTAACCTTTCAAGCATCTGTCTCAGCTCCTTCTCTGACCCTACTAGATTTGTGCCGTTGTCAGAACGGATACTCCTGACAGGACCTCTTCTTGCCACAAATCTACGAATTGCATTAATGCACGCATCAGTCTCCAATGAATGGCAACTTCTAAGTGTACAGCTCTCGAAGATAAGCAGGTAAATATAACACCATACCGCTTCACCTCAGATCTTCCTCTGCGCACCATTATAGGACCAAAATAGTCCATACCACAGAACGTAAATGGTGATACCTCCGCCTCAACTCTATCTGCTGGCAAGTCGGCCATCATCTGTTCACAAGGCACTGCTTGATATCGCCGGCATGTGACACAATTCCTAACAACTCTCTTCGCCAACTGGCTCGCTCCATAAATCCAGTACCTCTCCCTCACCTTTGCCAATATGGCATTTCTTCCCAAATGGCCAACAGTGGAATGGGCATCTTTGACAATCATGACTGATACCTTTGCGTGCTTTGGTAATACTAATGGATGCTTTGTCTCATAGGGTAGGTCTGCTTTATTGAGTCTACCACCAACACGGATAAGACCCTCATCAGTCAACAAAGGATGGTATTTGAAAAGCGGACTTCTCTTAGAGACTGTCTTGCCCTTGGACAGAGCTTCCATCTCTTCAGTATAAGCCTCATTTGAATGGCCTTCACTACAGCTACTTCACTCTCATTTAACATCTTTGGAGTCAAGCGCAGAAACAGATTCTTCAACTTTCTCTTCTAATCTCCCAATCAACTTCAAAAACTTCTTCTTAGCCAAGATGACCCAGGACATCACTCTCTTTAACTTCCACCAACCAGAGATTCTTGTCACCAAAGAATCAATGACTGAAGTATCATCAGACTGAATGGTCACACAGCTAGTCTTTACTTCTGGATCATTCTCCTCCATCTGCATGGAAATCACTTGCTCCGGCCATTCATCTTCCTTCTGCCACAGATAGTCTGGTCCGCAAAGCCAATCACTGTCATTCAGCTCTCTGGTCGTCTTAACACCTCTTGATGCCAAGTCCGCAGGATTCACCTTGGTATCCACATAGTGCCACTGCTCAGGAACTGAAGCTTCTCTGATGATCTGCACACGGTTTGCAACAAAGGTGTGGTACCTTGCTTTATCATTCATGATATATCTCAGAACTGCTGTGCTGTCTGTCCAGTACAGAGTCTTGTCAATCTGAAAGTCTAACTCTCTTTGAACTATAGCGACCATTCTCACTGCTAATGTCGCAGCCGTAAGTTCCAATCGTGGTATAGTGACCTTCTTCAAAGGAGTCACTCTTGCCTTGGCAAAGACAAATGAACAATGTATGTCTCCATTTGCATTGACCTGTCTGATGTAGATAACACAACCATATCCGATTTCGCTGGCATCAGCAAAGGCATGCAACTCCCTGTGTATCACCTTTCCGAATTCTGCTGGCACATAGCATCGAGGAATCTTTACTTCTTCCAAGTCTTGGATGCTCATTTTCCAGGCCTGCCACTTTCTAAATATATCATGACTTGGTTCGTCATCCCATCCAGCTTCTTGTTTGCACATCTCTTGAAGTACAGTCTTTGCAGGAATGAGGAGGGGTGCTATAAATCCAAGAGGA
This sequence comes from Ptychodera flava, assembly GCF_041260155.1. Taxonomy (NCBI): domain Eukaryota; kingdom Metazoa; phylum Hemichordata; class Enteropneusta; family Ptychoderidae; genus Ptychodera; species Ptychodera flava. The sequence continues at coordinate 40,262,217 of NC_091943.1, read as the reverse complement.
TCATAGATCGAGCTTAATAAAGACAGCATGGCCCTTCTTGTCCCCTCTGTTTTCCTTATTTGGCACCTAAATTGGAACTCATCCGTCTCTGCATTCCATAACACTCCAGTGTTCTCTCATAGGAAGCTGCGATGATTCCAGGTCTAGGTCCATCAGCTCTTTAGCTCGATCCATCACTGGGATTTCCTTCAACACCTCTCTCTTATTACTCGACCACTTGGTTAGGTTAAAGCCGCCTTCCTTGCACAAAGTCTTCAGTTCACTTACCAAGTGAATGGCTCTTTCAACATCTGCAACTGACTTAAGTCCATCATCCATGTAGAAATTATTATGTAGAGTGTTGACTGCCTCTGGACTGGCATTACATTTGTTGTCTGTACCAGTTCTTCTGAGGCTATAATTACAGCATGATGGTGCAGATACCGCTCCAAACAGATGCACACCCATACGGTACACCTTAGGCTTCTGACTCATATCGCCCTTTGGCCACCATAAAAATCTCAGCAGGTCTCGTTGACTCTCAGGCACCTTTCACTTGATAGAACATGCACTCAATGTCACTCGAGAAGGCTACTGGATACTCACTAAATCTCTCATCAGCACTCCCTGAAAATCATTCATCAGATTTGGACCAGGAAGCAGAACATCATTCAGGGATATCCCACTGCACTTTGCCGCGCAATCAAACACAACTCTGATCTTATCCGGCTTTCTTGGGTGGTACACCCCATGATGTGGTATATACCATTCTCTTCCCTCCTTTGGTTTCTCTCCATCTGATACTTCTTCTGCATATCCACTGGCAATTACTTTCTCCATAAAGTCTATGTAATCTGCTTTGAATTGGGGATTCTTACCCATTTTCACTTGCAGACCTTTCAACCGTTGTTCTGCCATCTGTCGGTTATTGGGTAATCTTACATTTTGATCCCTGAGAGGAAGATCCACCTGGTAATGACCATTAACTGTCTTGCAAGAACTATCCATCACCTCCATAAAACGCTTGTCTTCCCAGGACATCTCTCTTCTATCATCTACTCTTCTCTCTGGGAAGTCATAGTTCAGACTTTGTTTATACAACTTCTCAAGACTACTGTCAGCAAGGACAAAATTACTACAATTCTTCTCCTTTCCAGTCTTCTTAACGCCCCATGCAACCCATCCTAGAGGAGTCTTTGTAGCATAAGGACTTCCTGGTGGGCCTGTCTTCACATCTATAGGTGCATAGGCTGCTGGAACATTGTTGCCAATAAGCAGATCAATATTGCTGTTGATCTTCAGTCTAGGGAGGTCTATATTGCTGAGGTGTTCCCAGGTTGAAATATCCCTCTGTGAAGGTATGTGCCATTCCTCAATGGGTAAACTTGCCTTTGTAAATATAGGAGGCAGTTGCACTGGAACCCCTTCACCATTGATGGCCTCTATCTTCATACCAGATATCACTCGTGTTGGAATTTCACATGGAGCACCCATTGTCCTCATGGTAAGAGTCATCCTGTTACCAGCTGCCTGCAACTTCTGCGCTAAACCTTCAGTGCAGAACGATACATTGCTCCCAGGATCTAAAAATGCATTACATCTTTCTGTCTTAGACCCTAAAATCACCTTCACTGGAACAATTGGCATAGTACAACCAGCACCACTTGCAGCATGAGCACTCATTGGCTGATCAGCAGTCATTGCACTTTTGGTAGGTTGGTTGTCACTCTTCTGCTCCTTTTGTTGATTGAAGTCATGTAAAACTTTGTGGTGATTACCATTACACACTTCACAAGTTATCTTTGATTTGCATCTAGTTGCAACATGTCCCTTTCTGAAACACTTGAAACACACTTTCAATTTTCTCACCAGGTCTCTCCTGTCTTTCAGGGTCATCGTCTCAAGTTTTGAACAGCTGGCTAGGCAATGTGGTCCATCACAACACCAACACTTCAGACCACCATTCTCAACATTTGTTGCAGCAACAACCTTGCGCTGTGTGCGGTCCCTTTTCTGTCTTTTGTCCGAAACCAAGTTATCTCTCCCATAAATTGGATCATTAAGCTTGGTGCTTCTAACTGGAAGAACTTTACAAGGTCATTGAAACCAATTCTCTTGCTTCTCACGGAGACTGTGGACAACACTTCTCCACCGATCATGCATGTGGATAGGCAACTTTTGAACAATGTGCTTCAAGTTCTCTGAATAGTCAAGCACACCAAAACTGCCAACACAACGGGTAGCAGCTTCACATTCTTTCAAAAACACTGTAAACTCATCAAGGGCTTTTGGATCGTCTGCTCGAATAGGTGGCCAGGATAACACCTTCTTCACATATGAATTAGCAATTATCTCAGGATCACCATATCTTCTATTCAGCTCTTTCATTGCAGCTGGGTAGCCGATATCAGCATCAAGGTATGAGAAACCAACCACAATACGATGAGCTTCACCTGTAGTGAATTGCTCTAGATAAGCTATCTTCTCATCATTTGAGCATAGTCCCTCTATCCTAAATTTAAATTGACGCATGAACTTGTTGTAGGTTAAACAGTCACCGTCAAACTTTGTTATTTCAAGTTTTGGCTTCTGTATTTCAATCAAAACATCGCTGAGCACCTTGTCAGAGACCTTTGATTTCTTAGGCATCACTTCAACCTTTGACATTGTCTTTTTTCCATACGGTCATTCTGATGACGCTGGTTTGAAGGCTCATGCTTTTCACTTGTAACATTGTTCTCACTGTTTTCACTGCCAACAGACTGGCTGTCAATATCACTTTCAATTTCGTCTAGCAGCTGACTTTTAGCTCTAGACACTGCTAACTTTGTCTGAACCTCATGTGACTCTGCTTGGTGCTGTAGTTCTATTTCCAACAACTTCAACTTCCTTTCCAGAGCTTGCTTATCTTTTATTAATTTCTCTCTTTCTTGTAACTCTAACTCTTTAGCCTTTTCTGCTAACTTCACTGAAGACATCTTGCTTTTCATTGATGTTTTAGAATTTGCCAAAGATCCTGCCTTGGTGACTGAGGACCCTGCTGGTCTGATAGCTTGTTGCTCCTCTGACTTACTTGAAAACCAGTTCTCTATTTTGGATTTCACATTTGTTATCCAAACATCCTTTTCTTCATACCAATGTTCAAAGTGTTCAGCACAAGCATCTTCCTGCAACAACGCACAATACTTATCATTGGCATTCAAAAATTGCTCATATTTATCCATCCACTTAGTGTAAGAGTCCTTGGCACTTTCTATTGGCGGATTTTCTGCTATCAGAGATTTTATCTCCTCTGATACAGACTTCAGACTTCTCCATGCTTCTCCAAGAGCCTTGTACTTTACCTCTTTGGCATACTCTTGCCCCTTGGGAGTTAGCGTCCTAGATCTTTTCTCCTCTTCCATTTTGAAGAATATCCCTCCAACAGAATTGTTTCGTTAATGAAGATGTACGCCCCTTTCACCACAATGAAAACATGGAGGCTCAACGTCAGGGATATATTGTCTTTAATGCGCATCGACCATCTAACACAATACGTCACGATACAGTACGATACGATTAACTGAAAAATACACAAAAGAAAAATCACTAAGTATGTGTACCTGACTGTTATACCAATATCATAGAAATACCCATCAAAAAGCAGCCTTCACAACCACCTCACAGGGTGGTCCGCCCGAAGTATGTCATACCGAAATAAATCAAAACTTCAACCTACTTCATACACTAGTATGATATCATCCCCACAGCTATTGTCTATGGCTTTCTTTGCATTGAAAATAATAAAATACATTAAATCTGGTGCTTTCATAATGCATTCTTACTGGGTCTACTTGTCCTCTGAACTGATTAAGCATGACCCTGTTTAACTTGTAAAGCAGTGTCCTCAGACTATACTATGAAACAGAGTGATATATGTATAACAAATGACATAAGAATAAACTAATTCTCACCGAAACAATTTCCCAACACCGCCAATCAAAGGGACTAACATCTATACTCTGCCAAAGTATCTTGACTGTCTTATACATACTGGGAAAGTAAAATAATCAAAAGTGGCTTATAAATCAAATACACACAAGTAGTGGCAAGGCATTTACATACGGCAAATACACCAATTTCAGCATGTGAAACTTCAAGCAGAGCTTGGGTAATGCAGACACAGTAACAAATTTGCCGCACAAACTTGTACTAAAATGCCTGATGGGTTGCACAACGCGAAACCCATACTCATATACGTAATTTTGAATGTCTTTTAGCGTAGAATGTAAACACATAAATCATCCGTGAAACTGCCATGAGCTGACCGGAGCTAGTCACATGGCCGGACCCAATACACAGAAAAAATCGCCCAGAGACAGTATCGTCACATGTACTCTCAAAAACACATCATAGTAAACACCGTTGAATATTAGACTATTACATACCATTACTGTATCTTGAAACCTTAACTTGATGCATCAAACCATCAAGTTTACAAGTCGAAGAAACAAATCTGTTTCACTTCACACAAAAACAAAGAAAGCATGGCGCGCTGACCAGGGGTCAAAGGTCAGCACAAACCAAAAGCATTGAAAGTTATAGAGAAAAGAGGGCGCTATACTACAAAACTTTACTTTGAAATTTGGCCTCAACAGAAAGTTTGAGCAACGTTAGTTTTTTCACTGAAGAAGCGCATACTACCTATTGTAAAGTCAGTCCTTCCCCGTTCATATTTCTTTATTTTCTGTAGTAATTCTTTTTCTTGTCCCGAAACACCTGATAGACGGACCATGACCTCATGATGTTCATTTGCTGTTAGAACTTGATATATGCATTCTACAGTATCGCGTAATAATGATTTTGTCGGCTACACAAGTCAAATTACTGACTGTGAGGGTCAGAGGCATATCTATTGGAAGTCGACATAGTGGAGTGTGTGAAATGTACTACACTGCTGGTTGCATGTTGAATGACAAACACGTTTGAACCGACGCCATACTGACTACAACGGTTATCTCATGTTTCACCAAACTCTTAAAAAGCAGTGGACTTGTCTCTCTTACCTGTGAAATTTACAGTCGCCAGTAGTTTCTTCAATACTTGAAATGACACAATGTTCTTTCTGTCTGTTGGTCTCTTACTGAAAGTCCGTGGGCGCAATAACATTACAGGACGACTTTCGCCGAACTGGCGCTTGTTAAGACGACACGTGGCAAGTGTGTATGGAATTGATGTGCATGTACTCAAGCCCTAATTAGCATTTTAAGGATGCTGAGTCATCAATTAGCTAATCACCGGTGGAACTGATGCTCCTAAATAATTGACCAATCACAGGCGCCTATGCCACGTCCATTAATCGCATGCAGTTACCATAGTCGACCATAATTCAATACATTTATATGTGCTGTGTTTTATATTCAAATCATTACATTGCATGGCAACCTGTTCCAACACAAGATTTCCATTCTAATTGATCTATGAAAATTCTATTTCTTATCCCAAACGCCAAATTTGTTTGATAAAGGAAAGGAAAACAGTAACGTTAGTTACGGGTGACAGGTTTTGATTCGAATTCTCCCAGAAGATCTAAAGTACGACGTTTCACGATTTTATCGTGACGCTGAGATTATGTTAACTTTAATAATATGATTTTATCAGTTGTTTTAGGAATGTTCACTAACAACAGCTACAGAGCCAAAACCTGACAACGGTAACACTAAGTCAACTGAGCAGTAAGATACTTATTGAAATCCGGTCACGACATGCGACATGCGACCTGCGACTTCAAAACTGCGACCTGCGTCCTGCGAGTTTGAAACATGCGACCTGCGACTTCGGCATTTAGACCTATAGGTGTAACCTGCGACTTCACAACAGCGACCTGCGTCCTGCGTGTTTGTCAAACTGCGACCTGCGACTTCACAACTGCGATGTAAATAGTAATAAAGGGAAAGTGGCTTCACACATCAGCCATCTCGTCTTGTATGTGCTTTGGTGTGTTTAGTGTCTGAGTTGTGTTTTGGCTGTTAGTGTGAAAATTAACAAACGAGTCGTTAATTTTAAAATAAGCCATGGCGAGACGTGGGCGTAGTCGAGTGTGTCTTAGACAACCGTGATCCTTTGACCCCACGTTTCGAAACCAGTTCGGTCTCTTCCTCAGTCGCCTATGTATATCTCTTTCTTATTTTTATATATGATGTTGATCTCTTGTTTTTCTAGCCGCGAAATTAGATATTAAGCTTATGTTTGGATCGTTATGTGTATATTTGTTTCTTGCCTTGTTTGAAATGCCGTGGACTTTGGCCTGTACCAGTATATCGCTAATCATTTCTTTTGTATGCGATGATCGGTTGTTGTGGAAATATTTCATTCAGGCTATAGTGTTTCGTCCTTGTCTATGTGTTCCCAGTTTTCGCACATTGCTGTTTTTATAGCTTGTGTTCTTATATATATTGTTGCTATAGTTTTCGTTGTGAAGACTAGTGTTTCTTTGTTTCTTCGTTTGTTCGCTTGTGTTCTAGTTGCGTAATTCGTGCGGCGAACTGTGCTTGCGATGTGACTGGACATTTCCTGTTGTTTTAGCCACGTTCGATTAATCTTGCATTAAGGCTGGGTGGGGTGCATGGTCACCGAATCGAAGTACAACAACCACAGAATACTTCTTTAGGCCTAAACTAGGTCATTTCGATCTGTGAAATAGCACCACTTTAGGAAACAACATATATAACAACATGCTTGTTGAAGTAGGCCTATCGAAACAAATTTTATTCATGAAAATTGGTGATCAGTTGAGCATTGTCCCTTTGAAACCGGACTTTGAAAGCAACCGAACAACACATATCAGCTGTGTCATCGAAGCTCATCTCTTTCCTAAATGACACCACCTATCACTGATATTACTTGTGACTGCTTTTCATACTCTCAATAAACACCAAATACCTAAAATCATGGATCAGGTCGTGATCTCGCAGGTCGCAGTTTCAAACTCGCAGGTGGCAGCTAGGCCAGAGCACCCGGAAGTCGCAGGTTGCAGTTTGACAAACACGTAGGACGCAGGTCGCAGTTTTGAAGTCGCAGGTCGCATGTCGCATGTCGTGACCGGATTTCCATTGAGCAGTAAGATACTCCATATTGATAAAAATGTTCGCATTTATGCTGTTTATATTACCCGAGAGAGGGCGAAAACGCTCTACAGTGTCCGATGTCCAGTGATGCTATGTTGGTTGTCAAAATTCTCATCGGGAGCACATGCCATCAGAGAATTAGATGTTAAAATTTAAAGCCTCGCATGTTGTTAATACACATGTTTAAAGGCAAAAGGAACTTAAGTTACGTTAATTCTGTTTTATACAAATTGTGAGCAACAAAATAAGAAAAGGTGTAGAGGCCAATGATCAAAACTGCTTCTGAACAAAGTTTTTTTCTTCGTATCATGTATCACGGCTCTTTGTACTCTATGTACTCGAAAATTAGAAACAAGCCTGTCTATAAAGATTGTAGACAATGGGATGAACGTACCGATTCAACAGGCATTGGAAACACCTCTCTCTCTCTCTCTCTCTCTCTCTCTCTCTCTCTCTCTCTCTCTCTCTCTCTCTCCTATTGTTAATGTATTAACATATATTAAAGTAAGTTGCGCACAAGCGCACTGTCACTAAAAGAACTTGTGCCAGGGCCGGCCAGGGATCGACCTGACTGAACAGCAAGTTAATACCGATCCATAACCTGTGTTTCAAATTAGTACTCATTGTAAACTATTGGCAGTTCTTTGTAGGGCTTCTTCAACATCCTGATATCTCTGATATATGTCTTGTATATTAAAGTCATGCACCAGAAGGGCATGCTGAAAAATGTCTGATATATTAAAGTAATGTACTCGAAGAGCACACTGAAAAATATTGAACATAAAGATATCTCTGATATATGTATGCCTGATATGTTAAAGTCCAGCGTGCTGAAAAATATGTCTGATTATTAAAGTTAGGCGCCCGAAGGGCGCGCCGAAAAATGCAACTGAATGATGAAATTTGTGGCTGACACGATGCATTTTAGGCAATAATGAGCCTTTGTCAAAATTCAAAAACACACTGACCCCCCCCCCCTATTAGGCATTTCAAAGACATGTTGACCCCCCCCCCCCTTATCACCAAAGTCAAGAACAGGGTGAAACCCCCCCATGAATCCACCCCCCCCCGCCGAAGAAACTGACCAGCCCCTTAGTCAATGTGCTCAGAGATAAAGCTGATAAAGCTGATATCCACGCTTACCTGCTTACTAATACTACCGCCAGACAGACAACTTCACTGTACTTCTGCTCAGATTTCAGAGAAATAAGCCGCTTACGACATGGCAATGGCTGGGTAGAGCCGCTGGCATGCATTATATGCTTGGCGCGGGGCGGCGCGGGGCTGTATGTAGTGAGTAACGTGCTTAGTTAAGTTCATCTCAGGTCAACGAACGTCTCCTCACATCAGACTGGCACGCGACGCACTTCAACGGCAACTGCGCCACGCGACCATCGTTTCCGCATCGCAACTATCCCCTTGGCAACTCGCCCGCTTGCTTCCCGATCACAGGCGTTATGTTGACTTGGTAGTTTGTAAAAGTGTCGTTAATGCTACGTTCCGACGTTCCGTTCTGTAACCTTATAAGGCTACAGAACGTCGGAACGTAGCATCAACTACACTTTTACAAACTACCCAGTCAACATAACGCCTGTGTTTCCACTTCTCTCATTGAAAACACATGCATCTCGATACAGTTTTTTGGGGGCATTTAAATTTTACAATCAACAGTTTGGGGGTCAAATTTTACAAAAGTTTGTATGGAATAATGGCAAAAAAACAGACTTTACCGAAAATATGAATATGGCTTTATTCTGTCTGAACAGGCAATAACAAGTAAAAATGAACTTTTGTTCACAAAAATAAAATTTTCAAAATGAGTGTCATGGCAATTAATGTTCATGATATAACTTTTATGATACTTTGAAAACTGGAAAAAATAGCCCAATTTTTTTGAAAATATGGTGTAATATGGAGTGTTTGCTGAGATTTTTTAGACTTTGTAATTACACACATTTGAACAAACTGGATTAACAAACATACATACTAGTAAGAACATCAATGGGACAAGTGTTTTTTTTATAATTTATTCAGACAATCTTGGACTGTCAAATTCACCGAGGTAAACTGCATTTTTCACACTACTCTGTTCTAATGAGTCACTTTGACTGATGGATAGTAAGCCAGTATATTTTCTGTCGACTATTCATTCACTAGTCAGAGGACAATGGAATGGTGTGTCATTGACTGTGTATCAGTATCAGATGAGATATTGTGAAAATGTACATGCTCCTACTTTTGTCTCCAAGAATAAAGTAGAGGGATTCATTAGGAAATGTAAAAAGGGGTTTACACATAACACTTTGAAACAATATACTGCTGACATTTTTATTTCATTTTCTTCAGAGTAACTTGTTTGATAGTAAAAAACGCAAGTGAAGACAGAATGAGCTTTATTGTATGTGATTTGTAATTGAGAAACAAAAAAGGAAAGATAACTGGTATTAATACAGTACTTTGAAAACACATATACTGCCTGCAGGCTTTCTTCAAATGACGCAAATTATGCCTGGTATAAAGACTAGTTTCAGAATGGACAGGCATGCACCAAGTTAGCTATCAAAATAAGCCTATAATTCCATACAACGTTGCTCTAAAAGGAGACTATTGCAGATGAAATCAACCGCGGTATGAAAGATTAAATTCATAACTTTATTAAAGAATTTTAACTTAATTGGTTAGAAGACTGAAACCTCAGTTTGTCTTCAATATATTGAAACAGCTAGAAAAATTGAAAACAACATTCAGGTGAAGCTTTTCACTCAATGATTTTCCCTATCATCTAGTACTGCAGACATATCTGAAGATCCACATGGACGAGGCACCATGGAAGTGCTCCTATTGTCAATTTAAGGCATTCCAGGAAAAGCTAATCACCACACTAATGGAAAGCCTTTTAGAATTGCATTTATTTTGGAGTTTTTGTTTTCTGTATGAATAAGTAACCACTGTATCTCTTTTTCTCTGTTGAAAAATACAAATTTCATAAAAACAAGCATTGAGCATCAGCATGTTGCAATTTTTAAATTACAAAATCACTGAGGACATTTGTGTGATCCATTTTGAAAGGCTGCAACATCAATCATAAACAAGACAAATGACACTCTGTGTTGCAGCAACACTTCTGATGCAGCTACTTATAATGAATGATAACTTCTGGTGGTGAAGCAACACACCAGGTGATGAACATGATAAAGTTCATCATGCTTCCCTGATCACAGTTCAATTTTGACATTCAACTTGCAAAACTTTTGGCTGAAAATTTACCTTATGAAACACTGTAAATAGTATGTAAGGCATTGTGTAAATTAGTCAAAATAGAGGTCCTCTCTTTCACCATCCTGTAAGGCATCATACATATATCATTTCATTGGGCAAGGGGCTGTCACCTTGCAGTAGGCAAGTTCAGTTGTGCTGTTGACAATATATGTAGAGTTGGGACGGCTTCTCTCTGACGCTCCTGATACATTATAACACATTGGATTTACATTTGCCACTGGTGTTTCCTGGTTTCTGCTCATTCATCAATTCATTCTGTGCTCTTCATGGTACAGAGGTAACTGAATTCTGACTTAATTACTAGCCACAGCACAGCCATTTTGTGAGTTTTTGTCCGTTCTGAACGTATCAATACAAATTGTCCATGGTGATAAGATACTTGTGTCCAACTGGCATTTTGCACATCTTGATGTGTTGACTTGCATATTGCCTGATGGGTAAATATATGGGAGTTCTTTCAGATGGCCTGATGTGCATATTGTCATCATAATTAATGGAAGCAAATCAGATCTTGACTGCTGAACATCTTCAAAATATTCATTCTCTTGATGAAGCACAAATTTGTCTACTTCAACTTGGCTTATTATGAATTGCCAGGAATAGCAACTGAAACTTTACTTTGATGAACTTTAACCTTTCTCAGAAACTGACTTTTCCTACAGAGAATGAACTCAAATTGGCAGTAACAACTTCGTTTTTCTTCTGACACAATATAGTGCTCTACATTCTGTTCCCTCATTTTCTGTTTCAATCCCCTCTTCTGGTAATTTTCTCTCAGCTAGTTGCAGAAAGGAGTCAGGAATAGTTTCAGTTTGGACAACTGCGGGGGCGCTGTCACTACAGCAGACATAAACCTGGTGAAAACAAAGATGGTTTATCTGCTGGTTTTCTGTGGCTGATCAATGCCTATATACAGTATAATTCACTATTTGGATAGTAAAATTCATCAACCGGAAACTTAAGAAATTCTTTCATGAGGCACAGTCAACTGCGACTTTGCTCTTCAGCAAAGTGGACAAGATGAAAAATATATATGGTCATGAATGATAAAAGTGTTGTCACAATACACACACAGTTTTATTTACAGTTTTGGTAAATCTGTGTTTGTACTTACGTGCAATGAAAATGACAGCAAACAAAATTTTGACCATACATATATACAATGTTTATGAGTGTCAAACGTTCTATCTACCCAGCTGTATTATTTATGTATAAATATCAACATGTAGTATACCTGACTGAAATTAGTTCCTGTTTCAGAGAAAATATAATTCATATTTTAATGTGTTAAGATACAGGTTCATACAAGTACTTTCTGAACAATAGGAGAATGGCAATACAGACATAACATGTATGGTAATAATGCAATATTATATGCATCATCCAGTCTTCATCATCTGCTGTGGACAGGAACAGACTACCCACCTTTCCAGAATGTGTCAGTGTTGATACACAAATTGACAGAGAGCTAGCACTGCCAATGCAAAAACATCTACATCGTACCAGACAAAGTGTCGTTCAGTGCCAGTATTTTGGATGTATTTTATTATCATTCAATTGAGTTGTATTCATTAGAATGCATTGGTGTTTGAAACCAACATAGTGAGTCCATCACTTACTGGGTACTATTTCACTGAGCACACTCATAAATGAGCCTCATTGTAAGTACAGGTAGCCACTGTTAAATGTGCAGTACTGATTTCTTACACTGCAGACTGAGAATTTACAATTCACACACTGCTAGTAATTTCCTGTTTGCCAAATATGTGATGACAGTGAAATTTTAACCAATTACAACTCACCGGATTTTGTATTGTTGAGGAAACCCATCATTGTATGCCGGTAACCATGACACCAAGGCTGTATAGATACCTGCTCTTGTTGTGGTATTTGTAGTTGCATATGGTGTGATACCTACGGTGGCCCTTACACGCCACGGAACTCTATTACTTTTGAATATAAACTCTAATTTTTCTTGACAATATCTTTAATATTTGTAAGAGATTTTATTTCTCCACCGCAAACTTTTAATTTGTACGGGCAACTTTATCTTAACATTATCTTAACTTTAACTTCTCGAAAGTATTTTTAGTTTTAACAATAAAGAAAATATGTTTCTCAAAAGTATTTTTTATTTTGTAAAACAAACGTAAAATTTTTTCAAGATAACAGAACTCCCCTACACGTCATGGAAATTTATTACTTTTGAACATAAACTCATATTTCTTGGCAATATATTTAATATTTGTAAGAAATTTTATTTCTCCACAGCAAACTTTTATTTCTGAACAGGGAAACTTTATTTTTGGGGTAAACTGTTTTTAAAAACTTTTAACAAAAACACTTTAACTTTTAAAAAATAACTTTAACTTTGAACAAAATATTTGTTTCTCAAAATGTTTTTTATTTCGAAAAGAAGTAAAAATTGTTCACAGCAAGAGTTTAAGATTTTTGCTGAGCGCGAACTGAGTTACTTAAATGACATAACCTTATGTTTTTAGAGCAGAAAACTTAAATTCTTAAAGAAAAGTTTTATTTTTCAAGAGTAAAATTAATTTCTTTATGGAAAAAAGATTTTCTCAGAGCAGCAAATTGAAATATAGTGAATAAAACTTTTTTCTCAATGGAGAGAAATTATTTTCTGAAGACAACAAAACTAATTCCTTTAAGATATATTTTCTACATATGAGTGTGGTTTAAGAATTTGGTAAAACTGAACTGAGAAAGAACGAAAAAGGGATGAAAAAGTCAAACTTACTTTTCTTCAGAGCGAAATTTATTTCTAAGAGGAGAAATATTTCATGTGAGGGCGCAATTACCTATAATGCATAGCAAACTCTTTCTAGTGAGAGTAAACATATTTTTGAGAGGAGTAAAACATTTTTCCGACGAGCAAAACTATTTTAACGGCGGCGGAAGTTAAAGTATCCCACCATGCAACACCCAAGTTTGATGACCCAGAGTCTCCGAGTTGGTAGCCGGTATCAGACAGTTCGTGTTCGTGTCGGCTACATGGACGATCTGCTCTCCGAGACAACCATGACTGACTTCATCGGCTATACGGGCAGGCCAGCCCGGCCCTACCCTGCCTGCGTACGATGCTGTGTGTTGGGGCCGTATAACGCCGGGAACTCACAACATCGTACACAGGGCTACGGGCACGCGGGTCAGTTGCCACTTGTCTGAGTCCCCGAAGAACGGTTTTATGTTTGAGTGATTCGTCCTGACGGCAGACGGTGTGCGACGGGACCGCATTGGGGTCTTCACTGCATGGCATAGCCCTGTGTACAGGTCTGTGTGTTCCACAGACCTGTACGCAGGGCTATGCATGGCAGGGCTGTGTGTTACCGGCGTTATACAATGTGTGTGATATTCATCTTTTCTAAGAGGAGAAGCCAGATTCGTAATTTATAGAAACTGAAACTGACCGAGCCCGCCAGATTTGACCACAGTCGCGGACTGGTTTTGACTTTCACGTGTGGTTGCGGGGTCAAAAACGTGAAAGTCAACCAGCCCGTAAAAGGCATATCCCGTCCGAAAACACCACAGCTGTGGACCCACAACTACTGTATTGAACCACGCTCGACTGTGGTCAAATCTGGCGGGCCAGGTTCAGTTTCAGTCGAAGACTCTATCATTACGAATCTGGCTTATAGAAAAGATGACTATCACACAACATAACATTAACAACACAGCAACTGATGAAGGAATAGCTCTGCATGGCAGGGCTGTATGTTACCGGCGTTATGTGGTGGGAGGCCGTATAACGCTGGTAACACGCAGCCCATGCAGAGCTAATGAAGGAACCCAATGCGGTCCATCCCGTCGCACAACGTCTGTCTGCAGTCAGGACGAATCACTCAAACACAAAACCGTTCTTCGGGGACTCAGACAAGTGGCAACTGTTGAACTGACTCGTTTGCGTGCCCGTGCCCATAGCCCTGCGTACGATGCTGTGTATTCCTGGCGTTATACGGCCCCAACACACAGCATCGTACGCAGGCAGGGTAGGGCCGGGCTAGCTGCAGTACAGTACGGCAAACCGTCCGACCCAAAAACCTCGAGGTACTGTACTGCAGCTAGGGCCGGACTAGCGTGCCTGTATCGCCGATGAAGTCAGTCATGGTTGTCTCGGAGACTCTGGGTCATCAAACTTGGGTGTTGCATGGTGGGATACTTTAACTTCCGCCGCCGTTAAAATAAAGTTTTGCTCGTCAGAAAAATGTTTTACTCTTCCCCAAAATATGTTTACTCTCGCTAGAAAGAGTTTGCTATGCATTATAGGTAATTGCGCCCTCACATGAAATATTTCTCCTCTCAGAAATAAATTTCGCTCTGAAGAAAAGTAAGTTTGACTTTTTCATCTTTCCTTTTTCGTTCTTTCTCAGTTCAGTTTTACCAAATTCTTAAACACACTCATATGTAGAAAATATATCTTGAAAGAATTAGTTTTGTTGTCTTCAGAAAATAATTTCTCGCCATTGAGAAAAAGTTTTATTCTCTGTATTTCAATTTGCTGCTCTGAGAAAATCTTTTTTCCATAAAGAAATTAATTTTACTCTTGGAAAAATAAAACTTTTCTTTAAGAATTTAAGTTTTCTGCTCTAAAGACATAAGGTTATGTCATTTAAGTAACTCAGTTCGCGCTTAGCAAAAATCTTAAACTCTTGCTGTGAACAATTTTTACTTCTTTTCGAATAAAAACTGCTTTTGAGAAACAAATATTTTGTTCAAAGTTAAAGTTATTTTTTTAAAAGTTAAAGTTTTTTTTAGTTAAAAGTTTTTAAAAAGTTTCCCCGTTCAGAAAAAAAGTTTGCTGTGGAGAAATAAAATTTCTTACAAATATTAAATATATTGCCAAGAAATATGAGTTTATGTTCAAAAGTAATAAATTTCCATGACGTGTAGGGGAGTTCTGTTATCTTGAAAAAATTTTACGTTTGTTTTACAAAATAAAAAATACTTTTGAGAAACATATTTTGTTTATGGTCAAACTAAAAATACTTTCGAGAAGTTAAAGTTAAGATAATGTTAAGATAAAGTTGCCCGTACAAAATTAAAAGTTTGCGGTGGAGAAATAAAATCTCTTACAAATATTAAAGATATTGTCAAGAAAAATTAGAGTTTATATTCATAAGTAATAGAGTTCCGTGGCGTGTAGGGGCCATGGTATGATACCTGTATGGATGCAAGAAGAGAGATTCTGTAAAGTACTATTATAGTGTGTGTAAATATGGAAAGTTTGTGGAAATATTTTCCTGTTACCGAATGTAACTTTCAACTGAAACCTTACCACTCACATTTACTCTCTACAACAGCAACAATCACAGTATCACTTCAGAATTACAAAGTAATTTCTTGAAAGGAGCAATATTCAAACACAGAAACAT
This sequence comes from Ptychodera flava, assembly GCF_041260155.1. Lineage (NCBI taxonomy): Eukaryota > Metazoa > Hemichordata > Enteropneusta > Ptychoderidae > Ptychodera > Ptychodera flava. The sequence goes on along the minus strand of NC_091943.1, from coordinate 40,246,463 downwards.
GACAGCTAAACTTGCTGATTTTCCCACAAGTGCGCCCTCTACAGAACTGTTTAGGCAATTTTTACTGAGAGCTGGAAATGTTGGAATATATTTGCATCATCAAATTCCATTGTAGAATAGTTGGATTAAAATGCATGATTGCCTCACAATACTTCAATCAATTCTCTATACACTATCCACTTAATATGAAATAAACTCCTGAACTATTCCATCTAAATGGCCTGTTATGAGGAACATTACTTGGACAAAACAAGAATCAACTTTACATACCCATAATTTTAATAATAAGTTCTATGGCAGGAACATTACAGCGGTAACCACATTGACAGCTAGACTCTCAGTGTTAACCATGATCCTCCTTACACAGACAGAATATCGTCCAGCAAACATCATTCTGGCGAGTGTAATCAACAGGCTCTGTATCCATCAGCCTGCTTGGTTTAAAAAAATTACAGGTGTGTAAAGGACAAAAGGTGAATTACTGAATCCATGAGAACTTTGTGAAAGATTCATTAAAAGAGATCTGAAGTTTCATAAAGTGCAAAAGAAGATGATTCATTCTTAAAGAGGCATCTGTGACATTTGATCTTCTGCTGTGGAAAAAGCCAATTTTTATATTCATTGAAATGCTAAAAATATGCTAATCGCATTGTAATGACATTTTGCAATATTGTGAAGTATAATTATGTGTACATACTTAAAAATTAGGTTATCTTCAGAAAAGCAGAACAAGAAACCTTGATTAAAATACAGCTCCCTTTTCATTTTTGCATAAAGGTAGAATGCATCTCAGAGACAGATATTTAAACTCTAAAACTTTTTACAATACTTTGTTGGTCCACCACTTGCCAGGGCTCATTTTGAGGCTCATTGATTGTGTAAGGTTTTCATCAGAAATTGAAAATTGTAAATTTTATTTTTCCCCAAAGAGTTAACACAAGAAGGGTAGCCATTTTGAATTTCAAGTGACTGTATGGATTGACAACAACAAACTACAGTAATCTTTGGAGAAAATTACATAATGTGCTGAGAGTGGAATTTATTATCAAATCTTTGATTTTGAAATATCCAGAGCTTGGACATGGCAGCTGATTAATAATGGAAAATGTTTTATCATAATCTGGACTTTTTTCACTATCTTCACTTGATTCCTATTTCTGCTAAAAACACAATTGGAACTATTTTGAGATAATTGGATGGTGAAGTAATGTCGATTTGATCTGCAAATGTAACCTCATCTACCGCACTTTCTTTTAAAGTTACATACTTGTTTTGATAAGTAATTTATAATATTGCAATATTCAGCTCTAGGCCACCTAACACATTTGAGAAATTTGAAAATATGAAGATCCAATTATCCTAAATTAGTTCCAATCGTGTTTAAAATGAAATTTGAGCAGAAATTTTCTATGGTTAAATGCTTAATAAGGGAGAATTCTTTATCTTCAGCTGAATTATCATGCTGTATCACAGGGTTTCTTTCTTTTCACCCATAAATTAAATGAAGATATCAGGCAATCTATTGTCTCTTATCAAGTTTGTGGATGACATGGCGTTAGCTGCCGGAGTTTTGGTATTGAAAAGTTAGTGAATATATGTAACAGTTATTCTTGGAGATTGGTGAATGAATACAGAGGTCACTGAAGACATTTTGTACACATTTCACTTTCTTACGTTTTCATTGATATAATTTGACCAAAACCAAATAATTTCAATTGCAAAACGTGAACTCAGTTGGAAGGGAACAGTTTCAAGGCATGTTGTTTTTATCATATTTGTCAGTCACAAAATTTATACATATTGACAACTTGAAGCAATCTACTTTCTACTTATCAACTGAACCAAGCAAAATAATCTGGGATTAAAAAAGATGCTTATTACATACATGTGCCAGAGTCCTGAACAAGTCTTTCAACTCCAACATGTTGCACACTGTACAACTCAATGATGACATGATAGGTTTGTAGTAAACAGTGTTCTGACATGGCTTTGGGAAATAAGAGTTTATTTCAGTTTAAATAAAAAACAGAAGAATAATATGATGGCGTAAATTGCTCAGTATTGGCACTTTGATCTGTTCAAGTTTGGTTCTCAGTTTCATTCACAATGTTGGCTTTTTTAATAAGCTAACACTTGCATCAAATACTTCTGAAAAAATATTGACTTGATGTTGCTTGTTGTGACAGTTACTGGTATTGCAATTTGATAAACTTTAACGCAAGGAATTGTACAATGGTTCATATTTTGAAAGGACTGTACAAAAACTTGCATATTTATAATACAGTTAACCTCAAAATGCATATGAATGAAAAGTCTGACTTTACAAAATGAAAGAAATATTTGTTAGTAATATGAAATGCAACGTCTGTGGAAAACAGGGCCATTGCTGGGGATGCACTGAGAAAAGAGAATAGGATATGAATGGAGGCCCTCGACCAATTTGTTTTCAAAAGGTGTAGTGATGTGTTGAAAGGATGAGAACAATAATTGTAAACTGAAAAAAATATCTGAAAAAGTGTTATATTTAAAGTTGAATGTTGAAATGTGTAAAATTTAAAAAAATATCTAATGTAATATTTTGTATGTATTTATGAAGTTCGATTAAAGTATTTTTGCATAATAATGATGTGTCGTTTCTTTTACCAGCTGTATGCTGCTTTGGTGTAGTGTATCTGACTCATGGGTAGAAAAACGCTTCTTTCTCAAAACTATTTTATAATCACTTGATATAATGATATCTGCAATTTATGGAAAAATCATGCTTGCTCCAATGAAGGAAAAAGCAGTGGCCTTTTCTTTTGACCTATTTCCGGCAATAAAAAGAAACTAGTGAACAATTTTTTTACCACAGCGCAGAGTTTTGAGAACAACCACACCTTGGTAATTTTTAACATGACACCTGTTAAGTCTTTGTTCTTGCAGCCAACTCCTCTTTGACTATTACCCTGGTACTCTTAGACAGGGGGACCTCTGAGTTCCCTCACCTTCTTGGCGGCTTGCCTTTTGCATGGTCCTGTCTGGGGGTGCCCCACCCTTTCTTTTTATCACCCATGAATATTCTGACTGGATAGGTGTAAAAAGTGAAATTATTTTGAAAAGTATTTTGTCATGTATCTCGACAAATTACCCAGCAATGGGAGTGTGAATATCCTGCGGATATAAATAGACAACCAAGAGGAGGCTACACCTGGATATCGCTTGGGGGCACCCCTGGACAGGTGCAACCTAGTTCAAATCTCCAACAACTTCATAGAGTTACAGAGGGTGCTTATAAAGCTTTGCCATTCCACCTATATGTTAGAAATCCAGATAAGTTTATTGAAAGTGAACTGCACAATCACATTGATGAATGGGATAAAATCTCTGAAACTGCTGACAATAGACAAGAAATTCTAGATTGGTTATCACATGGTGTAAAGATTTCAGATTATTTTCAACATTTTGAAAGGACTTATAAGGGGAAGGAATATGATCATCCTTTCCCACCGCCAAGGTAGTTTGCCAATTACCCTGAGAGCAGAAATTTCAGAAAATTCATCGCAAAACCTATATTGGACAGATTAGAAACTGGTGCAATTTCCTTCTGGGCTAAACTAGGACATGACTCTCCACCTCATATCATGATGCCGATAGTGGTTGAACCAGAAAAGCCTAGAATGTGTATAGACCTGCATTTCCTGAACCTCTAGATAAAAGATATCCAATTTAAGCTTGATAAATTAACAGATTTTCCTGGTTATCTGAATCAGAATGATCAAATTTGATTCAAATTTGATGATAACAGTGGATATGATCATATCCTAGCCGCAAAACAAGCTAGATCTACAACACACATGAAATTAGAGATCTTTACTGACGCTGGTTCTTATAAGTGGGGAGCGTTACTTAATCCTTGGCCTAATGTCCAAAATGATGTTCCTGTAGAGATTCATGACATGTGGGATGAGCAATAGAGAAAAGATTGTATTAATTTGAAAGAGGCAGAAGCCCTTCATCACACTGTGGTAGCTTAATTGGGAAAGGAAAATTAAAAATACCAGACTAGGCGTGTACTGGTATCATCAATACCAGACCATACCTTTTTCAAAACCTCTCTAAACACTCAGAAGAATTGCAAAAAATTTGGTGCTTTTTATGGTGAGTAAATCCTAACACGGCCCTAAAATAACGTTGAATTGTGGGAAAGCATGGGTTCAGATTCTTCACTCTTGCTCAAAAGGGTTGAAAAGAATCTTAATTACAAAACAGTGACCAGATGACTACGGTAGCTTGGCAATCATGAATTGTGAACAGCTGGGTTTTTCATGATCTAAAATTGTTGAACTTTTATGCACTTTTTACATGCAAAATAAGCAATTGAGCAAGATGATGAATGACCATGGAGGTGAATGCAAATCAGTTGAAGATAACAACTTCTACAATGTATGTCCAAAATCTGAAAACAAAACAAGACAGATGAGTGGACTGAACAGCTCACATAAGCTACAGTGGGGTAACCTATCTTCATACTGATCTTGTTCCTTTGCTGAAATTTTCAATCCAAGAGAAGACAGCTGGCAGTAGAAGCTCACTTCTAGTTTAAAGCAAATTGTTGTACTAAGTTGTAGAGTCAAAAGGCATACAACCAGTACATACAGAAGGGTATGAAGGTGACAATTTCTCATCTACTGCCATGCAGCTTACCCCCAGACCAGCACAAGGAAATGGAAGATCAAGTTAGTAGGATCAAAGCCAATTTTGTTAAGGAAGCCACTGAAGCGTCAAGCCAAACTGTTCATACACTAACAACAAGTGGACTAACTACAGCTGTGAGACAACCCCAGCTGAGTCCGATCCTGAACCTGAAAATATTGAAAGTGAAAGAGAGAGTACTGAAAGTATTGCTGACAGTGCTGAAACTGAAACACTAGACGATGAATTAAGTTACAATAGAAGCCATTGAAAGTAACATTGTATACAAACAAGGAGACACAGTCATCACAGCGTATGAAGACAACTGATATCCAGGCAGCACATGTATAATTTGTGTGTATCCTGATAACACAATGGACATCATATACATGAAACAACAAGGAACTGCATTTTCATGGCCTGTTACTGAAGACATCCAAAGGACCCACCCAAAATTTATTATCTGGTCATTTAAGTGGTCATATATCCACAAAATTACAGCCGGAGATTTTTTTCTGTCAAAGAATCCAAACATATTGGTCAGCAATATAACAAATATTACAACAGGTACTCTGTACCATTGCAGCATCCAAAGATAGGTTGAGGAGAATTATAACTCTCACAGCAGGAATTGACTGCATCCAATATGACTCACCCTCAACATGTACAGAAAATATGTGTGTTATGTAAGGTAGACCCATTTCATCAAGTTGCTTTATGTGTTACCTGCTGAGTGATATGCAAAAGCACTGTCAAATATTTATCTGACTTCAGCATGATGTATTACAAGAATTCTCACCATTTCCCTTGAAAGGCTATAGATTAATTTCAAAATAGTGAATGTAAGTACTATAAATATTGTGATTTGAAATTTCACATCACTGCTTTTGCAGTGATGTGAAATCTATCAGATTAGTAGCTTTTGGATGATAAAAATTTTGACCAAAAATTGGGAAAATTGCCCAAAACTACAAATATGAAGATTTCACCAAAAAGACTGAACTGACATCATGGGAGGTTTTTTCGAAAAAATTGGTCAAGAAATTAGGAAATGGCAGTAAAAACATCCACCTGAATCAGCTAATTTAAACCTGTAAATAACTTTTTATTGAAAAAGTGATTATCGTACATGCTATATCACCGGATTTTTGAGGGATTGACTTCACATAGCCTGTGCAGAAGGCCCGATCTCAAAATGGTACCGTCAAGAGTTGTTTACATCTGGGGAATTAGTGTCATCTGATATTCTTGAACTTGACTGTGTTCTGCTAGGGTGGAACATGTATGGCTCATCGAAGATGGAACTGCAAGGAGGCGTTTTTGAGAGTATGTAATTTCGGAAAACAGTGAATAATAATCATTGTTTGTTTAAAAGAGTTCACAGAGTGTAATTTACGGTCACAAAGTAGGCATTGCTTGAGTCTGAGAGAGAAATTTGATCCAAAAAGACAAATGATAGCCGGCTTTGTGCAGGGTGATGGACATCGCCAGATTTTTACAACATAACAACGTTTAGCGATTAAATTGAAATGTAATTGAGTTTTTCACGTGACTTTGCCATAAACATCAGTAAGTACAAGGTTCCATTCATTAAAATTTAGCAACATACGCGAGACTTAGTGAGAGTAGTTTTCTGCAAGAATATAAATACTGCCATAGAGGCATTACCCCAGGTTATTGTATTGGAGTATCATAGGTTTAATTGAAACAGTTAACTTAATATCACATTATCAGTTCATTTTGAAAAAATATTTGAGTGTGGGGAGAAAATAATCAAAATTCAAACGTAAGCTTAAATATCAGTTCATTTGGAAAATTTGAATTTCAAGAACAAATAATTTCCAACAAGGATATTAGTTCATTTCTAAGGAAAAATAACAATAACTTTTAGCAAGTTTTCAGAAATTTTGCTTTATGGATTATTTTTCTTTACATTTAATTTACAACTGATTTTTTTTCTCTCTCTACAACCAGCCTTCAGTATGGCTGAGCAATCCGGTGTATTCACTCAAAATGGTGTAGTATTGTCCAATGCAAAAAGGATAAACAATTTTCTACGAGAGGAGTTGGGGAACGCCTCTGTGAAAAATTACCTGCCATAAAAGAAGCTGGTTTGACTGATGCAAATTTATATGCCAGGTGCAAAATTTTTGCATGACAAGATCACTAAGATGAACAGTAACAGACAGCATGCAACAAAACAAGAATTTATGAAGACTACTTTTTCTGTGAAAACGTTAACAGCAAACCATGCACCCCTACCCACAGATGTGGCCACTACTGCTGCTGAAAATCAAAGTTTGAAACGATCACTGGATGTTGGAGAGAGACCTAGCGTGGTGTCATTAAAGCTGAATATGAGCACTTGCTACAGATACTAAATTCTCTCACAAACCAGCTGTTTGCTCTTCACCCGGACAGGCAGGATTTATCTGAAGAAGTCAGTAGATTGCAACACCTGTACCAAAAGAATGCTGAAACACTTGAACAGATACAGGTGAGGTTGATTGCCATCAAAACTAAACAGAGTTTGACAAACACATAACATGTAAACAAAAAACTTAAACGATGCAATGATAAAATAGCAAGCCTGAAGGAAGAAAATGAACATCAAAAAGATGAAGTGCAAGGCTTACAACAGATGTTAAGTGATGACAGAAACCAGATTATGGAAATTAACCAATCACTTGACATAAAATGTAAAGAGCTTGACACAGTAAACAGGAAGTTGAGAAACTGAAAGCAGAAAGACAAAAGCTTCAACATAGAATATGCTACAACAAAAGAAGAGAATGAATGACAATGATGATTTACTTGTGAATGACCTCCAACAAAAAATTACGTGGTTACAGAAAGAAACTGTTGAACTTGAACAGCTAGCTGAAGTTTTACTGCACAAGGACATTGTAACATTTTGTGATGGCAAATACGTGCCACAAATATGTTAAGTGGTGATGGAGCTACTGTCGTTAAATGTAAGCATGAGTAATATAAATGAATGACCACTGTGTTCAAAAAAAGTTGTAAAATATAGACATTTGAAGGCTTCCGAGTAATGCTCTCAAGTCAACACTGTTGGTAGAAACAAGCACATTGCAGCAAACCAAGTTGCTGAGGCATTGTCCCAAAACCTGCTTGCACCAGGATGGAACTAGAAAATTCCACAGACACTACCAAGGATACCAAGTCACCCTATCTAGTGGATGAACAATGACGCTTGGCATGCACCTAGATGGGAGACAGTATAACAGATGATGTGATGCAGTCCTTTGAAGATGCAATTAGTGACCTTGATGATACTATTTCTATGGATTCTGATAAGGAAGCTAACATAGCTGAACTGGTAACTTCTATTAGGCTCAGTGCCATGTCTGACCAGGGACCGACATCAGGAACTTTTAACAGGGAGCCTGGCACTCTGAGAGAAGTTGCTGTCAAAAGTAACACAAGATTGGGATGCACTGTCCGCATCTTAGCAGGGCTGAGATGACAAAGTTTTTAGTTTTTTCTGTAAAGTTCATGTGCTACCAAAACTTGCTGCTGAATCAAACAAAGTGCTCAAGATTTGTGAGAGTATTACCCTTGATGACTACAAGCCCAAACATGCGATAGTAACAAGTGAGTGTGGAGCTGCCAGACTCATACGTACAGCTGTCAAAGCATTCCATCTGAGGGGATGTGAAGAAGCGGGTGTTGCTGCACATTTTGCCGTGCACCTTGCATCTCTGAATGAAAAGATGCAGATGATACCATAAAAGGGCAACTACTTTAATGTACTGTACTGCAAAGCAGCAGCTGTCTACTACCATGCAGACCATTTTCTCCAGTTTGTGGCATATTGGCCAAATCCAGATAGATTACTGTCTGCTGTGGCTGAAGATCTACCGGTACATGTGAAAGTATTCAAGCAGAGATCCATGCACTGGACCCTATTGGAGATAACTTGAAAAAGTAGACAGTATCCTTGACTTAAATGTACATCTTTTCCAGATGAAACTTTGCCTGGAAAGGTGGACCAAAGATTCAAGTTCTATTCTGGATGGGGAAACTTTGTTTTCTCCAGAGGTTTCTCCCATCCATAAGGATTCTCTGTATGAGAAACTGATGGAGGAAAGAGGTGACACAGAATTAGATTCCATGACAGTCCATGCAGACTTTAGCATTACTTATGCACTCATTGCTGATCATTTTGGAACGACAGAGCAAGGATCAATTACCCAGAGGAAAATATCTTCACAGAGGAGAAAGATCGTGTCGCAGCTGTACCAACCACCTATGTAGCTGGGGAAAGGGACTTTGTGATCTTGCACTTGTTAGTCCGCATAAAGCCAGCAGCAAGTACTTTGTGCAACAAAGTGATGGTGATGTGGGCCAACAACAAAACTGGAACAGTGGAAGCTGGCTTGATGCCATGGACAGTGAAAAGAAAGAGCTACTGTTAGAAAATGCAAGGAAGGGTGTACACACTATAAACAACCAGATATGAACTGAAAATGCTCACGTGTTTCATTATATACTGCAGTTATGTGTGAATTTGAACCTTTGCCACATGTTTGCAACTTCACTGAAAGTATTATGACCAACATAATGACCGATAATCACCACATTAATTCTAAAAGGCCATGAAGTATACAAATATGTAATTAGCTCACATAAAAATATTAAATTTCTTTGACTGCTGTCATTGTATCACCACTTTATATAGCAAGTGTAATTACCTTTGGCCAAGTCCTTCAAGCCATATATGCCGAGCTGTGAAAGCTCATTAGATATGCAAATTATAAATTAGCTGACATGAAAATGTGAAATGACTTTCAATATTGTTTTAACCTGGTATAATCATCAATGTATATGGCATGTTTTGCCAACTTTGATCAAGTAAATCCCAGTATATATCTGTAATTAGAAAAGATCATTGAAAATGCAAATAAGGAATTGGCTGAAAAACAAATGCTTAATGACTTTCAATAATGTTGTATCATAGTATCGTTAATGTATATAGCAAGTTGCGTCAACTTTGGTCTTGTCAATTCAGATGAATATCCCTAATTAAGAAAGTTCATTACATATGCAAATAAGGAATAGGTTGAAGTAAAAATGCTTAATGATTTTCAATAATGTTGCATCATAGTATCTTCAATATATGTAGCAAGTTTTGTCAACTTTGGTCAAGTCAATTCAGATATATATCCCTAATTAGCAAATTTTATTAAATATGCAAATTAGGAATTGACTGAAGCTAAAATGCTTAATGACTTTCAATAATGTTGTATCATAGTATCTTCAATATACATGACACGTTTCATCAACTTTGGTCAAGTTAATTCAGGTATGTATCACTAATTAACAAAGTTCATTAAATATGCAAATTAGGAATTTGCTGAAGAGAAAATGCTAAATAACTTTTAATAATATTGTATTATAGTTATAGTGTCTTTAATGTACATGACAAGTTTCATCAATTTTGATCAAGTCAATTCAAATATATATCCCTAATTAGGAAAACTCATTTAATATGCAAATTAAAAATTGGATGAAGTAAAAATGCTTAATGACTTTTAATAATGTTTAATCATAGTATCTTCAAAATACATACCCAGTTTGGTCAATTTTGATCAGGTCAAATCAGATATATATCCCTAATTAGGAAAGTTCATTAAATATGCAAATTAGCAACTATCTTTCATGTCACCCCTTAATGCTTCCCACTGCTAATATATCTTGGTGTGATCAACATTTGAAGCAAGTCTCATCAAATTGTGTGCAGTCGTTCTCAATGTATAGCCGTTGTTTCTAAAATCATTAATTATGCAAATGAGCAAAAAGTAAGCAAGCCACACCCAACAAAACTTATACGTTCTTGCCATTTGCAAACTGAATCTATGTACCAAATTTGATTTTGATCTGATGAGCTGTTTTTGAGATATCGAGTGCACAGACTGACAGACAGACAGACAACGCTGCGACACACACGTGAGCAAAAAATATGATCAGCATATAGAAACACTTAAAACCAGGAAACTATATACTCAAGTCGAGAAGCAAGTAGAAAAAGAAAAGACCGAAGAGAAACAATATGCAAAGAAAGTTGTGCTCACAAATAAAAGAGACTATGGACATCTGTTGAAGATCACCTTGTAAATATGTTTGACAAGGAGCAGCATTCATCAGCCATAAATTTACGACTCAATTTTCACAAATCAGTGCTGAAGTCCAATGGACTTAAACAGCTTTTCTAGCAATCCCACAAGGGTGTCCAGTAGTACTCAATGCAACAGTTGGTGAGTAATTTGGAAACTGTAATAAAATTAAATCAAGCACTTAATTCTATATTAGAATTTGGTAGCGCCAATGGCAGCACCCAGAACGTTTGCTCTCTGGATATTGCAAATTTTCACTATATTGTGGCCAGCCAGTAGTGTGAATTGTTGCAGTCCACTCCATGAATGTCCAAGGAACATATTGAGACCTCTAGGTGAATATAATCTCGACTCTTCATCGACTTATTCCAAGAAACTTCTGGTAGGATTTTGTTCACAGAAGCCATTGCCTGGACCTGACCCAACAACTTCACCTCTACCACCTGTTATCTTCTTGTACCCGCATTCTTCCACACCCGATGACATGATGCCAATTCTGAAGTATACTCGTGCAATGCTGCTAGCGATGAAGCCTCAAACCAAGGTATTTCAACCTATCCAACCACAGGTGATGTCTGTTTTGAGACAATTGAGAATTAATCGAATTCCTAGTACAAAAAGAGGCTGCAAAGCAGGTGTCAATCACCAAAGACCTATAAGATCAGTCATTGGCCAGCGTCCTTTGATTAATAATGCAACATCTGGTGTAAATTCACAAAACCTCTTTGAAGTTCCAACTAGCAGATGGGATTTGCCGACATTGCTGAATACTAACGTGCGATGCCTGACAAACAAACTTGACGAACTACAGGTGACCCTGCAAACTAATGCAGTTGATCTGGCCTGCATAACAGAGTCTTGGTGCACAGAATTGATTCCTGATGAAGCACTAACAATACCCGGGTACACTTTGGTAAGACACGATCGAAAAGAGCGGCGTGGAGGTGGCATTGTTATCTATGTGAGGTCTCACATCCCCTTTAAATTTGGTCCAACCTGGAAACAGACAATATCGAGTCTCTGTGGATTACTATGAGACCAAAACGGCTACCTCGTCAATATTCGAATATAAACTGTCGGATCTATCTACCACCCACCAGGTGATAGTCATAAACACATGAATAAGCATATCATTGACTCTTTGGATCATGTCCTTTCCAAGCACCCGACCAGTGGTATTATTGTACTCGGAGACTTTAACAAACTGCCAGAAAGTACTATCAAACGGGCTCACCAACTCAAACAAATTGTTGCTCACCCAACCAGAGAACAAGCAATACTTGATAAAATTTTCACAAATATGGAAATGTTGTATAAGTGCCCAGAAATTCTCCCTCCTCTTGGTAAGTCTGACCACAACACAGTGTTACGTGCAGAGAAAACGAACAAAAGGGTGAACTCAGCAGTTAACGTTTAGAGCAAAATTTATTACGAAAATAAAACTAATTGCTAAGTCAGGGATAGAGTACAAGCTTTAAAAGTGTACAGACTACTTATCTCAGCTGGGACGGCAAAGCTCCAGTCTCAGAGTTGTAACAGTCAGTTGGATGAATGAACAGTCCTTGCAGGCTTGAAGCTGCACAAAGTCCACAGTATAAATCCAGCGTTGGCAGTGAAGGTCTTGAAAGGTCTTGAGAATGACTACTGCTGGAGTTTAGTAACACACAAGAGACACGATCCCAAAAGTCTGACTGGAAGCTGTGCACGTCCCTTTTATAAAGGCATGTAAGAACAATCTAGAACTTTTATTGACATGCTAATTACTGTTCTAAAATTATCTCCCTTACACAACTAATCAACTTTCCAGAACATTCCAAACATGACTAATTGAATTCAAGGTTGTGAGGTCATCAAGGGCAGTGACCTTGGGAATGTTCTAGACTAATTGAACTCAGGTCATGATGAGTGTGGGGGAAATGACCTACATAACACACCCCCTCTTCAAAAAAAAAGAAAATTTTTCAAAGAAAAATCTTTCTTTTGCAAATGTACTCTTGAAAAGGATTTAAGTACTCACATTTTGTTTTACTCTAAAGTAAAATTTCTTGAAAGTGAACAACAATAAACTCTAAATACGAGAGAGACAGTCTGCAATTAAATTGTCTCTGCCTTTGATATGTCTAATGTCAAGATTAAACTCCTGTAACATTAAACTCCATCTTAGCAATCTCTGATTTTTGCCTTTAAATTTCTGCAGAAAAACAAGAGGGTTGTGATCAATATAAACCACTATTGGCTGATTTGAAGAAGTAACATAAACTTCAAAATGCTGTAAAGCTAATATCAAAGATAAACACTCTTTTCAATTGTAGAGTAGTTTTCTCTGAGATTTGTTAAATTTGCGTGAAAAATAGCAAACAGGATGATCTATACCATGACTATCCTCTTGCAATAAAACAGCACCAGCAGCCGTATCACTAGCATCCACAGCTAATTTGAATGGCAAAGTGAAATCTGGTGCAGACAACACTGGAGCACTTTGCAGTATGGCTTTAAGTGTATCAAATGCCTGTTGGCATTGCTCTGACCAAACGAACTTTACTTTCTTTTTAAGTAAGTTAGTCAAAGGCTCAGTAATTGTGGAGAAATTTGGACAGAATTTTCTGTAGTAACCAGCCATACCAAGAAAGCGCATCAGTTGTCGTTTGCAGTTTGGTATGGGAAAACTTGAAATGGCACTGATTTTGGCATCAACAGGTTTTACCTCACCCTGTCCTACAGTATGTCCGAGGTAAGTTACCCTTGCCCAACCAAACTCAGATTTGGCAAGGTTGACAGTCAACATTGCTTTACTCAGTCTCTCGAAGAACTCCGCATGAGCTTAATGTGTTCCTCCCAGGTGTCACTATACAGGATGACGTCGTCAACGTAAGCTGCACACCCGTCTAGCCCGGATATGACGTCGTTGATCATCCGTTGGAACGTTGCCGGAGAGTTCTTCATTCCGAATGGCATCACCTTGTACTGGAACAATCCGTCTGGTGTAACAAAGGCGGATATTTCACGAGCACGATCCGTCAGAGGGACTTGCCAAAATCCCTTCAGTAGGTCAAATTTTGTCACATACTTGGCTTTTCCCACTCGGTCGATGCAGTCATCAATCCTCGGGATTGGGAAAGTGTCTGTCTTTGTTAAAGTGTTGACCTTCTAAAGTCCGTGCACATACGATAACTGTGGTCTGATTTGGGAACAAGTATGCACGGCGAACTCCAGTTACTTTTACTGGGTTCAATAAAGTCATTGTCCAGCAGGTATTTGACTTCTTCCTGGAGATATTTTGCTTTTGTTGGATTCAGTCTGTATGGATGTTGTTTTACAGGCTTACTGTCCCCAACATCAACGTCGTGATAGATGACGTTTGTCCTCGTTGGAACATCTTGAAACAGGTGTTTATATTCGTGGAGCAGTTCTTTCACCTGTTGTTGTTGTTCTGGCTGGAGGTGTGCCAACTTTGTAGACTCCAGCTTCTCCAGGATTTCTGAGTTCTGAAGCTTGACCGAGCCCAGCTTTGAGTTTAGAGTATTTTCACTCAAGTCAGTTTCAGTATCACTATCTTCATAATGGTTTGAACTGACTGCACTGACAGGCTGAGTTATAGTAGGATTATCCCTATCCAAATATGGCTTAAGCATATTTATGTGACATAGCTGTTTTTGTTTTCGCCTGTCAGGTGTTATTTGATGTAATTTAAATCACTCAATTTCTTATCAATTAGGTATGGCCCAAAGTAACGAGCATGGAGTGGTTTGCCAGGAATTGGAAGTAGAACAAGAACCTTTTGACCTGGTTCAAACTTCCGTTTTGAGGTGCTTTTATCATATTTGATTTTCATTGACTGCTGAGATGACTCAAGATTTTCTCTGGCTAATTCACATGCTTTAGAGAGTTTTGTACGAAAATCTGACACATATTGCAAAATATTCAGACAATCATCATCGTCTGATAGGAATTTCTCTTTAACGAGCTTAAGTGGGCCACGGACTGTATGTCCAAATACAAGCTCAAATGGGCTAAAACCAAGAGACTCTTGAATTGACTCTCTAACAGCAAAGAGCAGAAAATGAATTCCTTCATCCCACTGTCTCTCTGTGTCAAAACAGTAGGTCCTAATCATGTTTTTCAAAGTTTGATGAAATCGCTCAAGAGCACCCTGACTTTCTGGATGATAGGCGGATGACCTATACTGTTTAATGCCTAGCTGATCCATTACTTGTTGAAAAATACCAGACATAAAGTTGGAGCCTTGATCGGACTGGACACATTTAGGGAGGCCAAATAAAGTGAAAATTTAACTAAAGCTTTCACTATAGTCTTTGTCTTTATATTTCTCAGTGGTATGGCTTCTGGGAACCGAGTTGATGTACACATTATTGTCAGCATGTACTCATTTCCTGATCTTGTTTTTGGTAGGGCCCAACACAGTCTATTAGTATCCTACTAAATGGTTCTTGAAATGCAGGAATTGGCTGTAAAGGGCCTTTGGAATGGTCTGATTTGTTTTCCTACCATTTGACATGTGTGACAAGTTTTACAGAAATGTGCTACATCCTGCCTAAGATTAGGCCAATAAAAGTGACTGAGAATTTTATGATAAGTTTTCCTTACTCCCAAATGACCAGCCCAGGGCGTTTCATGGGCCAGGCGCAATATTTCAGCACGGTAGGGCTTTGGAACCACAATTTGATGTTTTATAGCCCAATCGTCATCAACCAAAACATCTGGAGGTCTCCATTTACGCATGAGAATACCAGATTTTGTATAATAGGAAACAGAGCTATCTGAAGTTTTATCTTCATCATCTACCCTGTCAAACAAAGACAAAATATCTGGGTCTTTGTGTTGTTCTGCAATGAGATTTGATCTAGAAAATGTCTGACTTTGGTCAGCAGAAGTTTTACTGGAAGTTTCAAATCCAGGAGGGATAACGGAATGATCCGTGTCAAACACCTGACTGAGAAGGTGTCATTTAAGTCAACATCTGTGACATTATTTTTGAGAGTATTTTGATTCTCGGAAGTTTTCTTTGACATGGCTCGAGTAATGGCACACGAAGGAAATAAATCGGGTATCTCTTGTTCAATTGGCTCTGGATCTTGATCTAAACTAGGATTATCAGTCACAAGTGGATTAGTAATGACCTTGTCCCCAGCAAGGTCGTTCCGAGAAGAAGGTGAATCCCTTCAAAAGGCAAAAAAGGCCTAATACCTAAAGTCACAGGTCCAGAAACAAAGTCCGAAGACAAATAGACATTATGGAGAGGAACAGGAATGTAGTCATTACAATCTACCCCCTTAATAAGAACTTTAGAACCTGAAAATGACTTTTCAGAAAACGGCAGGGTATCTGCCAACAAAAGAGACTGGGAAGCCCCGGTATCTCTTAAAATTTTGACAGGGGTAGCGGAAGAGAAATCACTAGAAAGTGATATAAAACCATCATGAATAAATGGTTCGAAAATACCCATAATGCTATCTTGAGAAGAATTGACCTTGACCTCATTAATTGGGGATAAGAGGGTTTAACCTCAGAAAATGTGTTGCACACATTATTAGACTCTAATTGAGTTGATGAAGAAATAAAGCCGGTTGGCTTAGATCCACTTTGACCACTTTGACCTTCACGTTTTCTTTTCAATTTGAAACACTCTGACATTAAATGGCCGTCTTTCTTACAATAATTACAAGAAAGTGTACCGAACTGTTTGTCAGAAGGAGATTGAGACTTGGGATCTGATGATGTGGGAGTGTTACTTGAATTTTGTGAACTGTTGTCATTTGATTTTCTACTGTCCTTTGAAAAATTCTTGGATGAAAAGGAGGAGTTAAATTTACCTGCATTGTTTCTGTATGAAAAGGACTGGGATGGTTTGCTGAGAAATGAAGATTTTGGGTCAATGAATAATCATCGGCCAAACGTGCAGCAACCTCTAATGTATCTGCCTTTTGTTCATTGATAAACGTCTTGATGTCACTCCGGATGCACCTTTTAAATTCCTCAATCAAAACAAGTTGTCGTAATTTGTCATAATTCTGACTGACCTTTTCCGAAGAACACCAACGATCAAACAGTTGTTCTTTTGTTCGAGCAAATTCAACATAAGTTTGATCCTTCACCTTCTCACAATCCCTAAATTTCTGACGGTAAGCTCAGGCACCAACTCATAACCCTTGAGAATTAATTCCTTCACAGAATCATAATCTGAAGCCTGCTCTACTGACAACTGAATGTAAATTTCTCTGGCTTTACCCACCAAAGCACTCTGCAAAAGCATAGACCAGGACTCCTTAGGCCAATCCAGACTCTGAGCAATTTTCTCAAAATGAAGGAAATATTTATCAACATCCTTTTCTTGGAAAGGGGGAACTAACCTGAAATGCTTAGTGATGTCAAAATTGTCTGAAGGGAAGAATTTTCCTGACTTTCCAAGCTCTAAACGTCTCATTTCTAACTGCAGTCGGTGTTCAGCTAATTCTCTTTCCTTTTCTTTTTCCTCTCTTTCTTTCTCCTTTGTCTTTCTTCCATTTGCAATTCTTTTTCTTTCATTTCCAATTCCCTCTCTTTCTGTCTTTCTTCCATTTCTAATCTTTCCTGCCTTTCTTTTTCTTTCTGTCTTTCTTCCATTTGCAATTCTTTTTCTTTCATTTGTAATTGCATTTGTATTTTTTCTTTTTCTAATGCCAATTTTTTAAGCTCCAAATCTGCCTGATTTCTAATTCTAATTTTTTGAGTTCGAAGGAAGACTCAGGCTCATAATCTTTTAAGGCAGACTCTTCAAAATGGCCAGAATTAACTAAATGTTTTGCAATCTTGAATTGAATTTCTCGCTTGCGCATAGATCTTTTGACATCTACTTTAAGGAAATTGGCCAGTGCTATGAGGTTGTCTTTTCTGAGGGAATTAAATGTGTCCTGATCAAGGTCATCCATAAATTCGTCTGGCTTAAATTCCGCCATGATTAAATTTCGCTGAGTTCACAGTATATAGTAGTTTTGAAAAGGCTGTCAAAATGTGTCAAACGGCTCAAAATATTCGTCTCCCGGACGAGCCCCCAATTTTGTTACGTGCAGAGAAAACGAACAAAAGGGTGAACTCAGCAGTTAACGTTTAGAGCAAAATTTATTACGAAAATAAAACTAATTGCTAAGTCAGGGATAGAGTACAAGCTTTAAAAGTGTACAGACTACTTATCTCAGCTGGGACGGCAAAGCTCCAGTCTCAGAGTTGTAACAGTCAGTTGGATGAATGAACAGTCCTTGCAGGCTTGAAGCTGCACAAAGTCCACAGTATAAATCCAGCGTTGGCAGTGAAGGTCTTGAAAGGTCTTGAGAATGACTACTGCTGGAGTTTAGTAACACACAAGAGACACGATCCCAAAAGTCTGACTGGAAGCTGTGCACGTCCCTTTTATAAAGGCATATAAGAACAATCTAGAACTTTTATTGACATGCTAATTACTGTTCTAAAATTATCTCCCTTACACAACTAATCAACTTTCCAGAACATTCCAAACATGACTAATTGAATTCAAGGTTGTGAGGTCATCAAGGGCAGTGACCTTGGGAATGTTCTAGACTAATTGAACTCAGGTCATGATGAGTGTGGGGAAATGACCTACATAACAACAGTCATATGTCTACCTGAACCACAAGTAAATTTCAAACCTGGGAAGGTGGTTCGAATGATGGTAAGATCCAACGATCCCAATGGTAAAGCTATATTTGCACATAAATTACAACAAGTGAATTGGACTCCTCTTTATCATTTAGAAACATGTCAACAACAGTTTGATTATTTTTACCACACTATTAACTCCCTTATGGATGCGCATCTGCCTAACCGACAGGTTAAGAGATGCACTACCGATAAGCCATGGATCACTGATAAATACAGAGATCTCATTTTACAGAGACAAGCAGCATGGAAAGTAAACGATAGCATCAGATTTAAACAATGTAGAAACAAAATTAACCGTTTATCAAGATATCTGAAATCAAAATACTATCATAACCAGGTAGAAGATCTCCACATGACTAATCCTAGCCAGTGGTGGAGAAAGACAAAAGAAATCATCGGAAAAGGGAAAAGAGGGGACAACAATTTGCAGTCCCTGGCAAATGATATATGTAATGGAGATACTAAACAACTAGCAACAAAGATCAACTCATTCTTCCAAACCGTAAGTGCACATCTCTCACCACTAAGCTTTTCAAAGGTGGCTAAACATGAAGGTCAAATCCCAAATAAATTCATTATTTCAGTGTATGAAGTTGAGAAAAAATTGTCAGAGATCAAAGTTAACAAATCTATGGGACCAGATATGATTCCAAATTGGATATTAAGAGACTTTGTTGATTCCCTTGCCAAGCCCATATGTGCCATTTTCAATAGTTCAATTCGTGAGGGATATGTACCAACGGTGTGGAAGTCTGCAAATGTCTGTCCCATCCCTAAAGTTAATCCCACGTACCCTTTCTAAAGACTTACGTCCCATAGCTTTGACACCTGTATTGTGTAAAGTACTTGAGTCATTTATTGGTAGATGGCTTCTTGAAGTGGTTGAAGACAAAATTGACCCAAAGCAATTTGGTGCAGTTAAGGGCACTTCAACAACACATTGCTTGATAGATATGTTCCATCAGTGGTACCTAGCTGCTGAACAAGGCAAAACAACACATGTTGTTCTCTTAGACTACTCAAAAGCTTTCGATCTTATTGATCACAATATCTTGATCAAAAAAATAGAAGATATGCATGTCCTGCAATTTTGGTTCAGTGGATCGCTGCTTTCCTTTGTGATAGGCAACAGCGTGTTATACTTGGAAGGGAGGTCTCTGACTGGATAAAAATTCATGGAGCTGTACCACAGGGGTCGTGGCTGGGTCCCTTATTATTTATCATAATGATAAGCGATTTGAAACCACAAGCCCTGACTTACAAATTTATGGATGATACTAGTATGTCAGAGTCATTTCTTTATCAAAGCTCCATGCAGGAGGCTGTAAATTATACAGCTAAATGGTCTAAGGAAAACAATATGAAACTGAACCCTGATAAAACAAAAGATTTGTTAATCTGCTTTAAGAAGAACAAACCAGACATTCCCCAAATTTTAATAAATGGTACAATCATAGAAAGAGTAAGGGTCCAAAAACTTCTTGGGGTTATGATAAATAATACACTTTCATGGTCTGACCACATTGATTACATCTACAGCAAAGCGTCCAAACGCTTGTACTTTCTCACCCTTCTTAAAAGATCTGGGTTGAGCACCAAACACCTGTTAACATACTATACCTCAATTATACGTCCTGTAGTTGAATATGCATGTCCATTATGGCACAATGGTCTTACATTAGACCAGTCAAATGTTCTTGAATCAATACAAAAGAGAGCATTTAGAATTATATTTCCACAGAAGTCTTCTCAAGAATCTGTTCAAACTAGTGTCAACACTCTTCAGCACAGAAGAGACATGTTATGTAAATCTTTCTTTCAGAAAATTTGTACTGATGGTGATAGATTGAACTACTTGATGAACCCTGGTACTACCAGAAGGACTCGCCACTCAAAACAATATGCTACTTTTAGATGCCGCACACAAAGATTTCAAAATAGTTTTATTCCATATGCTCTCAGTAACTATCAGAAATAATTTTTTTTGTCAGCTCGTAGTTTTGGTGTTACCACTTTCTTCCTCATCACACATATTTGCAAAGTGTTGCAATTTTTAATCAACCATGAGTAAATGACCAACAAGTGATTTTTATGCTTATGGTTCGCTAGTTTTACAATTTTTTATAATGCTCACATTTTTAACTTTCTTACTCCAGTTTTATATTGTAGTTTTTTTGTGATTTTTGATTTATTTTATATCATTGTAACAATTCAACCTGTCTGTACTTGTTATGGTATTTTGGTTGCAAAGTCTAATAAATAATAATAATAATAATAATAATAATTCTGTGCAGACCACAGTGCCAGATTCTGCAATGAGGCCAGCTGACATCAAAGCAGAACACTTTCAGGTTGAAAAAGTAAATCAAGTAAATCATTAGTCACTTTTAAAGAAGTTGATTTCTCGTAAAGTACCAATCTTTATTGTGAGATTTCTCCTTGTTTGGTATAGGACTCAGTGTATATTGTTACGTGCAGAGAAAACGAACAAAAGGGTGAACTCAGCAAATAACGTTTAAACAAAATTTATTACGAAAATAAAACTAATTGCTAAGTCAGGGATAGAGTACAAGCTTTAAAAGTGTACAGACTACTTATCTCAGCTGGGACGGCAAAGCTCCAGTCTCAGAGTTGTAACAGTCAGTCTGATGAATGAACAGTCCTTCGGCTTGCAGGC
This sequence comes from Ptychodera flava, assembly GCF_041260155.1. Lineage (NCBI taxonomy): Eukaryota > Metazoa > Hemichordata > Enteropneusta > Ptychoderidae > Ptychodera > Ptychodera flava. The sequence continues at coordinate 40,225,301 of NC_091943.1, read as the reverse complement.
TTGCAGTTGCACAAAGTCCACAGTATAAATCCAGTGTTGACAGTGAAGGTCTTGAAAAGTCTTGAGAATGACTACTGCTGGAGTTTAGTAACACACAAGAGACACGATCCCAAAAGTCTGACTGGAAGCTGGCACGTCCCTTTTATAAAGGCATATAAGAACAATCTAGAACTTTTATTGACATGCTAATTACTGTTCTAAAATTATCTCCCTTACACAACTAATCAACTTTCCAGAACATTCCAAACATGACTAATTGAATTCAAGGTTGTGAGGTCATCAAGGGCAGTGACCTTGGAATGTTCTAGACTAATTGAACTCAGGTCATGATGAGTGTGGGGGAAATGACCTACATAACAATATTTATTCGTTGGGGCGACAGTGTTTCATCTGGATTCACAGTTTCTAACGGTGTGAAAGGGGGAGTTTTATCACCTCAACTCTTTAATGTTTATGTTGATCAGTTAGGTATTCTTTAACAGGGTGTTATATAGGGGGTACATGTTGCTTCATAAACCACCTCATGTATGCTGACGATATTTGTTTGTTAAGTCCCTCTGTCAAAGGGACACATACGCTATATACGCTATATAGGGTATGAAGTAATTATGGTGATATGTACGACATTACTTTTAATACTGAAAAGACTGAATGTTTATGTGTCACTACTGACAAGTCAAGTACTGTTCGTTTGCCCACGGTGTATCTTAATGGTGTTAAACTTGTTTTCGTAGAGAACAAAAAATATCTTGGTTATATATTAACAACCCACTTCAGAGACAATGCTGACATTGAACGACAGAAAAGATCGTTCTACGTTTCATTTCAGCTAATATGCATCTCAGAAAATTCTCCTCAATGTTCTTTCTATGTTAAATGTACGATATTTAAGATTTATTGTCATCAATTGTATGGGGCACACCTCTGGTTCAACCATACTGCCAGAGCCCTAATAAGTTGAGGGTTGCCTACAAATATATATATATATATATATATATATATATATATATATATATATATATATATATATATATATATATATATATATATATATATATATATATATATATATATATATATATATATATATAAGAGTGTGAGTATGTGTGAGTATGTTTCTGGAAGTGAAGTTTAGATTTTACCCTGCAAGAGAATTGCACCAACAAGCATTTCTCACAGGAATGCATGACATGTTCAATGCATCATGGTTAATTTCTCTCAATATGACAGAAAACTGTGTATTCAGGCACAGAAAGTTCAGCTTTGTGTCACTTTTTTCTTCTTAGGACTATAGAATGGTATATGTTCACAGAGAACGTCTGTATATGTATATTAAAGTCATATTATTACAGCCTTTGAAACAGTCTCTCAACATATCCCAGGTTGGTATAGGTCATTTAAAATAAACAAATTTGGGGGTTTCCCAAAACTGTGAGCAGAAATTTATCTGATAACATCCCTCAGAACTGTTATACCAAATTACAAAGCTATCAGACAAGTAATTTTGAGAATAAGTTTTCTTGACCAAAAATGACAAAATTGTCTTAAAAATACAAATTTATATACTTGAGGACAATTTCCACATATCTCACTATTGTCATCCCTTGACATCTGCATACCAAATATAAAAGCTGTGTGTCCCGTGGCTTTAAAAAGAAAATTTTTTTAAAGACTTTTTTGACCAAAAATATCAACAATTTTTCCAATTTTGTCGTAATTTCAACAATTTAGAAGGGTAACACCCATGCAAACATCCAACCCAAATTTGAGAGCAATTGGGCTGGTGCTTTCAGAGAAGAATAATTTTTAACATAAAGTCAGAAAAATAACAAAAACATTCAGCAAAAATACAAAATTCAAGATATCTTCACAATATTCTCAAAACTGCAGCTGTACAACGTTTATCTAAGGTACTTGCACACAAATTTTCAAAACAATCAAAACAGTGGTTTTTGAGTTATTAATTCTTGACCAATTTTCACATTTTTAAGCCTATTTGCATAATTTTGGCAATGCAAACTTCATTGGAAAAAAATCCCATCTATAGCCCAGGATGCATCCACACACCAAATACAAAGCTAAAAAGTGCAGCAGTTTGGGAGTTTTTGATGTTGACGGACATACTGTACGTACACACACATACATACAGACGCCACTGACTTCAGCTTATGCAATAACCTCACATTGGTATATCAAATAGGAGCTAAAGATCACAAAAAATTCATTAAAAATTTGCAATTGCAGACTTCATCAGATTTCATCACAATATTGATATGTTTGACTCATACCATTACAAGGTACCTGTATGCCAAATGTCAAAGAAATCCCATAGGTAGTTCCTGAGTTTTTGGTTTTACAATTTTCAATGTTTTTGGGCTCATTTGCATTATTTTGAAGCACGCAAACTCATCTGAACAGATTCCCCCATGTTCAGGCCATAGTGTATCTACATACCGATTATGATACCAACATGACAGACCCAGTGATTCGCGAGATATTTGAGTGGACGGACAGACAGACACAAACATACATACAGACACATACATACATACATACATACATACATACATCCATACATACAGCCATACATACACATGAATCGTCATACAGAAGGAACATTTTAAGGTGCAATATGCTATTACAAACAGTAACCGATCAAAAACTGCTCAGCTTTATCCTGATTTCGATCGTCGTACGGCACGGAGCTCACGCGGAGAGGACGCCATTTTGTTAGTATATCCCTAGAGTAGCCATGTCAACAGTTGTCGCGCGCGCGACATCGCTGTCCCGCCACGCGCCACTACCTGTTCGGTGGAGACTGTGCACAGTGCCGGCGCCGTGCGAACGGCAGAATGTTTGCTAGAACTTGACCAAAAAAAATACCATGGGAAAAAATTATAAGACTCAACGTGATATTTTCGTATTTTGCAACCAGAAATACCCGTGTTCCTCGAAGCCCTTCAAGTTTTTACGTCGGCAAGGCGGGGAGCGGCAGCCATTTTGTTGTTTACGTTGTTTACCAACAAACTGCTAATGTAGTTTGGGAAAACTCTAAAACTGATGACGTTCATCGTGCATATCTCGACGTTTACCGTGAAATATCACGGCTGATATTTTACGGTGAACGTCACTAGGATGTAGCAATATGGACATTGGTATATGATAATATCTCTATGCGCTTACCACGGTTGACAATTGTTTACTGAGCACAATGTAATGCAGCAGTCATTGTAATCCCTGAGGAGCCCCACCTTGGGCAATACAGGACAAATGTGAGGGATTAGACCATGTTTGTCATGAAACTACGCGCAGCAAAGCCAGTGCATAGGTAACTGATTGTAATACAAACACTGATAGTAATTAATATGTAGTCTAACTGCGCCTTGTTTATCTATACTTTGTCGCTGTCAGTAAGAAATCTCAGCAGGGTGGCGTTAAATGGTACTGTCTTCAGGAAGTCCATGCCAAGTTGATTTCTTATGTTTGGCAAGGAGACTTCTCATATCTAAACCAAGCATCCCGTGGTTTATTAGCTCTTTATCAGTAAAATAAAGATGCCGCTTCTATACTTTAAGGTTTTCTAGCCTACTTGTTGCTATTGTAGTTTCTGTTTGTATTACAATCAGTTATCTATGCACTGGCTTTGCCGCGGTTGTATGCCAAAGGGGGGTGGGCAACTGCCTATTGATCCCCCTGGACAAGCACAGAATTTATGAATGCCCCATCCCTTGGGATGGGGCAAATGAGGGATATTTACTAGTTTTAGGTGGGGATTTTTGGAGTGTCTCGCCCTAGGGGATGGGGCATTTGACAAATTTCATAAGACCAATTTTCAAATGCCCACAATGCCCCGAGGTGGGGAGGGTTGTGACATTGACTGCAGCATAATTAGTGTTCGCGGTGACTTTTACTCCTCGCGTACGGCATACGCATTAGTCTGCTAAAATTGCGTAATGGCTGTATTTGTGAGTGCGTAATTTCACTTCCGCACTCGATTGATGGAAAAAAACTGACTACAAAATACAATGTGCCGTTCAATAAACCTACACTCATATTCGGCTTGTGCGATGTAAGATTTATTTTAATGAAAACAGTTTAACGAACAACTTGAACAACTGGGCATTGTTTCAAACATGCTGAAGCGTAACAGCACAGGGTATTTTTTGGTAACCGGTGCATCATCATCACGGCTCAGGGCTTCACTGTGGCGCTGATCCCCTGTTGTTGTATCGGGACAGTATGTCGTGGATTCCGAGATGGGTTCAACTTCACTGCACTTCTCCGTGTTCTCCATGTTGGGTTGCCAGGTAGTGTCTTTCGAATGACCCTTTGAATCATTTTTTTTTTCACGGACTTGTAGAGCAAAGTTGAAAGAAAATAAAGTTGTCTGCCCCGACGCCATGCTGCATGTGTGCTTTGATCAAATTTGGGGACAGTGAGATGCGATGAGAGTGCACAGTTGGCATTTAATTTGTTGCAACATTTCTGTCAATCACTCATTTTATGTTATAATTTTCAGAAACTATCGCTCGCTTGAAAATTAGCGACGTAATTCATAGGCACAGCTGACATGATAACGTGCCTTTGAACTAGGATGCCGATTCTTCAGACCACGCCCAAAAAATCCGAAACTTTCCACACAAAATGAGTGATTGACAGAAAGTGTTGCAACAAATTTAATGTCAAGCGGGCACTCTTCTCGTCTGGTTATCGCTTAAGCTCCGTTGCGGGGGGTGCTTTCGGAAACATTTTACTGTTATCCTTTGCGTATGGAAAACGCATAACAATGGAAAAAATGCGTAGAGGGTCAATTTCAATGTGTAAATACGCATGATTTTTGCGTAAACGCGAACTCTGATAATGATGTGAAAATCACATGTAAATCTTGATTTGCCCAGACAAGAAAGTGGGGTTTCCCATGATGAAATATGTAGCATTGACCGGACCTGATTTTCACAATGAATAGAATAAATATTTGACAAACAAACTTGCTGCTTAGCATGTTGTCATTTTGTAGATAATGTATTGACTGATTGAATGAAATGGCAATGTTAATTGCATTATAATTTCATAAAGCTATGAATTAAGGTACGACAGTAGCAGAAAACTCGTTTCAAATAGGATCAGGAACATTCTGTATGAAAATCAGGAAGCTTAAAAGTTTAGGTAATCCTATTTACACTGAAGCCCTTTTGCCCTTGGAGGCCACAAAGAGTCTATACACTGCTAGATTTTACTATCATTCCTAGAATAATGTAACCCCCTTTGCAGCCAAGACAAGGACAGAATGTGCATTTGATATGGATTTGTATTAGAATTCATCATCAATTATTTTCACCACAGAAAAACTTGCTAAACTTTGACAAAAACATTGACTCATAGTGTCAAAAATGCAATAAAATATTCTTTGATATGCGAAGTAAAAAATATCACCTTCAAAACAGTGAAACCTTTTCAACACATTTCCTGTTTGATTTCAAATCCTTTGTTGGGTGATTATAATGCATCAACTTTGTCACCTCTACATCTATAACATGTAATTATAACTTTAAAAAAATTCAAAATTTGAAGTCTGTTTAATTAAAGGGGTAGGTTGTTTATCAACTCTCATAATCTATAACTATGAACTGATTAACTTGATAAAAATTTCAATAGAAAACAAAAAACTGGTAACATTTAAATACTCAATGTCAGCAGAGCTTATCCGAGAATCAGGGATTGTCAACTTTCCCTTTACAGAAAACTGGCATCCAGTGTTCGATATTTTATACTAACCTCATGCAAAACATGTCAATGTTGTAAATCAACATGTAAAAATGAGAATTAAATGACATGCTCCAGTAAGGTTTTGATTGTTGTTTATCCCTGTCACAATGAAACAATTGGCTTTTCCAGATCAGTGATCATGATGGAGAGACTATAATACTCGATGGCCATAGCTTATTATTACGCGAAAGATGGTTCAGACCAACAGTAGAATGTTGATGCCTCTTCGATAGGAATGACCCTCTGGGTGGTAACACATCCCCTCGATCATGGCTTTCCAACAATTACATTTATGCTTTCGCCTAAAAGTTATCGTAGCCAGAACATTTCAAGCACAACTTCAAACTTAGGCGTTCTTTTATTTGACGTACGATACTATGAAGCACCTTGTTCACCTTATCTGATCACAGTCACCTGTGGTCTATTCCACTCTGCGTCTATATATGCGCCCCGTAGACGTGTGTACATAAGCCTGAGAATAACACACGTCTATATGGGGAGCATATATAGACGCAGAGCGGAATAGGTGATTGTGCATCTGATCAAATAAATCACAATTTGAATTTGAATGTACTGTTTGCCATTCCCGCTAGGCACTACCACAGGCGTGATGTTTTCCGGGTAGTTTCTATAAGTGTAGTTTATACGTTTTGACGTTCTCTGTAGCCTAATCACGGTGATTAGGCTACGGAAGAGAACGTCGAAACGTATAAAATATAATTTCTGGAAACTACCCAGAAAACGTCACGCCTGTGGGCACTACTTAGACATGTTAGAGGCAGGCGAAGATAGGGAACTCACCGATGAATAATTGTGACCCCCCAGTAAGGTCATGATTGAACAAACTTGCTTTGATGTCGGAATGAATATAGCCAGAGTGAGATATGGATATTAAAGTCACGTAACAAATGTAGAAATTCCATGGCAGATTCAAGACAGACCCATGCACTTCTTGGCACTAAGGTCACAGGAAAACAATTACATGTAACCATAACATATCCTATATTGAGATGACCTCTAAAGTCTAGATCTGTGCTTGTATTGTTTACTACTGCAGTCCTCAGCTTGAATGAACATTTTCGAACAGTTCAGCGTTGTAAAATTACTATTAAGACCATTTTGAATACACCAAGTCACAAGATGTCTACCGTAGCTTATAGTTTCAATCGTAGCACACCCAAAACAGCAAACCATTGATTGACTCATAAATATATACCATAGACCCTCCAGAAATTTCTCGAGGGTCTATGATGTAACACAATTGCGTAACATAACATCTACTCACATAGACTGGCGTCGCAAGAGAGGTCCTCACTCAGTGCTGCGCTTCTGGTTGTAGGTGAAAATTACATGAACATTCATGACTTGGTCTCATCATGGTCATCCGCTGTGTCGGGGAGGGGGGGGGGCAATGTCTCGTCCCTTTTCTTCAGTGGCCTAGCGATTGAAAAAAACCGCAACACAACAAACAAAAATGTAAATACAGCAGTAAAGCCGTACTTAGTTTTTCTTGGAATCTGTTTACAATTTTAAGGACTAGTGTTTTGGAATTACGTTTTCTATGAGTACAAGCGGAAGTATTTCAGACAGTCACTAAAAATCCCTGCTAAAAAACCAATCCCAGTATTATTACTAGTGACTACTAGTAATGTGACGGTATGATGCCTTCAGCTCGGGCGTCATCAATATTACCGTCATGAGCACCATCCCTTGGGCGGGCAACAAATCGTGATCTTGCCCTTGCTGGCGTGTGTTATTATTTAATTATGTATTGGGGGATAATTTAATTAGAGTCCAGACTGACAGTCAGCTGTGAGTAATACAACTGCATGGGCACAGGGTGTGTCAGCAAGCTGGATACTGGACAGTTCAACCACAGGCATGATGTTTTCTGGGTAGTTTCTATGAGTGTAGTTTATGCTACGTTCCGACGTACCCTTCCGTAGCCAAATCACGATTAGGTGATTAGGCTACGGAAGAGAACGACGGAACGTAGCATAAACTACACTCATAGAAACTACCCAGAAAACATCACGCCTGTGAGTTCAACATGCTGCAGGGAGTAGAACACAGTTGTATAAACTGAACAAAAATATTGTCAAAATTATCAAAGTTAATACAGCTACCCCCCCCCCCCTGCGGGCAGTGTCACTATCAGGTACTGCCCTGCTACTGCAGTGTCACTATCACTGCATACCTGATCTGTAATAGAGATAACTCTGACAGTGATGTACATGTTAGTTGAAGAAGAGTTTCGGTCAAATGACACTAATGACAGTGAAACATACTTGTTCACAAGATCAGGCCAGAGAGCAACATATGGAAGACCTGCAGGAGACTTTTAAAGTTATCGGGGATTTGGAATTCTGGCATATGAGAATAAAGAAAAAAGATAGGGTCACAGTTTCACATTCTCATCATAAAATAATACCAAAGCAAAACTTTGAACAGTAAAGACTAAATGTAAAAATATTTGACTAAATGAAATTATTTATTTTTCAACCAACCAAATTTGCCATAATTACACTCAAAATTTCAGAGATGAAAACATTCAATTGATGGAATATTTTAACCTTCCAGTATTGTCAATTTAAGTTGAGTAGCACCTAATTCATATTTGTTTTGTACTTTTGAATCAAATTTTGGTAGGTCACCGTGCTAATGTTTTTACAATATGACAGTTAGCCAGACTTCATGATTTGCCCATTCTCTCATGATCGTCATTTTGTGTGCTCTTCGGCAGGAGCGATCGACCTGGCCAGAGTTGGATTAACTCATGTTGGCTTAGACTGATAAATCAAAAAGTTCACTGATGCGTTTAAAATGAATCAATTTAAGAACTTGCCTTAGGAATATGACTTTACACAAACTGCTAATAACAGGTAGTGTTGAACACCTGCGAGCAGAACTGCGTGATACATGTGGATTTTTTCTGCGCGCACATCCTTTACTGATAGATATCCGGGCTTGTGACAGTGGAGGGGCCTTGAAAAGTTTTGATCTTATAGGGGGGATTTGGAATTTTCTAGGGTATTGAGGAGGATCTGAAAAAAATAAGATTTCAATCGCGATTCGATTATTTGTTAAGGCAGCCTAAATTAGTTGATGGCTTCACAAGTCAGTTGCAAAATATGACATACGCCTTCTTTCAGTACTTCGACTTGAAGTAATTGTGCACAACAAACAAAGTACAACTCCTACGTAAAGTATGTAAAATATTCTTATTTCTGACTGAAGATATTTCACAATCTCAAATATGGATATTTTACTTCTGGTGCACATGATAAGTTCACCGAGTGCAGTTGGAGATGAGCGGGTAACTCACGGCCACAGGCGTTATGTGGGCCGGGCAGTTTGTAAAAGTGTAGTTTATGCACAGGGGGCAGATGAAAGTCCCCTGGGGTGGGGAGGAGGTTTTCTTTGTTCAACGGTTTACCTTTAATATTTGATTTTATTAATTTTGACTGTGATATTTCAAATAAAGCTTTCGACTCCAAACTGTCTGACTGTGTTTCCAATTCCTTATCTCCTCTTCAACCAGTGCACATACCACTCTAATTGCTGCGCAAACATTGCCAACTTGTTAATGACTGAGCGTATCAGCGGATTAGCTTATTAAGTCAACACCACAGCCGTCCCACACGTAGTGAAATAAGGATTTTAATGCGTGTGGGACGGCTGTGGTGTTGACTCAATCACTTAATCTGCTGATACCGACAGCGGATTAGCAAGTTGGCAATGTTTTCGGAGCAATTACAGTGGCGTATACACAAGTTGGAGAGGAGATAAGGACTTGTCGGTAATATATAAAGCAGTCAGACGATGTGGAGTCGAAATCTGTATTTGAAATACCACAGTAAAATTAATAAAATTACTTGTAGTAATAAAGAAAGCAGTCAGACGGTTTGGACTTGAACTTTATTTGAAATATCACAGTCAAAATTAATAAAATAAAATAAGGTAAACCGTTGCACAAAGAAACTCCCTCCCACCCCAGGCTGTCAGGGGACTGATTTCTTTCCCCTATGGTTTATGCTACGTTCCGACGTTCTGATACGTAGCCTATAGCACTTACTTAGGTGGCTACGTATCAGTATGTCGGAACGGTAGCATAAACTCACAGCATAAACTACACTTTTACAAACTACCTGATCCACATAACGCCTGTGCTCTGGTCTGGTTCCCTGACCCATTTCCCCGGTAGAGGGCGTGGGGAAATATAGGTTCCCCACGCCCTCTACCGGGAAATGGGTCAGGGAACCAGACTAGCCTGTGCTCACGTCGCATTCATTTACATACGTGCGATGATCACCATGGGAAGCTAGCTTTTCCTTCTTGTTGAGGAAAATCGTCTCCACTATTTGCTTTTGTTGTTTTGGTTTGCTTTTTGTATTTTTCTAATGCGTGACCCATCAAAACGCAGGTGTTACTGACTGTAATCACAGAGTAACAGAGTGGCAACAGCTAGAAGCGGTTACGTAAGCAATCCATGTTTGCCTCGCCTCACGAAGCTTTTGGCTCTCTTTTCCGAAGAGTGCCGACCATGCACCTTCGGTAATTTTCGGATTTTCACCAATGGTTCTACTCCGGAATAAAAAGGACGCGATGCGTTCTACAGACTCAGTACGCCCAAATAATCACGTGATGCCGGTACAAACAAACCCACATGTGTACTAACGCGTATGGAAATACACGTACGTCAAAGCGCGTTTGCGCACATGGCTTTGTTTGTAACGTGGGCGAATCGAATTCCGGGTTTGACCTATTGTTAAGCGAAAGTATGTTCGACAAAGTTTGTGTTGTTGTTGTCGTGTGGTGCTGATCGGAATTGATGTGCTGGCAAAAACGGGAGTGTTTTTTAGCTTCAGGAAAGTGGGTTTTACCGTTTTAAAAATTCCTCTCATATTTTTATGAATATATAATGAGTGTGTTTGACCCAAATTTGAAAGTCTTTTATCGATACTGTCTGGTTTTACTCAATGGTTTACGGTCAGTCATACCGTCTTTTACACGTGCGTCAAGAAAGGACATGTTTATGAAACTGCTGGCGTGTTATGTTTTGATTGGCGTGAAGCAGTGTTTCTGGCCTGAGAGCTCACAAAGTAACTATGGTTGCTACGCGACTGGCACTACGATGCCATCTCGTCGTATGTTTCGCATAATCTCGTGTAATTATCAACCACAAACAAAGCCTCCAAAAAGTTTAACACCTTTGAAGCTCATTTTAATATGAAAAGCCAACAGTCTACCGAGACGACCATGGAACAAAAGGCATGCAAGTGCTGCCACTCTGTGCTGTAATGCATTGCATGAGTAAGCCGGGCGGCTAGCGGCTGGGCATCCGTGTAATCACAGTCGCTCGAGAGCTATTCAGCTCTGGGACTATTCGCCCCATAGACGAGTGTACATACGCGAGTTTCTCGCTTATGTACACTCGTCTATGGGGCGAATAGTCCCAGAGCTGAATAGCTCTCGAGCGACTGTGGTGTAATCGTAAAACTGAGAACTCTGTACACGATGGGTGTGCTTGCACCTGATTGAACACAATATGACATTTTTAATTCCCATTTTCACAATTAAGTATAAATATAGTCAAATCGTTACGATAAGATGAGAGCCGAGCTGGCCAAGCGCTGCAGGCCATGATCAAAACAAAGGAAACGACGAACCTTTAGTGTAACGCTGTTTTATTGGCTGTACCAGTCAGACCCAGGTCAATGGGTGGTACACTCCTTCTGATTGGCCAAAAAAGTTCATCGTCAAGAGCTACAGGTTTTGTTGTCATTTCTGATCACTGATTCTTTGCGGCGCGGCGACGGCAACAGCGTGATCTGAGAGTCTCCACGTTTATCATCAAAGAATCCACCACCTCGTTTAAAAGGTAAGTGAAACGGTCAGATTGAGAACGTGAAAACGATATGTCTTATTCCGCGTTATTCGGGAACTGCTCCTTGCATATGTTTTGCGTCAAAACTCACAATTTTGAAATTTCCGCTTGGAAATCTGCAACAACAGCTAATTCTCGTAACGAGGCATGCGGTTCTGCTGGCCGTGACAGAAATAGTGGTCCATCATACGAAATAAGGGAGCATTCGTTATTTACGGGGAGGGGGGGTTGGTGGAAATCAGGGGGGGGTTGACTTTTACAAAACCGCTTTTTAGGGGGGTCAAATTTTACAATCAATGATTGAAGGGGGGGTCAAATTTTACAAAGGTTTGTATTGAGTTATGGAGAACAAAATTGACTTTGGAATTTCACTGAAATGTTGCTTGTGTAACCGATGTTTCGAGACGGCAGAATAATAACCGACCGAAGCTCAGCCAAATTTATTTCTCTAGCAGGGCCAACAAGTCCGAGACTGGCGTTAACCTCTCTAGAGCAGCAACAAGCATGTATCCTGAGTACAGGTCTGTACGTGTGTTCCTGGCGTATACGGCCTCCACCACAGCCCTGCAACGGTCTGTGGAGATAACTGGGGTCTCTGCAGCGAGATTCAAAATGGGATCTCCATGGGTAAACAACTTGTCGAGTATGTTATGTTTCAGAAAATGAGTGGTTTTGGACGTTAGGAGAAGTCAATCGCATCTTTTCTGGGATTGGTTAGGAGGTAAAGGTAGGCAGGGAAAGGATTTTGCCCCAATAGAGCAGAATTTCGGCCAAAAAGACCGTTTAGTCTTCATTGCGGTCCAGATCCAGGCCGCAGAGACCTCAAGTCTGTTCAAAGACCATTGCAGGGCTTTGGTAGAGGCCATATAATGCTGGGAACACACGTGCACACACCTGTACGCAGGGCTACACAGCAATGGGCATGAAATGAGGACCAACACACAGTCATAATGTAACAAACAACTTCTGTATTACTATATTGTGTCAAATATCGGGGTGTACATAAAAATAGTAAAACCGTACTTCAAAACTATAAATATTACTCCATGGTAACAGTAACCGTACTGATCGACCTCCCGACGGCAGAGTCACACTTTCAGAACAAAAACTCTGTTCAAACCATTTCTAAATGCTTAACAATTCTATGGAAAACAACCGCAGAGGTACCTCAGACTTGACCACGCGGCTGGGAAACACAAATAGTTCACACGCGACTTTAACTAATGTTCGATGATGAGCACAATTGTAAGTCCCGTGTAATGTCTGCACATGAAAGTCGGCGACAACACACGCAATTCACTGCTAAGCAGCGTCCAGTTCAGCTACCACGGGAGCAGCCATCTTAGAAGTTAGATCTTTGTTTACACTCCGGTCGGGACATGCCGAACTAATCTGAAGTCTTCCTCTGCTAACTCCGCACATCGACAAAAGTTCAGTGGAACGATCATAAATAATGTTATCATGACAATCTCAGACATCTGACTGAACTCATAAACGGAATAAAGTTCACAGTTAACACACAATTTGCTGCAGAAAGATCAGCTTTCAACTTGTGGTGATATTATCATCTTAGCGTGCAGTGCGTATATTGCAAATATACGGCACGGCTTTCACTTGTGTGAGCAATGTTCGTTCCATCAACTAAAGTAGAGGATGGCGTAGGGTTTAAATAAACAGTCCGATCCGCATAAAATTCGATCTCTGCCACTCACCGTTTTCTTTACATATCTGCTGACTTGAGTAAGACTCAAAATAGAGAAATATCTGACTTAAAAAAGCACACGCTGACACTCAAACCTTCCAGTGCCAGTGCAGCATGCAACGTAAAACACTCTCTGAAAAGTTCCCGTCTTGGACTCCCTAGGTATACAGTGATAACACACAAGAACTCCCAGGCAAAATAGAAAATACACAGGTCCTCCATACATAATCTATGAGAAGCTATGAATAATTTCTTTTAAATACAAACTAGCTAAATCTGTGTATTTATAGACTCTTGATTATTGATATTAATGTACTTGATAATACTAGGGTAGTTACCAGTGCATGTGTGGGCAAGAAATTTGATTTTGGAATTTCACCGAATTGTTAAGTCACTATCTTGTCAGAGGAAACTATGAATAATTTTTTTCCAATAAAAACTAGTTAAATCTGTGTATTTATGTACGCTTGATTATTGATATTAATTTACTTGATTAGACTAGGGTGGTAACAAGTGGATGTTTGTGCAAGAAATTTGATTTTCGAATGTCACCGAAATGTTGATTCACTATCTTGTCTATATGGAAACTATGAATAATATTTTTCCAATATAAAACTAGGTAAATCTGTATATTTATCAACTCTTGATTATTGATATTAGTGTACTTGATTAGACTAGAGCGATTACAAGTTCATGTGTGTGCAAAAATTTGATTTTGGCATTTCACCAAAAATGTTGATTCTCTAGTATGTGAGGAAACTTTTTCAGCCCGGGGCCCCAGGGTGCGAAGGGTCAATGAATCAAATCTGATGAAATTTTTTTTTCATGGGGGGGGGGGGGTCACATTTTACAATTGATGAATTGAGGGGGGGTCAAATTTTAGAAATCTGATTTGGAGGGGGGGTCGCTTTTTACGTTTCATTTGTCGCTCAAATTCCCACCACCCCCCCCTCCCCGTAAATAACGAATGCTCCCTAATCGAAGCTTCGTGAACGGTCGATGACAGCAATCACATATTAAATATATCTTGATTAACGTGCACATTCGTTCATACCGGTATGTAAAAGGTGCGAACATGTGATACTGGGGCCTTTTATTCTTCATCATGGTTTCGATATAAAAATAGCCGCGTAGGCTAAAAGTGTAATCATGGCCGCCGTTGGCCGCATCCTATCACGCGCACTTGTTTCTGTCCACGACAAATAGAAATACAGTAACATGGTAAAATGCATTCGAGTGGAAGCTTATGAGTCATAAAATCAGACTTTTTACTACAAAATGAATAATATTTTCTTTCGCGTTGTTAAGATAACACTGCGTCACTTTGATATTTTACAATACCTGAAGAAAAGTTCGAAATGCGACGACGCATACACAGCGGGGTGGACGATTATACCATTGCCGGTTCGGCCGTAATCTCGCAAAAAAAAAAAGAAACCTAGTAAACCATGGATGTGTTTCTTTACATATCACTCTACGTGGAAATTTGGCCTCTCTGTCTTTATTTTAGTTGGCAGTGTGAAAAGTTCCCTTGTGAATGTTCATTTTGCAATGTAACATTCTATGGTTTTAAAATTTCCTTCTTTTTCTTCTCCTTTTTTCAACAGCCGAGCATGGAAAACCTACTGAAAAAATCTTACTTTTCAGCGTTTGTCAAATTTAGAATTCCAGACAGATTGGTCACTTTTGGGTCTTTTGTCAGGTGTGTAAATATCATTTGTAGTCTTTTTTCCATACGTCCTTACAATTAACACAAAAATCTAACCCTTATTTCATTATTTTAATTCAATTAGTCACTGAGTAATTCTGTGATCAAATTAAATCTTTATGATAAATTTTGGCATAAAAATAGCATGACAGTTTTATATCAAATTTTAATTTACCTAAAATATTGGTATGCTTAGATTTTACTGTCAATTTATTTTGTTCCAAGCAACTACAGCATGCTTTCATTTACAATAAAATATTTTGTTGTGCATAGTTGTCTTGATATATACATGAAATATCATTAACCATCATTGTATATAATATTCATCTGCAAGCAAATTTGACAGTGAAGAAAACTTGATTATTAACAAGAACTTACCATGATTCAAATTTAGTTTTCAAAATATTCTGAGCATGAGATTTGCAATGCTGAGAATACAAATGAATAAACTTTCTCTATGTGATATCACTATTTACAGTTTGATTTAGTTCTTTTCCTTTTTTATAAAGTAGATGCTAAAAATAGAACAATTACAGAATAAAACCTTTCCATATTCAAAATGTGGCAAATCAATCAGTTTGAAACCGTGTATGGCAAAGGACCCTAAAGTGACCAGTATGGAAACAAAAATTAGCAATTTGCAATGTTGCTGTTGCTGTTGCCATAGCGGCACAGTCAAAACAAATAAGCATAGTCACCTTTCAAAACAAACCTACAGAAGTTCTGAGTAAAGTTACACTCCCCTGAACCCACCACCAGGGATACAACAATTCATGCACTTGACTTGCATCCAGACATCCATACAGCTGTGTCAACTTACACAGGCCTAGGGGGTCTGCTGTCCTCAAGACAAACAGAAATGGTGAGTTTATGGTATTTTATCCATTTATTTACTCATTTTGCTTATTATGATGCCAAACGTATTATGCAGTAAATATTCCCATATTTTCCTATCATTTCATTTATCTCTAATTATAATCTGTTCCGTGTAAAGCTTAGGATGAACATTTTCAATTCTTAAAAATGTTTTGTCAGTAATTCATGCAAAGAGCTTTGTGTTATAAATTCAGGGTGATAATCTGATTTTATTCAAAGTGTTTTAAAATGAAGTGAAGCTAACCTAGCCCTCGATTCATTATTCTTGTTTTGAATGAATAAGGTCATAGAGTTTCAGAAATAATACATCCAAGAAAAGATGAGTTTGATGAATTTTTTAATGGCAGATCTTTTGTTTTTTTGTTTCAGGAAACCTTCAATGAAATGTGAAGTTTCTGTAAGTCTTGAAATTTGTGAGTAAAGATTGAAAGGTTAACATATTGTCCTGAGTTGTTAAGAGAGGATACAAGATATTGCTCAAATTTTATCAGTATTGATATCCACAAAACTGACATTCAGAATTTTTATCCTATAAAATTTATTGCATGTTGGAGCAGCAAAGTAAGAAAAATTAGGAGATACTCTCAAAATTAAATGTCAGAAGTTCAAAGTATTCAGCAATTGGGAATTGGCTAACTTCAACACTGTGCAGAGGACACTTTGAACTTTTGTTTTTTAGTTAACATATCCAAGTTATAGAATCACAGCTGTTCATTGTATCCCAACTTTTTAGTAACTTATCAGCTGCCATATTATAGTTTGGTATGTGCACAAATATAGCAATCAAAATAATGTCATTTCAAAAAGGATGTTACCAGAATTTAATGAAATGAGGACCTAATGTTTTAATGAGCAGTTTAATTGATAAAATTATGATCAATTTTCCCACAAGGGATTTCAGAAAATGTCACAAATATGTGAATGAATGTAAGAATGAATGTTTTAAACCAAGGGACGGAGTAATGGCTACTGTCTGATGCATGGTATCTGATGCACATGCAAAACAGATATGGTATTGCTAAAAATGAGATTAGTTTTACATTTCTGACATATTAGTGAAAAGACAAACACACATCACTATATATACACTCACTGTGCACTGTGAATCAGGTGATATTTATACATACTACCGATGGTAGACAGTAAAAATTGCTTCATTCAGGGTGCACTTCAAAGCCAGTTAACTCAGCCTGATTCTAGAATCTGTTTTGTATCTTTTCCAACATTAGGGGAAGGCTCCATTAACTTTGATGGTACCTGAAACCCGAGTTGCTGCCTGCCAACTCGGGTGACAAACAGAAGACTTTTAATCCCCAAGGTGTTTATTTTCCATTGTTGCGATTATCTAATCGAGCTGGTGCTCTGATAGGAACGTCAGGGCTGTAACGACTCACTCAATACCACGGGCACACACATATGCTTGCACATGGAACTATGTTGACAGGAAAAAGTGAACTGCCCTCTTTTCAATGCAAGTAATCTAGTTTCTTCTTTAATTTAGGCTCTAAACTAAGTTTTAGAAATATGGTGAAACAAAATATCGTTCTTCGTTCATTTTCATTTAAGTTTCCTATTTTCGGACGCTTCACTTCAGTAACGCGCATTGATCATATCTGCAAATGTGATCAGAACAGCATGGAACGTTCTTTCCACGTGGCGAGATTTTTCTTGCACTTGCAAACAACGTAACGAGTGAGTAAGGACTCCAAGAGCTGCGCGTATCCTGTGACATTACATCTCCTATAGAGCGAATTTAAGTCAATGAATTGCTAGCCGGATCCGTCTGTAAACAGTATGGCCATTTGTACATATTATAAGAAAGGAGAAATAGCAGTTGACGAGGCCGGTCGGTGGACGGCACAATTTTCAGTGATTTAATTCGCGGTATTAATTTCACAATAAAACGAATTCGCGAGCTACTATTGATTTTTGGTGATGTTGAATATAATTGAAAGAGAGAGTTAAATTGCAGTGTTCAAGTTTGATAAAATTCCAAATTGACGACACCCAACGTCAACCTGTACGACACCGTGTGTGTACAACACACCTGCAGTCGACTAGTCGATTGTGACACAGTAAGCTTACACACAATGCAATATCGGTCGACCCACAGTCCCTCTATCCATGCATTTCTGCAGTTGTCTTTCCTATTCTGCTCAGTTAACAGACATGATTTCACAGAATATTACACAGAAAACATAATTGGAGGCACTGAATACTAACATTGCAAGAGAAAGGGACGACAAATTTTCCGGTGTGATTCCAGCCGTTGCTTGTGCTACGTCAACACACTCGCAGCGATCAACCCCAGAAATTATCGCACACTATCATCATTTACGAAGGGAGAAGGATCACGAAAAACAAACACCGGTTTCAGGATACAGTCGTAGATAGACGCAGAGAACACTTAAAAGAGCCAAAAACAGCGAAAATTCGAGAAAAGCGTACACACAATCGGGGGGACTGTGGCATGCAGGACAAACCCAAGCTACCCATTATCACTTGACTGCCCCTCGTATCGCGGTTTGGCTGTGCGGTCCAGGTGATTGACACCTTTTACAATAGGCGTTTCCAGACCGGTGGATAGAGGGACTGTGGTCGACCTGAAATTTGACACTGTGATCGACGTAGCGTTTCAAAAGTACGCAAAATGAGACCAAGTAATTTTGTTTGTTTATTTAGATTTGATCTAAAACCTCCGGCAACCAACAGACAAAGTCCTACTCTTACGCAGAAAATCAAAGTTTTCAAGCGTAGACTCCCGCGTAGACTTTTCCTTCCGCTTAACCACGGCCCCTCCACAAAACGCGATGTCGATCTATGATCGACTATGGATGGATTGACGTGGCGTTTAAAAAGTATGAAAAATGAGACTCAGTAACTTTTGGTCGCTTTACATTTGATCAAAAACCTACCCATCAGACATGGCCATACTCTTAAGCAGAAAACAAAAGTTCTGAAGCGTCGACTTTCTCTTCCGCGTTTGAGACTTTCTTCTCTTTCGCGTTTGAGAGAAACAAACGTCGGCTTTATTCGGAAATGGCCGGCTATTGGTGGGCGTAACGTCAGTCCAATGGTAAGCTGCACCCGATGTGAACGTCGGAATAATTCGGGCTGTAGTCGGGAAAGCAAGGATGACCTCGAGAGCGATTCCCAGTACAGTACACGTTCGCAGATCGCGGTACTACAGGCTGATACTAGATAGCAACAAGTTCACCGCGTAAATTGCTAGACTACATATAGCCACATAGGCACTTCTGAAATGTTATCTCCGGCTTGCAAGACAACAAATATCAAAATATTATTATCAAAACCAGAATTTCGGGGCTAGAGAGCGAAACATTGCTGAAAAGTAGCAGGCCAAAATACGGAAGTAGCCGGTCAATTTGGCCGGCATCCGGCTAAAAATGAACACGCGGATTCAAACAGAGAGGCTTGTTGCGATGGACAAGTAGCCTTTGGCTTTTGACCAGAAAAATAAGTGAGTGTTCATTGATAATTCAAAGACTGGATCCGTTGACACAAAAGTTTGCTCGTGACTTTCATTGCATTGCATGCACCTTTCCGCAATATGAGTCTGAACTGAAATTGAAAGAGTACGTTTTAGTAAAAGTCCTGTTTTGTTTATGCTGATTTTCGCTACCGTACTTTCTTTTATAGAGGTATAAACATTCATACAAAAATAGCTTTTCGTATGCAAAATCAGCGTACGTTAATTAACTGCTAGTATTGTTTTAAACAGCATTTTATTTGAAAGGGATCTATAGTACCATCGTTTTTGTAAACTCTTCATGCAATTTTATGAACTAAATGATGACTTCAAAGTAACAGCAAGTGCTGGACGGCACTTTTAACGCTGGTCGGAAATCATGAGTGCCGGACAAGAGCCGTCACGGCGTGGGCCATGCTAAAAGTAGTTCCGGCAGTGTTAATGTTTTGTTTACACTAAAAGATAATCTGTTCGCATATAATGACATAGAGATTAATCCTCTGATAACCAACTCGGGTTACTCGGGTACGTCCAAGTTAATGGAGCGTTCCCCTCATGAAAGATTTTCCTGTCAAGGGTATGATTTCAAAAGCAATCAGAAAGAGATTGAGATTGAGAGTTCAAATAATTCCTCTAACTTTTGAAACTACACAGAACAGGACAGCTGGTAAAACATCTCAATGAAAATAGTCACAATATTACATTTTCAATAATTTCATTATCTATCCATCCATCCATCCATGTCAGTATTTCTCATGGCCATTGTTGATGCGGATTCATGAATCAAGTTAACACATACAATACACCTTTATTTTTACAACTTTTCCACATAAAGAAATAGATATCCTTGTTTTGAAAAGATATTTTGTTAAATGACTGAAAAAAAATAAATTCTTTGTGAATTTATGTTCAGATCATCAAAAATTCAAAACTTCTTTCAAAATCATCACTTATACAGCCATCAGCTGATGTTTTCTGAATTTCATAGTTCATTTTCTCAAATTAATGTCACATAATTTTCACATGTCTGTCACTCTGCAAGCTTCCCTATGTTGACATTTGTATTTTCCTCTGTGAGATTTCTCACTTTGTGACATTAAAAAATATCAAATTGTTCAAAATGTGAACATGTTTTGGAATATGCCAAAGTTGATACCTACACTTTTATTCAAATTTGTTTACTTATCTAATAGTAACAGACAAACACAGTGACAAATGTACTTACTTTTCGTTTGTTCAGTTTTAGGGAGGTATATTACATTTTACTTTTACTGGATGTACAAATTTCATCTTCATAGGAATGGAAAAGTAATTTTGATTCAGCATTTATGTTTGTAAAATATGTTAAAAGAAATGTTTTAATTATCACTGAGATAGAAAAATGCCATTTGGGTTTAACGAATTTAACATTTAATGTTTATAAAATCTCTCACCATGAATCATTTCATTTTCAATTTGATTTTATTCTTCCAAGTAGGAAAAAAATGTAATTACCCTCCCATCCCCAAATTACCTTTCAATCTTTATCACAATTAATATTAATACTCAGGGCCCTGTATTGCCAAATTCTCCCATACTGCTCTCTATTAAGACTTATCAAAATGGTATTATTATACAAGCCATTTGAAAATCTGCATTACTTGTCTGTGATGTGTTGGAGAAGTGTATGTAGACCAATCCCTGAGGTAGTGAAGGAAGCTCAGCTCTGACTATGCATCATACATATATTCAGCATGGAAATATGTTTAGAGAGTCTATTGATTTGAATGGATTTTCTGTGGAAGACTATCCCAGTGGAATACTATCCCAGTGGAATACCATCCCAGTGGAATACTATCCCAGTGGAAGAAGAGCTGAAGGATTGGTTACACCTGAAACGACCAGGACCAATAAGTGTAAGCTGATTGAATGAAACCTGGCTGATGTATGATATTGTCAACTCATCGACAGCCAGATGGAGATTGGATCATGGATACATCAATTGTGTCATGGAAAAGATTTAATAGAGATTTGGTCCATTTAGGAATTAAGAGAAGGATTACCGTGGCAACAGTGTTGTGATTCATTTTCTTTAGGGTAAGGTGGTAAAGACCTTTCCCCAACGGTGGGTCAAGTGCTGGTAACCTCTGACCCCATAAATATGTGTTACTTTTTACAGAAACAGTGAACCATGATGTCATTGGAATCTAATGGCTATTCAGATGATAAGTCATGATTTGAGAACCAATGGGTACGTGGTAAAGATCTACCCCAACGGTGGGTCAAGTGCTGGTAACCTTTGACCCCATTAATATCTGTGTAAATATTGAAATGCATGGTGTGCTATAAATACTTCCTGGAGATCTGTTTTTGTGAATGTTCATGATCATGGAATTTCAGCTCTCTTTCTTTGGACATTGAAAGGGTGAGTAAACACCCTATTGCTGGTCAGAGCCTTGGTCAAATCCTACCTCCCTGCCTTCAGAATATTTCAATGTTTGGCACGAAGGAAGGGTTGGGTAGCCCGCTCCCAGCACAAATTTTGAAACTTTTATATAGGAATAAAGAGAGTGCCATCAAATAAATTTACATAATATATTATTATATAATAAATCATATTATTTCATTGAAATTGTTAATTTATTGTTAGAGTTTATTTATTTAGTGTTTGATTATTTCATGAAAGGAATAAATTTCTCTTATGAATATGAACACAAAGTTGTGTCTTCTTTGGAATTTGTTTTAAAAATAATGCCTTTCTGTCATGCAAATGAGAAAAAACTTATGGTGGTTGCTTGTGTGGTGGAGGAGCCCTAAGTGTAAGCTTATTAGTCCCCAAGACGAAGTCCAGGGGGACTTATGGTTTAGGTTCCGTTGGTCTGTCCGTCTACGCAGATATCTCAGACATGTCTGGGCCAATGCCTTTCAAATTTGGTACAAGGATAATACACTATGGCACACATATGCATGCTCATTGTTTTTGGTGTGACACGCATAATTAGTGCTAATTTACATAATTTATGATCTTTGGAAATAGCTCTAAGAGACTGCACAAAGTTTGATGACACTTTGTACACATATTGGTCATACACAACCCTAATAGCACACAAAGACATTTCTCAATATTATGTCCATTAATTGCTAATTTGCATATTGTTTTGAATTTTCATAATTCTGCTTATATTTCAAAAAATTCTGACTCAAATTTGATGAAACATTTTACAGATGTATACATACCAGAGCTGTAACTTTGAGTGAAGGCATTTATCAGGATCATGTCAATTAATAGCTAATTTGCATATTTGATGCAAATTAGCTATTAATTGCTATTTCTTCGGCTCAGGCATCATCAATATTACTGTCATGAGCACCATCCCTTGGGTGGGCAACTAATCGTGATCTTGCCCTTGCTGGCATGTGTTATTATTTAAATAATGACGTTTATCAGCATCATGTTAATTTATTTCTAATTTGCATATTTAATGAAGTTTCCAAATTAGGGTGATACATCCAGAAATCCTGCAACAAATTTTATGAAACATGGTACAGATGTTGATCTTTCAGGAGTGTAAAGTGAATAGTGACATCCTGTTGATAAATTATCTATTGACTTAATTTTTAATGACTTTTTTGTGATTAGGGTGGTAGCCCACATTGGCTGAACAGGAAACAATTTAATGAGAGATCTATATTCTGATTGACTGCACTAAATCTGTGATGACACTTGCCATAGATGTTGATCATACAAAGATATACCAGTCAAGAAATGCGTTTTAATTTTAGCAGTATCAATAACTAATTGTAGAAGTCTCTTCTTTACTGAACATGAGGACATTTTTATTCACATCTGGCATGCTGACTTTTTTTATGTCAAGAGCCATTACTCAGACATGCCTGGACCGGTTTCTTGCATATTAGTTGAATTTTGACATTTAAAAAGCCAGGGCATGACATACCTAATTCTGTCCAACTTGGTAAAAGGACATAACCGTATGCCATTTATACTATTACTGATGTCTACTTGTTTACAATCCAATCCAATATGGGCATCAGTCACAGACATGGCTTTGGTACCCGCATCCCTTTCTTCGTGTGCATCATATTGACTCCAATTTTTAGTCACTTCTAGTCACAAATTCCCAATTACAAGGGGGACTATGTCATTGTCAATGACTTGTTAGTTCCAGAGACCAGCTCTGGAACTGTTAGTTTTTGCTCACTTTCCTTCTTTCTTTCTTTCTTTCTTTCTCTATTTCCGGTATTACTACCATAGAACATGCTATACACAAATTTTACCTTAATTACGTGTCATCGCTCAGCTCGGACGGGTTTCACGGGCATTTCTTGTTTGTTTTTTATTTATTTTTATTTTGCATTGCACAAATATCATATTGCGTTCAGCTATAAGAAAAAGTTCCCAAAACAAAGGCACTAGACCTGTCAGCTTTTAAAGCTCCATAAGCTGTATCTTTTGGCTATTTCTTTTCAGAACTTTTGTTCTGTGGTTTCCCTACACTTTCTGCATTGAATCCCTAAACTGTAATTTAATGCCAAGTATTTAGCATATCAACACAACCTGTATGAGTATCATCTCCACTGTTATTGTTGAAAATTGTATTCAAGTCCGGACTAGAATTCATTTGTAAACAATAAACAATGGTCACTACACATTTACAAGCTATGTTGACAAAAAGAATACTTGAAATTTCAGCATGACAAATGGATTAGGGTCAGACACGGTGGTTTATTATATAAGCAGAATACTGAAAAACTTGCCACAAATTACAGCTTATGTCCCTTTAGGTATATGTTCATATATTCTGGATACATTTTCTGACGAAAGAGAACACTTTAATCTCGATAAAAGGCTGTATCATATTCTGGGTACATTTTGTGACGAAAGAGTTCACTTTCATATCGATAAAAAGGCTAGAAATCAGGTCAATTTTATGAAGTTTGTTGCTTAGGAATGTATGTTAAAGAAAATGTAATTAAGCACAATTGTAATACAATTATTGCTGAGCAGATGATGCTTTTCTCTTAAAAGTGACCCATGGCAACTTTCTCTCCAAAAACCTTTTCACCAGTCCGATTGATGTCAAGTTGGACCGTTAGTGGAATGAAAGACTTTAGAAAGACTGAAACACCGCTGGGAACTTCAAAGCTACTAAGCGTACAATTTTAAGGACTTTTAGATTGGCTCTAGTAGAATTCTGAACAGAAATCGGCAAAATTTGGTGATAATTTTCAAAAAAATGCTGCCAAAATTTTCATGTTGAGGGCACACTTTACTCTGCTTGGTGCTGAGTCAGGTGCTGAGCCACGAGCCCAGTCAATCAAACTAGAAGTATCACTTCTGGCTGATTTGGACCATACCTACATGTTTTAATGGGTTAAATAATAAACGGGGCCGCACTCACACCTACAGAAAAGTACAAAAAGCAGTATTTCCTGGACATTCATGTTGTGATCATAAAAGAACTAGCAGGATGCCATTTACATGAATGCACAGCACACAGTGGTCAACATTTTGTTGTAGTAATCTTTATTTTCTTTGTCACATGATTAGTTTTTGAAAATGGCGGGAAATCTAAAATGATGTTTAACATTTCAATTTACATGCCACTTTCAACACTTACGACAGTGTTACACACTTATTCAGTCTTTAATGGGTCTTATTCAAAGAGAACTCTTAGAAAACGGGATATTTTGAGATCAGTCTATTACCATTTGCAGCTACAGGGGCTTTAACAACAAGATAGTTTCTCTAAAATCAGAAATAATCTAGAGACTTGGAGACTCGGTTCAAGTCTGTGATTTAGAATGTGCTCACGTGGTTCTCAATAGTGCATTCGATCTTAATTTTGTCGCATTTTGGCGATATGTGTTCCAACTCATGATCAGATATTTCATAGCAAATAATTTTCATACCAAATTTCATAGCAATAGAAAAGTGCTTCTTTGGAAGATTCAAATATAACTTCAAAGTCATTACATTGCGATTTTGTCGTAATTTCCAGTAATCAATTTGCAAACATCCCAAGGGGACTGTAAACAAAATATCATTGCAAGTTTGATGTGTTATGATATTTTTGTAAAAACATGACAGAAGTTAAAGAAATTTCAGACAACAAAAGGACACAAAAGTAAAAATTAGCTAAACAGCGTCAGCATCACTTGATTCGAGTGGATGATGAGCAGAATATCAACAAAAATTCAAATAAGTGACTGGCTGATATAGCTATGCTGTTAGTGTTTGCTTTAATCAATATTATTATTTTATAAGGTAATGAACTTTGCGCTAAAAAAGCAGCAATTTACACTTTCTCATGCCAAATAATAATAGGGCTGGGATTATTACTGTAAGATTAATGAGGATACTGTGGAAAAGATACACAATGAGTTTAAAAGTGTAAGGCCAATTGTATCAGAAGAAAGAATGCTTTGATATAACATGAGAAATTTACTTATGCAAATTCCATCATCATTTAAACAATGTGGAAAGAAGTAATCCCTGGAAATTTACTAGCCAAATTTGATTTCCATTGGATGAACAATTTGAAGGAAACAACCATATGAATAAAATTTAGTGGAAAAAGAGAAAATTCTAAAACCGAAATATTTTATTGGCTGAACAATTTCAAGAAAACAACCATATTGGATGAAAAATTTAAAGGAAACAAATATATAATAAAATTGAGTGGAAAAAAATTCTAAAACTTAAATATTTTAGGTAGTTTGGTAGAAACAAGAGGTTTGGTAGAAAAAATTCTTGATTAAAATGACAAAAATTGCTGTAACAATACAAATTTACATATTTCATCATATTTCATCACATTTTGAACAAATCCGAAGGAATTCATCCCTAGGGACCTGTATATTATATGTTACAGCTGTCAGACCAACCATTTATAAAGAAGATTTTTGCCTAAAATTAGCCTCCAAAATATAAATTTGCATATTTCATCACAATCTGAAGGAATTCATCACTGTGGACCTGTACATTAAATATTAGAGCTGTCCGACAACCATTAATAAATATTTTTGCCCAAAATTAGCTGCCAAAATATAAATTTGCATGATAAGCTCTAAGCTGACAGTGAAGCTTTAAAAGCTGGGGTACTCTGATTTGCATGATTTGAGACTGCAGATGAAGCTTGGCGTCTTTATCATTGTAGATAAATTCTTAGATTTGTTAGGTGATTCCTGAAAATATACCTTCAAGCATGTTCTAATTTTTGAGTTGTTTTGAAACTCATGCTTGGTTGAGAGATGAGTTTAATTGAGAGAAGAGATAGCAAATCAGCAAACTTTTCAAAATACAGCATAGCTTGCCAAACAGAACAATGATAAAAATCTGATGTATGAAACAAAAAAGTATTTATTTTTCCAAACTTTACATGATATCATTTCAATGAAGGATGACTTCCACTATTCATTATTGACTACCCACACTTTGATATTTGTCAGACCTCCTGAACTTGATTTCTGTGTTTTTTTAATTTCCATGCTCTCACTCAAAGTCAAAATATACTTTCTCTACATACTGTGAAAAGTCAATTTCTGTATTTATAGCGAATAAAGGATCAAGTAGCCAATCTGATATGGTATGATGAGATACACAGGGACTTGGACAATTTCCATATTTGGTTAACATAGAAAATTTTAAAATACTGAATATTTATACCTAAGGACATGATATACAGTGTCATGTGATATCTGTGTTGAATATGACATGTACAATTGGTAAAAGACACATGAGGATGAATAATATTATAAAATACAATTTACTAGAACAGTTACTGCTGGTACTTTGTTGGTAATCTTAAACTGACATACCATGGAGGATAATAACTCTGGTTGAGAATAGCCATTATCTATGAGTACAAAAGATAGCCTTTCTTGATATCATCACTGTAATTATGCAAGAATTTGCAGTTTGAAATCTCTCTCTGAAAATTTAGATGACCAATGTTTAATTTCTTAACAGTAACTCATCAAGTATTTATAAAATGATAATTAATCATACTCACACAGATTTATAAATAATGGTGTTCATATGCAAGCAGCTTCAAGGTCAAAAGTACAGGTCAATTAAAGGTTACATGTACCTGTTGCATGACTACAGAGCTACTTTGTTTCATTTCAAAAAAATTCACCAACTAATGCTTCTTTGTGTAATCATAATTGTACTTTGTTTGTTTTGAAAATCATTATCCAATACAATAGACTGATGATTTTTATGATGAATGAATAAATCCATGAAGGATTTACACAGTGTTATTGATATGTAGATCTTTGTTTCATTGAATATTTGCAACAAACTGAATGGATGCTGTTTTTCAGACACTGACAAGGCTTAATGATGTGTCATCAATAGATACATTGATCAGAGGATCTGGGTGAACAGTACTGAGTGTGACAGGAGTTACAGGGAGATGATGGATTTCAAGACAAAAATCAACATGGTTACAATGGCAAGTCCAGCTGTATTGTAATATTCAGTCTGAGACAAAGAAGAATTTTGCAAGGTGTTCCATTCCAGATTGGCCTATCAATGTTTGATGTGAAATGTCCAGTATCAGGTCTGATCTACCATCCATAACACCGAGTCCATGGTAAAACATCACTGTATACAGAATTTATCATTCTTAAAACCATCATTGTCTCTGAAAGTAATGTGTTGCTGTCCCTTTGATACATTCTAGTTTTCACTCTGTACAGTTTTCAACCATCTCTGAAAAATAAGAATAAGAACTAGTTATTGGATTCACTTTCAGGGAAATGTTTGACACATCAAATGCTTCCATCATATTGGCTATTACTAGTCTCCCCAACATTACTTAGTTGCATTGAGTTGAGGAATAAATGGCTGTTGTAACCAGGTTGACAATGATATTGTCAACCACTTGCCAACATGGCAGTGTGTTGAGGCAATCTTCTGCTGATGTGCAGAGTTGAATAAGCTGTTTCTCTGATTGGCCCATTGTCACTATTCACATCGACTTAGGGAGGCTATTTGTATTGTTTTAATTATATTGGTAAGATTCAGCTATCCAATTGGGATAAGAGCTTATTCAATGCTGCACATTAGCCCGCAATCTTGGTATTCAAATCATTGGATGGATCATGTATGAGAGAATGAGGAAGAGTGCTATTAATCTGAGATGCCACTGTGTTCACCACAAAGCACTGAATTAACTCATTCATAGCAGCAGGACAGATATATATGGTTTCATGAATAATAATGATGTATTGTTGTGCAATATTTCTATAATTTGCTGGTGTTGGGGAGTCACTAGTACATTGCTAGCAGTGCAAGAAACCCATTCAGAAAAGTCAAAATTCAAGCCAACATAATACACTGCTATATTAGTGAAGTACATGATAGTACACTGCCATTAAGTTCAGGCATAGAAATCTGGGTAAATACACCACCACCATAGTGGTTAAAACGTGACATGTGTGTTTTTCTGACAGAGGTGTACATTGGGTCACTGCAGTCATTTCACAATCACTACCTTATATCAGATATCCACTTTGATAAACTGATGCTACTGAAATGTTAAGCTCCGGCTTATTATCTTCAC
Organism: Ptychodera flava; assembly: GCF_041260155.1. Taxonomy (NCBI): domain Eukaryota; kingdom Metazoa; phylum Hemichordata; class Enteropneusta; family Ptychoderidae; genus Ptychodera; species Ptychodera flava. Next base: position 40,196,303 of record NC_091943.1, on the reverse strand, counting down.
TGCACATTTACTCTGACCATACAAATTATGGATAAAATGACATGAAAGTACATGGGTATTATTATTACAGTAAAGCAATTGATGGTAGTTGTGATGGATGGACTCGGGACACTATGTTGTCTGTCCCAGAAGTGAGTGAGAACTGCAACTGTTTATTTCTCAAAGTGAACATAGAGGGCGGTATTACGGAAATAGCAATGCACAAGTATTTAGGTACATACATTACAGGAGTGACACCCTTTAGTTTCATGTTGCTGTGGTTACTGTTGCCATGGTATGAGTCTTTATCTTTTAAGCTGCATTGATTATATCTTCATTTGTAATGAAGAGCACTCTATACAATAGTCCTCCAGCCTGTTTGTCACTTTAATATTCTCACAGAAATCATGTCCTCTCATAACTCTGAATCACAGTTGTTACCTGTAGCTGGTTTACATTCACATCCTATGAATCCATTATGACCAAGACTTTCTAATAAATCCAGGATGTACTTCAAATTGATTTTCACCAGCACTGTCTGGTTCACCTCTGTCAGGTACTTGAGATATGTATGTGTCCTGTAAATAAACATTTAATGTAATCTTTCTTGTCATCTGTTGTACCCAGAGGATGAAGGAGATCCATTGATTGAGGCAATGTATCATCAGACTTGGATTCACAATGTCACTGTGAGGTTGCCTTTTCAATTCTGTACAATTCAAGTTTTGTTCTCCATCAATCTGCATGTACAATATTGCAAGTAGTGCTAATTACTTTGACTGTCTGCTCTTTGTACTTTTTCAAGAATAATTTCTAGCAAATTGCACTGCCACGACAATCATATTCTGATGCACCATGGGAAGAAGTCTGAGTCAAGTTCTGTCTGTACAATCATGAACATTGCATAAATCTTCATATGAATTATAAATCTATGCAGTAATGAAGAAAATTGGCACAAAGTTTACTGTGCTCTCAGATGGGAATTTCCCCCTTCTTAGGCTCCGTAACTTGCATTAATCACCATCATACAGTATCTCTGTCCAATGTCATTATTTTCTGAAGGGTTAAAGCAGTGACTGTGAAATGAATCACTTACTGATTCCATGCCAACAACAATAACTACAAAACAGAAACATGGCAACTCCACATACGGAGAATTGTTGCAATTTGAAATCATGTAACTGACAAGTCGCTTGCTTCACTGCACATCACATGAATTGTGCTATAGGGCCAATACGGTGAATGAACAAAGATTTAACAGTAGACTATACTATCAATGGGTAGAGATATACGGATACTAAAGTGTACAGGATCAATAGAAATTATAAAGCCATGATTTCCCATCAGAGAATAAAATGGACAAATTTAAGCATTCAGCACAACATCAAAGTATCAAAAATATCTATTTTTAAAGATATGTGTTTAACAGATGAAACCTTGAGGAAGATAGCTTGCAAATAGAAAGTGTTTCAATCAAATATTATTCTTCAATAATATCTGATCTTGTCAATATTGTATGAACTCAGCATAAACTATTGAGAATGAAATGAATTTTACATACAAATGATAGGTAGATATTCTCTAAATGAAATGAATATTACATACCAATGACAGGTAGATATTCTCTAAATGAAATGAATATTACATACCAATGACAGGTAGATATTCTCTAAATGAAATGAATATTACATACCAATCACAGATAGATATTCTCTCATCAAAGCAGTGAGATTACCAGCCATCTATTGGGCATAATACAATTCCTGTCAAGAGAAAATTCATAAATACATTATTCATGTGCCATAACAAATATTTTCCAAAAAAATCATAGTCTTGTTATTATTCATATTCTGATACCGGTATAGTCTTTATTCAATCACTGATAGAATACAGAATATCTACAGACCTTCAAATTCATTTTGTAATTGTTTTGCAATTTCACACTAACAAATTTGTGATCTTCAAAAGTTCATTGTTATTCAGAGGTGCAGGTTATGCAAGTGTAGCTGACATTTTCAAGAACAGTTTCTACTGTTGCTTATTGGTCTTGTACTCATTTCTACCAAAGACCTAAACTATCTGAAGTTTAAGATGCAGTGCAACTTTATAGGTGAATAAGTCAGACCAAAGACATCTGCTAGGCAGGGCAGAGAGGGAGCCCCAAGTCTTCATGACAACCAAAACCTTGAAAAGCAAAAATTTAAAAAAAATACTACTAATTCTCAGAAGTTCCTCCCTGACAATTGATTTGACTTAAAGGGTCAGTAACTCAATTTTGATGACTTTTTTGCAAGTTTCATTTTTTACATCAACTACATGTACAGTGTCTTGTTCTTCTCACCAAAGCATGGTACATGTGTAAACTGTATTGTTATTGTTGACAAGTGAATTCTGGTCCATGCTAGAATTCAAATGTAAACAACAACATTACATTGTATATTGACAAGTAAAATAGTGGATGTTTCAACATGCTTTGGGGAGTAGAGCAAGAACTTGTAATTGACATACAAAACAAAATGGAGAAAAATTATCAAAATATACAGCCACAGTCACTTTAAAGAGAGAAACCTATGTGTAAGGCAAGGCGTACCAAGATAGATCCACTGTATCTGTCTGTATAAGAAGTGTACAGTGTGGTGTGTGCAAGCTTTCAGGCAGAAACTATGGTTGAAGTTTAAAAAGAAAATGAATAAGGATAATCAAAAGTTAAAGCTACTGGCATTACAAAATAATGCTGATCCATGTATTTCATGCCACCAATAAAATTACAAATAAAATCTTACAGAAATTGTCTCTAGGAATCACACAGTAGTATCAACTTTTCTTTACCACTTAAAACAAAATGATAAGTCAGAAGTATGGCCAAAACCAATGACAAGGAAAGCAAGAGTTGAATGAATTGATATACTGTAGTGTCTTATAATCAATTTACACTTTAGTTTGTTGCCATAGAGATTGGGGGGGGGGGCGGGCTGGGGGGCTTGCACCGGCTATTTTGCTAAGAATTACTTGGAGTGCCAGGTAGCTTTTTCTGGTGTGGTTTTCAGTTTTTTACCATTCATTTTACAATTTTTCAATTCATTTTACAATTCATTTAATACAATAGAGGTGCAATTGTTAATTGAGTGTTTGTCTTTCCAAACACTCAAATCACACAGACACACATATCATGCAGTAGTGGTGGTGAGGTCATTCCTTTCAAAAGCCTTGCCATCAAAATAGTTCAGGAGAATTACATGAAGGGCATCAGCTGGGCATGTCAGCAAATATTTGTCTATGAGTGCATTCCTTCACCAATGTACCGGTAGAGTTCATTCAAGTTTTTGACTGGCTGTGTTTTAATACCATTCATCATACAATCATTCTGTTCTGCATTAGGGGTTAAAGTCTGCATTGATGTACACAGAGTAAAATCATGATAGTTTTGAAACTTTAAAGTCAAAGCAGCTTTGTCATTACATGAAGCACTTTTATCAGATGAGAATGGTCCAATTTCTGAACATTTCTTGTTTTTTTTGTCACAGACATGCCATAGATGTTCAAAACTAACGAGGAAAAAACCATAAACTTGGTCAGAACTGTATATTTCATAAAATATCTGAAACCTTATCATGACAATTGTCAACCAATAAAAGTTCCATACCATTTATTATGTGTTCATTTTTCAATCATAGCCAGAAATAAACTTGCCTAACAGGCAGAATTTTAAGGAAGTTCTTCTCTGATACTTTGTAGACTGCTAACACTGAAGGATAAGATCTTGAAGCAGACACAAAATGACATCATTCTCTAAAATCAGTGGATCCAGTTACATTTATACAATGTCATACAATTGCTTGAGTTTGGTATTGTCTTTGACTTTTTCATTCACCCACGGTGAATTTGCCAGATGATAACAAGGATTACCGTCAACCTACCTGGAAAATCATTACCAGGTAATTTCCATGGACAGCCAATCTCCAGGCAGCCCTTCACCATTCCATGTCAGCTGATGACTCTCCCTGCTCAGAAATTTCTGCATTTCAATCTTAGTCAGCAAGGTGAATTCCATCCACTAGGCTGTCTTGCTGTCTTCTGATTCAGACAAAAGATGCAATGAGTGCAAGTTTCCATAAAATTTTCCACTCTTCCATAAATTCTTTGACCTGCAAACAAAGAAAATACAGCTTCATAATCACAATTATGCAATATCTAAGGCTTGACCTTGCATATAAAGGTATTAAATGCATTAATTTGCACACTCTAGCCTGGTTCTCCAATTTTCAGAAACACAACTTATAGCACCTTGAACAAAAACTACTCATGGGAAGTACATTTCAAAACCAAACGTGCAAACGTGTCATCTAAAATTGTCTAGGATTGTGCTAACTGGTTAAATATCAAAATCTGTGACAGCATGAATCAAGTCTACTTTCATATATAATGAGAACAGATATTAGACATCAAGAAAAAACTTTTTGATTGTAAAAGAGTGTTTCTACATTCTCAGGTTACATAACAACTTTACCTTTTCATTGTCATCTCATAGAGGACCAAATCCTGATGACACCACAATACGATTATTAATATGCAAAAATAAATATTTGTCCAAAATTTTGATATGAATTTGGTACTCTAAAAGGAATGTTTTAATTGGTACACTGTCGTCAGTGATATTGTTGTTGAGACTAGAAAAGTACATGTCAAATGATCTGCCCATAAGTTAGAAGTACATAAAGACAGGTGCATGAAAACAAAATATGTTTGAATTTCTGTCAGTAGCAATCAATGTGTCACACTCAATTATATCATACCAGTATATTGATGGTGCAAATACTGCGATCTGATTGATCGAGACGCAAAAAGAACCATGGTATATTGGTGATATACCACGGCTAGCAAACGTATGAGCTCTAAGCTTGAGCAAAAATCCACTTGTGATGTTCCATGCCAGAATTTCAATATACTGTCATGATATAATAGCAATAAATCACACCCAGAGACAGTATACAACTCAATTTTGACCAGTTCACGACATATACCGGTATGCACTCGCTATCGCTTGTGCATATATGTCGTGAACTGGTCAAATCTCGTACTGTCGCTGGGTGTGCTTTATTGCTTAATAAATAAATCTATGACTGTGTCCAGCACTATCACTATAAGTTACAGCTTTGCCATAGAAAACAAAACATGGGCCAATAAAACTATTTGATGACAGAACGGTAAGAAACACCAAATCTCAGCGATGCAAAAACACACATATTGTATTTTTCAACTCTTTCGTTGTTTCTAGAAACTTGATTTTTCTGAACAAAAGCAACCTGATGAAGGGCAGGATGACCGAATACGACTTTTATGAAAACACTTGCCCCAAATGTAACATTCATCTGTTGTAACAATTATGACCACAGCACAATTGTCTTGTACAATTCTAATGATATTACGCTCAGGAACACTTTTAGACACACTGGTAGGATGTGACAGTATGCTGATGACACATCAACTTTAAATCATTTTTATAAAGTCATGCCAAAATGTTATTTAATGTGGAGTAATAAAATCTGTGGACATTTTGCAGAATGCAGAGCCATTCAATGATTTTGTGCTTTGTTCATATGTTTTTGAGTCTTGTAGAATTTATGAAGATCTTTGATTATCACCTTAAATACTCATGAATACACTTTGCATACATAAATATCACTGTGTTGCACTTGAAGCATTATTAGACATATCTGATTGATGCATGGCACATTCCAGATACTGACCTTGTCCTGGAAAGATCTTCATTCTTGTGGAAAAGTTCTTCCACTCCATCTTTGATATTAGGTGTAATTTTTCAGTATACATGATGAAATCTATTCCTTTACACCACTCTTTGCCTTTTGATTCCTGCAAAAGAAATGAGACTTTATTCAATTTGGGAAAGACTAGTCTGCAATCACAACAGATTCATTTATTCATCATTCATTCTTCTATAAATCACAGATCTGTTTCAACTGAGCAGAAAACCTTTGTATATGTCAGTTTATCACTTTGTCATAGAAAAATGACTGGGACCATTCTGAAGTTGCTGTTCCAAGGGGCTGTAGATAATTAAAATATGCACATGGTAACTGCAACTTCTGTGTTTAGGGAGGGGCTAAGGCTGTATTTTGATTACAAACATGGGGCCCGGGGGCACCAATGTCCTGTGTACCTCCTTAGTGTTTATTATTTGCCATAAATGTGAAATTGTCAAAAAGTCAAATTTTTTGGACATAAATGAAAGTTATTTGAACTGGTTGGTTACTGCTCCAGCATAAGTTCAAGCGTGGAATCTAAATATCAACATCTTTGATACAGTGTTTAAACTCATGCAAAATCGCTACTGGCCAAGCGGGCCAGTAACTTATAAATTCACTGGCCCGAAAGGAAATCAACTGGTCCTGGGCATAATACGGAATTTTTATTTGAAGGAAATACAGGGCCCTGCTGTAGGTGGCTCAATATTCAAATACCTGTACATCTTTCTCGCTACTGATATTCACCCACGAGGCGAGGTTCATCAAAACGATGCTGCCATTTTGACTAAACGAAATCTCGAACCTACCCCAACGTGACCCCAACGCGTAACAAATGGAAGATGTTGAGTAGCGCCATCTATCTCGTAAGTCGCGAGAAATGCGTAGCTGTAAGGCTTTCGCTAAGTAATTTCACCGTTCGATCTTTTGAGATTTTACCTGCCAATTTTTTCCTAAATTTTGATTTTCCTAAATTTTGATTACTTGAGAATTTAACAGAATAGGGTAAGAGTATTAAAAATTGCTGACCCCCTTCTTTATTTAGAGCAGGACACTCGGGTCTGCTTCTTTCACAACTTACTGGCCCGGCATGAAAACAGCTGGTCTGGGCTAGCGGGTTAGCGTGATTTCGAACGCTGCTTTGATATGTGTGAAAGTGAATTAAGAATAAGAGATGGGACTCAATAGGATCAACAATATCTAAAACGGGAAATAGTGAACTTATATAATGCAGAAGGGGAGAAAAATTTAGCCACAAACTATTGTACCATAATGGACAATGCCTAATCTAAACCAAATTGAATTTAGCATGATGATTTTTTAAATGCTACAAAAGTTTATCAAAACTTTAATTGTTTCCGAAGTTCGTTTCGTAGTGTAGCCACAGGTCTATGAATAGGGGTCCCCCCCAACGGTATTTATTAAGCATGGATCACCAAACTTCATCTTAATGAAATTTTTGTTTATCGACACCACTATTGTTTTTTGTTTTATGTCATTTTCAAATTGCAATTAGCATGATGATATTTTAAATGCTACAAAAGTTTATCAAAACTTCAATTATTTCAATTTCAATTTCAATTATACTTTGAGGTATTCATAGTATTAGAGTCCACTACATTCAAGCATAGTGATGTTGACAATTACATGCATGCCAGTGCACAATTTCAAGTAGCCACAAGGAAATTCTGATGGTCTTTTAGTGGAAATATATGTAACAACAGTGAAACAACAACATTACTTATTGTGACCGAGCTAAAGTGCAATCTTAGATCATGTATGATCACGCCAAATTGCCATGTCGGATCATGCCATGATTCTGAAATACACGTACATCCTAAGTAAATCAATCAACATATAAGCACACACTGTGTTTAGCGATCAAAGTCAACAATGATGTCAAAATCAACACACAACTGACGAAATTACCTAAAATAAGCAGCAGAAAATTCAAAAGTTATCGCTGTGTAAAAAGGACTGCCACATCCTCAACAGCAAAAACGACGCCAACTAGTTATAAGCGCATACTAAGCGTGGCCTCGCTCTGACTCAGCTGTATACTATGGGCCGATGGATTGTCTTCCTCGGTAGAACTGATATGCTACCGCAAAAGAAATGGATTCGCCAGTACAGGGTGAGTACCTTGTACGGAGGCCATCATTCTTCAGTCGATCAAGGAGCCTTTCATTTTCATTCAGCCAACAAGCTATCTCTATGGTAACCAGCATCAGCTAAGATTGACTAAGACATCCTCTCTGCAAAATTTAAAGCATTCAATTAGTGGCTGTGAAATGCTCTCTTTATCAGTTATCAGTTCTGTTGTTTTATTGACACAAAGAATGGTTGCTATCTTCAAACACATTCATTTGAATCGTGTCTAGATACATGAATCTTGTTTGATGGCTGCATTTGCTTTGAATATCAATCACTCTCAATGGACTCACATAGATATTGATACCATTCTACAAGTAAATGTACAACAATGAATGTTTCTCATACAGGAAAAAAATGAAGGGACATTTTGAGTTGAGTGGTAATATTTTCTGTAATTTTGCAATTTTGAGTGATGGCATCGTTAAACTCATAGGATTGTGAAGTTTTTCATTTCATTAAAAAACATCAATTTAAGGAAAGAGAATCAATTCTTTGCACTTTTGGAGAAATAAAACCCTTCAAAGGTCGAGCACAATTCTACCTAAAAGATGACATCTATGTCAGGGGTTGAAAAGCAGTTTGCAAAAATATTGCAAAACCACACAGATATAGGTTACCTGTCCATGGTAGTTAAGCCCTCCAAATTGTCACTGAACAGGGCGCCCTCTCTGGCACTGACATCCACATTAATAGAGGTGCCACTGAAGAACATTCTCAGCAATACTAGTGATACAGAAACAGTGTCTTTGTTCAACCTGAAAATGACATATATGAGATTAATTCTTACTGACTCTGTGAAACCTTGTATAGAACAATCCTGCATGAATTTATTTAATCATATATTTCTATAATTTCTGAAGATCTTTTAATCAAAGGCAATTCAAAAGGTTTGACAATGAGACATCGAAATGTGGTTGACATGTACTGAAATAAGTATTTTGGGAAAACATCTGAAATCAAATAGGGCGATAAAATTCTTTGGCCCAAGTAAATAGCAACAGTGTTGAATGTAATGCAGATAATATATCAAATTGGATCAGAAAAGACAAACACATCAAGTGTACAGTATGTGAGTGCTTGATAACGAAAATCAATATCCACCTCTTGAGAGTAAGTTTCAGTCCATCTGTGATGTTTTATGAAAATCTCTACATCATCAGGATGAGCTGGGGCCACAAAATGACCTAACAAAACCTCTCATCAACTGTCTGAGCTATATGGCATACCGTATATTACGGTGTCTGGTATGCAGCCTGTAAGAGTTGTGTTGATCCATCTACTGTTGAACATGATCTCTCATTCATTCTTTTGTACAAAGCTTTGAGTACCGGTACAACACTTTGCCTACTAACTACATGCTCTGGTTTTTTTTTAAGATGATAAAAATTCAATACGTGGTATGTTTCCATAACTGCATGTTACAGTACAAGCATTATTCAATGAGATATTTGTTGTCTTCTATCAAAGATAGAGGAGACTCATTTATTTCTTACAAGAAATTTGAAACTCAAAATTCAGTCACAATGTCTACAGTACTGCTTTTGTCTCCCTCAAAGCAAATCCTTGCATGTGGTCCAAATCAGGGAACTATCTACCAACACACACCACATCAAGTATTTAAAGCAATAAAGCATATCCAGCAATGGCATAACAAGAGCTTTTGACCAATTCATGACATATATGCAAGAGTGACGATTGAGTGCATATAAAAAGTGAACTGGTCAAAATCGAATGGTATACATGTACAGTCACTGGGTGTGATTTATCGCTATTATATCATAACAATTATTCAGGCATGGAACGTCAAAAAGGATTTTTGATTAAGCCGAGAGTTTGCACCTGTGCCAGCCATGATATATTGCAAATATACCACTGTTCTTTTCACCTTTCGACCAATCAGATTGCTGAATTTGCACTATCAATTTATTGGTGTGATTAATTTCTAATATTTTGTGTACATTATTCTATTCACTTTATTTATCAGCTGGCAATTTCCCAAATTCTTAGGTGAAAGCACAGTCCCTTGTGGTTCAATACACGGCCAGGGCTGCTGTATGCATTAGAAAAGTAGGAAGTTGGGAATAAATTTCTTACAACAGTTGTGGTACATTTGAAAGTAGCAGTGCTGGTATAAGCCATCTACTGTCAGTCTGCGATTGCTTGAAACATTTAAATTATGGTATTCTGATTGAGCAAATGAGTGTATGGCAGTTGTTGTTAGAAAGGGTAATTGCCATACTGGCACTCAGTGTACGTAATATTTCATTACCCACTATAACAGCTATACTGGCACTCTGTGTGAGTAATATTTCATTACCTACTGAGATGGATTGAATGGTGCTGGCTTGTACACCATGGTGCTGTCAGTTCTGCACAATAACAGCAGAGCTGGGGGTACTCTAAACTTCCTAGCTGTGAGAGATTCTGCATTTTGGGTGAATAGTCCATACTCCTGGTCCAGTGCTTTGGTGATCAGATCCACCATTGCTTCCTCTGCAAAGAATACAAACAACAACATTAAAAGTTACAGCTGATCAATGAGACTTTTATAAAAATGCGATCTAAAGTTTGGGCTACTTTTTCAAGACAAAAGGAGGTTGTTCAAAAAATAAGCACCTGAATAAGACAGACTATTCCTCATGATTTCTGTCCTAATTTTTCACAAATACAAATTGTTTATCGAAGTTGAGTGCATTGACCATGACGAATGGACGTTTGCAGGTTGAAAAAGATTCTGCAGATATTTGGGAAACGTGTCATTGACAATTTGGAACATCTGGACACCTTTGTGATATTTTAAGCGATTACTTAGTGGAAGCAGTCCAAATCTTTTGAACAATGGACTGGTTTCTTGGTCCCATTTGGGCCCACATACCAAACAAATGGCTTGTTTTTGTAACTTTCGACTGGTTACATTTCCCCAAACAACAGAGCAATATTCCAAAGGTGATTCAACATAACATGTATAGAATGTATAAAAATGCCCATTTCTAATTCCAGAAAAGCTAACCTTTAGTTTAACCTTAAAAATCAGAAAGAGAAAGTTCGGTTTTGGTGGCCTTGTAGTAACAGAAAAATTCTGCTGTGCATGTGCATGTCTGTAACTTCAAATACCATTTATGGATATCATTCAAGGCAAGAGTCAACATATCCACTTGGTGAAACAATAACATTATGTTGAGTTCACATCGTCTGTACAACCAACTTCAAACTTTTGAAGATAGTTCAAAACCAGCTTTCAATTCCTTTGTCAAATTATCCATGGCTATGCTCATCCACTGAGGTCTATCTTTATTAACAAAGAATAATGGGCGTTGAACTAAACTTTGAGGAATATTGGGAAAGAGGGTGCTTGAAAGCAAAACACTAAGCTTTCATAAAGATAATGGACATGGACACAGTAAAATACTATTTTACTACACAATGTATTTGCTGACTTAAACATCGTTGGGAATAGGGAATCTGATATTGTGTTTGGGCAAAGATGCTGACATGCAGTAATTTTCAATTCCAGAACATTCACTCACCTGTAGAGTACAATGGGCTGTAGATCATTAGATGTGGCATGTCTCCGTATGACATCAAAGCTTTCTGACAATAGAACAGTGATTAGTACAGCAGATTCTTGTTGCACTGATTGTCCAACTCCTAAATGCTCTCAGTGTATGACCCTGGAATCAACCTGTAATATATTGGGATATATTACTAAAGATTGGTTCATCCAAGAACTACTAGACAGACACGATGCTCTGGTAAACTGAATGTTCCCGGGCTAGGAACTGTTTTATTGAACTGTACTGCGCATGCTCGCAGGCTCGTGCAAGAACTCAAAGCAGAATACATCCAATTACATATTCAAAATACTACACTGCTTTCCCCTCAAACATTTGGCTGTTCAGTAGTGTAATACAAAACCTCACAGATCAAGTCTGATGACGGGCTTTCTCACCCTTTGAGATCTCCTAACAGGTACACAATGAAATGGAGACTTTACAACACTTGGACTGACTTGATCTGGTTTGTAACTCTGAATAATGCTTTCTGTCTGCTTTGATTTATCAGCACCTGAACTAGTAACACTTGTCTTTGTTTGTGTTACCTCTTGGTCAATGAACTCAGGTATAACAATTTCTGGTTCAACAACATCTGACACATCATCATGTGCTTTGATCAAATGATCAATATGAACATATCTCTTTGAATGGCCAATTTGCACAATGTAACTCCTTGGACCACATACTTTTACAATAGTACCAGGAATCCACTTTTCCAAATAGGAATTTGGTCTTTTGTTACGTACTCTTACTCTATCATACAACTCAAAAACCCTATCTTTTGTAGACTTATCATGATAGAATTTCTGTTTCTCTTGTTTATGTTCGACAAATTTGGCAAGATCTGGCTTTACCAAACTCAACCTTGTTCGCAATTGTCTTTTCATCATTAACTCAGCTGGTGATACACCCGTAACACTATGTGGTGTTGTACGATATCTCAACAAAAAATTTGCCAATCTGTGTTTTATAGACATACACTTGATACCTTGAAAAACCTGTTTGAGCAATGCATTTTTGACTGTTTTCACTGATCTTTCAGCTGCACCATTTGACTGAGGATGGTAAGGAGGAACCAAAGTATGTTTAATACCATTTAACTCCATGAACCTCTTAAACTCAGCGGAAGTAAATTGTGGGCCGTTGTCAGAAACGACTTCCTCAGGCAAACCATGGTCAGCAAAAATCAGGCGTAATTCATCAATTGTACGTTGACTCGTAGTGGAGGTCATATGCTTTGCCTCAATCCACTTTGAATGACTATCAACTAGTATTAGAAAGAAATCTGTACCCTTCTGACAAAAATCAATATGTACACGCTGAAATGGTCGTGTTGGCCACTTCCATGGTATTAAAGGAGCACTAGATGGGGAATTTCTCACACTCTGACAAACAGTGCATTCATTCACCATTTCATCTATTTGCTTATCCATGTTGGGCCACCATACACAAGTACGTGCTATAGCTTTGGTACCGCACACACCTGGATGCTCCCAGTGCAATTCCTTCAACATTTTCTGTCTGAAAACCGAAGGAATTATAACTCTGCTTCCCCATAAAATGCAGCCTTGCTCAATAGACAACTCAAATCTACGTGTATGATATGGCTTGAGACTTTCCTCAATACCGCTGTCTGACCATCCGGTCTGTACAAACTGATACACTCTACTCAGAACTGGGTCTGTACTGGTAGCTTTCACTATATCAGTAGCTGTTATTGGGAAATTTTCATCTACAACATTTATGTGGTATATCTTGCTCTCACTTGCTAGATCAGAATTCTCATGTGGTAACCTTGAGAGTGCATCACAATTAGAATGATCTTCAGACTTTCTATACTGTATCTCATAATCATATGCAGACAATATTAATGCCCATCTTTGCATACGAGCTGCTGCCAATGTTGGAATGGCTGATTTTGGACCCAGTATTGCCAACAATGGCTTGTGGTCAGTAATTAATGTAAATTTTCGACCATATAAGAATTGGTGAAACTTTCTCACTCCAAACACAATCGACAATGCCTCACGTTCAATTTGTGCATAATTTTTCTCACTTTTGTTTAACGTACGGGACGCATACGCAATCGGTCTCTCTTGACCGTTATCCATGACATGGCTAATGACAGCTCCTACGCCATAGCTACTAGCATCGCATGCTAGTCTAAGCTCACGCTTTGTATCATAATGTACTAACAATGCATCACTGGTAAGAGCAGTCTTACAAGCATTGTATGCTCTTTGGCATTCTGGTGTCCATTTCCACTGAACACCTTTTTTTAACAACTCATGAAGTGGTGCTAATATAGTTGCCAATCCTGGCAGAAACGAGTGATAATACTGAACCATACCAAGGAAAGACCTTAGTTCCTGAAAATTGCTTGGAACTGGTGCCTTTTTGATGGCATCAACCTTTTCATCAACAGGATGTAGCCCCTCAGCATTTATCCTAAGTCCAAGGTATACAACCTCTGATTGCAGAAATTTGCATATATCAAGCTTGAGATGAATGTTATGATAATGTAACCTCTCTAGAACCTGATCAAGGATATTTAGATTTTCTTTCCAGTTACTTCCACCAATCAGTATATCATCCTGTTTACAAACACACCTGAATACCCTGCAAATTTGATCCATTTTGGCCTGAAACAATTTTGGCGCAGACTTAACACCATAAGGCAATTTTGTATATTTATACAATCCTTTATGAGTATTTATAGTCAAATACTCTTGACTTTCTTTACCAACACTTAACTGTGCATACGCATGAGACATATCAAGTTTTGTAAAAACTTTAGAACCAGTAAATTCAGTATACAAGTCTTGTGCAGTTGGAAGTGGATATTGCTCATCCTCAACAGCTTGGTTAATAGTTACTTTATAGTCTCCACATATTCTCACAGACTTGTCTGCTTTTGGGACAACCACAATCGGACTGGCCCACTCAGATCTCTCTGTTTTGACAATTACACCATGTCTCTCAAGTTTGTCTAACTCTTTTTCAACTTGATCTTTGAGTGCATATGGAACTCGACGTGGCTTGATGAAAACTGGTTTGGCATCATCACGAATGGTAATGTGTGCTTCAAACCCCTTCATGCCTTCATAACTATCATCAAACAATGATTTATGTTTGGCCAAAAGCTCGTCAAGTTGTTCTTTTGCATTTTGGTTGGTGTAAGTCATAGTATTTCTTGCAGTAACACTGAAAATTTTACTGGGTGATTATGGCTTTGCTATAATCATTGTTAACGTCTGGGAGGACACGGGGAAAGGGTTTAGACTTTGACATGTGTGGGTCACCATGCGCCACCTTTTACCACTGGCTGGATGCACTTGTGACGTAACCTTATCTACCAACTGCCCCCTTTACCGTTATCTAAACAATTTGCGTCACCCTCTCCACGTCACTATCCATGGCGCATATCAGTATGAGCAAAGCCATAGCTCGTCCATTTCAACTTCTGCCACGCTCAAGTTCACACCACAAAATTCACCATGCCAAAAATGAAGAAGAGCAGGGGCCGCGCCCGAGCGGCCACCCGTACACCGACGAGGTCGAAGAGACGCCCAGCGCACCTCGACGAACAGCTACTCCAGCCAGTACCGATGGAAACCACCCCAACCAACCCTGCCGGCGTCGTGCCGACTACCGCCACAGCGGCAGCCGACCCAGGCATACCAGACCACGTACGTCGCCAAACTAATAGAAACCAGCATTGCAAGCGCCATTGACTCAATCCGACGCGAACTACGGCAACCAACTACAAACACTATCCCACCGCCCGACCTGCAAGTCCAGCCAACTGATACAGCCGTTGGTGCACTATCATCCGCTTCAGTCATCGTCGCAGGACCGACGACGCTCGCCGCTCCATCCTGCTCCGTGGTTACTCAAGTCCACCCAGGTAATCATCCCGCTAATCACGCTAATGGATATCAACCCGCCATTACAGCTGCCCCACCCAACTCGACCACCGCTGCTGGCGCTACGCACATCCGGGACTACCCTACCGATGTGGCGCACCTCATAACAACAATCCCGGCAATATGGCTGCGCCCTACGTTCAACCCGTCCAGCGAGCTGGCCTCAACGCACCGCCATGGCGCCCACCTACTAGAACAGGGCCAACTGGCAAATCTTCTGCAGCAATACCCCAGCCGACCTACTACTGCCATATGTCGACCAATCAACACTCAACGCCTTGGCTAACCTCGGTAAATTCATCGAACTTGGTGACTTGCATCCTGATGCCCTAGCTCCCAACTCAACCTAGGCTACCAAGACACAAGTAGCTTTCGATCCGGACAACCTCGGCGTAGCCACGTTCACAACCGAGGTGAAGCGGAAAATTATCGACAACTTTGACACCTGGCTACAGTGCTTCCTCGTCTTTTTCTCATCGAACATTCTACTACCCACATCTAGCGATCCCCATGGTCACCTACCTTCGTTTCATCGCCTCCAAAGCTGCCGCCTACAAGCCGGAGGCCTGGCTCGCGTACGACAAATTCTTCCACCTGAACGCTGCCCGCTACCCAGACAGGGCCAACTGGAGCAAACCAAACCCAGACCTCAATTCCAGCACTTCATAAACCAGCCACACCTCCTGCGTCCTTCCTGCTTCTCCTGTGGCCAACATGGTCATTTGAAGACTGACTGCCCAAACCTACGCAGCAGCGACACCAACCCATTCTACTGGGAGAACCCAGCGAACAAGAAACAGTATGACCAACCTCAGCTATGTCGATCTTTCAACCGAGGCTCATGCAAGACCCCCTGCCACTATGGCAGGATACACAAGTGCTCTGTGTGCAACGCAGCCGACCATAATGCTCTGCACCACCACCAAAGCGACTATCAAGAGACCCCTCAGCCCGTCCAAGGGAGCGACCAGCCACACAGTGACAATCGCAATGCTACAGCCGACAACGCCAATCAATCTCACTAAACTCTCAGCTGGCCTGCGCGACCCGTGATAGTCGCCGGTTTTAATTTGGGGGGCATAGCTTCTGCAGTGACGCCGCCACAACCACTGCCGAAGCCAGCTTACCTGACTGGCTCAAAAGACACTGAGCAGATGGAGGAGCGACGCGTACCAGATCTACATCAAGACACCACGGGAGACCCTCTACGTAACACCGAAGGTACTCGCGGCTGGCTAACATTTGACGCAGGACTCTGTTCTCGCTGGACAATTCCAATGATGGAATGGCCCTACACGAACTATAGAGACATGAAACACTAAGAACAATGAACACATACTATGAGACATTTCCCAGTGGCGCATGGTCACCAGGGGGGGGGGCTGTGTTACTGCCGCACCGCAGCCATACATGCCCGCGGTTTGGCCATAATTTGGGGGGTACTGTCATGGGTCTGCTGTGGGCGACCGGTAACACGTTGCCCGATGCACGGTACCCAGAGCACGGTACCGCCATCCAGGCCGCTATGACGCCTCGTCGCCCCTGCCATGGCAGTGCATGCATAACCCCGGATTTCGGCCAAACACTTGTCTCCGTGTCATTCCTTTGCGTTAATGGGTGATTATGGCTTTGCTATAATCATTGTTAACGTCTGGGAGGACACGGGGAAAAGGGTTTAGACCTTGACATGTGTGGGTCACCATGCGCCACCTACTACCACTGGCTGGATGCACTTGTGACGTAACCTTATCTACCAACTGCCCCCTTTACCGTTATCTAAACAATTTGCGTCACCCTCTCCACGTCACTATCCATGCGCATATCAGTATGAGCAAAGCCATAGCTCGTCCATTTCAACTTCTGCCACGCTCAAGTTCACACCACAAAATTCCCGCCCACCCTCCGCAAAAGAAAAAATAAATAAATAAAGCCTCGCTGCAGGCTAGCAGCTCACAATAAAAGATATTGTACGTCTATATACTGCTTACTCTATACAATAAAGTTCCAGGGGGGTACTGTCATGGGTCTGCTGTGGGCGACCGGTAACACGTTGCCCGATGCACGGTACCCAGAGCACGGTACCGCCATCCAGGCCGCTATGACGCCTCGTCGCCCCTGCCATGGCAGTGCATGCATAACCCCGGATTTCGGCCAAACACTTGTCTCCGTGTCATTCCTTTGCTTTAACCAATTTAACTTGACTTTTTGTAACCAATTTCTACCCAAAAGTGTAGGTTTATTGTCATGATTTGCTACTATCATGAGCAATGTCATCTTTTGACCCTGGTATCCACATTACAGCTCATCTCACCAACAATGTCGAGCATTTTGCCCGTATAAGTTTTCAGTTCCTTCCTTGAGGGTGAAAGAGGCACATGTCTAAATTTCTCATTGTACACATTTTTGCTCATGATCGAGAAATCAGCAGCTGTATCTATCTGCATTAGACATGGTACCTTATTTACACACACTTCCACAGTGTAACCTTTCTCTCTTGTAGGTTTACCTGTGTTCATAGAGTACAATGAATATAAACCAGCATTGTTCTCATCATCACTGTTACCCGTACAATTTTGTACTTTCCCTTTTGGTTTGCTTTTCTCATGTATGTGGGATTTTACATGTTTCCCATTTGTATTCGCACGGCTACGACACACAGATGCAATGTGACCAATTTTCTCACATTTGTAACACTTGGACGTTTTAAATTTACATGTATGTGGAGCATGATTGCCTCCGCATCTATAACACACTATTTGTTCATTAGTCTTAGAGTTATTGACCCTTGAAGTTTCCAGCTTGCTGACGGTACCGCTGTCTTTGTCTGGGTTGCCACGTACATTACTGCTGGCAGGACGAAATTCCCTAGTTTTCCTTTCTGCCATCTCCATCGCCGTTGCAATTTGGCAAGCACGGGTAAACGTAAGGTCAACTGTGTTCAACAGCTTGTTTTGAATCCTCTCATCGATTAACCCACAGACGAATCTGTCTCTCAGTGCTCTGTTCAGAAAATCGCCATAGTTGCAATGCAGCGAAAGTTTTTTCAAGGCAACAATATAGTCGCTTATCGACTCACCCTCTCTCTGGTTGCGTGTACCAAAATGAAAACTCTCAGCTATCTCCAGTGGTGCTGGGTTATAATGGGTCTCAAGAGCTCGCACAATTTCATCAAGTGACTTGTCTTTTGGCTTTGACGGCGACAGTAAATTCTTTAACGTGGAATACACTTCCGGTCCGATTTCTGTTAGGAAGATTGCTCGTTTTCTATCTCTAACAGTCTCATTATTGTCATCGTGACCCTCACCTGGCTTTTCCACGATACCATTGGCAACAAAAAACATTTCCATCCGTTCGACATACGAACTAAATGTCTCTCTCTCTGGCAAAAATTCGCCGAGTTTACCAATGAGACCAGTCACTCCCGCCATTTCTACGCAATGTAACCAGTTGCTGCCCACTCGTGCCGTCGTTGGGAAAATTTACCAAGTCTTTCTCCAACGAAAAATCTAGTGTAACGTCCTGGAATTTCCTCGTGTTACTCACTACACGTAGAAAGTCCCCATCCTCGTCGCCAATGTAATATATTGGGATATATTACTAAAGATTGGTTCATCCAAGAACTACTAGACAGACACGATGCTCTGCCGGTAAACTGAATGTTCCCGGGCTAGGAACTGTTTTATTGAACTGTACTGCGCATGCTCGCAGGCTCGTGCAAGAACTCAAAGCAGAATACATCCAATTACATATTCAAAATACTACACAACCACACCCTAAAATGGACAACAATGATCAGATTGTAATCATTATTATTAACTTCTATACACCTGTCACAGAGAAAGTCAAGTTTTCTCACACCTAGAGAAAATATATTCCACACAACATGTTTACAATGACAGCAAATGCTATGTAAATGTAGATTTCAGATCAGGTTATTGAACATGTAAGCTAACACCAACACACAGCGCCACTTGGTTAATGGTGAGTGTTCAAAGTAATGTAAGATAGCAGTTTGACATTTGTGAATACAAGTCATAGTACATTGTTAGAGCAGGACAAGTCATCGTTGATGACACAGTCCCCACTTGTTAATGGGTACTTTATATTACAGGTCCTCAGAGAGGATAGAGTCTTCTTCATTAGGTCTGTGATAAAAATACTTTTGAATAAATTCGCTTGATACATGTCTGAGTTACCATTCAGGACATGAAAAAATCGTAATAAAATGGCCACACGGCGGCCATATTGGATTGTATCACAAAACAAATTGACATGCATATGTATGACATTGGTCAATCTCCTTGTACCAACTTTTAAAAAATTCGCTTGATACATGTCTGAGTTATGGTGCTGGACATGAAAAAAACATAATAAAATGGCCACACGGCAGCCATATTGGATCGTATCACAAAACAAATCAATGTGCATGTGTATGACATAGGTCAATGTCCTTGTACCAACTTTGAATAAAATCGGTTGAGATATGCTGGAGTTATGGCTCTGTACATGAAAAAATCATAACAAAATGGCCGCACGGCGGCCATATTGGATCGTATCATAAAACAAATTGATGTGCATAGGCCATGACATTGGTCAATGTCCTTGTACCAACTTTGAATAAAATCGGTTGAAACATGCGTGAGTAATGGCTCTGTACATGAAAAAATCGTAATAAAATGGCCGCCTGGCGGCCATATTTGATCATATCACAAAACAAATTGACGTGCATATGTATGACATAGGTCAATGTCCTTGTACCAAGTTTGAATAAAATCAGTTGAGATATGCCTGAGTTATGGCTCTGTACATGAAAAAATCGTAACAAAATGGCCGCCTGGCGGCCATATTGGATCGTATCACAAAACAAATTGACGTGCATATCTATGACATAGGTCAATGTCCTTGTACCAACTTTGAATAAAATCGGTTGAAACATGCCCGAGTTATGGCTCTGTACATGAAAAAATCGTAATAAAATGGCCGCCTGGCAGCCATATTGGATCGTATCACAAAACAAATTGACGTGCATCTGTATGACATATGAAGTAATCCTTGTACCAAGTTTGAATGAAATCGCTCTAGGCATGTCTGAGATATCTGCGTGAACGGACGGACGGACGCACGGATGCACGCACTGACGCACGCACAGACACACGCACGCACGGACATGACCAAACCTATAAGTCCCCCCGGACGGTGTCCGTGGGGACTAAAATACAAAAAAGAAATTTAGGCATTTTTTACACACCCATGGAATAGTCACCAACGGCAAGATATGCTAACTTCTTTGCCAGACTTAGTTTTCTTGGACTTCTGTGCACCAATGTCAGGTATCATGGCCACCAGTTTTAAGTATGCATGATGATACATAAAAACCATTGTGAACAACACCAGCACTTTCATCACCTTCTCTGTGGATGCCTCCTTTTACTCTGTGTCAGCAACCTGGTAATCTTGGTTGAGTTCCTGATGGTACCAAGCAGCATGTTGAATTACATGAGGTCAACCAATACATGAATGGAATTTCCCTTGTAAAATTATGAAAATGATGAGTGTTCGCTTTGAAATGTATGGTAGTGACAGTCAAAAATATGAAACGTAAGACCTTCCATTAATAATATTATTTGCTGCCGGCAATGCACACGTTTGCCATATACATGATCTCCATGTAGAAATTACTAATGTAGGAACGAGGTTATAAATAAATACAATAAATGGAACGTATATAATCAATATAATTTCAAAATTGGAAATATTCTACATATACAATATATTTGGTTATCACATTCTGACTCAATCTTAAGGTAGTTGCATCTCAAAAGTAAATGATTTGAACTTTTGCTCAAACTTTCCTTAAGGAATCTTTCAACCATTCATTTCAAAATCAATAATTAAAATTGGGGGTCACTGTGCAAATTTTGGTACTAGAGAAACAAATAACTCAAAGATTTACTGATATTTGAAATTCAAAATGGCCGCCATCACTGTGTTAACTCTATGCAGAAAAATAAAATTTTTCGAATTCGAAAAAACTATGCCAGTAAAAAGTTTCCTTACACGAAGATCTTTAAAATTAACTCCAACAAGTGGTAGATCAGAATAGAATTGAAAAAGTTTGAGAGTCCAAATATATGTCCTTGAGGTGCATTCTACCTTAAACTAGGCATCTTTCTCTCTGCCCTATATATTGTTGATTTACCTTCATGTTGCTGACGTCTGCTATGGACTTCCCATCAGTCGGTGCAATTGCCTGTCTGGCATCAGAGATGTCCTGCAAGGCTCTGTCCAAAATATCTCTGGCCAACAACAGCTGATATTTGGCATTCTGTTAAAGAATGGTTGATGAGTAGACTGAAGTGGGTGCCTTGGCAACTTCACTTGTGATGCTCTTGGTGGGAGATTTACAGCCTGTAGAATCTGAGGAAAAAAACTTTTTTAAGATAAAAAATAAAAAAGCAGCAACTCAGTTTAGGTTATTTCCTCACTTTGACAATCATGCAATAAAAAGACATCTGAGATTGTGCCAATAATGGAACTAATCTGTTGATACGTTACTCTGTAATGAATTTTACAAGTGTAACACAAAGCACCTTGCAAACCTCTGTTTAATGTCTTCCCCTGAAACCATGAGCAGTTTGTTGAACAGGACTTATATCAGCAGTATGACTGAACCAATGAAGCGCGACTATCAACTTTAATAGACAAACAAAACATTCTGTTAAGACTCCACCACACAGGTATCTATCTCACCTTTTGCCATTCCAGATGACACAGACTGCTCCTTGATAACAGTTGACATGTGGCCTGTAACTGATCCTGTATCTACAACTGGTGGACCAGGCTTTCCATTTTCCTTGCCTGACAACAAGATCACACAATGCATTTTATAGACATGGTACCATTCCATGCACTATACATGTACTCATTGTATCCATTGCAATCACAGAAACATGAATTAGATGGTACTCTCTTGCTTATTCTTGATAAACAAGTTGATTTTTCTCAACTCTAATCCATTCATTTACTCAAATCTGCCTAAGTCACCTAATATAATCTATGAACTGAGGTGAATGATATTATCAGCTGTGAGATTTTTGACAGGTAATGAAAGAGCTATTAAACAGTATCATCAATATAAACATAGCACATGTGATATGACTGTGATATTGTCTGTTACAGATTACAAGCATCAACTTCCAGCAATATTGTTTTACAGTAGAGATCTGGATATGTCGTTGAAACTTTTAAAGACCTAACTATGCAATCACACTATAAGGATCCCCTGAAAACTTACATTGGTCCTGATACATCAATGACATACACATACCACTGTCAATACCATGTCAGTTTTATCTTAAAGTTACAATGGTATTTGTCAGAATATGCTGTAGTACTTGTAGTAACATCATTAATTAAAATTATACCACAATGATGTAACAGTATCATAGAAAAGATAATGAATAGATTATGATCATGTCGTAATGTCAGCCATTCAAAGTACAGAGAAATTCACGATGGTGGCAGAAATGTTTTTAATCCAAGGTAGTCAAGGAGTGCATGAATACTACAGTCAGTTTACAATAACAACTACAGTATATCACACATTTCATTTTCTCCTACCTTTCCTGGGTTTTCCGTTCTCTGCAAGTATTTGTCACTATCAGCCAAACCAGTCTGAAATTTCTGGAATGTATTTTACACTTGTTTCACAGGAAGAGGGCAGCATCAACAACCATGTCTCTGTCTACTTGTACCTTCAATTCAGAACAACATACCACTTGCTGTAACTGCTTTTTGTGATGTATAGGATAAAGCCCGAGTACGAGGGCTCTTCTGGTATATAAAGTCCAACCCAACGATAAATTGTCGAGGCCGCAGGCCAAGACATTTTATCGTAGGGTTGGACTTTATATACCAGAAGAGCCCGAGTACGAGGGCTTTATCCGACTTAAAAACTATCGCCCCTAACTGATATATTTTCGTTTTCAATGTGTTTACGTCAACCGTCCCCTTTGTCAATGTAACATGTTTAGGATATGAATTAAAACTTTTATTTGTGAAATAGCCTTCCAATGTAATGGAACATCCTATAAATGCCCTAGGGCACATTATATAAATGCCCTAGGGCACAGCAGATTTTGTGTTGCAGCTGATTTCCGCTGTGTTACCAAATTTGAATATTAAAACGTACCAGATGTCTACAGAATATGACATGTTCACTTTTGATTGGACAGTACTTTAAGGTAGCTACATACCTTTTAGACACTTTCAGATTTTTATTTTTTTCTCAATTGAACACGTCCCAAACCCCAATAAAGTATACATTTTCTGAAAGCCCTAATATAGAGCTATCCGATTAAGCACAGTACACGGTCATTATTTGCATAAGAGTCACGTGACAAGCGTTTTGCTGAAGCTTCAAAAAACCGTTTTTTCCCGCCTTATGCAAACACGCTGCAAGATTTCCGGTTAGAATTTCTTCATTGACAAGCCTTGACAATATCCTTCAAAACGGTGTCTGCGATTTTTTCCCGGAGGCTCCATTCAAATTATATGGCGTGATAATTAAAATTCCTTGAAAAGCACCTTCATCTAAAACCTTTAAGAGCGCATTAAAAAAAACCAAAGGCATATAAAGAAAATCCCAGACACGGTTTTGAAGGATATTGTCAAGGCTTGTCAATGAAGAAATTCCAACTGGAAATCTTGCAGCGTGTTTGCATAAGGCGGGAAAAACCGGTTTTTGGAAGGTTCAGCAAAACGCTTGTCACGTGACTCCTATGCAAATAATGACCGTGCACTGTGCTTGGTCGGATAGCTCTATATCAGGGCTTTCAGAAAATGTATACTTTATTGGGGTTTGGGACGTGTTCAATTGATAAAAAAATAAAAATCTGAAAGTGTCTAAAAGGTATGTAGCTACCTTAATACGGCGCTGTCATTCGTTTCTGGAATTTGGTGACCAAGGCTTTACGAGTAAATAAAACACCCTGAATTGAGTACTCTGATTGGTCAATCAACAGTAGATAGTTTTTATGTACAAAATAAAACACAATGCTTTTTCTAATTCTTCTTGGTATTTCTGAAATATCAAATCCTTATCTAAATCAATGCTAACCCTCTGTGCTGTTGTAGAGTCTTTGCATGATAACTTACTCCATCGGGTTATCTGGTACAACTGAGTACAGTTACTATGAGCAAGATTGATCTCATGTTGTCATGGTGACTCAGTGCTGCTCCAGACCTCTGAGATGATGTTCAGTAACAAAGTAAACACAAAAAATTATCATTGGTGTCTGAAACCCTGCCTTTCCAAGAAAGTGAGACAAAGATTCACTTATAGTCCATCAAATATAGGCACTGTGATTTACTGTACACATTATCTTTTGATAACTGCAATCAAAACAAAAGTAGTCTTAAAGAAGTACTGGATTTCTACAAACATTAAAATATGGCACGTAATCACCACTGTGATTCCCAAGCTTTTCCTTATTTGAATCCAACAATTTGATAGAAACATGGTGTTTTTGGTTCAATGATTGAGTCACAAAGCTTGCTTTCAATGTTTGAATCAAAATGGCAGACAATTGACAAACATAGACGAGAACGAACTGGAGCTGTAGTTACAACCTCCAGATGGAAAATTATAATGGTCATTCCTTCATAGTATTGAGTCTAGAGGAAATTTAACAGTGTTTTCTAGGGGTTTGTTTTGTACCTTGTCTGAAATGGTCTAGAGCAATAGCATTATGCCAACCCGTACGAAACAGATTTTTTGCGGTAAGCATACTGCAAACACTCTATTCATCCTGCGCCGATAGTCACCACTAGTGGTGCACTTGTGGTGATTAGCAATCTTTCTCTTGGTATGTCTACCACAAAAATAAAGTAAACAAAGTTGCAGATTGCTTTGTGGTATGTTTGCCATGAAAGGCTTACGTAAATACAATGGTCACAGCACTGTACAGAATGGCCTAAGAATTAAAGGCTGCACGGTTAGGCCTACAGGGTAAAGTTAACTTGTGCAGCCAAATGACATCTACGAACGTGTGCCCAGCTGGCTTCTGCAGATGTATATCATATGCATGAATAAAGATATACATGTTTGCACTCTAATTTGATAAAAAAATAGTATATTTATTGATTTTTCAAAACTGGGGATGTTAAAACGTGTATAGGCTACACATTTGTAAGACAAATCTTAGTCAGTTTCCAAGAAATTAGGAAATTCACATACAAAAGTACCGGACTCTCTAAATGATACTTCTATACACAGTGACAAGATTTTACGAATCCAGATTACATCAACAATAGCACATAAAGGTGCGGGATCGCTGGATTGCCAAAATAGCTTAATTTGAGCTATTTAGCAGCTAATAATATTGTGTGATCGAGGCGAGAAAAGTGACGAAGTTGATATAAGACGGGTATTCTGTTGATAACAATGTTGTTTCATACTTAGGCCTAAACTGTAGGCAGCCACAAAAAAATTCCATGAAACCATTTTCCCTGTCCATTGGGTAACGTTTTGAGCCAATGATCTGCACGAATCATGGCAGCAACGAAAATCTCTCGAAAATCGGCCGTAATCCACGAAGGAAAAGAACTTTGCCACAGTTTGGGTAATATAATAAGCGGACAGGGCATGTCAGTCACCGCGGTCCGAGAAAACTCTCATTCTATTTTTGTCTTTCGACAATTATTTTCCGAAGCCATCATATGATCAGTTTAGTTACTCAATCGCCGACTTAGAAAGACGAGGGAATTATTAGTCGTATTGCCATCCACTTTACAAATGATTGACATCTAAACCTGCCGATGGACGTGTACACGTACGTACGTCTCTCCAGAGAAACGCGCCCGAACAAAAATCTAAGAAATTGTTGACTGGTATGTTGGATTTTTTGTATCTTACGCCTGTCGTATAGAACACAGTTTTCATCAAAATTGAAGTCCCGTATCTCTGGGAAGAAGGCACACTATAAAATAGTTCTAGTATAGTGCCATGCCTATGAGTTTCAAGTTTGCACGGTTAGCCCCACAGCGCCACTGCTGTGCTAACTGCTAGTAGAACATAGTGTGGGGATATGTCGGGTCATAGCCACTGGTGCTCTCAATACACTTTTGCTTGGATAGTCCGTCGAAAGCTGCAACTTTTCAATGAATTACTTTTCAATGAATTACTTTTAAAAAAACTTACGTACGCGCGCGTACAGCGATCGCGATTGCGAGGACTTTGTACCGGAAGTAATAGTATCACGCCTGATGACATCATAGATCATGTGAAGACTTCGTTGTGATGGTCAGATCAGCGGCAAATCTGATATCAGAACGGCAGTTACGACACAGTTACGAGTGGAGTGATACGTACCGGCCGCCGCGTACTATGCATATAAGAAGGGAAGTTGGGAAACGGAATGGCCGTTTTACGCACCCCTCGCCGAGTTTGGAGGCCGATTTCCCTCACAATAAGCCTCAACTATATACTAAACCAGCATCGATGGCCTCCAATACATCTTAGAATTCATACCTACAAGCCTCTTTGCGTCAAAAACGACCTTCTGTCCGTTTTTGGGTGCGATTTCCGTGTTTTTTGACGTGATCGCACACTTTCATTCTACAGCTGTGGGCGGGGTCAGACCAGCCGCGCTGTGATTGGCTAATTTTTTTCCGATCGACCCATGATGACCTCTCTTGTTTTGATCGCTCGTTTGAGGCATAAATACGGCCCGGTGGTTTTGACGGGTTCGAACTCATGAAGGCTACTTCACATCTGCTCTACCAAAGTTGTTTTATATTACGATATGGTGAATAACAGGATCATTGTAGTTATTTTGTTTGGAATAAATGGCGAGACACTGGCGAATCGATAGTGCTATGACCCTGTATAGTAAAAGGAAAGCAAATCCACACGTACACATCGTCCGCGTCCATAGATTGGTGGTTTGCGTTTAATGTATAAATGTGTAATTTTTGTTTCACTGTCTTGTATATAGAGCCGATTTCAGCATTTTTAATAATCCCAAGCGCGCCGTCCTCCCTGTCACAACGCTTGTCCCACTGCGAAACACACATCCTGTGTAGAAAAAAAACACCAACAAAACACTGCAGACTCACTAGAATGCTTGTACAAAACAGACAGCCGAGAGACACCGAACGAAGTTGATACATCAACACAGATGAGCGGCAACTTAACCACACAGTTGGAAGTCTCAAGTAAAAAACAGTTGGTGAAATCATGTACCTTCACGTCTCAGAACTCGACATCACAGTACATTCGCGCGCGCAGTGAGCACCGTACATGATTCAGTGTCTTCACCACACATCATAACGGGCACATCACAGACAGTCAAATCCGCCTTCAACTCTATGTTTAAAATTTCGCCAAATTTTCTCCCTGCACAGTTTAATATTGATGAAAGCGTTGCAGATTCAATTCCTTATATGTTGACCTTTCAATTATGACATTTTGGCATCTGAAAATAGCTATGCGATAATTAATTATTCATATACACAATAGGTGAAAAACACAGTCAACAGCCAAACGATCGTTAACTTGTCATTTCATAAAATAAGAGGGAAACTCAAAAAAATAAAACGAAAGTTTCATCAGCTGTGTTATCTCAAACACTTTAAGAATTAAAGCGAAATGAAAAATTAGATTAATGTTTTTTGGGTTTTTTTCAGATATATTTTTCATTTTACAACGCGGCAAATAGGCTTGATTTCCCATAGAAAACAATGACGTATAATACACCGAACAGACTGCACACTTCTCGCCGGTGCAAATTCCTCAATTTTGAACGAATAATGATGAAATTGAATGAATAATGATGAATTTCTCCATGAAAATGTTTTATTTGCATTTTTTATTCCGATCACTGAAATATACGGACTGTTGCCGTTGAATTTGGCGATCTTACGGCGTGTACATATGCAGAACAAGGGTCTTAAATTGACGCATTTTAGACCAGTATGCGTCTCATAAGTTGTACAGCCTAAATATCTGTCATTTTGTTGTAATATAGACCAAATTTGGGCGAATATCAACGATAAAATTCCAGTAAATTTGAAAAAATAAAACAGAACGGAGGCAAACAGGCGCAAAGTGTCCACTGTCATCGAGCGGTGAACGTTATCGATCGATATTGTTTATTGGAAATTGATACTATGTTGTGTTGCTCACTCGCATGACCTTCCCAGCCAAAATGGCGCAAAACTTGGCCAATGTGCACCAAAATGTGCTGAAACATAAACACATCACAAAAACTGTAAAGAGTGTCGACGATTCAATTTAAGTTCAAGAAACCAACAGATA
The DNA here is from genome assembly GCF_041260155.1 of Ptychodera flava. Lineage (NCBI taxonomy): Eukaryota > Metazoa > Hemichordata > Enteropneusta > Ptychoderidae > Ptychodera > Ptychodera flava. The sequence continues at coordinate 40,167,610 of NC_091943.1, read as the reverse complement.
CGTTGGTACTATGGTATGCAAGTCAATATATACGGGTTATTGTGGACATATTCATGACGTGACCTGAACGCATGAGCCGATACGCCAGCAGATTTCGATCGATATTCTATCGAAAATAAATTGATACAATGTGTTCGCTGTCGTCACTAGCAACCGGCCAAAAAGTGCTCCGAGGTAAAATATGCTTCGCAGAATATGAGACACTCGGGCATAGTTTCGCCCCGCAGTGGTTGTAGCTTTTGAGTAACGGTGTAACAGTCTTCTCGAATAGGCCTATCAGCAATCCCTTTCTATAGCCTAATTTTAATGTCTCCGCTAGGTGACAAGATACCATACGTTGTGAGTTCGAACCAGATTGAAACCACCGGGCAGTGAGCGATCTAAACAAGAGAGGTCATCATGGGGTCGATCGGAAAAATTAGCCAATCACAGCGCGGCTGGTCTGACCCCGCCCACAGCTGTAGAATGAAAGTGTGCGATCGCGTCAAAAAACACGGAAATCGCACCCAAAAACGGACAGAAGTCGTTTTGACGCAAAGAGGCTTGTAGGTATGAATTCTAAGATGTATTGGAGGCCATCGATGCTGGTTTAGTATATAGTTGAGGCTTATTGTGAGGAAATCGGCCTCCAAACTCGGCGAGGGGTGCGTAAAACGGCCATTCCGTTTCCCAACTTCCCCTTCTTATATGCATAGTACGCGGCGGCCGGTACGTATCACTTCACTCGTAACTGTGAGTTACGACCCTTCTGAATTGCTGAGTGCATTGTCGCTGTTTTTTCACTCTATTTTTGACAAAATTTCACTGAAATTTGCCATCGGACATCGCCGTGACAGCTTCATATACGCTAGCTATGAATGTACAACCTATAGGCAATGTAGTCTGGTTCCCTGACCCATTTCCCCGGTAGAGGGCGTGGGGAAATATAGGGTCAGGTACCGGGTAGCCATCTTGAACAGAATTTTGTTCAAGATGGCGGAGGTTAGTCACCTGACAGAACATGCTACAACATATATGGCTGCTACCATGAAAACGCCGGTCAAAATTCGACTGGATCAGAATTATGTTCGAACACTGGTACCCGAACCAAAAACATTGGCACACGAGACGGGAAGCATAAACTGAAAGGATTAATCCATAAGTACGGGGAAATAGAGGTGATTGAAGGCTGGCTGTGATATCGCAGCAGTACTGTGTCGTGACCCCAATGACCAGAGCACGTTCGATACATGCCACAAGTACTGCTGCGATATCACTGCTAATTGAAAGCAAACTTTGTTGGAACTGTGAACGACCATTGATTTCGAACGATAGAATGGTGTCCGAATTTCGTGAAAAATGCCAGGCATCATGTCGACGTTCGTGTGCTAAATCATAGTGGCTAAATCATGGAGGTAAAAAGTCTTTCTTTCTACCCCTCCACGGCTTTGTGGTACAAACAAGAAGTTGGTGTCAAGTGAGCCTGAAAGTGCGAAACCCAAGAAACATGAGAAAAAGTTAAAAGTGTTACTTTCATCCAATCACAGCTTGTTTTATTTTAACCCAATAGTGTCCATGTTTACATTAGCCGGTACCTGACCCTAATTTCCCCACGCCCTCTACCGGGGAAATGGGTCAGGGAACCAGACTATAGGCAATGTTCAAGACGCGTTAATTTTCATGTCACCGTCGTCACAATCAGCGTGTGGAGATCCGCACTGAACAATGGTCACCATTTATAATATACTAGTAACACCCTGAGGATCAAGGCGATCGTTTGAATTTCGGTAAGTAAATTTTCGATTATCCTTCTCTGCAACGTAACGACGAATTTTATCTGTTTTTGTTCTGTGCAATTCTCGAGTAACACTGTCCAATTGTCTGAATAACTCCCAAGGTTGAACGTTGGTTAACAGTGTATACAATTACAAAGCAGTGGCCTTCATCTGTTCATGCCGATAACATGTATTGATAGTTTCTATGTCTGAGGAATACATACTTTGAGACACTCTCTTGCTTTGGCGAGGGCACAGTCTCTAGGGGACTGTGGCCAGGGTGAAACTTTTGCTTATATGTATACAAATTTCCCTCGATGTACGATATAAAACAATGAAAAAACAATATATTTAGGAATTGTTGGGTAAGAATTAAGTTCTTAAACTCTGACCTAGTATTGTTTGTACATGTGTTTGATGTCATGAAATTTAGTATACGTCTATTTATAAGATCATGCTGGACGTCTCTGTCTTTGACACTTAAGTTTCTTTTTTTGAAGTCTTCATTGATGTATTTTGACATTTGTTCAACGTTACCTGTTAATATTTTGCTGGCATTATATTGTAAGGCGAAATCCGAATCAATGATTGATTTACGATATTTCATTCAAGTTCTACATGAAATCTTACAACACAAAACATGCATACAATATTTTCAGTCCTATCTTTCTGTAGCTGTGGGTCACTGGTAGTGTCTTCCTCCCCATCTAAAAGTAATTTAGATATAGTAGTACACTAGTTTTCATGTCACATGTAGTCAAAATCACCAAACATAATCGCTTGGACTTTTTCCTTTACATTCCTTTTTATGCCATTGCATTTTCTTATTTGTAGCTGGAAGTGATGACATGTCTTTGTGGCAACGGATGCTGAGAAAAAGCAATGCTGATGACAACTCTACATCACCAATCTCATAAACCCACATTGGTCCCAAAAGAGTAACCAAAATTGCCAAGGCCTGCAACTATATAAGTGTAAGTACCATTTGAAATATCTTAGTGACCTGGACTCCATTTCATGATATGTGCAAGACTCATTGTGAAAGGTATGTCAAGGCAGTTGCAATTACATACTGACTGGCAGATTGTTCTCTTGGCATTTTGTCTACTGTACTGTGCTAGTATATGTGATTACATTAATGTTTCTTTTCTTGTTTTTCTTTTTTTTGTTTTAGCCCTTTCTGTAGTCTACGGAAAGTAAACCAAGACACTGAACAATCAACTGGATCAAAAGTAACTTCCCAATATATGGTTGGATATGCCAACACAAGATGCCATGGACTAAGGGAGATATCCTGTGAAAGAACTGTTGATGAACTTCTGATTTCTTTTGTTTTGTGTCATTTGTTAGCATTTCCATCTGCAATAAATGTAAGGTAGGAATTCAATGAAAAACCTGGTAAGATTTTCTTTTTTTTGTGAATGTGTGTGAGTGTTTGTACCTGTGGCTACATTCTGAAAACTTACATGAGCACAAGAATGAATAGCTAGAGTGTGAGTGGTCGTGGCAAAGTGTGGGTAGGGGTATGCTACTGGGGGGGCCTACCCATGGGGTCAGCTTCAATAGCGGTATGTATACCGTAAATCCTGTTTGTGGCAAGTATACCGCAAAAAAAATTCTGCAAAGCCTAAACTTTTGTGGCAAACATACCAGGACATGCATGAGTGTCGTGGTAAGCATACCACAATATGTGCGCCGCAAAATCCATCAACATGCGAAAATCTCAAGCTATGCGTAAGTTTACCACAACTTGTTGTGGTAAACTTACCAGGCAATTATGAAGACTTTACCAGAACTGTTCGCTGCAAGGCTTTAATTTTCGTAAGGGAATGGGCAGCAAGTGAATTTTAATGTAATTTGCCTCAATTTTTTTAACCAATAATCAATGAATTGTTTTAACTTCTTTCAGCCTCATTTTTTAAACATAGGGCCAAAGTCCCTGAAGCTACTATAGACATGGATACAAATTAAGTATTTCCTGCCTGTATGAAATTATCTCACCTAGGTCATCCTAGGGACTTGTAAACCAAACATGGGGCCCGGGGGCACCGACGTCCTTTGTACCTCCTTACTGTTTATTATTTGCCATAAATGTGAAATTTGGCAAAAAGTCAAATTGTTTGGACATAAATGAAAGTTATTTGAACTGGTTGGTTACTGCTCCAGCATAAGTTCAAGTGTGGATTCTAAGTATCAACAACCCTGATATGAATGTGAATTAAGAATTAGAGATGGGACTCTGAGGATCAACAATATCTAAAACAGGAAACGGTGAACTTATAGAAGGGGAGAAAATTTAGCCAATGGCTAATCTAAACCAATTACTTAAACTGGACTGTTGGCATTGATTACACATGTATTTATTGTCCATCATATAGAAAATAAATTTGGGCCATTGACTAAAAACATTTGCTTGTTACACTCACCACACTTGTACTTAGTACTTGGAGTGTACACCTATCTACAATACAATGATAAAAAGTTTGGACTCTGTATGTCAACAGTGCATCTTTAATGTATGAGACTAAATAAGCTTACCCCTCAAGTATGTATAGGCCAAAAACAATATTTAATTTTGAATTATGTAGTGCAGGGAAGGACATACAATATGGTGAAAAGCAAATTAAATATAAAAACTGAATATACAATTATATGGAAATGTTGTTTTACAGTCATGAGTATCTGGTGTGTGCCGAGAGACAAATATTAAAATTGGACAGTTTCATCCTGACCACAGTTTGTCTGACTGGTTGTTTCCTTCTGATTTTCTGACACGGTGATAGGTACAAAATATTATGCTATTCACAATAGTTATACAACATAGCTTGCATTTTGTTCACAGTAGAACTGAGTTTTACATCCCAAGATAACTTTCTCGTAAACCGTAAATTCTGGCTTCTGGCAGCTCAAACGTCGCAATACTACACTTTTTTGATATGATATGGAGTGACTTGCACACATATGCAATATGCAGTGACTATATTCATAGTAAGAGTCTACTACCGGTACATTCAAGCATAGTGATGTTGACAACTACATGCATGCCAGTGCACGATTTCAAAGTAGCCAGGAGGAAATTCTAATGGTCTTTTAGTGGAAATATAGGTATCAAACGACAGTGAAACAAACAACATTAGTTATCGTGACCTTGCTAAAGTGCAATCTCGGATCATGTATGATCTGATGATCATGCCAAATTTATACCATGTCGGATTATGCCGTGATTCTGAAGTGCGCGTACTTCCTTAGTAAATCGGTCAACATAAGCATGCACACACTGTCTTTAGCAATCGAAGTCAACAATGATGTCAAAATCAATGCACAAATGTCGACATTACCCAAAATAAGCAACAGAAAACTAAAAGTTATCGCTGTGTCGAAAGAACAGTACATCAACATAAAACGACGCTAGTTTGTTATGACATGGAGGTAGAAGGACAGAGCGTTCCCTCGCTCTCACCCAGCTATTAGTACGGGCCGCCGGTGGGATTGCCTCGCTAAAGCAATGGATTCGCCGGTACTGGGGAGTACCGAGTACGGAGGCAATCATTCTTCAGTCTATCGAAGGAGCGTTTCGTGCCAAAAATACATGACAGCAACAAAAGTACCATCACTGTGAACTTCATATTTACAAAACATCATCAAATACATGCTAAAAACCCCAAAACGTCAAAATTCGCACCAACAAGATGGCGTCGGTTTGATTTTTCAAAGTCCTTGCAAAACAACGTTAACTTGTTATATGCGCATGCGCATATTAAGGGGAGACCCATTTGATTTCGGGGGGTATGCAGGAAGTGGGTATAGGAAAGTTTTTTGTCAGAGAGACAGCATTTTTTTATTTCTACTGTCAGACCTGCATCAATTTTTTTTCAAATGGAGTAGCAGTGAATTTTCAAATTTAAGCCAGTGTTTCACATATCACAGGATGGTTTTATGTATTCATTTTACATTCCAACAAATGAAAAAAATACCGTCAATGACGCTGTACCTTCTCTAATGTGTGGCCAGGTCAGGTAATTGGTTGTTGGCATGGAGTTGTTGGTAAATAGTTGATGATGTAGGGGCATGAGGTGGGATATGGACCCAAAGAACCCAAAAGATGATTAAATACATCAATCAAAAAAATTCTAAGCTACTGTATAAACTGCCTAAAGATAGTTCAATGTGGAAAAAAGTTAAACAATTCAGAAATAAGAATTAACAGTCCAAAATAGTAATGACGCACTTCCTTACTGACCTGAGTGCATGTGAAATACACAACCTGGCATCTGTAAATTAAATGTATACCAAGTGATCATTTTAAGTCACTTTTAACTGTTTTTAATGGATTTTCCAAAGAGTCCTGTGGAAATTATGAAAAACGCTTATCTGGTCTTGTGTTTGTATAACCTCATGGCTGATAATTGTCATAGTATTGAAAAAAAATTGAAAGTGAAGAAATTACTGTTTTTAATAGGCATATTTTCCTTGAAATACATGACCGTGTAAAGAATATATGCTAAAAGTGTTTAAGAGTAAATTTCTTTTCAAAAAATAATTTAATTTGTGACCAAAGGATTTTTATTCTTTGAGTTTACAAATTTAAACATTGCAATTTGTTCAATCATCTTGTGCAGTGCAAAATTTATAAAATGACTGAAAAACAAAAACCAGATATGAACTGAAAATGCTCACGTGTTTCATACAGTTATGTGTAAATTTGAACCTTTGCCACATGTTTGCAACTTCATTGAAAGTATTATGATCAACATAATGAACAATAATCACCGCCGAATAATTCTCAAAGGTCATGAAGTATACAAATATGTAATTAGCTGAAATAAAAATATTAAAGTTCTTTGACTGCTGTCATTGTATCACCATTTTATATAGCAAGTGTAATTACCGTTGGCCAAGTCCTTCAAGCCATATATGCCGAGCTGTGAAAGCTCATTAGATATGCAAATTGTAAATTAGCTGACATGAAAATGTGAAATGACTTTCGATATTGTTTTAACCAGGTATAATCATCAATGTTGTCATGTTTTGCCAACTTTGATCAAGTAAATCCCAGTATATATCCCTAATAAGCAAAGTTCATTAAATATGTAAATTAGGAATTGACTTAAGTAAAATGCTTAATGATTGTCAATAATGTTGTATCATGGTATCTGCAATATATGTAGCAAGTTTTGTCAACTTTGGTCAAGTCAATTCAGATATATATCTCTAATTAGGAAAGTTCATTAAACATGCAAATTAGGAATTGGCTGAAGAGAAAATGCTTAATGACTTTCAATAATATTGTATTACAGTGTCTGAAATGTACATAGCAAGTAACATCAATTTTGATCAAGTCAATTCAGATGAATATCCCTAAGTAAGAAAATTCATTTAATATGCAAATAAGGAATTGGCTGAAGTAAAAATGTCTTTTGACTTTCAATAATGTTATATCACAGTATCTTTGATGTATATAGCAAGTTTCAATGACTAAAATCAAGTTAAATTGTATTGCTAAGTTATCCCTATATACCAAAAATCAGACCTCTAGCTCTATTGGCTGGCTCAGAATTAGATATGCACATAATTAATTAGGTACAGATGTGATGTCATAAGGTCACCCATCATACCAAATATGAAGGGTGTAGCACTTGGGTTTACTTAGTGATGGCCATATATGTATATTTGAGGTCAAAGGTCATTGGGGTCACATGACATTTTGTCAAAAAAATTGTATTGCTAAGTTATCCCTATATACCAAAAATCAGACCTCTAGCTCTATTGGCTGGCTCAGAATTAGATATGCGCATAATTAATGAGGTACAAGATGTGATGTCATAAGGTTTCCCATCATAACAAACATGAAGGGTGTAGCACTTGTGGTTACTTAGTTATGGCCATATATGTATATTTGAGGTCAAAGGTCATCGGGATCACATGACATTTTGTCAAAAAAATTGTATTGCTAAGTTATACCTATATACCAAAAATCAGACCTCTAGCTCTATTGGCTGGCTCAGAATTAGATATGTGCATAATTAATAAGGTACAGGATGTGATGTCATAAGGTCTCCCATCATACCAAATATGAAGGGTGTAGCACTTGTGGTTACTTAGTTATGGCCATATATGTATATTTGAGGTCAAAGGTCATCGGGGTCACATGACATTTTGTCAAAAAATGGTATTGCTAAGTTATCCCTATATACAAAAATCAGACCTCTAGCTCTATTGGCTGGCTCAGAATTAGATATGTGCATAATTAATAAGGTACAGGATGTGATGTCATAAGGTCTCCCATCATACCATATATGAAGGGTGTAGCACTTGTGGTTACTTAGTTATGGCCATATATGTATATTTGAGGTCAAAGGTCATCGGGGTCACATGACATTTTGTCAAAAAATGGTATTGCTAAGTTATCCCTATATACCAAAAATCAGACCTCTAGCTCTATTGGCTGGCTCAGAATTAGATATGTGCATAATTAATGAGGTACAGGATGTGATGTCATAAGGTCTCCCATCATACTAAATATGAAGGCTGTAGCACTTGTGGTTACTGAGTTATGGCCATATATGTATATTGAGGTCAAAGGTCATCGAGATCACATGACATTTTGTCAAAAAATTTGTATTGCTAAGTTATCCCTATATACCAAAAATCAGACCTCCAGCTCTATTGGCTAGCTCAGAATTAGAAATGCACATAATAAATGAGTTGCAGGAAGATGCTAAGGTCAAAGGTCAAGTGGAATCCCCAAAATTGTGGAGAGCAATTTGGTCCCCTACTGGCCATTGTCCAATAGACGCTGGCTGTCTTGGACTTTAACATAGGCCAGAATAAGCCATTGCCATAGCTTAGCTGCATAGGTATAGGGGAGGTCAAAGGTCATAGAAAAATCAGAAAAATAATACTTTAAAAAGCTTCTTCTGAAAATTGGCAATACCTGTGACTTTGATATTTGGCATGAAGGAGCAAGGCTATATTAGGTCTAACCAGGATTAGGTTGGTAGCGGGTCGAGATGACTGGGGTCGAGTTGGTTAGGGGTCGAGATGTCCAGAAACCATGGTCATCATGCTTCCCATAGACTACCATGTATCACAAAAATTAAAACTGTGATAACTTCATTAATATGCAAGCCACGCCCACCAAACCTTTTCAGTTCTAGCCATTTGAATTCTGAAGATGTCTACCAAATTTGACTGAAATGAGTTCAGCCGTTTTTGAGATAATGGGGATACAGACACACAGACAGACACACACACACACAGACATGGCTAAACCATATGCTCACGTGTGTGAACACGTGAGCAAAAAATTGGCAGAATTACAGTCTTTGTGATGTAAAATTATGGGTTGACATCACGATAACTGTTAATCTGTTTGAACTACTAATATACTATAATTTAAAAAAGAAAAGTTCATGCAGAAACGGTAAAATATATTGTCAGCAATGTAGTGTTAATTTGACTTTACATCAAAATATGCCTTTGCTGGATACCAATATATAGGGCGAAATATCAGCCATGTTCAGCAAAATCCACACAACAGCATTGATCCTTTTCTAATTTGATTTGATTTGCTTATGTTATCCTTGTATGACAGTCAGTACAATATGGAACTTGAACACAACACAGTGAATAAGTATGCTGTAAATGAAATGGTGTGGCTGCATCCACATGCAGCAAAGGAGTGCCTTTGTCTCTCACCCCTCATTTCCAACCTGTCCCATCCCTGAAAAAATAGTTTGGTCTTATATTTATAATGTTAATAATTTCTGTATTTGTTAAAATGTGCGCATCTCAAAAACTTTTGATCATAAACATTTTCATTGTTTTTTATAGCTGACCAATCAGTTAACCTGTTTATTTTGAATATTTGCGCATTTTTCCTCAGTATTTGACATTTTCTGAATACCTTCTTATTCAGTTTGGTTTGTCATTTTCTAAAAGTTTAAATGCTCCATTGTGTGGTCAAGCTTTCCACAAGCATCAAATGTGGTACTTCATATAGGAGGGTCTGCCTCTAGAGGGCGGGCATCATGAACAGTGTTTGTTAGTTAATTCCTCCACGTAAACTTCTGATTGTACTGTAAACATTGAACATGGCCGACGTCCGATTTTCCTGTCTAAAACTTTCACTCATTTTCGTTCATATGACTCTGAAACTCCAGGAAACGATTGGGAAGAAAGGGTTATCTTGAAATATTGAGGTACTCGCCGATATTTTGCAAAATTAAATGAGAAAAAATGCAAGGAAAATGCCGACAGGCTTACACAATGACAGTTTTCAGACTCGGAGGCATATGATCATCTCTGCAGATTATGCAACAGGCCCAGATCACATGAGGCCATGAGGGGATATCCACGCAACTCAGTACCAAACACTAGCGCTCACAGAGTGAGCAAACACAAAGTGAGTACCCCTAACGTCAGCTCAGTAGTCTGTAATAGATTATAGTCAACTAAGAAACCTTGGAGAAAGGCTTAACACTGTGGCTATGCCGCTAAGTCCCTTTTGATTTTTGTCATAGCTCAAAATCGTTCTCCCACACCTCAACCTGAGCCATGAACACCCCCACCAGTTTATGATATGACCCATCACAATGGCATGACGTCCACGGATCTTGACAGATGGAAGTCTTGACAGACGGAAGTTCTTGACAGCAGCATATTGGTTTTCAACTCTAATACCTTCTCTGTCTATAAATAGACACGAGAAGGTAACAAAATGGAAAGTCTAGTATATATACAACTTTAAATTGTAGAACACTTTTTTGGCAAATCAACTGTGATCAGTACTATACCTGCTTTTCTTTAAAACAGTCAATTCCTTTTAAGTTCTCAGGGGGGATGTTATCTTTTGTGGTCAGAGAAACAAGGCTCACACATTGTATTTCATTATATTTGTTGTTCCTCAATTTTTCATTGTCAACTTGTAATCTTTCTAACATATTTATATTGAGAGAATAATGTATTGGTTTTAACACTAGTTTATTGACTCCTGTCTTGTGTTTTAAATTTTCACAATTTACAGGAGTCAAATAGTCCCATCTAGATATTGCCTATACCATTGAGATATTGCAACAGAAATCCTGAAATATGATTTCTTGGGTCAGAAAAGGGAAGGAAAACATCGAGTGCACTGAGGTGTAAAGTAGTAAATGCTTATATCGTAAGCGCTGAAAAAAACACATAAGAATTGCTTGTGGTAGAAACATTTGCGCTGCCTATGGCAGCATGCCAGCAAAGAATACATGAGGATGAAGTTTCTAAATTTTGCTCATTTCAACTGCATTGTGACAATTGCTTTTTTATTTCTGTCTGTTATGAGAATTTTTTTTTCTCAAGCCATTACAGGCTTAGTTTTTTTCTTTATTTCACCTGGTGACATTTTTTTTCTCAAAATCGTCCATACCCCCCCAGAAATCAAGTGGTTCTCCCCTAAGTGAGCCCCTGACCTATACGGGCCAGTGGATTGCTTCCTCAGTAGAACTGATATGCCTGCCGGTACCGGTGTTTATCGCCTACGGAGGCCATCATTCTTCAGTCGATCAAAGGCGCCTTTCGTACCAAAAAATACACGACAGCCGCAAAAGTGCATCACTGTCAACTTCGTAACTATAGAACATATTGAAATATACAGTGAAACGTTCCTAACGTAAAAAATGTGCCCCGACCGAGAAACAAGATGGCGTCCACCGATTCTTCAACTCAGATTTTGTCCTACAGTTGTGCGCATGCGCAGAAGGTAGCTTTAGCGAAAGTGAGTCAAAATCAAGTAAATATAAAATAAAAATGGATAAAAATATTGTTTAAAAATAATGCAAGGCATGTATCACCGAATTTTGAACATTTCTGACGGCATTTCAACTATACGAACACCTATGCCAAATATCACAATAATCACATCAGTGGTTTTGAGGAAAAATTGAAAATAGTGGTTTTCACAAAAAAGCTAAAAACGTGACTTTAAAATGATTCAATCAAAAAAAGAAATAAGACCATTTGAGATACATGCCTAATTGACCACTAGACCAAATTTCAGATAAAGTTACTGAAGCGTTTCTGAGATACCTGCGTCCACAGCATACGGCCCACTGTATGCGACAACAGAGGCCGCATCATCACATTAGTATTTTGTGCCCACAGGGCACAAAGGACTAATATTAAAGCTGTCTGACCAGCGGTTTTGAAAGAACAAGCAACTCAACAGTTGACAGAGCTCTGCTGTGTTATGTAGAGAATAACCTTTTGTGACACATGTATTGATGAAGAAGTTGGATATCTTTGATTAACATTGTAAGTGAGTTCTGTTGAATAAGTTGAGACTGTACATACTCAGAGAAAGCACACTGAAGAGACAAATGTTTGAAACTTAAGAAGTTCAAGGTCATCAAAAGCATTATAAGGAATCATGTAACTTTCATTGCACTGTTTACACAGATTGCATAATTGCTATAAATAGCACATGAGGAATCTTACAGCCCAGCTTTACCATAAAAACCCTATCACTTTCACCACTCTTTTAATTGACCACTTTTTTTTTTTCCCTCAAAAAGTAATTTTATTTTATCCTTACCAAGTCAACCATAAATGGAAATTAGAACTTTCTCTATCTCTATCTCTATTGACTATTTTGAGCAATTTCTTTTAGATAACATACAGGGCACAATAAATGACGGTTCAGAATATGTCAAAGTTGGGATTCAGGAAAGTTGCCTTTACATGTTTTAATCCTCCAAGATGGTAAGCATTTCACTATGAACTGTCAAAAAAGTTGAACTTTCTGATAATTCTACACTAAAATTATTTTGGCTTTGATGATTTCTTAATTAATTCAATTATTTAAAATCATATTAATTATTTTTTTCTGGGTGAATTGATAGGGTTTATACAGTACAAGAATTACATACAATGTAAGTAAAATTTTGACCAAAAATGACAAAAAAATTCCTTAAAAATACACATTTGCATATTTCATCACAATTTGAACAAATCTAAGTTGGGTTACCCCTAGGGACCTGTATACCAAATAACAAAGCTGTCTGACCAGCGGTTATGAAGAAGAAGATTTTTTACCAAAAACACCTTTTTTGGCATTAATTTGCCTATTTTCAACAATATCAAAAAATTGAAAAAAATGGTTTCTCAAAATCATATTTTTCATCTACACAACAAATATCAAATCAGTAAGCACTGCGGTTCTCGAGATATTTGAGTGGACGGACGCCTCACAAACGGACATACATACATACATACATACATACATACATACATACATACATACATACATACAGACTGACGCCGGACGGATACCCATCCCAATAGCTTCTATAGACTATAGTCTATAGTAGCTAAAAATTAAAATTATTTTTCTGTTTAATTATTGGAGTGATTAAGGTAGACTATAGATCGACATAAGACACAAATTTCAAACATAGGGCCAAAGTCCCTGAAGCTACAATAGACATGGATACAAAATTAAGTATTTCCTGACTGTATGAAATTATCTCACTAAGGTCATCCTAGGGACTTGTAAACCAAATGTTAAAGCTGTCTGACCAGCGGTTTTGAAAAAACAGCAACTCAACAGTTGACAGAGCTCTGCTGTGTAATATGTAGAGAATAACCTTTTGTGACACATGTATTGATGAAGAAGGTGGATATCTTTCATTAACATTGTAAGTGAGTTCTGTTGAATAAGTTGAGACTGTACATACTCAGAGAAAGCACACTGAAGAGACAAATGTTTGAAACTTAAGAAGTTCAAGGTCATCAAAAGCATTATAAGGAATCATGTAACTTTCATTGCACTGTTTACACAGATCGCACAATTGCTATAAATAGCACATGAGGAATCTTACAGCCAGCTTTACCATAAAAACCCTATCACTTTGACCACTCTTTTAATTGACCACTCGATTTTTTTTTCCTCAAAAAGTAATTTTATTTTATCCTTACCAAGTCAACCATAAATGGAAATTAGAACTTTCTCTATCTCTATCTCTATTGACTATTTTGAGCAATTTCTTTTAGATAACATACAGGGCACAATAAATGACGGTTCAGAATATGTCAAAGTTGGGATTCAGGAAAGTTGCCTTTACATGTTTTAATCCTCCAAGATGGTAAGCATTTCACTATGAACTGTCAAAAAGGTTGAACTGTCTGATAATTCTACATAAAAATTATTTTGGCTTTGATGATTTCCTAATTAATTCAATTATTTAAAATCATATTAATTATTTTTTTCTGGGTGAATTGATAGGGTTTATACAGTACAAGAATTACATACAATGCAAGTCAAATTTTGACCAAAAATGTCTGGATTTAACACATTTGTAGTCACGTGAGAAAAGAATCTCATGCCCCAAGGACCTGGGGTCACATTTCTCACACGCATTGGGGATATTTTGTCTCACACTTGCCTGCGGCTCGTGTGAGACAAACTAAGGTTCACCTAAGGTACTTGCACACAAATTTTCAAAGCAATCAACACAGCGGTTCTTGAGTTATTAATGCTCGACCATTTTCACATTTTTTAAGCTCATTTGCATAATTTTGGCAATGCAGACTTCATTTGATCAAAATCCCATCTATAGCCCAGGAGGATGCATCAACACACCAAATACCAAGCTGAAAAGTGCAGCTGTTCGCAAGGTTTTTGATGATGACAGACATACTATACGTACACACATACATACATACATACATACATGCGGTACATCATAGACCTTAAAAACGGAAGGACAGGCAACTAGCTATTTTCTTTCATGTAATCCTGGTTATAATCCGTGAAAAACTTGAACACTCATTATCATAAACAAACGTAACTGTTTATCTCTCGTATCGCAAGCTCACGGAAATTCCCGTGATTTGAGAGACTTGTCAGACGCGAGATTATGTTAATCACTACAACATTGCGATCAGCGCAAGCTCAAGCTTTCGTGTCTAATTTCATGTAAACAACAATGGCTGATTGAGTCGGAGACGCGTGAATTTAGTCCTAGTTTTACAAATGTACGTATGACTTCCTCCCAAAAATACTAGTTCAATCCACGAAATATTATAAGACACGTAGAAATGTACATTAGCACTGTCATGCACTATTATTACAACAGAGAAACATGAGACGGCAAGAAAAATACTCAGAGGAAACGCACAAAATGTCGTGTTGTAAACAACAATGGCCGATTGAGTCGGTGACGCGTGAATTTAGTCCTAGTTTTACAAATGTACGTATGACTTCCTCCTAAAAATACTAGTTCAATCCACGAAATAAGACACGTAGAAACGTACATTAGCACTGTCATGCATTATTATTACAACAGAGAAACATGAGACGGTACGAAAAATTACTCAGAGGAAACGCACAAAATGTCGTGTTGTAAACAACAATGGCCGACTGAGTCGGAGACGCGTGAATTTAGTCCTAGTTTTACAAATGTACGTATGACTTCCTCCTAAAAATACTAGTTCAATCCACGAAATAAGACACGTAGAAACGTACATTAGCACTGTCATGCATTATTAAGAGGGTAAAAAAATTACTTAGTTGAAACGCACAAAAAGATCGTCCATCAACAGCAATCATGATGGCCGATCGAGCTGGAGATGCCTGCACGTGAATTTGGTACAAATTTGGTGAATTTGGTACAAGTTTTACAATGTAAACATGATTTGCCCCGCAAAATACTAGTCAGTTGACGAAATACCTAACGTTGAAACGTTTACTATCATTGACATGCATTATCATTACAGCAGAGAAATATGACAGGGTATGAAATTTTCAGTTGAAACATGAAGTCGCTTCGTAAACAACAATGGCCGATCGGGCTGAAGACGCACGAGTTTTTAAAAATACTACAGTGCCGAAGTGCAAGAAGTACATAATAAAGTAAAAGAAAGTTTACAGCATTACACATGAATCAGAAATAAACGGAAGAGTTATCAGGGGTGTACAATGATTAGATTGCAAAATTAACTTTGCCGACTCGATCATGAATTGACGGGAATTACAAAAACAACAACAATAATATACCTAACAGTGACTCATCTGTCGAAAATGGTAGCAAAATTGTCTGTAAAAATCAATGGGTAATACAATGCTTGAAAACAACGTGAACTAGACCCCGGAACAGAACGCGACTTGACTCGACAGCACAGGTATAGCGTCCAATTCTGTGTAGCTCCAGTGCTGCCAAGACGTCACTGTGTCATCACGTGACGTGTTTTGCGTTTACATAACTGCGCAGAGGATTATAACCCAGATCGTACGGGTAAACATGCAAGTTTCTTTGTCTTTTCTGGCAGTTGCCTGTCCTTCCGTTTTTAAGGTCTATGGGTACATGTACATCACACACACACACACACACACACCACACACACACATACAGACGCCGCCGGCTTCAGCTTATATGACAACCTCACATTGGTATACCAAATGTGAGCTAAAAAATCATAATGGGCACTTTTGTGACATATGCAAAGAGGGGCAAATAGTCATACAGGGAACACATTTTGAAACATGTGTTCTCCTACAAAAAAGGAACATTTTTTCAGTTTATTTTCAATTTTCAAGTTTAGTCACTGTATATTCAGAGATATGATAAATATGCAAGATTCAATGACAATGAATGCCTTAAATATGGCCAAATTATGGGATTCTGGGAGTAAACACGGAACATCTGAACAGCAGCGTGGCTATTTCACATTTGCATAGATTTACGATATCTAGCTTTTATAGGGGAAGTTTCTGTTTAACATTGCAGTTGTTTCCTCTTTATTGGATAACTTTACAGTGAATGTTGTCAAAATAATGCTGTCTAATGAAGTATGAAAATCATTGAAACATTTGGAAAATTTCTAATATGTAGTGTAAACTATGGTTAATGCATTTTGTATTATTTTTGTAGTTTGTAAACATGTCAAAAGAGATCTTTAAGTCATTTAATAAACAAGAAATAAACACTTTGAAAAGATAGACAGGCCAAAGGTTCAAAACAAGGACATGCATTAAGGAAGAACACACCTTGGGGACAGATATTCGGACTTTCAAATTTCTACAATTCTTTTCTGATCTAGCACATGTTGGGCATCATTTTAAAGCTCTTGGAGAAGAAAACTTTCACAATCTAAGCATTTTGAAATCGTAAATTTTATTTTTACTCCACGGAGTTAACACTTGGATGGCCGCCATGTTGAATTTCAAATATCGCAAATGTTCAGTAATTTTTATCGCTAGTTCCAAACTTTGCACGGCGACCCCTGCTTTTTATTGTTGATTTGGGAAGAGAATGGTTGGAAGTTTCAAGTTTGAGCAAAAGTTAAGTCTCTCACTTTCAAGGCCCATACTACCTTAAAGAAACTGATATAAGGATTTATCCCGGTGAAGATGTTTGGCTTTTACGGTAGCAGTAAACATATAATTACCTTGATATGTTCTAGTATTACTTCCACCAAAGCATCAATGGTTTCCCCCTGTTCATAGTTTATGTCCACTTCACAAATTTCACCATTGAACTCTGTGACATGTCAGCATCTTCTACTCTGGTTGCCATGCCAATAAGCGTTCTGCTCTGCATGAGCAACTCCAGACAGGCTTGCCTCAGATGATTGTTGATGACTGTGAGGTGTACGTGTGTCCACAACCACCACCTTATAAAAGAAATAACAGATACAGGCTGTTTTTCTGACACATTCTTACAAACCTAGTCTTTTTTCAGTATAAATACCGGGATACAGCAACTTTAGCAAAAGAAGGAAAACTTAGATATATTGCTGTTCTTAATGCTCTGCTTCCTGAACTGTATGACAGTCCTTTGTCAAGATGACAAATCTTCCACCTTGGTCAAACCCTTATAGGACATGATTATCAATCCAAAATATCCTTTGTCCCCTCTTTTACTATCCCTCTATCCAAACAAGATTGACGAAAGGATCTTTCACCCACTCTGATCAGAATTTCCATGGATCACACTAACATCAACAACACCTTTGACTGACTGACTACTGTAATTCACAATGTCAGACACTTGTAACAACATAAAGTCACAACTTTGATTGCAGTGTGAAGTACAACAGCTATTATATGTACAGTCACCATCTGTTCATAAGCTGACAGTCTCAGAAAATTATTTGTGACATAATATAGTTTTTGTACAGTTTGATATACTTTGCAAGAGATTAAAATGAAGGGTACTTTCATTTGTACAATTGCCATCTATGAATGGATGAAATTTCCATGAGATTTCAATTATTAATTTTCATGATGACACAAAGATCAAATGAAAGTCTGAATTCAAGGCAGTTTTTGTAAATAGTGAACAAGATTCTTACATTATGTCATCCTGAAGATTCATAAGAAAAACGGTTTGGTGATTCAAAATGATAATTATTGATCAAACCATTATGGGTAGATCAACAATTACCACAAACTAAATCATATATATATATATATTGATATAGCAGGGTTTTCTCTCAACTGCACAATTGCAAAAATTGCACATTTCAAGCCAATATCTGCCCTTTAAAGTTACTGACAGTGCAAAAATCACACACAAAACACAGGAAGCAAATACGCTCATATAATGGTGACCCAAGCGCACTGTGTAGTGACCTGTGAATTTGGTGTTGTTTCTGCCCCCCTAAATGGCAGGTCTGCCCCCTAATTTTGATGACTTGGGCAGAAATCGCCTGCTTCAGTGAGCATGCAGAGAAAACACTGATATAGAAATAGCAATGTCAATTATGAAGAAGTATTAAAGATCAGACCTGTTAAAACAACAAAGTAAATTGTTCCATGCATTTAATTTGCCTTGTTCAACTATTACTGTCAACAAACTTTGCAATATTTACCAGACACATGTGCAATGAGTGTTTAGTAATGTGTACCTGTACTGATATAACTGTAATATTTCAAGTCCATTTTCTCAACAAAAAACAAATAAAAACAAGTGCATTTATAAACTGTGCCTGTAATGAGTATAAAATATTTTTAAAATTAGACACAGTACAGTATGCAAGAATCACTTATGGTAGTGTAACTGCTTTAGCACATGCAATGGTTATGATACATAGAACTCTTAATTTGACAACAAGCTTTACAATGAATAAGAATTTAACTTTCATTGATAATGCAATTTATTATCAGAAAAACATGCAGGTTCAGGGTACTCCAAAGTAAAATACTTTTACTAGTTCTCAGATCATAGTATCTTTGCAAATATACTGTGCAGCACAAAAATACACAAACACTATTCCTACTGTGCCAGCATGACACAGTCCTATACTGTCCATTTTACTGTCATGCTGATAATTCCACCATTCTATGGTAAATACTAACAGACTGATAATTCCACCATTCTATGGTAAATACTTACACACTGATAATTCCACCATTCTATGGTAAATACTTACAGACTGATAATTCCACCAATCTATGGTAAATACTTACAGACTGTAATCCCACCATTCTATGGTAAATACTTACAGACTGTAATTCCACCATTCTACGGTAAATACTTACAGACTGATAATTCCACCATTCTATGGTAAATACTTACAGACTGATAATTCCACCATTCTATGGTAAATACTTACAGACTGTAATTCCACCATTCTATGGTAAATACTTACAGACTGATAATTCCACCATTCTATGGTAAATACTTACAGACTGATAATTCCACCATTCTATGGTAAATACTTACAGACTGATAATTCCACCATTCTATGGTAAATACGTACAGTGCATCTTTAAGATTACTCATTGTCTTTGGCTGCAGGAACTCTTTTGGTTTCTTCCTGGTTTTAAACACTGCCGTGTTGTACACCATATCACCAACCTAAAATGAAAATATTGATTATCAATATGATATAATATTTCTTATTTTTTTTAATGTCCATTAGGTTTGTGAGTAAAACTGATGTTGATGTGAAATGGTATCAACATACAGATAATCATTTACAAAACTAAATACTCTAATACTGTACATGTATGCAGGTATGCATGTCTACAATGAAATCTTTCCTTACTGACAGGGATTTTTCATGCTGGAAGTTACTAGTTGGATAGAATATTACCTGTTTAGTAAGAACATGTCTATAAGATTTTTGAGATATCCTTGAATGTACTCAAATGACAGATTTCATTGTACCTTTTCATTTGACAAGTTTTTAACATGTGTCACACAGCAGGATAAGGCAGTTCCTATTGACTTACACACCGGGCAACTCATAACTGCACTTTAGTACATTGTTTTTCAAAAGGAAAAGTATTCTGATCGGCACTCATTCACTTCAAGGAAATTGATATAGAATAGTTTCAAGTGACATTCCATTGAACGGTTGCTAAAAATGTTTCTTGACGGAAACCCTGTCAAAATTCAAAATGCATATACCGGTACAGCCATGCATGGAATGGTAGAGTTGTGAGGAAGTTTCTAAATGTCAAATCAACACATTATTTCAAGAGCTGTTGACAATAATGAAATGGCAAACAAGCTTTCACATAATTTCATTAGTTGTGTCCTCACAATACAGTAGTTGCTAGGCATGTATACAGCTCTGCTTGCAATGTACCAAAATCAGTAGGTAACATCAAACCATGGATGTTATGTCTAATGTAGAGGAGTGACAATTATATCTGCTGTGATTCTTCTAGACATACCTTGACAGCAGCTTGTCTCAAGACAGCTTGAAGTTTCAAACAAAGCTGATGCTGAACTCATTTTTTCAAGCTGACTCAGTTCATTTACTTTCCCAAGTGCACTTCTGGCAAACACCTGAAGTTGAAAAAATTAAAATGATAAAAAAATGTGGATAAAACACAAGGTTAGCTGTTAAAATGACATGGTATTATTTACTCTGACAAAAAATACATGTTATCTTGTAGCAAGTTGCAAATTTCATCTTCCTATCTCTGCTTTGCCCTATACACAGACCACATTCAGTTAGAAAAACAGGAAGTGACAGTCTTTCACAATGAGTATCCTACCAAAGACAGTACCGGTATATGAAAGAAATGTTTTGATGTATGTAGAAAATATTAATTACTTCATAATTCAGTTTTGTAGCATTTACTTGTGGAATGTACTTGTATACTAATACTTTCACATTGAAGTTCTTCACAGAACTGAACAAACATTTCATTCTACAGCTGCAGACATTGAAAATATTGGAGAGAATGGAAATGCATACTAAAAACAGAGA
Source organism: Ptychodera flava (assembly GCF_041260155.1). Lineage (NCBI taxonomy): Eukaryota > Metazoa > Hemichordata > Enteropneusta > Ptychoderidae > Ptychodera > Ptychodera flava. The sequence continues at coordinate 40,146,653 of NC_091943.1, read as the reverse complement.
GCAATCAATTATTAGTAATCCCTTACAAAATATCTAATAGTAACCAAACGGGGCAAAAGTCACAAAGGAATCAAATGGGATGATGTATTTGCAGCATTTTGGTAGAAATTGTAAACATAGTCCCATATATGCATGTTTATTATCTTGTACAATTGTATGCCAACCCTGTGGGACAGTTTAAGTCTGTAGTCTCATAGGATTCCTATGGGTTATTTTTGTATGGGGCAAGGAGCACAATGTAGTTTTTCCTTACTCTTATTGAAACGTAAAGGCTGTACTATGGTCAAAATGACCTCACCTAGGCATGATGAGCAGCTTTGGTGTCACTGTAACATTGACATACCGGTACAGCAGTGGACAGTGTAGTTCCCCATAGCAAATACTTGACATCCATCAAAGGTATGGATGCCTCCATGCACATGCAAGCCCAGAGTAAGTATTCTAAAACCTGTAATGTGATGAAAAAAATGTTATCAACCTAAATGACAATACACTTTTCCTTCCAAATCTATTTTATCTAAATTAAAGACAGTAATGGAATACATGAAAATTGTCCAAACAATTTTACAAATTAAAAACATTTAGCATTTAAAGCTGCAAGCAGCATTACTGGGTCCCAAGAAATTACGCAGTGATTGTGATGTACATGTATTGTTGAACATTAAAGCTTATTTTAAGTTTTGGCACAATGCAACATGGCCCATAAACCAATGAATGACCCTAAAGCTTTATGTAAATATGAAAGTACACACAATAATGATACGAGTAAGATTTCAGTCCAAATGGTACATTGGTTCTGGAGAAAAAGATTTTTTGAACATTATTCACTGGTAATTATATGTTTTAAGCAAAAACCATATGGCTGCTAAACAACATGACTGATCCACATTTGCTTGGTACACTACATGTCCACACACCAGTGATGATATCAGTGAAATTTCAGTTCAGATGGTGAATCTGTGGTGAAATGATTTTGGAAAAAAACCGAGACAGCCACCAAAACACGACTGCAATGCAAATGCCTTTCACAAACTTGGTAGTGCTCACACTAGTAAATGACATGAGTAAAATTTCAATTCAAATGGTCTGTTGGTTCTTGAGTAATAAGATTTTTATAGATTAAATCAAATTTTTGAAAATCCAATACGGCGGCCAAGGTCACATGACTGCACACAATTTTATTAGCAAATATTAAAGAACAAAGGAAATGCATGCCAAACACTAGATTTCAAATTGACCTAACCTCTAGGTCATCAAGAGAAGGCATTTTAGGTTTTGGAAAAATCTAATAGTCTGGGTCATTTCCAAAATTGGCGACGCCATACCATATATTTTTTTTTTCCTTTCATTAGCCAATCAGCGGCCAGCACACAATCAGTGAAAATTGTATTTCCTGGCAACCTCCACATGCGCCCATAGTTATGTACGCCATACTGTGTTGAACTCTATCTTGCTATATACTCCTCTGCTTCACCATTCATATAACTTTTTCGTGTATTATCATTGATCCGTGTCAAAAATATTGTCAGTTGTGAAAGAGGGGTTTTGCCAAAACACTAAGGATTGCACATTTCATGGGAATATCCAATGTTATTTGTGAAATAACAATTAAAGGGATATAATCGTCACGTTTGCGGCTGTGTGATATGGGTCCCATACTACGGCGCCGTTGATAAGGTAACAGCTCCCAGCATGCCTCGCGCTTATCCTAACTTTTAAAATGGCGGCTTACCCATCCCGTCCAGTGTTCAAACCACCGAAACTGGTGACAGAGGCCGAAGCGAAAGCCTACAAAACGAGGGACGCAACAAAAGTGTATCTGGGAAGATCTTACCCCAAGTGGATAGATGCGAAATCCTTGAACTATAACCAAGAATCTAACGCTGTGTTTTCATTACATTTACTCGAAATTCATCGCCTATTTTGCCGAGAATGTAATCCTTTACCACATAGTGAACGGGAATGTACATGTTTACCGAGAAGTACGGGCAGGAGATCCATAGGAGAAAACTGGGAAGAAGGTCTCCAATCAACGACATTGATAGCAGCAGGACTAGGACAAGGAATCCAACGTGCAGGAAGTAATATTTCCAACACAGAAAGGTGAGTCTTTCCTGGGACGGTAGCTCTGCGTTTCAGGGCTGTGTGTAGCCATGGATGTAAAAAATAGATGGTGTAGCTGCAGTGTACAGTAGCTCGAGGTTTTGCCATGGTATTTGGGTCGTCCGACCCAAATACCCTGGCAAAACCTCGAGCTACTGTACTGCAGCTAGGATGTGTGTTACCGGCGTTATACGGCCTCCTACCACCGAGGAGCTACCTGCGGTTTTGTCTATGGCAATCTGCAGGGTTTTGGTGGGGTGGGAGGACGTATAACGCCGGTAACACACAGCCCTGCTATGCAGAGCTACTGGGACGGCATGTTCACCGTGTACGCGTACACAGACTGTCACAGTGTGTGCGATATTTCTGTGTTCTCCCTCGCTTATGTTGTCGCTCGTAGTTGTTGTGTGACATGGACCCGGCATGGATTGCCATGGAACATTGGCTTTGACTGTTCCTTTTTCAATTCTCCACCACAAAAACCACTTCGATACATTTCAACAGGCTATAATTGTACAACTTGTGCAGCTAGCCGGACGATTTGGCAGACGGCGCTGCCATAGCCGGGCACCGTCACACGCAATATACGCGAAACTTTACATGACTGTTGACACTTTGTGAAATTTACGTGTCAAGAATCCATGTGTATGGCGATGTGGTAATAATCTAATGAAGTACCAGTGCGGACGCACATAGGCGATTTTTCCGTTGTTGCTAGGCGTGTCTATTCCAGATTCTGTCGTCGTTAAGGCGAGACGACGGGCGCCACCGAGTAGAAGCTGACTGACAGGGCGACACATCAGGTAAGCTGAGCTCTCCAAATTCATTAAATTTTGACCGTTAAATTAGATAAATAGGTTTTAAGTGCATTGGTTCTAGTAGATTGATGGTCCGACAGTTGTTTGATGGCTTTTCCCTAGAAATTTGACATTTTTTTTTCGGAAATACGGCATAAACTTTCAATGTCCATTGTGGATGGGTTATGACATATCTGGCAGAAACTTGCGAAATTAATACCGTCGTTTGAGAAGTTAACATTTCCGTCTCATGGGTTTAATTTCTAAAGTTTTAGTAAATTTATTATCCTTACTCATCATTTAATGTGCTGAAGCAAAATCGGACTTGGGGAAGATCAGATGGCATTCTGAGAGCGATTTATTTTCAGCTATGTACGAACCGGAAGTGAAAACAAAGCAACCAAGGAGGCCGTACAACATGTCTGGTAATCGATTGCAACTAAAATAATATTGTATGGTTTAACGGAACTGTTATTTTGCAGAACATCTCTTTGGGATAAGCGGAAAATCTTCCTCCGTATCTGACAGTTTCATTAGTTTCCATTGCAACATTCTGTGTAGAGAAATAACATTCCTTCCCTTTCATAAAAAATATTTTTACACAGATCTGATGGCCCTGTTTGATATGCTAAAAGCTGCATTCTAAAATATAAAAGCATCTTTTTATGTGTAGGATAAAAATACTTGTGTCAATAATGTGTACATGCATAAAACTCGTAAGGCTGCGTTCACAAAAAACGGTTAGGGGGCTGGAGGAATTCGGGGGGGATTCGAAAATTTTGGGGTAGTAGAGGGGGGACTTGAAAATTTTGCTCTACCTGTAGGGGGGACTTGAAAATTTTTTGGTTCCCTTTTATGTTTCACATTTTCCAATTCAAAGTTTTTGTAGGTAATTCAATGAAAAATGAATACCATTTTTATGTCATCGAATTGTTGTAATGTTGGTAATAATTTACAAAATCTAGACCCATTTTGTTAAATTTCATGACTTTTATCTCGAAAATATCTAAACATGCGCGATTTGTCGTAAAAAGCCAAATGAGCCTAGTTATACAGGGCAGAAGCTGCAAATGTTGATGATTTTTGCGATATTTCTATGCAATATATCAACTACAGTTTCTTGCTGTCTCCCTACAGCATGCTCAAACACACAATATTCAGTTTGTCGACAAAGCCTGTATATAAAAATATGTATTTGGTGACAATTTAATTACAGTTCAGACTGACAGTCAGTGATACAAATGCATGTACACATACACAGGCTGTGATAGCAAGCTGAATACTGGACAGTTCAAGATGCCATAGGGTGTAGAACAAGAACTCGGTTGTATAAAGAACAACAATATTGTCAAAATTATCAAAGTATCACTATCAGATTCTGCTCTGCTACTGTAGTGTCAATGTTACTGCATACCTGAGCATGCAGAGATAGCTCTTGACTCTGATGTACACGGTAGTTGAAGAAGAGTTTCGGTCAAATGACGATCATGACAGTGAAACATAAAGGCCAGAGAGCAACATATGGAAGACCAGGAGACTTGAAAAGTTATCGCGAATTTTCGAATTGTGGCATATGAGAATAATCAAACATTAAAGAAAAAAGATGGGGTCACCATGCTTGATTTTCTATATTTTCACATTCTTGTCATAAAATAATACAAAAGTAAAACTTTGAACAGTGAGGACTTAATGAAAAAATATGTGACTAAATGGAATTATTTATTTTTTAGCCAAATTTGCCATTATTACACCCAAAATTTCAGAGATTAAAACATTTATTTGATGGAATTTTTTAGCCAACAGTATTGTTAATTTTAAGTAGCACTAATCATATATGTCTTGTACTTTTGAAACAAATTTCTGGTAGGTGACTGTGCTCAGTTTTTGACAATATGGCAATGAGCCAGAATTCATAATTTGCCTACTCTCTCATGATCGTCATTTTGTGTGCTCTTCGGCAGCAACAATTGACCTTGCCAGAGTTGGATGACAAATTCAAAAGTTCACTGATGCCTTTAAGATGAATCAATTTAAGAACTTGTCTCAGGAATATGACTTTATAAAGTGCTAATAGTAGGTAGTGTTGAACACCTGTGAGCGGAACGCCGCAATACGTGATTTTTTCTGCATATCCTTTACAAACATGTGGGATTGTGATAGTTGGGGGAACTTGAAAAATTTTGATCATATAGAGGGGGCATTTGAAAATTATTTAGGGTGTTGAGGGGGATCTGAAAAAAATAAGATTATTATCGTGATTCCTCCAGCCCCCCCCCCCCCCTCAAATCGTTATTTGTGAACGCAGCCTAAGTCTCAAGCTACCAGAGTAAATGACTAGGTGTTGGAACAGTTGATGATGTGAGAGCTCTATGTGATCTATGCAGTGACAGTTACACATGTATCTAATGACTAAATATCGGTAGGTTAGTAGACCTGACTGTGTTGTGCTCAGGGATATTAGCTGAGAAAAGTCTAATACACCCGGGAGGATAACCACTGAGTAGGCAGACGACCTGATTGTGTTGTGTTCAGGGATAGTAACTGAGAAAAATCTAGTACACCCGGCAGTATAACCACTAAGTAGGCAGATGACCTGACTGTATTGTGCTCAGGGATATTAAAGGTATACTGTCACCTGTTCCAATGTTGCCAAAGTTACCATGGAAAGAGAAAATCTAACCAATCACAGATTTTAAGCGGGTGGCCGCTTTTAAAAACAGAGCCCCCACACGGGCATTTTGAATACCAAGGAACGCCCCTTTGAACATATATGGGCATATTTAGATTACGGGTGACCGTAAACCTTTAACTGAGAAAAGTCTAGTACACCAGGCAGGATAACCACTAAGTAGGCAGATGATCTGGCAGTCTAACAGTATAGTGTATACAGAAATCTTGGCCTTGAATACAGGAATACTGCTAGGTAGGTGAGAAGTGACTTAAACAGATGCAGGGATGTTGTATATTATTGATACACAATAGAAAGAGAAAGTAGAGTAGTAGATAACGAACAATATCATTATATTAGGAAATCACTAATAGCAGGGAGAACTTACAAGTACCTATGAAGTGAATAGGGTATTCAGGGGAAGGTATGCTCATTTACATAATCATATTACATGTATAGCAAGAAAATAATTGATTCAGTTGATACTAATGTAATTTACCACGTTAATATGCATTTACATTAAGAAGACCCAAGGTGTATTTTTTTTAATTGGATACATACCTAAAAATGTTATTTATACTTCCCATTAAAAGTATTGTCATAACATTTGTTTTCTACTTGCAGATCACGGCACATCTATACAGTGAAAGAACTGACACAGCAAGTGCAAGAAGAATGTTTTGCTTTTTTAATTTAATTTTGCAATAAATGTTAACCTTAACAATATTCTTGACTGTCCTGCAATTTTATTTAGTTGTGGCAATATGGAAGCTTGGAATAAGTGTTGTATGTGTTTCAAAAAATGTCTGGGTGTAGTACCCTTTGATAAATTACAAAATGCATGACACAGAAATATTTTATTCTATCTGAAATGAATACCAAGATGACTAAACCAAAGTCTCAGCAGTCCTGCAATCATTTTTGAAGGCAATATATGTCTGATGTGTGCTCAGACGTAAGAGCAAATAATACCTGAAATATACAGTAAAGCCACATTAGCTGTATCTTTTCTACACATGCACTTTGCAATGCTCACCGAAGTATATTATCTGATTTTCAAAGATAGCTTTTGCATTCCCTGTCATTACTTGAATCCATATTTGGAAGCCAAAATTATTGTATTGTTACAAATCTAAATTGTACATTCTTCACCAAATTTAAAAACTTTTTCATCACATTTTGGGAAGAACTTTGGCTTTAGTTACTTTTGATTGTAAATCATATGTAAAATAATCCTAAAATACAGCTAATGTGCCTTAAAACAAAACAAATTTTTCCTTAAAAAAGTATGTAGGTTGTTTTACAATGATCAGACGTAAGCTTACTTTGTTAAAAGAAAGGAAAAAATCATTTATAACAAGTTACAAAATGGATACGAAGCATCATTTCTGAACTAAAAGGCAATGATGATGAAAATGAAATTCTAAAAAAACGACAGAGATGGCAAAGGTTATCGGTAGAGGGCGGCTTTATTTACTCGCTAGGTCATGGTCGATGATGTTTTGGGCACAGTTTAAGTTAACATTTCCGTCTCACGGCTTTAATACAAAAACCGAATACGTAGTCTCACAGCTTAGGATCTGCGCTATCGATCACTGGCCAAATCTAACTTGGGGACGACAAGGTGACGGAGTAAAACGCTAAAATTTAGGGCGGTGTGAGTAATTTTGAGGGTAGGAACGCACGCGACGACTTTGTTTTTCACCATATTTTTTCACAAAATGGACAATTTTGTGTCGAAAGTCTGTACCGCCCTAAAGGTTACGTAGACATCTTTCATAGTATTCAGTTTTTACGGCTGACGGAACACAGGTAGACAGACCCTAAGCGAAAAATATCAATGGTTTCAATTGCAGAATGCGGCGATATAAATTTGAATTTTTTCGTTCCATACCCCCCACGTAGAGAAGTTCGATTTGGTGCGTTCCGACTATGTGCGTCGCCACTGTACATAATTTCCAAGTTGATTTTGAACAAATCGATCAATCAATCAAAACGTGTCCCAAAAAGTTGGACTCAGTCCATTTATATTTCATTTGTTGATTTGTTGTTGTTGTTGTTGTTGTTGTTGTTGTTTGACATTATTGGAAATTACTTTGTGCAAGTAAGCTTATATTGTAGAAAAGTGTCTCCGTGTTCAACAGATTACAAAATGACCAGTTATTGTTGACTATTTTTTGTAGTTTTCCTACACCAATTAAAAGCAGGGAATCAGGTATTGTATGTGCAAAACAGTGTGTGTGTGTGTGTGTGTGTGTGTGTGTGTGTTGTGTGTGTGTGTGTGTATATATATATATATATATATATATATATATATATATATAGTTATATATAGTTATATATTTATATATATAGTTGTAATGTACATTTACATTTGTTTGGAAACAGAGCTCAAATAAAGACTATAAAATTGCCCAGGATAACTCAATTTTGATAATCTACTGTTAGCAATTTTACATATGTTTTGGCAAGTAAAATGTGAGCTTACCAAAATGGCATTTGCAAGAGTCAAATTTGAGCCACACAAGAAAATATATAAGAACACATGTAGATAAAAATAAGTTGCATATTTTGACTAGCCTATTGATTAGAAAACCAATTTTCATGGCTTTGTAAACAGTAAATGAATACTAAAATTTTTTTTAAACTTTAAAATCTGGATGGTATACATGTATAAATTTATCCTTTTCAATGGAGGATTAATTTGCATGTATTTCGTATATCAGAACTGTTAGCATGCTGTGTAGATCATTTTGATTTTTATGTTTAAAATTTTACAATAATTTCAATCAATTATTTTACCTTTTTTATGGGTATGTACTATACATTCCTGTTTTTTTAATCATAAATAGCACTTTATATTATTAATTAATAATCTAATAATTTGCTTATACTTTTATGGGCAGACTATCAATGTACCATTGAAAGAGAATTATGGTACTACACATACAACAATGAAATACAATAGAATACTTTGTGTATATTGAACGAATGTCAAATTTTGTTTGTAATTTCAGATTCAAGCTTTCTTCCTCTTGCATCGTCTACTCCTATGCAAGTAAAATCATGTGGACAATCTGTGAGGTACAATACTTGATTTTTTCACTGAAATAAATGTTGCGTTGATATTTCACAGTGATATCATTAGCATCTACTCTTAAATTTCCACTGATATTATAATGTATTATAATATTTTACTTGTACCAGAATTGGCTGTGACAGTGAATCTGAAGACACACATACTGCCAGTGAAGATGAAGACGAAAGAGAGTTTGCTGTCTCTTTCAGAACTCTAGGGTTAGTTACCCTCCTTTGGGTGCTGATACATTTTATTATCTTTTTTTTTCCCTGGACGTAATGTAAGATAGCTACTCAATGTCAACTTTCCAGGCAAAAATGTTGATTGATCTCTCTGAGTTCCTTTGTAGTCTTTTGAACTTAAAAATGCACGCTATACTAATTTGCAGTTGTTGTTGTTGATATTGGCTATTAGTAAATTCATACTTATTCAATCATTTCTTCAGAAATGACAAGAACATGTCGCTTGAGGAAGTTGTCTTTGATACAGAACAGTATGGAACAGATGACAATGGTGCTGCAGAAGCTGGAGATGATGTGACCAATGCCATGGATGTAATTATTGCAAAGAAGTGCCTGGCTTTTGTTCCAGCAATACTTAACTTGCTGAAACGTGCCTATGGGGATATGTGTGCTCGGCAGGGATGTCAAAGGAGACTTTTATACAGTACAACAACAGTAGGCACTGCACTTACTGTTGTTTGGAGTTGTTCTGCAGGTCATCTTGGTGGAAGATGGCAGTCTCAACCTCGTTTTGATGGCATCTTTGCTGGCAACCTACAAACTGCTGCCTGTATCTTACTGTCTGGGAATAGCTTCAGGAAGATTGAACTGCTCTTTAGGTTTGCCAATATAGCTTGTATCTCTGCCAGTACATTTTTACGGGTACAAAAACTGTATGCAGCTCCCGCCATTCAGAAGTACTGGGAAGCCATGCAGTTGGAGTCAACAGGATCTTTTCATGGACAGAAGGTGGTTCTGTGTGGAGATGGTCGTAATGACTCACCAGGACACTCAGCCCAGTATCTGTCATATAATGTGGGTGACACATCCAAGCAGGTTATTCTCCACACAGAGACTGTTGATGTGCGAGAAGTTAATGGAAAAAGTCCAAATATGGAACGTTTGGGCTTTGACAGATCTATGGATAAGTTGCCAGGAATGCTGGACATTGGAGAAATGATAACTGACGCTCATACACAGATAGCAGCAGCCATGCGTAAGTTGTGGTCAATATGTATATTGTTAGTTTGTGACTGCTTTATTTGAAACACCAATTTTCACTGTATAAAGGGAACTATGAGCACACTTTTTATTTGACTGAACACCACACTGTAGTATACACTGTTAGTGTGTGCTCCACATGTCACCTAAATTTCAGTGTAGTGGTGTATGCACACAACCAAACACAAACTTTCTGTAAATGTGTACAAAGTACAAGAATGGTACAAATGGTAATGGACAGATTTCTCTAAACTCTAATCATACAATCTTTGTCTCTGTATTGCTGTGTAGCTGTTATGCAATAGTCTTCAGACAATTCTGTTTGCAATTATTATGAGCAAAGTGTGTAATTTGATTATCTGCCTAGGGTGTCATAATTCTGGTCTTCAAAATACATGTATTACTTATAGTGTTATACAATAACAGCATTTGTTCATCCACTGAATTATATATGTTATGTTATGTTGACTAAGCATTTTTTACCAAATTTCAGGACACTGTGAAAAATATTCAGAAATCAAGCATTCTTGGGACATATGGCATGGGGGCAAAAATATTCACAAGAAAATCTTAGAGGTGAGATAGTGTTAGATTTTATTTACATGATAGTGCATTGCAAACCTACTGGTAATATTGTTCATCAGATGAGTTTATTTTCAGTATTTGATTATCAAATTTAAGTGTAATGTGAAAGAAAACTTGTTACACTTTTAACTTGCAGTATTTGTTAGTTTTATAGTATTTGCTAATGAAAGTTGACATTCTGAATGGAAAGTTTCATTTATTACAGCAATAGACTGCTAATAGGTGCAAATAGTCATGAAACTTTTCATTGTAATTTTAAAAATGTAAATGAAAATATTTTTGAAAACCAGACTCTTTCTTTCCAAAGTAAAACAAGAAACAAAACTCTTTAACATTGTCTAATTTTTTGGCAGGCATCCAAACAAAGAGCTTGCAAGGATCTACTACCCTGGGCAAATGCATTGAGGAATCATTTTTGGTATGCCGCAAAGGAATGCAATGGCAGTGAGAGAAAGATGAAGGTATGTTGTTTAATGCTGATTTTATTTCCTGCAATGACAGGGCTCGAAATTAGCGGTAGTCTCGCGTCCACAGACTACCAACTTTTCTCTGGGGCTACCAAAATCCATTAAATGGTAGCCCAAAGGGACTAACAAAGCCTGGGACATAAAATTCAGTCAGTATTTGGCGTGCCGTGTCCGGTCTGTCACTTTAGGACCAGCTAAATGCAGTCAAACCCAGCTGGACACAGAAAGGCCTGAAGAAGACGACCGTGCGGCGGAACTTTACAACAAAGTTTCTATATCTGTACTGCCATACTTGAATGACAGGCACAGGAAGTGATAGCCAATGAAAATGCATTTTGATCATAATATATCAATCACAATTACACAGAAATTATATGTCTCCTCCCTACAGACAGCCCATTGGCTATTTTTAGACCTGCTACAATATGTCTCAGTGCTGAGAAGGTCGAATCATTGTCATGACGACTATCAGAATTTGCATACAACTCTGAGAGTGAATTTTGAGTTGTCAATAGGTCACCAAACTTTTGAGTATCACTAACGTCCATTATACCTGTTTCCTTGGGTATTAAAGGTGTGCAACATTCATAGCAAATGACTAGAAAATTCACTTTATGGGCAGAATCTTGAATAGCTTTTTCTTGTCTGTGGTTAATGAAAAAAGATATCCCTGAACTAAAGTATGCATGGGCTACCAACCATTGTCACTGGACTACCAACTTCAGAAAATGGTTGTCCACGTGAACTACCAGGGAAAAAAAGTTAATTGCGAGCCCTGAATGATACCCTGCAACAGATACACAGATACCCTGCAACTGGCAGTCCTCAATTTATGTTAATCTTTATAATACTTATGCAAGTTTGCATTTCTTTGTATATTCTTTCAGGCCATTTGGTTTGGCATACTTCACCATGTAGTTGATGAACATGAGTGGATTCTCGATCATGATGGACATATGGAAAGTGTGGACATGGTCCGCTCAGTGATGGTGAACGAATACCATGGTTGATAAAAGGGTCACCGTCACATGTAGCACTGCGAAAGATTGTAGAAGACAAGCGTCTAATGAAAAATATCCCTTACTATGTCAACTTTCGGTAAAAGTTTATATTTGTAGTAATGAAAATTTTGTCTATCACTGCAATGAAAATTTTCGAAGTTCAGAACATACATGCCACTTATGCAAGTGTCAAATTAGTATGCTAAGAAATTTATTTGTTGTGATTTTGCTGTGAAATCAGTATTTGTCATTCCATATCACCAGTATCCATAACAAGCCTGTATCACTTTACCACACAGCTTGATTTACATATACATTTACACAGAAACAGCATTTCATTCAAAAATATACAAGTGAAAAACGATCTTGCTTGTTTTGGTCTAGGATGCGTATGATATTTAGCATTATTACTGCATGCAAATTTTAAATGTATCCTTTTTTTATTTCAGACATACTGGATTCTTAGAATCCTTCCACAGCCATCTTTTGATGTATGCACCAAAGCGCCTTTCATATTCGTAAGTGTTTATTGCTTGTTTCCTCAAAATTTTAAGTCCAAACTGTTACATTACACTGAAATGTAGCGTTCACAGGGTTTAAGCTGTATTGCATGGAACATACTGTTGTTCAGTGGGATATGTCAGTATTGTCAGATGACACAAGATAGTACAAATAATCTTTGGTGAATCATATTACTTTGAATTGCATAGTTATAGAATCTCATGGAAAACACATTCTACCAATACAAGTAAATTCTTTGTTCTGTGTCAAATCAAAATTATGAAAGGTATATGGCCCAGAAGATCAAAGCATACTCTTACAGTTCACAATATTTGACAAAGGTTTTAGTTAAGGAATAAAGCTAAGCTGTACTTCCCTATCAAAATTCAGTGTGTGTGGTCATTCTTGGCAGCATAAAAATGTACCTACTTCAGTATTATACACTTTCTACTGTAGTGTGCATGAACACCATTCCACTAGTATATGTGGATCATTCCTTTTGATCATGAATTCCGGAAATGTTTTCTACGTATGTTTTTCGGAGACGATGACATTTCCAATGACCTATTGATGGAAATATCATTTATAAGTGGAGATGTTATTTCTATTCTCTTACCACTGTAAGTCTTATTATTGTAATCTCGTATCAGGAATGTAGTATTCACCAATATCCATCTTTACAAATGTTTCAGTTTTGTTGGCTACAAAGCACGGACAGTGTTGGCTGCTATAGACTTCAACAAACATGCAAATCGGCAGAAAGAAGTTGCAGTAGATGGACAACAAAGGTAATGTACCTGTACACTGTCATTTTCAAGGTTGCCAAAGTTTTTAAAGCTGTAGTGTCTTTGAGTCTTCCAACAAACCCAACTTAGAATGTATTTGTTTACTGCTCTTGCTGAGTTTGGACATTTTCACATCTGAAAATGAACTCATTCTTCAGCAGTAAACCATGTTCATTGTACATGCATGAGTTTGTTGACAGCTGAATACTATGCACTTTATCTAAGTGTATTGATTGGAAGCAGAAACAACACTCAACACGTGTCTTTTCATTATATGTGTGTTTATGACTTTTTTCGTTTGTGAATTCATTTACATGTTTGTGTTTGGTCATGTATGTGTATGTTTTTCTGGTATTGTGTTCAAGATATGCATTCAGGTTTGTGCATGATGTGTAATTTTCCTATGACAATTGCTAGCCACTATTGAACCCTCAGGGATGGGGGGTGGGGGCACTCTTGATATTTTCATATGGGGTTGTGCCACCTGAGTTCAATACATATACCCATGTATATTCAAAAAATATGACCCATTGTTGTTAGGAATTTCTTTGATAAATTTGGGTAATTTTCACCTTTCTTCTGTTACATGTTAAGGTTTGCCTTTTTATCAAACAATGTTTAGGGGTTTTTGTATGAAAAATCAACCCATAATTAGAGATTTTTTCAGAAAAATTGACCCATGTTTAGGGATTTTTTCATGAAAAAGTTACCCATTTGGGTGGCACATACACATACACCTTTTTTATGGGAGTACCCCCCCTCCCTGAATAGAACCAAGGTCAAATCACTGATAAATATCATTACATTCTTTTGCAGGTACTATTGCAAGTATTCAAAGATGTCAAAGAGGTTTTATCCAGTACCTGTGGTAGCCAAAAAGAAGTATGACTACATAAATGACATTCAGCAGCAGATTTTTGAAATGCGCCTTGGAGTAGAAGGTCATTTATCTCAATATGTTCCACCAGCTGAAAATGATCCCTGTCATCTACATACCAGACTGTCAATGATGAACCCTCCAAATATTGCTGACTTAGTAGAGGCTCATAAGAGCAGGTTTGCGAAGTCCACAACATCAGAAGAGTCCGTCTAAAGGAGATCTATCTCAGATACGAAGGAACATCTTGCCTTATACATTGGACATTGGACACTCTCAATAAACACAGATTCAGCAGTTTACGTACATTTGTGAAAATGACAACTCACACTTTTGTGCACTAGCAAGGATGCACATGTTGTATAATAGTTTGTGTGACAGTTTCTGTAGGAAATATTCTATTTTCTTGTCAAGACATTGTCAAAGTTTCTCATCCTGTGTGTTGTTCCTGAACAACAAAAGACAACATAGACAAATAGACAAATGTCAATCTATCATAAAACATGATTTATTCTCATGCATTTGAACATTGCAGCAGATACACATGCTACATGTTCTTTTCAAAAGGAGTAAAATTCACCAAAATAAACTCAATGTGTTGGCATCATCTGATAATTTCTGTGTTTGATATGACATTGAAACAGTGTTTTGTCAAAAGGACAAAACAGAATGTCAGAATTTTCACAAGTCCATACTAAATGCAGCCAAGTGTTATAGCATGATCTTTTAACAAAACGAAAATCTCTATATGGTATTGAAATACCCTGTTCTTGATCTGTATATGCAACTATATTGGCTATGGAATTTGTTAGTGTTAATTCACTGGTTTGAATAAAAACTAAAAATCTAACTGTTTGTTCACTAATGTCATGGATTTATTACAACAGTGTATCAAAAGCAACATTTATCTTTTTGCACCATAATGTTGATTTTGAACAACCATGTATGACCAGAAGTACCAGGATGTAAGATCAAGAGTGGTTCATGAAATCAAAAGTGGCACTCAACCCTAACTGTCACTAAGAGACGTATAACGAAGTACAAAAAGAAAATAAAACAAAATATAATTTTACAACAGCATAGAACTTCCGTTATATATGGCAGCAATGACAATTTTTTTAAGGAGAAATGTTGCATACACGGCAGGCAATTGTGCATACATGTATCACTGAAAAATAGCTGTAAACATTTTACTCACAAAATATAAAGTGGTAATGGTATAAAGTAAACATTCATTTCAAAATGTCACCACTTTTTGATAAGAAATTTCCAAACAAGCAGTTTTGGAAAGATGAATTTTGATGTACACAGAGTTTACATGTGTCATGAATATGTAGGGACTGCTATCATGTTCTGGGGAATACAAAACTTTAGAGTTGGTGATTTTTTGCCGTGCATGCATGCATGCATATGTACACTGCCACATGTATACATCTTTACATCATACAAATATGCCTGTATCATGCATGTATGCACACATACATGCATGTATGTGTGTAAGTAAATATGTATGAATGTGGCAGTGTATATACATATGTATGGTGTGTGTACATACATACAACACACACACACAAATATATGCATTCTAATCCTGTACAAACAACTGTTGCAATTTGTAGAATCTGATATAAACACCCTTTCTTGAAACTCAATGGTCAGTTAATAAATTTGCCCTAGTCTTGTATTTCTCCATCCCTATAGCCAACATATATGTTATTTGGACTTGGAAATTTTCTTCTGATCGCCCAAACACAACATGAAGGGACAACACGGCGGTTCCCAGCACCCAGCCTGCCATGTTGCCAGTAAATATACTGTCGATATGCAAAGTGACGAAAACAGGCGTTGTCTCTCTGATGTTCCTCAGCATATGTGTCTGCATTCCAACGCATTGCCAGTTCCAAGACATTTGCGTCAAGGACAAGGTAGTTGAACAAGCCTTTGTTAGTGATGCATCCTTGACTTTGACGTGTAGCGCAGCATTTTTTCTCTGCCTGTGTGGGCATATCCTGACACTGACCACACTTGCACCATGGAGGACTGGAGCCGGGGTTAGGTCCAGGTTGAGGAGCCGGGTAAGGTAATTGCTGCTGCAAATCAGCCCATGCTCCAGGCTGTCGCCTTAGCAGTTCTAATGTCAAACATTCCAATTCTTCTTTGGTTTTTTGCTGTACAAATTCCTGAAAGTTTGTAAAATCAAAAAGTTTAACTAAAAAATTTGCCAAATATCAAGATACACTATTGTTTTGATGATTAATGTACATTTTGGTGTGTCATGTTCCAAGTTTAAAAGATTTCCAATCCTTTACCAAAGTGGCATGGGCATATATTTGAAACTCACATTTTGCAGACAAATTTGTTTTTCTGAGCAAGCAACAAATCAACATTGACACACTTTGCTCTGTCAAGTCTGGGCAAAACTGCTCTGTTTATTGAGTAACTTGAAATAGTGCTAATACATTTGATAGATGGTTATCAAGGAAAGCAGGCATTTTATCAGGAAATCACAAAATGTAAGAACAAATTATAAAATTCATGAGCACTCTATAATGTGACAAAATTTACACAATGTTGCAAAAATTCAAATTCATATCAAGTATATCAAGCAGTGTTTTATATATATATCAATAATAGGTCAAACACCTTCATTTGTCTTTCATTTTCTTCCATCATTTCTTCTGCTGTTAGATGGTGAGACTCATGACTTTCCCTAGACCTTTTCCGTGATGTGTCAGCTGATCTGTCCTCCTCATCTTCTTCTGATGTTGAGTCCTGCACAAACAATATCATCACAGACTGCATGTAAATGTCATAAAACATGTCATTCAGAAAAAAATCATGGGTACATCTGCTGACATTACTTTTAAAATTATAGTAAAGGGCTCATATTTTATTCCTAACTTTGTATTACTTTCATTGGGAGAAATATCTCCTACGCGAGGGTTGGTTGTGTTGTTGTTCTTGAAATGGTGTTCCCTCCATGAGATACCACTTCTGATGAACAGTTAGCATTGACTTTCACTTACATGTATTCAATTTCTCATTGATCAAGTCCCTAAAAGTACTGATTTTTATGCATGTGTCCAGTTGTAGCGTATCTGCCATTAGTCTGTCTGTACAAAACTCAGAAAATTACAGAACAAATACAGACATGTTTGCTTTTGCGTCCCAAACACTGGTAGCCACAGGCTCTTGACTCAATGCAGGCGAACCGCTAGCCGTCACTGATGCAATAAAATACAAATCAGTGACGACTAGCGGTTCGCCTGCATTGAGTCAAGAGCCTGTGCTGGTAGCAATGGCGCGAGTTTTGTGAAGGGCAATATACCACACAGAACAGCACGGGTCTATAGCTCTGTACTTATCTGGCACATAATCCTACATGATGTTCAAACCCTCTACCTTATTTTCGCTGCACAAATGCAACATCGTGATATGTAAATACAGTCGCTTTCAGGCTGCAAGTCTCCTCTGCCAGCTAGCATACGCACCACACGCTACCACGGTTTCTGCATTCATTCTCGATCTCATAGACAGTTTCAAAGTGGTATAAGAAAGCGCGTACGTACGCACAGAGGCTTGTAGCCTACCAAACAACTGCATTTTCAGATCTTAGTGCACCCTTTCTAAATAAACAAGCAAGTTTAGGATCAGGACCCCATAAGAATATAGTGTGCAGACAATAAAAGACACTGAAACAGCAGTGAACTCTAATACTTACTTACGGGCAGTCTATTCACACATGCACGTTTTTTTCCGCAAGTGCAAGCTCTATTGCAGTATTCATCCATGCTTTTGCATGGACATGCACCCCGTCCCCGTTTCCGAGCGCACACTCCTGAACAGTTGCACGACCTTGGCTCATTTACTCTAAGAAGGGCTTCTTCCACCTCTGTCAGTGCGAAGCTTCCATCGGCCGTCGCCATGTTTTGGGGAAATTAATGTTTGTAAACATCAATATACGCGCAGCCGCAAACGTGACGACTATATCCCTTTAATCGCGCCGTATTCTACCATAATGTCAAACAGTTGTGTTGAAACTCTCTCAACAGTCCCATTTTTAGTCTGGCTTGGTCAACCAACCCATATACATATACCGGGGTATTGCTGTGATCCCCGGACTCTGGCCTGAATTCCTGCAAAATATACGGTACATCATGTACCTAGGCTTTACAGATCTTTCAGAAAACTCCATTTCTATCGGAGATGGCAGCGATCAAAATTCTACCTATTCTGTTGAAATGTCAAACAGTTGTGTGGCCACTCTGTCAACACACATTTTCAAAATAATGTACCATTTTCAGTCTGGCTTAGACAACCATCAACTTCATATATGGCTATGATCCCTGGACTCTGGCCTGAAGTCCTTCATGCCGGTACTGGTACATGTAATATAAATCGTGCACCTACACAGATCATTCAGAAAGCCCCATTTGTATCGGAGATGGCAGCGATCAAAAATTCTACCGTATTTTCTCATAATGTCGAACAGTTGTGTGGCCTCTCTGCATACCATTTTAAGTCTGTGTCAGACAATACTACCACAACATAGGTATCATTTTAAAGCTCTGACATTGCTCTTACTTCTTGTAAAATGCCATATGCGTACCTACACAAATAACCCTGAAAATAGTATTTCATAGAGATGACGAACCTCTACAAAATGATTCTAGGCACTAGAGAGAAATCAATAAACTTGGGGTAGAAATGAATTGTAAATATTTTGATTATTTTTTCACTTATTGGACTCACTGTTGCTATGATCTTCTGCAGAACACATGGATTATGTTGACAATCGAAATTTGTCGATATTCATGAGACAGAGGCTTACGGTAATATTAAGGGGCAAAAATTTGCCGATCCTACATGTACTTGGTGCGAATGTCTCTCATAAGTTAGAGAATTTCTGTCTCAAACTTGCCTCCGCTCGTATGAAAAAGAAATTCCCTAACAAGTGTGAGACACTCCATGTTATCCCATTGGGGTGTGGAATTACCTTTCTCACAGACCTTCAATACTTGAGAAAACTGCAGTTATTTTCAGAAATCACCACTGTCATCAATAACTTTTTCTGATACACAAGGAACCAGGATAAACAAACAAACAGATAAACAAATCACTGAAAAACAACCAAACCAACAAAACACAAGTAAAAATAACTAAATAAATAATTAATATACATGTACAAAACCAAAACAAATAAATACATAAATTAACTAAGTCATTAATTACTCAATAAATATAAGAGAAAACAATATATTCAATAGGAAATGAAATAATTAACCAAACAACACATACAACACATGCAAAATTTTAAGTCTGTAATACTACCCACTATACTCCCATGCCCATACCATGCCATGGTCAATGATATAATTTTTTCCTACAACAAATCAATTTACCGTCTCACTACGGATGAGAAAAAATCCAGTCAGGAAGAATATGATATGGGGCTATACTGTATTTAGGGACTGGTCAGTTTCTTCAGCCTGTGGGGGGGGGCCGTTGGATTCATGGGGGGGGGGGGTCACCCTGTTTTTGACTTGGTGATAGGGGGGGGTCACCATGTTTTTGAAATGCCCAATGGGGGGGTCAGTGTGTTTTTGAATTTTGAAACAGGCTCATCATTGCCTGAAATGCTAGTGTCAGCCACAAATTTCATCATTCAGTTGTATTTTTTTCGGCGCGCCCTTGTGGCGCGTAACCTTAATAATCATTCATATTTTTCAGCACACCCAACTTTAACATATCGAGCATACATACATCAGAGATATCTGCATGTTCAATATTTTTTAGCGTGCTCTTCAAGCTCATTACTTTAATATATCAGACATTTTTCAGCATGCCCTTCAGGTACATGACTTTAATATACGAGGCATATATATCAGAGATCTCAGGATGTTTCATATTTTTCGGCGCGCCCTTCGGCGCCATACTTTAATAAATCAGAGATATCTTGATGTTTGCTAAGTGAAAGTGTACCATTATGAAATCTGCACAGTTTCACAGTGTTTCAGCCAGCGTGCGGCATTGCGACATTTGACGCAATTTTTTTTGTTTTGTCCCGATAAAATAACCGTTGTGGGTCACCATGACGCAATCTGAGTAGGCCATATTTTTGTGGCTATTGAATTTTTAGACAGTGCCTCCTGGACAGAAAACTACAGCTAACAATAAAATGTTGTAAGATGTTGAAACAGTTTACCCTCCTTCCTACAAAGTTGCAATGTATTGAAACAGTTTACTCTCCTTTCTACAAAGTTACAAATTCCCTGGTACGTAAAACATTGTTGCTGTTCGATACTACAATACATCACCGATGTACAACTTCGCGTCCATGAATACACTGAGGCTTGGTTTTGCATAGATGAGTACTGCGTACCGGTCGTCCTTGAGTTCAAGTTTTACCTACATTGCTTGCATCAAAATTTGGCTTGCAGCAACTCAGTTTGATAGTAAAAAC
Organism: Ptychodera flava; assembly: GCF_041260155.1. Lineage (NCBI taxonomy): Eukaryota > Metazoa > Hemichordata > Enteropneusta > Ptychoderidae > Ptychodera > Ptychodera flava. The sequence continues at coordinate 40,126,104 of NC_091943.1, read as the reverse complement.
CATAATTTCTGAGGAAACTTTCACAAACAGAGTCATTGTACAAGTAACCAGATATGAACTGAATGGCCCTCGCGTGCACATTTTGTAAAGTACTTCTTGGGGTATTGGCTTTTATGAAGAAGGAAAATGTGTCAATAGATGACAAAATTTGTTCCCGAATTTCTCAAAATTAGAATAGTTGGACGATAAAATCACTTGCACAGTCTTTAGATGGTTGTAAGGTTGCTGTGAACTGTGCCTATGACAAAGATAAAATAATGATGGCGTAAATAAAACATACATACAGACATACATACATACATACAGATGACGGACGCCGTGTCATACTATAAGCACACATTGGTATACCAAATGTATGCCAAAAAAAATAAATAAAAGCAAAATCAGCTTATAAACATTGGAAAATTTACAGAATTAAAACTTTTACAAATCATTTACATTACATCGTTTTTATTCCCGAAATTAATCCAATCTATCTAAATTGACATTATCCCCACTGTATTACGCAATGAAAAAAAAAGAAAAGAAACCATTTGAAAAATTATGATCCAACAATATCTGTCGATGCAAGTGCAAATGGCTGAGCAGGCTCTTGACTGGCAGAGGTCGCGTTTGCGTATAAATTCTGCATATTTCACATAAAATTGCCATGTAGAACGAGTTGACCTACTTCACAGTATCTCAATGCGCCCAAAAACGATACAATCATCTGTGCCGCGCCGTGTAGCAGCAAAATGAGTTCGTGACCTTTGAAGTACGCGTTTCAAAAAATAAATACCCATGGGAACCTGCTCACCACGCCCACGCAACTCATGTACAGCTGACTATGGTGCACTTGTCAGGCGATGGTCGATGATTCTGGTTATTGCCTATATTGTCAAGTTCAATGCCTAATTTACGGAAACATGAACTCTGTCTAGTGTATTCGAAGCTCTGCGTACAGGTTGTGCACACGGCCTCTACCACGTGGTGTCCTGTGGACAGTGTGGTACAAGCCGTCGGCCTACCACCGTACCGCCGGGAAACGCAGACCTATTGTACGCAGGAGCTAGCCTACTGCTGCTGATTTAACATCAATGCCAACATGGAAATCTCATGAAAAATTTGTCATTGTTGGTTCTGTAGCTAATACAATCTTGAAAAGCAACTTAAAAGACACAGACTGTCAATACGTCGCCATAATATTATGCTGACCTCAGGGGAACCATGCCGGAATATAAATTCGCTGACACACACACAAGATTGAAAAGTGTCACTCTACATCTCATTCTCAGAGAAAAATGCATTGATCAAATATTATGACGCTTACCTTCGATAATCTAGCTTTTGGTTCGCTATGTCCAGAGTAACCCACACGATTCTTAAAGTCAAACATCGACACGATGACATCAACAGTCAAAACTCAAGATTAGCGATCAGCGCGGCCGAGTGACTGAATTCAGAAATCACTTTGTGTAAAATGTTTTAGTATAGCGCCCTCAAACATACTTATTTAGCGTCCCATAGACTTATACAGGCCACAAATTTTCTTTACTCATAACTTGATAAATTCGCAAAGCACAACCACCAAAAACTAATCAGTTCTTGCAAATTTGAAGAACAAATTGTGTGCGAAATGTGATTGGAATCTGCCAAGCCGTTTTGAGATATCGTGCTAACAGACAGACAGACACACACACAGAAACGCCTAAACCATAACCTCGCTGTGCGCATGCGCACGCGAGGTAAAAAGGAGACAAAATGAGGTTTTCTGAAAGGTCAAATCTGGGTCATTTCACGTGATGTCATGAATGACGACCCCTTAAGTACACAATTATGGTTCAAAAGAAACCACCTAGGGAGGGCAATAGGTACAATCTTATGTAAAAGAGAAATTTCTTGGTGCCTTCCAATTTAAATGGCATTTAGCTTGACTGTCAGTTTTAAATTCTACTTTATTAAGAGTCATGGCAAAGGGAGATTGTCAACAGTACTTGCAGTAAGCATATTCATTTTCAAATCTTCACATTTGAGAGCTGCAATTTTGCATGGTAACTTAACATCAAAGCAACAATTCAAAAGTAGTCTTCGAGCTATTAAAATTGTCAATTTGGCATATTTCAAACTGCTATAACTTATACAAGAAATGGTGTGATTCTGAATGATTTTAATATTTCTGCAGATTCCACCAGTTTAATGATATAATAGTGAACATCACTAGACATTTCTTGATGATATCAAAATATAAATGAAAATATTTCTGGGCTAAAATGTATCATAATCTTTGAAACAACGATTACTCTAAAACATTGGAAATTAAATGAACAATATCATTGTGTATTGTTTTACAGGATTTGGGTTTGGCCAAACCTTTTTTGTCTCAAGAAAAATACTTATGCTTAAGATGCTATTGAGCCTGCTTGATCACAACTATGACACAACACCAGGGCCTTAAACACCACAATAATTGTATCTACATTGCCACTATGCTACCCAATGCTTTCTTCTGCTTAGAAAAATTTTATCTGTGTGGCTCACAAAATTTTCGTCATGACTTAAAAACTGCATAAATTTGCCACATTAGGAGCTTGTATTAAGTTGTCATTCTGTGAACACTGACAGAATGCTGCAGAAATATTCTGTATCTTTGGTAATATACACTTCACATTGCCACCTTATTTTATTTCTGGTGGTAAAAGTACCTATCACTTTAATGTCATAAAAACACAGATAATTAATGCAATAAAAACTGAACAAATATTTCTTTAATGTAAAATACCCGGTACAAAACATCTTCATTTGAAAAATGAAGAACTCCTGAATACCAAGAAAGTTGTTGCCACACTTGAGATCATAAACTGCCCAAAATTTGTTCAAAGTGGCTACAAGATTTTGATTTGGCTAATGAGTTGGCTAATCATCTTGGTGACTCAGGGGGAGCCCTACAGTTTATGTGCATACCACGTGGTAGCAGTAAACTTAATGATACTGCACGTTTCATGTTGGCACAATTTTGCACAACACCATTGGCCTACTATATATACTTACCGTTAATGCACTCACCTGACTTGCCTATTGAACACCAAATATAGTACCAGGTCATAATGACACATAATGACACTGTACTGTTGTTTTATTGAAATACATTACATGTCCCCCAAAAATTTCATTTGTCCCCCATTCAGACCTACTATGGGTCACTGTGTCCCCATGCAAGCAAAAGCTGGCTGAAACACTGATTTCATATGAAAAGGATGACAAATTCCTGATACGTTTCTGTTCTCTCTATGAAAATTCAGTATGAGAAAGCAACATGCACAAATATTTCACAATATATATTTGATACAAGACTTATTTTAGAGATAGAAAAATAGTGTAAATGACACTGTGCTCCCATTTTACAGAAATACTAAGTACTAGTACACACATGACATTGCATTCTTACAGGTTGATTACTAAGAAAATTCCATTGTAAGTCCAAATTAATCTAATACCCCAGCAATATGAAATGCTCCATCTCATAATGACTTTTACATATCTGAACAGAAAACAACCCTAGGATCAAGACTACTATGTTTTAAAGCAATCCAACAAATACTTTTGGGGAAAATGAGTTTTCGACAAAATATGGGAAAAATTGCCCAAACAATACAAATATAAAAATTTCACCACAATTTGAACGAATCTGACAAAGGCAAACCCTGGGATAATACATACAAGTTTTCAAGGCAATGGGATGGGAGCTTTCAGAAAATAAGATTTTTTGACCAAAAATGGGAAAATCGCCCCAAAAATACAACTGTCAACATTTCACCACAATTTGGAGAAATGTAACTAAAGTCACTATAAAGAGCCTGCATACCATGTTTTGACCAAATCTGGTCAGTGGTTACAGTTTTAGCAATTTGCAGGATTCCCCCCCCCCCCCCCCCCCCCCCCACCCCCCCCCCACATTTGCATATTTTGACTTTGGCATATTCATTTGAACAAATTCACATCTCCATCCCTGGGTGCAACCTGTCCACCAAATACTAAGATGGTAGGTGCTGTGGTTTAGGAGTTTTTAATGTGGATGGACATACATCCGCACATACTAACATACATACATACATACATACATACATACATACATACATACATACATACATACATACATGTATGCATGCATGCATGCATGCATACATACATACATACAGACAGACAGACAGACAGACAGACAGATAGACATGCATGCATACATTTATTTTTACAGGTTTTAACCTCTCACAGCCGCCAAACCTATCAATATCAGCTTGTTCAACTTGATAGCTGGTACTACTGCTTATAATAATATAAACAAGAGTTAATTACATTCTAATTAAAGTAAACACGCCTTGCTTATCAAGATTATTTTTAAAAAAAAACAGAATATCTGTCAGGTTATAAAGAATCTTCAGCTGGTTATCTTTATCAGTTTTTTCATCCTATTAACCAATCACATTTTAACTCTCAAATCAACACTGCAAGTAAGTTCTGTTGAATAAGTTGAGACTGTATGTACTCAGAGAAAGCACACTGAAGAGACAAATGTTTGCAACTTAAGAAGTTCAAGGTCATCAAAAGCATTATAAGGAATCATGTACCTCTTTCATTGCACTGTTTACACAGATTGCATAATTGCTATAAATAGAACATGAGGAATCTTATAGCCCAGCTTTACCATAAAAACCCTATCACTTTGACCACTCTTTTAATTGACCACTCTATTTTTTTCCTCAAAATGTAATTTTATTTAATCCTTATCAAGTTGACCACAACTGGAAATCGGAACTTTCTCTATCTCTCTTTATTTGGCCAACCTATCATGACAAACTATTATGAGCAATTTCTTTTAGATAACATACAGAGAACAATACATGACGGTACAGAATATGTCAAAGTTGGGATTCAGGAAAGTTGCCTTTACATGTTTTAATCATCCAAAATGGTAAACATTTCACTATGAACTGTCAAAAATGTTGAACTTTCTAATAATTCTACACTAAAATTATTTTGGCTTTGTTGATTTCCTAATTAATTCAATTATTTAAAATCATATTAATTATTTTTTTCTGGGTGAATTGATAGGGTTTATACAGTACAAGAGTTACATACAATGTAAGTCAAATTCAGTTAAATATCAATTACAGTCTAACATTGCATCATTCCTATAAATAACACCTCAGCCTGGAACAGCACAATCATAATCTGCTCATTCACACAGGCAGTACTTGTCTTTAAATGAATGACCTACTACATTTCACCTGTGTACCAAATTTGAAAGCATGGCAAAAAGTACAACAAAATTTGCAAATTTCGCCTTTAGTTCACTGAGTCATCTTCAGGTCACTCCTAGGAACCTGCACACCCAATTAGAAAGTAATGGCATACACAGTTTCAAAGAAGATTTTTTTGACCAAAAATTGCAAAAATTGCCCAAAAATGCAAATATGCAAATTTTGCCATAATTTCAATGAATCTTATTTTGGGTCATCACAAGAAACCTGCAAACCAAATTTTAAAGCGAACAGACCATTGGTGTCAGAGGAAACAATTTTTTACTGAAATGGCAAAAAAATAGAGAAAAAAATTCATTAAAAATAGAGAGCAGCCAATATTGACACCAACTCCATATGTTTGAATGAGTGGGGCCCAAGGTACCTAAAAACCAAATATGACAATGATCGGAAGAGTAGTTCCTGAGTTATTGATTTTTGACCATTTTCGCCCTTTTTTCTACCTCATTTGCATATCCATGAGACTAACAAGTTCATTTTAACAACAGCACATCTAGACCACATATGGCATCACTACACCAAAAATCAGCTTTATACGTGCAGCAGTTTGGAGTTTTTGTGTTGGACGGACAGACATCCATACATACATACATACATACATACATACATACAGACAGACATCTCACATACAGACTTTTTTCAACCATATAACCTCCCAATTGCCATATATGTATGGCAAATGGGAGCTAAAAATGACAAGATATCTTTCCTTCTCATTGATGCAATTATTTTCCTTTGTGTCACAGGTTTTCTGTAGAAAGATGCTTTTTTATGAACAAAATAACAGTTAAAAAAGGCAGCTTTTGTCATTATTAGCTGTGCTTTTATGGTTTCAATGTTACAAGAAAAGGTCCTCTCAGTCACTGTTCACATCAGATTTGGCTAAAAAAGCTCTCTATGGCTCCTCAGGAGATTTAATTGGATGGTTGGCAAGTCTTAACACCAATCAAAGTTTTTGATTCACTGCTTTTTCCTCTTTGATATTGATGATTGACATCCATTTCTGTACAACAGTTCAGGACATCTGGTTAAGCATAGAAAGTGTGAAATACATTCACAGCTCATTCAAAATACAGCTCATTCAAAATGTACTGTATTCAAACTTTAAGATTGACACTTTGAAATTCCTATCTTACAACTGACATGTCAACAATTCTTTAAAACATAGAATGACTATTTAAAATATAAATATATGTAAAATGTAAAATATAATATAGGAGGGTTTATTGCAAAAAGGATAACGGAAACGCCAACAAAGTATAGAATAAAGCACAAAATGAAACGGCAAATATAAAGCAGTAAAGGGCATATAACTAGTGCCCTCGCAGATCTCAAACTAAGTACTATCAAAACTTACAATACAAAGCAGTCAAAATAGAAGTAGCAAACTAACCTACGAAAATTATGAGCAAAATATATGGGAGAGGGCCCCTTCAGTCAAGCAACCGAGCAACGGTCATTGGTGACCTTGGGGTCAAGGTCTGAATGACCTTGAGATGAATCCATCCTGAGAGGCCGCAAATGTGGGAAAGGAGTGGAATTCCCGAGAAAAGGGGGTCAGGATGGAATCCAAAGCCCAAACGAAGGAAGTATGACTGAAGTGACCCCCAAAAGGAGGGAAGATATGGAGAATGATGTTAGTAAAGGGGGTTCTCGCACCCAGGGGAACACCGCAGTGGTGATACGGCCTGGGGGGGAGGGGGTCCTGGGGGACAGGTAAACTCTACGAGCCCAGGTGGAAGCATGATGAGACGGAGACGAGGTTCTCGCACCCAAGGGATCACCGGGGTGGTGATACGGTTTGGGGGGGGGGGGGTCCCGGGGACAGGTAAACTGTGCGAGCCCGGGTGGAAACATGGAACGAAGACAAGGTTCTCGCGCCCAAGGGAACATCATGGTGGTGATACGGCTTGGGGGAGGGGTCCTGGGGACAGGGTAAACTGTACGAGCCCAGGTGGAAACATGGATTGAACAAGACAAGGTTCTCGCACCCAAGGGATCACCGTGGTGGTGATACGGCTTGGGGGAGGGGGGTCCCGGGGACAGGTAAACTGTGCGAGCCCGGGTGGAGACATGGAATGAAGACGAGGTTCTCGCACCCAAGGGATCACCGCGGTGGTGATACGGCTTGGGGGAGGGGGTCCCGGGGGACAGGTAAACTGTGCGAGCCCGGGTGGAAACATGGAACGAAGACAAGGTTCTCGCGCCCAAGGGATCACCGTGGTGGTGATACGGCTTGGGGGGAGGGGGTCCTGGGGGACAGGGTAAACTGTACGAGCCCAGGTGGAAACATGGATTGAACAAGACAAGGTTCTTGCACCCAAGGGATCACCGTGGTGATGATACGGCTTGGGGGGAGGGGGTCCTGGGGGACAGGTAAACTGTGCGAGCCCAGGTGGAAACGACGTACATGTAGGAACGTTTGGTGACAGAACACAGACGTGAAACACGACGAGACATGTGACGTGTGAGTCATAATGCAATAAACGAGGCTGACTTGCAATGACGGATAGACAGCCGTTAAAAAATGTTTGAGTGTTCGCAGAGTGAGTCCAGAAATAAACGGGGTGGCGCCATGAGAATTAGGAGGCTAGCCGTCGGAAAGCATGACGCAAGGAAGTTTCTGATATTCTTATGTAAAGTCGGTAGCAGTTGCTGGACCATCTGCCCAATGTCTGGATCAGGTGGTCTGGGATTTGTGATGCTGCGGCTGAAGTGGCTGCCCCAATGCGGAAGGAATGGCCAGCGAAGAAATCCGGTCGAAGGCCGATACGTGATAAAACAGTCCGCAGAAATGTTGTGAACGTGTTGCGGTCTAATGGTGTTCTTTCTGGCAGGAGGAAAAAAGGTTCGAATGCACTGGGAGACATAGCTTGACGGACAGACATGAAACGGAGTAGTGTGGAAACAGGACAGATCGCGGTACCCGTGGGGAAGAGGCGCAGGTTGAAGCCGCGGCGAAATTGGTCAGTTTTTGATGACTTCAGTCGTACTGACAGACAGGAGACTCGTCCGTTTGATGCAGTGGTGGTGACGTCCCCGAAGCAGAGGTTACGCTGAGGGTCAAACTTATGGGTGGTGGATGTGAACTCGCTACAGCGTAGAAACCTGAAGAAGGCAAGGAGGAATGCCGATTGCAACAGAAGGTCTACGTATGGCCGAATACTCCTTCGTTGAGGATGTTGCACATGCGCCGTAGAATGTCGGTCGTAATGGGGAGGCGTGGTCTTGTGCTTGAGCCTTTGTACACGATGGATATTTTGTAATCTATTGACATTTGCGCCAAACACTGTGACAATGATCACTGTGAAAATATTTCCACACTCAGTACATCAGTTCTTTCAAAATGAATCCAGATGACAATTGTGAGGGCTTAGCAACAGTGTAATGTTACAGTTGACAGTATTAATTCGAAACTACTGGTCAAATTTCCTTCAACAAACCCTTCAACATGTGAGAGTACAGACTGTGTCAGATGAAAATTAAGCTAGATTATATCTGCTAAAATACCCTGCCACACTGACTGCATTAAAGTTCCCCACATAAATCTGAAAAAATGCAAAAATAGTGACAAAACCATCAAAAGTTACTGTAAAGGTGCAAATTTTAGTAAATAATTGAATAGAATACAGCAGACACATTGTCGAATCTCTGATTCATCTGTATGGCATGTTTAAGTCTTCTTCTTCAAAAAAATCATTGTCCATCCTGAGATGATCATGACCCTCCTAGCTGAAAAGCTCCATTTATATGAAACACTTCATCTGTGTGGCGTGATTAAATATCTTTCTTCAAAGTGGTTACAAGTGGAATAATATGAAACACCAGAAGTACAAACAAATCACTGTCACTTTTGCTGTAATTTTATCAGAGATGACAAGTCTGCCAGAATGATCTTTTCCAATGGCTGCCAAAGTTACGAAAGCCCAATAAAACTAACAAAAACAAAATAATACAAGACTGAACAGCTTCAACTACCCTTGTTTTAATCATTGCCATTGGCTATATTTTAACTCAAAAACTTTCAATTAGGAGGGAAAGGGGTTTTTCTCAGCTATATATCTCTGAGCAAATTGACAAACTGTAGACAACTTTAAATTGTAAACAAAGGAACAAAAGTGCATCAGTGCATGACCTCATTCACTGATTCAGTGAGCAATATTTTCTTGTCTTGTAATTGACCTGATTAACCCAAAACAAACGACATCCAAGGTTGTTGTACGAAATTAACAATATTTCTTGAGAAAAAGTTGAGACATACATTTTCTGATTTTTTTTGAAAATGCCTCTTTCCAAATGGGTAACCTGCGTTAAGTTTTACTTTGAAAGTTTGAGTGCTGTAGGCCAGGTCAAGTGGGCAATAACCGTGTTTTTTAGTTCAACTCTTTGTAGTCATCAATTCCCGCTCTCTGAACAACAATTGAATGGATGGAATATTCAGAAAAAGAAACGAAAAGTTTAAGGCAAAAAGTTTGCATTATTATACGGTAGAGCCAATGAACCTGCTCCAACCGTGCACAGTGTGCACAGCAAGCCAATACTTTGTAGGCGCATATCCGGTACAGCATAGGCTCAACACTCTCAACAAGTTGATCAGTCATGTGGCCATGGTAACGGTCCTGTGGGACACTGTTTCTTGTAAGCAGGGTTATTTTTAGCACTGACGGAACAAAAGACTCAAGTTTTATAGCCACTCATTTCCGGCAATAGCTGGACCCAGTGCAAGTCCCTATTTCGGACGTATATCATGCGAAAGTATCATGTCAGAAAAATGAGAATACAGAAATAGAGAGGGTGTACTGACATGGCAAAACAAGAAATCAGAAAACGAAGGAGATATACAAGTTGCTTGTAGATGGTAAAATATAATGAAAGTTGTAAATAACGAATGACCATCACAGAGCGAGCGGCAGCGGTGAGAACAAACCCCTTGAGTGTTGTAATTTTTCCCAACAAATTTTACTGCAACATCAGTTGGTGAGACCAAAACTTATCCAGACGCCGTTTAAAGGAATAGATTGATGGTGCTGTGACGTGACAATATGTTCAGTTAGTGGGTTCGATCCAAACGTCAACTATGCGATTTGTGAAGAAGTAGTTATTGGTGTCAAGATTGAAATGCTGCTTAAGGATGTACGATCGGAAAAAGTAAAAGTAATGTCATTTTTTTCAAATGAGGTTTTTTGAATACCTACATATGAGAGTAGTCCAAAACTTGGAAAAAAAGATGGGGTCACCGCGCTTGTTTTTTTACAAAATGACAGTAAAAATTCGCAGTTTTTCACAAAATCACTAAAATCAATAAAACAGGTCATCATTTTCATATTTATATCATAATTGCATTTTCATGTTTACACTTTAAAAGAATAAAGAAATTATAAACTTAAGCTACTTTGAAGATTTTACTTACATTAAAATTGAGTTAATTAGTCATGATATTTATTTTTTAACCAAAATTGCAACAAATATGCCCCAAATTTTAGACATGGGAGAGGGTAATTTATTAATTATTGATAGTTTCTACTAATGTCAATTTCTCAAACATTGCCAAATAATAGCTCTTTTTGTGAATTTTTCAAAACCACATTTTTTTTAGTAGGTCACCGAGCTCGATTTTCATAATTTTGCAAAATCTAACTAGGATTTATAGGTTCTGGCGATAAACAATGCTCTCCCGGATTCGTCGCGCGAGGGCGCTCTTCAAATGCTGCTGACCTGCAATGGCTACCTGCAGTGGCCTTGTCCAGGCATGGTCATGATTCAAGCCTACCTGTAAACTTTAATGAGAGGGAAATGATAGAACAAAGCAAAGACTTTTAGGTTCTTCAATTTTAGAGTCTATATATCAATACAGCACACAAAAAATCACGTAATATTTATTGACGTGACGCTTATCGGTGGGGATTAGGCTGACTTCGCTGCAGGCTAAGTTTTCACACACTACGTGGAGCCAGGAGCCGAGGCCGTACGCGTGAACTTGGCGTTTCCCTATACACGATGACAATCGTAAAGGCAAGCCCACAACTGACACAAGTGTCAAGATTTTCGTCTAGTACACTCAAATCGACAATGCGACGGCCATTCTTCCATTCTCCGGTAGGTCTACTAGCGACATGCTATCATTGGGATTATAACCACTACCTTATCTTGTATAGCGAATCAGACGTCACACTTCTGACTTACGCTGTACACGCTACGGTCATGTTGCATTTTTTTTATCTCTTTGCTGAATTCTCGTACCTTCCAGCGTGTTTTGAGGGCAAGCTGAACATTTTCTCGTCGCGATTTTCCTTCAACTGCAGACGACATTTTGTACAACGCAAAAACGTTCGGAACGTCACTATGCGCGCGTGGTTACTATGGATACATTTCTGCGCGGAAATCGGCGCAGTACGCTAATATTTTTCCGATCGTACATCCTTAAAAGTAACTTGAGTGGATAGCCACGGGTTCTTTCTGCAGTATTACGTGGTCATATTTCCACATGTGAAGGTCATATTCATACATGTATGCTCTTGAATAAGCCCCCCCTACTGATCCAAGATACCTGTAACCATGGATGTAAAAAAAGACATCCATGCTGTAACTGTGTGCGTGTGCTTGTTGTTTGATCAGTGATCCCCCTCTTTCGCTATACTCGGCCATACTTCCTCCGGCGCAACTAGGAAATTGAATGATGGTAAAGGGACCCTTGAAAGTTTATCTCTCGCTTCACGGCGTTGCATGGCGTCGGAAAGATCGTGCCTGCACCGTGTTCATATTCAAAGCACAGTCCGGCGGTGATTCAAGAGACTCACGTGATCTGTCAGATTCGACCACGGTCCTTCCACTAAAAGAGGTGCCGTGATTCACCATGCAAGCGTATTTGACGGGGATTTGGTTACACGAGGGTTAGATCTAGACACGGTCCGGTCCCGGACCGTGTCCAGAGTAACTGTGGTGGGGAACACAACACGTAGCGTCAGTTCACAGTCAAGCTTGACTGTCAAGCTTGACTCCTGCAGTACAGTAGCTCGAGGTTTTGGCTGGTTTTGGGCCGTCCGACCCAAATACCCAGGCTAGGCAAAATCTCGAGCTACTGTACTGCAGCTAGACTGCATAAAACGTACACTCACCTAAAATGGGTGCCTGTTGCCTCAAGAAGTATTGCCTGAGATGTCCATCAACCTCCGAGAATCATCGCATGTCTATATTTTCCAGTGTTGAAGCGCAGTGGCTAATCCGTGGCTTGTTGTTAGCAACACAACATGTGACAAGGTGTGAATGACGAGAGTCAAAGGTGTCAATAGCTACGACAACATGAACTTGTTCTCCACGCTTGTTCTCATTCTCTGAGCGTCCGAGTACCCAGCATGCAATTATTTAGTTTCCTGCCCCCTTTCTACCGCTGCTGGCGCTACACTCGCGTAGCCGGGTAAATTCGTATACCATACCGGCATTTGTATTTCAAAATTCTCGCCCCATTCCTGAATAACTTTAGAGGGAAAAATAAAATAAAATGTTAGATTTTCACGTTGGCAGCTTCAATTACTCAAAGAACTTAATAATGAGTCACAAAAACCAGTAAAGTAGGAAATTATAGTAAAACTTTGAGGCGCATACTCACAGCGCCCTATCTACTAATGTCTAAAAGCGCTGCCAACTATTGAATTGCCTGTGCTTTAATGTACATGTTGCATGTTGAAGGGATTTTTATTGTCATCGCCTACATCTCTTGAAGTTGTATTGGGAGAACTTCGCATTTGTTGAGCTCGAGAAAATCCTTTCTATAGGGCAATTGTAAAATCCATAAACTTTATAGTGATTCTGCTGGTGAAGTGAAAGTTATGGAAAATTGTCCTGTATGCTGATCTTTTTAGGGCAACCCCATTATGTTGTGCAAAGCACAGACGAGTGTGTTTCATTTAATTTATGAATATGAATTCAAATTTTTGCATATTAAAGAGATGATAAAACGTGATAATCTACATATCAGAGAAATAAATATTATCTATTTGGTGTACTTTATTCAAGTGTGACAAGGAAAATCCGTTATACTTGAACTGCAAAATTAGAGAACACCTCGGAAATGGATACACTATTCACCTCTTTCTGAGGTGTCTGTGAGACTCTTTGTCTCTGTTTGTCTATCTGTCTTTCTGTCTGTTTTCCCCTCTCGCTCTATCATATCCATCGAACATACGTGGACTAAATAAATTCTCTATCCCTGTCAAAGCCGGGAATGCTGTCGTTAATCTTTTGAGTGACTGAGGTGTCATATTTGGCCACAATTTCGTCATATCGACCGTAGAACTTTTTGAAAGTCCTAACGAAACTAAAACTGGGTAAAAACTGGGTTATAAATTTAAATCTATGGTAAAACATTCTTCTAATCCATATCCCCAAAGAACAGTCTGCTTCGGTATGTTGTCACTGTACGGCCAGATCTGGTCACTGCTAATGGTTGTAAATCATCCTCAGAATCAGTGCTTTCTCTGGACCCATCAGATGAAAATGAATCTGATGTTGAAGACTCTGAAAATCAGCAATTACATCCTCATTGTCATTGTCATCACTGTCTTGATCAGTAGTCCGCCTCCTCATGCTGACTTGTATCATTGTCCTCAATGTAAGACTTTGCAATATTGGCTTTAATCAGTCTAACTTTATCTGCCTTAGCAAACCTTATGAATTCAGCCTGTGGTGCTGAACATACTTGTCTAGGACAGAGACTTTCTGTTTAGCGATTGTGTCATTCTCATACATCTCATGCCAGTCAAAGTCTTCATATACCTTCCTACTGTCTTGTGCACTTTGTTGTTGTCTTTCCTGTGCCCGTTTCTCTCTTTTTAGTTCATGTACTCAAGATGCTGAGTATAACTCTTGACTAGAGAGATTGGAGTAATATACTTCACAGAAAATGCATCAATGGCATCTGTATTCCCAGAAGATATTTCCCCTGAAAAATAGTACAGTTGATACTACTTAAATATAACAATGCACAAGATAAACTAGATTAATACATGTATATATAGTATGGAAAGCCGTCACTGTCTTAGGGAGGTGTTTCCAACTCAATAATGTGCATTGGCATCGTTATTATACCATTAACATTATGATGATGTTCATTTACTCTATTGTGATGCCGATTTACAAAATAGTGATGTCCATTTACATCTTGATGATGTCAATTTACATTATGATGATGTCCATTTACATTATGATGATACCCATTTACATTATGATGATGTCCGTTTTCATTATGATGATGTCCATTTACATTATGGTGATGTCCATTTACATTATGATGATACCCCCTTACATTATGATGATACCCATTCACATCGTGATGATGTCCATTTTCATTATGATGATGTCCATTTACATTATGATGATGGGCATTTACATTTTGATGATGTCCATTTACATTATGATGATGTCTATTTACACCATTGTGATGTCCATTTATATCATGATGATGTCCATTTACATTATGATGATGCCAATTTACATTATGATGATGTTCATTTACATTATGATGATGGGCATTTACGTTATGGTGATGTCCATTTACATCATGAATATGTCCATTTACATTATGATGATGTTCATTTACATTATGATGATACCCATTTACATTATAATGATGGTAATTTACATTTTGATTATGTCCATTTATATTATGATGATGTCCATTTACATTATGATGATGTTCATTTACATTATGATGATGTCCATTTACATTATAATGATGGTCATTTACATTTTGATGATGTCCATTTACATTATGATGATGTCCATTTACATTATGATGATGTTCATTTACATGATCATGATAACCATTTACATATGATGATGCTCATTTACATTATGATGATGCTCATTAACTTTATGGTGATACCCTTTTACATCATGATTTTACCCATTAACATAATGATGATGGGCATTTACATCATGATGATACCCATTTACATCATGGTGATGGGCATTTACATTATGATGATACCCGTTTACATTATAATGATGCCCATTTAAATTATGTCGACGCCCATTTATATTATGATGATGCTCATTAACTTTATGGTAGTGGCTATTTGCATACCATTATAATTATTGACATTATGTTTATTCTAAATTTCAATATAAAGGAAAATGAGGGCAACTCACACATCGGCTCTACCGAGTTTGTTTAATATTACGATATGGTGAATAAAAGGATCATTGCATTTATTTTGTGTTGAATACATGGCGAGAAATCGGTGAATCGATAGTGCTTTGTGATCTTGGTCCCCGGTAAACCGGTTTGTTGATTGAGTGATTCGTCTTAACGGTGTTTCAGAACCAAAAATGGGGTTCCTTTATCAGTCGCTCTCTTGTTTTGTATCCCCTCCGCTTGGTTGTGTGATGAAGTCATCTTCGTCCTCCAGGAGAAGCCAGATTCGTTATTGAGAGAGTTAGCCACTATTGACTGACTCTATAGTGAGCGATCGGGTGTGTGGTGTCATATTATAATTAACATGGCCCAGCATCGACCTGAGTTCCTGGACGCTCATAAGGATTTTTGTTTTAGGGCATATTTTGAGCGTTGCTAGTGCTCGTTATGTTAACAGTAAATGTACTAATTTGACAACGATTAGTTTATTTTAGGCAATTAAATCGATCATCCGAACTTTTGGTTTTGTGTCAATTTTTCCACAGGGGACTCGTGCTTGTTGTTTATTTGTGTCTGTTTGTTTGTGTGTATGTGTATGTGTTTGTGTTTGTTTATTTGTTATTTTTAATAAAACAACAGCGAAAAGCTGTTTTGTTAATATTGGTCAATAAAGAGTAGTTTACTTATTTGTTTGTTTATTTATTTGTTTGTTTGTTTGTTGATACGTATTTCCGATGGTTAGGGTTAGGGTTAGGCTTAAGTTAGGGTTAGGGTTAGGGTTAGGGTTAGGCTTAAGTTAGGGTTAGGGTTAGGGTTAGGCTTAAGTTAGGGTTAGGGTTAGGCTTATTCACTCCCTCAATATATAGAGGGAGTGAATAAGCCTAACCCTAACCCTAACCCTAACTTAAGCCTAACCCTAACCCTAACCCTAACCCTAACCCTAACCCTAACCCTAACTTAAGCCTAACCCTAACCCTAACCATCGGAAATACGTATCAACAAACAAACAAACAAACAAACAAATAAATAAACAAACAAATAAGTAAACTGCTCTTTATTGACAAATATTAACAAAACAGCTTTTCGCTGTTATTTTATTAAAAATAACAAATAAACAAACACAAACACATACACATACACACAAACAAACAGACACAAATAAACAACAAGCACGAGTCCCCTGTGATTTTTCATGGACTTTGTAATAGATTTCGGGTCGATATTGGTGCATGTTTTCCGGTGTTTGAAAAGCATGTTGTGAAAGGCTGTTTCGAGAAATAAATCTTATTTCTCTGTGTTTAGCCATTCCCAGGTTTCATGGTTTCGTTAACAATATTTGCTGTAAACGGCCTTTGAAATCGGTTTGGTCTGAGGAGAGTATTGGTTTATTTAATTCATGCCACCAACTTTGATTACTTTAATATGGCAGCTTTCTCAGTTTTTGATTTTCTTTGCCAGATGCTGTTTTTTGTATTGATCAGCAATCTTTTTAGCTTGGTTGATTGCAGTACCAATTCGATTACAGATTGCATCTTGGTTTTATACGATAAGTTGTGGCATAAAATGGAGACAAAAAAAATCAGATTCCCCGTGCTATCGTGAAACCTTTTAACTGTTTGAGTGATATGGGCAAAGTGTGTTTGAATTAACTCACCGGACTTTTCGGTTGTCGTTCCGGATATCGACGGAATGCTTACTCCTTCACATGTTGGTCAAAGTTACATAACGAGCTATGATTTTGTAAGAAAGATTTGTTTTAGATGCTCGTTTTATAGACCATGAGGAGTGTCGTTAGAAAACGACTCGAGGGTTGATCCCAGAAGTAAGCTCAGCTGCAGTGATTTTCAGTTCACTCTCCTGTGTTGATAGAGTCCTCCCTTATGTGCTCAGTTTAAGCGAGTAGGCCGTACATACGGAGACATCGCTATCTGTGCTCGTCTCAAACTGTTTGAGCTTGTTCTATTTGTAGCAAGGGAGGATGTGATTACTGGTTTGAGTATATTTACATTACGTCAACGTCAAAGTGGACCGTTATCTGATAGGTTAATTGGTTTCAGCCACTAAACTTTGATGAAGTTTATTTTGTCCCAATGATTTCCGTGTAAGAGCCATGGTTAAAATATGAATATATTTTTACACAAAGATAATGGTTGAAATCACAGTTACGAGTGTAGTGATACATAGCGGCCGCCGCGTAATGCATAGAATAATTCTATGCATTACGCGGCGGCCGCTATGTATCACTACACTCGTAACTGTGGTTGAAATGATCCATGTATTTCCTGTTTTTTTTACTACGTTACATATGAGGTAGTCGATGGATACCCCGGAGGGTATTCTCGTGTTTGCTAGCCCTCGACTTAGATCACAAACGATCTTTTCATAAAACGGAGTGTCCGTGCTTGTAAAGTTACCTAAGAAAGCAATCAATAGCGGCAATGACGCTATTTCCAGGGCGCCGGAGGGCTAGCGCCTACTACTAATGTTGGGGGCTTTTGGCGGAAATCGGCTCATAGCCAGTCAACATGGGAATAAAGTTGTTGACCTTGACCCCCAACACTTGTGTCTGCCTGTATGTTATCAGTATAGGAACAATAATACTTGTTTTATTGTAGTTTAAATGGGCCGGGTTCGAGGCTGTGAGTAGGACGGTCTACGGACGAGGCTAGCTAATAGTTAATCAGAACTGGCTTCAACCCCAGAGCGTTCCCCACCCTCCCTCCCTACCCTAATAGCTTGCAATTGATTGATTCTCTCTCTCTCTCTCTCTCTCTCTCTCTCTCTCTCTCTCTCTCTCTCTCTCTTTCCTTTCGGCTTGTCGTCTTTAGAGTATGTATCTCATTACGCGTAGAGTGGAGTCAATGTCATTGTCGCTAAATGAGTCCATCACTCCATAGTCGTCGGACCGCCATATCTCCTTCTCCGATTGCGGTTTTTCTCTGTCACAGTGAAACAGGACCTGCCTCTGTTGTTGGAATCTTGGCGTAAGTGTTTGCAGAGATAACTCTCTCAAGATACTATCCATTCTTACTGGATACTGTGTTGAGTATTACTCTCGATCTCCGACAAAAGTTTCAGCTAGTTTAAACGAATGCGCATGTCTAAGATTTCGCATGGGGTTCTGGGAAATTTGACCATCATAACGAAGTAAATGGCCCACATAACGAAGTAGATGGCCCCCATAACGATGTGATAGAGCATCACCACAAATTGTACGGACATCATCATAAAGTTATGAGCACTATCATAATGTAAATAGGTATCATCATGACACAAATATGGATCATCATGATATAAATGGACATCACAAACATGTTAATGGCCGTCATCATAATGTAAATGGACATCAACACCATGTAAATGCCCATAATCATAATGTCATTTGGTATCATCAAGATGAAAATGCCCATCATCACGATGTAAATAGACATCATCATAATTTGAATGGACATCATTATATTGCAAATGGGCATCATCATAATGCAAATGGGCATCATCATAATGTAAATGGACATCATCATGATATAAATGGACATCATCATGATATAAATGGACATCACCATGATATAAATGGACATCATCATTATGTAAATGGACATCATCATTATGTAAATGGACATCATCATAATGTAAATGGACATCATCATTATATAAATGGACATCATCATCATGTAAATGGACATCATCATGATATAAATGGACATCATCATTATATAAATGGACATCATCATTATGTAAATGGACATCATCATAATGTAAATGGACATCATCATGATATAAATGGGCATCATCATTATGTAAATGGACATCATTATAATGTACAAGGGTGTCATCATAATGTAAATGCCCATCACAATAATGTAAATGGGCATCATCATAATGTAAATGGACATCATCATAATGTAAATGGACATCATCATAATGTAAAAGAGTATCAGCATAATGTAAATGGACATCATCATAATGTAAATGGACATCATTATAATGTAAATGGACATCATCATAATGTAAATGGACATCATTATAATGTACAAGGGTGTCATCATAATGTAAATGCCCATCACAATAATGTGAATGGACATCATCATAATGTAAATGGACATCATCATAATGTAAAAGAGTATCAGCATAATGTAAATGGACATCATCATAATGTAAATGGACATCATCACGATGTAAATGGACATCACTATTGTGTAAATCGGCATCACAATAGAGTAAATGAACATCATCATAATGTTAATGGTATAATCATAATGCCAATGCACATTGTTGAGTTGGAAACAGCTGCCTAAGACAGTGACGGCTTTCCATACATGTACCATTTCAAACAGTTACAAATAGTGATTAAATTATGTGTAATATGTAATTGAGTATTAAAGCCACTCAAAACCTTTTCAAAAGAGTCTTTTTAACGGAACTCTTGGATGAAATTCATCTATTCCGAAGAGTGTTCCCTCATCATTGCAATTTGGGGTTTCACTAGGTGATAAGTAGTGGAATCAAGGTTTCTTTGCCCTATCTGGCACTGATGTGTGAACTCTTTCTATGTTTGTAATGCTATATTCTGCATGTTCACTCATTTCACCTATAACACAATGAGAAGAAAAACCTAAAAATGTGTAGTTTTCACAAACATCTCTCATCAGAGTTGATACTGTAAGTCCGTCATGATAATTGATATTGTGAATCATGCACAGCCTTACCTCAAGTCAACTGCCAGGAATCTAATTTTATATAAACTGCCATGGATAGACAACACAATTTGGTTTTTGATGACTGAGAGTGAAAGCAATAATGAAAAAAAATTATGTTTAATACATGTCATTTATTGATCATATTTATAACTTCTAGACGCATATTGCATGCAGTACCCTGTGCCCAGCCCTGCGTACGATGCTTGTGTTCCCGGAGTATAGCGGAGGCCATATAACGCCGGGGGTTCCCAGACACTTCGCACCAAAACCACTTCGCACCATACCATCTCGTCCCATACCATTTCGCACCAAAACCACTTCGCACCAAACCAACCTCGTACCAAAACCACTTCGCTTCAAAAGTCATGTCGCCCCAAACCATTTCGCCCCCAAAACAATGTCACTTTGCCCCAAACTTATCGCCAACCGGTGAAGCTGAAAATAACCAACCACTTTCATCGAAGTTTTCATCACCTTTCTATCATCCTGGGACTGAAATCTTGAAATTGTACACATTTCGAGAAAATGACATCGTGCAATTCCGCGCGCGGCACCTGAGTTGTAGCATTGAGTAGTTTACATGTTTCTTTTTTCTAATTTCACCGTTTATGGTTTCATGCAAGAATAAATGGTTCGTGGTAGCCAAAATGTCCTGAAACATTAATGCTTCCAAGTTGCAGGTAAAAACAAGATTATAATACATCGTGGCATCGTTATTTTAGAACGAGTTGATGGTACTATACTTTGGGCGAAGTGATTTTAGTACGAGGTACTTGGGGCGAAGTGGTGTTGGACGAGGTAGTACTTGGGACGAGGTGGTTTTGGTACGAAGTTGTGTGGGGCGAACTGGTTTTGGTGCGAAGTGTCTGGATCCCACGCCGGGAACACACAGGATCGTAACAGGGCTACACTTCGCCCCAAACTTATCGCCAACCTGTAAAGCTGAAAATAACCAACCGCTACCATCGAAGTTTTCATCACCTTTTTATCATCCCAGAACGGCAATCTTGAAGTGTAAACATTTCCAGAAAACAATGATGACATCGTGCAATTCCACGCTTGTCACTTGAGTTGTAGCATTTCGTAGTTTGCGTTTTTATTTTTCTAATATACCTACCGTCTATGGTTTCATGCAACATTAAATTGTTCGTGGTAGCCAAAATGTCCTGACACATTAATGCTTCCAAGTTGCAGGTAAAAACAACGTTATGATACACCCTGGACGAGTTGCTTTGGGCAAAGTGGTTTTACTACGAGGTGGTATACATACTTGGGGCGAAATGGCGTTGGACGAGGTAGTACTTGGGATTAGGTGGTTTTGGTACGAAATGGTTTTGGGACGGAGTTGTGTGGGGCGAACCCCACTGACGAAGAGTATTCATGATAGACTGTCTATGCAAATAGTCACAGCTGTAATACACAGTCTGTTGTTCTGACATGAATGAAGTGTGAAGTACAGTACAATAAAAAAGAAAATATATATAGACTCTCTTTCAAGACCTCGTCACTTCGCTGACATGATGTAATGGCCATGATAAAGCATAGACAGTAGAGGGCCTAGGGTATGTCTTGTCCCCCCTACTGTGTATTGGGTGCGCTGTTGTCAGTAAGGAAGACTTGGCGAGGAGTGAAGTGTGAATCGCTATGCGACTATCTGCGCATTTTGCATGGTTATTTTGCACATGCGAATCGACGAAATCTGGAGGGTGAGACTACAGAAAAAGACGACTGGACCCACAAGAAGGCTTTTCTCGGTCGTATACTGTAGTTTCTGGCAATGTGGGTTTCATTGCTTCAATTTTGCCATTACCTCACCCATCAACGCAACAGAAGTTTATTCCTTCAATTTACTATGTTTTGATATCTATATGCCCGAAAACTTCGGGCAAGTTTACAAAAATTGCATACATACAATTTATAGTAATATGAATAAACCCACCGATTTTCAGCAAATCTACTCTAAAAGCACACAAGGTAGAGGGACTGTGCTATAAGTGTTCGTTTCATGACTAGATGCATGTATATTACTATGAGTGTCGGACGATTGAAACACAGCTAGATACTGATTACAACCACTGCACTGACACGGTTACTAAGTTTTCTACATGGTTTACATGCGTCTATGTGAGTACAAATCAGTGCATTTATTGGAATAGGAACATCCGAGGAGTTAGCGGGCCACGTGAACGATGTACTGACCGGTTTCCATAGTAACCCGGTCCGATGAAGCCCTTCGACGTTTTCGACGTCAAGGGTAGGTGTATATCCATGCACGCAAGCGAAAAGGCTGTGCGCATTTCTATCAACGACCTCCCGCTCCTGTAGTAGTACAAGCTGCTGATCTTCTTGATGATTTCTGTGAACAAAGCCAGCCAGTGAAGTAATGTACTGTGATTGAACCGGATGATAATACACTTTACTTCAAAGGAAACCGGTATTGCTATGTAGTGCAGATAAAAAGGCCATTCTGAATTTTACAGAACTGACATTTTCCGATGCTAACGGCATTCACCCAACGCATACGTATAACTTTCAAATATTTTATACCAGGCAGGACAGAGAATGCTCTATTTGTCGAGAATTTGGTCATAAGCCACCAGTATGTCCTCTTAAACCACCTCCGTTCTGTTTGGGTTGCAGGAAGCTGGCCAATGAGTTTCGAAGTGCCCTTTAAAGGGAAAGTAATGCTATCACTGTAGGAAATTTGGACACATAGCTAAGTAGAGCTTGTCGACCGTTTTGATGAATCATTTTCAAGTAATGCAAAAGAAGCCAAGAAGCTTATAGACAAGGCTTTACATAAGAAAGGAAAGACAAGTTCACCGCAGTTACAAGAGCAGAGAAGCGAAATGGTTCAAGTAACAGCGGACTTACACGGTGATGCGTAAACAGTTCCTCCACAAACGCAAGTGATGACTCGCGATAAAACAGTGTAGATCTCCGGAGACATGCAGGAAAGGTTAAGAAAAAAAGACAGGTCTTAAGAAATATTTTACTGTGAGTAGGTTTTTCAGAAAGAGAGTGAAATCTTCAAGCACACTAGAATCTCCGTCACCGTCTCAACCTGCTTACAAAAGGAAGGGGAAAATGTGTCCACAACAACGACTGGTTCTTCTTTCAGTAAAAAAAGTGTATCAATGTGGAAAGCTGCATTTTGTTGTGATATTTTGGTGTGTTTCTTTATACCTTATATTTTTTTTTTCATTTTTTTAAAATTTTGTTCGCTTCTTAAATGAATACTTTTATTTCTGCAATAAACGTAAGAGGCCTTAGAGAAAACAAACAAAACCATCTATTGTTTTTAACTGGTTAAAGAAAAGTAAATTTCATGTTGTGTTTTTACAAGAAGTTTACAGTTCAGTAAAAGATTAAAATCCATGGGAGAAAGAATTGAGAAACGGGAATGTTTGGAGTCACATCCCAATGTAAATCCCCATGAAACTACTCAATATTACTCCAAATTAGACAAGTCAGTTTGAAAAATACATGTATTTAATTATGAGAATTGTCAATAGATTCCGAATCGATAACAGTGAATTCTCTGCTGTGCCAAGTCCACAGGCGCTCCTTAGCTGGGTAGTCTGCTAAGTAGATCGATTTCCGGATCGATCTATTGATCCCGTAGTCGATATGCCCGCCACTGCAACCTAAATACTCACGGCCAGTTGACAAATCGGGTGTGTGGTTTTTTGAGTGATTCTGTTGCACACCTTGTGAGTATTTAGGTTGCAGTGGCAGGCATATCGACTACGGGATCAATAGATCGATCCGAAAATCGATCTACTTAGCAGACTACCCAGTTAAGGAGCGCCTGTGGCCAAGTCCCTGGCCTTGAAGAATACGTTTTACATGTTTACAAATTCCTGCAATGTTTTGACTTCAATCAATATTGTACAACCAACGCATTACAAAACCAACTCCGGGGAATGAAAAACTGGAATTTGCATTGTAACGCTTGACAGCGTTCCTCTGTAGCTGTACATGCAGCGGAACCCCAGCCTCACTTTCAGATTTTGACCTATTGTCATGGTTACCAGTGGTGTTAGTGGCTGTCGCTGGAACTCTACCGATTTCCTCAAGGTTTTGGGTTTCTTCATCCATCCGAGGTGACTGCGCGTCAATGCCATGGTGATTTCAGGCCTTTGCGTACCGGTACATTTCCACAAGTTTCTCAACCTTTGATAGAAGTTGTCCCTTGGTTGTCAGTTCCACTTCGCGATACTCAGTTCGTATCTTTGTCATGTCACCTTTCAAACGGTCACATCGGGCAGAAGCGCGGGCTACGCTTTTGTCCAGTATTTGCATATGGCAAGCAAGTTCTTCGTCTTGCTTGAAGATTTCAGGTTGGCTACTGCCAACAAAAGATTGCATCTCCTTGACTTTGTCTGTTTGATCGGCGACTTTAGAATCCACTTTGGCCAGCCTGTCCTTAAAACCACTGATTTTGTCAATGACTGTACGTCGACAGTTGTACATCCTCTGACAACTGACGTAGGTCTCTTGGAGGCGATGATAATAACCCACTACATTGGAGGGAAGTCTGAGTATCGTGTCAAATAATTTGAGAATGTATACTAGCGTTTTCAAAAGTCTCACACCATAGCTTTCAGTGGAACTAGTAGACGATTCGTCATCACGGCAGAGTTCGGATTGGTCGTCGTATCTTGTTTCTCTTTCGGCATCGTTTTGTTCTTTCACAATATCACCGGTCGTCGGTTTACCATTTGACACTTCTCCACGTGCGAGAAGGTTGGAGGGAGAGTTGTTGATGTCATCAGAAATCGTATTTACTTCTGTCTTAACGTGTTCTAGTGTGGTTTCGATAGCTCTTACAATGCTGTCTGGAATATTCACGAGACCCAAAACAATTTCCTCCGGTGAGACAAACATTGGACCAATCATGAGCAAGTTGTGGGCGATAAGGCTCAACAATGCTATTGGTCCAATATTCACGTGTTCATTTGCAAAATCTCCCATCGCTATGGTGATTGTTGCAAACAGCAGTCGAGTCATAATCCACATCGGAACGTAAACCGGTAAGAACGTCAGTAAGACGCATCCTGAGAAGACACGGAAACCAAAGTTGCAGACATCTCTAACGACGCGCGCCACAAACAACAGAAAAATCAAATACAGCAGAGAAATCCTACCAAAAATGTTCACAAATACCCCCACTACTGGCATGTGATTTAGGACAGGGTATACTGTATTCCTAAAGTATATCACGACAAGGACCAATAGTTTCATCGGTTCAATGGCATGCATTTCAGTTTTTTGACGCGTTATGTATGAACGATAACGTGTCTGAATTGTCTTCTCGAAAAATTGTGAACTGATCCATAGAATTCTTTCGTCATGGAGAAATGGAATCATCATTGTCATGGTTGCGGCCAATGAGTGAACGGCGACATGAAAACGCGCGCTTCGGGGAAAACATGACGACACATTCGCGCCTAAACTGCTGTATTTGGTAAAATAAGTGAAACTTAGGAGGTAAGACGAAGACTGATGTGAATCACAGTTACATGGGATAGAGTAACCGTGTGTGATTGTTTTATCACGGTAAAACATTTAAGAAAGACTCCAGGAAAATCTTCTAAAGTGAAAAGCGCAGGAAAATCGCCACAGCGTTGCTTAAGGTAGAACGCACTTCGGGGACAGACATTCGGACTCTCAAACTTTTACAATCCCTTCTGATTTACCACATGTGGGGGTTCATTTTAAAGCTCTTGGTGTAAGAAAACTTTTCACCGGCTTAGTTTTTCGAAATTCGAAAATCTTTATTTTTCTCCATAGAGTTGACACAGGGATGGCGGCCATAGAGTTGACACAGGGATGGCGGCCATTTTGAATTTTAAATATCCCTAAATCTTGGGTTATTTGTTTCTCTAGTACCAAAATTTGCACAGTGACCCCCGATTTTGAAAGAGAATGGTTTGAAAGATTCCTTAATGAACGTTTGAGCAAAAGTTTAAGTCTTTCACTTTCGAGGCGCATACTACCTTAAGGTTGGCATCACCACAGCCGCTTGCACGCACGAAAAAATCGCACGTACTAGTTGAGCTAAATAACTTGTTCGCTTAGACTTTGAATGTGTATAATACTATGGGTTATCAGCGTGAGTGTTTGGAAAAGAAAAGCGGTCATCTCAAATTTTATGATATAATCAAGATACGACCACGATTCTAAGTGTGCACGCCGTGCAATAGAGTAGATATCAATTTTGGATTTTCAAAAAGTAATAGATAAAGAAAAAAATCATTTTCTCCTCAAGTTTCAGTATGAGTCCTTACAAGCTGGCGATTACTGTGACGATTTGTGATATTTTGATATTCCACCTCTGGACATCACCCGTACAGTGAAATCGTGCGACTAAACTAACCCATGAACTTGTAGTCAAACTACCAGTATATGATATAAACGTACGAGAATACAGTATATAAACACCAGTTTACTTTTTATTGTGCATATGTTTAAATAGTAAAACATAAATTGTTACGTTGTTGAGACTGCGTATAGGGTTTCATTTGCCGGACTGGTTTGTTAACAAACAGGGTGCCGGATTGTACCAGTAATGTGCATTTTCATCGGGATTGTGCTAACAGCCAGTCTCAATTTTGAGCTAGAAAAACTCTTTTCAGCAAAATTATGAATGGTAGACAGGAATTTTAGATCAACAACAATGACGTTTAAAATATTTTCAATCAGTTTTTTTTTTTTATAAAACTAGTCTATTTTCTATATTATTCGCCTTTTAACGTACGTCGCAGCACAGTGTATAAACGTCTTTCTGACTCAATGATGCTTTTTTTTTTTGGAAATCAATCTCCCAGTCCGGACTTAAATTCAGTTGTTCTCTGTAAAACACTATTACCTGACCACGAGGAAGGCTATGATGCTCAAAAACATTTTATTAACCTAAGGCAATTGCGCCGGTTTATTACCCCGAGAGGCCGTGTGTTACCGCAAAGACATCGCTTGTCCCCGAGGCCGAACGAGGGGGGTATAGCGATGTGTTTCTGGTAACGCTCGGCCACAAGGGGTAATAAACGTTTGGTATAGCCCGAAAAAAGACCAGGTTATAATTGCTTTATAACACACCACATGTTCATGTTAATTTATGAATAGTTTTTATGTGTTTTGATATCACGCTCTGCAACAATCCATTGTCACAAGTTTACTTGGCGATTTCTCAACAGCGGTAACAGTTATACCATTTTTTTTTCACAAAGTATCCTAAGCATACCTAGCAACTTCCTTGGTTGTACTCGAATCTCTAGATCTGTCTTCGATGAGCTATTCAAGTTCCAACACTGTTAGAAATGAATATATTACTGTTTAGAGAGAGGCTCGTCGCGCATCCCATGTCAGGGCTCGGAATTAACTTTTCTCCCTGGTAGTCCCATTGGGCTACCATTCTGAAGATGGTAGTCCAGCGACAAGGTCTGGTAGCCCATGCATGAATGAAGAGGTTTCTTTTTGTAAAGGATATTTTTATTTATTCTAGACAATGAACGATTTATTTTGCATGATTCTATCCAGGAAGTGAATTTTCTAGTCATTGACATCAATACCTGCAGACCATAGCCTCAGGAGAACGGTTATAGCATGTGCAGTTGACAACGGTGACGCCACAAAGTTTCACGAATGATTCACACACACCCAGAGCTTATATGCAAATTTTAATGTTCGCAATGACAACGACTTTTCTTGAACTTTTAAGTAACTTTAACTAGAGCAGTCTCTGTATTGTGAAACTTTCTATGTTTAGATTACAAAATTTCCAGTAGCAACTTGGAAGTGAGGACTGACAGTATTTGCCGTTATTTTATGAAAAATAACAAATCTCATACGACATCTTTTTAGGCTATTGCTTACTTGAATAACGTAACAAAGGTACTTTTCCAGACTGTAGGGAGCGATTAACGGTTTGTGTACAGAATTAAATTATTAAAGAATTTCTTCAGGAAGGCTGTGGGAAGGGGATCAAGAAGCTTGTTTGACTTTATGATGAGAGATAGTTCTTCGGCTCTGGTCGAATGGAAAAACAAGAAACTGGATTTACCAACGATATGAACATTTAAGAACTAAGAATCTAGTCTGTACAAGGATTTATATTCTTGCACACTACAAAGATGGAGGTACAAGCGAGATTACTGTATTTTCTTGTTAAGAGTTTCACTTTTTGTCGTTGTTTTGCTCATTTTAACACTTCCTTTGTTGTGTTTCGCACCTCCTGCACCCTTTTGTTCTCCTGTGTACATACCTTTTTACAGTGAATAATTATGTGGGTACGTTTGTTTTGGGCCACAGTCCTGTGATTCAGTTTTTGCACGGAGCACGGTTACCGTACCCAAACGTGCATGGGGATACAAGCAAGATGGTCTTTGCTTAGATTTCTAGTTTTCGAAAACTGATACTATATACCACTGATCGAATTTAGGAAGACAATCTATTGCTGTAATGTTTACCATTGAAGATCGAAACGGCGGCTACCGTCTTGCAGTACCGACACTGATAGTTGCAAAGGCGCCTGATATATTCATGAAAGCAATAATACATTACATTTTATGCAACAACTTCTCTAAGGCTCAATGTGTTCAACTTGAATTGTGATAAATCAAAGACTTTTCCATCTTAATACCGTATGGTTGGAATAATGGAATCAAATGTAAGCATTAATTTGTCAAAATTGGTTAAATTGTGAATGATCAAGGGTGGAGGTGGGCTGAACCATCGTGGCGCAGTGGTAGAGTCCAAGCCTTTGGAACCATAGTTCCATGAATTAGAGTTCAATACCTGCACAGGCCCACCTTGATGCAGAGACACCTGGCGCACCTCTACTTATACAAGCTACCAAAGACAGAGCAAGACGAAAACCTGGCCCGAATACGGCCCCGAGCCCCAGGTTTCCATGGTTGGTATAGTTTTTTTTCTTTAAAATATAACTTTAATAAAAACTTTTGCTTTTATTCTTTGGAGGTAGTAAGTTATAATATATACTTTGTTCTGCTTTCATGACCCATTATCATTATCACTTTGAAAATGTGATGGAAAAAATGTGTGCAAAAGTTGGAACAACCAGGAAAACTCTTTCCATGTAGGATATCCCTATCTAGGCTAGCTATTGATTAAGCAAGAAAGTACCGTTACTGTATTACTGACATCAAAGACATATTTTCAAAAAAAAAAAAAACATTTGAAAATATGACCAAAAAATAAACCAACATCACTGTTGGAAAATATATTGTTCATGGTTCCAAGAATCAAAGGAGATAGTGAAATATAGTCACTTTGGAACGGTCTTTTTGAAACAGTTGCGACGTTTCGATCCGACTACAACGGAGCTTGATCACGCAATGATGTTAATTATTCAGCGTTAATATGTCTCTGTAGCTGGCGGAATAATATGTCCGTAAATTGATGGTAATTGATAACACCAGCGTGAACACAGATAGATGGGTTGTCAATCTAAGCAACAGACAGCTAAATGCTAGTGAAATTTCTATTTTAAAAAAGGACTGAACTTTGCTATAACACCAACCAAGGTGCCAGTTGCTGAGATCATCGCTGGTACAGAGTCAGTATGTAGTAAACTCTCAGAAACCAAAGCGGCTGAGTTAAGAAGTGAAGTGGTACGAGTTGTAAAGCGGGCTAAAATACCCAAATCTAACATCACGAAAGAAGAGCGTCAAGCCTTGCAAACCTTACGTAAAGACGAGTCCATCATTGTACTACCAGCTGACAAAGGCAGGGCAACAGTGTTAATGAACATAGCTGACTATAAAACAAAATCAATACCCTATTGTCTGATAATAACACCTATAAGACACTGAAGAAAGACCCCACTTCCAAATACAAGACCGGATTAGTAAACATCTTGAGAGACATAAGGAAAGAAGGAAACATTAGCGACAAACTTTACTGGCAATTGTATCCCGGTTCTGAAGAAGCACCCAAACTATACGGAACACCAAAAATACACAAACAAAATGCACCACTCAGACCCATTGTGTCTACCTGTGGCAGCATTACCTACAACGTTGCCCGCCACACCACTTGTCGGCAACACAGTACACAGTGTTAAAAATAGTAAAGAACTGGTGGACAAACTGAAAGATCTACGAATTTCACCCGGTCAAAAACTGGTTTCTTATGATGTCACAGCCTTGTTCACTAGTGTCCCAGTCGAACAAGCACTAGAAGTTACTAAAAACAAGCTGGAGGCAGACAACGCCCTCGCCGACAGATCAGAACTCACCGTAGAACAAATAATCAAGCTATTGGAGTTCTGTCTGAAAACCACGTATTTTGTGTACGATGGGACATTCTACCAACAAACCCATGGAGCCGCCATGGGGTCACCTGTGTCGCCTATTGTAGCGAATTTATACATGGAGTATTTCGAAGACCGTGCTATCTCTACAGCTCCCTACCCTCCATCATTGTGGCTGCGATACGTGGACGACACATTTGTGAACACAGAAGAAACAGCTGTAGACTCACTGACACAACATATAAACAGCATAGATCCACATATTCAATTCACCATAGAGCCGGAATCAGACCACAAACTTCCTTTCCTCGACCTCTGTATTAATGTAAATGATGACACTTCCACCAAAATTACGATATACAGAAAACCAACCCACACCGACCAATATTTGAACTTTCAGTCCCATCATCCCCTGATCCACAAGAGATCTGTGGTCCGCACGCTGACCAACCGCGCACTCCAGTACGTCACTACATCTGACGATAAAAGAGCTGAATTGCAACATATCCATGACGCTCTGAGAGCCAATGGTACGAGGAGTGGGCACTTGACATACCTACTAATAAGAACAGAACTCCAGCTAAGAATTCAAATATAAACCGTGATGGCAATCCAGCTACCCGCATCTCAGTTGGCCTACCATACCTAAGTGGGTTATCGGAACATCTGTTCAGGCTATTCCAGTCATATGGCGTTAACTTGTACCACCAACCTAGCAATACCATGCGCAGTATCCTGGTGCATCCCAAAGACAAAACACCGAAGGAAATACTATGTGGTACAATATACCACATCACCTGTGACCAGGACAGTAGTCACACATACATTGGAGAGTCAAAACGTCCATTGTGTGTCCGCTTTAAAGAACACACCAACAGGGAAAAGACTACTGGAATTGGGGAGCACTGAAACGCCACTGGTCATAGCGTTTCCTGGCATAATACCAAGGTCCTAGCCAGGGAACAGGACTGGTTGAAACGTAAAGTAAAAGAAGCCATCTACATAAAACAACGGAGGCCAATCATGAATAGAGACCAAGGATATCAATTACCATCAATTTACGGACATATTATTCCGCCAGCTACAGAGACATATTAACGCTGAATAATTAACATCATTGCGTGATCAAGCTCCGTTGTAGTCGGATCGAAACGTCGCAACTGTTTCAAAAAGACCGTTCCAAAGTGACTATATTTCAACATCACTGTTGTGTAAATCAAAGTCTTGAAATGTAACAAATAAGTCTACTTCTATGACTTCAACAGAACTGTCTGTACATTAATTGCCGTGCCTGTTAACTGAACTAAAAGCGATATATGTGGAGAGTGAAAACATTTCATGATACAAGATACCAGGGCTACAGTTAAACTTGGGAAAAAGTCTCTGCGATAGTGTAGTCCAGGCATGCAGTGAAACAGAAAGTGTGACACGGTGATATATTCAATTACATCATATGCCATCATCAGTTCGTATAGAACTTGAAGATGAATTCCAACCTATGATTCGGTTGGCCCTGTTACCATGTCCTAATATCTATCCAACAGTATTAACAAAAATGAATAAAGATAGAAACATCAAAGTAAGACTAAATTAAGCTTCATTAAACCAAGGTAAGTTTACTTCAAGTTGAGATCGATGCAGTCGTTGAAAGTAATGCTTGAGTCAAGGACGATGTTAAAATCTCTGATAAGTTAAGCGTCTAATTTTCGTTGTCATTTCTGTTAATTGCCCTCCCTGATCCCCTTCATTAATTTGTCCTACCGATCACCGATGCGGGGGCATATAGCCTTGACCAAATAACTCGTTAGCAGCTCTTATGATATGCTAACGAGATATTTGGTCAGGGCGATAAGCCCCCGCGTTAATGAAGGGGAACAGGAAGGATATAAACTGTTTTCTTTGAAATACTATGACGAGTTAGCGATGGTAAAGTAATAGGTACACACGTGACACAGGTAAGGCTTATATAATGAAAAAAGGTCAAATACACGACATTTATTGATCATATTCATGACTTCTAGACGAATAATGCCTGCAGTACCCTGTGGTCTATGTGAGTGTTTTGCTTACGCCGCTGGCGTACGTAAGGGAATCATACACAAGTAAACTTAGTTTGACTTTTGACCATATGTTGATCATTTATGTAAGGGTATGGAGGTCGTACACTGTACTAGCTCCATGGGTAGCTATACATATCTTACACCGCAAACTTGATAGACTCGGGATTGGTCCCATTGCATTTCTTAGATGTAAGTGTAACCTTTCTGAAAGAACATAGTGCAACTAAATATTCTTGTTAAAAGTGTTTGCACTGTGACCAAAAGGTGATAACCCTCGGTCAGTCTGCACACGGTCCCTGGTGGAGGGACTGTGGTCTGCACAATTCAGCGTCCGACGGCTTAAATGACGCTTCCAACGACGTGTAAAAGTTGACGTCATTTGTCAGCCGTCGCAAGTGACGCTTTGATAGGGATGCAGAAACGATATCCATGAGACGTATAGTGCATTTACACTACAACAACATGTATAAAATAAAAGTAACATTAACGATCGTAATACGTTGTTTCAAAATATTATTTTTACAAAATACTATTCACTGCGATATTTTTTCCATGGATGAACCTACTATACCAGTAGGTTCATACTTTAGATTAAAACTTGCAGACCTGACATCAGAACAGTAACTGAACACTTTTGATTTTGATCAGGGTATGTCAAAAAACATAAGTCAACTTCTCATTTGCAATCAATTTCAAAACTGTATGATGATATTGTTGAAGCTTTGAGGGATGCTGGTTTGCAAAGCAATCCTTCTAATATCCAGTGTAATAATGGGGCTAAATCAATTCCAGGTTGGAATCAACATGTTAAAGATTATCATGCCATTGCTCGTGATGCTTTCCTGTTGTGGCGGGACTCTGGCAGTCTCAGACAAGGTCCGATTTTTGATCTCATGAAGACATCACGTGCTAAGTTTAAGTATGTTTTTAAGATTTGTAAAAAATAGCGAGTCTTAAATGAGAGCTAACGCCTTGGCGGACAACCCCTGTAATAATAATAATAACAAGCGGGTTTGGAAGCGTGTTAAAAGTAAAAAGAAGTCTCCTTTATCATCAACCATTGATGGCTGTAATGGGCAACATGACATTGCTAATTTGTGACGTGACCACTTTGCAAGTCTGCTTTCCTCTGTCACCAACAACAGTAATGAGTGTTTTGTGAAAGATATTACTTCGATTCTTTCATTCGATGAGGATATGATTGTCACTCAAACTGCCATTAGAAATTCCATTGCAAAATTGGCCAGTGTTAAATCTGCTGGTCCAGATGGCATTACAGCTGAGCATCTAAAAGTTTGCGCATTCACGCCCGCATATTCTTCTCTCAATGATGTTTACTGCAGCGCATATTCATAGTTACTTGCCATCTTGCATGATGGACACCACTTTGGTTCCACTTGTAAAGAATAAAAATGGTGATGTTACTAATTCTGGGAATTATCGCCCAATTGCTATTGCCACTGCCATTTCTAAGATTATGAATTATTCATTCTTGATAAGTGTGATAGTCTACTGTACACAAGTGATCATCAATTTGGTTTTAAAGAAAGTCACTGAACTGATATGTGTGTATTTATTAAAAGAAATAATTGATTTTTATAAACGTCATAATTTTCCTTTGTTTTCTTGATGAGACAAAAGCCTTCGATAAAGTGAATCACTGGACACTATTTCGCAAATTGATTGATAGAGGTTTGGGTTATCGATCTGCGCATAATGAGATCTGCATAATGATCTGCACTCCCATTCTGCACTGTCTATCTTTCTACACTATAGGAAAAAATTGCGGCTGACTCGCAGCGTGTTTGCAAGGTTATATCTGATTGGTCGATTGTCACTATTCACAGCAACTTAGGGAGTTTATTTGTATTGTTTTAATTATATTGGTAAGATTCAGCCAACCAATAGGATAACAGCTTCGAAATCACTGCAAGTCGGCCCAAAAATTGCGAGACTGGAGCGAGAAAATGACGCTTTCTCGCAATTGGTGAGAATCTCTTGTCATTCTCACTGCAGTGAGAAATGCACTGCTTGGTGAGAATGGAAATTCTCACCAAGCACTGTGAGATTGGTGATTTTCATGGTGAGAATATAAGAATTCACCGGTGAGAATCAACCAGACTCGTTGTTCAGGGGCCGTCATTGATACATTATGATCAAAATGCAATGAAAATGCATTTCCATTGACCATCATTTCCAGTGCCTGTCATTCAAGTACGTCAGTTCAGATATTTGACATTGCACGCCAAGTACTGACCGAATTTTATGTCCCGGTCTTTGGAAGTCTGTGTGGGCTACCATTTCATGGATTTTCGTAGCCACAGGGAAAAGTTGGTAGTCTGTGGACGCGGGACTACCGCTAATTTCGAGCCTAGATTAAAGGGATATAGTCGTCGGAACTGCGCTCAAAGGTCGTATGGGTCCCATACGACCCATGGCAAGAAGATATCCAAGGCACAATGGTGATTGAAGATAATTAAAACATGTCTGTCATCGTATAATTTAAATGTTGCAGCTATGATGATGAGGTCCATCTTGATATCGTGCACGAAATACATTGTTTGTAAACAAGAAACTTGCACAGGCGCAGTTCCGACGACTATATCCCTTTAAGCTTATCCAACCAACGCTTTACGCACGTTCCTGTGTGTAAAATCATCATGCTGACGTCACTGATTAATTCCATTTGGCATAAGAACTTTCTAGTTTGAGTTGGGGGGGGAGGGGGAGGGGGATTCCCACAGAGAATCAACACATTACGCGCATTTGTCATGTGTCAGCTTTACATGTAATTTTCGACGGCTCCAATAGCTTTGGCTTCATGCTGAGTGATATGGCTCAGTTAATGAACAATACAGTGGTAAAACCGAAAACAAACTGCGAATTCAACATTATACCATTGTACATTGAAGTTTCCTTGCAAGCATGAAGATGCTAAACACAATCGACATTCGTCTTAAAGGTTGGTTTTCCTGTTAAAGGGGTCTATTTTATTACGCCTCGCGCATTGTTATCACAAACTTCATGTAAACAGGTTTCATTCATAAAGTCAATTAAGTCGCGTGCAAGACCGTAAATTCTTGTTACCATGGGTGTGGCACTGACTGCACTGTCCGCTGCCACGCGAGTGGTAATAGACACTTCCGCTATTGCCACGCGCACATTGCAATGGACACACCACAGTCACTCGTGATCAGTCTATTCCGCTCGGCGTCTATGCCCCCATAGACGCGTGTATATATGCCTGACTCGTGATCAGTCTATTCCGCTCGGCGTCTATGCCCCCATAGACGCGTGTATATATGCCTGACTCGTGATCAGTCTATTCCGCTCGGCGTCTATGTCCCCATAGACGTGTGTAAATATGCCTGAGTTTTCTCAGGCATATATACACACGTCTATGGGGGCATAGACGCCGAGCGGAATAGACTGATCACGAGTGACTGGGGACACACTAGTACACTCCGTTTCTACCCAACATGATGGTGGTTAGGGACTGGTCAGTTTCTTCGGCTGGGGGGGGACTATTTTTTGCCGACGTCAAAAAGTGGCTGACCCCCTATTCCAACTCGAAACAGGCTGACCCCCCCTATTCCAGCTTTCGAAATCGGGTGACCCCCCCCCCCCGACAAGGTAAAACAAAAGGTGGAATATAAATTGAATAATATATATATATATATATATATATATATATATATATATATATATATATATATATATATATATAATTTAAACATTCAGTCATTCTGTGTTTTAATGAAATTGTTGTCATGTCAGTTGTAAGATGTAGGAACTTAACAGTGTCAATTCTAAAGTTTGAATACAGTTTTTTGAATGAGCTGTGAATGTATTCCACTCTTTTTATGCATAAAGCAGATGTCCAGAACTGTTGTAAGAAAAATGTGATTGTGAAATATTAGTGCATGTTGCTTTCTAACACTGAATTCTCATAGAGGAAACAGAAAAGTATCAGGAAGTATATCATACAAGTATGTCAGATATATATATATATATATATATATATATATATATATATATATATAATATATATATATATATATATATATATTATATGTGTGTGTGTGTGTGTGTGTGTGTGTGGTCTGATATATCAAAGTTTTGCACTAGGGTGGGGTTCTGAAAAGTGTCTTATTATTATTAAAGTTATGCCCCCCGAAGGGCGCGCTGAAAAATGCAACTGAATGATGAAATTTGTGGCTGGCACAATGCATTTTCACAAGTATGAGCCATGTTGAAATTTTACTCCACTGAGAAGCTCAATACTGTTTGGCAGTAAATATTCATCTAGAATGTAACAGAAATTTCAGCGCCTTTTTAAAACATTAAAAAAATATAAAAATTTTATTGTCAATTTTTTGGAAAATTATCTTTCGCTTCACCAAAAACACCTTACACATCACAACATTAAGTGTTAAATATAAAATATGAAAGTGTCAATCGCCTTAAAAAACAATGAGATCTGTCTCCTGTGGACAAAGGTCTGTATTCAGTATAGTTACAATAGCTATAAGCAATATTTTGAAAAGGTTCTTTTGAATTACAATTACTCTGTATTGCCGTTCAGATGGCATCTTCTCAAAATGTAAAAGGTGAGAAGTGTCACTGACAATTGCATTGACTTTTCTATGAATGGTGATTATACAGATCACAGAGTTGATTTGTTTCTTGTATATTGTTTTTCCTGCAATGTTTATGACACGTGTTAGTTTATTTCTATTGCTGACACTCAAATTACCATACCACTCTGTAATGTTACAAGTGAGAACACTCTCTTCAAGGCTTTCATAGACCTTTTCCACCACTCTGACAAACCTCAAAACTTTTCAATCTCCTCAAAGAAAACACATGCTGCATAGTCTTCTTGACTATGTACCAATAAGTATTTTCTCTGAAATTCAACCATTCATCTATCTGTGATTGAAAGCATTTAAAACACTCAAGAATTTCAACAGACTTTCCATTCACTACAACCGGTTCAAAAGTAGAACCCTAGAGTACTGGTACTTTTATCTATGATTAGCTCCATAGTTTTACGAACATTTATTTCCAGTAAACTTGACTTACACGAAGGTCGCTACATAGTCGAAATAAATCTGTTTGTTTGGTGACCATTCTTTCAAAAGGATTCCTACTAGTGCCATGTCTCCAGTGCATTTAAACAAATTTACAAATGAAGTTTACTTTACCACGTTTCATTGATAACATGCAACTGTGAGGAGCACCTGTATTCAAAACAAGTGTTTTTGAGATCATGCAATCAATCAACACCCTTTATGGTCTATCATGAAGAAAATCTCAAATCCACAGGATAATATATTCATTCACATTTACATCAAGCAGACGTTGCAGACAAATGTGAGGTTGCATTGTATTGAATAATTGAGCTAAAATCAATGAATAAAATACGCACCTATGATTTCAAGGATTGCAGGTGATTTGCAACAATATTGAATAATATAATCGTAGCATCTTCAGTCCCCCTTTAGCTTTACATGAAAACTGCAAAGGATCTAACCAATCTGAGACTGATGATACCAGATGTTCACTGACTACTCTTTCTATACACTTAGCTGGCAGAGAGACGAGGGCAACGGTGAAGTCATTGAGTGAGTTTTTTATTTCGGTACAGCAATTACAGTCGACATGTTACATGTATTCAGGACAATGCAACGATTAAAACAAATGCTGGAAAAGCATTTTCATAACTTGTTTCAGTTGCATTGCGCACGTTTTCAACACTTTACCACGTAAACCATCAGGTTCAGGTGCCTTGTTCGGACGAATATTTGCAAGGCATTTGAACTACCTCATCCTCTGTCAACTGTACACGATTGATGTAATGGAATATTTCACATATCCTGTCACACTCTCTGCTGAAATCCTTTGTGTCAAATCTATTATAAAAAACATTCAAAATCATTTGATTAAGTTTGACTGTTCGAATAAGTTTGACTGTTCGAACAATTTGTGGGTTGCTTTTTCTTTGCCTTCCCATCATGATGTTAACTTCAAAAGCCTGTTTTGCATTTCTGCTGATAAAATCACTCCTCAATCATATCCTCGTATTGCAGTTTAGCTTTCTGCATTTTTTGTCCAAATTCAATCATCTTTTCTCGAAAGGCCTGCAAGCCGCCTGTGAGAAACTCAAATTTTTTGTCATTCAGACAAACTTTAAGATCTTTAGTTTGCCACGGTCTGCTGTTTGGAAAAACTTAACTGATTTTGAATTAATGATATAATTTTTACAAAAATTGAAATATAGGAAAGTGCAGTATATATCAATTCATGGATATCAACACAAGAGTAAAAGAATAATTGCCAGTCTATTGATTCAAAACAATATCTTCATTCACCTATACTTTTCTCCATCTACATTGACACTGACTTTGATCAGGCTTTTCGACATTTCAGTTTTTGTTTGTATTTTGGTAACAGATATATGACATTGTGGTCCGCTTTCCCAGCTTCATAAGTATTGTCGATGTTACCATGACAACAACTGAGAATTATAGTGGGATCCATTATGTAAGAGTACCTCAAAATGCTATCTGCGACTGGAAAGTGCGAGTCGCAATATTGTAGCAAACTACTATCTGCGACCGTCGCATTTACTATCTGCTACCGGTCGCACATGCTATCCGCGATCGTCGCAGATACTATCAAAATACAGTCTGCGACATGTGCACGAAAACGAGCGACCGATCTGAGAGTCGAGGGTTTTACGGGTATAACCATTGCCTAGCTATCCAGCCAGGGCCGCCATGACGTTGGATATCGTTGGATCATCGGCAGAGTTACTTTCCTTTTTATTCAATACGCTCAGTAGTGGAGACTTGGGCGGTAATAAAGATTTATCTGACACATAACTATACGTCTGGAGTGTTATTTTTTGTTGTAGAAAGTTGCATTTCTATATACTTAAGCTCTCGAGCCCTCGTGCCAAATGAAAACGATCATAAATTGTCACTTTTGACGAGCCATAGACCACGGGCCCGGGTCGGGCGGCACGGTTGGATCATTACTGTGTACGTATATTCACACTCAGTTGAGACTTCAGCGGTAGTAAATATTTTTCTGACTCATTACTATCAGTTGGGCGTTTTATTTTCTTGTGGAAGTTAGATTTCCATTCCTCGGCCCTGGCCCTCACGTCAAGTGCAAACGAAAATAAAGTATGGCTTGTCCCCGTTTTAGTTCCAGTGCGTAACCATTACGTATTTTAGCCGGGCCGTCGCGTTGGCCGTCGCGTTGGATCATTTGCCCCACCCGACTCGCATGACAGGGTACTTATCAGTACGCTCAGTCGAGACTTGGCCAATTATAAATATTTATCTGACTTGGTTATATCTGTACGTTTGGTGTCTTTTTTATTGTAGAACATTTCATTTCTGTCTCCTAGAGACAAGTGCGCAAACGAACTTGTATGGCTTCCTTCCACGAACGTTTACGGTCTACGTCTCCTTCATGAATTCATTGACCTGGTTTGTTTTAAGCCAACGTGCCATTTACGGGGTGCGCAAATAGAATTCGAGAGCAGGGCTTATCAAAATTTAGATTAAAACGAATTTCAACAGTACATACTTGGGGTATCGAAATATTCGATCTTTTTCCCTGAAACTGATGGCCGCCGCGCCGGCCGCTGTTGTGTTGATACTAACTATGGACTATGGTAGTTTCCAACTTCGATTGAATGCATGCATTCCCGCTGCCGCGCGAAAGTTTTTACTTGGCTACGATTGTGGGATTTCTACGGTACAACGCCCAAAGAGTGGAATCATTCACACTTGCAAGAGTCTTTCAAATTACGACGACTTTGCGTTTTTAGACCGTCTTTTTGTTACCGACGGGAGCGGGGCGGGAGCTTTTAGCAGCTGTGTATTTCATTAACACGTCTTCATCAGGTCATACGTCATGGGCATTATCGCGGGCAGAATACTGTCAATCAATACCCGCTCACTTCTGATTGGTTGCCGACATTCATTATTTTATTGTTTTCGGGTTACTATTTACACTTCATGTGGTACTCGTATCGTGTCAAATTTTATGATTCTATCACAAATGTTTGTATTTCCATTCATTTTTTATGTTTTCGTAGAGAAATCAGTTTTAGTTACTTGTCTCGTGTGTCCGATTTCCTGACATGACCTTGACGTCGCAAAACGACAAGTCCTGGCGCTTATTTTTTTTTTTTTTACGGTGCCGTACTATTTGTTCAAGGAGTGGTCGGCGCGCATCTCGGCCCGTTACATTTGGAAATTAAATAAACCAACTGTAAGAAATGGATATAAGTATTATGACCATATCTACGTGAAAAATGGGTGAAGAATTCATTTTATTTTCTCTTGTGCAACTTTGAAGGCGGCACTCTTCTGCGGAATAGTGCGTATATTAGTAGCGTTGCGCGCGCTGCGGATGACCGAGCATCACATAAAATAAAGTTCGATGAAGTGTTAATTTTAGATTCCGTTGTTGCGATCACGGAGTCGATGGCAAATCGCAAGTCTAAATCAATCGTTTGCTAGTTCTTGGAACATGTTCAGAAACTCTGCTCCCCACTTTTTATCATTTTATTTCAAAGGAAATAAACGCAAATAATTGTGCATGTAGAAACTAAAATTGTTTGTCCTTAATGGTTAGCCGAGTAAAATCCTACTACCACGAAAACGATTACAAACGACCGTCGGGACATATTACTATGAAACTTTAATGATTCTTTTAGTGATATAGCGGTACCACTCTTTGAGATTGGGGTGTTAATTGACTTCGCGTGAGATGTGAAAAGTATTATTAGCGCACAGTCCCTCCACAAGGAGAAGGACTGTGATTAGCGGTAACCGTCACTACTGAAAGCCGGCATATCTATCACAGACAATTACAGAAGAACCGCCTTTTCTTTGTTTGACAACAGGTTTACAACTTCCCTTCAAGTGCGGCTTGAATCTCGCGAATGTAAACAATGCATTAATTGATTAAGTTGACAACTTTCATCACGGGTGTCAGGGTTCTTTAGCTGTTAACATGTTTCATTGTTTTTCTTGCTGAACGAAGTTTGAAAAAGTGTATAAATACCCATGTCACCCATAAGCTGGATATCATTCTGCTTTAAGATTTGATGTTGTAAACAGCGTTTTGAAGAGTTACCACTAGTATTCCTTTCCAGACCACAAGACTAGTATTCCTTTCCAGACCACAAAGACAAGGTAAGTTTCACTGAACATTATTTAAGGGTACTCGCATTGATCAGGGATGGGGTTGGGGTAGTGGAAAGGAGGTTAACAGTAACTTAATTTCCAGTTAAAGTAAGAATTTTTAACAAAAATGTTGCTGTAAGCACTTTATTCATCTTTGCTGGGTGGTGTAATTTTGATATGATACATTGATGATAGTTGACATCGTTTGATGAAAAGCTAATATGCTTCGTTTTTGAACTTGACCTTTCACTTAACCTCTTTCGGCTTTGTAATGGACCCATTTTAAAAACTTCAAAAGAATTTAGCTCAAAAACATGCCAGTAGAATTGCATCAAGTTTTCACAAGCAGT
Organism: Ptychodera flava; assembly: GCF_041260155.1. Lineage (NCBI taxonomy): Eukaryota > Metazoa > Hemichordata > Enteropneusta > Ptychoderidae > Ptychodera > Ptychodera flava. The sequence continues at coordinate 40,084,083 of NC_091943.1, read as the reverse complement.
TCTCCAGATATCGTACTCTAAAACGGTATTTTGCTTTGTCGTTAAACCATTAATATCGGCAACAGGGGTTGAAACAATCATAGTTGGAAATGTTTGCATTTTTGAAAAACGATGTTGTTAGATTGTATTAATCGAAAACGGGAGCAGATAGCGAAAAACAAAAAGACCACTTTTCGTTAGGTTAACTTTTCTTTTTGAGTAAACAGCCTTGGAAATCGGACATCGCCTGCCCAAGTAAGGAACGGACCATTTGATCTTGGGAGGGGTGGTCACGATCGGATTCTGATTTTTTTTACGTCTGAAAATTTCATTTTTTTTCCAACTGAGGATAGATTTGCAATTATGTTCTGAATAATTTGTTTTCATTTTGGAAAGAAGTCTGAATTTTATTTCCCTCAACTTTTCTGTTTTGAAATATTTTTTCCCATTTCTGACCACCCCCTCCCAAAGTCTAATGGTTCGTCCCTGTCAACACTGAAAATGGCGTTTTTAAAGAAAAATTGGTTTTTATTTGCAGTATACAAGAAAAAATAGTATAAAATAAGAAATTAAGATACTCAGCTTTCTGAAAATATATGGTATGTGGGAGTTTTGCAGGGTCAATTGATACATAATGTACTTTTGAAAAAATAAGCTATAGTCTGGGTTACTTGCTACCTTAGGTATAATTGTTAAACGAAACTGTGTTCTTCTTTCTATTCTGACATTTTCATGTTTATTTTTTCTCTCTCTAGAATTCTCATCATGCCAAGCCTTACCAAAAAGCAGACTGAAAGCTGGCAAACACTAGTGAGACAAACAGATTCATATGTGAAGAAGACATGCTTAGAGGTGTGTGTGGTGACAACATATTTTGATAAAATTACAAGAAAAAAGCAGTTGTTGGTGCATGGACTGATGGTTTCCAGCAAATGGTCAGGGACAACTTGACAGAAGTGTTTGGTTTGCGATCACCTGAACAGCAACCAGTCTCCAGATGTAGCAGCTCTCAACCACCACTTGATCCATCGCCTGTTTCCAAGCCAGACCTTCCTGACATTCGTCATACACAGCATGGTTGTCTCAGCAAGCTGCCATATTCAGCCCTACGACTACTGGTGCCGACGTTGGTGGTGAACACAGTGAACCGAATGCAGCCTTTGTGGGGAAAGCCTGACATGTCACCACCGTGGTGGCCTGAAAGTGTTCCCTATTGTAATCCATCGAAACGACCTAGAGAGATTGAGGGGAGCTGGACAGAGATGTTGCGCCTGGTTGCAGAACACTGCTATGATTTCTACAATATGCAAGACTTTACAGGTGAGTAGTTAATTTATAAGTATATCTTAGGAAGAGTTATCATGCTTTTGAGTGTTTATGGCTTCTAAAAAATTATTTTTGAGTTGCCATTTAAATAGACTTAATTTTCCATTTTAAACTTGCCAGGCTTCCCACAATAGAGTAATAATAAATTCCAAGAATTATCATATACTGTGAGGGCACACTTGGGCACAAAAAGGTGTCATTAACAGGTCAAATTCTATTGAATATGCAACTCAATCAAATGTGTCCTGATTAGAGAGAAGAAAGGTGTCCATAAAGACATTTTTTTGTATTTTACAAAATAAGATTTGGAGAATGTTATAGCAATAGTTCAAAATATCATTAACATCTATTGCAGGTAATACCAGTTCACCAGTTGCAGCTCAACCAAATTCTGACAACAGTCCTCAGCAGTCTCATCTTTCATCTAGCCCACAGCAAACTGCCTTGCAGTTAATACAGTGCTATGACTCAACATTGAACCAAACAGACCCAGGTAAGCAGATAACTTTCTTTGAAGTTTTTGTTTGTTTGTATGTAGTATGTACGTTGAGGTCTTAACTTATATTTTTTTTGAATATTAAAAACATTTTCTAATTTTTTTTATGGATTTTTTTGCTGAGAAACCCCCTTGTCTGATATTTTACAACAGGGATGTTTTTATCAGTTCTTGTTCAATTTCCATTTTTTTGTAACAAAGCTTATCTCGGGTCAAAGGTGAAGTAACAGTGCTAACTAGTAAAATGCTGTACAATTAAACTTGTCATTTCAAGGGTTAACTTGGTGCAGTTTACTGGTACATAACACCTTACGTTGTACATTCATTCATTCCACTGTTGTTCTTACTTTGTCTCTTACAGATTCACTCCCGTTGTACGAGACCACTCTCAACCAGAATGACCTTGGTGAGGAAACTTCTTGACTTATTAAAAGTTTATTTCAGAGAAGAACAATGACCACCATAAAATACAAAATTTCACATAAAACAATACTGAAAAAAAACTTAATATTTACATAAACAATAATGAAAGAACATAATATTTACAAAGTATGGGCAAAAGTTTCATCAATGGTATAGTTTCTTTACAAGCAAAAATAGTATACAATGTAAATTCCTTATCCAGTTTTTTTATCATTTCATGCACAGGAAATGATTAGTTCATTAAACAAAAAATTACAATGTTCTTGCACCTCTCTAATACCACAGCTTTTTGAAAAGAAATGTTACATGGGTTGTTCACAGTCAAGTCTTCATTTGAAAAAATTGGTTTCCTATCATGGTTAATTTTGTGTCTTTTAGCTAATGAAATTATATATTACTCACTAAAAACATTTTCTTGCAGATTTACTTGACTTCCACTCAACACCACAAACACCGTCAGATGTACGGAACACCCTGCCAAGTATTGATATCAGCTACGATACCAGTATTGACACCAATGCATCACTTCTTCAAGCATCAAACCAACTACAAGCACTACAAGTACAACCATCAGCACACCTCAACATACAACCACATCACACCGAGAGAGAGCCGACACCAGCTACACTCCCAACAGAACCACCAACGCTGCATACAGAAGAATCACCAGTAACAACACATGCAGAAACAGATGACACACTACCACACCTAGATGCAGACTCTGTACAGCCAACACCAGAATCATCACAACCACCACCCTCACAGCAACCTCCGCAACAACACACATCAGTTCTTCGGAGAAGTAGACGAGACTGTAGGAAAACTGCAAAGGGTATGGGGTATGCTGATTGGCTCGGGAACCGAAGATGACAACTGTTACAACTTTATAGTCAATTTTCATTACGGTATCTACAGTGAATCATACAACATGTGTTTTATTTTATATCTTTGAATGTGAACAATGAGTTGCTCAAAGCTCTACATGATTGTAATTTTGAATTTAGTGCTTCCTTTCATGTTTTGAATTACATGTACTAGTCTTTTTAAATGATTAATAAAACAAAAATCTTAACCCTTGCTGTACACTTGCAATTATTTTGATGTGGAAAATTGACAATTGAGATATACATGCTGATTGCATTGGTATGCAAACACACTGAAGAGATTACCAACTATCCACTGAGTTCAACTTTCCTGTTAATAATACTGAGAAAAAGGGCAGCATGAAAAACAAAATTATCAGGCAACATGTATGCAAGCTGTGACTTGATTCTGGATATAGATGCATTCATCTGTTCACATATCTGTGAGTTCAGTTCAACAATCTCCTTGTTATCCCTGTATGTCTTCATGTTGTACCCTGAAGAACATCTGATGGAAAAGAGCAAAGACACAAACATGTAAGAACAAGTAACCGTCGGTGACACAGTCCCCGCTCGTCTATTTTTTTTATCTTCATTTGGTGTTCAGTTTGATGTGCAATGTGTTGATGCATCTTGCATGTGGTATATGAATGCGAAAGGAAACTGCTTTGTGGTGTCATCAATAAATGACCTATGTTTGTTAGTACTTGGGGAATGATCACTGTCAATGTATGACACAGATCTATGCCCTTGTAACCAATTTGAATGAAATCAGTATAGAAATGTCTGAGTTAAAAACATGAAAAAATCATAACGAAATGGCCACCACGTTGCCATATTGGATGGCATCACAACAGAAATCAAGATGCATAATGTATGACATAAATCAATGCCCTTGTACCCAATTTGAAAGAAATCGGTGGAGACAAGCCTCAGTTATGGCTTAAAACACAAAAAAAAAAACGTAACAAAATGGCTGCCTGGCGGCCATCTTAGAGCGTACCACGTAATCAATCGACGTGCATCTCTATGGGGTAGGGTACTATCCTTGTGCAAAGTTTGAAAGAAATTGACCAGGGCATATATGCATAAATGGTCGTACAGACGTACGCATGGATGGATTGACATGACCCAATCAATAAGTCCCCACAGACGAATATAAAACTGTCACTGCATCATGAGAAACTAAATTTTTATTTTTCTTCGCCTTATATCGAGTCCATGGACAACTTCCTCATACATACAAGTCTATGGAGTAATTGCTTAACCATTGTAGTCTATGGAGAGTGAAACTAAAAAGTCCTCTAACACGGCCAAATTTAATTGCATTGTGGAACAAATCAACGTATATCTGTACTGGGTAGGGTACTATCCTTGTGCAAAGTTTGAAGGAAATTGACCAAGGCATGTCTGAGATATCTGTATGAACTTGCTTATACATTGAAGTCTATGGAGCAATTGTTTAACCATTGTAGTCTATGGAGAGTGAAACTAAAAAGTCCTCTAACACGGCCAAATTTGATCGCATCGTGAAAAAAATCGACGTGCATCTGTATGGCGTAGTGCATTGCCTTTGTGCCAAGTTTGAACAAAATCACTTCAGAGGTGTCTGAGAAACGGCTGAGGACGGACGGACGGACGGACGGACGACGACGGGACCCATTCTATAAGTTCCCGCCGGACTTCGTCCGCGGGGACTAAAAAAGGCTTAGATGGTTTCAGAGATACATTTCACATCTGACCACATTTCAAAATCATGTAAAAAATGAATCGTAAAAAAATTGGTTCCACACACATGCCCTTTCCAAATAAACAGTTCCTTGTTCAAACAGATCTATTATTTTGAACAATAGATGTGCCCATGTCCAAAATGTTGTCCCTTTAAAGGGGCACTATCTGTAACTTTTGGCAATTTTTCAATATTTTTGTTCTCTGTAGTTGACCACAGAATCCTAAAATACCCAGTATATTGTTTGTAAACATAGCCTGTATATGATTAGTGACCATTGTTTTTGTTGACAAATGAATTCAAGCCCAGACTAGAATTTAAAATACAACTTTGAGAAACAGGGCAAAAGTACAAGTTTATAGCTTACCCAGTATGATTACACCAATGTAGTCTATCTACCAGGAACATGGTATTCTTGAAAAATGCTGGTTCCCTGAGGATGTAAAAAAAGCAAAATTAGATAAAATCTACTGTGATAATGTGTCTTATCTTACGGGTAAAAACACCGAAGGCCTTTTGACATTTAAACAACCAAATGCCAAAAAAACAAACTGAAGACAAGTCGTATTGACCGTAATGTGTATTAAACTGATGCTCAAAGCAAACAAAAGATATAAAATACACAGTTGGTTGTTGAAAAAACTTATTTTGGGTAACCAACACCCCTAGAGGACATTTAGACAAAAATTTCTTGGACCAAACTCTACCTTTAAAGGACTGGATTTACTTGTCATACCCTAGTGCACTGCAGAATATTTCTTAAACAGGTAAATATTGATTTCTGCCAATCTTTTCAAACATTGGCCCCCTTATGTAAACATTGAATGAATAGCAATGCATTTTCTATTGTCAGGAAACATACCTATTTAAACAGTACTGAAGTTTACAAGCATTATCATAAATGACAATCTTTGGTGCCTTGGAAAGTCTTCGTTTGAGGATCCTGAATGCTACCGCTGGTGATTCATGCTGTTTCATGACTTCAAAACCCAAACAGATTTTATGTTGACAATAAACTGTAAATATTCCAGGCGACAATGTTGGATGACCCTTGGCAAATTTGTTGCATGTGTATGTAGATCGACATGGTTGGTAGTTGGTATTTGCATCAGCTGAGTAGTTACCAGGTCTACAATAGGGGATAAAAAAGTACATAATATGATATGTATCACATTGATTGAAATTATGACAATCAGTTGTTCACATTTTTCTGCAGAATACTAAAATACAGATTGTTGAACTTGTCAACGTAGGCAATGAGTAATGAGATATTTTCAATCTGTGCGATGCCCACCTATCAATTTCTAATTAAATATACAAACAATAATAAACTGAGTTATTTTAGGGTAAAATTAATATTTTTGATGACTTATTATGCTAGCTACCTGTATTTCATTGAACTCTACATGTAAGACAAATACATTAATTAGCAACTTACGTTGAGACTGGGCTAAGACTTCATGCAAATTTGCCCATTTTGTGTGAATATCTACCATTTTCTGTTTTAAGAAAATTTGTGTAAACCAGTATTCAGTATTCTTCAAAACTACTTGTCTGAAATCTCATCAAAGTTAAAGGACTGACTTCGGATATGGCGGTTATGATTTTGAATATGTTGACACTTACCCATGCAACTGACGTGCATTCGGGAAAAAGCTCAATCCTTGGAAGAGGTCTGGTTCAGTTACAGGAAGATACGGATTGTCCAGGGGCACAGACTCTGGTACCTTGCACCGTCGCAAGACATCTTGAAGAAGGCGGCGGATGTCATTTGGTATATGACCATCAATACGGGTATCTTGTATGAAGTTCAGAAGGATCGGTGCTTCACACCCGAGGAGCTGCAGTTTCTCACGTTGATGGCTTTGGAATACATCTAGTCCCTGGATAATAACCTCTTTGATGATATGTCTGGCCCGTGAAGTTTCATTGAGTTGGAGAAGTGCAGTAGCTGGTGTATTTCGAGAGAGATCTAGGAGGAATGAGCGGTACTGATCTGGTGCAGTAAGGGACGATTCAGAATTTACTTCCAGGGGGGGGGGGTGGAGGATTTTCAGGGGGGGGCCACCCATTTTTCCCAAGAAAATTTAGGGGGGGGCCAGACAAAAATACCACAATCTTTTAGGGGGGGCCAAGGAAAAAAATCATCAATTCAATATTTGCCCAGAATTTCTGATCTCTACAAAAGAGAACCATAGATGCTACCTGGGTGACAGATAAACTCAACGTGTTTAGTTAAACTCCTTTAGCTGCCAAATTCGGTAATATTCACAGTGGTTTGTTTTATGCATCTACTGCAGTATCTTGTTCTCCTCCCTGAAGCGTCATGAAATGTCCAGTATTTAGCATGTCAACACAAACCATACAGTAAACAGTCGGGGTTGTTTTTGTTGAAAAGAGATCTCGAATCAAGTCCAGGCTAGAATTCATTTATCAACAATAACAATGGTCATTTATGTTCACACTGGTATGTTGCTAAATACAGCATTGGGTGTTCTATGTAGTGATAGAATAACAAACAAATGCTGATACACAGAGATGAACATTGAACAAATGCTAAAAATTACAGCAAATATCTAGCATCATCAGGTTGGGTTTACCTTGTAGCTTGTAAAGCAGTGTAAAGTTGCATGATAAAGAAGTGTTAATTTGTGCAAATGTATGCAAATCACCCGATTTCTTGGCTTCTTTTGCCTCCCAATTTCAAAATTTCCGAAGAATACAACTCCACTCCGACTGGGTCAAATTTCTGAAATTTCACATTATGTTTTTTAAATGCTATATAACAAAACGATTATCAATTGGTTTTGTTTGGCAATAAAGCTCTTACATTTTAAAAAGAGGCATTTTGAATAAGAGGCATTTTAATTTTGCTGATCATGATTTTAATCAATTATTAGAGTGTCAGTCTTTAAACCCCTACAATTTTAAATGAGGATGGATAATGCCAAATAAAATAGTCATTTTATTCTACATATACTCTCCTTTCAAGTGAAATATTACATTTCAGAAAATACTGTCTAGTTTTTGACTTAAATTATTTTTATCATTAATACCAAATTGAGGTTTTTTACCCCAAATATACACCCACTTCATCCTTTGAGTAACTACTGCTACCATACTAAACTTTAGAGTCTCTGCTTTTTGAAAATATATGGTATGAGGGGGTTTCCTTGTCATCTTTGATGAGAAATATGCTTTGAAAAAAACTGTGTTGGCAACATGCAGCTCCACCTTAATTCAAAACAAAACGACTTGCTACTCTGCCACTTCTTAAAGTAACATGGTCACGTTGGTTCTCTGGGATTTCGTCAGTTCAGTGTCTGTGTCACTATTATATTCAGAACCAACACCATCATCATCACTCTCAATGACTCCATTGACAGAGATTTCCAATTCAGAGTCACTGCTATCTGACTCTGACTCATCTGTGACATAAGTTGTTACATCTTTCCCTGACAGTTTTCTTAAATTGAATGAAGGTTGTGCATGTATATGTGCGTTATTATTTGAACTTTTTCAGCTTTCAATTTTTTTTGTTTTGGTAATTTATGTTTATCAAGGTATTTATCTAATTCTTTTACGTTTAAATTTAGTGAAGGTTCCCACTCAAGAGCAACTTTAACCAGTCATAGTCCTCGTATTTTTTATCCTCTCTTCTTTTCTGCTCCTTTTTCTATGTTTCATTCTCATCAATTTTACCCTTTCTAAATTTTTTAAATGTTCTACATAACTTTTTACAGTGCTTACATTTACTATAAACTTTTTTGAAAATAAATTTATGGCCATCTCATCTTCAAGTTGCTTTTCAACGAATAGTTTTTTAATGTTGAAAATAAAAATATTATGTATTACTGTCAAAAATATATGGTGAAAAATTTACAAAAGGGTTGATTTCCCAATAATCCTGTATGTGCATGCAGAAGATCATGTGGCTCTGCATCAATGCTATGGTGTCTGATTGTTGAAATATTGTATACACAAGAAATTTGCTGTAGTCCAAGAAGTGATCTCAGTGTGTATGAGGCTAGGAGAAATATGGATAGGCTTACACATTGTGTATTGATGCTAATACTTTTGTGTCCCATTCATTCTGATATGTATAATCAAAGATTTCTCAGTGGCGGCTGGCAGAAAAGGCAAAAAAACAAATTAACATGTATTGTTTCATGTCATCTGAAAACATGCGCATCATGACTATTTTAAGATTAAAGTTTGTTAAAAAAATTTGAAATATGAATGCTCTGTCAATTTTGAAAAATACTGCTGACAAAATGTGAACTTTGACTTACACAGGGTTATCTGCATTTTAATATGAACATTGGATTGTTGATGGAATGAGCAGAATAACATGTGAATTCATGTTTTTGATAAGGTGTTTTGTTCAAGAAATGATCTAAAATATTCCTCAGCATTGTTGCTTTCCGTGGCAGCTACGTGGTTTTATGACAACCAAATTAGAAAAAAAGAGAAAATTAAAAACAAGTTGGCTTTCACCAATTTTAATTACTAATGTTTAAAACTTTCACCGTGAGTCTGCATTCAGCATCATCAAATGAAAATGTATGCTGAACTTGTGCATGTACCGGTACATGTACATCTTACTTTCCAGAAATATCTGGATATCTGCAAATGATGTACAATTAAACTTCTAGATATATATCACTTTGCCAATTATCTGCTCCTCTAATTTCCTGTTCACCATTTCTAACTGACATCTTTGCTTGTCTTTGTGTGCATCATATGTATCAGTCAGACATAACGAAAAACGTATTCATATTTAGTAATTAACTTTCTTCAGAAATTTACAACCAGATATGTTTATTGCTACCCTTTCCAAAAGTGTGCCACTTGCAGTCCCTGCAAATCATTCTTTTTATAGTCACATAACCCTGAATGATTTGTTATTGTTACGTGCAGAGAAAACGAACAAAAGGGTGAACTCAGCAGTTAACGTTTAAACAAAATTTATTACGAAAATAAAACTAATTGCTAAGTCAGGGATAGAGTACAAGCTTTAAAAGTGTACAGACTACTTATCTCAGCTGGGACGGCAAAGCTCCAGTCTCAGAGTTGTAACAGTCAGTTGGATGAATGAACAGTCCTTGCAGGCTTGAAGCTGCACAAAGTTCACAGTATAAATCCAGCGTTGGCAGTGAAGGTCTTGAAAAGTCTTGAGAATGACTACTGCTGGAGTTTAGTAACACACAAGAGACACGATCCCAAAAGTCTGACTGCAAGCTGTGCACGTCCTTTTATAAAGGCATGTAAGAACAATCTAGAACTTTTATTGACATGCTAATTACTGTTCTAAAATTATCTCTCTTACACAACTAATCAACTTTCCAGAACATTCCAAACATGACTAATTGAATTCAAGGTGTGAGGTCATTAAGGGCAGTGACCTTGAGAATGTTCTAGACTAATTGAACTCAGGTCATGATGAGTGTGGGGGAAATGACCTACATAACACACCCCCTCTTCAAAAAAAGAAAATTTTTCAAAGAAAAATCTTTCTTTTACAAATGTAATCTTGAAAAGGATTTAAGTACTCAATTTTTGTAACTTTACTCTAAAGTAAAATTTCTTGAAAGTGAACAACAATAAACTCTAAATACGAGAGAGACAGTCTGCAATTAAATTGTCTCTGCCTTTGATATGTCTAATGTCAAGATTAAACTCCTGTAACATTAAACTCCATCTTAGCAATCTCTGATTTTTGCCTTTAAATTCTGTAGAAATACAAGAGGGTTGTGATCAATATAAACCACTATTGGCTGATTTGAAGAAGTAACATAAACTTCAAAATGCTGTAAAGCTAATATCAAAGATAAACACTCTTTTCAATTGTAGAGTAGTTTCTCTGGGATTAGTTTCTCTGGGATTTGTTAAATTTGCTAAATTTGTAAAAAATAGCAAACAGGATGATCTGTCCCATGACTATCCTCTTGCAATTTGGTATTGGAAAACTTGAAATGGCACTGAATTTGGCATAAAGTATGCATGGCAAAGTCCGGTTATTTGTATTGAGTTCTATAAAGTCATTGTTCGGCAAATACTTGGCTTCCTCCTGGAGATATTCCGCTTTCGCAGGATTCAGTCTGTCTGGATGTTGTTCCACTGGATTACTGTCGCAGACATCTTCGTTATGATAGATGATGTTTGTCCTTGTTGGAAATATTTTGGAACAAATGTTCATATTCGTGGAGCAGTTCTTTCACCTGTTGTTGTTGTGACGGCTGGAGGTGTGCCAACTTTGTAGACTCCAGCTTCTCCAGGATTTCTGAGTTCTGAAGCTTGACTGAGCCCAGCTTTGAGTTTAGAGTATTTTCACTCAAGTCAGTTTCAGTATCACTATCTTCATAATGGCCAGAACTGACGGTACTGACAGGCTGAGTTATAGTAGGATTATCCCTATCCAAATATGGCTTAAGCATATTTATGTGACATAGCTGTTTTTGTTTTCGCCTGTCAGGTGTTATTATGATGTATTTAAATCACTCAATTTCTTATCAATTAGATATGGCCCAAAGTAACGAGCATGGAATGGTTTTCCAGGAATTGGAAGTAGAACAAGAACCTTTTGACCTGGTTCAAACTTCCGTTTTGAGGTGTTTTTATCGTATTTGATTTCATTGACTGCTGAGATGACTCAAGATTTTCTCTGGCTAATTCACATGCTTTAGAGAGTTTTGTACGAAAATCTGACACATATTGCAAAATATTCAGACAATCATCATCGTCTGATAGGAATTTCTCTTTAACGAGCTTGAGTGGGCCACGGACTGTATGTCCAAATACAAGCTCAAATGGGCTAAAACCAAGAGACTCTTGAATTGACTCTCTAACAGCAAAGAGCAGAAAATGAATTCCTTCATCCCACTGCTTCTCTGTGTCAAAACAGTAGGTCCTAATCATGTTTTTCAAAGTTTGATGAAATCGCTCAAGAGCACCCTGACTTTCTGGATGATAGGCGGATGACGTATACTGTTTAATGCCTAGCTGATCCATTACTTGTTGAAAAATACCAGACATAAAGTTGGAGCCTTGATCGGACTGGACACATTTAGGAGGCCAAATAAAGTGAAAAATTTGACTAAAGCTCTCACTATAGTCTTTGTCTTTATGTTTCTCAGTGGTATGGCTTCTGGGAACCGAGTTGATGTACACATAATTGTCAACATGTACTCATTTCCTGATCTTGTTTTTGGTAGGGGCCCAACACAGTCTATTAGTATCCTACTAAATGGTTCTTGAAATGCAGGAATTGACTGTAAAGGGGCCTTTGGAATGGTCTGATTTGGCTTTCCTACCATTTGACATGTGTGACAAGTTTTACAGAAATGTGTTACATCCTGCCTGAGATTAGGCCAATAAAAGTGACTGAGAATTTTGTGATACTGAGTTTTCCTTACTCCCAAATGACCAGCCCAGGGCGTTTCATGGGCCAGGCGCAATATTTCAGCACGATAGGGCTTTGGAACCACAATTTGATGTTTTATAGCCCAGTCGTCATCAACCAAGACATCTGGAGGTCTCCATTTACGTATGAGAATACCAGATTTTGTATAATAAGAAACAGAGCTATCTGAAGTTTTACCTTCATCATCTACCCTGTCAAACAAAGACAAAATATCTGGGTCTTTGTGTTGTTCTGCAATGAGATTTGATCTAGAAAATGTCTGACTTTGGTCAGCAGAAGTTTTACTGGAAGTTTCAAATCCACGAGGGATAACGGAATGATCCGTGTCAAACACCTGACTGAGAAAGGTGTCATTTAAGTCAACATCTGTGACATTATTTTTGAGAGTATTTGATTCTCAGAAGTTTTCTTGGACATGGCTCGAGTAATAGCACATGAAGGAAATAAATCGGGTATCTCTTGTTCAATTGGCTCTGGATCCTGATCTAAACTAGGATTATCAGTCACAAGTGGATTAGTAATGACCTTGTCCCCAGCAAGGTCGTTTCCAAGAAGAAGGTGAATCCCTTCGAAAGGCAAAAAGGGCCTAATACCTAAAGTCACAGGTCCAGAAACAAAGTCCGAAGACAAATAGACATTATGGAGAGGAACAGGAATGTAGTCATAACAATCTACCCCTTAATAAGAACTTTAGAACCTGAAAATGACTTTTCAGAAAACGGCAGGGTATCTGCCAACAAAAGAGACTGGGAAGCCCCGGTATCTCTTAAAATTTTGACAGGGGTAGCGGAAGAGAAATCACTAGAAAGTGATATAAAACCATCATGAATAAATGGTTCGAAAATACCCATAATGCTATCTTGTGAAGAATTGACCTTGACCTCATTAATTGGGGATAAGAGGGGTTTAACCTCAGAAAATGTGTTACACACATTATTAGACTCTAATTGAGTTGATGAAGAAATAAAGCCGGTGGGCTTAGATCCACTTTGACCACTTTGACCTTCACGTTTTCTTTTCAACTTGAAACAATCTGACATTAAATGGCCGTCTTTCTTGCAATAATTACAAGAAAGTGTACCGAACTGTTTGTCAGAAGGAGATTGAGACTTGGGATCTAATGATGTGGAAGTGTTACTTGAACTCTGTGAACTGTTGTCATTTGATTTTCTACTGTCCTTTGAAAATTCTTGGATGAAAAGGACGAGTTAAATTTACCTGCATTGTTTCTGTATGAAAAGGACTGGGATGGTTTGCTGAGAAATGAAGATTTGTGGGTCAATGAATAATCATCGGCCAAACGTGCAGCAACCTCTAATGTATCTGCCTTTTGTTCATTGATAAACGTCTTGATGTCACTCCAGATGCACCTTTTAAATTCCTCAATCAAAACGAGCTGTCGTAATTTGTCATAATTCTGACTGACCTTTTCAGAAGAACACCAACGATCAAACAGTTGTTCTTTTGTTCGAGCAAATTCAACATAAGTTTGATCCTTCACCTTCTCACAATCCCTAAATTTCTGACGGTAAGCTTCAGGCACCAACTCATAGCCCTTGAGAATTAATTCCTTCACAGAATCATAATTTGAAGCCTGCTCTACTGACAATGAATGTAAATTTCTCTGGCTTTACCCACCAAAGCACTCTGCAAAAGCATAGACCAGGACTCCTTAGGCCAATTCAGACTCTGAGCAATTTTCTCAAAATGAAGGAAATATTTATCAACATCCTTTTCTTGGAAAGGGGAACTAACCTGAAATGCTTAGTGATGTCAAACTTGTCTGAAGGGAAGAATTTTCCTGACTGTCCAAGCTCTAAACGTTTTATTTCTACCTGTAATCGCTGTTCTTCTAATCGCAATTCTTTTTCTCTCTGTCTTTCTTCCATTTCTAATCTTTCCTGCCTTTCTTTTTCTTTCATTTGTAATTCCATTTTCTTAATTTCCAAATCTGCCTGTATTTCTAGTTTTCTTAGTTCAAAAGTAGACTCGGGCTCATAATCTTTCAAGGTGGATTCCTCAAATTGGCCTAAATCAACTAAATGTTTTGCAATGTGGTACTGTATTTCCCGCTTGCGCATAGATCTTTTGACATCTACTTTAAGGAAATTGGCCAGTGCAATGAGGTTGTCTTTTTTGAGGGAATCAAATGCGTCCTGATCAAGGTCATCCATAAATTCGTCTGGCTTGAATTCCGCCATGATTGAATTTTGCTGAGTTCACAGTATACAGTAGTTTTGAAAAGGCAGACAAAATGTTGTCAAACGGCTCAAAATATTCGTATCCCGGACAAGCCCCCAATTTGTTACGTGCAGAGAAAACGAACAAAAGGGTGAACTCAGCAGTTAACGTTTAAACAAAATTTATTACGAAAATAAAACTAATTGCTAAGTCAGGGATAGAGTACAAGCTTTAAAAGTGTACAGACTACTTATCTCAGCTGGGACGGCAAAGCTCCAGTCTCAGAGTTGTAACAGTCAGTTGGATGAATGAACAGTCCTTGCAGGCTTGAAGCTGCACAAAGTTCACAGTATAAATCCAGCGTTGGCAGTGAAGGTCTTGAAAAGTCTTGAGAATGACTACTGCTGGAGTTTAGTAACACACAAGAGACACGATCCCAAAAGTCTGACTGCAAGCTGTGCACGTCCCTTTTATAAAGGCATGTAAGAACAATCTAGAACTTTTATTGACATGCTAATTACTGTTCTAAAATTATCTCTCTTACACAACTAATCAACTTTCCAGAACATTCCAAACATGACTAATTGAATTCAAGGTTGTGAGGTCATTAAGGGCAGTGACCTTGAGAATGTTCTAGACTAATTGAACTCAGGTCATGATGAGTGTGGGGGAAATGACCTACATAACATTATATCATCGATTAAATGTCCACTACAGTTCCTGCAACTTGTTAGACTGGATATGTCTATAGTGTATAAGCATGCATGTATATATTAGGGGGGGCCATGGAAAAAAAAACAGGAAAGATGAGGGGGGGCCATAGATTTTTTCTATAATTTACTTGGGGGGGCCGTGGAAAAAAATCACCCAGAAAATAGAAAATCCTCCACCCTCCCCCTGGAAGTAAATTCTGAATCGTCCCTAAGTTCATTTCCATTGTTGCTTATTCTTTCAATGACATCTGCCAGAGACTGCAGGTGGCTAAACTTTCTGAGAAGTGTTATCAGGTGTATATACTGTTCTCTGTTCAGTGGAGTTGGTGAAAGATTTGACAGATTTCTTTGCTGATGGAGGCCTGAAAACTGATGTAGAAGTTTCCTTGCTTTGCTGCTTGGGATGTACACCCGGTCAGTATGCTTGCTCCCTTGGATCACAGGTAGAATGTTGACATCTTCTTCATTGAAACCTTGTAATAGCTGTTTGTGAAGACCAAGTGAAGTGCCATCACAAATAACAACATCAGGATCACTGCCACAAAGTCCACAGGCAAACGATTCAGTCCAGTTGATAGCAAGGAGTCTCGCATAACCATTCCATCCAAGGCGTAATTTGTGAAGGGGTAACAATTGCGTAGATGACAGCTGTGAGTGCTTGTGTGTGTAAGCTCTGAAATATTGCACAGACAATACAATGTTACTTTTATTTTCTTCTTCCAAAGGCCTATTTTTCTCATCAAAGACAAAGTGGAAAAACAATAAACTGTATATCTTTTAAAAGTTGCAAATGTAAAATCTAAATGTGACTTTCGGTATGGAGGTTTTACTTGTCAATCATTCAAGCAAGCAATATTTGTGTAACCTGAGATGTTGGTTTATTTTGCCGTTTGACAGTACAAAAACATTGGTCAACACTAATTTTCTTGTTGTGGAATTAAGACTAAAAGCCCAATGATAGCTAAGGCCAAAAAAAAAAATAATTGTGTGTTTCCTGTAACATGCTCTGAAAAAGGTGATAAAATGTTGTAAGGTGTCACAAAGAATTACAAGGTTAGAGAAAGCTTACCGATGGAAAGCAGCCAGTGGATTTCTTCCTTCCACCATCAGGTGAAGGTAACTCAGTAATAAACCATAGTGGATAAAGTCACGGTTATTGAGGTTAAATAAAAGATCTTCTCCACCATCATAAAATAGCTTGCAGCCACACCCACCAACACTTGGCCGATAACACACTGTAAATGAGAATTAGAGGTAATTAGAATGGTTATAGTCCCATTTGATAAATAACTGAAATGGTGACATGTCTAACTGTCATCATACCTTGCTATCTAGGCTTTACAGATTATTCACAATATCCCTAAGGGGCCGTCGATAATAAAAGCTGACGCACGAGAAACGTAATTCTTTCCTTTACGGGGGGAGGGGGAGAGAGCTCATTTCGTTTTGCGTGCGTCAAAATCGCATAAGGATTTTCGTCTGTTGATTTCTACATCATGACCACTTGTGCTTGTTGCAAAAATCATGCGGAGCTGAATTTAAAAAGCGAAAAAAAAGTTTAAAAAATCAAACTTGTATTACAACAGAGACACTGTCGTAATCTTAGTTTTTGAATTGAAAATTGATACTTTTCTGTATGGAGCTATGCAGTGCAGTGACAGGTGCGATGCGCGGTGCAGTCAGACGACATTTTGAGCGTGCGTCACCCACGTGAGACTGAAAGGACAAACTACCCTGTTCGGAACTCAAGTCTTTCAGCTGTTTGACAGAAGAAAGTGTGACTTTGCAGAACGCAATACTACCTTCGCGTTGACAATAAAATACGGAGACAAAAAAGACAACGAAAAGACACATAACGTGAAATAAAAACTTGTATGCTTTCTCAACGTGTACGTTTAAACATTTTGCTATGTGCGAAATACATTAAAATGTTCTGTATCTTTGAATGCGAATCGCGTATTAGTAGAGGTTTCTTATGTACTTACGGTATTTTTGCATGGGCCTGCCGATCGGAGAGGTGCGTGTGGGTTTGTCAGAAACGGCGTAAATATGAAACTGATTTCGCATAAGAACTTTCGTTTTGAGGGGGGAGGGAGGGGGTTTGGGGTAAAACGAAGGAATTACGTTTCTCGTGCGTCAGCTTTTATTATCGACGGCCCCTAACTGTGCTTTACCAAAGCTTAACAGTATTATTACCCAACCCTAATAGCATTGAGAACAAGTGTCATTTATACACAACAATCTGAAATTTGTGAAACAACAATAGTTTGTATGATAAAGTATTTTGACGGAATTTTGAATGAAATACCCATATGAACAATACACGCCACTTTACGCAGGGGATCAAACTGACCTTTTATGTTTTCAAGTTTGCCATCAGAGTAGACACTTGTTACAGTGCAATTTTCCTTGAATATGACTGCTTCACCAATACACCATCCATTTGCTACAGGGTCATCCTCATCCCAGGCACACCCGTGAGAACAGAGATGAAACTCTTCACCAGAGGGTGGAATAGATGGAACTAAATATTGGGGAAAGGGCATCTGTCCTGATTCTTGCAGATCATACACCAGTTTCATCTCACTCGGTAGAGGATGTGGTATTTGACGATAGGAAATGAACTCAAAGTTGCTACTTCTGTGTCCCTCTGTGTCAGTCTCAGGCGATTCTTTGTCTTGATCTCTAACCCAATGTCTGTAAACTTCGACATGTTCACAGTCTCGTGTGCCATATTTACATGTCATACATGCTAGCTTCTTCCCAGCTGCAGTTTTCTTGAGATTCACAAGATGAGTATCTTGCAGTGTAACAGCTGCTAAGAGTGGTTCATCTTGTAAAAGCTCAACAGTGCTGGAGACAGAGTCTGAAATGCCAACAAAATTACAATATTTATTAATCTTGTGGGTGTTAATTGGTTTATGATTTTGTTCCATATCAAGCAAGAGATGTACCTTTTAATCCTATATTAGAAGATTTAACCCTATGACTTATGTGGCCAATGTATTCCTATTTATCGGGCCCCCTTATTTAAGGTTGAGATCTACATTCAAGGGACAATTCTTGCAAATTACAATTTTTGGCAGCTATTGATTTGACAAAATGTGATCTACACTACGGTAAAAAGCAAACTGCTATAACACAAGCATTAAATTGTGCTAGTCAGCAAATAACAATTGCATCAAAAGCTGAAACTTTAGGGTGATTTTAATTAAAATTTACTTAGAAAATAAAAAACAAACAAACAAGACAAATACTTGCAATACAAATCAAACAAATTGATCAGGATGAAACTATTAAACAAAACACCTGCACTAACTCTTTAATGTCCCGTTGAGAAATGTAACACAAGAGAAACTACAGTTTGATAATTCAAATGCCAAGCTCTATATTTTCATCTATTTTTCCTTACATTTAGGAAAAAATAGATGAAAATGTTGCTGCCCTCACATTTGAAGAATGACTAGTGATTGGGCACAATGACGCCAAGACTTTTTGAATTCACTTTTCAATGACAACAATGGTGCTTATATAATTTCCATTGAAAATTCAAATTTCCTACAAAGCCTCATGTCACAACACCCCATGCAAAATATCTGATTAGTTACTAGAAATATAAATTTTCTTCAGACTCTGAATCAGACTTATGTAAGTTAGCAAATGTAATATTTGCATTTACAGTGCTAATACAGCTACATGTGACAAACAAAAATAGGATAAATGCAGGCTTACCATGTGTCAAGTTCTGCAAGGAATTTCCCAAGGATGAGTCTGGAAATAGTACATTAATAGCATATGAATGCCTACAGTACTTTGTTACTTCAGAAGACACAAAATCCAGAAAATTTTCTTGGATACTTGGATTGGTACTCTGCAAACGCTTTTGATGAATGATGCCATCATCACAGTTGCAAGATAGTAATGCAGCAGTCTGTCTTCTGTCAGGGCTGTGAAAGACCAAGTTCCTTTTGACAAGATGGTACTTTCCCTTGAGTAGTACACCAGTGGACACATCACAGTCTGCAATAACATACTCATTGCCACTGGCCAACTCCCATTTTTTATTGAAAATCAGAAGCTGATGAACATATTCTTCCTTGGGACTCAGGGAGTATGAATCTTGACTACTTGTCATTCTGTGGAAATTGTAAGCAAAGAAATGCAATTCTTTTAAAACAATGCTAAAAAGTGTTCATACTAGGTACACATACAAATCTAACCCTAAAATTTAACTAACACACACAGCATGTTTTTAAATTTATTTATTTATTACCTTATTTATATTTCACTGTAAATCCTGTAGAAAGTTGATCCTAGATGCATTAGGTTTATATTGCTGATTTGAGTGCAAAAAGTGAAAAGGCTCATGAAAACAGATGTACTCCAGAATTTTAGAGCTGTTATACTAATAATATTTATTTTATTGCTTGCTGTATATAATTATAAGAGGAAATATACATTTATACTCACACTCATGTAAAGTGGAATGTTGAAAATCATGGTGTATAGGGGATTGGAACATTTATTATAAATGAGTACATAATAATTAAACTATTGAAATATAAGTACAGTTCTGTGTGGAGACCAGACTTGAGTGCATACTATTTTTAACTTTTCATGACTACAAAATGATTATAAACTTGCAGATTTTATTTTGCTTTAATATTTACAGGAAGCTAAATGAAAATTTTGTTCAAATAAATATGACAGATTTGAGAGTCACATTATTGCTTTTAGAATGTTGTTTAGGCATACACTACTATATTACCAAATAAATATTGATTGACTTGATTTTACACAAACCAGCTCCTTGCACATACACATGTACTGAGAGATAAGAGAAATTAACCTCTACATGTACAAAGAGGAGCCAGGTTGGATCTAACTACCCAAGACGCCCGAGGCATGCACGGCGCAGCTGCTATGACATATCAACCTAAAAACTCACAGTTTGATAGATCGAGCCGAAAAACGAGCTTGGCAGACTACCAAGCTAATAAAATTAAAAAGCATGAATTTAAATAATACAGCATCGTCGGCCTTTGCATTGAAATGAATCAGACTTTTCCAATTCGAAGGACGAAAACGTACTTACTCACGATAGAATTTTTATCAGCAGCGAGCGATTGTTAATGTCTGCCATGGGGTACGATCGTGGTATAACTAGTTGTTGGCGCTGCGATCGATCGCCGATCGCCAGACACGAGAAAGTCACCGCCATATTTACTCAATGAAAAGAATGACCTTGGGGTCAGCAAGTTACATTTCCGGTTTACCGGTAAAACTTTGCCAAGTAAACTGATCGATATGCCTTATCAGACAGTGAATTCCGCGACCAAAATACACATTTAATTGAAAAAAATAAAAGTATACAAAAAAAGTACAATTCGAAAAGTAGATTACGTTTCAAAAGACATGCAACTCCGCGCGCTCTATGGTGACCTTTGTGTCAGCAAGATGGCGACGCTGTATGTTATACAATGCGATGCTGACATTTCCACCGCGAACGAAAACGTTTTGGGATCAACAAGAATGCAAGATTACCACTACAAGCCGAAAGTCGGTGAATTAATATTTCAAGTAAATAACCTGAAAGGCTTACCTCATAGGTCGTTTTCGTGCAGGTCCGGGTTGCTTTTCTTCAACTGTCGACGACTTGCGTTTTCGTCCGAGAAGCGTTACTGTTGATGACATCGCCGTGTACTGGTCGACAAAAGATTGCTTTTTACGAAGAGGAGTTGACATGACGGAAGACATTGCGAAGTACAAGGCAAAATGGACAATGTGACCCGTTGATCTTTATTTATAAGTATTCAAAACTGCAGTAAACGGTCCACCAATCAAAATGTATACGGACGTACTGAATAATTGTTTTCGTGTCGCAGACTGTATTTTGATAGTATCTGCGACGATCGCGGATAGCATGTGCGACCGGTAGCAGATATTAAATGCGACGGTCGCAGATAGCAGTTTGCTACAATATTGCGACTCGCACTTCCTAGTCGCAGATAGCATTTTGAGGTACTCTTACATACCTTGGATATCCCGGGTAGGCTAAACTGGCCGTTTTGTTTATCGCTATTATTGCCTACTCCCACCGTACCGCCCATCGTCTGTAACTTGCACGCGATGTTTGCACACGAACGAACGCCCAATGCCAGTCACTCAGAGTCGTCGGTTTTCTTGCTACCCAAGTTGAAATATATGCAATTATGAATGTCATTTTTGAAAATTCACTAATGCATGCAATACCAATTACGATGAACCCACAATTTATTGTTGTTGACATTTGTCAACAGTGTTATAAATATAGTGCTGCAAAGTCAGTAGTAGGGCCTACCCACGTGAAAGACGTTTTGAACTCGTTCCCGTACTTGCTATATTCAAGCTGAAATCAGTCAAGTCATTACGTGTTTATTTCGCATATTTGCTATATTTTAGCACCCGTACTCAGAACCCCTCTTTGACATTCTGTTTGGCATGTTTCTACGTTCATTTCGAATCCTATTTTGTCTTTTTTTTTCAACGCTCAGTTCGACGCTGTTTTTGTTTTTCCACGCTCAGCTTGACGCTCACTTTGTCGATTTTGGGACCTACATTACGTCACTCGTACTTTGAAAGTACGGCACATTACGTCACTCGTACTTCGCTCGTACGAGCTCGTAGGTCTGCTCGTAGTTCGTCCGTTTTGAGACGATTAGATAAATGCCAAAAGACAGAAAACCCGGAGATGATTTCTAAACTTTAAAACTGACACAATATTGCACAACCCTGTTTCAAATCAAACTGATCATACAATCCCTGGATGTATACAGAAGTGACATTTTGGTGATATTTCTGCATGAATTATATCTTGAAATATAAAGTAAACTTGAAACAAAGACGTTATGTATGCTGCTGATCAACAACATAGTGTAAACTGTGAACCAGTATGTATTGGATGGCCATAAAAGCAATTAACTCAACATTCTGATATCAAACACTCTGCATCTCATGAAAACAACAATATAGCAGTGTAAATATTAATTCAGTCACCAATATCAACTCTTTACTGAATGAAGGATAATTGCTTCAAATAACTGTAATTTCAGTTTTACAGTACGCAACCCAACATCATGAACGAGAATGAAAATAAACATTGGCAGATGTGAATTTGGAGTTGGACTATACTATTTAGGTAATGGGGGATGGAGGTTCACAAAATTTTCCATTTTCCGTATATGATGCTGTCATTGTTTATCAACATGAAGCATGTTTTAATGTAAGTGTAACTGCTGTACAAAGATATCATCAGATAGCTGTACTCATAAAACTAATACCATAACCTAAGTATGATCAATGGTAAGCAGGGTTCTGGTCAAATTTGGTGCATTCTTGTGTTGATATACAACCCCATTACATGAATTCATTAAATATACCAATGTGTTTAAAATCTGTAAGTCAAGCTCACCAAAATGTTAGAATAGTAAACCAACAAAACAATGTACCTCCTAGTACCTGGTTACATCAAGTTTTGTTATTCTTGAGATATAGTCTAGTAAAAAATAGTGACAATGTCACTGTTTGCTCCCATATAGTTATCAAAACAAGCCAACAATTGTATGAAACATGGACATACATACAGACAGACTGACATACACAGACTGGCACAGAATGATGACATTGGCCCCCAAGTATGCCTTGGCCCATGGAGTGTGATGAAGATATAACAAACAGCTGAATGTAATGATGAAATAGTTAAATATAGGCCTATACCGGTAGACACTCAGGGTGAATATGTTACATCAATTTGATTAGTTTCTTTAAATTTCCTTTTCTACTTCTGTGATAATTTTTAAGACAATCAATTGCAAGTCAGTTTATGTATTGACAAATATGTTATCTTTTATAAGCACACGGCCAACTTTTCTTGATTTTTATTGTCAACCTTGTGGAAGATTGGCCTTATTAGCTGAACAAGTTCTCAACAGTAAATAAAGTTTAACTGCATAATAACTTTGCTTGATTTGTTATGACATTAAAAAATTGCATTATAATCACGCATATCCCCAGAAACGTCTTCATACGCTCATGACAATTTATTTATCATAGAGTATCTAGTTTCTCTTACACTGAGACACCCAAGAAATTGTTGCAAAGTGTGTTCACATATATGTATCATACAAGTGATAGCTGGAACAAAACAACTTAATCTGCCACACTGTCACAATAAATGTCTCAATTACATCTCACGAAAATGTATTTTGATTGGAAATATAAAATTCCTGGCTGTATGTTATAAAGATATTATCTCCCAGTATTTTGTAATGAGTGTTATGTCATCAAAGAACACAGTTTCCCCTAACATAGTGGCAGCATCCCTCTGAGCCAGTAGTTGAGGGTCAGTCAAGATAGGAAGTAAAGAACATGGTGTGACGGAAAGTAATGCATCACGGCTAGTGTACATATTTTTTCTTTATTATCCAGACAACTATTAACAAGAGACAAAGTTTACCTTTATATCTACAAGAAACTTTTAGTTGGATAACTATACACAGGGCTCGAAATTAGCTGTAGTCCCGCGTCCACAGACTATCAACCTTTCTCCTGGGCTACCAAAATTCATGGAACGGTAGTCCACACGGACTACCAAAGCTTGGGACCTGAAATTCAGTCAGTATTTGGCAATCCATGTCTGGTCTGTCACTTTGGGACGAGCAAGATAAATGCAGTCAAACCCAGCTGGGCACAGTAATTGGCCGTAATATGACTTTGTTATGGAAATTACAAAGACGGCCGGCCGTATGTGCGGTGGAAGTTTATGACAAAGTTTCAATATCTGAACTGACGTACTTGAATGACAGGCACAGGAAACGATGGCCAATAAAAATGGATTCTCGTTGCATTTTGATCAATTATGTATCAATTACAATGACACGGAAATTATGCCTCCTCCCTACAGAAGGGCCATGGTCTATTTTTAGCCCTGCTACAGTATGTCTTAGTGCTGAAAAGCCGTGTTGTTGTCATGTTGTCATGGTGACTTTTAAAATTTGCGTACAACTCTGACAGTGAAACAGGTTATTAATAGTATAGGTCACAAAACTTTTGAGTCCAACTATCGTCCAATATACCTATTTCAAAAGACTAGAAAATTCACTTCATGGGCAGAATCTTGTAAAATAGCCTTTTCTTGTCTGGTTAACTAAAAAGATACCCTGATCTAAAATATTCATGGGCTACCAGCCACTGTCACCGGGCTACAAACTTCAGAAAATGGTAGCCCAAGTGGACTACCAGGGAAAAAAGTTTATTTCGAGCCCTGTATGCATCAGTAAAAGTATTATTAATTTTAATATTAAAGACAGCTAACAAGGAATGTAATTTGTAAAATAGGTATTTGTATTTACTTTGTGAAATTTACTTGTAGAATGATATCATAAGTTTGGATTTCTCTCCAGCTCACATTCCCATGTGACAAATTTCAGTTTCCCAGTGGCTATTTTATAGGGCTGGCTGAGTGTAAGAGGTTGCTATCAGTTTATCTAATTTGGTGATTTCTAACTCAAATTCAAACTCACAATGTACTGCCTTGTCACATATTGAACAAGTCAGAGTCAATACCACTTTGCTAAATCCCCACCCTGAAAATAAGAGTGATCAACAACAAGAGCTAAGTTTTTACAATTTCTGACTGCAAGCCGTCCACACTGTATAGTTCATGAAGCACTCACGCACAAATATTTAGTATCAAACTTCAGACATAAACTCCATGTATGTTGAGATTTAGTACTGGACCAGAGCTTGACGACTGATGGTAACACAGTCATGTTTATTTGTACTAAAAGTAAGACAAACAGTATAAAAACACTTGCCTGTGCTTCCCTAGCAACAGTTCAAAGAGAAGGAAACAATGCATCAAGGGCTGGTAGGTCTTTCTGCATATTACTCCGTCCAGTTATTATTTACACCAGCTATGGTCAGTTACATTGGTCAAGACTTTCACCAGTAGTTGAATGATGATCCGGAAATGCTCTTGCTTGTTGTCACGTCTCATCTAAATTACCTGCATGAAAATTGAGTACACAGCAACAAATAAAATACCTATTCCTTTTCTGTACCATACATATTCTGAAATTTGATTTTAAATTGTGTTTATCATGATCTTTTGCACAATAGCCATTTTGCTAACACAAACCAATACATTTAAATTCAGAAATATTTTTCATATAACAGTATAAGAAAAGTGACATATTAAGCAACGTAAGTAAATTAATTAGTTACCTTTGTTTTTTGTTTGTACAGTGCTGCCATACACTTGATCAGTTATGAAGATATGAGCAACGTTTCAGTTCAAATGGTGCATTTGTTCTTGAGAAGAAGATTTTTGAACATTATTTGCTGGTTATCATAGCTTTCTCGCAAAAACCGAAATAACTGCCAAACCATGTGATAGATCCATATGCCTTTTGCAAACTTGATAGCACTTACACAAGTGATGACATGAGTAAAATTGCAGTTCAAAAGGTGTTTTGGTTCTGGATTTTAAGATTTTTGTAGATTAAATTGGATTTTATGAAAAATCCAATATGGCGGCCATGTGACTCATTTTTTAGCCTTTCGCAAAAAATGATAGTACCGGTACTCACTGTAGTGATGACATGAGCAACGAAATTTCAGTTCAAATGGTGTGTAGGTTCAAGAGCTTAAGATTTAAATTTGAATTTACAAAAAAATCCAATATGGCGGCCAAACCACTTGACCCATCCAAAAGCCTTTCGCAAACTTGATAGTACTCACTTATATAATGACATGTTTAAAATTTCAATTCAAAAGGTCTGTCGGTTCTGGAGTTCAAGATTTGTAAAGATGAAGTTGGTATTTTTTGAAAATCCAATATGGTAGCCAAGTTCACGTGACTGCTAAAAATTTTATTTGCAAATTGTCAAAAAGAGAGGGCATTCTTGCTACATACCAAATTTCAAATTGACAAACCCCCCAGGTTACCAGGGATAGCCACTTTTAGGTTTTCATAAATCCAATATTACCACCGGGTAAGGTGACTAATAAAAAATTCAGGGGTTAGGTGCACCACTTCTTGTTGGCCCTGATTACTGTACCAAGTTTGAGAAGTGAACATGCAGCGGTTTTTCAGATATAGGCTGGCAAAGAATTGACAGAAGAAGAAGCAAGAAGAAAGAAAAAGCAGCAATACCACAGTAAAACCAGTTGATAAGCTTGGGCCCCTAATAACTCCAATGAAAAATAATAGGGGCCCAGCTGATATGCTTGGACCCTAAATACCCAAATGAAACCTATAGGGGCCCAATCAGAGGTCAAAGTGCAAGTTTAGGACAAGAAAGAAAAATTAACCAAGTTTTCAAATATACTAAGATGTGCAGTTTTCTTATGCCAGAGTTTTAAAATGAACCCCCACAAGTGGTAGATCAGAAAAGAATTGTAAAAGCTTGAGAGTCAGCATATCTGTCCCCAAAGCACATTCTAGTCCTTAAATTGTTTTTATTATGATATTTTGCATAATTGCCATTGTATAAACACAAACCCATATATTTTTAGACAGAAATATGTTCATATAACAGTAAGAAATGCAGTCTGTCAAAACAATGTTAGTACATTTAATACTTAGCTTTGCTCTTTTGTAGAAGAATGCCGTACCCTTGACGACCATGGATGAGTCAGTCTGCCGGTTGCTTGTCAGATTGTTGGTCTCCCACCTAAAAAAATGCAAAAAAATGGATTTTTGTCACTGTCAATTTGCAATAAAAGTGCTTTGGGTTGAACTGTGGTTACACTGCAAGAGGTGTTGAAAACAAAGTAAATTGTGATAGTCAGCAGAGCCCTGATTGCAATCATTTCAAAAAATCAAGTCTGTGCAAGTTGTAATATTGTATGCATGATATTATGTGAAAACACCAAATGCCAAAAACACACTATCTCTTCACTTATGAACCCTTTGCACCCTGAGCCCCTGGTACTCTGTGATGTCATCGGACATTTCTGTCCGAGCCAGGTTCAAAGGGTTAAAATTACATGTTTTGACCAAATGATATATGGCCATATGATTTATATATTGGTAAATCAACATACTGGTATCTCAGCAATAATCTAATTTCCAATTGGATTTTTACACTTGCATTTTTGGTTTATCACTATATATACTGATGTATCAGTATACCATATGATGATTGACATATTGGACATTCTTGGTCATCATGTGTTTCTAATTTGCAAGCCAAACTCCATAAAGCTAATTTTCTGAATTAACAGCATGTACAGTACCGTAAATTCTTGCAGCAATCAAATTATTTGAATATGAAACCTGATAATTCTTATTTTAAGTAATCTTGGAAATGTGATTCAGTAAACTGCAAACAAATGAAACATACCTTTGTGTTCCTATATATTCTGAAATTCTATTTAAGGTAGTATGTGCCTTGAGAGTAAAAGACTTAAACTTTTGCTAAAATTCCTCAAGGAGTATGTTAATAATTCTCTTTCAAAATCAAGAATAAAAATCAGGGGGCACCGTGCAATGTTTGGGACTTGAGAGACAAATTAACAAAGATTTACCAGTATTCTAAATTCAAAATGGTCACCATCCCTGTGTTAACTCTATGGAAAAAATACAATTTTCAATTTTCAAAAAACTAAGACAGTGACGTTTTCTTGCGCCAAGAGCTTTAAAATGAACCATCACCAGTGGTAGGTCAGAAAAGAATTGTAAAAGTTTGAGAGTCAGAATATCTGTCCCGAAAGCACATTCTACCTTAAAGTGTTTTTATTATGATATTTTGCATAATTGACATTGTATAAAGAATAGACACAAACTCGTACATTTTAAAGAGGCACTCCCACTTGGTAACATTTTTAAAACACATTTTTTTAATACCAACGGTCGATATTTGACGTGGCAACTGCACGCGGATCGCGAGATATCAATAAAAACATGTCATTTACCAAGCGTATTTTTCACATCCCGAAGTTTCTGATTATGACCTGAAATCCCCCAAAGGTTTGTTGTTGTGCTGATGGACGATATTCTAGGGAGTCCAAAAACATTTGAATGACGCTCACTGTGAAGGCTTTATATAATTATAAGCTTACATCATTATGCCTTTACCTCAGGGAATGTTTTTTAAAACTTCACCTTAGTTTTTGTCGTTTTCATTATTCTTAATCAGCTGTATTATATTTTTAACCAATACCACATATATATCAGTTTTTACATGTAAAGTATTAGCCGCCTGTGATGACTACATTTTGTCATCTGCCACACAGTTACTCGTGGTTCGATACATAGCGGCCGCCACATGGTATGCGTCTGCATACCACACGGCAGCTGCTATGTATCAACCAAACGTAACTGTGCTGGTCACCTATGCGAATTCTGGTAGAATAAGCAAACTTTGTTTTTCGGTTTTTTGCTGAGTCAGTGAGACTCGGCTTTCTTCCACGGGACATGACTGATCACCAACGCGAGGGGTACTGTGGCGTACAGAAAGCAGCGTAAGCGTAGACTCGTACCGAATAGCTTAGATGACAATGGCCCCAGTGCCGAACGTTCGATGTTCGGAAGCTGAATTTAGATGGGCCACTGGAATTCAAACTTTTACTTTTTTGAGGACATGTTTTTATAGATATCTCGCGATCCGCGTGCAGTTGCCACGTCAAATATCGACCGTTGGTATTAAAAAAATGTTTTTTAAAAATGTTACCAAGTGGGAGTGCCACTTTAAGACAGAAATATGTTCATATAACAGTAAGAAATGCGGTCTGTCAAAACAATATAAGTTAATACTAAGCTTTGCTCTTT
Organism: Ptychodera flava; assembly: GCF_041260155.1. Taxonomy (NCBI): domain Eukaryota; kingdom Metazoa; phylum Hemichordata; class Enteropneusta; family Ptychoderidae; genus Ptychodera; species Ptychodera flava. The sequence goes on along the minus strand of NC_091943.1, from coordinate 40,055,137 downwards.
TGTAGATGACTGCTGCAAACTTGAATACCATTGATGAGTTAGTCAGATTCTTGCTAACCTAGTTCCAACCTAAAAGAATGCAAACAAGTGGATTTTGTCACTGTCAATTAGCAATAAAAGTGCTTTGTGTTGAACTGTGGTTATACTTGGAGGAGGAGTTGACAACAAAGTCAATTGTAACCGTCAGCAAAGCCATGATTGCAATTACTTACAAAATCAACTCTGTGTAATTTGCAACATTTTTATGGATGATATTAGGCTAAACAAGTCATCGCTGATGAGACACAGTCCCCGCTCGCACCATTAGTTGATATGCACATGCACACAGCAATACAATGTCTGTGTGCTAAGTTTGAATGAAATCTGTGCAGGATAGTTAAGTTGTTATTCAAAGACATGAAAAAATCGCAACAAAATGGCTGCCCAGCAACCATATTGGATTGTATCGGAAAATAAATTAAGGTGCATATGTATGTCACAGTACTTTATTGGTGTACCATCATTGAATGAAATGGGTTCAGGGAGAGTTGAGTTATGGTTCAAAACCATGAAAAAAATCGCAACAAAATGGCCGCCTGGCGGCCATGTTGGATGGTATCACAAGATAAGTTGACGTGCATATGTATGGCATAGTACTCTATCTGTGTACCAACATTGAACAAAATCAGTTCAGGGATAGTTGAGTTATGGTTCAAAAAAGTGAAAAAATTTCAACAAAATTGCCGCCTGGCGGCCATATTGGATGGTATCACAAGATAAGTTGACGTGTATATGTATGGCTTACCTGTGTACCAACATTGAACGAAATGGGTTCAGGGATAGTTGAGCTATGGTTCAAAAAAGTGAAAAAATTGCAACAAAATGGCCGCCCGGCCGCCATATTGGATCGTATCACATGATAAGTTGATATGCGTATGTATGGCATAGTACTTTATCTGTGTACCGACACTGAACAAAATCAGTTCAGGGATAGTTGAGTTGTGGTTCAAAAAACATGATTTGATTGTATCACAAAACAAATCAATGTGGATGCATGACATAGGTCAATGTCCTTGTACCAAATTTGAATAAAATCGGTTGAGACGTGCCTGAGTTATGGCTAAGGACATGAAGAAACTGTATCAAAATGTCTGCCATGTGGCCATATTGGATCACATCATGAAACAAATTTCATGCATATGTATGATATAGGTCAATATCCTTGTACCAACTTTGAATGAATCTGTTGAGCTGTGCCTGAGGTATGGCTCTGAAAAAAATGAAACAAAATGGCCGCCATGCAGCCATATTGGATCATATCGTGAAACAAATTGACATGCATATGTATGATATACCGGTAGGTCAATGCCTTTGTACCAACTTTGAATAAAATCGGTTGAGATGTGCCTGAGTTATGGCTCCCTACATGAAAAAATCGTAACAAAATGGCCGCATGGCGGCCATATTGGATTGTACCACAAAAGAAATCGGCGTGCATATATGACATTTGAAGTAATCCTTGTACCAAGTTTGAATGAAATTGCTTCAGGCATTTCTGAGATATCTGCGTGAACAGACGGACGGACGCACGGAAGGACACACGGACATGACCAAACCTATAAGTCCCCCCAGACGGTGTCCATGGGGACCAAAAAATCAACTCTGTGCAAGTTGCAACATTTTGTGGATGATATTGAAAGAGGTAAAGTAAATGAAAACAAAACAATTTCATATGCACCCGCTCACTTGCCCTGTCCAAAATGCATTCACCAGTTACAAAGTTAAAACATATTTTTGACATGGGCTTTAAACTTGACAATTTTGTAAATGTTGCACAAAACCCATACACACAAGCATACACATGCATTGATAGTAAATAGGATTGAAGAGTGTGAGTGTTTTCTGACTGTGGGGTGTGAATATTTTCCCTGGCTGTGAGATGTGAATGTTCTCTGGCTGTGAGGTGTGATGACTGTACCCTGACAGTGAGGTATGAGTGTATTTTGAGAAGAAGGAATGAGTGTACTCAGAGAGGGATATTTGATTCTACTCAGTGAGATGTTAGTGTATACTTGGAGGGTAAGATGTGAGTGTTGACTTACATCACTACCTTGCTGATGGTTACACCTGATAGTGTTGTTATCTCCTCATTTAAGTCATAATACATTAAGTTCATGGTATATCCACACAGTTCAGCACAAAACACTGAATTTCAATATACAGTTATGATATAGTAAAAATAAAGCACTTCAGCAACAGATAATTACAACTTGACCACTTCACTTCATACATGCACTTGCTATCACTCATGCATATATGTTGTGAACTTGTCGTAATCTTAGGGTATACCATTGGTGGGTGTGGTTTAAAGGAGAAAAAGTGGCATCTTGTAATCCCAATTGATTCAATAGTCTACTTGTACTCTTCTGCAAAGGAATGTCAGAAAGTGTTGTTGGCAGCAGATCAAGGAAATCTGCACACTGTTTATGATGGGATTATAAAACTACATAAGAAAGACTTTCAATCAGGGGGTTATAAGGACTAGCCTATAGCTAGTTGTGACTCTAACTGTGAGCTACCTTGGTCTAAAATCCTAAAATTAAGTCTCAACAGAGAGTTTGCGAGGAGACAGTAAGAGCAATAATTGTGACTCTGTCTATTGTAACTGCCACGCTCTAATATGAAATGCAATCAGGATCTTAAATAAAGGATGACAATATTACATAATATAATGGAAGAATCAGTCTGCTTCCTATCAGAATTAATTGATCTAAGAGTGTATTTGGTGATATTATCACATCATCAACTTCTGGTACACATCAAAGCAGTATTTATCACATACTCAGAAATGAGATGCAGAAAACTTAACACAGTTTTGGACAGACTTGTCCTTGTTCAACGAATTTCTGCTGAAGGTCACAGGAACATGAACCACACTATACATTAAAGATGAAAACACCTACCAGTATTGGAAGTAACGGATATTAACATTTTAATAAGCATAAATGCATGGCCAAAATAGGTTCTGATTTACTTATGTGACAGCTCAAATAGATACTTTAAATAAAATTAAATGTCTTTGACAATAATTATCACAAAGCAATAATTATAACCAGAAATTGAAGAAATTGCATTTTGAACAGCAACACTTTGGAAGAAAGATGATTGATGAGAACAGATTTTTTAGTTTTCCTATGACAATTTATTACTTTCACCACACTGTATTTATATTATATCCTTTTCTACTTTTCAAGCATTATCAACTACTGTAGCCCCAAAAGGAGGCAGTCTGTGTATCCCTAAAATGATTAAATATGTAAATACAATTCTCCAAGATGGGCACCCCAGTCAAGCAAACTTATTCTGTACCATTATTAGCAATATTTAAGCCCGGTTAAGCACACTTACCCTGTACCCTTTCTTCTTATTATTATTATCTATTTATCTATTTATTAACCCATTTATCTATTTAGTATTTTTATTATTAACAATAATATCCAAACTAAACTGTCCTAGAGAAAGTTGAAATCTGCAGCATGTACACCTTACTTGAACAGAGATTTATGCATTGGCTGAGTCATGATATGGGAATGGCCGGATCTCCAAGGATCTTCTTTATGGAGAACTTGTACAAGGAAAACTTTCTGCAGGCAGGTAATAAGATGTCTACACAAAAGAGACCTGACGTCCATTGGCATTTATCTGAACACCTAGGAAGCTATACCTCCAGAACGATTGGCTTGGAGATAAACGGTGCAAAAAGGTCTCTCGAAATTTGAAGAGAAACTTGCTCAACAAACTGAGGCAACAAGACTGAGGAGAAAGGCCCAAAGACCAGACAGACAGACCAAGTTAGCCTTCAACTGCACTGAATATTGATGCTGGTGAAGGATAATCAGGATTTCAAGGTAGTAGCATAAAACAAATTATTTTGTTATGAGTCAGATTGGAAGGAGGGGGGGGGGGGTAAAAGGGAATACTTCCAACAGATCATTGATCACAATAAGTTACTGTATTTTGACCACTTTTTCATATGAGACTGCAACACTTTAGGAGAAAAAAAAATTGTCAAGGGTCATGTTAAAAGACATAGAAAGGAAAACAGATTGACTCAAGGAGTGGCTGGACTATCTCCTGAAGAAGCTAAGTGTCTTGCTTAGGATAGCTGACGTTGGAATGACAACTTTAATGGATCACAAACAAGAAAGACATGACTTACAGGTCAAAAACATATAATTAATGTTATCTTTATATTTCATATTTATCATTATTGTTAGCTATTATTATATTATATTCATAAGAGCTATTATTATTATTATCATTATTATTAAGGTGCAAAGACTTCATCTTGACATGACACAAATTATACAGGCACAAGGAGGATGTGAAATGGACAATGTTACTACACTCTATTACACAGTCAAATGTGGCAGTAAGGGTATATTATAGCAACGCATAATATATTTGAATGTCAATTTGTATCAAAATAAATGCCCAGGATCATAATATAGAAACGTCTCAACTGATTATCTTTGTTCAAACTTTACATAAGTATACACATGTGAATGACTAGAGTACAGATATTGCTAAGGTAACACAATGAGAACATTAAAAAAATAAAAATTAGTTTAAAATTTTCACTACAAAGAAATACTGACAGCTTGCATACACATTATACAAACATGTAATAAAAAACCAAAACCTGAACAAGAATAACTGATAGATTATGAAAAAACTAAATGTATTGGTATATGTGTTTCACATATTCTTTTAAGGTGTCCCCACTTAAGAATAGTCTGTCATCCAATATTAGCTTTAAGGTCATCCAGGCAGCACAAGCCCTAGAAGAGTTTCTTGCAGTGTGATAGTTTAGTAAGAATCCTGGAATTTTAAAGTCAACTTAAGTTTACAATCTTGATTGTTTTTACACAAAGGTGAAGAGCCTTTGCTATCATCGAATGCCTGAAAATCACTAAAATCCTTCATTGAAGGGACTTTGAATGTTTTCTGTACATAATGCTATACAAGGGAGTTGACAAATTTCTGCAGGGCTGTAGCCCATCTTAAATAATCGTACATTATTTATCCACATTTCCTAACCCTTCTTTAGTACATTTTGAGAATGCAACTAGTCTGTAGAGTTTCTATCAGATTCACATTTACCACCCATGGTAATATTAGTCAGAAAGTACAGCAAAGTTCTGGACCACGGTCATTCTGTTTCAAACTCACTTCTGCATATATATATATATATATATATATATATATATATATATATATATATATATATATATATATATATATATATATATATATATATATATATATATATATATATATACCGGTAAAAATATATAGGTAGGTTAAGTTGTACTCGCTGGTTGAGAAAGTGCTTGATGCGATCATTCCACAGAGCGATTTGTACTTCAGGGATGACTGGAGTTACAAGGTAACTGAGTTGTGACTCTGACTAGGACAGAATCAACATTAGGACAGAATCAACATTCAAAAGCCGTTACACCAACCACAGAACAACCACAAGAAACAGGCTCACAGCACCGAAATTTCAAAGCACATATGGAAGCTAAAACAAGGAGGACGACCATTCACTATCAGCTGGTCCATCGTCACCAGGGCAACCGCATATACCAACGAAAAAAACGCTGCAACTTGTGCCTCGCAGAAAAACTCTGCATAATCAACGCGGACAAGAACAGTCTACTCAACAAAAGGTCAGAACTTGTCTCCAAATGTCGTCATGAAAAACAAATTTTACTTAATGAACTATTCCTGTAATCCAACGTAGAAAATGGAACTGCCAACTACATATCAACACCTTCGAATTCGTCACCTGCAAGCCAACGAACTTATGTACGCCAGGAGCTATAGGATTGTTCAGTTGTCTGATGACCACATAGAGCGTGAAACTCAGAGTCACAACTCAGTTACCTTGTCACTCCAGTCAACCCTAAAGTGTGTGTGTCTATATATATATATATATATATATATATATATATATATATATATATATATATATATATATATATATATATATATATATATACACACACATCCAAAGTATACAGATATCAGTATGTCAATAAAATAAAAGCTTTACTGTCCACAGTTGAACATCTAAAAAAGAATGGAATTTATTCTCCTTGAACAATGCTTTAAGGTGAAGGGCGACGAATTCGGACGCGCACATGCTTTAGAACGTTTCTGCGCAGATTTAACTCTAGCCTGCCGCAAATGGGTTATTTTGTAGCACATATATTTAACATCACCTGTCATTGTTGAAATTTGCGCTTTTACCTAATTTTTTGACCCAGTGTCTTAGAAATACATGTGACCTATAACCTTGTCATATTTTGACCCCCTAGGAAGCTGGTTTTTATTCAATATGAGCGAAAAATTAACATTTCTCTCCCATTTATGTGGCGCAAATTACCCATTCACCTGGAGATATTGTAAAAAGTAGCCTGGTGACACCCTTTTATTAAAAGTGTAAACTAAATGGTATTATGTCAGGAGTTTATTTGCCAAGTTTGGTCAAAATGACACCATTCAGAGCGACAGGAAGAAAGTTCGAAAATTATGTAGTGATATAATTTTGATATCGTCATTTTGTAATCGATAGTTATGTTAAAATTTCTTCACAAACATCATGAAAACTATATCGGTACATTCGATAGATATGGATCTTAAGTCTTTGTATTTATTAAAATTAACTCATTTGCTAAGCGTTTTATAATTGCTTTCTTTAGTTTAAGTGAATTATATCATTTTTATTTATTTCTAACGATGCAATTTTAACGTCTGTTTCCATGGAAACGAGCATGGTGACCCCCTTTTTTTATTTCATTTTTGCACTTGCACAACTTCCAAGAATATTTGTGCAAAGTTTCAAGAAAATGACACCACAACTTAGTTTTGACGTAATTCGTAGTACTTCATCTTAAGCTTTATTGTATTTTGTATGGAATCAATCATATATTGCTTTGGAACTGCATGCCAATTTCGACACTGATCTACAGAGATCCCGTGAGGAGTACGGTGCCCAGAGTATCAGAAATTCGCTATGCAGTTAACATAATGTCCCCATGCTGGCAGAATATTGATAGAGAAATACACTTAACTGAGTTTTAGTTTTCAGGAATTTTTTTTTACTTTTTTTTTTTTAAAAGAATTTTATCCTAATTACTATCAAACTAAATTTAATGGACAAGTCCTGCTTACAATATATTGTCATGCTGGTGAAAGCAAGTTGTAATTGGCATTTTGGTTTAAATATCTCTTCTACTGAAAATGACTTTGAATGACTTCTTTTAGTAGAAAATTCAAACAAAATAATAGGCAGATATGACATTATTTCACTGACATGGTGACATTGTGCAGCGTGGGGACTTTGAGATACAGCAGGTAGTATATACATTGGAAAGACAGTGGTTGATGTCTGAAAATGTTTTTTCTAAAAAACCTCATGTAAGTTTCTACCATTTGTGAACAAATCTTAAACAAGGATGATGCCAAAGTACTTTTACTGTGAAGAATTGAAATGGAGTCTATATAAGACTTAAACTGATCCAGGAGTGGACAGTTCAAACATAATAACTGAATAACAGTATCTATGTGTAATTAAAATAACAAGTTGTGTAAATGAAAAACATTTGACTTGTTATTGAATCAATTATATTAAGGATTTCATTTGTCAATCTGTAACCCTAATTCAGCATGATTTAAAGTTGGTAAAACCAGTATCGCCTCTGAAAACACTTCTTATAATGAACTGTACAATTAACAGTAGTAGTACAGTAACGTTCCTTTTCTACACTGTAATATGACTTTTAACTGGTCCAATAATCATTTCCATTTACGGTAATATGCTTATGGTCAGCAAATGTTAGTCAATTGTTGTGGTAATTATTGCAGTAAAAAAAATCAATATTTTTAATGAGAAAAAGACAGTGTGTATGTTAATTCAACCTTGTATTTGGAAACTCAAATCAGCTCCAATTTATCTAAATGTAGATTACTGACTTATGTTAATGTTTACAAATACCTTTGTCACTTAATATCTTGTGAACATAAAGATAATGACGATATTCTGGCACAGACCCGATTCTTATACGCTGGAGGTAATGCTATCATTCCCGATTTTAAATTTGCTTCTTTGTTGGTTAAGTGTCATTTATTTTCTGTTTTTTGTGATATTCCGTACAGTTCTTACTTATAGTGTAATTTTTCTATAAAAATGTTTAATAATGCTGGGAGAGCATATTCTCAGATATTTTGTAAACTAACGAGTTTCAATATAATAGTCATGTTCAAAGTAATACTCTTTTACTTGTTAATCTCCATGTTTTAACCTTTGATGAAATACTTGGGAACAAGTACAGTTTTCTGAGCAGATTGCATCTCTCTAGTAATGTGATTGTGTCCTCTGTGCTAATGTCAATTTTTTTCAGATAGTTTGTTATGATATGTTCGGCGTCAAAGACTATTATAACTTGTAGCTTTTTTTTCCTTACATACTATGGATTATTTTTTATTCAAAATAAACAATGATAATAATAACATATTACCAGGTCCATGGGACGTTTGTGATTAACAAAGTTAAGTAGGACCATCCTGAACCACAAACAGTTACATGTAGTGGTGGTACCTGGGGCATTTCTCTGGTAATGTGATTGTGTCTTCTGTACTCATGTCAATTTTTTTCAAATAGTTTGTTATGGAATGTTTGGTGTCAAAGACTATTATAACTTGTAGCTTTTTTTCCCCTTACATACTATGGATTATTTTTATCCAAAACAAACAATGATAATATTACCAGGTCCACGGGACGTTTGTGATTAACAGAGTTAAGTAGTACCATCCTGAACCACTAACAGTTAGTGGTTACTAGGGCCCACCATGGGTAAGTCCAACCTGATAGCATTCTATACCCATCAGAATTGATCCCAAAATGTCTAAATCAGCTGCAATGATACAGTATAAGAATAACTATAATAAGTCAAAGTTTTATGGCACTTTCAAAGGTTTAAAAATAACACTTGCTGTATCTTTATGAAATTTACTATTGTCATTAAAACAACATGCTTCAAGATTTGTCCAATTTACTTAACATTATGTCTGTAAGGATGGTATACTGTTTCTTCTCATGTCGAGACTGCCTGTACACCAAGTGGCATGGATGAGTTGCAAATTCAACATTATACTTCTGCCAGGTCTATCACGTACCCGTTTGATATATACATTGAATATTAAGACTTAAACTCATCCAGGTGTGGACACTTCAAATATAATAACTGAATAACAGTAACTTTGTGTTATTGAAATAATAAGTTGTGCAAATGAAAAATATTTGACTAATTATTGAATCGATGATATCCACGATTTCATTTGACAATCTCTAACCCTTATTCTGTAATGGTAATCTATCACCATGATTTAAAGTTTGTTAAGCCAGTATGGCCTCTGAAAACATACTTCTTATGATTCTTATTTAAAATGTATAAAAATAGCTTTTGCCGTTTCCTTATAAAACTTTACCATGGTTGAAAAGAACCTGCATCAAGGTTGCCTAATTTACATAACGTTATGTCGGTGAGCATGGCATTCTGTTTCTTCTGTTATCAAGATTTCCAATATACATAATTATGAAATGTTACTTCTTCACAAAGACAATTTTCACTGAAATTACATGAAGTTATATATGTTAAAGCTGTACAGCAATATGCTGTTGTAACTAAGACCAATTAATCTACCAAATCCAGAGACAAAGTAGGCTTGTGCACTGTAACCGTATGTTGTTGTTTATGGTTTCAATAACACACAAAGCATCTCTCGTCATACAAAGACAAACTTTGTTGAAGTATGTATCACACTCATACATTTTTATATAATTACAACATACAGACGTCTTTCACAACGTCATCAATAATTTGTAGCCATTTATAAGAGATACAAAACACACATACACACAAAAACGAACTGGTAAGAGTTGAAATCTTTAAACACAGACATACACTGGCTACATAATTTAATCAATGACATTGCAATGCATACTCATATACACAGACTCACCCAAAACATACATCCACACAGTAGTGTGTCCATTCATTGCAAAAACATGCAAGTTTATGTAAACTTTTGCACTCTATAGCATACACACTCATCTTACACACTTCTATCAAAGAAGCACACTTCCCCTCATCAACACCTTGGAGACAGACACAGACTCACAAAGGCACAGAAACATACATACATACATACATACACACTGAGATTCAAGTTACTTTACAAAGCATCCAGCAAAGAAAACATTTGTTTTTCACATTCAGCTAGGAAATGCCACATACACGTCAGACACACCAAGCAAAGATGTCAGTTCATTGTAACACTTACACACTCATGAGCAATCTCACTTTTACAAACACCTCTTCTCTTCTCTTTGGCAAACATATTTTACACACAGTCAAATACACAACCCACACACACACTTGTATACAACCCACACACACTAATATATTGTTCAAACAAATGCAGATATTACACTAAGAGAAATACTTGTTGAAAAGGACTTGCAAAAAGTTAGTTTGAATATGATCTATGGGGACAAATATGTCCCAAAAACAATGCTGAATATGGCAGAACCTATTGGTATCTGTACTTGTGACATATTGGTATCAAGATAATTATTATTAAGTATATTCTTTTGCCTTATTCAAAATGTACTTCAAATTTAAAGTCCAGCTGTATGTGAGTTTCTACCCTGAACAATATCTGTAGGTGAAACAGGTAGAAGTGAACTATGGTAATCAAGGCAAATTGTCATCAATATGAAGTATCATCTTGAGGAATTGTTGGCAACAATCAATATCTATTATGACAAAAGATGTCAATTAACCTGGCTTATGTTGAAACTTTCTTATGGATTTAAGCCAGGTTAACTTGACCACTTATTTTTTTTAAGGGATCCCTGTGAAATCTAGGACCCATATTTCTTTTAAATTGCAGCAGTCATCTCTGACGTTCATGAAGCTGTATGAGAAATTTGACAGCAATATCTGTACATAGCAACAGGAGTCACTACCACAGACAAAGCTCTGATTAAATTTTTATCCTTCAAATTTAGAGGTAATTTTGTATCATATCTGACATAGCTCTGCAGTCCTTATTTGCTCTGGCTCAGACACATTACAACAGAAGTATGCATCTCTGTGATCATTCTTCTCCATTGGGACTGGAGCAATTTACGTTGTATCCTTCCTCTGTTAAAGGCGTCCTGCTATCAAGAACATATACAGCTGGTTTCATTGTCAGAATATTTCTTGTAATTTGTTGAGCTTAATCAGTACACTCAGCAGTGCATACTGGTTACTGGGCCCCAGCAGAAGATTGGTACTCAGCACATAATGGTGCAGGACTTTTCAAGGAAAGTCAACTGATTGACTTAATGCATTCTAAGTCAGTCTCCTCAAAGAAGTTGCCAATGCTTGTTTTAAACATAATACAAGCTCTTCAGATCTTCTTGTTAACATCATCAACTAGTGTTCTCTCCTTTGTCCAATTTGGTTTCAGCAGTTCAAGCACATGTGTCCACAGGTTGGAAATACATTCCGGTGTCCTGCATATGCTGCATGCATATCCTGTCCACTTGGTTGGTTTCTTGATATGCTCCAATTGAATAGTCTCACTGGTTTGACTTCATATCTTTTGGATGATAGTAATTCCATGGGTTTCATCACGATTTTGTGTTTCACAGTTATATCATTTTGTAATGTTGGTGAAATGAAGGTCTACGTCAGATATTCAAACATTATGTTGTTAGCCAATTCCATTACCAATGTAAATAGCCTAATCGCCCAGATATTGCACTTGTAGTCTTTAGACGTCATTGTGTCATCACAGGGTCATGTTTCTGTACTTCATCCAACTGTAATTTTAACGTTTGATTTTAGGCTTGTCCAAGCTGTGACCATTTGGTTCTAACTTACATTGCTGATATCCATTACGATACATGTTCTCTTGATAAAGCTCATCAAATCTGCGGTGAACTCAGTCCATTCTAGGGATTGATATAATCGACTTCAGTGTCACTGCAATGTGTATTTTTCTTCATACCATTTCTAAGGTCTTTTGATTACTCATAGATATTGGCAACAAGAGCTGGAAACCCGTTGTTATCACAGTAGATGCTTTACCTCTGCTGCCATCACAAATACAGGAGCCGGTACACCATCTGGCAGAATATCTCCATGATGAGTCATGTTGACCTTGTACTTGAGCAATGTCAGATTTTTTGTGGCCTTTAAAGCACAATTTGTTGTAACCAGATCTAAGACAAAGCGATTTTTTGGTAAATTTCAAAGGTGTTCATGAATTACTCAGAGAGCTGCTTGATACATTCAGCGGAGGCCATAATAAGCATCCATACAATTCCTTACACACAAACACATACATGTACCGTACATGCATACACAAACAACAGACACATACATATATCATAGGCATATATATAACACAGACACATACACACCTACATACACACATATATTAGTACATATATTTATGCATGCATGCATGCATACATACACACACATACATACTTACATACACACATACATGCAAATGTGCACACATGCACATATTCACACAAGTACATGCATACCTGAACATACACTTCCTATCTATGCACAACAGATATATAGCAAAAAATAAAATTATGCATAGAGTTGCCCATTCATACAATCCAATAACATACAAAAATACACTCATAGATTGTAGATTGAAACACATACACAAAAATATAGATACACACACATACTGACGTATGGTCCACACATATAAAACCCCACACACACACAGTTCCATAGGATACAAATGCACAAGTAAACCCATGCTTGTCTCTGAATTGGTAAACTGAACATCCACATTGTAAGCCAATTAGAGGACAGCATATCATATTTTGAATTTGTTATTTTCAGCCTGGCATATAAATTATGGTAATCCTGATGCTTCATGATTTCTAATCTACAGATGTAGAAAAAGACTGAATGGTATCAAAGATTCCATGTAGAAAATGTTTAACACTTGTTAAAGCACAGGTCATGTGTCACCAAGAGGGCAAGTTGGTTAAATTATTGTGGCATAGCATCTACTATAATGACAGAACCCCATGACCTGTGAGTGCAAGAGCGCCGTACTAGCGGTAATTGCATGAGTGCTGAGGTGTATTCGGCAGCAGTCCTTTCACGAGCGAAGCTCATGAAAGGACAGCCAAATACCGCTAGTATGGCAAGCTTGCACTCACAGGTCACTGGGTTCTGTTATTTTTACATATGTTATATCTTTTACTTGCATCATTCATCGAGAGAATTGACAATTTGTTGTGCGTACTACTTGTCTGTCAAAGCTCTAGCTTGACCCTGTGGAGTTATATAACATTGACATCACTGTAATGAGGCATCAAATCAGCTTTCACTTTTCATTGGTCAACGCAGCCACATCCTCTATTTTGATTGGCTTAACTATTGTTTACTTGTTTATCAAGGATGACGTCAAAGGAACGTCGGAGAGCTTGAACTCTGCTTGTGATTGCTCACACATTTGTGATTGTTCAAACAAAGAGAACTTTGAAAATTGAACGCTTTTATTACATTTTGAGCTTGAAATTCTTCTAAATGGTCGATACAAATAACATTTCAAAGATTTTTACGGGAATTGGAAGGGTAAGATACGGCAAACGTAACTAGTCAAATGATCACACAGTTGCGTGTGGTTCGATACATGATGGCCGCTGCGGCCGTGCATGGCCATGGCGGCCACCGTGTATCGAACCACACGTAACTATGGCTTTGCCGACATTGCCCGTTGTTAATGTTTTTGCTTTGCTGACCAAAAACTGCTCTTCCAGATAACAAAATTCATCCTCACACTACGGTAAGTACATTCAATTTTCTTGGTCGTAGTTTTTTATCGGTACATGTCATCCATTTTACAAATAACTAGCATTGAACCGAAGTGAAATGAATTCTTGTAGACCACAATTTTGTGTTTACAAACAAAAATAATTCTGGGTCAAAATTGGTAAATATTTAAAATAAAGAAGTGGCATAATGTTTTTGGTATTGCACTGCAGTGCAAATACAAGTAGTACGCTCGCATTGATGCAAGTAAACTGTGGTACATATGTAAATGTATCATACCATACCAAGTAGGCAAAAATATTCATAAATCTTGGCTGCATACCACTTTTACTAACTTTGCATATAGTAAGCAAAAGACGTGGCAGTAAAAGGTTTAAATTGCAACTCCTCCTAGAATTTAACAAGAGTAAGCGTACAGGCAATTTTCTTATGAGAGAAATAATATGACATGTTGTAAATAACATAGCTATCACAGACATTGTTAAGGATCAACGATGCCAAATCCTTCATTATTTTTAGCAAAGAGTGAAGCAAACCAGGATGTAATGATGCAAATGTTCCCTCTACTACTTTGTAATGGTAAAAATTGAGTGAAGTCCTTTTGCAGCTATTGAGTTCATGATAAGAATGACGTGATCTGTGAAATGTTTTATAAAACTGCAATCGAATCAATCTATGTTCAGTATACATTGAGGGTAACCTTTTTCTTTTATGACCTGATAGTGATTATGTTATTTGTTAATGACATGATACACAGTACCAACTGTACAAACCTTTACATGAAGATACTGTCAATCAACAGTGTAACTTGAATTCCAGATTTAGTTTTAAGTGATTACCCAATTAAAACAACTTGTGAATAGTGTAAATAAATGAGTTTGCACTCAAGAATTTCAGCATAACTACACTAGGAGTGGTCATAGTTCCGACAAAGTCTTATCAAACTTTTGAATCCCCTTTTGATAAAATCACCTCATAAGTGTGCAAAGGTTGTAACTGCCATTTTGGTTGGACTCTATACTCAAAATGACCTAGAATGACTTGTTAAAGTGGTAAATTTGAACACAAGAAAAGGCAGATTACATATCATTACACAAAAGCAATGACATTGTGCTGCCTGGAGAATTAGGTATGGCAAGTAGTAGTCTTTTGTAAAAAAGTGGTTGATTTCTGAACAGACATGATATGAAATTATGTAATATTTAAAGCTTTATCAATTCACTCAACGATATAGCCTATTGTTACAGGACTCAGGCAAGAGAAAGTCTAGTGGACTTGATTTGCATATCATGTAATAATTTTGCAATGTGATGTGGCTTTAAATGAAAAGTCAAATAATTAGTGAGTTGATGGTATGAACAGATGGGTACAAGATAAAAGGAATCCTACACCATTCTGTAATTACCACATAAGCATGTCTTTCTGATAAATCTTCGGAAAGCTAGGAACAATACATTTGTTAGAAATTACTTAAACGATGTCATTATTAAAGTGTAATTAATTTGCCATTTCTGCATACTGTGGCAAACAACTTTTAAATCAATTAGTGCATTTTCTGCTATGTGTGTAGACATTCTATTCTATTATTTTCTATTCTATTCTATTCTATTGAAAGTTTTCAATACAATATAAAATTTAATGTTGGCATGAACTTTGATAAGAACTGAGTGACATATAGTTGGTTTCAATATGGAAAAGTCAGTGACATTTACCTAAGAAGAATTATCACATTCTCGTATACCCCATCTCAAAAGCTATAATTTTATTTAGACACATATATGCCGTGACTATAAACAGCTGGACCAAGACTCTAAAGTGAGCTGACCTTTGTGTACACTAGAGGTAATAACAAATGCAACGTAACTTCCTCGGTCTGAGCAGAACATGTGGAAATGACATGGAGATTTTGTCGATTTGGACAATCAAAATATTGTTTGGAACTTCATTCTCAAAGAAACTGTCGACACGGAATGCCAAATTTGAAATGTCAATGGTGAGGAGGTGAACGCAAGGATTCAACAGCAGCCCGGAGCCAACGTCACGTAAGACAGCTGCAGAATGAGCGATCCGATTGCAGCAGAGTGGAATGTAAACAAATCATGTAAATAAAATAAACGCTACGAAATTTCCAAACTCAGAAGGAAACAAGAATGTTAAAGTACCTCACTAATTTATAAAAGACATGTTTTGTTCATTTAGTTCAAAATGAATACACTGCATTTGACTTTCAAGGTGTAAAAGAGTCTAAACTTCACATTAGCTGGTGGTCGTTTGCGAACTAAGGATCATCCATTATTACGCATTCATCGGATCGTACCTATCGAAAACAATTATCAGTGTCTCATTTCGTGTAACATTTAGATTGCTCAAAATCAAGAACTCACACTAGAAACCACACTTTTGTGACTGCTTTCAAACAACTGTCACAAGTTTGCATACTTATTTAACAATAGGACATTTATTGACGAGGTTAAGTTCAGGAGGTACTGCTCACGATAGCCGCCATCTTGACTCCAAACATTAATTACTAGTTCGAAAAAAACACTCGATATTTTAAGCGGCATTATGATATGTAGTCACCAAAAACCTGCCCACCAATTAAAAGCAGGTTTAAGCCATACAATGAGGATAGTAGTAATTTTAGTCTTTAAACGTACACCAAGAAAAGAGTCTAAAAATCGAATACTTTCCGATCACCATACAGGCAAAGGAGATCAAACACGAACGCAAAAATCATTGCAAATGCTACAAGGAAATGCTGCTAACTATAAGGCAACACTCACCCGAGACAATGTACATTTCTGCTCACTGTAAGATGATTCAGACTCAAAAGGTTTGCTGATTTTACAAGAAAATGGCTAATAACTGGCTATAAACACAGAGCACTGCATTCGAAAATGGCGCAAAACGCTCAGCTGATCGCGTCACTATGGACTGACCCAATCGTCATGGTGATTCACACCTTTGACAATGGAAATTAATATGTGCTGCCAGACCGGTGATAGAGGGACCGTGGTTGTATAAAGAGTTGCTGTCTGCTAAAGTCTATAATGTTGAAATGTCACTTTGTAAGCAGGTGCATATGTTCTATTTTTGTCCTGCATTGAACCAAGTTCAGGCAATATTATGCCCGCCAAGTACATCCGTGTCGTGGGGGCAGTATTTCTCAATGCGTATTAGTTTATGCAGTTGTGATTTTTTTGCGTATTTCAGAACAATTTTGCGCAAAATACGCAGGATTTTGCGTTAACGGAAACACTGTTTAAATTTTGTAGTCCCTGTATGTTGCATCAATATTTCTGTTTTGATGAATTGTTAATCTTAATTCCTTTAGAAATAAACTATAAACTTTATAATTTACTTGTTTTGTAAGTTGACAGACTGTTTGTGAGTTTTGCAGTGATACATTGCGTTGGTACCTATGGTAATATCATAACCATTCACATGTATTCCTTACTTAATAAATGTTTAACACAATGTTATCATACTTTCTAAGAAGTTGAACTTGTGCAAGGTAAGCAAACTTCGGCACCATTTTACAAGTGGTATAGCCACAAACTGATGACTTCAAACTGCAGTACACAATACACAGTGCTGTAATTACAAGAAATTCTATGGCGATTCTATATCACTTTTATTGAATTTTGTGATCAATTTCAATAGAATTTCTACAGAAAATTTTCATAAGGTAGACAATGCCAAATACATCTGAGTTAGAACCTGGACATGTAAAATTTGGTAAAAAGCCAAGTACATGTAGCCGCCATATTTGATGACATTGTAAAAATCTATAAAAAATAATCATGTGTCTTTAAGAACACCATCCTCTTTTAACTTTTGCGTATAGAATTATGCATACTTTAATATAAACAAATGTATATATTTACATACATACAGATTTATATGAATACATATTCACATATTTACATACATACATATTCACATATTTACATACATACATATTCACATATTTACATAGATTTACATAAATACATATTTACGTATTTATATACATACATATTTACATATATACATACATGTACAAATACGTTGAATATATACAAATCAATAACAGATAAAAATATTTGTTTATAGATGGATCAAAAAAGCGAAAAAGATGGCTGGACACAGACAACCTTACAAAACCATTGCCTAAGTAGATAAAGAAATCATCCAAAGGAAGAGAAAAGCTTCCTGTCATAAGCTGCCCCTCCATTATACCATGCTAAATCTTCATCTCTGAAGCTGTCTTTTCTTGTACTAAATTGGACATCACAGTCACTGAAATGGATGGCCCCATAATCAAATGTTCAAGATTGCTGGCAAAACTGTTCAGAAATTTATTACTGCATATACATTGATGAATTAGTCATCCATAGTATGAAGAAAAACCACTGACATCTTCAGCTTCCCTTAATGACAATTTACAATACTCAGAAAGTCTGTGGCAGATGTCTAATTTTGACCAACATTACAAATCCTGAACAAACGAAGCCAATGAAGAATTTATGATAACCAGCAACCTCTACAGACCGTTTATGTGTGAACAGAATGTCCCTTGAGAATATACAATTAACCATTTGTCACATCTGTGCTAGAAGGTGACTTGCCATCTGATGCTGAGTTAGTATAACCAAATTAATGGGTTCTTACAACACAATTAACTTGAACATTAAGGCTGCAATTATTATAATTTCAATAATTTTCTGACACACCTGTCCAATATAAAAATTTCCGTGTGACCTTATTATGCAGATATGGTGAATTGTTGAAATGAAGATTAAATATTCACGCTTGAGGATGTATATTTAAGGCTATTTTTTTACATAAAAGCAATCTTCCTGAAAAAGTTTACAAGATTACTGTATGTGTGGGCCAAAAGAATGACTATATTAGGTTTTCTGCAAATCAGGGCTACATTAGATGTTAGTATTCTTAATGTTCTATGTCCCTTTTTATACAATATTATTCTATGACACTCTCTCAAAAGTTGAAGGAAGTAATATTTAACGATAAGTTTTTTTCTCCAAAGTGCTGCTGTTCAAAACCTGCAGGGTAAATAAATTTGACATGGATCTCTGCATCCTTGTGAAGTGGATTATTCTAACAATTTTTAACTGGACCAGATGTGATGTTACTGTGTTCCCATGATTTGAAACAAGGGTCATTATCTGAGTTATTGTCTGAAGGGGAAATTTGATCGTTTCTTTTATTTGGACAACACTGTACATAGTGTTTTACGCAGCACCTATCAGAGTTTAGTCAACAGAGAGGCTCTTTAGTCTAATGAAACCATACAGAGTAAAACTATTTTGTAATGACACAGCTTTGGTAAGTATATACAATCAAACTTGTGTTCTGACTCCGCTAGTTTTTGACAACACTTGTAATTAGGTAAAGACAGGCCAAAAACTCCCCAAAAACACAGCCCTGACAGCTCATTGTTCCACAATGGAAAGGTCATAAGTGTCCTTTGTTATATAACACATGACCCATAGCTACTTGAGTTAATGACTATATCTATGGGAGGTCAATGGAGATACCGGTACACTAAACAGTGGGCAACAATAGCCCTTCTTACTATGACTTGGCAGATGGGAAATTGACACTGTCTGGCCAGAAAATGGTAAACCACAAACTGACTGATTGAGTCAGCTACCACAGATGAGAATCAGTTGTTGATCTTGGTTTAACGACATACGGTAGAGGACTATTGCCAGCGGAACAAAATATTGTCTTTGATTGCATCAGGTGACAAATATTAGTTAATATGGTGAATTCATTGTTTTGTTACATGACATTCAACATTTTGCAATAGAGTAAGATTTTGATGTGGGTAATCATGGAAAGTTTTACCCTCTTAATGTGAAAGTTATCTCAGCCAGGAATTGTGGATTTGTGAATTATTAATGACTGATGTATAAAACATAACCCATAGCTACTCTTGTTAATGACTATCTAGGGGAGGTCAATGGAGATATACTGAACAGTGGGCAAAACTCAACATATAGAATACAGGGGATATTATTTTTTCCTTATGAGAACTCAAAAATAAATTGGGCGGGAGTTTGCAATGACACTCTAAGATATCCAACAAGTAGCAGTAAGGAGTTTACTTTGTATTGGGACTAAGGGGCGCAGAATATTTAAATTGGGGTTATCTTTGACCACCGAGTTTATTTTTTGGAAATGGACATGAGATTCAGAAAAGGTAGTCTTTAAGTGCAAACAAGGGCAAATAGAGTTTTCACATTGGGATGTTCAAGTAAAGGAAAGTGATGTTTAATAGGTAACGACAAATTTTTCCTGCATATAACAGACCAAGTCAAGTGGATGAAAATACATGCGGTTAAATGGGCTAAATTGCCTTTTTTAACTATGACTTGGCAGATGGAAAATTGACACTGTCTGGCAGGAAAATGGTTAACCACAAAACTGACTGGATGAATAATTCACCACAATCGAGGGTCAGTGTTGATCTTACTGTCAAGACACATGGTAGTGGACAATGGCCGACGGATATCAAATTATTCTCTTTGATTGTGTCAGATGACAAATTCCAGCTCATATGGTGAATTCATCGGTTTGTTATAACATGACATTTTACAGTGGAATAAGGTTTTGAAGTGCGAATAATTTAATATCTTGTAGGGCAGTTTTAAATGCAAATAACATGTTCACAGTTAACTCATTTGTGTTACCATGATTGAGGAATTGAATAGGACTTCAGATGTAGAAAGGCTTAGCTGTAAGTAGTAACAAGGGCAGCCATTTGAGAATTTTCATGTCAGAACATTGAAGTCAACAAAAATAATCGTGTGTGGGAGTCAATGGTAAATTCTCCTTGCACATAACAGACCAACCAAGTGGGTGAAAAAAAAGTTCTTACAATTGGCTCAATACCGCTTTATACTGACTTGGCTGATGGGAAATTGATACTGTCTGGCAGGGAAAATGATAAACCAAAAAACTGACTGGATGAATAAACCACCACAAACAATAATCAGTCGTTTATCTTAGTATCAGGACATATGATAGAGGGCTATGGCCGGCAGAAATCAAAATACTCTTGTTTGATTGTGTCAGGTGACAAATACCAGCCTGAGTAATATGGTGAATTCATTGTTTTGATATGACATCCAACATACTGCAATAAAGTAAGATTTTAATGTGGGTAGTCATAGGAAGTTGTATCCTTTGAATGCAAAAACAATCTCAGCCAGGAATTGTGGATAATTTAATGACTGGTATATAAAAACAACACAATCCATAGAGTTTATGACTATCAAGGGGAGGCCAATAGAGATACACTGAACAGTAGGTGACACCCAATATATAGAATACAGGGGATAATATTTGTTTTCTTATGAGAACTCAAAAATAAAAAGGGCAGTTGTTTGCAATGACACTTTAAGGTATCCAACAAGTAGCAGGAATTAAAGGTTTTTATTTTGTATTGGGACTGAGGGGCGAAGAATATTTTAAATTGGGGAGATCTTTGACCAGATAGTTTATTTTGTTGAATCGGACATCAGATTCAGATTATGTTCAAACGAGAGCAAATAGAGTTTTCATATTTTAATGTTAATGTCAAGGAAAGTAATATGTTGAATAGTGAACGTCAAATTCTTCCTGCATATAATAGACCTAGTCAAGTGGGTGAAAATAGTAGTAAATCATGCTCAAAATTTGTTGCTATGAAGTAGGGTTTCAAGACCACGATCGTAGAAAACAATATTAGCTGCAGAAAGGGTAGCTGAAAGTTGACACAAGCACCATTAGCCAGATTTCTTGTTGAAATGTTCTACTCTGCTGTAACAGACTTAATTCCTTACGTGCCAGACAATATCACTTCCCCATCTGCCAAGTCAGTAAAAACCAGTATTGAGACAAAACACATGTATTTTACCAACTTCACGGCATGTTATGACATTTTTAGTCTGTAAATATCATATTTATTGTATCTATGCTTAGGGGCCTTCAAATGTTCTATATTTTGTAATATGAACCATATGGGACATGTTTTGCTTCACTGGTTTTCACCAACTTTACCTGATGATGAAATATGAACTTGGCAGGAAAAGTGTTAAAAAGCTTTGTGAGTTAAAACACATGTAACTTTGTCTCAATACCGCTTTACTGATTTAGCAGATTGGAAAGTGATACTGTCTGACAGGAAAAGAATTAACCTCAAAACTGACCGGTTGAATAAGTCACCAAAAATGAGGGACAGTTGTTGATCTTAGTGTCACAACTGATGGTAGTGGACAATGGCTGGCGCAAATCAAATTATTCTCTTTGATTGTGTCAGATGACAAATCCAAGTTCATATGGTAAATTCATTGTTCGTTATGACTTCTAACATTTTGCAATTGAGTAACATTTTGATGTGGGGAGTCATTTTATATCTTGCAGGGCAATTTAGAATGCAAATAACATGCAAAAAGTTAAGTTTGATCCATTTGTGTTATGAAGTAGGGTTTTGAGACCTAGATTGTGAATTAGGACAACAATGCAGAGAGGGTAGCTGAAAGTTGAAACAAGCACCATTCGAGAGTTCTCATGATGGAATGTTGATCTCAGGAAAGTACTTATGTTTTGTAGTCAATGGGAAAATCTTCCTGCACAAACCAGAGCAAGCCAAGTGTGGGTAAAAAAACCAAGTGGTAAAATTGGCTTATTACCATTAATGGTTTGGCTTATCCGAAGTTGATACAGGAAAATAATTAACCACAAAACTGACTGATTGAGTCAGCTACCACAGATGAGAATCAGTTGTTGATCTTGGTTTAACAACATATGGTAGAGGACTATTGCCAGCGGAAAAAAATATTGTCTTTGATTGCATCAGGTGACAAATATTAGTTAATATGGTGAATTCATTGTTTTGTTATGACATTCAACTTTTTGCAATAGAGTAAGATTTTGATGTGGGTAATCATGGAAAGTTTTACCCTCTAAATGTGAAAGTTATCTCAGCCAGGAATTGTGGATTTGTGAATAATTAATGACTGATGTATAAAACATAACCCATAGCTACTCTTGTTAATGACTATCTAGGGGAGGTCAATGGAGATATACTGAACAGTGGGCAAAACTCAACATATAGAATACAGGGGATATTATTTTTTCCTTATGAGAACTCAAAAATAAATTGGGCGGTAGTTTGCAATGACACTTTAAGATATCCAACAAGTAGCAGTAAGGAGTTTACTTTGTATTGGGACTAAGGGGCGCAGAATATTTAAATTGGGGTTATCTTTGACCACCGAGTTTATTTTTGGAAATGGACATGAGATTCAGAAAAGGTAGTCTTTAAGTGCAAACAAGGGCAAATAGAGTTTTCACATTGGGATGTTCAAGTAAAGGAAAGTGATGTTTAATAGGTAACGACAAATTTTTCCTGCATAAAACAGACCAAGTCAAGTGGATGAAAATACATGCGGTTAAATGGGCTAAATTGCCTTTTTTAACTATGACTTGGCAGATGGAAAATTGACCTGTCTGGCAGGAAAATGGTTAACCACAAAACTGACTGGATGAATAATTCACCACAATCGAGGGTCAGTTGTTGATCTTACTGTCAAGACACATGGTAGTGGACAATGGCCGACGGATATCAAATTATTCTCTTTGATTGTGTCAGATGACAAATTCCAGCTCATATGGTGAATTCATCGGTTTGTTATAACATGACATTTTACAGTGGAATAAGGTTTTGAAGTGGGAATAATTTAATATCTTGTAGGGCAGTTTTAAATGCAAATAACATGTTCACAGTTAACTCATTTGTGTTACCATGATTGAGGAATTGAATAGGACTTCAGATGTAGAAAGGCTTAGCTGTAAGTAGTAACAAGGGCCAGCCATTTGAGAATTTCATGTCAGAACATTGAAGTCAACAAAAATAATCGTGTGTGGGAGTCAATGGTAAATTCTCCTTGCACATAACAGACCAACCAAGTGGGTGAAAAAAAAGTTCTTACAATTGGCTCAATACCGCTTTATACTGACTTGGCTGATGGGAAATTGATACTGTCTCGCAGGGAAAATGATAAACCAAAAAACTGACTAGATGAATAAACCACCACAAACAATAATCAGTCGTTTATCTTAGTATCAGGACATATGATAGAGGGCTATGGCCGGCAGAAATCAAAATACTCTAGGCTTGTTTGATTGTGTCAGGTGACAAATACCAGCCTGAGTAATATGGTGAATTCATTGTTTTGATATGACATCCAACATACTGCAATAAAGTAAGATTTTAATGTGGGTAGTCATAGGAAGTTGTATCCTTTGAATGCAAAAACAATCTCAGCCAGGAATTGTGGATAATTTAATGACTGGTATATAAAAACAACACAATCCATAGCTACTTGAGTTTATGACTATCAAGGGGAGGCCAATAGAGATACACTGAACAGTAGGTGACACCCAATATATAGAATACAGGGGATAATATTTGTTTTCTTATGAGAACTCAAAAATAAAAAGGGCAGTTGTTTGCAATGACACTTTAAGGTATCCAACAAGTAGCAGGAATTAAAGGTTTTTATTTTGTATTGGGACTGAGGGGCGAAGAATATTTTAAATTGGGGAGATCTTTGACCAGATAGTTTATTTTGTTGAATCGGACATCAGATTCAGATTATGTTCAAACGAGAGCAAATAGAGTTTTCATATTTTAATGTTAATGTCAAGGAAAGTAATATGTTGAATAGTGAACGTCAAATTCTTCCTGCATATAATAGACCTAGTCAAGTGGGTGAAAATAGTAGTAAATCATGCTCAAAATTTGTTGCTATGAAGTAGGGTTTCAAGACCACGATCGTAGAAAACAATATTAGCTGCAGAAAGAGTAGCTGAAAGTTGACACAAGCGCCATTAGCCAGTTTTCTTGTTGAAATGTTCTACTCTGCTGTAACAGACTTAACCCCTTACGTGCCAGACAATATCACTTCCCCATCTGCCAAGTCAGTAAAAACCAGTATTGAGACAAAACACATGTATTTTTACCCACTTCACTTGGCATGTTATGACATTTTTAGTCTGTAAATATCATATTTATTGTATCTATGCTTAGGGGCCTTCAAATGTTCTATATTTTGTAATATGAACCATATGGGACATGTTTTGCTTCACTGGTTTTCACCAACTTTACCTGATGATGAAATATGAACTTGGCAGGAAAAGTGTTAAAAAGCTTTGTGAGTTAAAACACATGTAACTTTGTCTCAATACCGCTTTTACTGATTTAGCAGATTGGAAAGTGATACTGTCTGACAGGAAAAGAATTAACCTCAAAACTGACCGGTTGAATAAGTCACCAAAAATGAGGGACAGTTGTTGATCTTAGTGTCACAACTGATGGTAGTGGACAATGGCTGGCGCAAATCAAATTATTCTCTTTGATTGAGTCAGATGACAAATCCAAGTTCATATGGTAAATTCATTGTTTGTTATGACTTCTAACATTTTGCAATTGAGTAACATTTTGATGTGGGGAGTCATTTTATATCTTGCAGGGCAATTTAGAATGCAAATAACATGCAAAAAGTTAACTTTGATCCATTTGTGTTATGAAGTAGGGTTTTGAGACCTAGATTGTGAATTAGGACAACAATGCAGAGAGGGTAGCTGAAAGTTGAAACAAGCACCATTCGAGAGTTCTCATGATGGAATGTTGATCTCAGGAAAGTACTTATGTTTTGTAGTCAATGGGAAAATCTTCCTGCACAAACCAGAGCAAGCCAAGTGTGGGTAAAAAAACCAAGTGGTAAATTGGCTTATTACCATTAATGGTTTGGCTTATCCGAAGTTGATACAGGAAAATAATTAACCACAAAACTGACTGATTGAGTCAGCTACCACAGATGAGAATCAGTTGTTGATCTTGGTTTAACAACATATGGTAGAGGACTATTGCCAGCGGAAAAAAATATTGTCTTTGATTGCATCAGGTGACAAATATTAGTTAATATGGTGAATTCATTGTTTTGTTATGACATTCAACTTTTTGCAATAGAGTAAGATTTTGATGTGGGTAATCATGGAAAGTTTTACCCTCTACCTCTAAATGTGAAAGTTATCTCAGCCAGGAATTGTGGATTTGTGAATAATTAATGACTGATGTATAAAACATAACCCATAGCTACTCTTGTTAATGACTATCTAGGGGAGGTCAATGGAGATATACTGAACAGTGGGCAAAACTCAACATATAGAATACAGGGGATATTATTTTTTCCTTATGAGAACTCAAAAATAAATTGGGCGGTAGTTTGCAATGACACTTTAAGATATCCAACAAGTAGCAGTAAGGAGTTTACTTTGTATTGGGACTAAGGGGCGCAGAATATTTAAATTGGGGTAATCTTTGACCACCGAGTTTATTTTTTGGAAATGGACATGAGATTCAGAAAAGGTAGTCTTTAAGTGCAAACAAGGGCAATAGAGTTTTCACATTGGGATGTTCAAGTAAAGGAAAGTGATGTTTAATAGGTAACGACAAATTTTTCCTGCATATAACAGACCAAGTCAAGTGGATGAAAATACATGCGGTTAAATGGGCTAAATTGCCTTTTTTAACTATGACTTGGCAGATGGAAAATTGACACTGTCTGGCAGGAAAATGGTTAACCACAAAACTGACTGGATGAATAATTCACCACAATCGAGGGTCAGTTGTTGATCTTACTGTCAAGACACATGGTAGTGGACAATGGCCGACGGATATCAAATTATTCTCTTTGATTGTGTCAGATGACAAATTCCAGCTCATATGGTGAATTCATCGGTTTGTTATAACATGACATTTTACAGTGGAATAAGGTTTTGAAGTGGGAATAATTTAATATCTTGTAGGGCAGTTTTAAATGCAAATAACATGTTCACAGTTAACTCATTTGTGTTACCATGATTGAGGAATTGAATAGGACTTCAGATGTAGAAAGGCTTAGCTGTAAGTAGTAACAAGGGCCAGCCATTTGAGAATTTTCATGTCAGAACATTGAAGTCAACAAAAATAATCGTGTGTGGGAGTCAATGGTAAATTCTCCTTGCACATAACAGACCAACCAAGTGGGTGAAAAAAAGTTCTTACAATTGGCTCAATACCGCTTTATACTGACTTGGCTGATGGGAAATTGATACTGTCTGGCAGGGAAAATGATAAACCAAAAAACTGACTGGATGAATAAACCACCACAAACAATAATCAGTCGTTTATCTTAGTATCAGGACATATGATAGAGGGCTATGGCCGGCAGAAATCAAAATACTCGTGTTTGATTGTGTCAGGTGACAAATACCAGCCTGAGTAATATGGTGAATTCATTGTTTTGATATGACATCCAACATACTGCAATAAAGTAAGATTTTAATGTGGTAGTCATAGGAAGTTGTATCCTTTGAATGCAAAAACAATCTCAGCCAGGAATTGTGGATAATTTAATGACTGGTATATAAAAACAACACAATCCATACGAGTTTATGACTATCAAGGGGAGGCAATAGAGATACACTGAACAGTAGGTGACACCCAATATATAGAATACAGGGGATAATATTTGTTTTCTTATGAGAACTCAAAAATAAAAAGGGCAGTTGTTTGCAATGACACTTTAAGGTATCCAACAAGTAGCAGGAATTAAAGGTTTTATTTTGTATTGGGACTGGGGGCGAAGAATATTTAAATTTGGGAGATCTTTTGACCAGATAATTTATTTGAGGAATCGGACATCAGATTCAGATTATGTTCAAACAAGAGCAAATAGAGTTTTCATATTTTAATGTTGATGTCAAGGAGAGTAATATGTTGAATAGTGAACGGCAAATTCTTCCTGCATGTAACAGACCTAGTCAAGTGGTGAAAATAGTAGTAAATCATGCTAAAATTTGTTGCTATGAAGTAGGGTTTCAAGACCACGATTGTAGAAAACAATATTAGCTGCAGAAAGGGTAGCTGAAAGTTAATTGACACAAGCGCCATTAGCCAGTTTTCTTGTTCAAATGTTCTACTCTTCTGTAACAGACTTAACCCCTTACGTGCCAGACAATATCACTTCCCCATCTGCCAAGTCAGTAAAAACCAGTATTGAGACAAAACACATGTTTACCCACTTCACTTGGTATGTTATGACATTTTTAGTCTGTAAATATCATGTTTATTGTATCTATGCTTAGGGGCCTTCAAATGTTCTATATTTTGTAATATGAACCATATGGGACATGTTTTGCTTCACTGGTTTTCACCAACTTTACCTGATGATGAAATATGAACTTGGCAGGAAAAGTGTTAAAAAGCTTTGTGAGTTAAGACACATGTAACTTTGTCTCAGTACCGCTTTTACTGATTTAGCAGATGGGAAAGTGATACTGTCTGACAGGAAAATAGTTAACCTCAAAACTGACCGTTGAATAAGTCACCAAAAATGAGGGACAGTTGTTGATCTCAGTGTCACAACTGATGGTAGTGGACAATGGCTGGCGCAAATCAAAATTATTCTCTTTGATTGTGTCAGATGACAAATCCAAGTTCATATGGTAAATCATTGTTTGCTATGACATCCAACGTTTTGCAATTGAGTAACATTTTGATGTGGGGAGTCATTTTACATCTTGCAGGGCAATTTAGAATGCAAATAACATGCAAACATGTACAGTTAAGTTCATTTGCGTTACGAAGTAGGGTTTTGAGACCTAGATTGTGAATTAGGACAACAATGCAGAGAGGGTAGCTGAAAGTTGAACAAGCACCATTCGAGAGTTTTTATGACTATCAAGGGGAGGCCAATAGAGATACACTGAACAGTTAGGTGACACCCAATATATAGAATACAGGGGACAATATTTGTTTTCTTATGAGAACTCAAAAATAAAAAGGGCAGTTGTTTGCAATGACACTTTAAGGTATCCAACAAGGAGCAGGAATTAAAGGTTTTTATTTTGTATTGGACTGAGGGGCGAAGAATATTTTAAATTGGGGAGATCTTTGACCAGATAGTTTATTTTGTTGAATCGGACATCAGATTCAGATTATGTTCAAACGAGAGCAAATAGAGTTTCATATTTTAATGTTAATGTCAAGGAAAGTAATATGTTGAATAGTGAACGTCAAATTCTTCCTGCATATAATAGACTTAGTCAAGTGGGTGAAAATAGTAGTAAATCATGCTCAAAATTTGTTGCTATGAAGTAGGTTTCAAGACCACGTTTGTAGAAAACAATATTAGCTGCAGAAAGGTAGCTGAAAGTTGACACAAGCGCCATTAGCCAGTTTTCTTGTTGAAATGTTCTACTCTGCTGTAACAGACTTAACCCCTTACGTGCCAGACAATATCACTTCCCCATCTGCCAAGTCAGTAAAAACCAGTATTGAGACAAAACACATGTATTTTTACCCACTTCACTTGGTATGTT
Source organism: Ptychodera flava (assembly GCF_041260155.1). Lineage (NCBI taxonomy): Eukaryota > Metazoa > Hemichordata > Enteropneusta > Ptychoderidae > Ptychodera > Ptychodera flava. The sequence goes on along the minus strand of NC_091943.1, from coordinate 40,025,801 downwards.
ATGACATTTTAGTCTGTAAATATATTTTATTGTATCTATGCTTAGGGCCTTCAAATGTTCTATATTTTGTAATATGAACCATATGGGACATGTTTTGCTTCACTGGTTTTCACCAACTTTACCTGATGATGAAATATGAACTTGGCAGGAAAAGTGTTAAAAAGCTTTGTTGGGTTAAAACACATGTAACTTTGTCTCAATACTGCTTTTACTGATTTAGCAGATTGGAAAGTGATACTGTCTGACAGGAAAAGAATTAACCTCAAAACTGACCGGTTGAATAAGTCACCAAAAATGAGGGACAGTTGTTGATCTTAGTGTCACAACTGATGGTAGTGGACAATGGCTGGCGCAAATCAAATTATTCTCTTTGATTGTGTCAGATGACAAATCCCAGTTCATATGGTAAATTCATTGTTCGTTATGACTTCTAACATTTTGCAATTGAGTAACATTTTGATGTGGGGAGTCATTTTATATCTTGCAGGGCAATTTAGAATGCAAATAACATGCAAAAAGTTAACTTTGATCCATTTGTGTTATGAAGTAGGGTTTTGAGACCTAGATTGTGAATTAGGACAACAATGCAGAGAGGGTAGCTGAAAGTTGAAACAAGCACCATTCGAGAGTTCTCATGATGGAATGTTGATCTCAGGAAAGTACTTATGTTTTGTAGTCAATGGGAAAATCTTCCTGCACAAACCAGAGCAAGCCAAGTGTGGGTAAAAAAACCAAGTGGTAAATTGGCTTATTACCATTAATGGTTTGGCTTATCCGAAGTTGATACAGGAAAATAATTACCACAAAACTGACTGATTGAGTCAGCTACCACAGATGAGAATCAGTTGTTGATCTTGGTTTAACAACATATGGTAGAGGACTATTGCCAGCGGAAAAAAATATTGTCTTTGATTGCATAGGTGACAAATATTAGTTAATATGGTGAATTCATTGTTTTGTTATGACATTCAACTTTTTGCAATAGAGTAAGATTTTGATGTGGGTAATCATGGAAAGTTTTACCCTCACTCTAAATGTGAAAGTTATCTCAGCCAGGAATTGTGGATTTGTGAATAATTAATGACTGATGTATAAAACATAACCCATAGCTACTCTTGTTAATGACTATCTAGGGGAGGTCAATGGAGATATACTGAACAGTGGCAAAACTCAACATATAGAATACAGGGGATATTATTTTTTCCTTATGAGAACTCAAAAATAATTGGGCGGGAGTTTGCAATGACACTCTAAGATATCCGACAAGTAGCAGTAAGGAGTTTACTTTGTATTGGGACTAAGGAGCGCAGAATATTTAATTGGGGTAATCTTTGACCACCGAGTTTATTTTTTGGAAATGGACATGAGATTCAGAAAAGGTAGTCTTTAAGTGCAAACAAGGGCAAATAGAGTTTTCACATTGGGATGTTCAAGTAAAGGAAAGTGATGTTTAATAGGTAACGACAAATTTTTCCTGCATATAACAGACCAAGTCAAGTGGATGAAAATACATGCGGTTAAATGGGCTAAATTGCCTTTTTTAACTATGACTTGGCAGATGGAAAATTGACACTGTCTGGCAGGAAAATGGTTAACCACAAAACTGACTGGATGAATAATTCACCACAATCGAGGGTCAGTTGTTGATCTTACTGTCAAGACACATGGTAGTGGACAATGGCCGACGGATATCAAATTATTCTCTTTGATTGTGTCAGATGACAAATTCCAGCTCATATGGTGAATTCATCGGTTTGTTATAACATGACATTTTACAGTGGAATAAGGTTTGAAGTGCGAATAATTTAATATCTTGTAGGGCAGTTTTAAATGCAAATAACATGTTCACAGTTAACTCATTTGTGTTACCATGATTGAGGAATTGAATAGGACTTCAGATGTAGAAAGGCTTAGCTGTAAGTAGTAACAAGGGCCAGCCATTTGAGAATTTTCATGTCAGAACATTGAAGTCAACAAAAATAATCGTGTGTGGGAGTCAATGGTAAATTCTCTTGCACATAACAGACCAACCAAGTGGGTGAAAAAAAAGTTCTTACAATTGGCTCAATACCGCTTTATACTGACTTGGCTGATGGGAAATTGATACTGTCTGGCAGGGAAAATGATAAACCAAAAAACTGACTGGATGAATAAACCACCACAAACAATAATCAGTCGTTTATCTTAGTATCAGGACATATGATAGAGGGCTATGGCCGGCAGAAATCAAAATACTCTTGTTTGATTGTGTCAGGTGACAAATACCAGCCTGAGTAATATGGTGAATTCATTGTTTTGATATGACATCCAACATACTGCAATAAAGTAAGATTTTAATGTGGGTAGTCATAGGAAGTTGTATCCTTTGAATGCAAAAACAATCTCAGCCAGGAATTGTGGATAATTTAATGACTGGTATATAAAAACAACACAATCCATAGCTACTTGAGTTTATGACTATCAAGGGGAGGCCAATAGAGATACACTGAACAGTAGGTGACACCCAATATATAGAATACAGGGGATAATATTTGTTTTCTTATGAGAACTCAAAAATAAAAAGGGCAGTTGTTTGCAATGACACTTTAAGGTATCCAACAAGTAGCAGGAATTAAAGGTTTTTATTTTGTATTGGGACTGGGGGGCGAAGAATATTTAAATTTGGGAGATCTTTTGACCAGATAATTTATTTTGAGGAATCGGACATCAGATTCAGATTATGTTCAAACAAGAGCAAATAGAGTTTTCACATTTTAATGTTGATGTCAAGGAAAGTAATATGTTGAATAGTGAACGGCAAATTCTTCCTGCATGTAACAGACCTAGTCAAGTGGGTGAAAATAGTAGTAAATCATGCTAAAAATCTGTTGCTATGAAGTAGGGTTTCAAGACCACGATTGTAGAAAACAATATTAGCTGCAGAAAGGGTAGCTGAAAGTTAATTGACACAAGCGCCATTAGCCACTTTTCTTGTTGAAATGTTCTACTCTGCTGTAACAGACTTAACCCCTTTCACCAACTTTACCTGATGATGAAATATGGACTAGGCAGGAAAAGTGTTAAAAAGCTTTGTGGGTTAAAACACATGTAACTTTGTCTCAATACCGCTTTTACTGATTTAGCAGATGGGAAAGTGATAATGTCTGACAGGAAAATAGTTAACCTCAAAACTGACCGGTTGAATAAGTCACCAAAAATGAGGGACAGTTGTTGATCTCAGTGTCACAACTGATGGTAGTGGACAATGGCTGGCGCAAATCAAATTATTCTCTTTGATTGTGTCAGATGACAAATCCAAGTTCATATGGTAAATTCATTGTTTGTTATGACCTCTAACGTTTTGCAATTGAGTAACATTTTGATGTGGGGAGTCATTTTACATCTTGCAGGGCAATTTAGAATGCAAATAACATGCAAACATGTACAGTTAAGTTCATTTGTGTTACAAAGTAGGGTTTTGAGACCTAGATTGTGAATTAGGACAACAATGCAGAGAGGGTAGCTGAAAGGTGAAACAAGCACCATTCGAGAGTTTTTATGACTATCAGGGGAGGCCAATATAGATACACTGAACAGTAGGTGACACCCAATATATAGAATACAGGGGATAATATTTGTTTTCTTATGAGAACTCAAAAATAAAAAGGGCAGTTGTTTGCAATGACACTTTAAGGTATCCAACAAGTAGCAGGAATTAAAGGTTTTTATTTTGTATTGGGACTGAGGGGCGAAGAATATTTTAAATTGGGGAGATCTTTGACCAGATAGTTTATTTTGTTGAATCGGACATCAGATTCAGATTATGTTCAAACGAGAGCAAATAGAGTTTTCATATTTTAATGTTGATGTCAAGGAAAGTAATATGTTGAATAGTGAACGGCAAATTCTTCCTGCATATAACAGACCTAGTCAAGTGGGTGAAAATAGTAGTAAATCATGCTAAAAATCTGTTGCTATGAAGTAGGGTTTCAAGACCACGATTGTAGAAAACAATATTAGCTGCAGAAAGGGTAGCTGAAAGTTAATTGACACAAGCGCCATTAGCCACTTTTCTTGTTGAAATGTTCTACTCTGCTGTAACAGACTTAACCCCTTACGTGCCAGACAATATCACTTCCCCATCTGCCAAGTCAGTAAAAACCAGTATTGAGACAAAACACATGTATTTTTACCCACTTCACTTGGTATGTTATGACATTTTTAGTCTGTTAATATCATGTTTATTGTATCTATGCTTAGGGCCTTCAAATGTTCTATATTTTGTAATATGAACCATATGGGACATGTTTTGCTTCACTGGTTTTCACCAACTTTGCCTGATGATGAAATATGAACTTGGCAGGAAAAGTGTTAAAAAGCTTTGTGGGTTAAAACACATGTAACTTTGTCTCAATACTGCTTTTACTGATTTAGCAGATGGGAAAGTGATATTGTCTGACAGGAAAAGAATTAACCTGAAAACTGACCGGTTGAATAAGTCACCAAAAATGAGGGACAGTTGTTGATCTTAGTGTCACAACTGATGGTAGTGGACAATGGCTGGCGCAAATCAAATTATTCTCTTTGATTGAGTCAGATGACAAATCCAAGTTCATATGGTAAATTCATTGTTTGTTATGACTTCCAACATTTTGCAATTGAGTAACATTTTAATGTGGGAAGTCATTTTATATCTTGCAGGGCAATTTAGAATGCAAATAACATGCAAAAGTTAACTTTGATCCATTTGTGTTATGAAGTAGGGTTTTGAGACCTAGATTGTGAATTAGGACAACAATGCAGAGAGGGTAGCTGAAAGGTGAAACAAGCACCATTCGAGAGTTCTCATGATGGAATGTTGATCTCAGGAAAGTACTTATGTTTTGTAGTCAATGGGAAAATCTTCCTGCACAAACCAGAGCAAGCCAAGTGTGGGTAAAAAAACCAAGTGGTAAATTGGCTTATTACCATTAATGGTTTGGCTGATCCGAAGTTGATACAGGAAAATAATTAACCACAAAACTGACTGATTGAGTCAGCTACCACAAACGAGAATCAGTTACTGATTTTAGTCTCAGTACATATTATACAGGACAATGGCCAGGGGAAATCAAAATGATCTCTTTGATTGCATCAGATGACATATTTAAGTTTTTATGGTTAATTCATTGATTTGTAATGACATTTAACATTTTGCAATGGAGTAAGAAATTGGACCAGGCACGTCTGAGATATCTTACTAGACGGACAAATTGCTGGACAGACAGATGCATGGACAGACAAAGCCAAACTAATAAGTCCCACTGGAAAAAATTTAAAAAGTTAAAGGAAATTAAAACTACCTTTTGGAAAGGTAACTGAAGTTAAAATTTGCCAGGAGGCCGAAGCCACTTGCTCCTACAACTGAAACAGGATAAATTTCCCTATACAGCCGCTACGGAAGCAAGCTTGGGTTACATTACCGTAAAGGTTAGCCTGGCCGGCGATGTAAAGAGACGCCTCCCCAAATAAATTTGGTGGGAACAAACATTGCTGTATAACATGTTTTCAATCTGAGTTGAACTCACAACCTACGCTATCCAGTCATATAGGAGAGATGCAACAGATATAACAGCTTAATTTCTTCGACAGACATTACATTTTATAAATCACAAGGCAGCATTGAAGGCATATAAAGGCAAATTAACAATAAACTTCATTTGTGTTTATCATGATATTGTGGAAAAGAGGTAGTTTTACTTGAAAACCAGGGACATTAGAGAGTTTCAAGTTGGAGTGTTAAAGTCATGGGAAGTAATTATTCTGGACACACTGTATATAGTCTGGACACACAATCATAAATTGTTGCAAAAAGGTACTGATTTCCATTGCCCTGTATTATTTGTCCAAAATATATCTGTGTAGTTGGGCAGTGTTAGAATGCATATAAACATGATGTTTATGGACTTACGCTGCTGTAACAGACTTAACCATTAACCTGCCAGGCAGTATCACTTCCCCATCTGCCAAGTCAGTAAAAAGCCAATGGGCTTGGTATGTTGTAGCATCTAGTTTTCACCAACTGTACTTGATGGCGAAATATGAACTTGGCAGAAAAAGAGTGAAAGCCATGTTGGTGAAAATACATGTAGCTTTGGCTCAATATCACTTTTACTGATTTAGCAGATGGGAAAGTGATACTTTCTGACAGGAAAGCAGACAATACTTGCCAGATGATAAACAACTACAAACTAGAATCAGAAAGACAAAAATATGTGGACAATAATCCAAGAATGACAACGACACCAAATTTTGTGGACTTTTATATGGACAGATTGTAGAGGATCCTTATCAGGGCAATAAGCTAATGTATTAAGAGGCTATACAATGTAAAATTGAATGTAGACATTGCTGATAATTGATGTAATTTGTTGTATGACCTTTAAAATTGAAGCACCTTTTCATGAATAATTCCTCAAAAATTACACTGTCAATTGGAAAACATTCTGTTTCAAAAGTATATGAGCTGTTGATCAACAATTTCATAGAAATGCTAAGGATTTAAAGAGACACGTATTATGGGGGTCACTAGAGCTAAACAGCTAGTCATAAGTAATTTGCTCAAGAATAGACAGAGACGGAATCTTGTAAATAATTCATTGTGGGCCAAAGCAAGATTTTGAAGCTTTTACTGAAAGGTTAACATAATCTTTTAAACAATAAAACTTACAAATATATTGATGGCATCAAGAGAGTATATTCAGGTTTTATGCTGGGCACTAGGAATAAAGCATGCAATGTGTAGTAGTTGATTTTTGCTAGGTTTTAGGAATACAGGGCATATAATATTTAAAGTGGGAAGATCTGAAAAGTGATCTGATAATCTGTTATCATTAGAAATTGGAGAAGTCGGGCAATGATTTATTTTTGAATGGAAGTCTATCTATTAGAGAGTATTCTTTGTACTGAATATATCACATTCACATTCAGGTTTAAATTCAGTCACATAGGAACGGACAGACCAACAGAAATAATAAGATAGTCTGTCAGTGTCTCTCTATCTCTGTTTGGTCTATTTGTATCAACCTTGACTCTAATTCTAGGCAATTAAACTTACAGATATTTAAACCATGCCATAGGTGTGCTTAAAATTTGAGCCAGGGGAATACGCATAGAATAGACAGAGATAGTAAGACAGGCAAAGAGAGACAAAGACATACTACCTCTGTGTTCTCTTTGTATCAACCTTGACTCTAATTCTAGGCAGTTAAACTTACAGATATTTAAACCGTGCCATAGGTGTGCCTAAAATTTGAGCCAGGGGGGATACACAGAGAACAGACAGAGATAGTAAGACAGGCAAAGAGAGACAAAGACATACTACCTCTGTGTGGTCTCTTTGTATCAACCTTGACTCTAATTCTAGGCAGTTAAACTTACAGATATTTAAAACATGCCATAGGTGTGCCTAAAATTTGAGCCAGGGGAGATACACAGAGAACAGACAGAGATAGTAAGACAGGAAAAGAGAGACAAAAACATACAGAAAGAACAGACAGAAAGACAGAGACAGAGACAGACCCAGTTTTATTACAGTTGGTCTGCCTTCCCTCCATCTTGCCATGCAATATGCGCCTCTTCAATAATCTACCAGGGGACCGAAGGGGATATTTTATGGTTGATTTGCTAGTTTTATTGATAGGCATAATGCTGGTTTGAAATCGAGCTTAACTACCTCTCACAAGTGATTTAGAGGGGGTAAATAGGCAGCAAGTTTGTAAATATTTGAGATACTTGTAAAACCTGAAAATACTCTCTGTGTGATTACCGTAATTTTAATGTAAATAATTCAGTTGTGGGGTTAAACAATATTTGGGAGGTTATTATGCAGGACAAACTCAAATGTTTAAGCGTATAAAACAAACAAAATACTGAAGGCAATAGCAACAGTGTAGTCAGTTTTTTGCCATGTATTAGGGATATAGGGCACACAATAATTGAATTATGAAGATTTGAAACATTTGGTCTTCATGGGCAGGTTGACAGCGGTGAATGGTGCTGACAATAAAAGGACATGAAGCTTACACATGCTAATATCTACTCATTCTTGTAATGTCATTAATGTTTGGGGAAAAACTTTGCTTGGACATTTTGTCTTTTTTTAGGAAATGGGCCAAAGGAGAGTTTTCTAGTGTGTGGTGGGCAAAAATAATATATGAGCTGACAGTGCAATTTTGGAAAGGAAATTTGGCATCCACCGATTAGGATTCGCTTTTCTCAGGGAACTTGCCAATCGGAACCAGTAAAAAAATGGAAGAGTTTCCAAGTTTGTGTTGCGAGACCAATTTACAGATAAAAGGTAGAATGTTTAATGATTTCACAAGAAAAAATGAGTGGACTGCAATAGCCTTAATTACCACAATGATGGAGTTCTTTAAATGATCATCTACAATCTGTCCATTAACTGGTAAATGTGACAAAAATATTCTTTGTAGCTTGTGGGAACTAGCCTTATTCAACCTAAAGGTTAAAGTATATTTATCAGCACTTTTGAAAAGATATCATGAAGACATTTGACGTGCTCATGTAGGTCACAGAGTGTTGTTCTCACAGAAAGTTAAAAGGAAATTTATCAAGGCATGTCTTCCTAATGGCTCTGGACATTGTGGTAATATGGGATAGTGACAGAAAACAAATTGAAGTGCACATGTATGCTTTACTTTATTATCCTTGTGCCAAGTTTAAAGAAATTGGGTCATGTGTGTCTGACATATCTGACAAGATGGATAAACAGATGGACAAACAAATGGAAGACAGACGTAGGGGAACAGAGCTGAATGTATGTCCCCAAGGACTTTGTCCGTAGGAAGTTAAAACTACCTTTTGGAAAGGTAACTGAAGTTAAACTCTGCCAGGAGGCCGAAGCCACTTGCTCCTACAACTGAAACAGGATAAATTTCCCTATACAGCCGCTGAGGAAGCAAGCTTGGGTTACATTACCGTAAAGGTTAGCCTGGCCGGCGATCTAAATGTTACGCCTCCCCAAAAATTTCCAGTGGAAACAAATATTGCTTGTATGAATACCTTTGTCATGAATACAGACATAATATTTTATAAATCTAAGGCAGCTTTGAACGTATACAAAGGCAAGCAAACATTTATTTTTTCATTTGCGTTTATCATGATATTGTAGAAAAGGAATTCATATTTAGAGAGGTAGTTGTAACAAGGGACATTAGAGTTTTCAAGTCGGAGTGTTGAAGTCATGGAAACAAACTAGAATCAGTTGACATTAGTGTCAGGACAGATGGCTGAGACCATTGGCCAGTTTAATTTACAATGCTCTCTTTGATTTTAGCCAGAAAGGTATATTGTAATTGAGAAAATGCCCGAGTTTAGATGATACGAAAAGATCATGAATGATTCCTCAAAAAATGTTTGGCACTCAAATAACAACACAACAAGGAGGGGATTGGCAACAGAGCACAACAGTAGGTCACAATAAGTTTGATAGTGGGTAGATGGATAGCAAATTTGTAAATGATAGAACAACCGTTTTCATTTTCTTTGTCATCTTGCAGATATGCGATTTATTTATTAATTACTATCAAGATTATTAAGCCTGTCTGCAAATTTTTAATAATTAACAGTAACTATACTTGCATTTAGCAGATTGTCAGGGTAGTAGTAACAGGATATGGGAACACATTAAGATCACATCAGGGTATGTAATATTGTCATCCATTTTTAACTATAGTTCCTGACTTGGACTTGTTGACTCATCAGACTAGGTATTGTTATTTGAATGATCTTCTTTCCACTCAACTTACCTTTGCTGACTTGTCGGACTGGGTATTATGGATTAAAACAATCATCTTTCCAGTGTACAAGTGACATTTTAATTCATGCTAGCGCTGAATCACAGATTACTAACATATACATATATTGATAATTTGTCCAAAGCAAGTCATTCACTTAATTCTTTTAAACTTCTGTCCTTAAAATTGTCCAAGGGTGGTGGGTACGAAGTTCACTATCTGCAATATCGCAATATAATCTACTACAACTAAATTTGTCACATTTAATTTAATTAAGTGTGAATGGTTTTTGATTTGAAACTACTTGGAAACTTTACTTAACCCAAAATATCCAAGATAATGTTAAGTCACTTATGATATCCATTTGCATTGCCATCTTATGTTATTTTCATTCTGAACAGCACATTTGGAGTCCAAAAATGTAACGATGTACGAACAGCTTCAATTTGTATATAGGCCATCTAAGACACATATTAAGTGGAGTATCAAAACAGTGCACACAGCAGATTTCAGGAAGTCCCATCATTACAAATCACACAGGTCTGTGTTAACGTTACCATCCATGAGACATCAACTACCAGTTTGGCAGTGGTTCCTCTTCTTTGCACATGCTATCTGGAAGTCCCTGGCTTAAACCAAGTGGTGTAAATAGAACCCATTGTGTGGCTTGATAGGAAACATATTAACCATGGAGCTATACCTGAATGGCAAAGGAAATAATATTGCTTTTTACAACAGCAGCATCTTATACAATGTAAAATACAAACTTAGGAAATCACACTGCTCTTGGCCAGCAGCACAAATAGCACATAATCATGTAAAAGTGTAAACAAAAGTATTTGTTCAGTGTTAAAGCACCAGTAATGCTAATTTTCTACCATTTTTTAAGTTGTGTTTGAAATGGTATCTTCAACTTATAAACATATGATGCTAAATAACAGTTTGCATATTCAACCAGCAGTGTTCAAAAATAATTGTTGGCAATGGTGGCAATTGCCACCTAATTGTATTAATTTGCCACAAAAAGATCAAGCTGGAGGTAATTTTTTAGAACTAATTTTCAGCAGACCTTTTGGTTGCATTAAAAACAATGCACAACATTACACTGTATATCGAAAACTAACAATAAACAGTTGTAAGCTACTGAAACAGTTTACTCTCTTTCCTACAAAGTTACAATGTACTGAAAAAGTTTACTCTCCTTTCTACAAATTCAAAGATTAATTGGTATGTAAACCAAATAATCACAATCACACCAATCCGTAATCTGATTAGACTTGGTCAAAATTCATAATACAATAGTTGTAAACATAGACACAAAACAGCACAGAACATACAGTAAATAACAGGTACACAAACAAAGTCAAATTCATGAAAGAAAGATATGGGGACCTCTGGTCAAAAGACCAAGAAGCTGTGCTCTCGCTGTCACTCGTAACGTTCGTTAATTACCAAAAAAAAAAAGAAAATTTTATGAAAAAAAATAAATGTCTGATCGGCCATTTACGAATAATTTTGTTATTTTTGAAGCCTAATTTTCGGTTAAGATTGTGAATTTTGGGGAAATACTGTCATATCTTGTCTTTCAGAAACTGCTCTGCCCCTATCATCGGCGCATCGATACATGGTGATAGCTTTGGACTTTGACCTGTGCTAACATGAGCATGCGCAAAAAGGTTTCAAGATTCCCGGGTCATGTACTCAGATACTGGTGTCATGCATTATGGTAGTTTTGAGACACCCAAATACTCACATGCTGTCAACTTTCTGAATGGATGGTTGAAGCGGATCAAGGGAGGCAGACAGTTACAAATGCTTTAGATGGATAGTATCCTCAGCTGGGAAAGAAAGTTAGGGATAAAACGGCAACTGATAGGAAAAAATAGCGTCAATGACACTGTAGCTCCCATCCTGGACTATTTAGTGTTTGTTCTCTGGTCAGATATTTGAACATGTGTGAAAGGGATAAAGTGCGTGAAGTGAAAATACTTAAATGTAATGTACCGGAGACAGTGAAATATGTTTAATGTATTTATTCAGAATATAAAATGGAAAAAATACAGAATTAGAAATATCGAATACTGTGATACAACCATTAACTCAACAAGTCATTAACAATGACATAGTCCCCACTTGTAATAGGAGTATTAGTCTTGATGGGGCAGGGAAATGTGGTCATTAACCCTTTTCCTGCCAAGTCGGTGAAAATCCGCTTGAAATTCGGTGTAGCCAGAATCTAAGCACTGGTGACCGTTATTCTCCCAACCCGGTGGAAATCGGGCCCTTTTTGGGTACCCCCTTTCCTGCCAAGTCGAAGGCACTACGTTTTGCTATCCCCTGTGCGTTTAGGGGTCATCCGAGGAGAGGTTTTCTGACAAGGAACGCCTTTTCCCCTCGAAATGGGTTCGCAGGGAGTCGATAGACAGGGAAAGGTGCAGAAACCTGTCCGCCAGTCCCCCACACCCGAGGGGGGCTGGGGTTTTTTTTACCGCTTTTAGCGGACTTGGCAGGATAGCATGGTGACGTTTTCTGGCGGAGTTGGACGTACTTGGCTGCCTGGCACTATAGAGATTGCTGCCGAACTTGACCAACTCGGCAATGCTAATCTAGAAGGCGACCTCTTGCAAACGACTTGGCAGATATGCCGATGGTGCGAGACGAAAGTCACTTATTCAGTTGTGCGTGACTGAAAATGAGAACGTATTTTTGACGGGACGGCTCGACTTGTTCCTCCGATGGAACGGATATGAACGACTCGGAAATACCATTACAAACTGGTGTCCGACGTACTAAACTGGGCTTCAGCTCTGCAAGTTCAAGCCAGGCAACGTCCTTCACCGCCTTGGCCGTGCCATTCAATGGACGTAGCTTTGGATTTTTTATTTATTCCATCGTCCGAAGTATTGGCTCTGGTTTGCAGGCAAACGTATCCTCTTGCCGACGCATTAGTAACTACGTACGCTGTTTGCGTACAGAGAATTCAAAAGGTGACATAAGGTCAATATGCTACGGGGATACCGCCTGCAGTTAGCAGGGACTGCTTTGTTATGCAAACCAGCTAGCAGTACAATATGGCTGCCAGGCATGTGGACACGTCGATGGCTAGAACAATGGAAGCATATTGCGTTGCACCCGTGCATCGCAAAAGTGAACTGAAGACTTGGGTGTAGTGACTGGTTATCACTGGTTAGCTGCAGCCCAAGCCATGTCGGTACAAACCCGTACCTGACTGAGGACCACTCGATTAAGTCAGTAATGAACGGTAACACTCGTAAGCCAACTCCCAACTGAGCTGGCTAAACTACGGTGAGCTGTGCTTCAATGGCTCAGCCATGTCGTTAATACAACGGCAAAAACGTAGTTTTTGTGCTACACTGCCAAGTCGTTTAAGGTACGTATTCAATTGACCCTACCCTGGGGAAACAGGACAGGTTTGACGGTGCTTCTGCAACCCTAGCACGACCCTCAGGGTCTCTGACTAACAGACGAGTGAGGTGATGTTTGTGCCTAGCGGACGTGCGTAATACTGAAGGAGTTTATTTCCAAAAAAATAAACATGAAACGGCAATAAAATGACGCACTCCCAGGGGCAAACAAAGCCGGTGACCTCAATTTTTTTCTGCAGCAACCCTTGAGCTCCTTCCCCTGTCTACGGGCATGTAGAAATTATCGAAGTCTAACACGTATAAGTACGGCTAAAACTACCCTGAAAATGGGCGATTTCTGCCAAAATGCCTGGCAGGATAACATGCAGGAGAGCCAATCTTTTGCAGGCACATATTATGGGGCGGTTTTCTACTGACTTGGGAGGATAACGGACAAGGGCGCTCGGCAGGAAAAGGGTTAAGAAGTATCACTGGAGTGTATATGTTGAGATCTATGGGCACATAGGTCTATGTCGTTGTTCCCAATTTGAAACACATGAGGCATGTCTAAGTTATGGTTCTAAATCGGGAAAAAAGATCAGACCTCTAGCAGTATTGGCCAGCCAAGAAATACATATGCGCATAATAAATGAGGTACAAGATGTGACATCTTAAGGTCTAATATCCTATCAAAATTGGAGGGTATAGAACTTGTGGTTACTGAGATATGCATATATATGTATAATCAAGGTCAAAGGTAATCGAGGTCACATAACATTTGAAAAAAAAATTATATTGCTAATTAATCCCTATATGCCAAAAAATCAGACCTCTAGCTCTATTAGCTTGCCCAGAATTAGATGTGTGCATAATTAATGCAGCAAAGCGTGTGTTGTCATAAGGTCTCCCATCCTACTAAATACAAAGGACATAGCACTTGTGGTTACTTATTTATTGACATAAACATATATTTTAGGTAAAAGGTCATCGAGGTCACATGACATTTGGTCAAAACATTTCTCTCCTATAGTTATCCCTATATACCAAAAATCAGACATCCAGCCCGATTGGCTTGCTCAGAATTAGATATGTGCATAATTAATGAGGTACAGTATGTGGCGTCATAAGGTGTCCAATCATACCAAATATGAAGGGTGTAGCACTTGTGGTTACTGAGTTATGGACAAATATGTATCTTTGAGGTCAAAGATCACTGAGGTCACTTGACATTTTGTCAAAAAAATTGTATTCCTAAGTTATCCCTATATACCAAAAATCAGACCTCCAGCTCTATTGGCTCGCTTAAAATTAGATATGCACATAATTAATGAGGTACAATATGTGGCGTCATAAGGTGTCCCATCATACCATATATGAAGGGTGTAGCACTTGTGGTTACTGAGTTATGGACAAATATGTATCTTTGAGGTCAAAGATCACTGAGGTCACTTGACATTTTGTCAAAAAAATTGTATTCCTAAGTTATCCCTATATACCAAAAATCAGACCTCCAGCTCTATTGGCTCGCTTAAAATTAGATATGCACATAATTAATGAGGTACAATATGTGGCGTCATAAGGTTTCCCATTATACCATTATGAATATATGAAGGGTGTAACACTTGTGCTTACTGAGTTATGGACAAATATGTATATTTGAGGTCAAAGGTCACCGAGGTCACGTTACATTTTGTCAAAATATCTGAGATATCTTCGTGAACGGATGGACTCACGGATGGACGAACGGACGGACATGACCCAATCTATAAGCCCCCTGGGGACTAGAAACTGTGTCAATGCATCCTTTTTGCAATGTGAATACGATGAGAAACCAAATTTTTATTTTTCCTGGCCTTATACATGGGAGTCTATGGAGAACTGCCTTATACATTAGAGTCTATGGAGAACCGCCTTATACATTGGAGTCTATGGAGGTGTTAACTAAAATGTCCTCTAACACGGCCAAATTTGATCGCATTATGAAACGAATCGACTTGCATCTGTATGGGGTAGGGTACTATCCTTGTGCTAAGTTTGAAAGAAATTGACCAGGGCATGTCTGAGATATCTGCGTGAACAGACGGACGCACGCACGCACGCACACACGCACGCATGCACGGACACACAGACACAACCAAACCTATAAGTCCCCTCTGACACCTAATGAGGCACATAATCTGGCACCATGCATAAGGTCTACCATCATACAAAATATGAAGGCTATAAGTTCCTGTGGTTACCTGTTTATAGACATACCGTATATTTGAGGTCAAAGGTCATTGAGGTCATGTGACATTTTTATTGTAAAAAATTTGCTCACATAGTTATCCGTGTGTACCAAAAATCAGATCCTATAGGGCTTTGGCCCCTAATTACCAAAAAAATTACAACCATGCAAAGTTCACCAAAAGTTGTCGACACCTAAATAGAATTGCCTTTGGTCAAGTCCTTCAAGCTATATGTGCACAACTGCAAAAGCTCATTAGATATGCAAATTATAAATTAGCGTACATGAAAATCCCAAATGACATTCAATATCGTTTTAACCTAGTATCATCAATGTCCATAGCATGTTTCACCAACTTTGCTAAAGTAAATCCAGGTATACCGGTATATCCCTATAGGAATACAAATCAGGAATTGGCTTGTACAGCAGTCCTAAGTTACCTGATTTTTTTTGTAGTGATAAATTATGCAAATATATGCAAATAATCTGATTTCTTGGCTTATCTTTTCTTCCAATTTCAAGATTTCCAAAGAATTTAACTCCACTGTTGCTGGGTCAAATTTTCTGAAATTCTCACATTATTTCTTTAAATTCAGTACAACAAAGGGATTATTTAGTTTGGCAATACAGTTCTTAATTTTTGAATAGAGGCATTTTAATTTTGCTGATCATTGTTTTAATCATTTTTTTCTAGTGTCAGTCTTTCAACCCATGCCATTTTAGAATGAGGATTGACAATGCAAAATAGAATACATTACAGGAAACCTCTATTAATTAACTTTGAAATACGCCATTTCCCTACTTTGTTACTAGGGGATTAATTTCACAGACCTGCCTTTCCTACAATGGCACCAGCTGGATAAGATCAACTTAACAATGGAACATTAACACATTGGCGGATTAAAAGTCTTCTGTTTGTCACCCGAGTTGGTCAGCGTGGACCCGGGTCTCAGGTACCATGCAAGTTAACCCTTTTCCTGCCAAGTCCATATTTCACCATCAGGCAATATGGTGTATTTTAACATAATACTTTACATTTGAAGGCTGTTGAAAACATAAATACTTTAAACTTGATTTTTTTTACTAAAGATGCTATAACACACCAAGCCAAGTGGGTGAAAATACGTCATGTTTTGGCTCACTACCACTTTCCCTAATAAGTCGTTTTTTTTCTACATACACTCTTGTTTCAAGTGAAATAATACATTTCAAAAAATAGTGTCAAGCTTTTGATTTCAATTAATTTTATCATCAAAACCAAACTGGAGGTTTTACCCCTTCATCCTTAAAGCAGGGTTAGCGGTAGGATTTTCAAGTTAGTAGCCACACTTACTCAGTGTGGCTAATTTGGTCCTAATTTTATTAGCCACACGTAACTTTCATTAGCCACACATACTAAATGCTGGTAGAAACATGCTTCAGTCTTCAAGTTTTGATGTGATACATTCATAAATGCATACACATATACATACATACATATATACATACATACATACATACATATATATATATATATATATATATATATATATATATATTTATATGAGATACACGAGACTATACATTTCTTTTTTCACTGCAAACGCTACACAGACAGTAGATATGATGTTTAAGTAAACTAAACATTTTTAAAAACACATTCAGAGACACACAAGACCTTATAAACATTTTTCAAGAACAGTCAAATCATCATTATGTGATTAGGGAAAATTGTTTGAACTCAGACCAAAATAAAAATGAAAAAGAGTAAAATATTGATGAACATGTTACATCCTCATCTATATATACTCTTTTGTTGTGATTTTGCAAAACCTGTATTGCACTTTATGATCAAGATCCCCAATGCTATAGGACTTCAATAAGGCTTACTTCACTTTACTTTACATGCCTACCCTAGTTAAACCCCGATACAGAAAGGTGATGAGCGTATAATAGATCATTACAGTTAGTAAAATTACTTTTCCGATCAGTAAAAGTATTAAAAAGGTGTTACAACAATGAGACATTGAAGTTCCCGCGACAGCATCGTTAGGAAAATGGCACGTTTTGCCAGTACCTTCATGAATCTGTGTCCCTCCGTACCCCCGTTACCTAAATAGAATAGTCCCACTCCGCACATCCGCCATTGTTATTCTCACTCAAGGCCACGATGCGACGTTGGTTTTCCTTCTCTAAATATGCAATTTCATTTGTTTGACGCTATTATCCTTTCATCAGTGAAGAGCTTTTACCGGTGACTATTACAACTTTCAATGCTATGTCGTTGTTTTCACAAGATGTAGACCGTTTGATATTGCAATGTCGACTTGCTTTTATGTGCAGTCAATGCTACTACCTCCATGCACATGCCATGCCAGTTAGTTTACGGTTCACACTATGCTGTTGATCGACAGCAACACGACGTCTTTGTTTCACGTTTACTTTTTTCAAGTTATGATTAATGTGGAAATTTCACTAAAATGTCGCTGATCCAGGGATTGTCTAATCAGTTTGATTTGATACTGCGATATGAAATACTGTGTCAATAAAGCTCGGAATCGTCGCTGAGTTTTGCTGCTTTTGGCTATGGTTGTCTATCCTACTATCAACGTGATCGGAATGCCAGTTCATGGAGATCGAGATCGTGAGAATGTAGTTGTAACTGTTTTCTGTATGTTGTCTTCCTTTACAATTTCAAGTAAGTGCTTTAAATAAAGTTTTTTTATGTTGTCTTTAGCATATCAGTGGAAAAGCATTAAGATTTGGACTGTTTAGTTTTATCAATTTCGACTATAGAAATCAGCTGTCGCCACGCTTTTGAGATCGTGGCGATTGCCGATGGGTTTTTGTTCGCCACAAACAAGTTTTAGTCGCATTTTGCGACTGTGGCGACCTCTACCGCGAACCCTGCTTAAAGTGAACTTCTGCTACCATATTTAACATTAAAATATAAAGTATGGGGGGGTTTGCTTATCATCTTAGATAATAAATATTCTTTGAAAACATAGCGTCAAGTGACACTGTGCTCACATTTGTTACACATGGCAAGCCAGAGTGAGTGTATACACAATATTTATGGACCTTGAGCTTGTAATATTCATAGCAAAGTGCATTTGAAAAAATTTTGATGCACTGTCCATTGATGTATGAAAAGGTTGGCAACTGTTGCAACTGTTGATCGCATACACTTAGGCAATACCATGCAACCTAGTATATCATTAGTGATACAATCTGTCATACGAAAGTAAAGGTGTCCTCTTATAATATTGTATTGCATAGAATTAGTGTAGACAATATTTGGTTTCTCTAAGGTCTATGGTTGCACAATGCAAGACTATTACAGGTAACATGTAAGAATGGGCATTTTGTAGAGCTTCCACTGGTCATGATGCTGCCACACCTACATGATAATGGTATATCCCAAACTGCCACCAGATAAACCCTTTTCCTGCCAAGTTGGTGAAAATCCGCTTGAAATTCGGTGTAGCTAGAATCTGAGCAGCCACGGCCGTTATCCTGCCAAGGCAGTGGAAATCGGGCTACTTTTTGGTACCCCCTTTCCTGCCTAGTCGACGGAACTACGTGTAGCAAACCCTTGCTCACGCTAGGGGTCGTTCGAGGACAGGTTTTGGGCGAGGAACGGCGTTTGCTCTCGAAATGGGTTCACAGGGAGTCCAAGGACAGGGAAAGGTGCAGAAGCTACCCAGCCAGTCCCCTACCCCGTTGGGGGACTGGTTTTTTTGGGGGGGACGAGTAGCGTACTTGGCAGGTTAGCACGGTGACGTATCCTAGCGGAGTTTGGGCTAACTTGGCTCTGAGGCACTACATAGATTGCGGCCGAAATTGACCGTCTCGGCAACGCTAATCTATAAGGCAACCGCCTAAGACCGCCTCAGCTGGCGGTGCAATTTTTGCCAATGGTGCGAGACGAAAATCACGGACTTAGTCCTGATTGACGGGAAGTGCGGACGGATTTGACGGACTCGGCTTGATTAGTCCCTGACATGGAACTGATCGGAACGGACTTGAGCGACATTTGTGAAGGGTAACCACCGCTTTTAACCGACTTGTTACCTTTTCGAAAAGACTACCCAGTCAGATGTCGGACGTTGTTGGCTGCACTTGGCTCTAGACGTTCAAGCCGTGCAATGAAACACACCGCCTCAGCCTTGCCATTCACGAACAAAGCCTCGAAATTCCATCCCATTGTTCAACGACTTGGCGGCTGCGGTTAGGTGCGTGAACCGTTGTTCACCGACTTGTTACGCCTATGTTGTCCCTGTGAAGTTCGGCTAACGGCCGAGTCTAACGGGAGTTGGCAGACCTGTGTTTGGTTTATACCGTAGTATGACCGACTCAGGTAGAGGTACCTGTCGGTATATTCCGAGTTTTACGCACTCGGGCGTCAATGACGGGTTGTCATCACCGCTGATGACGTAGACGTGCTGGCCACGTTATTTGAGACTAATAAATACGCCAAATTCCACCAGCGATATATCGCTAGAAAGATCGATAAACACTGGCGTAACGCTGACTACCGAGAGGTGCAGGCGTTCATTGGCGTCTTAGTCTGTATGGGTATCGACCGTAAATCATCAGTGGAGGATTATTGGTCTAGCGATCCATTTCTGAGAAACCAGGGTATTTCTACTGTGATTACCCGCAGTCGCTTTCAGCAGCTTATGCGATATTTTCATCTGGCAGACCCAGAGAACGATCCACGTCGTGATCCTGATGAGGCACGCCGCCGACGTCGGTGTCAGGAGGATCCCCTTTATAAAATCAATCCATGGATGGAGCCCATAGTTGACAGGTGCGTAAATAATTATAAGATGGGTAGAGAGATCTCCATCGACGAGGGCATGGTGCGATTTAAGGGCCGTTCTAAATTTAAGCAGAGACTACCCGCATAAGCCTGACCGAGACGGTTTTAAGATATGGCAGCTGTGCGACTCCAGCACTGCATACATCACTAACTTTGCACCGTACCTAGGTGTGAAATTTCGGGATCGGACTGATGGGAGACGGCAGGAGCGAGGTGTGGTGAAAAGAATTACGATGGAGCTGGTCCAGCCATTTTGTGGATATAATCACAGCCTATTTTGTGATAGCCTGTTTAGCACGGTCGTTACTGCTAGAGAGCTGATGGAGACTGGGATCTACATGGTCGGGAGTTTTAACCGCCGTAATCGTCGCACCATGCCCCCTCAATTAATTCCGCCGGGTAAGAGGAAGCGCCTTCCTCTGTCTGTTGGGGATATGAAAGCCACGACCAGAACGGACTCTTGTCTTAACATCACTGCTTATCAGGATAGTAACGCTCAGGTGCTGATCTTGAATACGGTCTATCCACCCTTGGAGTGCGTGCCAGTGGGGGAGGGAGACGAGCAGCGACAAGTGCCTCTGTCGCTGTATAATTATCGCCGGTACATGGGAGGTGTCGACCGAGCCAACCAGAAGCGCAAGTACTTTCACACTGGGCGCAAGAATCACAGATGGTGGACATATCTGGCATGTTACCTGATTGATGTTGCCCTGGTAAATGCATATATATGCTTCAAGCATGTACACCCTGATAGTAAGCTGACCCATAAGATGTTTCATCTGCGTGTCGGGAAACAACTCATTGGCGGTTATTGTGGGCGATCGCAGCCCAGTGTGAGAGAAGTCGAGGCCACCGTTTCTCTTGCCTCGTACATAAATCCACAAAATCAGCTGATGCACGTTGTCAGCCGTTTGGAGGGGCGGCAGAAATGCTGTAAAGTATGCAGCAGAGAGGGTAAGACCACTGCGAGCGGACGACTGTCTGAGACGTCCAAAGGATGTAGTCTGTGCGGGGTTCATCTTCATGAGGGCGAGTGTTTTGCGGCTTTTCATCATCGCATGATGCTACGAGGTAAGAGGAGCGTTGGCGTGCAGACCTCTACTCACACAGCCCCGACGACACCCATCAGCAAGAGAACCCGACGTAAATAACGGACAGGGGATAGCTTCGCCTCACAGTGGCTTGACTGTATTCTTAACACGGACCATGATCACATTTTGAGCACGGTTGTGCCGTTTGTCTGTGCTTTACGATCCCGCTAATTGTAAATTGAAACACGGATTATTTTGTACAATCCCCCGATTGTAATCTTTGTAACACGGACCATGCACTCGGACGTCGAGACAGACTCTGAGATTTATTATTCGGCATAATGTAAATTATTCCCGAATAAAATACTATCTATGATCGCATATTTTCGTTTGTTTTGTTTACACGGATTATTTTGTACAATTCCCCCGATTGTAATTTTTGTAACACGGATCTGCCACCCCGATTGTAATTTTTCAAACACGGACCATGCACTCGGACGTCGAGACAGACTCCGAGATTTATTGTTCGGCATAATGTAAATTATTCCCGAATAAAATACTATCTATGATCGCATATTTTCGTTTGTTTTGTTTTTACCCCCACTTTCGTTTTTGGCAGATCCGTAAGGACGCTATAGTAATGGATGAACGTGCGTTGTATCACGTGGGAGGGGCAAAGTCCAACGGAGGCTGTGCTCGTGCGACGTAGACGTTGTACCAACCATCTGTCGTTTGGGTTAGTGCGTAGAGCAGTTGCACTGTCCAGAGCTAAGGTGGTACAAAACTGCACCTTAGTAACAACTGCACAACTAACCTGTTAGGAAACGGTAACACTAACGAGCTAAGTGTGCACTGAACTGGCCAAACTACGTACACGCTTTCCTTCAAAGGCGAAGCTATGTCGTTGACACTACGTCAAAGCAGACTGCACTGTGGGACTCTTCCAAGTCGTTCAAAGTACGTGGCCAAGTGACACAACCCAGGGGAACAGGACAGGTTTGAGGGTGCTGCCGCACCATAGCACTAGCCCCTGGGTCTTCTACTAACTCACGAGCGAGGTGATGTTTACCCGGTGTGGACGTGCGTGACGGCGAACAAGCTTTACTTCCGCAAAAGTAAGCTAGAAAAGGGCATAAAAGTGCACGTCCCCCGGGGCAAACAACACCCAAGACCTCGTTAGTTTCTCGACACAACCTCATCAGCGGTTGCCCCTCTATACGGGCATGCAAAAATTTTTGAAGTCTAACACGTATATGGTCGGTAATCGTACCCCGAAAATGTGGTATTTTCCCGCCAAATGCCTGGCAGGAAAGCGTGCAGGAGAGCCAATCTTCTGTAGACATTGAAAAGGGGGCCGGTTTTGACCGACTTGGCAGGATAACGGACAGGGGCGCTCGGCAGGAAAAGGGTTAAACAAGTATTGCAGTATCATAGACAAATGGGGCAACTTCCAAGCACAAACCTATCAAGGAGCCTGTGGCATCACATATGTACATCTGTTTTAAAGCCAAAGTCCAACCGAATTTTAAAGCATCAAACCAGGAATTTGTATAGAAGCCATTACTTGACTTACACGGACAATAGATTTCATAAATATACAATAAAAAAATGGAAAGAAACAGAAACCTTTCAAACCAAATTTCCAAGCACTTTTTCGTACAAAATTGTCATATTTACATCTACAGATATAAGAGTTTGTGATTAGTAACCTGACCTTGTTTACTGTCTACACAGAAGACACTTTTTGTGAATATACTTATGTTATCCTGAATCTTGTAAATGAAATGCAGGTTGTTTAAAAGATCTGTATACCACTTCTTGTAGATACACTCATGGTGACTTCAATGCAACACGTTTTGTAAATATGGTACGTCGGCTGCCTTGCCAAGACAATCTGACCGATGTTTACTGAGATTTTCACTAAGTTTACACTTTTGATCATTAGCATTTTATTTGGTAATATTGATTTCATTTGGCAAATACTCATTTACAGTTGAGCATGTACACACAGGTAAAATGTGCAGCAATTCTCAATTTGTTGCAACTGGACCAGTGACGTCATAATAACATATTTGGCACATTTTTCAATCAAACAGGCAAAAGTTTACCAGATCTATACCCCAAAACGTCTTTTAAACACAACAAATAGATATTTCCATGACAATTGTTTTGTAAAACAGTGTGTCAGCTGCACTGGTTAATATTACATGTAACAATAAACTTCTGTCCTTCTAATTCGCTCATATTTACTTAGCCAAATTTCATCAATATTTTGAACTTAAAAATTCAAAGTTGACACCTGCTAACTGATTTGTAATTCCTGAACACAATACTTTAGACCAAAAATTGAAAAAAACCTCAAACTACATACATAACAATTTTATGGTATTTGACAAAAATATCACATACACTGTCCCAATAAATGTACCAAATAACAAAGTAATGACTCTCTCAACAATAGCAATATTCAGTGTTGGCGCTAGGAATTTTTTCATTGTAGCCACAGTCTGTTAGTGTGGCTAAAATGATCAAATTTTTTTAGCCACAAGCAATTTTTATTAGTCACACCAAACAAATCAATTTCACATACAAACTGCACAAACCCTATTTTCAACAAGTCATTGTCAATGACATAGTCCCCACTTGTAATAGGAGTATTAGTCTTGATGGGGCAGGGAAATGTGGTCATTAGGAAGTATCACTGGAGTGTATATGTTCAGATCTATGGACACATAGGTCTATGTCATTGTTCCCAATTTGAAACACATGAGGCATGTCTAAGTTATGGTTCTAAATCGGGAATAAAGATCAGACCTCTAGCTGTATTTGCTAGCCAAGAAATACATATGCGCATAATAAATGAGGTACAAGATGTGACATCTTAAGGTCTAATATCCTATCAAAATTGTAGCATAAAGAACTTGTGGTTACTGAGTTATGCATATGTAGGCATAATCAAGGTCAAAGATCATCAAGGTCACGTGACATTATGGAAAAAAAATTGTATTGCTAATTAATCCATATATGCCAAAATTCAGACCTCTAGCTCTATTGGCTTGCCCACAATTATATATGTGCATAATTAATGAGGTAAAGCATGTGTTGTCATAAGGTTTCCCATCCTACTAAATATAAAGGACATAGCACTTATGGTTACTTATTTATTGACATAATTGTGTATTTTAGGTATAAGGTTATTGAGGTCACATGACATTTTGTCAAAAAATTTCTATCCTATAGTCTATCCCTATATACCAAAAATCATACATCTAGCTCTATGGACTCGCTCAAAATTAGATATGCACATAATTAATGAGGTACAATATGTGGCGTCATAAGGTGTCTAATCATACCAAATATGAAGGGTGTAGCACTTGTGGTTCCTGAGTTATGGACAAATATGTATATTTGAGGTCAAAGGTCACCGAGGTCCCATGACATTTTTTCAAAAAAATTGTATTGCTAAGTTATCCCTATATACCAAAAATCAGACCTCTAGCTCTATTGGCTCGCTCAAAATTAGATATGAGCATAATTAATGAGGAACAATATGTTGCGTCATAAGGTGTCCCATCATACCAAATATGAAGGCTGTAGCACTTGTGGTTACTGAGTTATGGACAAATATGTATATTTGAGGTCAAAGGTCATTGAGGTCACGTGACATTTTGTCAAAAAATTGTATTGCTAAGTTATCCCTACATACCAAAAATCAGAACTCTGGCTCTATTGGCTCGCTCAAAATTAGATATGAGCATAATTAATGAGGAACAATATGTTGCGTCATAAGGTGTCCCATCATACCAAATATGAAGGCTGTAGCACTTGTGGTTACTGAGTTATGGACAAATATGTATATTTGAGGTCAAAGGTCACCAAGGTCACGTGACATTTTGTCAAAAAATTGTATTGCTAAGTTATCCCTACATACAAAAAATCAGAACTCTGGCTCTATTGGCTCGCTCAAAATTAGATATGTGCATAATTAATGAGGTACAATATGTGGCGTCATAGGGTGTCCCATCATACCATATATGAAAGGTTTAGCACTTGTGGTTACTGAGTTATGGACAAATATGTATATTCGAGGTCAAAGGTCACCAAGGTCACGTTACATTTTGTCAAAGTGTCTGAGATACTGGTATCTGCGTGAATGGGTTGACTCATGGATGGACTCACGGATGGACATGACCCAATCTATAAGCCCCCTGGACTTTATCTGTTGGGACTAAAAACTGTGTCACTGCATCCTTTTTGCAATATGAATACGATGAGAAACTAAATTTTTATTTTTCTTGGCCTTATACATGGGAGTCTATGGACTGCCTTATACATGGGAGTCTATGGACTGCCTTATACATGGGAGTCTATGGAGGTGAAAACTAAAAAGTCCTCTAACACGGCCAAATTTGATTGCATTGTGAAACAAATCGACGTGCATCTGTATGAGGTAGGGTACTATCCTTGTACTAAGTTTGAACGAAATCGCTCTAGGCGTCTCTGAGATATTTGCGTGAACGGACAGACGGACGCACGGACGGACGGACGGACGGACGCACGGACGCACGGACATGACCAAACCTATAAGTCCCCCCGGACGGTGTCTGTGGGGACTAATAACGTTTGTACTTTATTATCCAAATGTTGGGCCGGGGCTGTTGTACATACACTTTAATTCCTCAACAGATAAACTTCTGATCACATTTTCTGCCAATTTTATAGTTGCAGATAATAGTGACCAGGAGCACAGTAAAACTCCAGGTCCTTTGTGAAAGTTGTCTGTCCTTCAATTGAAAAAAATATGTATTAACAAATATTGGCCGTAACTTCCTTTCAGATCTATATTATATGAATGCTGGTAAATAAATTGACCCCTCTCTTTATAGACAGGGACAAACAAACTTTTGTTTATTTTTAACTTTTATTATGACACAAACAACAAATAGGTCTACTAGAGTTCTTGGAACAAAACTTGCACAACATGTCATGAAAAAATCATCGAAGTCTAATCATTGGCCATAATTGTTCCTCTTTTTTATTTTTTACATGATTTAAAAACTGCTGTATATACCGTTATCTGGTGACCTTCACAAAATTACAGTGATTGCCTGACTAGCATGTTCCAAAAAGTATCAAAGAAAACTATTGGTATTAAAAATTGCTTAGGTTTTAAGACTTAAGGTTTTGAAAATAAATGAAATTCGCAAAGTCAGTGAAAAATCAAAAGAGCAGTTCAACAGTACGACAAATCTATGATCAACCGACTCGTCTGTAGTCTCACATTTATACTTCCATGCACAGACAAAAACCTTGTTCGACCATGGTCTAGGACCATGGTTCGTCTGTCTATGTTCTATTCATGGTGGTTTTCTTATTTCTTTGTTTTTTTTGTAAATTAGAAGCTATTTTAAACCCACTACTTTCCCAGCTGAGAACAATCAATAAACTCTTTGTAGTTTGCAACCGTAGCTGCCCGCAAGCCGCATCGCATCGTACCGTGCATTTCGTAACACATTTGCATTGTTTGTGTGTCTTGAAACTACCCAAACCGTACATGGACCAAGAGTATACAAACTGGGGATCTTGAAACTTTCGCGCATGCTCATTTTCGCCCTGGGCAAAGTCCAACGCCATCACTTCAGTCTCATACTCAAGAACTCTGCCGTCGATCATCGGTCGTCGACGTACAACAGAGCAACAAATAATTTTGTTCAAAGGCTAGATATTTGAATGACTGAATGAATGACTGAATATTTAGATAATTGACTGATCTGAGGGTTATGTTGAATCGTTAAAAGTGACAGAACCGGCGTGATTAACGATGATGCACGCTGTTTTTTGCTGCTATGCTGGCGTGAACTCACAGTAACCCTTCACCCTTGCACCCTGACGCGACGTACGTCATGTATGTGGTTAAATGTTTCGTACGATGCATGAAGCGTTTACAGTGAAAAATTTGGATAGCGGAAAATAACGTACACTTATTTGTAAAAACGACTAGTTGTTAGTATAGTAGACTCCATAAATAATCCAGTACATATTTTGGATCGATCACAATAAACACCCGCATGTCAAAATTCTTGGCCCTTCGGGAAAACAGTCGGTCCGGGATCGCAGGACTGACGCGACTTTTGAAGACAACGTCTTGCGTCAATGATCCCAAAACAGCACCCGTTCTCGAGCTTTCGACATGCATGGCGAAGGCGTAGCAATTTTTTTCGCCACAACGGACATTTATTCGCAATTTGCGACTGTGGCGAACGTTAGCGCAAACCCTGAATATTGCAGATTAAAGAAAAATAAAGTTTTTTCTAATTCTTTTATCAACATCTACAAGATTCCATTCTGTTATAGATCACAATCTACCGTAAGCATTCCATATATTGAAGATGGCCAAATTTAATGTGGAAAGTATTAAGTTATAAGCTCAAAAACTTTGTCTTGGCCTACTAGTGTGCGTTGGCCCGTGGGTAGTGATAAAGATATAACAAACAGCTGGTATACAGGCACTCAGGGTAAATGTATTACATCAATTTGATTAGTTTCTTGTCCTCTTTCCACTCATGTGATAATTTTAAGACAATCAACCCGCAGGGCAGTTTATATTCATTGACCAATATTTTATCTTTTACAGGCACCTAGCAAACTTTTCTTGATTACTCATGAACCTGTATACCAAATATCAAAGGTTTCTGATGAGCAGTCTCTGAAATGCTAATTTTTTTATCAAAAACGGCAAAAAATCGCCCCAAAAATACAAATTTGCAGATGTCATCATAATTTATCAGCATCACATTTTGAACAGATTTTGAGAAACAAAGATTTTGATCAAAAAAGGCAAAAACTTCAAAATTGCAGATTTCATCAATATTTCAATACATCATAAATAAGGTAGCCCCTTGGAACCAGTATACCAACATATCGAAGCTCTCAGACAAGCAGTTTTGGAGAAACAAATGTTTTGACCAAAAATTGGCAAAAATTACCTTAAAAATACAAAACTGTAGAGTTCATCATAATTTGTATAGCCCATATACACCACATTTTGATCATCCCTATGCACATTTATACCAAATATCAAAGCTGTCAGACAAGCGGCTTTGGTAAAATAAATTTTTGACCAAAAAAATTGCCTTAGAAATACAAATTTGCATATTTCTGCAAAATTTGAACACATTATGTAAGCAGGTGCATTCATTGTGTCTGTATCAGTTTTTCTAAATGATCTTCACCATAGTACCATTACATGCAGCTGCCCTTTCTAACAAACCAGGCCCTTTTTAGATGATGATAGTTGTAGATGGTGATACTCTAAAATACATTTCAATATGGCCTTGTTTTCTCATGATCAACATCAGCATCCATCAGGGCTGCTTTCCTAGTTTTATGTACAAGTTATGTAAATCCTGTCTCTACTTACCTCTCTTATCGATGTGTCCCAGGAAACGGTTGCACACATCTAGTTTTACTGTCCATATTCTTTGCATTCAGCTGGTCTGTAACCTTGTCCTAATGAGGAAAATGGAGTATGTCATAATGTTGGTATTACACAGACTACTTTGTAGGGTTAAGCAATTATAGTAACAAGTATACACAACAATGTCACGCTTTTATTTCCAAGAAGTAAAGTGACCAGAAAACAGTTCACAAATATCGCTCAGTCATTGGCCTGTTGCATCAATTTATACTATTTTATACCTAGAAAAGGCAATGCCTTACCAGATATGGTAAATTCTAAAAAAATACCAAAATTGACAAAAACTGCTCCTAACTTACCAAATTCCAGATTTCATCATCATGTGAATATATCATATTTAGTTAATCTATGGGAAAAGTAGACCAAATATCAAAGCTATCACACCAGTACTTTTTAAGAAACAATTGTTTTGACCAAAACTGTGAAAATTTTCCAAAAAATACATAATAGCAGATTTCATCATGACTTGAATACAGAACTTTTGATCATTCCTGTAAACCTGCATACCACATATGAACGCTATCTGATGAGTAGTTTTGGTAATACAGTTTTGCATATTCCTGCACAATTTGAATAAATCTTAAATAGGTCATCTGAGGGACCTGTATCCCAAATATCAAAGCTGTCCAACCAGCAGTTTTGAAGATTTTTCAATATTCTTTTTAACCAAAAATGACAAAAAATTGCCTTAAAAGATACAAAGTTGCATATTGAATCATAATTAAACAAATCTAAATAAGGTCATCCCTAGGGACCTGTATATCACATATTAATTAAAGCTGTCATATCAGCCGTTAAGGAGAAGATTTCTGTCCAAAAGTAACAAAATTAGCCTAAAAAATACAAATTTGCAAATTTCATCACCACTTGAACAAATCTGGTTAAGGTCATCCCAGGGGACCTGTACCTTTAATATTAAGGGAAATGGACTGGCTATTTTAAAAAACAAGCAACCTAGTGGCCGATAAAGCTCCGCTGTGTTTATGTAGAGAATAAGTATTTTTGACACATGGTAATGAAGAAGGTGGAAATCTTTGATAGCTCAATGCAGTGGCCAGAAAAAAGTGGCTAAAATAGCTGCAAAAATACACAATTGAAGATTTCATCATACTTATCGGATCATCCCTATGAACATGTCAACCAAAGATATCTGATGAGTAGTTTTTTGAGAAAAAAATTTTCTGACCAAAAATGGAAAAATTTACCCCAAAAATTCAAAATTGCAGATTTCATCATAATTTCAATAAAAATCATTTAGTTCATCTATAGAAACCTGTTGACCAAATTTCAAAGCTATCAGATGAGTAGTTTTGCAAATACACATTTTTTGACCAAAAATGGCAAAAATTGCCGCCAAAATACAAAATTACAGATTTCATCAGAAATTCAATATATATTACTTAGCTCATCTGTAGAAACCTTTAAACCAAATTTCACAGCTATCAGACCAGTACTTTTTGAGTAACACATTTTTTGACCAAAAATGGCAAAAATTGCCCCAAAAATACAAAATTGCAGATTTCATCATAATTTCAATAAATATCATTCAGTTCATCTGTAGGAACCTGTAGACCAAATTTCAAAGCTATCAGATGAGTAGTTTTGCAAATACACATTTTTGACCAAAAATGGCAAATATTGCCCCAAAAATACAAAATTACAGATTTCATCATAAATTCAATATATTACTAAGTTCATCTATAGAAACCTGTATACCAAATTTCAAAACTATCAGACCAGTACTTCTTGAGAAATACATTTTTTGACCAAAAATGGCAAAAATTGCCTTAAAAATGCAAATTTGCATATTTCTGCACAATTTGAACAAATCTCAAATAGATCATCCCTAGGGACATATGAATCAATATAATAATAATTAAAGCTGCAAGCAGCGTTGGCGGGGCCCAAGCGGATAACATGGTTGAAAGATCTTGCACTAATGATATTATGTGCAAAATTCGATCTTAGAAAAGTATGATTTTGAAAATCATCTCATAGTTACTGTACGTGTCAGTGGGAATTGCATGTTTTACGTAAAATCCAATATGGCGGCGAAATATGAAGGATGTAGCACTTGTGGTTACTGAGTTATGGACATATACTCATATTTAAGGGCAAAGGTCGTCGAGGTCATGTGACATTTTGTCAAAAAAATTGTAAAGCTTAGTTATCCCTATATACCAAAAATCAGACCTCTAGCTCTATTGGCTGGCTCAGAATTAGATATGCGCATAATTAATGAGGTACAGGATGTGGTGTCATAAGGTCTCCCATCATACCAAATATGAAGGCTGTAGCACTTGTGGTTACTGAGTTATTGACATATACATATATTCAAGGTCAAAGGTCATCGAGGTCACGTGACATTATGTCAAAAAAATTGTATTGCTAAGTTATCCCTATATACCAAAAATCAGACCTCTAGCTCTATTGGCTGGCTCAGAATTAGATATGCGCATAATTAATGAGGTACAGGATGTGGTGTCATAAGGTCTCCCATCATACCAAATATGAAGGCTGTAGCACTTGTGGTTACTTAGTTATGGACATATACGTATATTCAAGGTCAAAGGTCATCGAGGTCACGTGATATTTTGTCAAAAAAATTGTATTGCTAAGTTATCCCTATATACCAAAAATCAGACCACTAGCTCTATTGGCTGGCTCAGAATTAGATATGCACATAATTAATGAGGTACAGGATGTGGTGTCATAAGGTCTCCCATCATACCAAATATGAAGGCTGTAGCACTTGTGGTTACTGAGTTATGGACATATACGTATATTCAAGGTCAAAGGTCATCGAGGTCACGTGACATTATGTCAAAAAAATTGTATTGCTAAGTTATCCCTATATACCAAAAATCAGACCTTTAGCTCTATTGGCTGGCTGAGAATTAGATATGCGCATAATTAATGAGGTACAGGATGTGGTGTCATAAGGTCTCCCATCATACCAAATATGAAGGGTGTAGCACTTGTGGTTACTTAGTTATGAACATATACGTATATTTAAGGTCAAAGGTCATTGAGGTCACATGACAATTTGTCAAAAAAATTGTATTGCTAAGTTATGCCTATATACCAAAAATCAGACCTCTAGCTCTATTGGCTTGCCCAAAATTAGATATGTGCATATTTAATGAGGTACCGGATATGGCACCATAAGGTCTCCCATCCTACCAAATATGAAGGATGTAGCACTTGTGGTTCCTAAGTTATGGACGTATATGTATATTTGAGGTCAAAGGTCATCGAAGTCATGTGACATTTTGTTAAAAAAAATTGTTTTTCGTAGTTATCCCTATATACCAAAAATCTGACCTCTTGCTCTATTAGATTGCCCAGAATTAGATATGACTCTTACATAGGCCAGAATAAGCCATTTGTATAGCTTAGCTGCAGAGGTATAGGGGAGGTCAAAGGTCATTGAAAAATCAGAAAAATAATACTTTAAAAATTTTCTTCTCAAAAACTGCCTGGTTAATTTCCTTGAAATTTATTATATAGCATCTAGTAGTGTGGCCTATTAAGTTTGCGAAAAGATTTTGGTGTTAGTTCTGGAGAAGAAGTTTTTGAATGATTAAATTGCGATTTTTCGAAAATCCAATGTGGCGGCCAAATCATGCGACCGATCCAAATGTCTTTCGCAAACTTAAAAGAGATCACTCTAAGGATGACATGAGTAAAATTTCAGTTAAATCGGTGTGTTTGTTCTGGAGAAGAAGATTTTTAATGATTAAATTGCGATTTTCGTAAAATCCAAGATGGCGGCCAAATCATGTGACCGATCCAAATGTCTTTCGCAAACTTGAAACAGATCACTCTAAGGATGACATGAGTAAAACTTCAGTTAAATCAGTGTGTTTGTTCTGGAGAAGCAGATTTTTAATGATTAAATTGCGATTTTCGTAAAATCCAAGATGGCGGCCAAATCATGTGACCGATCCAAACGTCTTTCACAAACTTGAAAGAGATCACTCTAAGGACGACATGAGCAAAATTTCAGTTAAATCGGTGTGTTTGTTCTGGAGGAGAACATTTTTAATGATTAAATTGCGATTTTCGTAAAATCCAAGATGGCGGCCAAATCATGTGACCAATCCAAATGTCTTTCGCAAACTTGAAACAGATCACTCTAAGGATGACATGAGTAAAATTTCAGTTAAATCGGTGTGTTGGTTCTGGAGAAGAAGATTTTTAATGATTAAATTGCGATTTTCGTAAAATCCAAGATGGCGGCCAAATGACGTGACCGATCCAAACGTCTTTCGCAAACTTGAAAGAGATCACTCTAAGGATGACATGAGTAAAATTTCAGTTAAATCGGTGTGTTGGTTCTGGAGAAGAAGATTTTTAATGATTAAATTGCGATTTCGTAAAATCCAAGATGGCGGCCAAATCACGTGACCGATCCAAACGTCTTTCGCAAACTTGAAAGAGATCACTCTAAGGATGACATGAGTAAAATTTCAGTTAAATCGGTGTGTTGGTTCTGGAGAAGAAGATTTTTAATGATTAAATTGCGATTTTCGTCAAATCCAAGATGGCGGCCAAATCACGTGACCGATCAAAATGTCTTTCGCAAACTTGAAAGAGATCACTCTCAGGATGCCATGAGTAAAATTTCAGCTACATCTGTATGTTGGTTCTGGAGAAGAAGATTTTTAAAATTAAATCGGTATTTTTCGAAAATCCAATATGGCCGCCAGGTCACGTGACCAATCGAAATTTGTATACCCAGGTGCACGAGATCTCATAGGTACCTATTAGCCCTGCAAGTTTCAGAAGTTTGCGGTAAGCGGTGTTTGAGTTCTAGGTCGACAAAAAAAGAGCGGAAGAAGAAGAAGAAGAATTAAAGCTGCAAGCAGCGTTGGCGGGGCCCAAGCGATTAACCTGGTTTCCAAATCTTCCACTGATTATATTATGTGCAAAATTTTAGCTTGAAAACAGTCAAGTTCTTGTAAAGAAGAATTTTGAACATCATCTCACATTTATCTGTTCCATGCAAAATACAATATGGCGGCAAAAACATGTGAGCGATCTAATTGCCTTTCACAAACCTGAAAGAGCTCTCACTAAGAATGACAAAAGTGGAATTTCACTTCCATCAGTGTTTTGGTTCAGGAGAAGAAGATTTGTAGAGATAAATTGCGATTTTCAAGAAATCAAATATGGCGTCTTAAACTGAGCACGGTGACCTACCAAAAATTTGTTTCAAAAGTACAAGACATATATGGTTTAGATACTACTCAAATTTACAATACGGGAAGGTTAAAATATTCCATCAAATAAATGTATTAATCTCTGAAATTTTTGGCGTAATAATTGCAAATTTGGTTAAAAATAAATATTAGTCATATATTTTTCATTTCATCTTTACTGTTTAAAGTTTTACTTTTGTATAATGTTTTGACAAAACTGTGAAAATTTAGAAAATCAAGCACGGTGACCCCTCTTTTTTCTTTAATATTTGATTATTCTCATATGCTAGAATGCAAAAATTTCATGTGTTCTTCCTTGTGTTGCTTTCTGGCCTGATCTTGTTTAGGTAATGTTTTACTGTCATGAGACACAAACTCTTCTTCAACTACAATGTATATCGGAGTCAGAGCTATCTCTGTCACTGCTTACGTATATACTACAGTAGCAGGGCGGTATCTGATAGTGACAGTTGCCCATAGGAAGAAGTTGTATTAACTTTGATAATTTTACACTATTTTTGTTCAGTTTATCATACAACTGCGTTCTTGTTCTACTCTCTACAGCATGTTGAACTGTCCAGTATTCAGCTTGCTAGCACAGCCTGTGTATGTGTACCACGTATCAGTGCTGACAACTGACTGTCAGTCTGGACTCTAATCAAACTATCACCTAAATACATATTTATATATACAGGTTTTGTCGACAAACTGAACATTGTGCGTTTGAGCATGCTGTAGGGAGACAGCAGGAAACTGTAGTTGATATATTAGATAGAGATTGCAAAAATCATCAACGGTTGCAGCTTCTGCCCTGTTACTAGGCTCAAGTTAGATTTTTTTACGACAATCACACATGTTATGATTTTTTCGAGATATAAGTCATGGAATGTGACAAAATGGTTCTAGATTCTGTTAAATTATTACTAACATAACAACATTTGAATGACATAAAAATGGTATTCACTTCATTAGATTAGGCCTACCTACAAAAAAACTTGGAATCGGAAATGTAAAACATAAAAGGGAACCAATAAATTTTCAAGTGCCCCCTGCAGGTAGAGCAAAATTTTCAAGTCCCCCTCTACTACCCCCAAAATTTTCGATTTCCCCTTCCTGAATGAATACCTCCAGCCCCCCCCCCCCCCCCCACCACTTTTTTGTGAACGCAGCCTTTGTAAAAAACCTGCAATCCCTATCACTGCTGTACTGTACATATCGCACTATAACGGCACGAAACCTGTTTCAGCATACCAGTTTTTCAAACGAATTATACGTAGATATCCATTTTCATAGCAGTTCAAAAGTAAAATACTCAAAGACTTGACAAATTTGTGCATGTTAGACTTTCGATACATTTGCTTTACGCTTGAATTTAGCATGGAGCTTTGGTAGCTCCATGAATTTAGCAAGCGATGCTCGGACAGCGCACAGCGTATCGATGACACTTGTTGGGTCAGGGGTCATCACCAAAAAAGTCAGTGCGTATCCACGGCCAGGTTGAATCATGCCACGGATCGCGGAAATCACGGATCATAAATCCAAATGTTCATGTCTATTACTTAAACAGAACCCTAAAATATAAAACACATAATGTTTTGATATGGAGAAACATCTTTTTGTTTCACTGACGATCAAGTTAAATGCTCAAATATCGCGACAAGACTTGCGGATTTGCACAATATGAATGCGGAAGTACGTCGACTGTACTCGGCGGACGAGCGGGCGCCTTCTCTGAAAATCTGTTTCCGATATAACGTCACAATAGCTGAAAAATCTTGCGAATTCATCTTCAAGGAAGCCAATTCACACAAGTTTCTAACATCAGTAAGGATATTTGCTTATTGGCAGCTATACACCATCAACATTTTCGCCGTTCAGGAGTGCCTTACTCGCTCTACCTTGTTAAAAAAGCCGTATGCTTTGGCTGTTTAACATTACCCATGGAGATCGCCATTGTGAATTAATCTCGCCGCAGAGACTCAAGTTAACCACAGACCGTTGCCAGGAACAAACACAGCTGAACGCAGGGCTACTTTTGCACTAATAAACTTCACAAATTAAGGAAGTACATGTTTACTGAGTGTTCCCACTGTAATAAGTTGTGCAAACAATTCTTCTGAACAGCTACACTATCAACTGAAATGGTCACACCTATTTAGACCTAGAACTATGGCAAGAGCGTCCAGCTTTGAATAGCAATTTTACCGACAGGCTGTGAGTAACAGCAGCCATTTTAAAACTAGTTTCCTTCCCAACTGACAATAATCAATAAACTATTTGTTGTTGGTAATTGCGGCCGCCTGCTAGCCGCATCGTAGACTGTGATTTGTGAATATTTAGTGGGGTGAAGGCGATGTGAGACACCTGAGTGTGGTGAACGCGATAGGCGGGGTGAGTGCTATATAATATCCGGAATCCCGAGGACACCGCGTAATTGCACTTTGATATGATATCCGATATTTACGGCTATTAGACTATACAATACCGAAGTTAGATTGGCTCAACTAGATCTATAAGATGGTGAAATCTCCAATCTATATCGGATATTCACCCTCGATTTGACAGAATCTAGTATCGGCTGGTATCGAAGTTACAGTCGGTCCTTCGCAGTCGGGTTTGTAAGGTAAGGTGATGAAATGTCCGAGATATATATATATATATCTATATATATATATCTATATATCTATATATATATATATATATATATATATATATATATATATATATATATATATATATATATATATATATATATATATATATATATATATTATATATATATATATATATATATATATATATATATATATGTAACCGGGTAATTAAACTGACAATTAAATTTAGCCAGATAATTAAACCCGACCAAGGTTCATATCACACAATAAACAAACCAGGAAAGAATGATTATCGTACAATTTGCGTTGCAGTTTATATTAAGGTTTATTTCACTACAGCTAAAATCTCTACTACTAACGATAATAATAATAAAGAATAAAAACAAGGGTCTACAATGATTAAAACTGATAGCAGTATTACTGGAAAATAATTTCCAGGCGCAAAATCTAAAGTTCATCCACCATAATAAAGTTCCAGATAATTCTAAAATGGCTGTTGTCTAGGGTTCATTCACTTAGCTATTGTTCATATGGCTGTACAATGGCTTCTCCGTAAGTTGTAGGTCAATGTCCGTCCGGTTGCTATGACGATGATAGTCTATCCAATAGGAAACTACGTTACACACACAGAGTCCTTCCAGCCGCTCCTCCCTGGGGATTTGTTATTCCAACCCTGGTAGCAATACTCGAGTTGATGATTGACTCGAACAAATTCCAGGCACTCCTTGGCTCTTCACTCGGGCCACACAATAGGAACACACAGGAACACACGCAGCCTACCAGTAATTCATTAACTGAATCTCCTCTGTAAAGCACAGTCATGTAAAAAACCAACCACGTTGTCTGGGAATTTTTTCTTGGCAGTAAAACGGATAATAATTCCTAAACGTACGTCCACACCAAAGTACTGTTTTCTAGCCGTGAAAATCAGTAGAGCATTGCAATGCATTGTGGGCGAAGACGCTATCAATGAAATTCCACACATGTGTCATCACACTCAAACAACACGCAGCAGATCTAATCACATGACTTACAATCGTAACCGGGGTTACATATATGATATTACCCGCGATTTGACAGAATCTAGTATCGCTTAGTATCGAAGTTAGAGTCAGTCCTTGGAAGTCGGATTTGTGAAAACCTGTAAGGTGGAGAAATCTCCGATATATATGTCGGATATTTACCCGCGATTTGACAGAATCTGGTATCGTCTAGTATCAAAGCTAGAGTCAGTCCTGGGAAGTCGGGTTTGACAAGAAGTGTAAGGTGGTGAAATGTCCGATATACATATCGGATATTTACCTGCGTTATGACAGAATCTGGTATCGTTAAGTATCGAAGCTAGAGTCAGTCCTCGGAAGTCGGGTTTGACAAGAAGTGTAAGGTGGTGAAATCTCCGGTATATATCGAACATTTACTGGCGATTTGAGAAAATCTAGTATCGTCTAGTAACGAAGCTAGAGTCAGTCCTTGAAGTCGGGTTCGACCAGAACTGCATGTAAGGTGGTGTATTCTTCGATATATATCGGACATTTACCCGCTATTTGAGAAAATCTAGTATCGTCTATTATAGAAGCTAGAGTCAGTCCTTTGAAGTCGGGTTTGGCAAAACCTGTAATGTGGTGAAATCTCCGATATATACCGGATATTTACCCGCGATTTAACAGAAAGTATATAGTCTAGTATCGAAGCTAGAGTCAGTCATTGAAAGTCGGGTTTGACCAAAACTGTAAGGTAGTGAAATCTCCGATATCGGATATTTACCCTCGATTTGACAGAATCCAGTATCGTTCAGTATCGAATTTACAGTCAGTCCTTGGAAGTCGGGTTTGACCAGAACTGCAAGGTGGTGTATTCTTCGATATATATCGGATATTTACCCGGGATTTGACAGAATCTAGTATCGTCTAGTATCAATATTGGAGTCCCCAAATCGCTGATAAATATCTGGTAAATATCGGCAATTTCACAGACCTTGTGTGCCGAGGCACAGGGCAAGTCATTCTAGTATTGTGTGCTATTTATATTAGAGTCCCCAAATTCCCGATAAACATGCAGTAAATATATCGACGATTTCACAGATCTGGCGTACCGATGCATAGGGCAAGTCATTCTACTATTGTCTTGTATCGATATTAGAGTCCCCGAATCGCTGATAAATAAAGGGTACATTTCGGCGGTCACAGACCGGGCGTGCAATGGCACACAGCAATTACAGTGAAGTTAGATCAAGCTGCAGAACTTCATTAAACAAGGTGTTGTTTTAATAGATGTGTATCAGCGATTTTTATGACATTTACAGCTGGGCTTGATGTGGTCTTGTTTACATTTTTAATCAGGTACATGCTCTCAGTTACACAACACACCAGGGCCACTCCATGCATGTCAGATAGAGAAACATAAACAAATCACCACACCTTGCAATGTCATGTATCTTTCTTTTTTATTAGTGATGAACAAGTGAGCGTGTATTGAGACACCTACATATAAAATTACCCAAATAGCTTCATTTATGATCCTTGACACTCACATATCAGCTGTGCGTAGACCCCAGTAATTGTGCCCTGGCGGGACCTTGTCTCTTATTCAGTCAATCACAGCAGTCGGCCACCCCTTAAAGCTAGTGGCACACTCCTCTAAGTACTTCCGTGGCAGTATACTCGACAAAGTCACCCGGCGTACAAAAGCTGGTCGCCAAAGTTGCCTTAAACAAGGCGCCGATATTAGGGTTCGTGTGACTGCTAGCTGAATTTGACAGCGGGCATTGCAGTCTGAGAAAGATATGAGGTAAAATTTCAGGTGAATCTGTGTGTTGGTTTTTGAGAAGAAGAGTTTTAATGATGAAATTGCGATTGTCGCTATATCCAATATGGCAAACAAACAACTTGACCGACCCCAACGCCTTTCACAAACTTGAAAGTGCTCACACTAAGGGTGACAGAAGTAAAATTTCAGTTGGATCGGTGCGTTGGTTCTGGAAAGAATAGTTTTAAAGATGAAATTGCAATTTTTCACAAAATCCAATATAGCGGCCAAAGCACATGACCGATCCAAATGCCTTTCGAAAATGTAAAAGAACTGCCACTAGGGATAATGAGTGTAAAATTTTAGTTCGATCTGTACATTGGTTCTGGAGAAGAAGATTGCTAAGGATTAAACTGCGATGTACATAAAATCCAATATGGCGGCCAAATTACGTGACTGATCAAAATGTTTTTCTGAAACTTAAAAGGACTACCACTAAGGAAAATAAATGTGAAATTTTAGTTCAATTGGTGTATTTGTTCTGGAGGAGAAGATTTTTAAAAATTGCATTACGATTTCACAAAATCCAATATTGCGGCCAAACCACGTGACCGATCGATATGTTTTTTGCAAACTTGAAAGAGATCACCCTAAGGATGACTTGAGTAAAATTTGAGCTTAATCGGTGTTTTGGTTCTAGAGAAGAAGATTTTAAAGATTAAATTACGATTTTTGCAAAATCCAATATAGCGGCCAAACCACGTGACCGACCCAAACGCCTTTTGCAAACTTGAAAGAGATCACACTTAAGATGATATATGTGGAATTTTAGTTGAATCGGTGAATTTGTTCTGGAGAAGAAGATTTTTAGAGATTAAATTGTGATTTCACAAAATCAAATATGGCGACCAAACCACGTGACCGATCAAAATGATTTTTGCAAACTTGAAAGAGATCGTTCAAAGGATGACATGAGTAAAATTTGAGCTTAATCGGTGTTTTGGTTCTGGAGAAGAAGATTTTTAAAGATTAAATGAGTATTTTAGAAAATTCAATATGGCGGCCAAGGTCACGTGACCGCATGCGATTTTATGTGCAAATTATGAAGACCTTAGGTCATGCTTGCTATATAAAAAAATTCAAATCGACTAGACCCCTAGGTCTTCTGGAGAAGCCATCTTTAGGTTTTTGGAAAATCCAATATGGTCGCCAGGTCACGTGACCAATCAAAATTTCAAGGGTCAGGTGCACGAGTACTAATTAACACCTACTAGCTCTGCAAATTTGAGAAGTTTTCATTCAGCCGTTTAAGAGATCTAGGTCGACAAAGAATCGGCAGAAGAAGAAGAAGAATTAAAGCTGCAAGCAGCGTTGGCGGGGCCCAAGCGGATAACATGGTTGAAAGATCTTGTACTAATGATATTATGTGCAAAATTCGATCTTGGAAAAGTATGATTTTGAACATCATCTCATAGTTACTGTACGTGTCAGTGGGAATTGCATGTTTTACGTAAAATCCAATATGGCGGCCAAATATGAAGGGTGTAGCACTTGTGGTTTGTGAATATTGACATATACTCATATTTAAGGGCAAAGGTCATCGAGGTCACGTGATATTTTGTCAAAAAAATTGTAAAGCTAAGTTATCCCTATATACTAAAAATCAGACCTCTAGCTCTATGGCTGGCTCAGAATTAGATATGCGCATAATTAATGAGGTACAGGATGTGGTGTCATAAGGTCTCCCATCATACCAAATATGAAGGGTGTAGCACTTGTGGTTACTGAGTTATGGACATATACGTATATTCAAGGTCAAAGGTCATGAAGGTCACGTGACATTTTGTCAAAAAAATTGTATTGCTAAGTTATCCCTATATACCAAAAATCAGACCTTTAGCTCTATTGACTGGCTGAGAATTAGATATGCGCATAATTAATGAGGTACAGGATGTGGTGTCATAAGGTCTCCCATCATACTAAATATGAAGGGTGTAGCACTTGTGGTTACTGAGTTATGGACATATACGTATATTCAAGGTCAAAGGTCATCGAGGTCACATGACATTTTGTCAAAAAAATTGTATTGCTAACTTATCCCTATATACCAAAAATCAGACCTCTAGCTCTATTAGCTGGCTCAGAATTAGATATGCGCATAATTAATGAGGTACAGGATGTGGTGTCATAAGGTCTCCCATCATACCAAATATGAAGGGTGTAGCACTTGTGGTTACTGAGTTATGGACATATACGTCTATTCAAGGTCAAAGGTCATCGAGGTCACGTGATATTTTGTCAAAAAAATTGTATTGCTAAGTTATGCCTATATACAAAAAATCAGACCTCTAGCTCTATTGGCTGGCTCAAAATTAGATATGCGCATAATTAATGAGGTACAGGATGTGGTGTCATAAGGTCTCCCATCATCCCAAATATGAAGGGTGTAGCACTTGTGGTTACTGAGTTATGGACATATACGTATATTCAAGGTCAAAGGTCATCGAGGTCACGTGATATTTTGTCAAAAAAATTGTATTGCTAAGTTATGCCTATATACCAAAAATCAGACCTCTAGCTCTATTAGCTGGCTCAAAATTAGATATATGCATAATTAATGAGGTACAAGATGTAGTGTCATAAGGTCTCCCATCATACCAAATATGAAGGCTGTAGCACTTGTGGTTACTTAGTTATGGACATATATGTATGTTTGAGGTCAAAGGTCATGGAAGTCATGTGACATTTTATTAAAAAAATTGTTTTCTGTGGTTATCCCTATATACCAAAAATCAGACCTCTGGCTCTATTGGATTGCCCAGAATTAGATATGACTCTTACATAGGCCAGAATAAGCCATTGACATAGCTTAGCTGCAGAAGTATAGGGGAGGTCAAAGTCATTGAAAAATCAGAAAAATAATACTTTAAAAATCTTCTTCTCAAAAACCGCCAGGTCAATTTCCTTGAAATTTCATATATAGCATCTAGGTAGTATTGCCTATCAAGTTTGCGAAAAGATTTTGGATCGGTCAAATTTTATGGAAATGGGACAGTAAAAAACATTTTCATTTCAAAATTGTAGCCAGGTCACATGACTAATTAAAAATTCAAGGGTCAGGTGCACGAGTACTACCCATCACCTGTTACCCCTGCAAGTTTGAGAAGTTTTCGTTCAGCCGTTCGAGAGATCTAGGTGAGCAAAGAAATGGCAGAAGAAGAAGAAGAGGAAGTCAGTAGAACTTGAGCAATAACAATAGGGTCCCAGCCGGTCGGCTTGGGCCCCTAAAAAGAGGAAGAAGAGGAAGTAGTAGAACTTGAGCAATAACAATAGGGTCCCAGCCGGTCGGCTTGGGCCCCTAAGAAGAAGAAGAAAGTTGAACTCCTATAAAACCAATAGGGGCCCAGCCGGTTGGCTTGGGCCCCTAATAATAATATGGTTTATTGCTCTAGAAGGCCACCGGCCCAAATCGCATACATCACAAAATATACAGAAAATAAGTTACAGTAAACAGACACAGAGATAAATAAATCATTGATAAACAAAAGAAGAAAGGAAATACAATACTTCAAAAATACTCTTTTCTCAAATTAAAAGCTTTGTACACAAATATAGCAAGGTTTGAAATTATAACTTTGTTATCAGATGACATAAGAGAATAAAATTTTTCAATTGAAGGTTGTCTATATGACCAGACTGGTAAATAGGATTCTCTTAAATTCTGATAAAGGGGACAGACAGATACAAAGTGAAATTCATTTTCAATTTCTGTCGAATCGCAAATCTTACAGGTGCGTTCCTCAGGAGAAATACCACGAACCCTACCCTCTTCAATTTCTAAACCAAGACCCGAACTCCGCAAACAAGCAATTGATCTTCTAAATTTCATATGCATATCAATAAATAAGTAATCTTCTGG
Source organism: Ptychodera flava (assembly GCF_041260155.1). Lineage (NCBI taxonomy): Eukaryota > Metazoa > Hemichordata > Enteropneusta > Ptychoderidae > Ptychodera > Ptychodera flava. The sequence continues at coordinate 39,982,638 of NC_091943.1, read as the reverse complement.
TAAAAAGTTTAACTTAAAATTTCTATAAAGACGAAGTTTATCTTTGGTACAGACTTCTGACCAATATCAAAGCTATCTGACAGGTAGTTTTGAAGAAGATTTTTAAAGATTTTTTTACCAAAAATGACAAAAATTGCCTTAAAAATACAAATATGCAAATTTCACAACGATTTGAACAAATCTGACTGAAGTCACCCTAAGTAAACTGCATATTAAATTTCAAAGCAATCGGACAAGCGGTTTCAGAGAAGATTTTTTTACCAAAAACACCAAAAAATGCCCCAAAAATAAAAAATGCAAATTTCACCAAAATTTGAACAAACTTAAGTGAGATCACCCCAAGTGAACTGCATATAAAATTTCAAAGCAGTTGGACTTGCAGTTTCAGAGGAGAAGGCAATTGTTGACGGACGACGGACGACAACGGACAATCAATCTATTTGATAAGCTCCGCATCGCTGACAGCGGAGCTAAAAATTGAACTGGAGAAATTTAATGGACACAGGATGATAGGCGATGCCACACAGCCACCTATTACGTAAGTTCTGCATTACTGGCAGCACAGCTGATTAGGAAAGTTCATTGAATATGCAAATTAAAAATTATTTAACATGACACTGAAACATGTCTTCTTTCACTATTAAGGCAATGTGAGCTCAACATCTTTACCACATTTGATGAAATTTGATGAAGTATTCTTGATATATCAGCCTAATTATGAAATTCATTAAAGATGCAAATCAGCAGCTAATTGAGTGATAAGGCAAAATGTGTTTGCCTGCTATTACAGCACTTTGAGATCAACATCGGTATCAAGTTATATTGAAGTTGCTGCAGTATTTCTGGACATATTTCACCAGTTATGGTGAAATTATTGAATATGCAAATTAGCAATTCATTGAAGTGATACTGCTTAATATCATCACACAGAGCTACAGTACTGAGTTTCATCAAATTTGAGTTAGTGTTTCTTGACATGTTAGCAGAATTATGAAAGTTCAATAAATATACAAATTAGCAATTAATTGACACAATGCTGAGATATGTCATTCTGTACTATTAGAGCCCTGTGTGACGTACATCTGTATAATGTCTCATCAAATTTGGCACCGACTATCCAGAAACAGCTCTTTTTCATAAATACCTTATTATGCAAATTATTATTACTTATTATGCATGCCTTACCCAAAACAATGGATGAGCATACGAATGTCTTAGTATATTATCAATGTACCAAGTTTCAAAGATATCAGCCATGGCATGTCAGGGCTCGAAATTAACTTTTTCCCCTGGTAGTCCACTTGGGCTACCATTTTCTGAAGTTGGTAGCCCAGTGCCAATGGCTGGTAGCCCATGAATATTTTATGACTGACTGGATAGCTGGTAGTCCATGAATAATTTATGATATTTTATATCCCTGTTCTAGTGTTCAGGGATATCTTTTTTACGTGAACTAGACAAGAACAGGATTTTTTCAAGACATCTTAAACACACCTTTAATTACCCACGGAAACAGGTATAATGGACGATAGTGATACTCAAAAATTTGGTGACCTATTGATACCCCCTTTCACTCTCCGAGTTTCATTCAAAAGTTGATGGTCGTCATGACAACAACACAACCTTATCAGCACTGAGGCATACTGTAGCAGGGCTAAAAATAGACCATGGGCTTTCTTTCTGTAGGGAGGAGGCATAATTTTCGTGTAATTTTGATTGATAAAATCATGATCAAAATCACGGTCCTTACGAAAATGCAATGAAAATTAGTTTTCATTGGTCATCATTTCCTGTGCCTGTAATTCAAGTACGTCAGAGTTTAGATACTGAAACTTGGTTGCAAAGTTCCATCGCACGGTCATCTTCAAAATTTGCCAGCTTCAAAATTTGCCAGTCATGCCCTTTCTGTGTCCAGCTGGGTTTGACTGCATAGCTCATCCCGAAATGACGGGCCCAGGCTCTGGTAGTCCGTGTGGGCTACCATTTCATAGATTTTGGTAGCCCCAGAGAAAAGTTGGTAGTCTGTGGACGCGGGACTACCACTATTTCGAGACCTGCATGTCATGTCTTAGATATCTGCATGGACCCACAGAGCCAAATCTGTAAGTCCCCTCAGCCTCTGTCAGCGGAGAATCAAAAAAGCATGAAACTTCTCTTATTGAAGTCGATGATTATTTTTGTAAACAAAGAAAAGAATTTGAAACGTATTTGAGTCTGAATATCTGTCCCCCAAGGTGCATTCTACCTTACCTGAATGGCCCATGCATTACAAGCAAAAAACTAATTACTTAATATTCTACATTTATACAGCCTTAGAATAGAGCAAAGGTCATATGGGACCCATACGACCAATGCAAAACATTGTATCCAAGCTACGATGGTGATTGATGAAAGTTAAAATGTGTCTGTCATAATCTACATCGTATAGTTTAAATGATACAGCTATGATGAGGTACATCTAGATATCGCGCACAAAATACATTGCTTTTGAACAAAAAACTAGCACAGGCGAGTTCCGACAACTGTATCCCTTTAATTTCATTGAAGACTTTTCTAAAGAGGATTGTAGCTCACGTGCTCTGCACTGGCTTTTTCTGTTGTGTTGGCTCACGGGCATTCTGTTCTGTAGATGATGGAGGCCTAATGACATGAGTTGACATGAATACTCCAAGATTTGGTGAGGTAGCTTTAATTCAAATACATTCAGTCGTTGGCATTTCAATCTGAATGGCATTCAGTTATCGATTTTCTTACACATCTATCTGACAGCATCAATTTAAGTTCGCATAACCATATAAGCTTAGCTTTAGTTTATTTTTATTTAGACTATCAGAACAACGGAGTGCCCGTTGTACGCTGTGTAGCGCCGCCTACACGGCTAACTCTAGCTCTGTGTGGCAGGGTTGTGTGTTACCGGCGTTATACGGTGGGAGTCCGTACAACGCCGGTAACATACAGCCCTGCTACGCTAAGCTAGGCTAACTCGAAAAAGTTGCACGGCCGGCAGCCGGCAGTGGAATTATTGCTGCCTAGGTTCGCGGTGCATAGAGATACACTTTCTAGTAAGCCCGCCGGGAATTTCGAAAAATAGCAGCTTATCTTACCAGGCTCTTGACATTAGTTGCTACATCGTTTGGTCATCACGCTTGGTTATGTCATGGAGGAGCTACCAACATGGTTATGTCGCCCGTTGCTGTTAGAGTAGTTGTCACTGTCCGAATAACGTGCACACCTGGTTTTCTATTGCGTCACATCAATTCATAGTCATGCAACAAATGCGTATCTGAGATTACTGTAGCAGCGGGCAGGAGACAACAATGCGGGTTGGTTGGTAACTCTTCTGCTTAATGTTGCAACACAGCAACGGGTAAACTTGGTTTCCGTAGACATTTCGGGGATAATTTTCGAATTTCTATTGAAGCGTGAGATGAGACGTGTATGGGATGTCCTCCGAGGTCGCCATATTGAAACACTTGGGCAAAACCATTTGAAAAGGGGGTAGAGGGTTGGGCTGTTGTCCATGCATACTCTCACTGTCAAGGTAGATGACGCGTCGTATGTAAATTAAACAGCAGTCATTTCGTGGAACTTGCGACAGGTGCAGGTGTTTCCTACTTTAAACAACAGCATTTCTCGCATCGCATACGTCGCATTCGCCACAAACTTGGAGGTTGCCAATTGATCAGTGCAACTGTGTATTGAAAAAGGAGATAACTTTGAGATCAATTTACTGTAATACGTGTTAGAATTCACTAAGGCCTAAGCTTATGGAAAGCAAAAAAAATTATTTCGTATACATTCTGACAACATACAGTATGTTTTATGAAAAGCAGTGTGTCAATTTCCTACAAAATTCATATTTATTTATTTATTTATCTATTTATTTATGCATTTGTTTACATATTCTACATATTGATTATTTGATTTTCGTTGGCAGTGTTCCACTGTATTCTATCTAAAATGTCGAATTTTAATATGTCTGCTCTGTGAAAAGTGAGCCGTCACTGAATGTATGTCATCATCTGCCTTCTTTTTCCCATTTACTGAAATTAATATTCAATCAATGGACGACACAGTCAACTCTTTGATGAGCAAAGTCGTCGCCAGTTTCCCCAGCTTGACCATTGAAATCGTTGCACGTTTTGGAGGATAGCTTCGCTTCGAAGTCCCATAGTGGTAGGCCTATAGGGCTTACTTGTCACCTATTGCCCGCTCACACAATTCTAATCCTCGCATTTTTTGTATGAATTGCCGGCCTCTCATCCACCCCGGAAACCTGTCGCCCCATGCTGACTGATAGATTTTCAACCACAATCACCTGTGGTCTTTTCCGCTCCGCGTCTATGCACCCCCATAGACGTGTGTACATATGCCGGAGAAGATGATGTACACATCTATGGGGCGCATCGCTATCGTGGGCAGTAGTTCATAGGTAGCGAGTTCAAGAGTGGCTTTCATATTCGCAACGCACATCGCGTATCGGTTTGCAAAGTTTCTGATTTAAGATACGCCATCTTACATGCATTTTCACACAGTCACTTTGACAAGAGAATGTTGCTTTTATGTCTGGTTAATGGCACCAGCAATGTTAAATTTATCAGTCAATGATTGTTGTGCTAAATTACACACTGCAAAGAACGGATACATTGATTTACGATTTTATTACTAACTAAAGGGATCGGCAAATTAAAACATGTTGCCCCCCCCCCCCATATAGTTTCCGGAAGTACATGTAGTGATGCTAATTTTTAGTTTGAAGGTAAAATCCCTCCAATTCATTATATTTCTCTTAGCCTTCTGACTAACACTCTGTTTTACGAGATCTGTTGCATGTACCGCTCCTGCGTGGTCAAACCAAGTGTTGACAGAATGGATGTAGTATCGGGAATTAGGCGACAAATGTGCTCGGTAAAAGTTTGGCAATACCGAACACTAAAATTGCCGAGGACTAGAAACGTCGGACGGTGGGAATTTGATGACAGGTGTACCCGATAAAGAGCAGACATTTCCATACATGCGTGAATAAGAATGACAGCGGCGGGATGAGAGTAACTGATTGTCCGGTAAAGACCGACAATCTTCGATACCACAAGTACGGGTATTTGAATGTCGGATGGCGGCGATTAGACGACAGGTGTGCTAATTTAAAGGGCGACAATGGCCGTCAGCGGACAGTTAGCGAAAGCTTTACCCGAAAAAGGATTGACAAACTGCCGTACCCAAAGTTCGTGAAATTAAGTGACTCTGAGCGGGCAGCTTGCGATAAGTGTCCGATAAACAGCTGATTATCTTTCGTACCTAAAGTGAGGGAATTTCAATTTCACAAACGGACAGAAGCCGACAAGTATGCCGCTGCAGTACTGCCAATCTCCCGTCAGAAAAGTAAATACAGATAAAAATGTTCAAATTTTATTGTGCATCTACATTTTCCGCAGGTAGTAATATCTCTACCTGCCAAACATCAATTTAGATTAATTTTATATTCACCTTTCAATTAGATAGTCAGCAAAATTAAATGACGGAAATGCCTATTGATGTGTGGTAGTGGCACTTGTACTTCCCTGCGGCATGCAGTTGACGGCCCGTGCTGATAGAAGCTTAATAAAGTCTCGTACTGCTCTGAGTGGTCAAACCGAGTCTTGACAGCATGGATGTAGACCTATGTTGTCTTGTATGTTGAATTAGGCGACAAATGTGTCCGATAAAGGTTTGGCAATACCGACCAGTAAAATTGCCGAGGACTAGAAAGTCGGATGGCAGGAATTTGGCAACAGGTGTATCCGATAAAGACCTGACAATTTTCCGGACATAAAGAGCGTGAATATGCATGTTAGGCGGCGGGAGCAGGGTACACAAGTGTCCGGTAAAGACTGACATCTTACGGGAATACGAATGGCGGCGATTTAGGTGCGCTAATTAAAGGGGCGACGAATTTCCGGTACTTAAAGTGCGACGAATGGAATTGCATTCATTGGGCTGCTGGGAACATGTTTTCTTAAAAAGAGGTTGAAAATTTCCCGTACAAAAAGCGCGTAGATAGGAATCGCTGTCAACGGGCAGCAGACCACAGATGAGCCCGGAAAAGGGTCGACATTTTCTGTACCAAAGAATATGGATTGCCAATGGCAGTCAGCGGGCAGTTAGCGAAAGATTTACTAGAAAAAGGATTGACAATCTGCCGTACCTAAGGTCCGTGAAATTGAATGACTCTGAGCGGGCAGCTTGCGATAAGTGCCAGATAAACAGCTGGCAATCTTACTTGCCTAAACTGCACGAATTTGGATAGTCACAAACGGACCAGAAGCAGACAAGTATGCCGCTGCAGTACTACCAACCTCGCGTCAGAAAAGTCAATAAAGATAAAAATGTACAAATTTTATTGTGCTCTTCTTCTTAAAGTCCTTTTAATATTGTTTTCCCTATTGAATCCCTCATCAGTAGAAGCGACATCATAGTAAGCAGTGCATCTTCTCGATTGCGTAAACCTCGGATAACTGAGTCAAGCATGAGGAAGTATTAATATCGTACGTCATCTGGAACAGAAAGAGACTAAACTCCTCACGTTTGGCGCCCCTAACGTTTAGGCAAATGCCACATATGTGTCTTACAACTCTTAGAGTTTGATATTAGTAGTCAACTTGTACTCTGGATCCTTGACTTTCTAACAAATAGATCACAAGGGTTTTTGTCAATGGTCCCATGTCCCCTTTGATAAAAACAAATACCGGCCGGTTTTCCTCGGGGTTGCGTTCTGTCTCCTTTGTTGTATATCCTTTACACTGACGATTGTAGAAGTACACATGAAGGTAGCCATCCTGTAAAGTTTGCCAACAACAATGCTCTGCTTTCACTTCTACAGGGATCAGAATGCCATCATGGTCCCGCTCTTGGCGAGTTTGTTGAGTGGTGTGATAATTCTTATCTAAACTTAAATGTTAGGAAAACTAAGGATATTATATTCGATTTTAGAAAGCAAGAATTAACGCAACCCTGCGACAAGCATTGTTCACGATCAAGAAGTTGCGATCGTCTCTAAGTATACATACCTTGGTTCCATACTTGATAACAAATTAAAATGGGATTTAAACACCGATGCTATCTTGAAGAAAGGGCAACTGCGTTCATTCATGGTTGACAGAGAAATCTTATCCCTTTTTATAAAACTTACATTGAAAGCCGCGTTATTTTATTCTCGTTCATCTTAGGTTTCAGAATCTGACAATTAAAAGAAAAAGTTCACTTGATAGAATTGTGTCACTTAGCTCAAAATTAATTGGTATACCCCAGAGAAATCTGTCATCATTTTATGATCTGCAAGTACTTAGGAAAGCCCGCTCAATTGTTTCATCCAGTAACCATATCATTTGACAGAATTCGACATACTTCCCTCTGGTTGGCGTTTTAGATGCCCGGCTTTCAGGTCAAACCGGCCATCGCTGTGCGGCTTTTAAATGATTCGTAAACTGTTTTCTGTGATTTTTTTTGATAGCGTTCTGTGTCCATGTACTTTTTGTATATTTTTGATAATTTGATGTACTGTATTCAAGCTACACTTTTTAATTGCCAGTGTTTGGGATAAATAAAGTTCTATTGAATTGAATGGAATGCTGCTTTGAACTTTATTGAATAGATACACGTTGATAAATACTACGTTCGTGTACTGCAAATTTACATGTACATTGATATGTCCAAATGCAAGGACTTGAGAGATAGCAATTTGATGCTGAAACAATTTAGAAATAGCACAAATTCGTCTTGAATAAATACTGTATTTTTGCATTTGTGTTTCGGATAAAGGACTTTTCATTTATTCCCAAACTTAAAGCTCCGTTAGCCGTATTACATTTCTTGGTCGTATTCTACTTGAAAAATCATGTGTTCAGCTTCCTAACACAGCCTGTATGTGGCTATAGGACCCGACTTTATCGTTGATAACTGAACTTTGGTCAAGATAAGACTTATTTTGTTAACAAAAATGTTGTATTTTACAAACAACCCGTTGTGTTAAAGGATAGGTCGTTGCATTTAGGATTCAGGGTAATTTAGGGGAAATAAAAATGTGTTTTAAATTACAAAAATACTGTCAAAGTCCACGCTTTTCCATGTACAGCGTGAAATAATACTTTGTACTTGCCCGTGTAATTATGGAATCTTAAAAGCTACACTGTGTTTTTCAATCTGATCCTTATTCACGATTTAGAAACAATGGTATTTGATTTAGGTCAGGTGGAAGATAAAAAGTTGTAAAATACTGTTTACAGGTCACTAGGGCAGCATAGCAATTCGTGAGTTCAGTCTCTTTTTATCAGATAAAAAGTCGATTGAGGACCACACACACAGCCTCATGACAATAAAAAAGGCCGTATAAGTGAGAAAAATATTATTTCACAGCGTTGACGTATCTTCCTAGCATTGCGCGAGCCATTGCAACCGATAATTGTTCTGACAACAGGGCACGAAGAAAACGTCGCTGTGATCCATGGGAACTTGCTAAGGTCGCTGCACTTTCAATGTCTTTGAAGCCATATGTTGAGAGATAACCTTCGTACAGTTGTCTGAGGAAGTAATCCGTACCTGTTGCAGGCACGAATTCTGTAAGGGGAGTAAAAAGTTGTACCAGAGTTACTACTGTGTCAGTCTAGAGGTATTAGAGACAATATTTGAAATATCTGAATTCTCAGTCAGTGTGAATGAAAATGCAATTGAAGTTGAAATAGGCCACGAAAGAAATTGTTCGTGATTACTGCAATATCGATGTTGATGTCAAAGGTCAAGTTCTGACATCAAAGCGAACAGTATTGCCTTGCTCGATTAGTAAGATTCACTCAAAGATAATCAGAAATTCGTCTCGCCAGTGTCCTGTTTTGATAGCTACCATGTTAAGTTTTCTTATGAAGGAACAATGGTCTTTTGACTATTCATTGCGTAAATAGAATCTATATTATGACTATGATAAAAGCATTCAATAGTGCATATTCGATCAATGTGAAGTGCTATGGTAACCTCCATCAGCAGGAATAAACGTGATACCACAAGTCCGAATTCAAGATGTTTGCGAAAAGACGACGTTTTAAGCAAGATAAAGCTTTAACCGGATTCAGAAAACGCCTTTTATCCCTTGATCTGTACAAATATATTAATACAGCGCTTGCCAAGCATGATGAAAATTGCACAAATTAACCAAATTGAGAAGACAAACGGGATGTTTTATCACGTTGTCCAACCTTGCACACCGGCTACTTCGATACCTCTTTTCTGAGAGTTTGGCTCTGCCAGAGAATGTGGTATAGACTAGACTCTCCACAGTCGCTGTGCCTTGTTTTGTGCGCGCCCACGATGGGCCTGCATTCGAAGACTACGCAGTGCAGCCAGCAGCTGTGAGCACGCCCTGCAAGACACAGCGACTGTCAGTTCTTGCAATGATATGAATATTCATAAGGGTAGTGACCTCCAAAGTACACCTGTCTAACTGGGCGGAGAGAATATATACTAGTAGCCGGTAGACCTATATACGTGGTATGTTTTTATTTTTCAGCGAAGATAAAACCTTGCATATTCAAAGTAAATTTCAGGCAGTATCGGACACAGATGATGACATTCTTGAAAGTCCAACAAAAATAAACCAGTCCAGACAACATAATTTAAACAGGTGCCGGAAATGTTGTAGACCGTGATAAAAATGATGAAACTGATGAAAATATTACAGCGAATGCCAATATCGTAGCAAATTCTGGTCGTCGATGATTCTGAAAGTGAGTCTGGTTACAGCGATCATGAAGCCAACTCCGTGGAACAACCTTTATTGTCAAAATGTGAGACGGTCCCTTCTCAAGAAAAGCGTTTCATTTTTCTTGAAAATATCAAAAAGTTAAAAAACATGTGAAGAGATGTCGTGATTTTTGCCCTGATTTTGATAATCTGCTTCAGACGCTATTGATCGCTTTGAAGGCTCCTTCAACTGATAAACAGTTAAAGCAAAGAATTTGTGAGTTGATGGACAAATTAAGGAACGATATGAAAAGGAGGGGTCTAAAACCCTTTCTGTAATTTTGTCTGGTTTTTATCTTTCTCTTTCATGATGGGGTTATATTTCACAATGTTTACCTCTTTACTCCTTGTTTTGACTCGGTTGCCAATTCTCACTACCAACACCAGGGGTTGCAGAGATCGTTACAGCATTCTCGAGACTTTAAAAACCCAGTTTGATTGCGACTGAGTATTTCTGCAAGGGAACATATACTGTGTCACAGACTGTGTTGAGAGAATAACCTTTGTGGAGAGTGTTGTGGCGAGGTTATATTGAATTCTCGCACTTCAATATGACTTCAATATCTTAATTCAACGGTTGATATTTTGCAAAGCAATGATATTATCCCAGGTCGCCTTCTTCATGTTCACGTCAAACTCAATAGTCATGGGTATCACTTTATTAATATTTATGCTCCTAGTGATGGCCAATCCCGTCTTGTTGTTTTCCAACAGCTTAAACGCGATTCATCAGTCATTCGATCCCAACATCCTTGGCGGTGATTTTAACTGTGCCGTCGACCCACATGTGATAGACACATTGGCCGAGAACCACATGGCCAATCTTCAAACTTTCATCTGAAATTACTGAAACGGTTCACATTAGTTGACACATGGAAACATCTTCTTCCTAACAACCGTAATTACTCCTACTATGTTCACAACGCGCATGCGCGAATCGATCGTTTCACATTAATATATATGTCTCTGACAGGATTCAACTGTAGCGATTAACCCTGTTACTATTTCAGACCATAGTGTTATTCATCATCTTCGCTTTACCGAAAGAGAAAACAACACCAAAGTACATGTTGGGCGTTGAATACATCTTTATTAGATGATGATGCTTATAAAAGCCTCTGATCAATGGATTTTGGCGGGATTGAAGATGTAAACATCAGAATTCCACTCATCACACGAGTGGTAGGGTTCTTGTTAATTTCAAATTAAGCGTATGTCACATGAGTATAGCATTTGCCGTCGGCAAAATAAACTGAAAGTCAAACAAAACCTTCAAAAAGAGATTTTCTCAATATTGAAAATATGTTCTCGTCCGGGAAAATGCATTGTTCAGAATATGAACAGAGAAAGGCACGGCTTGGTGATTTATTCAGAAGAGAAACAAAAGGTGCATGGATACAATCCAGATTTCAATACATTAACGAAAATGATAAATCAACGCGCTACTTCTATGATTTAGAGAGACATAGAAGTGCAAGGAAAATGATCAATCATGTCAAACTTTCAGATGATGTCATTACCGAGGACCCTTCAGAATCTGTCATTCGCACCGCCACAAGGGATCTTTATAAAGCCTTGTACACTCCTGAAGAAACAAGCCCTGATAGTCTGCAAAAAAATTGACCGGCGTTCAAAAATTAAAGGATGACACTGAACAAGCAGTCGACTTGCAAATTACTTTCGAAGAACTTTCTCAGGGCAGTTGGTACTGTATAGAACCATACGTCCCGTGGTATTGACAAAATTCTACAAATGTTTCTGGAATATCATTGGTACTGATTATTATGATGTTTTCTTGAATTCTTTACAAACTGGACAGTTACCGCTATCGTGATCACTGATCACTTTGTTGCCAAAGAAAGATGATAATGGTCTTCTGAAAAACTGGAAACCAGTCTGCCCTCTTTGTACAAACTATAACATTTTTTCAAAAGCGCCCTCGCTCTCTGAAAAATGTAATTGGCGAAGATCAGACTTATTGTTCCAGAAAGATCAATATTTGATAATATTCATCTTAACCGGTATACACTCCATTATGCAAATGAGCAACAAATACCATCGGCTATCGTTTCACTGAATCAGGAAAAAGCTTTTGATAGAATACATCAGGATTATTCGTAAAATATTTTACAAGCATTTGGTTTTGGTGAAAACTTTCAATTAATTGTAGAATTGTCAGCAAAACACTGAATAGGTTTACGTGGTGAACAAATCACTTAAAAATATCAAAATTAATAATTTAATTTGTTTTATTTATTCTGAGTACCAAGTCTCACAACAAGTTTGAATAAACACAACGATATCACAATAATTCACAAAAGTACAATTGCATTGATAGTATTACAAAAACACAAAGTATTATAAAATTTTAATCATGATCTTACTGCACAGTTTTCATTTGGTCGTGGCATTCGTCAAGGATGTGCCTTGTCAGGACAGCTCTACGCTATTTGCATTGAATCTTTATTACACAAGCTACGTACGCGTGCAAATGGGGTTTCGATTGGATTACAGGTGCCATGCTCAGAATCACGGAAAAAAACATTCTGTCTGGGTATGCTGATGACATCAGCGTCTTTGTTACTCGCAATAGTGATTTTCATTCATTGTCTTATATTGGTTAATTACTGTTTTGTTGTTTTCTGCGAGGAAATGACATCTGCATAGACAGTAATTAAGTACAAGTGAATCGATTTTATATTGAAAGTGGAAGTTCTATTTCATTGTTTGCTCATATCCACCTAATTTTCATGGATCATCTTTTCAGTAGTTGATATCGATTTAGTATACACAATTATCCTTATCGCCTAGATGGACAAAGGCATAACCGGTGAATGTGAACTCTCAGTAGAATTATGATTCGCCATCTTGAACCGCTTGATTCTCAAATAGCTATGATACTCTGACTTGTCCGTTAGATAACTTCTGAAAGCAGTAACATCATTATATTCTGCTCGATTAAAGTCGATGTGCCTCATTGTACCCATCAGTAAAAGCCAAGTCCAGGAAAGCAATCCTATGCATAACAGGTTTTGAAGAAAGCAAAGAGGTGTGCGCTGAACTGAAATTTATCTCCAACAGGCAATATCACCTCATCTTGCGGGCGGTGAAGCGTCTTCAAATTTGATATATAATATGTCCTGTCGCTCTAGACTGAGTCTCAGACTGTCACCATAGACGGATAATACGAACGGTAACTTTGACTGTGTTTTCCTGCATGGTATCAAGCACGTATCAAACTACTGATCCCGAATAAAAGCCAATTGAATGTTATCAATATCCTATGATTGTTGTCTCACTGGTTCCATAACACGGAATCTTACAATGTCCAACCTGCGTCATCCTATACATTATTATTTACCACCAGCCCTAAGTTACCATAGAGCGGCGTTGAACCTTTCCAAAACACAACTACCCTTCTCCACTCCCTAGTGTATACCATCTATAAAGCGCATGACATAACTAACTGGTTTCATTCCAGGTGTTTCAGGCGCACCGCTGATCATACCAGCATTTTCAATACCACATTATATCCCAGGAGATAACATCAAAATCTGCATTGATCTCATAGTGCAATGATAATCGACTGAATTAACTGAATTTGCATTACTTTGAAGGACATATTTCTTCAGCTGTAGAACGTATTATTTGGTCAGAAAGCCCCCCCCCCCCAAAAAAAGCTGTAATTTATGTGCATGCTGCAATCATGAAGTTCGTCGAAGAAGAAAGTATAGCTTTATAAGATCTTGATTGGATATTTCTTGTAAAATGACAAACCAATTATGCAGCATACGATTATTACAGTCGACACCTTGTTAGTAATACATACATACACACACATAAACACAAGTATTCAGTTCCCTTTTTATTGTTGTTGATGAGAGCCAGTCACTCTACACACAACTGATAGGGCCGTTTTTCAGCTTGCTGATTCACTTTTAAAATATACACGTATACTGTATACATCCATACATACACATACATACACATACATACATACATACATACATACATACATACAACCACACGCACACGATATAAATAGATAAGTATGTATTCTGAGAGAGAGAGAGAGAGAGAGAGAGAGAGAGAGAGAGAGAGAGAGAGAGAGAGAGAGAGAGAGAGAGAGAGAGAGATTCATCCTCAGCAAATATCCGAAGTTTTGATGACGTCAACTTAAACAATGTTTAATTGCTGAATTCACGATTGTTTCTTCTTCGGTAACAACGGACTCATTGTCTGACAAATTGTATCACCAGGATTCTCACCTCACAGCTGCATGACTGATAATTATTATGATTGAGTGGATTGCGTCAAACAAGTTTTGCCATCTCCCCTGTCCCTTTTACGAAAATTCAATTGCAAAATGTCCTCTAATTACCTCCACTAACCTGCCATTTCCCCACATCTTAAGTTATTCTGCCTTTTAATTGACTCCCTTACCATCGGCAAAAACCGATAACCCTAGTACTTGTTTAATACCCCGGCTCATAAAATGAGGCTAATAATTTGGAATAGAGAAGTTTAATTCAATATACCTACCGTTTTACTATTGGCAGGGACAACACACAGCACATGAAGTTCAGATTAAGTGAAACCGCTCGGAAACTAGAAAGATTTACTATAGAAGGCAAGATAAAGCCCAGACGTACCATGACTACGGGAAGAACAGATCACTGAAAACAATAAATTTATTCAAATGCCCTGATCAATCGAAATCATCGATAAGATTCACGCAGTTGCCTGCCTAGACTCGTCATTCTTTACCTATCTGGAGGGAACGCGTAAAAGGAAAAGTTTGTTTTATTTTACAGTAATAGCTTCAGTCCAACTTATCTTGACCTTGTAATCAGGGCATCATCAATCGTTCCTGAACTTTGAACTTCCTGTTTCTTTGTAAGAGACGGTATGACACCTGATGGAATGATTTGCATATGTATTGTTTACCGTCAAGTGTGATTTCAATAGAGAAAGGAATTTTCCCCGGCAAAACGAGTTTGAATTCATCGACTTCTGTGATGGAGAGTGCGTTAGGCCGGATGGCTTCTAAAACCTTCGGCAAAGGTCATAACAAGTGATAGAAAAGTTTTAAGGTAAAAATGGACCACTTTTCCTCTTTGATTTGAAGAACTGTGTAGGATACAACTACTCAAATATCACTCTGATAAATATTGTTGTCATAATAATTTTCATATCTTATTCATAGTATTTTTAATAAATCTAGGCTAATAGCGTTTTATTTTCCAAAAATTGAACATCTATTAGCGTTTACAGTTCACAAAATCCTAAGACGACACACTCAACATCAGGAATCCCCCCTCCCCGGAGAGCCGATACGGATTCTGCCCTTAAAAGCAGCCTGTTAACTTTTTCTCTCCAAAACCGCTTTCACCAGTCCAATCGGAGTCAATTTTGACCGTTAGAGGAAAAGTGGATAAAATACAGGTTTTTGTTTAATTGCGCTTGATTTAAAGCCTGTATAATCGCCAATGCCCTACAGATCATTTGGGTTGTACTTATTTTACAAATCTGTTGACTTAACAACACCCTTGGTTGGCATTATGACGAGAAATTGACAAAAAAAATGATAATTTTCAAATTTTTGACCAAGAATTTCTTACGTTGAGGGCGCACTTTCAGTTGCTCAAAAATAAGGAAGTCGCCATTGAATCTGTAGGAGGGGTTTCGGAAAGTATGGGTGGGATATCAGGTTTTATTCGCGTTGTCAAATACAAACGTTCTTTTAAACATGCCACTACCACAGGGAAGTGGAGGTAGGAGGTGGGTATTTTAGTTATAAATCTATGGCGCAAAAAGTGACAAATTATTATGATTTGTATTATTCATTACTAAAGCAATGTTTTATGAACAGGTTGTTATAGCCTACACCATTGATAAACACAGAACCTGCAAAAGGATAGAACTGTTTATGAGTAGCTATGTTCTGTTTTATTTTAAATTTATATTAATATCACACGAGTAAGATAAGATAACGCAACCTTTTGACTTCATAATCAAAGTACCCTTCCGTTTGAACCATCGGTAAACTCACATTGCAACAATATGAGACGTACGGTAAGTAACATCAATTCTCCTGTATCAATAACATTCTATCTGGACTAACCTGAAAGACAAACAAAACCATAATACTCCTAATCTGTCTCTATTCCTGATGTATGTAAGGCCAACACTACAGAAACAATCGCTATTGCCGTTCGGAAGACATTGTCGTTTTCAAACTTTTTTAAGTTACGGGAATTCATGAGAGATTCCACGCAATTGCAAATATTACATTTATCTGCAACTTTTATAAAATATTCCTTCAAAGTAGACATTTTTGAAATGTATATCTGTTCCAATCTAATATTCCTACTCATAGACCAAGCGCACAGTAATACATATACTGCAATTGATATCCAATGTACACCAGTACACGAATGCTTCTGAGTAGAAAATTGTCGGGATGGCTGCAAGTTATTATTTAGTTAAATTAGCAGAAAATTGTTACAACAATATAATGTAGACCTTCAATAAATTCCATGTAATGTTTTAAACGTCCGGGCCGTCTGAACAGCAAAGGCGATAATTCCAATAGCCTACCTAAAATTCCACACTGCAGACCCTACAGGCTTCCAAGACGAAGAGTTAAATTGCCCCTTGAAGAAACAACATCGTACCTATTATGGACAGAAAATGTCGCCACCAAAACAAACATCTGAGATTTGTTATGTAGGTCATTCCCCCCACACTCATCATGACCTGAGTTCAATTAGTCTAGAACATTCTCAAGGTCACTGCCCTTGATGACCTCACAACCTTGAATTCAATTAGTCATGTTTGGAATGTTCTGGAAAGTTGATTAGTTGTGTAAGGGAGATAATTTAGAACAGTAATTAGCATGTCAATAAAGTTCTAGATTGTTCTTATATGCCTTTATAAAAGGGACGTGCACAGCTTCCAGTCAGACTTTTGGGATCGTGTCTCTTGTGTGTTACTAAACTCCAGCAGTAGTCATTCTCAAGACTTTTCAAGACCTTCACTGTCAACGCTGGATTTATACTGTGGACTTTGTGCAGCTTCAAGCCTGCAAGCCAAAGGACTGTTCATTCATCCAACTGACTGTTACAACTCTGAGACTGGAGCTTTGCCGTCCCAGCTGAGATAAGTAGTCTGTACACTTTTAAAGCTTGTACTCTGTCCCTGACTTAGCAATTAGTTTTGTTTTCGTAATAAATTTTGTTTAAACGTAAACTGCTGAGTTCACCCTTTTGTTCGTTTTCTCTGCACGTAACAAATTGGGGGCTCGTCCGGGAGACGAATATTTTGAGCCGTTTGACAACATTTTGCCTACCTTTTCAAAACTACTGTATACTGTGAACTCAGCGAAATTCAATCATGGCGGAATTCAAGCCAGACGAATTTATGGATGACCTTGATCAGGACACATTTAATTCCCTCAGAAAAGACAACCTCATAGCACTGGCCAATTTCCTTAAAGTAGATGTCAAAAGATCTATGCGCAAGCGAGAAATACAGTTCAAGATTGCAAAACATTTAGTTAATTCTGGCCATTTTGAGGAGTCTGCCTTAAAAGATTATGAGCCTGAGTCTTCCTTCGAACTCAAAAAATTAGAATTGGAAATACAGGCAGATTTCGAGCTAAAAAAATTGGCATTAGAAAAAGAAAAAGAATTACAAATGAAAGAAAAAGAATTACAAATGGAAAAGGAGAGACAGGCATTAGAAAAAGAAAAAATACAAATGCAGTTAGAAATGGAAGAAAGACAGAAAGAGAGGGAATTGGAAATGAAAGAAAAAGAATTGCAAATGGAAGAAAGACAAAGGGAGAAAGAAAGAGAGGAAAAAGAAAAGGAAAGAGAATTAGCAGAACACCGATTGCAGTTAGAAATAAAACGTTTAGAGCTTGGACAGTCAGGAAAATTCTTCCCTTCACACGGTTTTGACATCACTAAGCATTTCAGGTTAGTCCCCCTTTCCAAGAAAAGGATGTTGATAAATATTTCCTTCATTTTGAGAAAATTGCTCAGAGTCTGAATTGGCCTAAGGAGTCCTGGTCTATGCTTTTGCAGAGTGCTTTGGTGGGTAAAGCCAGAGAAATTTACATTCATTGTCAGTAGAGCAGGCTTCAAATTATGATTCTGTGAAGGAATTAATTCTCAAGGGTTATGAGTTGGTGCCTGAAGCTTACCGTCAGAAATTTAGGGATTGTGAGAAGGTGAAAGATCAAACTTATGTTGAATTTGCTCGAACAAAAGAACAACTGTTTGATCGTTGGTGTTCTTCTGAAAAGGTCAGTCAGAATTATGACAAATTACGACAACTTGTTTTGATTGAGGAATTTAAAAGGTGCATCCGGAGTGACATCAAGACGTTTATCAATGAACAAAAGGCAGATACATTGGAGGTTGCTGCACGTTTGGCGATGATTATTCGTTGACCCACAAATCTTCATTTCTCAGCAAACCATCCCAGTCCTTTTCATACAGAAACAATGCAGGTAAATTTAACTCCTCCTTTTCATCCAAGAATTTTTCAAAGGAGAGTAGGAAATCAAATGACAACAGTTCACAAAATTCAAGTAACACTCCCACATCATCAGATCCCAAGTCTCAATCTCCTTCTGACAAACAGTTTGGTACACTTTCTTGTAATTATTGTAAGAAAGACGGCCATTTAATGTCAGATTGTTTCAAATTGAAAAGAAAACGTGAGGTCAAAGTGGTCAAAGTGGATCTAAGCCAACCGGCTTTATTTCTTCATCAACTCAATTAGAGTCTAATAATGTGTGTAACACATTTTCTGAGGTTAAACCCCTCTTATCCCCAATTAATGAGGTCAAGGTCAATTCTTCTCAAGATAGCATTATGGGTATTTTCGAGCATTTATTCATAATGGTTTTATATCACTTTCTAGTGATTTCTCTTCTGCTACCCCTGTCAAAATTTTAAGAGATACCGGGGCTTCCCAGTCTCTTTTGTTGGCAGATACCCTGCCGTTTTCTGAAAAGTCATTTTCAGGTTCTAAAGTTCTTATTAAGGGGGTAGATTGCAATGACTTTATTCCTGTTCCTCTCCATAATGTCTATTTGTCTTCGGACTTTGTTTCTGGACCTGTGACTTTAGGTATTAGGCCTTTTTTGCCTTTTGAAGGGATTCACCTTCTTCTTGGAAACGACCTTGCTGGGGACAAGGTCATTACTAATCCACTTGTGACTGATAATCCTACTTTAGATCAGGATCCAGAGCCAATTGAACAAGAGATACCCGATTTATTTCCTTCATGTGCTATTACTCGAGCCATGTCAAAGAAAACTTCCGAGAATCAAAATACTCTCAAAAATAATGTCACAGATGTTGACTTAAATGACACCTTTCTCAGTCAGGTGTTTGACACGGATCATTCCGTTATCCCTCGTGGATTTGCAACTTCCAGTAAAACTGCTGACCAAAGTCAGACATTTTCTAGATCAAATCTCATTGCAGAACAACACAAAGACCCAGATATTTTGTCTTTGTTTGACAGGGTAGATGATGAAGGTAAAACTTCAGATAGCTCTGTTTCCTATTATACAAAATCTGGTATTCTCATGCGTAAATGGAGACCTCCAGATGTTTTGGTTGATGACGATTGGGCTATAAAACATCAAATTGTGGTTCCAAATCCCTATCGTGCTGAAATATTGCGCCTGGCCCATGAAACGCCCTGGGCTGGTCACTTAGGAGTCAGGAAAACTTATCATAAAATTCTCAGTCACTTTTATTGGCCTAATCTCAGGCAGGATGTAGCACATTTCTGTAAAACTTGTCACACATGTCAAATGGTAGGAAAGCCGAATCAGACCATTCCAAGGCCCCTTTACAGCCAATTCCTGCATTTCAAGAACCATTTAGTAGGATTCTAATAGACTGTGTTGGGCCCCTACCAAAAACAAGATCAGGAAATGAGTACATGTTGACAATTATGTGTACATCAACTCGGTTCCCAGAAGCCATACCACTGAGAAATATAAAGACAAAGACTATAGTGAAAGCTTTAGTCAAATTTTTCACTTTATTTGGCCTCCCTAATGTGTCCAGTCCGATCAAGGCTCCAACTTTATGTCTGGAATTTTTCAACAAGTCATGGATCAGCTAGGCATTAAACAGTATAGGTCATCCGCCTATCATCCAGAAAGTCAGGGTGCCCTTGAGCGATTTCATCAAACTTTGAAAAACATGATTAGGACCTACTGTTTTGACACAGAGAAGCAGTGGGATGAAGGAATTCATTTTCTGCTCTTTGCTGTTAGAGAGTCAATTCAAGAGTCTCTTGGTTTTAGCCCATTTGAGCTTGTATTTGGACATACAGTCCGTGGCCCACTTAAGCTCGTTAAAGAGAAATTCCTATCAGACGATGATGATTGTCTGAATATTTTGCAATATGTGTCAGATTTTCGTACAAAACTCTCTAAAGCATGTGAATTAGCCAGAGAAAATCTTGAGTCATTTCAGTAGTCCATGAAAGTTAAATACAATGAAAACACCTAGAAACGGAAGTTTGAACCAGGTCAAAAAGTTCTTGTTCTACTTCCAATTCCTGGCAAACCACTCCATGCTCGTTACTTTGGGCCATACCTAATTGATAAGAAATTGAGTGATATTTAAATTACATCATAATAACACCTGACAGGCGAAAACAAAAACAGCTATGTCACATAAATATGCTTAAGCCATATTTTGATAGGGATAATCCTACTATAACTCAGCCTGTCAGTGCAGTCAGTTCAAACCATTATGAAGATAGTGATACTGAAACTGACTTGAGTGAAAATACTCTAAACTCAAAGCTGGGCTCGGTCAAGCTTCAGAACTCAGAAATCCTGGAGAAGCTGGAGTCTACAAAGTTGGCACACCTCCAGCCAGAACAACAACAACAGGTGAAAGAACTGCTCCATGAATATAAAACACCTGTTTCAAGATGTTCCAACGAGGACGAACGTCATCTATCACGACGTTGATGTTGGGGACAGTAAGCCTGTAAAACAGCATCCATACAGACTGAATCCAACAAAAGCGAAATATCTCCAGGAAGAAGTCAAATACCTGCTGGACAATGACTTTATTGAACCCAGTAAAAGTAACTGGAGTTCGCCGTGCATACTTGTTCCCAAATCAGATCACAGTTATCGTATGTGCACGGACTTTAGGAAGGTCAACACTTTAACAAAGACAGACACTTTCCCAATCCGAGGATTGATGACTGCATCGACCGAGTGGGAAAAGCCAAGTATGTGACAAAATTTGACCTACTGAAGGGATTTTGGCAAGTCCCTTTGACGGATCGTGCTCGTGAAATATCCGCCTTTGTTACACCAGACGGATTGTTCCAGTACAAGGTGATGCCATTCGGAATGAAGAACTCTCCGGCAACGTTCCAACGGATGATCAACGACGTCATATCCGGGCTAGACGGGTGTGCAGCCTACGTTGACGACGTCGTCCTGTATAGTGACACCTGGGAGGAACACATCAAGCTCATGCGGAAGTTCTTTGAGAGACTGAGCAAAGCAATGTTGACTGTCAACCTTGCCAAATCTGAGTTTGGTTGGGCTAGGGTAACTTACCTCGGACATACTGTAGGACAGGGTGAGGTAAAACCTGTTGATGCTAAAATCAGTGCCATTTCAAGTTTTCCCATACCAAACTGCAAACGACAACTGATGCGCTTTCTCGGTATGGCTGGTTACTACAGAAAATTCTGTCCAAATTTCTCCACAATTACTGAGCCTTTGACTAACTTACTTAAAAAGAAAGTAAAGTTTGTTTGGTCAGAGCAATGCCAACAGGCATTTGATACACTTAAAGCCATACTGCAAAGTGCCCCAGTATTGTCTGCACCAGATTTCACTTTGCCATTCAAATTAGCTGTAGATGCTAGTGATACGGCTGCTGGTGCTGTTTTATTGCAAGAGGATAGTCATGGTATAGATCATCCTGTTTGCTATTTTTCACGCAAATTTAACAAATCCCAGAGAAACTACTCTACAATTGAAAAGAGTGTTTATCTTTGATATTAGCTTTACAGCATTTTGAAGTTTATGTTACTTCTTCAAATCAGCCAATAGTGGTTTATATTGATCACAACCCTCTTGTTTTTCTGCAGAAATTTAAAGGCAAAAATCAGAGATTGCTAAGATGGAGTTTAATGTTACAGGAGTTTAATCTTGACATTAGACATATCAAAGGCAGAGACAATTTAATTGCAGACTGTCTCTCTCGTATTTAGAGTTTATTGTTGTTCACTTTCAAGAAATTTTATTGTTGTTCACTTTCAAGAAACTTTACTTTAGAGTACAACAAAAATTGAGTACTTAAATCTTTTTCAAGATTACATTTGCAAAAGAAAGATTTTTCTTTGAAAAATTTTTTTTTTTTGAAGAGGGGGTGTGTTATGTAGGTCATTCCCCCACACTCATCATGACCTGAGTTCAATTAGTCTAGAACATTCTCAAGGTCACTGCCCTTGATGACCTCACAACCTTGAATTCAATTAGTCATGTTTGGAATGTTCTGGAAGTTGATTAGTTGTGTAAGGGAGATAATTTTAGAACAGTAATTAGCATGTCAATAAAAGTTCTAGATTGTTCTTATATGCCTTTATAAAAGGGACGTGCACAGCTTCCAGTCAGACTTTTGGGATCGTGTCTCTTGTGTGTTACTAAACTCCAGCAGTAGTCATTCTCAAGACTTTTCAAGACCTTCACTGTCAACGCTGGATTTATACTGTGGACTTTGTGCAGCTTCAAGCCTGCAAGCCAAAGGACTGTTCATTCATCCAACTGACTGTTACAACTCTGAGACTGGAGCTTTGCCGTCCAGCTGAGATAAGTAGTCTGTACACTTTTAAAGCTTGTACTCTGTCCCTGACTTAGCAATTAGTTTTGTTTTCGTAATAAATTTTGTTTAAACGTAAACTGCTGAGTTCACCCTTTTGTTCGTTTTCTCTGCACGTAACAGATTATTTACGAGTCAAATTTCGACACCACCTTAAGATAGATCGCACCTCGGGGACAGATATTCGGACTCTTCATCTTTTGCAATTCTTTTCTGATCTACCACTTGTGGGGGTTCATTTTAAAGCCCTTCGTATAAGAAAACATTTCACCGGCTCAGTTTTTTGAAAATCGACAATTTTATTTTTTCTCCATAGAGTTAACACAGTGATGGCGGCCATTTTGAATTTCAAATTTTGCAAAATTTTTAGTAATTTGTTCCGCTAGTTCCAAAATTTGCACGGTGACCCCTAATTTTTATTCTTGATTTTGAAAGTGAATGGTTGAAAGATTCCTCAAGGAAAGTTTGAGCAAAAGTTTAAGTCTTTCACTTTCGAAGTGCATACTACCTTAAAATATTTTAAAAAGTTCCCTCAATTATTTTGTCACTTCCAAAGTCCCGCTATCATTGTGGATGAAAAGAAATCTTGCACGATTTCATCAATATATTTGACTGTTGCGATCTTCATAGTCGATTTCCGTTTGTGCTGCTATGTTTTGGAAGTAGTCCGATTTGGGCAAAAAAAGACTCATTATAACTAGCGACGAAGGCGTTTTGCGTACTTAGACGTACCAAGACTCATTGTATACGTGTGTATCGGAAGTCGTCTGCATGCGTCAAAAAGCGTCTCTTTCAAAGTCCGTCACGAACGAGAAACACCGTCGTTCACTTTAAACATTGGCTTTGGCAGTGATGAATACCGCCGCGGCAGGGGGCGCTACCCAACCACCTGTTGATATATTTACTGGTACATTCAATACTAAAAGTCCAATGAAATGGACTTACACACCACGCAAATTACGAACGTTTAATAAAATCAATCCTGGTTGTCCCTCGACATTACAACGCATTTGTTTCCAAGATCTATTACCCAAAGAATAAAAGCATTAAAATTTGATCTTCAGAAAGTTCGTCTTGTCATCGTCCCTCCAACCAGACCGTGGTACCACATCCACTTAATTTTATACTGCCTTATCAATCACTTCAGCTGCCTGTCACTGAAATTCATGTTTACAATCTGCAGTATAAGCAACTGTGGGACTACACTGAGTTTCAAACTATCGGAAGAATTTTCAAGCTTCTTAGTAATAGCCGTACAACAGAACTAGCGTCACGAAGACTACAGTCGCTTGTAGTTAGGCAAAGGGCAAAGGCCGTGAATAGAAAAAAGTTGTTTTCCGCGTACCAAATCCAAATCGATCGTGACACAGTGATAATAATGGCCGAGGCTCAGCCCCGGTGGTCACGGTGGCAGTCCCCGGGTTGGTGGGTACCCATGCGCGTTACCAAATTCACGGAAAAGGGGGTGTTTTTCTTCAGTCATCTCGGAGATTCTAGGTCCGTGAAATCGAGAAAAAGGGGTACTTTTTCAGAGTAACCTCCGAGATTAGGGGTAGTCCTTTCATAATCTCCCTAGGACACTAAATCTGGTCTAGTTTCACTCACAAAGAAAATGAAAAACAGTATACCGTACGTTTGTATGTACATATAAAATTTCATCATTAAGCATCTTGTACATACTCTATCCTGATAACGTCATCCTCTAGACTTTCCATCTTTTTTAGTCTTTCTTTATTTCCTTCGGCAGTTTGTCTAACTTCATCTATAGCATCTTCCATGTTATTAAGCTGAGTTTCCGTCTTTTCCATCTTCTTGTGTAAAGACTTCGTGTCTCTTTTTAACTCTCTTATGTTGATTTGAATGTCCTTCAGTATATCTGTTAACGTTTCATCTGTGTTTGCTGCCGATCTGAGTTCGCCAGTTCTTGTTAGAGTTGCTTGGCGGGTCTCCGGTCCAGGGTTCAACTCGATGTCTCCAGAAAGCTGCAAGAGTCTGCTAACAAACGGATTTCTTGTGGCACTCATTTTGGTGTATGTTTGAGTAATGCCAGGGGAAAGTGCGTTCAGTTGATCCGTGAAGCCATTGCAAAGAGAGTCTACTCTCCACAGTGTACTCTTGATTTCTGTTGTGTTCAAAGTCAAACGATTTTCAAATTCAGCGGACTGGAATGTTGTTATTCTACCGGCTACAACCATCCAATGGCGTAGCTTTTCAGTGCCATGAACAATGGTATATGTAGATATTGTTATGTAAGTACATACCAATATGCAGCATGACAGGCGGTAGACTCGCAGGCGTATGGCAAACAAAGAACTTTCCTGAAGGCGTCTATAGCATATATATAAACAAAACTCAGCTCTTTACTGACTCAAATACTCACTAACCCCATCAAAACCAACACTGGCTTGAGATGATACATCTTTCTTTACAGTCTGGTTACCCCATCCATTCAGGTGAAAATATACACAAAATCAGCATTTTTGGACTTTTAAAACATAATAATAGTCTAAATCTAAAATGAAATATCTAAATCTAAACAATTGAAATAAAGAGGGACATTTTTTGTTTTCATGTGAGAGCGAGTAACAGTTAACTGACTATTATGCAAAATATTTGACCACTGTACTGGAATATCCAACCCCTACAGGTTACCTGTGTGGAATATTTGGTCATGAGAAGTACGATGATTTTGACTGTTAAGCCAAAAAATATAATTTTTCTCGTCCTAGGGTGGATTCGAAAATGATGCATTTATGCATGGCAAATCCCTCCCCTTTTGAGGGGGTGATTCAAATATGCCAACCATAAAGTAAAATGGTTGTCACTGAAAGAAACAAACCTGAGGGACATCTCAGAACATTTATTGAACATATCAACTCATCCATAGCACGAATTCACA
The DNA here is from genome assembly GCF_041260155.1 of Ptychodera flava. NCBI lineage: Eukaryota > Metazoa > Hemichordata > Enteropneusta > Ptychoderidae > Ptychodera > Ptychodera flava. The sequence goes on along the minus strand of NC_091943.1, from coordinate 39,957,078 downwards.
TGTAGATGTTATGTTTCTGCTAGTTCCATTTTCACAATTTACAATGTACAATAGTGCAGATAATATATCCTGGGATTGAAACCCAGGACAAGTCCAAATTAACATTTTGTTTAATATCAGTGCGTGTTTTTATTTCAAAGTTGACACAGCATGCACTGTTTAAATGGCAATTAAGCGCATTGTTGTCTAACAATAACAAGTCTATTGCTCTTTCTATTTTTTCATTTTCATAATATTTCTTTTTTTTAAAACTTAAAAAATTGTCACACATTTTTTCATATTATAAGCGTATAAGTCATATTTGCCAAAGCCATACAATATTCATATAGAAAACTGGACAAGTAGAATTCTGATGTCGGTCCATTCTTAGTCTATGACGCAAGAGTCTTGACTTCAGGCTTTAGATAATCATTTAGCCTAAAATCTAACGAATCTAGTTATCATATAATATTTAGTTATCAAATGTCACGGACTACACGTCTGGTATATGGCCATCTTGTAAAACGCTGCCTCTTGGCGCTGGCTAGCCACCCCTTTGCAATAATTGGTCCTGCCGTGCCAGGTAAAACAAATCACAAAGTTCTGGGATGTTGCCATATTGCATACTAATATACACACACTTCGCGGGCCATGTTTTCTGAAAGAGTAAAACAAAAAAACTTGTTCATATTTCATGATCTCTGATAGGCAAATTAGATCTTATTTTTAGCCCTGGACATATTAATGGAACATTGTCCCGGACGCTTTTGCACTTAGACACCCAATAGAAAAAACCTGGCGATCACACCTATGAGGTGCAACATTTGCAACTAAAAACCTGACCAGAAAAAATACAATAGTGATACGAAATGCTAGACTTTAATAAAACTTCAAAAGCACTAGAGAAAAAAAAACACATATTAGCTGATCAAAAGAACCTGATGACCTTACAGCATGGTTTCATCTTTTATTTACACTCATACTTACAGGCGGCTGACTATACAGATCTACTCATACAGATACTATGCCTATGGTAGGTTCTCTTGGAGAGATTATTTCAAATGATTGGCCAGGTCTCATCAGCTACAGCAAAGTATTTTTAGTATCTCCCTTTTCTGTGTTTGGTATTTGATTTTATTCATTGAGAGTTTAAACCGTTAGATTAGGCTAGGCACGGTCCCTTCAGGACCGTGGATTAGGTTAGATTTAAAACCGTTGTCCATGATACAAAGCACTGGCCAGGGCAGAGGCGCTTCGATCGTCACTGATGCGAAACCCCCACGATGACGATACAATATGTAAGAAGTTGTATTATTGGGGTTTTGCGAAGCGAAGATCGAAGCGCCTGTGCGCCAGGATTTCCATAACATTATGTCATGCCAAGCCTGCTTCACATTCCAACAATGAGTTCGGGGCAAGAGAAGTCCCAGCCGTGGCAGTGCTTGTTGCACACTTCATCTGGACTTTAACTATTCTTACAACGTATAGTATAACAGAAACATAATATCAAATAAAGCAATGATCACATTCTATACTGGACTCAAGATAGCCTTCTATCTATATTAAAGGCGTCACCCGCACCGAACAGAAAATTCATAACATTATAGAAATAACGGGCGACGCGCTGACCATTAACGTTTACATGTATTTGTGGGCAAGGGCGAGAGGAAAGCCAAAAATTAACGGGCGAGGCTTGCCGAGCCCGTTAATTTGGCTTTCCTCGAGCCCGCGCCCACAAATAAACGTTAATGGTCAGAGCGGAGTCTGTTATTTCCATTATATTATCAGAGAACACAAGAAAACCGTCAAAATTTGCGAAAATTTCAGGAGCGAACGACAACTGGGCCCCAGAAACTGAGCAATAAGGGACGCACTATCACGCGCACTGTAAAAAATTGGCAAATCCGGAGATGTTTTTAGGAAAAAAGATCTCAACTTGACCTACAAGTGCTCCATTTTATTTTGTGATTGATTATGATTTACGTTTGAGGTGTAAAGTTACGATACTTTGAGTTGTTAATCTTATTATTCATATTCACGGGCATGTAAACAAACCATTACTGTGTATTTGTGGTCAGTCACGTGGTTCAGCTAGACCAATCAAAATGCGACTGGGCAGGGCATGGTAATATAATACTCTATCGGACTCATAGTCACAACCCACGGCACCAACTAAACCTCACCTTAGGTACCGTTCAGTTTTTACGGCCGGGGGGTGGCCGGCAAAATCCAGGGGGGGGGGGGTCATCAAAATTTTGGAATCCGCAAAGGGGGGGTCATCGCTTTTTCACTGGTAGGAAAGGGGGGTCACCACATTTTCAAAAACATAATACCAACAATAAAGTTCACTTTATGCCATTGCCATGATCGACCCTCTTTACCGGCAGGCCGCCTTCGGCGGCCCACTACAATAAATATACATTATGTATTACCCATGACCCTCTTAACAGGCAGACGCCTTTGGCGGCCCACTCCAATTAGGTTTACTTCATGCAATGGCCATGATCGACCCTCTTTACCGGCGGGCCGCCTTTGGCGGCCCACTACAATAAATATACATTATGTATTACCCATGACCCTCTTAACGGGCAGACGCCTTTGGCGGTCCACTCCAATTAGGTTTACTTCATGCAATAGCCATGATCGACCCTCTTTACCGGCGGGCCGCCTTCGGCGGCCCACTACAATAAATATACATTATGTATTACCCATGACCCTCTTAACGGGGCAGACGCCTTTGGCGGCCCACTCCAATAAAGTTCACTTTATACAATGTCCATGGACATGAGTTGTCTATGGAAATGAAGTTAAAAATTGCCTTACAGTCGTCCTAATTAACAGACGTTTCAATGGATGTGGCTGAGAAGTTTGTGCACTGGCATCTCTGCTACACGAATAAAGTGCGCGGCGTACCGGAGTTCAAATCCAAACCATGCGGATAAATTTGACATATGGGTTTTAGTTATTTTTAAGCGGGGGGGGGGGGGGTCATCAATTTTTTTCGTCTGACAAAGGGGGGGTCATCTTTTTTTCACGAAAAATGCAGGGGGGGTCTATATTTTTTTGAACACCGGCGACAAGATTTTGCCGCCCCCCCCCCCAGCCGTAAAACTGAACACTCCCTTATATAGAAGTAAACGACCAAAATATAAATTTCCCATGTTACCTATCTCGTTTCGCCTTTTTCTACGTCACGTAGCACTTATATACTATTGTCTGTAAAGAGACACCATCTTCTCGTTTTCTAATTTGAAATCATGTAGAATGGCGTTACAGAAAATTCTGACCACCTTTCTTTTATATTTGTGCAAGGGTATTTTACTGTCAATTTATATCTTCTTTATCGTAAACAATTCATATTATTTGCTGTGTATGCACTACACTTAAGTATTAGTGCATAATATCAGTTGCTTCTCTCGTGAGAACATGCTACCCAACAATTATCTTATTATCATAAGACCTGATTTTTCTATATAGAACATATAATTAAACATTTGAAATCCCAAAGTTGTCATGTTGCCGATGACGTCATCAACGAGTTGCCATTGAATCATATTTAGCGTGCGGTGTTCGATATACGAGGCATCATTTGATTTGCCAGGAAACGGCAGCTCAAGGTAGTATGTGCCTCGAAAGTGAAAGTATCAACCTTTTGCTCAAACTTCACTCAAGGAATGTTTCAACAAATCCCTTTTAAAACCAAGAATAAAAATTAAGGTCACCTGACAAATTTTGGTAATATGGAGAACTTGAAAGAAATTACCCAAGATGTATAGATATTTTAAATTAAAACTGGCCGCCAACTCTGTGTTACCTCTATAAAAAAACCCAAAAAAATGTTCGATTTTCGAAAAACTAAGACTTTGATCTTTTTACACAATGAGCCATTTGTTTCATTGAATGTCAATTGAAATAAGCTATCTACGACACCAAGTGTCTATAAAAAATCATTTGAAGTCCAACAATGAATTTTTAGTTGGCATATACTACTTTCGATAATGTTCTGATATCAGCCCGCAAGGAATTATGAACAATATACGTCGATGTATTGTGAATTTCTTAGAAAGATAAGACTCGGTTATTATGTGTATGTAGGGAAATTTTTATTCAATCAATAATACATGGCAACACCATATAAGAAATACAAAGAATTCTGATAAGCATATGAAATGCTATTTTAGTTACTTAATTCTTAATATGTGCAACCGCTGTGCGTACAATGTATGTCACACAGTTGACAGTTAATCGTATCTGTCGGAGCAATTTCTTTTCTTTGACGTGCGTCAAACATTAGCTGAACCCATTAGTTTGTTTTTGCCTGCGGCACTTTAACAACATGGCTGGCCCGCACGACTCCGGTCTTGCCGTAATCGTCGCAGAAACGATTTTATATTCTACCATCGCCTTCCTAATTATCAGCACTAACTTGTTGAACATTGCTGTGCTCAGCAGAAACAAGATTTTATCAATCGGAGGTCGCTGCTTCATGATGTCACTAGCAGTTGCTGATCTTGGAGTGGGATTGCTGTTCGGTACAGCTTTGGTTGGATGCGTGACCCGGAAAGCTTTGATTGATTCTGTGTTCTCAGTTTGTTTTGTCTTAGGTGCCCTAAATCAAATCGTATATTTTCAGCATCCACTATCTCCTTGGCACTGATCGCTGTGGACAGATACCTTGCCATCTCACGACCTATTTATTATCTCAATGTAGTGACGAAGAAGAAAGCAATGGTTGTGACTCTTCTAGCGTGGATTGTGTTGACGTTGTACGCAATCGTTCTTGGATTGATCGACGGTAACTTCTACAGATACAATCCTAACACCTACTTATGTACGCCATTCTACGACAGGCGACAAGTGGTGCTCGTCTCTTTGATTACCCTATGGATTATCCCATTTGGACTTATCATTTTCACCTACACTCGGATTCTTGTCTTTCTGAGGAACCGCCGCAGACATGTTGGCAATGAAGTGGTCCGCCATGACAAGCGTGACAACTATCTAGGTAATGGCTCTACAAACCAATCAAGAATAAAAGCAGTGAAAATGTGCATCTCCATAACAGCTGTATTCTTAATAACATGGGTTCCTTATGGAGTGTTGTTGAGGTATAAAAACACGTCCGGAAACAAAGCTGAAGACACGTCTCGCTGGATACATATTTTTGTCGTCTGCTTACTGGCCTCAAACAGTTTCTGGAACTTTGTCATCTACAGTGCCATGAACAGTTCATTCAGGAGAGCAACCTTCGTTCTGTTAAACAAGTTGTCATGTCGTAAGAAAACGTCACCTGTAAAAAATATTACCATTAACACTGGTGAATCTGCGAGGGGTTTGTAGACATGGCATCGGAAAGAAAATGAGCTATATTATAAATGGAGTTTTCGCTTTCTAATTTTATAGCTCATATATCAAGGTCAACCCTTTCTTCCTTCATGTCGTGCAAGTAACTTCTTCACATAACGGTGAACGTTTTCTTTTCAGCGCGTTGTGGAAAGCCCGCAAGATTTTCCTCGTAGACTTTAGATAGGGATTTTCAGAGTTTAATCGCAAGATCTAAGCGAAGTAAACCAACGTGAACAAAGTTTACAATCGATTAGCATGGTAACGAGCATAGTATTTACAGCTTTGATTACAGAAAGCACTATCTGTGAAGCAAGTTTTGTGCCGGACAAGCTCTCATAGCATTGCTATAACCACATGCCAACGGTGAAACATAGATTCATTCTCCTTTCATCGGTAAAATGAAAAGAATTTACTGAGAAAAACAACCCGTTTAGACATTTTTACTGGAGATCATCGATTCATATTTCAAAAGAAAATTCTAAGTATTGTTTTAACTTGACATTGTAAATGTTTTTGTGTTTCTCTTTTAAGAAACTTTTTCTTACGTTTATCCAAAAATGTTGTGTATTCAGCTGCAAAAATAAATAAGACTTTATAAAAGGAAAAGTGGTCTACTTTATGAGTTCTAGCACTTTTCGTCGAGCTGTAATTGCATTCAACCATCAAAACAATCTCAGCCTATAGAAAAATAAAAATCTAAACACACTTTGATAAAATTCGAGGCGATACATTCATTTACACTGCTGTAGCTATTCTAGATACTAGTAGTAAGCTACACGGACACAGCCCTGTTTTATCTGATCAGAAAATGTCAACTCTTATATATAACTAGTGAAATGTGTATTTCTCGGCAAAAACAAGGCCATTAGAATGTTTTGCAGTCATAGCGTTGTACGTGGATCAGCGCTTGTACGTCGGGCTGCACATTTCCGTGTGATATTTTAAATTAATAATTTTATGTTACCTAGATTGATATAGAATATCCTTCCCTTCAAGATAATGATCTTTCCGAGAAAGATGAATCTTCAAAATGCTTATGCTGTATTCCAGAGGATCCAGAATCTATAGAAAGTGAGAACTCTTAAAGAATTTTGAAGGTTAATGAAAAATCACTGCATGACATTAATACATTACTCTACACTTTGAAAATTAACTTGAATTTACGAGGATAAGGCACGTTTGCTGAATGTTTAGTCCAAGTATTGTACATCAATTACAATCTATTGAAAAGATAAAACAGCAAGTGCCGCTGTACAAAAGACTGTGACTAGACAGACCACTCAACATTGGGATATGTCGTACTCTTGGAAAGCTGTGAAATAAGGACAAGTTCCACTAACCGTTTCTCCATTTGTTGCGCAAACTTGCTAGCTGCACTGGTTGCTACACAAGCTGCGATAAGAGGTCAGTCATTTCGGGAAAATACTTTCAACGTGACTAGCCATCCTATTCCACGGTAACGTGACAGCCCTTAGATTTAAACCATCGGCTGGCTATTGATTAATTAATTCTTTTTTTCAGTGCATGAGTAGTACCTATGTGGGACTTCCATAGTGCTTATAAAAGTACACATGAAGTAATTATCCTAATAGTTAAAGGAACCGTCATTATTTTACGGCTTCGGGGGGGGGGGGGGGGGGTCTGAGGACTTTCATTGGAAACTCCGAAACTTCGAGTACTCCACCCCACCCCCGCCAACCATGATGAATTTGAGTAATCCCCCTCTCTAATTCAGAAATTTTGACTTATCCCCCACTTAGAAAGGTTAAATACAATACATGCATTTGTAAAATTTCCAAAAACTCAGCAATATTAAAGACGTTTCAAATCCTGATGTACCCTGTTAGATTATCATCGGTTTTCTCATGACGTTATAAAAGGTGAAATGAACAAAATGAAATTCAAAGTAACAACGAAATACAGTTATGAAAGCTCACGCTATAACCAATATCCAACCATACGACCAGTGTTTAATTTGGATGGGTATCATGACAGGTTTTTATCTAGAATATCTGACTGGGCAGATGAAAATACAGGGGAGGGGAAAAGTGTCAGAGGGGATGTGCTCTATCTGGCATGGAAATTTTTGAGAAATTAATGTGTAGAATGGTGCAATCTGAGAGGTGTTCAATTTATTTCTTATAAAATTTGAGTAACCACTTTCTCCCTCTTCACATTTTGAGCATCCCCTTGAAGTCTTCAATTTTTTGAGTGACCGCCTCACATTCCTCCGACCCTCCCCCTCTTCAGGCCGTAAATAATGACGGGTCCCTAAGAGTGTGTAAATATCTCAGGACAAAGTTATTACAGAGTCGTTGAATGAACTTTGGCGGGAGCTCTGATCTTACTGTGGTCTTACTTATGAAGTAGATAACGTGGACCAGATGGATGAAAGAGAATATTTTAATATGGGATGGAGTGAAAGGTATTATTACGGTCATCTGGAACAATCCATTTGTGAAATAGAATTCTGCAAATCGTAGATGGATCTGGGACGACATAAACCCGACGGTCATCGACTAAGCTGACGAATCCAGTTAGTTTTCTCTGTCTGACGAGCCGAAACAGGGCTGTCGGTTATGGCGGGGCAATTCCATGACAGTTTGAGTACTAGTAATCTTGATCTACCATAAAAATTCGCAAGAGGTTCTAATTACTATTAAAATCCTCTAAATTTCTACATAACTTGACAAACTTTATTAAACATAAAGGCATTGTCTCTCAAAGAAAAGATTTTAGACCCATAGTGCAAAGGAACTGATACATACTGTGATTAGTTTGATTGAAACGGGATGCAACTAAGTGATGCTGTTAAGAATTGGTATATCGCTATTTTAAAGTATAAGCTCGTGTTGGCTTTCCCCGATAAAGATCGACGTCCAGATAATTACCTTGATAAGATGTTGAGTGTGTCATGTTAATTGTGCAATATGAAGGATACTATGATGATTTTTATATAGGTGAAAGTAATTTATCAAAGAAGATTTCGGTGTCACGATGCTGATACGCATAAAAGATTATTCAGTATTGATTGAAGTCAGTCACAACTCCATAGATTCAACGCATATTCGGCTTTCAATAGATTCAATTATTGTTATTATACTTTATTTCAGGTCAACAAAGACCCATATCCAACAGACAAATAAGAACAAAGGACAAACAAAAAATTTTACACACCGAAATTCTGCTTATACATAATAATTCTAAAATGAGTAAAAAAGGATGAACGCAAAAAAGCATCAGAATCTATACACTACGAATTAATTAGCCAAGTGTAATGGCATACAGCAAATACTGATCATAATTTGGAACGACACAGTGAATGGATACTTGTCAAGGGACAATAGGAGATGTATCAAAATCAGAAAAAAACTGCCGATCCCATGTATGATGTCATTCTCAGTGTAAATTTTCAAAGCGTCACCAATTCAAGATATTGAAATTATCACTTTCTTCAAATAATGAAATCGTGGGGAGTTCCCCTTCCTCCTTTCGCACAGGTTTGATGCAAATCTAGTTAATTATGCAAACTACACACCGATGTGCTGATCAAAGACATATTCACAGTCCATGGACATGAATAAGAACATTTGCACATATCAGGACTTCTGCGTATGACAAAAAATAAATTATGAAGAAATGCCGTGTATACTGCAAGAAAGTCTTCAATTATAAAGATTGATGACAACTGCACACAAGGTCACACTAGTCCATTATTTACATAAAGGAACATATTTCAATTACGGTGTCAGTTTTCACTGACTGCAAATATCATTCGCAGAGAGCTGATTGTGAAGTGAAAGAAAAGATTGCAATGCTTTTATTATTAATGCCCATGGCATACATGTACGTGCGAACAATACAAATCACAGCTAGCTTATATATCACAGGATAAAATCGAAACTTTACATTCCTTATGTAATTGCATAAATTTGCATAAAGTTGGTCAGCTCATGTACACACCTGTATGCAATGCATGAAGATGTATATACAGGAAGTCAGCGGTGGTGATATATGCATCTTTATGCATGTTTATTAAAGGGTTTAATGGGACATTAAAATTACGCACCTTTATGCCGTCCAATAAAGTTGAAAAAAATTTATTTGTTTGTTAAAGAGTGTGAGATCACAACGGGGATGGCATCTTGCCTTGGGGCAATCTCTACAAATGGGACTGGGATACGTTTTAGAGAATGGCTGGGTGTATAGTGAGAAACAGCAAGTCACTTCTCTAGTTAACTCAAACGATGAAGGTTACATCCATGATCAAAAACACCTGAAAGGGCCTAGGGTTTGCGCTGTGCAGTACATCCACACTGCAGTGGTATACGTATATACAAATCATCATCCTTTGGTTCATAGAATTTTGCAGCATTCCTTTTATATTTCAACTGAAATAAAGCTTGTGTTTTGTATACCAGGGTATATGTTGTTGCAGTCATGAAGAAAATGGTAACGGGTCAGGCAATGACACTTCATGTTTGACTCTGATTCATTGCTCTATTGTCTCAAGGTGTGAATAGCCACACGTCATTAAAGCAATGTTGAGCTCATGAAGGCCCTCTCCGAGGAATAAATATAATCTGTTTTCTTCAGTCACTGTTGCCAGAAAGTTAAAATAAGAATAGATAAAATTCGTATAGTGAGGTGAGTCACGATTTCAAACCCAAGAATTTACACTTCTCTGGCTTTGCATCATTCATATGAGTGATCCTCATTACCAAAAATCAATTCCTAAGTTGGTGACTTCTGTGCAAGTCCCTGTTGAATCCATAGGATCCTTAGGCAGAAAGATTAGGTAATGAGTTTAGCCAAAACTCACTATACACGCACATGAAATGAAGAGCCCCATCTAAGTGACAGGACTGACCACAGTAATTCCGACTGATCCATTTGCTCAGTTGGCAGAGCATCCGACATGTATTCGGGAGATGTGGGTTCGAGTCCCGCATGGGTCACTTTCCATTGCATTAACTACAAAATAAATAAAATTCGTATAATGCGGTGAGACACAATTTCAAGGCCTAAAAATAGACTTGGTTCAAGTTTGGCTGTTTTATGTAAAGATTTAATTGCCATGACGGGGCATACCCGTAATGTACGTGTCTTGTGACCATAGAGCTCCTTTTTTAGCTCCATGCTTGCACAGACCCAGCTCTGGACACTGCCATCCTTTGACGCTACGTTTTCTTCATCAGTCGCTTAAATTCATTTTAGGAATGTTCGATTGATTGTATGTGTTACCATGATTTTCCGTTGTGACTGAAGTCTGTTCTTTAAGTAGGGAACAAGATTGTCTACGATTGGTCTGACCACAGACGTAAAAAGAAAGACTTGTGTATGCTCATGCAATTCGGAGTTCGATCTATTGTTGCTTTTGCAAAGTTTGGCATTTATAGGTGTGTCGCTTATATTTCTGTTCCTTTTTGTATGCGATTATTGGTTAGTTTTGGAGCAGACTTTTTATTGCTTCGTCTTTTTTCCAGTTCACTTCAGTTTTCTGTTAGGGCTTGTTATACTCTCATAATTCTGATGTAACTCAGACTGGATGTTGTTACGAAAACTAGAATATTGTCCGTGGTTTGTTTTTTCCCGTTTTTTTTCAAGTTGCCTACGTCTTTGTTGATGTTCTGTTTCTCCGGTAATGCATTCTATTTCACTCTTTTTGTATCGTCTTTCTTGCAATTTAGTATGGTAACAGTATGAGTGTCAGAACGCAGAACTCCTCACCAAGGAGGGCGCACTACACAATGCACAATTACCACTGAATCGTCATGTTTCCCATGCACAGAGCGAGGAAACGAGATTCAATAGCAGTATTCTTTATATTTTCTTACATTGTAATGGGCCATTGATGAGCCCCTGTAGTCTGAGATGTTTCTATATAAATACCCTACCCCAGACGACAAATTAATGCCAGTCAGTCATGGTCTATGTCCCAGACTGCCAATGTGACAATACCATTAATTTATCAAATCTTCCCCTTTCGAAGCGAAATGTGCAAATATATTAGTCATTTTATCCTGATAATTTAGTGTAATTTTCATTTTAAAATGGTCGAACCCAGGCCCCGGTATGCACCCCGTGGCCGCAATGTATACCCCCACATTGATTTACCTGTTAGAATTCTTCATATGCGCCAAGAATGTACTTTCTCGCAAATTCAGAAAAAAACGTTATTATGAGCCCTAGAGGAACGGCATAAACAAATAAAACATTTTAAAATAGTACCAGCATACACTTATTTGTTGCAAAGCTTTGAATCATGTGACGCTATCCATCAATATCCTCAGTAAATCTACTTTCTATGAAGGTAAAGACTAATATTATATTTTAAGTAAACGTATTTAGTTGGCTAAGTGAGAGCAAGAAAATGCTCCTGCATCGAAGCCGGATTTCAAAAATTGAATAAGGACAAGGTGCTCTGCAATATGTGCTTAACGACTATTATATGTGCCAATAGCATGGTATGCATGATATAGATCAAGAGATTTTCTTCTAGCAGAGAGTTTTCTAAACAAAGAGGAAGTTACAGGACCGTGGGCGCACAATAGGGGATCACTGATGACGAAGCCATTGCATACACTGGCCGTGAGGTTTTGAATTCTCACAACACTGCTTTGACTGTATGATAAATTTGAATAATCAGGATCGTGACATATGCAAAGAGGGGTCAAATGGTCGTACAGGGAACACATTTTGGAACATATGCGTTCTCCGACTAAAACGGAACATTTTTTTCAGTTTATTTTCGACTCAAGATTAGTCGCTATATATTCACAGACATCATATGCAAGATTTAATGACAATGGCAGCCTGAAACATGGCAAAATTATTAGATTCTTGGATCAAACACGGCATGTCCGACAAAAAAGCGTGGCTATTTTAACTTTTGCAGAGATTTACACGGAAACAATCAAATTGACTCTGGTCTGCCTAGTTAAAACACTCTGGATTAAATTTAAACCGTGTCAGTTAGATGTATCCGCTTTGACTGTCTTTAGAACTTATACCCTCCGTTCTAATATTAATTTTAACGTCGTCATCGTTACTTCAGTTTGTTTTGAATTTGCATACCGACATAGAAATAAAGATTACATCATTTCTCGAAGGTCTATGATTACATATCTGTCACTAATACGATCAAACACAATGGACTTTAGTTCATTCTTTGGGGCAATTATAGTTATGTCGTCTAAAATTTAGAAAACCGATCGGAAAATGTGAATATATATAACACTATCACCGGCTATCGGAATTTGTTAGGGTGAGCTTTGTTACAAGTTATTTGTCTTTTGACGTGTTTGTTTCTAGAGAGATTGTTACCCCCACAGCAAATTTTCGGAAAGCTTTACACACATTTCACGCCATTCGAGTGTTGTAGTCGTGTCGAAGTTACTAAATAAGTCAGTACAATGAACACGATTATCAACACAGGGGAAGGTCAGAAAATGTTATAACACACCTCATACGCAGTCTGTGTTCTAATACGTCAATTGATAGTCACGTGAGGTGCGTTCTTTTTGTGATGATACACGTAAACGACGTCATCAGGCATCATTTGTCGAACTGTTGCCTGCTAGGCGTTAGTTCATAAAATGATGCCCTCTGACTTCAGAAACGACGTTTGCGCATGCGCGAAATGGAAGCGAACAAAGATGTCGTCTGCGGCCGATCGAAACGATAGTCGAGCAATTTCTCGGTTTATCCTACTTTCCAAAGAAGAACTGAATGCTCTGCTTTCCAGCAAGGACTCGAAACGGACGAAAGCGACAATCAAAGGTGAACGTTTTGAAGAAGTATTGAGACGCTGTCGGGAAAACGTTTTCTTGCCGAACTATATACTCCAACATATTAGCCTACATGCGACAAGTTTTGTAGGCCTATATGGTAAGCTTACGTGCATGACTGCGGATGAGGTGTGTTATAAAACACATATTGACTGACCATGAGGGCAACAGCAAACGTCTTTAACCCCTATGGCGTGTGAGTAACCCCGAAAAACTCACTTTCATTCGGTCGAGTTTGGTTTTTGGGAGTGACTCACAGTCCCTCGGTCGGGGTTACAGACGTATGCTGTTGCCCTCATAGTCAGTCAATATGTGCACTTCCATCCTTATAAACTGAAATTATTTTAGGACAATTCATATAGCTTCCAGTTATTACGGATAATTAAAATTCTTGCCCGCAAAAGTAACGCCTTATTATTACTAGTACATAGCCTACACATTTTATTTTGATACCATGACTTTGCGTTGCAAAAGGGCCTGCCTATCTCTCCTACATTGCGTTTTCTATTGCTGTTTCAGTTTAGTCAATAATTTCTAGCTGTTCTTGATGGATCTGAGGTGAAAGACCTTTGGTAAGATGCATCGTTGGCCGTCTATCAAGTTTTCCTTGAACGGATGATTTTAGAACCATCTTCAAGACTTGCCCAATGTCTACGTTACAAATATGGCCAACTTGATATCAATCAGATCGCGTGTGACGTCATCATAAACTGGACCGATACAAGTGTATCTGTAAGATGGAACCAAGAAAATGGGGTAGCAGAGTTAGGAGGACGACATGTGTACAAGCCTTATTTGCCAACCATAATTATAGGATATTATCTGACATTCAACAAATAAACAATGAACTTGCCTACCCTCTGTGAATGAAATTGGAAAACACTGTAATAGGTAGAAAATAATCCCCGGCTTAGTGGCGAAAGAACAGGTAAAATATTGATGATAGCTTTGTTGAATGCTTTAATTTCTCAGTACTTATCTGACGATCACGTGAAAACCCAATACCAAGTAGATGTCATGTTGACTGAAATGTATGTACTAGTATTTCTTTTCATGGTTCCAGTCTGTTTACATTAAAAAAATTAATTCCAGTTGAACACAAACCATAGCATGTATATGTGTCTGAATGTTCGTCGTACCGTGGCCGAAAACGACACAAACCCTCTTCAGTTTGTAATTGCGTCGTTCTGTTTGATCTGCACTCTTCAGTTTGTAATTCCGTCGTTCTGTTTGAGCTGCGTCGTTCTGTTTTGATCTGCACTCTTCAGTTTGTAATTGCGTCTTTCTGTTTGAGCTGCGTCGTTCTGTTTTGATCTGCACTCTTCAGTTTGTAACTGCGTCGTTCTGTTTGAGCTGCGTCGTTCTGTTTTGATCTGCACTCTTCAGTTTGTAATTGCGTCGTTCTGTTTGAGCTGCGTCGTTCTGTTTTGACCTGCGCTCTTCAGTTTGTAATTGCGTCGTTCTGTTTGAGCTGCGTCGTTCTGTTTTGATCTGCACTCTTCAGTTTGTAATTGCGTCGTTCTGTTTGAGCTGCGTCGTTCTGTTTTGACCTGCGCTCTTCAGTTTGTAATTGCGTCGTTCTGTTTGAGCTGCGTCGTTCTGTTTTGATCTGCACTCTTCAGTTTGTGATTGCGTCGTTCTGTTTGAGCTGCATCGTTCTGTTTTGATCTGCGCTCTTCAGTTTGTACTTGTGTCGTTCTGTTTGAGCTGCGCCGTTCTGTTTGACTCTACGCTCTTCAGTTTGTTTTGAGCATAACAAGGAAGTACTGGAGCAAATATTTTGCAACAAACATTGGAGAATACCATAGCAACGTGGCATCGTGCGCCTGGAGTCATAGTTAGTAGAGGGAGAGCAACTCCACACATCGTTCATAGAGGCCTATTGGTTGTTTGCTTTTAATTCAGTAGTGTGTATTTTGTGTTTCACTGTCTTGTGTACAGAACTAAATTGGTACGGCGAGACATAGCCCTGCGATGAGATCAAAATTTTTGGAGTCAAAATATTTTCAGGTCCCCCCCCCCAATAGGCAGAGTAAAACGTTCAAGTCCCCCCCTCGACTACCCAAAAAATTTTCCAATCCCCCCTGAATTCCTCCAGCTCCCCCCTCACCATTTTTTTGAACGAGGCCTAATCAACTCTAGTCGATCAACATCACGTTTTGTGGAGGGCCATGGTTGTGTATGTTTTCACACTTATTGTATTTCCTCTCATTAAAAACTCTCTGCCTCAATGTCGACTAATGCATTGTAATCAAAGAATTTAATGCACAGGTATTACAACATTGAACTCTTTATCTTTGTGAATCAATATTGTTCAGCAGGGAGTCCTAATTTGTAGAATTGTAGGGGTAAATCTGCAATCGTGAGTGATGCACAGAATCAAAAATGCCAAAAGTCACAGCTAATGTCCCTTTAAAGGTGTGAAAATGTTTGTCTTTGTAGATATCAAAATGACATCAGCAATAACAGTGGTTGTAATATGTAAGCGTATGACATTTTTTCATGACATCAAATGTAGGGGTAAGCCTGAAGACTATTAGTAATGATCACAGACTACCAGTTGTATTGTGACCTGCTTTCTACACATTTCCTTTTGAACGTCAATTTTGTGAAAAATGTAAACATTGATATTGGGTTTTGGGTTAGTAAGAGTGTGTGTGCAGCATAACACTGGTTATTTATGTTTACCAATTTTCAGTCCCTCCAATGTTGGTACCTGTATGGGAGTGACATCGCCACTAACAGTTCTTTCCTAATCTCTTTCTTCACAGGGTCAGCAGTCATGAAGTTGATTTTGATGTAAATCATGTGTATCAGTACAATTTACAGAAAACAGGAAGATACTTTGAAGTTGGTAGCACGTACATCTTGGCCGACTGTGACAGTAGTGGAAACTTGCTGAAACATTACATTACTGTTCAGAGACAGCAGACACATACAGAAGATGTATCTATTCAACATTATGTGCTGAGTTGTGAGTGTTTATAAGGTAACTTTTGAGAATAGAAGACTCAGTTCAACGAACATGATAGAACATCAGGGAAGCTGCATTCACTGCAAAGTAGCTAAGAAACTCTTTCGAGGTCCAGTTGTTGGTGCCCCTGTTGACGATGAGCCCCTTGTGAAGATTCTGTCTGAAGAGCCTTTTCTTGCTGCTGTCAGGGATACCGATGATGTAGCTAGCTGTGGTGACATTTTCTAATTACTCTAGGCAGTTGCAGTGTATGCAGTGCAAATATGGCAAACATTCGTGTCATCATGTGGAAATGTGTAGAGTATGGTTGGCAGATAATGACTGTGGTCCAGCAGAGGCTTTTGAAGAACCTCCTAGAAGCAATTTTAAGTCAGTGTCCCACAAGAGAATATCATATCCATTACCTGAACAGTTAAAGCAAACATTTGCAATGTATGAGAGTGGCATGAAGACATTTCCAGTCTTTCTGATTCCAAGAGTTGATCCAGACTTCCCAACATGTGTTAATGGTCACGATTGGGACACTTCTGACCCAGTACAAATGGAATGGATACTTGGCAATGCTACAATCCATAAAGAAACAACTTCCATAACACATGCATGGTCAGAGGGTGAAAGTAAACAAATTCAAGGTAAGCATTATTGTACCAAATCAAGATAAATGAGCTCTGATAAGAAAGAGGTTTCAGCTATCCTTATGATGTAGTAAGGTAAATTTTTAATGACACCTGCATCTGGTCAAGTATTTGATGTTTTATATATGCCTTTAGGTTCAGAAATATAGTGATGTTTTATAATAGGATGCATTTTTTGTCTGTCACTATCGAGCGCAACTTGATATTTTGCTTCAACGAGATAATAAGACAGAAGTGTATTTGCGACCAACACTGATAAACCAACATACTCATCCAGTTTTCCTGTCAACAGCACATCAATAACAGCTGACTGTTTGAAAAACAAAAATGACTTTCAGACCAAGTTCAACAATTTGAAGATTGATTTTGTTGAACATCATCAATTTTCTTGACATTTTTAAGAAAGTAAGTGCCTCAGACATAAATTTGGTCAATGAGGATTTAAGAGATAAAGCACAGCATGCAGTATGTTACAGTGAGGCTATCAAATGTACATTTCGCAAATAGACATATTTTCATTCTTTTGTTTCAACAGACTGATCGACCCATACTTACACCGAAAATCGACCTTCCTGCAACACTCTGTCGGTTGAGACTTTGTTTTTATTGATGTGAGCAGATGATTATACTAGGCTATTAACACAGTAGGGATGTAATTAAATCTGCGACATTGTTTATATCAAAGCAGGCAGCCAGTCTCAATGAGATAACGCCGGGGAGATGATTCTACAACTGACACAAAGCACAGACAACTTAAAAAAATCATCAGAGTTTGCAACCTTGTGGTTGAGTTTCTTTGTGCTTTACAATAAATAAAAACAAAACAAAAAAGTTTGTGTGGAAAAAACTATTTATTGTGGAAACAATTCACTTTTACTGAAACAAAACTGCAATCACTTCACATGTTCCTGCAACAATACAGCCACCACTTCTACACATAATTGAGTTGCCCCTTGAAATCCTACACCATCCCTAGACTCAGACAAATATCACATATTTACTGTAAGCGTTACATGATTAGTATTTTCACAGTCCCTCAACAGAGGGCTGCTGTAATTTGCCATAGGCAAACAGACTAAACTCTGAACTATTAACCCATCAGTAAAATCAATATTACTACTCCCAGTTCTCTTCAGACTTTTTAACTTTGGGACATATTGAACATTACAAAATTCAGTAAGCATGTACTGAACTTTGTCTGAACTTTGTTTTAGAACGTCTTTTGTCAGCTTTGTTTCTCAGAACATATTGGCCAAAGTTGTCCAGTGAACCTTTAACGACATCTTGTCACAAGTAAAGAACTAGTATGGTTTGATACAAATTTTATCATTTTGTATAATATCCAAGTATTATGTATTTCTGCATCAAAAGAAATTGCCGAGTTCTGGCTTCCATATGATTTAATAAACGATGATGAATGACACATAAACTTTGTTGTTTTTACTCAATATAAAACACAGAAACTCTGCAGTGGCATTGTATTTCCAGAAGTTGTCTTGGCTTGGTGTTAAGTTACAGAGTCATCTTTCCGCCTTTTATACGCTATCTCATTGAGACTGGATGCTTGCTTTGATATAAACAATATCACTGATTTAATTATATCCCTGCTGTGTTAGCCCAATAAAATCGGCTGCTGGCATCAATTAAAACAATGATTTAACCCATAGAGTGTTGCAGGAAGGTCGATTTTCAGTGTATTTGACCGTATGGTGAGAAACAAATAAAATGAAAAAGAAAAAGCAATATAACTGTACTGTTAAACGGGGACTTCAATCATACTGTGATGTTGTCTTTTCTCGGAGTGGTATAAATCAAATGTGGATATTAAAAAATTCGAAGGAACTCTTGGAAAATTTGAAATCAAGATCTGTTTCAAAAATAACATCTATTAAAACTTTCGATTTTTCCACATTGTATACCACAATACCACATGATAAATTGAAAGAACGCTTGAAAAACATCATCAACCAAGCATTTTTCTACAAAAACGGTTCACGCCGTTACAAATATGTGGTATTAGGGTATAATTCTACATATTTTGTTAAAAATACAACTAATGCTAAAGTGTTTTATACCGAGAAAGACATTATCAGTATGCTTGATTTCCTCATTGACAACATATTTGTTGAATTTGGAGGACACATTTTCCAACAGTGTATAGGAATTCCCATGGGCACTAACTGTGCTCCCTTACTTGCCGACTTATTTCTGTTCTCATACGAGGCAGAATTTATCCAGAACCTTATCAAGCAGAAAAAGGTCTCTGTAGCTCGTACTTTCAACCTAACATTTAGATACATAGACGATGTTATTTCATTGAATAACTCTGAATTCAGTAAATATCTCGCTATGATTTATCCTCCAGAATTGGAGATTAAAGATACTACAGAAACGGCCTCTTCTGCTTCATATCTGGACATTTTACTTGAATTTGACTCCAATGGTCACCTTTCTACTAGGCTATATGACAAGAGAGATGATTTCAACTTTAGTATAATTAATTTTCCACACCTCATCAGTAATATTCCACTCTCACCTGCTTATGGGGTATACATTTCCCAGCTTATACGATATGCAAGAGCATGCAGTTCATATGGTGATTTTGTAGAGAGACATGGCCATCTCTCTTTCAAACTGTTAAATCAAGGTTACACCAGAGCAAGACTTGTCTCTACATTCAAACGCTTTTTTGGCAGGTATCGCAAGCTGGTAGATAAATACAATATCTCTCTTCGACAAATGATCACTGATGGCATCGGTGACATTGGGCCTTAGTTAGTGACCACTACCTATCTGACTTACAGATTGATATATGGCGGGTGCCACATGTGGGGCAGGATGCGCTTACTATTTTCGAAACACCTGACATCACTTCTTGTCTTTTGGCCAGAGGTCCATATATCTTTCTTTCATGAATTTGACTTTGTTTGTACCGTCTATTACTGTCTGTTCTGTGCTGTTTTGTGTCTATGTTTACAACTATTGTCTTACAAATTTTGACCTAGTGTTATTGGATTATGGATTGGTATGATTGCGATTATTTTCTCACACGTATTCAATTTCCTGTTTTTAACAAATATTTTTTTGCAGTTTGTTACAGATTGTGTTGTGGCACCTGCAAATTGCGGATGTTCTATGATGGACAAGAAGACCTCGTATTCAACCTGAATAATAAAGACCTTGTTCATTATAGCCTTCTCTTGAATTATCTACATCATATGCTTGAGGGACGAAATCCATTGGCTGCTTGTCACAGGTATGACATCGAATTTTTGGATATAGATCTTTGATAAATAGTAAGAGTCATGGGCAAAGTTGCTATCTTACCGTACATGCATTTGGTTCCAAAATTGCTATATGTATATATGCTAATAGAAGCAATTCTCATAGGCTAGAAATATTTCCATGTATATATGCATGTCCACATAAAAAACTTGAAAACTACAGCTCCAACAATTGTAGTATTTGTTTTGTTTGGAATCTATATTATAGTGGATTGAACAGTGACATTGACACTATTTATTTATACAGTATGAGAAGCTATTTGTTTCATTTACTAATCATGTTGCAATTGTGGTCGTTACATATTTGCTTACAGGATACTTGTGATTAGTACAAGAAAAGTATATACCAATGACCAATATACCAATGAGCTCAGTATATACATGTACAGTACCATCTATTAATGGAATCAAAGCATTAAATAGAAAAAATTATAAACAACAAAATTTGTCACTTTCTCTAAAATATAGCACTGAAACAACAGTATACATTGTCCGATGTTGTTGTGGTAGGTCTGTAGTGACAATTATATTTTGATCTTTGTGTCATTAACAAGTGCTCTTTTTGACTCCCATCCATTTCATTTCTATTTACAGAGCGTTTGCTAAAAACCATGCAGTGTTATCAAATGCAACTCCACTCCATATCCAGAAATTACGTTTAGCATGGAATGCATTTGCACGACTGCTCGACATTGACTTTACAAGTGTATTCCAGTGCCATACCTGTGGTCCAGTGCCTGACATAATCATTTGCGATGGTACTTCAATTGGCTGCAGAAAATCATATCTGAAGCCATATTTGATATCTCAGGATACACCATCCACTGAGCCAGTAAGAGGAAGTCAACACAAAGATAGGACACTGTTGCTGCAGAAGAAGACACGGTTTGCCTTGTTTCAGTATTCACAGACAAAGGCCTCTCTTACCCAGGGTGAATTTAATTCCATGATCAGCCAGTTGCATAAAGAAACGAACGGCAAACCAATTGCAGACTTTATTATCCTGTCAGGTGACAACAGACAACCACCAAATTATTGCAGGGACATTTTAAAGGACTTGAGTTGCAATTCTCCAGTTTGTGCCCTCGCTCAATCAAATGATGTTGGTCGAATTATTAGTCTACTGTCACAGGCAGGTAGTGGTGCCATCGGTAGGATATTGTCTGCGCTGAAGAGAGGGGTGCCCACCATCGGTGATTGGCTGTATCATGTGACTCAGCTTTACAGGCCACTTCCAGGGTGTGTGTATGATTTGTTACTGCTCATCTCAAGATGCATAGCTGAAACCTACAACCATGAATGTGACAACAGCGTAGATGATAACCCAGCCAGTTCAGCACATGACGACCTGATGTACTTTCCAGCTCTTCCAAGGCTTCACAGGTATTTTGACTAAGAATATTCTTATAGACATTTTGATGGAATATGATCTTATGATATTGTTCTATTGGTTGTCAATCATCTTCAAGTTGTCTCATTTTGATTTTGTTACATTGATGCAATTGACAATACAGTAATTGTATATACATTTAGTCCAACAAAAAAATGAAAAGCTTCATTAAAGATGACAATCAGATGAGACACTGGAACGTACTTTTTGAGGTTTGAAGCTATGCTCTGATGATGCAGTTCATTCGGGTTTGACACAGCTTCAGTGTTGGATTTGAATATTGACTTTTGATCCCCAAAGTTTCACTTCAGTGTGGCAAACTTTAAACTTTAATGTTATTTTCATAGTTTATTACTGCCATATAATCCTATTTAGAAGGAATGCAATGCTTCTCTGTTGCATCTAGGAATAAATCAATCGTTAGGATGACGGAATCCTACTCCAGTCAGAACGACAACTTTATGCTGAAAATAAGTTAATAAAAGTTTTTCACTGCAACCTACCAGACGTCGAGCAGCGGCTATCGCCCAGCTGATAATTACACAACCAATAAATGAGATATGAACTGAAAATGTGCCACAGTGGTTTTATAATTATATTGTGCATATGTGTGTATGGTGCTGACTAATAGCTCAGACTTTATCATCAAAAATAATTTTTTTTCTTTCTTTTACCTTTGTTTTTAGAAATAGGAAATATGCAAGGGATTGCAACAAACCAGACACAGATGCCTGTAAGAAATTCAGCCGTGGCCATCCAACACTGTCACCTGGGATATTTACATTATTTTGCCCTCACAAGATATGTTATGGATTTCAACTTCTTCTTTCACACGAGTCACCAGAACATCCATTTAGTATCTTTAAAACAAGATTTGAAGTAGCTCCGAAACTCATAGTGTATGACAAGGCATGCAAACTACGTCAGTATGGCTTGAACATGTAAGTTATGTGCAGTACTTCTATAGAAAGATAAAGTCTGCAAATACGGTACAATTAGAGGGACCCCTACGACCAATGTAAACTGTGTGTCTATGGTATCTTGGCCATTGATGAAAGCTAAAGCATGTTTGTTAACAATGAATATTGTAACTTTAAAATGTTGCAGCTAGGGTGACATGATGCATCTAGATATCATGCATAAAATACAAAGTCGCACACCCACAGTACCAACTTCTCTGTTCAAATCTGCTGTTAGAGTCAAAGTACAATAAGGGAGAAATCTTAATTTTGTATAAGGCTTTATGATAGGAAATACACTCAAAATTGAAATCCAGTTTGATCCAAGTGAGGACAACAAAAAAGTGATGTATCACACCTTTTACAAACAGAAAAATGTAATATTACTAAGCTTTTCTTATTTTTTGCATTTTGTGATGTGTGAAAATTTTCAATTTTTTATTTTTTCACAGAGAACCAGTTTTCTTTCAAAACACTATATTCTGTGTGGAACGACTACATTGGAAAAATCATAAGGGGTAAGGGCCTTTCCTAATAGCTAATACATCAATGATTTACAGCACACATTGGCAGTTTTGTGTTTTGCCCAGCTCATTAGCAAAATGGCGGCTATGCTTATCAGTGGGGTGGTGTATGGATTTTAGGCCTGTTTTCAAACTTTGTGAAGTCATTACTCAGTCTCGGCTAAATGTATTGGACTAAACTTTTCACAGGTTACAGTATATTTACTACAGAAAACCATGGGTTATTTATTTCTTAATTGTTCCATTTGATCATATTCATGATCATGCTATCTTAAAAGGATATGTCAATATTGCTTACACCATACATGTAAACAATAAAGACTGAAATCCCTAACAAATTTTCATATGTGCATTTCTTTCAGATGTTCTAGTGGCTATGATCTGGACACCCATGAGAATCGTTATGATATCACCAGCATTAACTCGCAAGTGAATGAACAAGCAAATGCAATGCTCTGCCGTATCAAGGCACAGGTTTCATACATGCTGCCAGATAACTTCATGTTTCATACAAGTCTGTTTTTGGCTTTGCACAACATGGATCAACTTGCAAAAATACAAGAAGTTTCTGTACCAGCTATCAGCAATGAGCTATTAGCAATATGTGATTTATGGGACTGTTGTTTGACATGGTCTTACGTGACATATGGTACTGTTAATTTAATTTCTGGTACACAGGTACATAGTATGGCGATATACCTTTTTTAGCTACTATAGACTATAGTCTATAGAAGCTATTGGGATGGGTATCCGTCCGGCGTCCGTCATCAGTCTGTATGTATGTATGTATGTATGTATGTATGTATGTATGTATGTATGTATGTCCGTTTGTGAGGCGTCCGTCCACTCAAATATCTTGAGAACCGCAGTACTTACTGATTTGATATTTGTTGTGTAGATTAAAAATAGAATTTTGAGAAACTATTTTTTTTAATTTTTTGATATTGTTGAAAATAGGCAAATTAATGCCAAAAAAGGCGTTTTTGGTAAAAAATCTTCTTCTTCATAACCGCCGGTCAGACAGCTTTGTTATTTGGTATACAGGTCCCTAGGGATAACCCAACTTAGATTTGTTCAAATTGTGATGAAATATGCAAATCTGTATTTTTACGGAATTTTTTTTTCCATTTTTGGTGAGGCCATCCTGAAATGAGCTATCACAGATATCCACCTTCTTCATCAATACATGTGTCACAAAAGGTTATTCTCTACATAACGCAGCAGAGCTCTGTCAACTGTTGAGTCGCTTGTTTTTTCAAAACCGCTGGTCAGACAGCTTTAATATTTGGTTTACAAGTCCCCAGGATGACCTTTGTGAGATAATTTCATACAGTCATATATCCATGTCTATTGTAGCTACAGGGACTTTGGCCCTATGTTTTATGAAATTTGGTTTTTTGTTTCAAAGGCCGTTTTACTGATGCCCTCTTTGTGATACAAATTTGCAATTGTACCGGTATGTGTATTTAGAAGACAGGCTGTCAGCAAAATAGCCAATAGTATCCTGTGTCGGTAGCATGCAGGTATATCGATTCCCATACTGTATGACTCATCCACATAATCTGCAACACTATATTTTCAAAAACAGGTCCTTTTTTGAAATGTCAACATTTTCTGAAAATCTTTATTGTCTACTGTCACACATGAAAAACTTGTACAGAAAAGCAAATCAAAAGATCACTAAATACAGGCCAAACAAATTAAACTATTACAGGTTTCTCGCTTTCTTCTGCCTGGACTGGAATGTAGTAGTGTAGTCTTGCAGTCTCTGGGTCATCTTCCTTTGTCGTGAAGATCTTCTTGGTGACAATTCTATAGTTGACAGCGACAGACAACTGGGATATGCATCAACTGAGGAGTTTGGTGTGCTTTGAATGTTCAAATCAGCTGAGACAAGATACATTTGGAAATCAGTCAAAATCAGTCATAGATATTGCACCTGGTATGTTTTCTCATAGTGTGACTTGCAGTGTAATTTCTAATTAGTAATATTAGTAAAGTCAGGATGTCAACAATATAGTTCCCAAGATCCATAATGACATAAGAGACCAGTCTAAGCTAGCCAAATGTTTGATATGACTTTGCCTGTATAGTGCCCTGGATCCATAATGACATAAGAGACCAGTCTAAGCTAGCCAATTGTGTGATATGACTTTGCCTATATAGTTCCCTGGATCGGCTTACACTGATTAGCGGAACGGAATGAGCGGAACGGAACGGAATAGCCACACCAAAAAGAAAAGTAGTTTCTCTTAATTAGAGTCCATTTTTTTTCGTTCACTGAATTTTGGAGCGGAACAGCATGGAATTTCGGATCTAAAACAGAAATTTGGATTTAAATAAAATATCACTTTTCAACCCTTAAAGTAATGCATCTGTTTTTCGAAGTTTCTCTTGCCGTGATGAAAATCGTGAATAAGACTACTAATAAGAATTTTATTCCATAGAAACACACTTCAGGAACTGTGGTAGAACAAGTACAATAAATCAAACATTACACATATAATCAGGCAAGACTGCTCCCGAGACTGCTGCTGGGAATGAATAAGACTACTGGACTGAAGCTATAATTCAAATCTGAAACTACACCTGAATCCAAACATCACCCTGGATATCGCATATGCTATATGGCTACCATGAGGCATGTGAGATCGCGCACAGGCGTTCTGTTGAGTGGGTAGCTTTTAAAAATGTAGTTCTGCTACGTTCCGACGTTAAGGCTACGGAAGAGAACGTCCGAACGTAGCATAAACTATACTTTTACAAACTACCCACACAACAGAACGCCTATGAGGTGGCGGTCTGTGTAATAATTCACCTCGATGGCATGGCGCCTAATTACATTTTTGGCGCGGAGGTGAAAAAAAGAGGGAGGCGGTGACGGATCGTAACTTCTAAAATGGATACATTGAACTGCATTGCTGATTGTTTGTGATTGGCGCGGATGCCACTTCTTTTTCGTTTTTTGTTGCCAAGGGTCTGCAGACTTACGGGAGCACCAGTTGATTTAGGGGATTGTGAAAATGGAGGTGTAGACAAATTTTTTTTCACCCATTATGACGGCATTTTTTTTCAAAAGCATGCTCGCGAAACAAATTATTTTCTGCACAACTGAAGGCAATGCAATATATTTCATTTGTTGTCAAAATGAAGTGCACGTGCATATGTTTTGCATGTCAAAGTTCATTCATGCAACCTGTAATCTTTATTGCAGAATTTTGCATATCTAACCACTTCCCACGTTAGAAAATTTTTAAATATCCAGATCTCAAAGATCAAAATACTAAGGTCGGTTCTAAACATTCATTTTTAGCTCCCATATTAGCATATATGCAAATGGGAGCTATTCGTATAAGGTGGGAAAATGGTTGTCTGTATGTATGTATGTATGTACGTATGTTTGTATGTATGTATGTATGTATGTATGTATGTATGTATGTATGTACGTATGTTTGTATGTATGTATGTATGTATGTATGTCCGTCCTTATCAAAAACACGAAAACCGCAATACCCACCGTCTTCATATTTGGTACAAAGGGGCATCCTAGGTTGGAGATGTGAATTTGTTCAAATCAAAATGTTTGGATCAAAAATATGCAAATGAGGTACAAAAATGTGAAAATCCATTGAGCTGCAACTCAGGAACCAGCAGGCAGAATGTGTTGATATTTTGTGCATAGGTAGGTAGCACCAATCGTTTACAAAATGTTAATTTTTACAGGGATATCTTTAATTTTTGTATTTTTAAGATTTTTTTTTTCATTTATGGTTGAACAACTGTGCTCTTCAAAAATACATGTTGAATAATAAAAGGTTTAGAATTGTTATACCTTCTTGCCAGTGGGATTGCTCTTTGTTAACTATTTGTGGGTAAAGTTTAAATTTGGAAAGTCAATTTTCTTGATCAATTTATTTTTAACTGCGTCATTGTTGCTTATGCAAGTTCAGCCTATGTTCTATTGCGTAATTGCTGTTACGATGATAGTGTAGGACCCTATTGTTGCATGGTGAAACGATACATGTAAGGAGGGAATAGTAACAATTAATGTAATAGCCAATTTGCCAGCGTATGCACCATCGTCTAAAACAAAGTGAACGACGACGAGACGAGTGTGTTAAAGTCGACTGTGAGGAATCCGGATTTTTTCCTGCCGCTGGCGCATACTTTACGATTGAGGAGGTAAGCTAATCTGTATGTCTATTAATAGCTGTTTTCAGATGTATGTTCTATCATATTTGTACATTTAGAAGTGGTGGATTGTAATTTGTGAATGATTATTGTGGCCTGTATACGGGCACTTGCTGAATCTCTGTTGTTTGTGCGGCTAGCGGCTGTGAAATTGTTCAAAACGGCATTGCCGTGTCCACAGGCGTACGGAATGTTTCCTAGATCGTCGTCGGATGGGAAGTGACGGACACTGCATGCACCGTGAGGCCGAAGGCCGAACCTCGGTACTGTATAACAATACCAAGGTATGACGCGGAAAAATCGACCGGTGGCCGGAAACAAACGAAATAAAGCATCTACCTCAAAAAAATTACATCGACCGGTCGGAAATACCTTCAAACTTTCAAATCTTTACTCTGGTTACAGCATTTCTTTCAAATCTGCCAGTTATGGGCGATAATTAACTGTCCGGCGAGTACTCGCACTTGCATTGCCACTTCGCCATTTTGAATAGCTTTTTTACTCCCGAAAGCCTTTGCGAGTGGATGAGTGACCCCGTGACCCCACAACCGCTAAATTCAACCGTTAACCGTTAGGTAAATTTTATACTGTCAGTGAATGCAACTTCAGCCATCTGGCAACAAGGCAATCAACGTAAACGATGGAAAGTTTATGCTTGTGAATCCCGCCATCTGACATTTGTAAACAAACTCTTCACAGGGTCACTCGTCCACTTGCAAAGGCTTTCGGGAGTAAAAAGCTATTCAAAATGGCGAAGTGGCAATGCAAGTGCGAGTACTCGCCGGACAGTTAATTATCGCCCATACTGGCAGATTTGAAAGAAATGCTGTAACCAGAGTAAAGATTTGAAAGTTTGAAGGTATTTCCGACCGGTCGATGTAATTTTTTTTGAGGTAGATGCTTTATTTCGTTTGTTTCCGGCCACCGGTCGAGTTTTCCGCGTCATACCTTGGTATTGTTATACAGTACCGAGGTTCGGCCTTCGGCCTCACGGTGCATGCAGTGTCCGTCACTTCCCATCCGACGACGATCTAGGAAACATTCCGTACGCCTGTGGCCGTGTCAAGATGTTCCTAAATGACAAAGCGGATTACTTGTTGTGAGGTTACATCTAGTGAACTGTGTAGCATGTATTTTGATGTGAATTTGAATTTGATTTAAGTCAAAACGGCATGTCGATTATTGATGCCAGACTGACGTCTGTTATAAGCCCTAGCGAGTAGCGTTGAATGTCTGTCTGTTCAGTTGGGAGGCGTTTGTGGTACTATACGTCTATCGTCGGTAAACTCGCTTTTGAAGTAGCGTGATTTTCATCAGTAAATGTCCCGAAATGACGGGGCGGATTACTTGTTGTGAGGTTATTTTTAGATTACGTCCAATCCGCATGTCGACCATTTTCATTTTGATGTCTGACTGATTCTGTGTGATTTTCATCAGTAAAGTCGCTTTTGAAAGGGCCGGTGTGATTTTCATTTTCTGCGTAAGGTTTACAGTGTTTACGCACGGTGCGGTCATCCGCGCAACATTACCTCTACAATCAGCCTGGTATCACGAATATCTCGATTATATTTTAGTAGATTTTTTAACTGATGTTTCGCAGCTTGAATCCTCCTAAACTTTTCAATTTTCGATTGAGTAAGAAATACTGGCCGAGACCAGCAACTAAGAACACGACGATTCAATTTCGCTGCTGCGACGGGCGGTCGGCATTGTCCTGATGAAAACAAAGTCTTGCGAGATCAAGTCTGCCTAGGCTGTGTAAAATGCATTTATACATGTGCTTACTGCGCAGTTCACCGAAGTGTTCAATGCGTGAAAAGATAAGCATCCCCGTCAGCGCGTCTGACTGCAACTTTTTATGAGCTGTCAGGCAACTTGTCACATGAAAAGTTTAACGCGCCAAACCCAAAACATTGTGGCGCGAAACCAAACCGCAAAGTCAAAGACACGCCCACCATGATAATATTCTGTTGCACGCTTTCAAGGCTTACAAACAGCTTCGACGGCCACGTTCACGTCAGCAGACCGGCATAATTAGCGACATGGCAGAATATAATTTTGTAAGTTTAACTGGATGGAGATTGAAAAGGGGGAAAACGACCTCCCGAGATTTGCAGAACTGTATTGTACAGGAAATACTGCTGCTTGGAGATCCAGTTACTGGTAATTTTTCTCCATTTCGCGAGGTCGCTGAAAAGTTTCGTTTTAGTGATCAAGGGGTACGAAAATTATGGCGCCGCTTTGTATCATGTAAACCAATAAAGGGAAACAGGGGATCGTACCCGAAGCTTAAAGATGGTGACATTGAACTGGTTGAAACATTAAAACGCTCTCGGCCATCTATGACGTACAGGGCTATTCAAGAAAAGATAGCGGAGTATGGTGATATCTCCATCAGTACGATTGGACGAGCTGTGAGAACACGTCTATCGGGTGGGCCCTGGACGTTCAAAAAATTGACGCCAGTTGCTTATGAGAAATTCACTGATGCGAATATTGCCTACTGCAATGAATTCGTGAACTTTCTGCACGAACAAGACCCGCACAAATCCAGATCTTTGATGTGGCTGGTATAAAATTGACCCAAGATCTCAACCCCAGATATAGTCACGCTTTGCGTGGCCATATGAGATCTCCTGCCGTAACTTTGCATTTGATGGTCAGTCTTGAGTACAACAAAGACCACATTTCTCGAAAAAAATGATACATTTGGAGGCGTGGTTTTAAAAAATTGTTTTGGCGAGTGGATGTTTTTGGTTTCGCGCCACAATGTTTTGAGTTTGGCGCGTTAAACTTTTCATGTGACAAGTTGCCTGACAGCTCATAAAAAGTTGCAGTCAGACGCGCTGACGGGGATGCTTATCTTTTCACGCATTGAACACTTCGGTGAACTGCGCAGAACATTCACGTGTGACGTCAAAACTCTCGCGAGAATAGCTGCAGTAAATTCCGGAAGTACATGTAGTTTTAGCGGGTCATTGTATGGGGTGAGAACACCGCCAAAATTATCTTGAAATATTTATTTAAACTTATCTTATCATTATTATTCCATTTATTTTGGTGATTTTGTGATAATTATGTAAATATTGTGCCATTATTATGCAATTATTTGATCATTATTTGGATATTATTTTGATATAATAAGGAACCTATTTGGTAATTCGGTTGTTGTGACATTATTTGGCATTGATGTCTTGATTTGGAACTTATTTCACAATTATTATGCCATTATTTGGTGATTTGGTCATTTTTATGTCATTATTTTGTCTTTATTTTTCGATTATTTGGTCATGATTATGACATTATCTTGATATTATCTTGACATTATTATGAATTTATTATGTTAATTCGGTTATTTTGCCATTATTCGGCATTGATGTCTTGATTTGGAACTTATTTCATCATTATTTTGCCATTATTCGGTGATTTGGTCATTTTTACGTCATTATTTGGTCTTTATTATGCGATTATTTGGTGATTATTACGACATTACCTTGACATTATTACGAATTTATTATGTTAATTCGGTTCTTTTTCAATTATTCGGCATTGATGTCTTGATTTGGAACTTATTTCATCATTATTTTGCCATTATTTGGTGATTTGGTCATTTTTACGTCATTATTTGGTCTTTATTATGCGATTATTTGGTGATTATTACGACATTATTATGAATTTATTATGTTAATTTGGTTCTTTTTCAATTATTCGGCATTGATGTCTTGATTTGGAACTTATTTCATCATTATTATGCCATTATTTGGTGATTTGGTCATTTTTATGTCATTATTTGGTCTTTATTATGCGATTATTTGGTGATTATTACGACATTACCTTGACATTATTATGAATTTATTATGTTAATTCGGTTCTTTTGCCATTATTCGGCATTGATGTCTTGATTTGGAACTTATTTCATCATTATTTTGCCATTATTAGGTGATTTGGTCATTTTTATGTCATTATTTGGTCTTTATTACGCGATTATTTGGTTATGATTACGACATTATCTTGATATTATCTTGACATTATTATGAATTTATTATATTAATTCGGTTGTTTTGCTATTATTTAGTATTTATGTCTTGATTTGGAACTTATCTCATCATTATTATTTCGTTATTTGGTGATTGGGTCATTTTTGTGTCATTACTAGCCATTATTATGCGATTATTTGGTCATGATTACGACATTATTATGACATTAGCTTGGCTTTCAATTATTTGACCTACTTTATTATCTGAACTCATTATTTGACCTGCATTTGAACCCTACCCAGAAATCATTGCACATCACAATGGCGGCTGTGATTTGGTCGGTCTCCTCGGACAGAGAGAAAAAACCGGGCTTTGCGTAAGTTTTAAAGTGCAGCTCAGCATATCGCGTATCTAGAATAGTTGGGCGTGCTCGAAAACAGAGGTCGACCACGATTTCGGATTAAAAATCGATTGTTTTCGGCGGCGGAACTGGGCTGTGGTGGGGGTAGCCGACGGTGGCATGTCTCCATAGCTATACTATAGGCTAGGCAGTTACAGTCCCTCCATCCCCAGAGTAGAGGGACTGTGGTTACACCTAGCTCTCTGCGTAGCAGGGCGGTGTGTTACCGGCGTTATACGGCCTCCCACCACATTAGGCAGGCCGTATAACGCCGGTAACACACAGCCCTGCCATGCAGAGCGAGGTTACACCCAACCTGCCACGCATAGCCAGCGTGCGAAATTCACGCTAACCCCGTGGCCTAAGACCAGCTGTTTTCATGCCGGACCAGTAACACTTGACAGATGTCCTGCTGTTCCTAAAGACGAGGGACAGTAACGTTAAACTTTTCCTGTATGTACAGATGTTTACCAAAATGTTTTGCTAAGCTAAATACCCGACAAAATTATTCAAAGATACGAAATTTATTCTTTCAAGAGATTTGCAAAACGCGATTCGCAAATAAAAGTTAACAGACTGATCGGCACGACGTCAAAGCCAAAGACCTTAGGCCTAGGGCCCACCTCACGTTTTATCGCCAAAGTAATGAGTGGCGCTATGCAATATCCTGATTTGTAAAGCATTTCATTTGTTAGGTTCAAGATCTCCTTGTGGTCATAATAGCGTAATTGTTTTATAGCGCATCGACCGTTTTGCATGTGTCGCGGTAAACTGAATTTCGAGGACACTGCAACATTGGACTTTTGGACGACACAGTATCGAAATTAGAATTGTTTGGTCAGATCGTGGACCCCGCGAGAAAAACTACGTTTTATGGTCAGATATGTTAGATGGTGAAATCTCCGATGTTGGATATTTACCCACTGTTTTAGACAAGTATCGTATAATTTAAGTCAGATTCGGACTACGGAAGTCGGGCTTGGCTAGACCACTGGACCAGTTTTTACACATAGTGATCTCCCAGATAAACATCAATTATTTGCCCACGATTTGACAAGTATAGTATCGTTAAGTATCGAAGTTAGAGCCATATTGAGGAAATCGGGTTTGCCGGGCGGGTTTTGCAAGATCTGTGAGGTGGCAAATCTCTGACATATATATCGGACATTTGTACGGAATCGCCGATAAACATCGGAGATTTTACATAGATCAGACGTGCCTAAGACACAAGGCAAGTCATTCTAGTGACCATATGGTCCCAATCGCCGATAAATATCGAGTAAATATATGTGATTTCACAGATCCGCCGTGTTGAGACGCAAGGCAAGTCATTCTAGAATTGCCCAGTGTCGATTACTATAATTTAGAGTCCCAAAATCGCCGATATGTATCAGCTTGAAGTAAAATATCGGCAATTTCTCAAACCCGGCGTGCTGCGACAGACGGCAAGTCATTTTTGTGTCGTCTAGTACCGATATTAGACCCGATATATAGATTGTGTATGACGGAAATATGTTGGACGTCAAACTTCAATACCAGAAAGTAAATGTCCGACATTTAACATTGTGGAAAGTAGTTCTGACTTTGATGGCTATTTGCCTTAGTCACAGTTAAGGAAGCCACAGTCCCTTTATGTGGTTAAGATTACATTTTAAACATATTCGTGCCATTATTGAAGCCTTTTCATCCAGATGAGTCCAGATGAGAATTATGAAAAAAAATGAGAAAGCAATAGGGCCTACTTTTCTTTTATCTTATTTTAAGGCCATTTAGAGTTGCATCTGTATGCTACAGTCTGAAAAGCCGGTGATAAGTATCAAGGAATATTCGTTCAATGAAGATGTCTTATCATACGTATGCCACATTACATTTTTGTTTGTCAGGAACTATTCTCGAACATATGTTATTTTTATCGTAAACTCATAAGGGCACGGTCGCTAACCTAACGACTTTTTATTGCGTTGTTTGTCATGAAACTTTATGACTTTTCCCCTGTAAAGAAGTATGTTGATTCGTTGTTAGGACTCCAACCTTTAAAACTGTATTGTCTCCCTATGCACGATTTTGATTCTTTCTTTTGTTTTCCCTTTCGATTGTGCGATGTTGTTTTTCTTCCGCAGAGCGCGATATTAATAGCGAAAACAATTGTTTTTATCAAGTCCACACGGCCGAACATGCAGTCGCTGTTTCCTCAAGCTGCAAGTTGTACGTATTTTTTGCTGTGTTGATTAGGCAAATAAAACATACTGCATACACCGAAGCATCGCCATACACATAGCTGTTGTGCCGTGTCTTGTACAGTATTATGACATTGGCAATTATTAAAACAAATAAACATTTACTGCAAGGAGTATTTTTGAAAATAACATTTCGGGAAGGACGGTATGCGAGGACTTGAAACACACTCAATTTTTATACCACGGGCATATAGGAAGAAATTAAATATTACCTGTAACCGTAACTTCAAAGATGCATCAGTTATGGAAAATTCTTGGAAATGTACGAATATATTTTACCTTTTGGAAGTTTTATATTGAAATACTCACGGGAATTAAATTTCCTCCCTGCTTATTGTTGACATTTTTGCAACCGACTCTGTCCATATAAATTGTTTGTCAAATATTGTACGATATCATTCCTGTTTGTTAAATTTATTTAATTTTACATATAACATCGTCTAGAAAAATGATTTCAAAACCTTACATCTCAATATCTCGGCTATAGCATGTATAGAGACGCGTTGTACTCAAGTACAAATGAAATATATACGATCACCGGCCCAACTCAAATCATATTGAAAAGCCGCAATAATTTCTACATTTGGTGAAGCCAGTTATCAGAAACGGATTTCTTTTAAAACGTTCAGAACTATACAAGAAAATTAAAAGTAAGTTCTGATAATCGGGTACAGTGGAATCGGAAAGTTCCGCCCTGTTTAGGCCTACATCATGCCATTCTAATCACCTATAAATGATTTAGGCCTATTGTAATTTAGCATAATATATATATCACATTGATAAATCATGGTTTATATATTTCAATTACAAAGGTTCGACGTTTTCTTCAAAAAAGGAATCGTTCGGAATCACATTGAAGTTTTCTAAACACAATGTTTAGGACAAAATTTTAAAAAGACGGCTCTATTAAAATTGAGTAAGCTCAAAAATGCTGCCTCGATGCGTATAGCCTAGCTGTGGGTCCATAGCTGTGGTGTTTTCAGACGGGATTGCTGCCTTTTACGGGCTGGTTTGACTTTTACTATTTTAACCCCCCACCACAAAATCGTAAAAGTCAAAACCAGCCTAAAGTTTAAAAGGCAGGAATCCGGTCAGAAAACACCACAGTGGATCGACCCACAGCTACGTATAGCCATGGGTTTCATAGACTCAGGCAGATAGGCGTGGAGGTCGAGGCCCCCAGCATTGCTGTGCCCTATGATGTAAACCGTGTCGGGCCGATTTATATGATAGAGTTCGGGTATTAATAACACCTTTTAGCTCTACGCACAGGCACCACCGTAGTTGATAGCGTTTTTAGTGCCCTTTTCTACGACACTAAAAGCGCTATCAACTACGATGGTGCTAGTGGCTCTACGAGAGTCTACGTGGCAGGGCTAGGGCTGTCGACAGCCCGCTGGCTTCCAGTATGGAGCGCCCAGTTCCGCCGCCGAAAACAATCGATTTTTAATCCGAAATCGTGGTCGACCTCTGTTTTCGAGCACGCCCAACTATTCTAGATACGCGATATGCTGAGCTGCGCTTTAAAACTTACGCAAAGCCCGGTTTTTTCTCTCTGTCCGAGGAGACCGACCAAATCACAGCCGCCATTGTGATGTGCAATGATTTCTGGGTAGGGTTCAAATGCAGGTCAAATAATGAGTTCAGATAATAAAGTAGGTCAAATAATTGAAAGCCAAGCTAATGTCTTAAAAATGTCGTAATCATGACCAAATAATCGCATAATGATGGCTAGTAATGACACAAAAATGACCCAATCACCAAATAATGAAATAATAATGATGAGATAAGTTCCAAATCAAGACATAAATACTAAATAATAGCAAAACAACCAAATTAACATAATAAATTCATAATAATGTCAAGATAATATCAAGATAATGTCGTAATCATGACCAAATAATCGCGTAATAAAGACCAAATAATGACATAAAAATGACCAAATCACCTAATAATGGCAAAATAATGATGAAATAAGTTCCAAATCAAGACATCAATGCCGAATAATGGCAAAAGAACCGAATTAACATAATAAATTCATAATAATGTCAAGATAATATCAAGATAATGTCGTAATCATGACCAAATAATCGCATAATAAAGACCAAATAATGACATAAACATGACTAAATCACCAAATAATGGCATAATAATGATGAAATAAGTTCCAAATCAAGACATCAATGCCAAATAATTGAAAAAGAACCGAATTAACATAATAAATTCATAATAATGCCAAGGTAATATCAAGATAATGTCGTAATCATGACCAAATAATCGCATAACAAAGACCAAATAATGACATAAAAATGACCAAATCACCAAATAATGGAATAATAATGATGAAATAAGTTCCAAATCAAGTTATCAATGCCGAATAATTGAATTAACATAATAAATTCATAATAATGTCAAGATAATGTCGTAATCCTGACCAAATAATTGCATAGTAAAGACCAAATAATGACATAAAAATGACCAAATCACCGAATAATGGCAAAATAATGATGACATAAGTTCCAAATCAAGACATCAATGCTGAATAATGGCAAAGAACCGAATTAACGTTATAAATTCATAATAATGTCAAGATAATATCAAGAAATAATCGCGTAATAAAGACCAAATAATGACATAAAAATGACCAAATCACCTAATAATGGCAAAATAATGATGAAATAAGTTCCAAATCAAGACATCAATGCCGAATAATGGCAAAAGAACCGAATTAACATAATAAATTCATAATAATGTCAAGATAATATCAAGATAATGTCGTAATCATGACCAAATAATCGCATAATAAAGACCAAATAATGACATAAAAATGACCAAATCACCAAATAATGGAATAATAATGATGAAATAAGTTCCAAATCAAGTTATCAATGCCGAATAATTGAATTAACATAATAAATTCATAATAATGTCAAGGTAATGTCGTAATCCTGACCAAATAATTGCATAGTAAAGACCAAATAATGACGTAAAAATGACCAAATCACCGAATAATGGCAAAATAATGATGACATAAGTTCCAAATCAAGACATCAATGCTGAATAATGGCAAAAGAACCGAATTAACGTTATAAATTCATAATAATGTCAAGATAATATCAAGATAATGTCATAATCATGACCAAATAATCGCGTAATAAAGACCAAATAATGACATAAAAATGACCAAATCACCTAATAATGGCAAAATAATGATGAAATAAGTTCCAAATCAAGACATCAATGCCGAATAATTGAAAAAGAACCGAATTAACATAATAAATTCGTAATAATGTCAAGATAATGTCGTAATAATCACCAAATAATCGCATAATAAAGACCAAATAATAACGTAAAAATGATGAAATCACCAAATAATGGAATAATAATGATTAGATAAGTTTAAATAAAGATTTCAAGATCATTTTGGCGGTGTTCTCACCCCATATCATTGAGCTACCGGTCGGCGAACGACTAAAACGAACCAGTGTTTTTCTCTTGTTTTTCTACCTTGTCTAGATAAAAAAATATTGTTGCCTTTATTGCGATTAATCAAGGTACTCTTTCGCCACTTCGGTTTTCAAGTTTTGATGCTGGCGACTGCGCTATATAAATAGAGTGCATATGATTAGGATGAAGTGTTTATGTGTCGATGTCGCGTCGTTGAATATCGGCACAAGTCAGTCGTGTGTAGTCGATCGGTACGTTTGTATTGTACCCGGGTATTGTAGCACCAGTTTGTGCATCAGTTCATGCAATGAAAGGTACATGACTTGTGGGTCTGTAATAATGTAATGGAGGGTTCGAAATTCGTTTTTAGCTCATATTTGTTTTTTTTTGGGGGGGGGGGTTACGTAGCTGTTGTTGGTAAATTCTTTCATTGTCAAGTTTGGTGTGAACAAGTTTAGTTTATTGTTTCATTTACGGTCCCCGAGGGACCGTGTTTCATTCTCCAAAATTTTTGTGAAAAGATGGTTGTTCTTGTTCTGACAAAGTATAGTATTTTCCTAAGTGTGTACTAGTGATGAAAAAATGTCAATCAGCAAATAGTTTATAGCCACATTTTTAGTTGTAATTCATACTGGAGGAAACCTGCACTTTGAATTATAAAACGTGTGTGACCATAATTTACCTTTATCAAACCTGCATTTTGGTTGTTTTGGTATAACAAACATATCCCACCATACATTTCCTGCTAAATTACTCTGAATATTTACCCACACCCACTTCATATTTGATAATTAAGTCCACCCAACATCCACATGTAATTGTAACTTTAACTAACTGTTTTTAATATCTCTTCTCATTTCAGATGCACATTTTGCAAACAGCGGCAAGGCCCATCATCACGAAAAGGTGTAATTCTTAATCTCTCACTGGAGAATGACATGTCCTCAACCACCTACAAGATATACCCAAAACAAGCAAAGATCCTATCAAGAAAACTCAAAATCGACCCTTTCAATAACAACTACAACAAGAAGTAGCAGCATTTTGTGATGGCCGAGAAATTAATTTCAAGGCTAACACCACCAATACCATCATTGCCATTAAGAGCATAGAATCTACATAAGCATGAAAACATCCAAATATTTTCTATAAGACACAAACACCAATTCAAATTCAAATAGTCACTATTACAATCATTGTTTATGCATTTGAAGACAAGTTCATTTATTTTATATAATAGTGCATATCCTCACAGTTAGTATTATTGTATTTTCAATAGTTACACATCAAAGCCCATACGCTAGCCCCCTATTAGTTTTGAGAAAATCTTATTCTTTCTTTCTTTCTTTCTTTATTATTCTTCTTTCTATTGTTTGCCAGCCCACATCTAAAAAAAACTGTATGTACACTTCTCAAACGTAGCAGAGTGTTTAGAGGCGATGAGAGATGGTGAACCAAATTCTTGAAATTTTAACAAGTTACCAGATTTTACTTTTCACAAAACCGAACAGGGCTTCTCCCAATGACTTACAGGTCTGGGCAGTGTGAAAGTTTTATACAGCACGCATGACTTCAAAATTTGATTTTCCAATAATAGCAACTTAATCTCTTAAAAATCTTAAATTCCAGAACAAAAAAAATTGATTGTGCTAAAATTTCACTCAAATCCCTGGCACCCATATTAGTTTT
This sequence comes from Ptychodera flava, assembly GCF_041260155.1. Classification (NCBI taxonomy): domain Eukaryota; kingdom Metazoa; phylum Hemichordata; class Enteropneusta; family Ptychoderidae; genus Ptychodera; species Ptychodera flava. The sequence goes on along the minus strand of NC_091943.1, from coordinate 39,918,256 downwards.
TACAAAATGCTTGGCTCTGCCAACTCTGCTTGCAGCTTTTATTTACACTTTGTTCCTTGTTTTTATTTACTCGGTTATCACAGTGTTATGTTATGCTTTTTATTTGTCTATTTTTTTTCATGTGGCAGATTTTAGAAAAAAAAATTCATATTCAGTATCTAATCTGCATTTTTTTCATTTGATTTGTTATATTACTTTTTTGATTTACTCACATTTGGTATACCACCACCACTACAGAGAACTTATATAGTAGGTATGTGGTGTCTGTATGTGCCATTGTAATCTACATGTTCCAAGGAGTATACTCATTCTGACCTATCACACCAAACTAACTGTGAGCCAAGTTTCATTGATGCTCTATTTAATATTTGTTAAAGTGTATAACTAAATAGTTTTGTGTACTTAGTATTTACAGATTATTTTTACATTATATTTATTGTTATTTTTGCCATTATAATATATTTATCTTTATACAAGTGTTTTTTGTGAAGCCATACAACTTCTAGCCAACGTTCTTTTGATAATTCACAGTTATTCAATTGCATTGTTTAAATAAATATATTACATTCCATTACTGCTTCATAACTTGTGTGTGGTTGTGTATGTGTGTATACATTAGAATGCATTATATATATTTTATCAATATATAAAGTTTACCTACACCAAATCAACCAACATGTCCACAGTCCTACCCACCTTTCCATTCTTCATTAAAATACTCAAAAATAAAGAAAGGTCTTTTATGTTGATTTTTACATTACCATGAAATAGTGAGCATCTGAAAATATCTGTATTGGTAACATACAGCTCCACCTTAGGTACACAAGAATAGGGAAAGAAAATATTTGGGGAAAATAAAGATGTCATCAAATTTCACTGAAGAAAAAAACAGCCAGAAAAGGTTTAACAAAAAAAAGGAACAGACTGAAAAAACGATAAATCGAGTAATAACATAATGCGCTAGCTCATCAATCTTCCAGGACACCCCCCTAATTTCAAATGGTCCACCCCTGAAATAATACAATTACTAACAGTGCAGTGTATCTATATAATAATAATAATATAATAATTTAATTCTTAGAAGAAATGCACTACACATACGTCTCAGTGCCTTTAACACAACAAACAAAACAAAAGACAAAAACAAAAATCCATTACAAGAGTCACAAGTGGAAAAAGTCCAAAAATCCAAAAGTAAATGAAAAAAGTAAAAATTCAATAAAACGCATTAAAAAGCAGGCAAGCAAGCAAAATGACCCGTACAAGACTCGTACGGCATTAAAAATTCACCATGTGGAAAAGGTCAGCAAAAATGCAAAAATGTTAAAAAAAAAAAGTCGCAGAAACGAATAAAAAACAGTTCCAGATAAAAAAAATGACTGATCATCCCTAGCATGAATAATACTGGCTAAAAAGGTAAGCCTTTAAACTACGTTTAAAACAGTCAACACATGTAGCATTGCGGATCTCGGCCGGCAGAGAATTCCACAGAGACGGTGCAGAAACAGAGAAAGCCTTCTGACCATAAGACTTATTAAATTTCCCATAAGGTGGCACTAATCGCAGAGAATCGGCAGATCTTAGATCTCTAGCAGGGTTTAGAGCTCAACCAGGTCAATCAAATATAGTGGTGCAACACGATGAATAACTTTATAAACAGTCAGCATGATTTTAAACTTGATGCGTGCCTCAACAGGTAGCCAGTGTAGATCGATTAGTACAGGTGTGATATGGTCGAATTTACGGGTTCAAGAAATAAGGCGGGCAGCAGCATTTTGAAGTGATTGAAGGCGTTGAAGTTGAATCTTGTTGATGCCGTATAAAAGACCGTTGCAGTAATCTAGACGAGAGGTGATAAACGCGTGAACCATTTTTTCCGTTGTGGACTTGTCCAACAGCTGACGGATCTTGCCAATCCTGGACAGAGCATAAAAACCATTTCTGCAGATATGACTAATTTGGTCGCACATAGAGCCAGACTGATCAAGGGTAACGCCAAGATTACGAACGGTAGCAGATGGAGCAATATCAAACTCGCCAATCCTTAGGCTTGGAAGTTTCACTACATCAGATCTCAGTCCGGACGAAAATTGAACAACCTCCGTCTTGTCATCATTAAGAATTAACATATTTGATTTCATCCAGCCGCGAATGTCATCAACACATACTTCAAAGGCAAAGTAAACTATTATGAACCTTTAATATGTTGACCTCATGTATAGATATTTATATTTATATATATATTATATATACTCTTTCATTGTTGTTTTTGCAAAACCTTATTGTACTTTATGATCAAGATCCCAACTGGGATACGATTTCAATAAAGGCTTACTTACTTACTTACTTTACTTACTTTACTTCAATAGACCCTTGGACTTCATCTGGTTTATTGCAAACAACATAAATTTGTGTATCATCTGCGTATAACATGTGGTTGAGACCATGCTGTACAATGATATCTTCCAGTGGTGCCGTATAGAGGGTGAAAAGAATGGGACCCAAAACAGAGCCCTGAGGAACGCCACTTTTCATATGTGTACTGGATGATGTTACAGATCCCACTTTGACACACTGAGTGCGATTGTTGAGGTATGATCTGAACCACGATAGTGCTGTGCCGGTGATACCAAAACGAAATTGAAGTCTATGTAGAAGGACTTCATGGTCAACTGTGTCGAACGCAGCCGATAAGTCCAGCATAACAAGGACGACGTCTTTCTTGTCGTTGAGGGCGAGCATGATGTCGTTGTGTACACGCATAAGGGCCGTCTCTGTACTGTGATGGGCGCGATACGCGCTTTGGAACTTGGTAAACAGACAGTACTTTCTGAGATGAGTATTCAGCTGGGCAGCAACAATCCGCTCAAGTACTTTCGATAAGAAAGACAAATTTGATACGGGTCGATAGTTCTTAAGGATATTTGGGTTGAGGTCTGTTTTTTTCAGCAATGGTCGGATGATAGCGGACTTGAAGTGACTAGGGACGGAACCCGATGACAGTGACGAATTGAAAAGATGTGTCATGAATGGCAATAGAGCATCTGCAAATTTCTTGATATATTTTACAGGCAGTACATCCAGATCACAGGATTTCGAAGATGCTTGTAATATGATGTTATTCACCTGGTCTGTAGTCACCTGGTTGAAACATGGTAGGGTGTGTGATGGTAAGACGTTGTCATTATCAATGTGGGGACTTGGTAGGCCTTCTCGAAGTCGCAAAACCTTAGAGTTAAAGTAATCCAGGAATTCAGATGGAAGTGTCGCTGTGTTGAATTGGCTTGGTAGAACTTTTCTGATGATTGTCTTCGCGTCGGATAACTCGGCAATGATGTTAAAGAGTCCCTTGTCGTCTGCTTCTTGGATACGAATGCGATGGTAGTCGGCCTTGAGTTCATCACATCGACGAAAATATTCTTTTCGCTTTGTGAGAAAAATCTGACGATCGATCTCAAGATTGGTAGAACAATATTTTGTCTCCAGCCGTCGTACAATTTTCCTCATCATCAACAGCTCTTCACAGAACCATGGTGCCCTTACCTTGTCGGTAACGATTCTCGGCTTAATAGGCGCAATAGTGTCCAATACGTCTATTACTGCGGCATGGTAGAATGTTGACAGGTGTTCAGTGTTGCTATCTCGTGAATAGTTCGAAAGCTTGGCGGTGATTTTTTCTTGCAATTCATCAGGGTTTATAGTCCGGAGATTGCGACACGAAATCGTAATCTTCTTGTTTGCTGGGCGTCGTACATCCAAACCAAACTTTATGAAACTGTGATCAGAGTGCATCGAATTTGTGACATTAACGGAATGAAGAAATTGATCTGTCGTTCGGGTTATAAGCAGATCTAGGATATGACCCTTGTTGTGTGTCGACGTGAGAATGTGTTGGTACAATCCCATCGAGTGCAAAAGATTGGTAAATCTTACTGTATCTGGTGCATCAGTGTCATCTAGGTGAAGGTTGAAGTCACCAGCAATGACAAGGCGGCAAGCTGATGGTACGACGGACTCAAGTAGCGTAGAGAACTCGGTGAGAAATTCGTTGAAGGTCGAACCATTTTTCTGTGACTTAGGCGGACGGTAGATTGTGATGACACGCAGAGACTGACTAGAAGCTTTAAACAGAACATCTAATGATTCAAAAGATCTGAATGAACCCGGTTGTTTCTCTGCAGCACGCAAATTTGACCGAGCGATCACAGCAACACCACCACCTCTACGTCCGGAGCGGGACTGATGATATACGTTATAGCCAGTGATTGACGAATGAAATTCAGCGAGTGTTGGATCAGATTGACTCTTCAGCCAAGTTTCTGTGACGACAAGAATGTCTAAATTATCTTCGATCAAGGATGCAATAATGGCACCTATTTTCCCGGAAATTGAACGTGCATTCCAAAGAGCAGCATTCAGTTGTAGTTTTTGGAAACATGAAGACAACATCGGAATTTTCAATGGCGCTGGTACTCGTTTCTCAACAGGTGGTTGAATCGTACGATGCGTAACAAGAGTATTGATAGATGTAGGCTCACCGTATGCAATATTTTGTCCGGAAATCTGCCGAAGTACTCTTGGTCTAGAAGTTATCCTTGGAGATCGTGGAGTTCGATCACTTGTAAGAATAGTTGGGATACGGTATCGTGGTCTAGGATGTTTCAGCCCGGCTTTTCTTCCACGGGGTTTCACTAGAAGCGATGCAGTGTTACGCAATGACGAACAAAGGCTTTTACGTAAGGGAGAACGGAGACAGCCATGCTGAACCGCGATGAGAGATAACCAAATATTACAGTCGTGGGTGAAGAAGAGACCGTCTTTCCAAAATAGTTCGATGCTAGGACATTTAAAACACACACGGTGAGAAAATCTTCGCTATCTCAATTGAAGATGTCAAGTTAGGTCATGATCTGAAAAAAAAAGTTCACGACAGTTTAAATTGTTAGGTTGATCTCAATGCCATCATGCTTGTGCAAGTAAGTTTTGTAAGTTGTTACAAAAGTGAACCCATCAGATGAACTGGAAAAAAACAATGATTACTTATCCCTGTAATTAATGGGTGTTCATTTATATCTCCGTGTATCTAGTGTAAAATGTAACATTGGTTGAATCTTATGTATTTCAGTCAATGTCATGAAAAGGAAAAGTTGTTGTGTGCATTTGATTGTCTGCAATTATCACCGTACCTAAAACATTTTCACTCTGGGTGCCAGTATAATTAACTCTTTAGCTCATATTTGGTTTTATATATAAATACCAAAAAGAGCTTATATGATGAGTCTGAGTGGCGTCTGTATGTCTGTATATTTGTGGGTATGTGCGGATGTATGTCCGTCACACACAAAGGCTCCCATACCGCCAAAGCTACCGTCTCAGTATTTGGTGTACAGGTAGATGTAGGGGTTGAGATGTGAATTTGTTCAAATGAACACATCAGTGTCAAAAATGTGCAAATGAGGTAAGAAAAAGCGAAATCCTGAAATAGGCTTGAAACAGGCTTACTCCACTGACTTGAGTCATTTCCTGTCATTGTTTATGAACTGTTACATATTAACAGACCTGCTCAAACCGTAGACAGTAGAGGGGAGGAAGACCGTCTATGGTCAAACTAAGGGGGGGCTAGCTGCCTTTCTGCTATGCATGTTGCTAAAGTTGACCTCCAGTACCTAAAGTTTCAGACCTTAATTACTTTTGTCATTCTTGTTTTTCTGGTTTAAATATTTCTTGTTGTTTTTCAGGTTGTACTGTGCAGAAATCATTGTCATAACATCAACGTAGAATTTTCCTGCACTGAACAGATAGAAACAACGTTTATTGTTTATCTTTGGTACCCATACTGGTATGTACCAATTCTGATCAAATTTGAGCGACACTGTATAATTGCGGTATTTTTTATCATTACATCCAGCTGTCACTCTCCATGTCCATGTCATCGCTCTATTCCAGTCTGTGTATGTCAGTCTATCAATTATTATTGTTTTATTATTATTATTATACATCTTTATTTCAAACTGAAATCTCCATATCAGGAAAATTCACCCTGGCATATATCCTTTGCACAGAAGTTTACAATTACAATGCACTTTAGTAAAAAACCAGACAAACAATGTGGGCAAAATGTCATTCAACTATGTTTCTTACATTTGTCAATTTGTTTTCATAACTATATGGGAGCGACAGTGATATTGTCACTATTTTTGGTAATTCCAGCACCTCGCATCACATTTTTGCCTTCCTCTCAGGGAAGTGGTAACATTTCTTTTCTCACTTTGGGGTTTTGCAGAAAATTATTTTATCATTCTCCGTGGGGGGGGGGGGTTGACAATATTCCCCCTCCCGAATCCTCCAGCCCCTCCTTTAGAAATCAAATGATTCTCCCCTCAATCTATCGAATGACTAAACAACTAGGTCGAAGGACATCAGTAATACATACAAAAGGCATCGCTCATACTTACATACACAGTCGATCAACGCGTTAACATGAAACTACGGCCGTTTTGCAATTTAAGTCATTCTTTTGTGATCAGTTTTTGAAGGCAGGTAGTGTTTACACCCCTAATTGTCGTTGTATGCCGTACACATGCAATTATTGTTTGAAAAGTATGTTGAGCTATTGCGATCGTACAAAACAGAGTGCACAACTACATGTTGGCCACAGACACGCCCTCTTTTGGGTTGACCACCCCTCCACACTATGGTACTGCCCTCTATAAGGCGTGATTCACGGGCTACGGGTTAGATGTAAATTTAGATGTAGCTTCAAATTGAAATTACAGCCTAGTTTCCCTTGGTATTTGACATAATTTTCATTTTGGAAACTTCAAAAATTAAGGTGCCTTACTTGTAGAGTTGAATAAATGATATATTTTATTTAAATCAAAATGTCTCTCTTAATTCCATTCTTTTCCGCTCAAAAATTTTGTGGACGAAAAATGGACTCTAATTAAGAAAAAACTAATTTTTTATTTGGTGTGGCTATTCCGTTCCATTCCGTTCCGTTCCGCTCCATTCCGTTCCGCAAATTAGTGTAAGCCCCCTGGATCCATAATGACATAAGAGACCAGTCTAATGTAGCCAATTGTGTGATATGACTTTGCCTATATAGTTCCCTGGATCCATAATGACATAAGAGACAAGTCTGAGCTAGCCAAATGTGTGATATGACATTGCCTATATAGTTCCCTGGATCCATAATGACATATTGACCAGTCTAAGCTAGCCAAATGTTTGATATGACTTTGCCTATATAGTTCCCTGGATCCATAATGACATAAGAGACCAGTCTGAGCTATAGTCCAGTCAATTTAGGGTTTAACCTAGGACTAATTGCAACAGAAATTATTTCTTCACCATAACCTTAGGAAATGTCTCATTAATGACATATTAAAAGTATAGGAAAATATAAGGGGTGCAAATTGGTTAAATTTGCATATATTCAAATTAGCTATATATCGCCTTTAAAATGACTGCTATACTCACATTCTGGACATGTAAACTGAATTCAAGTGACTTTTTTCATTGCAACACAATTTAGTAAGGTTCAACAAGCTATTTTCTAAATGTCTTGAACAATAAATATTATGCAAATTAATTAATTTGCATATATTCGCAGTTTTTCCACTATTTCAGACAAAATGAATGTTTAAGCTCATATTTTAACAATTTTTTTTCTCTATGAAATTGTAAAGGTTTTGCAAGAATTACCTAAAACAAATGAGGTTAACCTAATTTGCATGCTAATTATGTTAATACAAAGGCCTAATTTGCATAATTGACACAAACTGTCTTCTGAATACAATAAGACTACAATAGCTTCCATTGACATTTTCTGGTATTCAGAAATGCAGTGAATAAAGAGAAGAGTTTCAGAGCATTACTATTTAAATAAAGGGAATCAGAATTCTTTCTTTGGATATTCTTCTTTCTTTTACGACGATAAGGTGATTCATAAAAAATCATGGACGTGTTCAATAATTTGACATCAATTGTCATTTTCAGTCATTTTATCCTACAACATGTTCGATTGCAGTAAATTTTTGAAGGAATATTTTATGCTTTTGGTCACTATCTTCAATGACGATGGAAATATTCAGTTACTAATAAATGGTTCCCCACACTTAACAGTTGTGTCTGTGAATCATCTTTCTCATTATTAAACTATCATTAGTATAAATACGAACATCTTTGAATCACCATGATGGTAGTGGTGATGACAATTATTATGATGGTCATTATCATATCAAAATTTCTTCCTCTTCCTCTCTGTTTACATCTTCCTATAGGTGGTTCATTTGTTTACAGCCAGAATCCTTTCCTTGACAACAGAAAGTCTAGATTTTGCTTTGTTCTGGGGTTATTCATGCTGCTGCAGTTCATGGTAGAACCCATAAGTATGGGGAAGGGCAACTCAATGAAAAGATGTGAAGCATAGGATGATATAATTGTACTGCGAATCATATCAGATCTTAGATGTGCAAGTATCACTCATGGGGCTGTTATGTAATGGACTTCCCATTTGCAGATTATTAGACTTTTGTATTATCACCAATAAGATCGATCACTTAAGGAATTGAGAGTCTGGCCAATCTGAGGTGAGACTTCCATAAGGTTCAAAATACAGGATAACCAATTTTATGATAATTTGATGTCCAAATTTGATATCCTAATTGATAAACTCGTTAACGGCAGCTTCTGTGATGCAAATCCCTTCACATTTTGGTTTTCTTGTTTCACGGTCATGAAAATTTGGAAGAGCAGCTAGACCATGTAACATTATGAAAATTATCTAGATTTGCATTTACCAGTGATTTAGATTATCATGATTCAGTCAACAGATTTTTTTCAGTTTTTCCTTATAGCTATGGCTATGGCTGTGTACGGTAAGATTAAACAGGAAATCTCTCTCTTCAGTCCATTATATGATTTTATATTATTTTCAATTGTTGTCTTCAAGAAATTTCAAAATTTGAGAAATGCAGTGTCCTTTGATTATTGTAATGTCTTTCAGCTGATAAAGGAACAGTTTCCTTATCCATATTTCATGATAATTGGCAATATAGTATAACAATTGTACCTCTACATCATCATGATCATTATAATTTATTTATCATTATTATCATAAATTTCTGTATGTGGCATGAACAGGCAAGTTGCACGCAGTCAAAAGTATATCTGATTTACCAGTGACCACACAACCTGGTCTTTAATTACATTTTACCAACACTTAATCTATATTAGTAATACGGGGTAAGGGTGAAAATAAAAGAAATAGAGCTGAAACACAAATTTTCTTCAGCCTCGCTTAGTACAAAGTGTTGGTTATTTGGCCAAGCATTTTGGTATGCATTAAGAAAATCCAAATCTTCCAGTAAGTTGCCAATGTTATTGACATTATGCAAATTCTCTAGATAATTGAAATGAACTATACGAATAAATCATTGTTTATTTTTACTGGGCTTTTCATTCTGTAGGCCCTATTTGTATATAATCATTACAATGAGTTAAAATACACAGAAAATAAATAACCACGTCAATTTCTTTGTACTGAGCCAAATGTTCATTCAAGTTATAAAATGGACATCTTTCGATAGGAAGAATTTAAAGTATTAAATAACTTAAACAAGTAGTGTCTCTTAATGTAACTTCTCATTTTACTGATAACATAATTAATTAAAATAAGTTGACGTCAATTTGAAAAATTAAAGAAAATTATTTTAATGGTCATCATATAGGATTTATGCACATGAGGAATCGCTCAAAATTAGGTAAAATATATTTAGCAATGTTAGTAAAAACTTCCAATCTCTCTTTACGATATTGTAAAACATTTCAAGTTTCAATTATTACATTTAATACAGTGTAGGCATTTCCTATAAAATCTTTTAAAATTAGCCCTTTGTACAAGACTTTGAATATACCTTTCTTGGACCTTTAAGTATTTAAGGTGAAGAAATAATTCATATTCAAATTAGAAAAGGAAGTGACATGGTTGACTTATTGGACAAATGCAAATAATAATTTTTTTATCGCTGTAAGATATATTTGAAAACATTCCCTGAACTAAAAACAAAAAATGATGTTACATAGTCATTACAATGTCAGCTTATCTCTTAAATCACTTTCGTAAATAGATTATCAGCACCAGGTTTGTATACCATCTATGACCCATTTAGCATTTGGGTAAATTAGCTGTCTTATGCACAACTTCATTAAATGCACTTTTCGCGATCCCTGGGATCGCCTTTGTTCTAATCTGTATGAGAATGATTGAGGTGTAATAGCCTTTTGTTTTCCATTGAAATTGTAATCTGGTGGGTAAATTTTCTGATGAGAAAATCTGGTGCCAACACAGGCCTTTAAACTTGCGATATGTAACTTTCATGACCCTACTAAAATTTACTTCTAATGATCTCCGTTGTTTTTTAACATTATATATAGTCATGTATACTATAGGTCAAAACAGGGAAAAGTAAAGTGGTAGTAGGGGCGCATTGCAGTTATGTAAAATGAGGAGTCTTAAATGATTTTATGCATTGCCTACAAACACAAAAAGTACATTAAATAATCAAATTGCTTGAATTAAATATCAATTTGCTGAATATATTTTAAGAAATATATTAACAGCAACTATTTTGTTCCCTTTTCTAAGTTTTATATTTATTCAAATTATGCACTGTCTCCCCTCTTAATAGTCATTTTGTTTGTCATTCTCCACATTCAATACAGAGTGGAAACAAAAACTACTTGTTGTGTAGATTAAATATAATTTTTAAGTGAAGTGCAGTGGCAGCTATACTTGATTTAGGCAAATTAGAATATTTCTCGGGCGATAAAATGTATTCAAAATATTGCCTGGACAAATTTAAGATAATGCATACATTACTTGAACATGATGTCGCATTTTTCTCAATTCAATATGCATATTTCTTTTATCAGTGAATGTATTGCTCCCATTATCCGTTTATATCTATACATATTAGGTAATGTTATACCTCTTAGATTGTATTGGACTTTTAGTATGTCATTCTAGGACCTCTCTAAAATACACAAAGAAAAATTAAATTCTATTGCTGTCAGAAGTAGCTTATATAGTTACTAATTAGGGACATACAAAGAAAAGCGAAGTGTTGTGGCGGCCATATTGGATTTATGCAAATGAAGAATATTTCTATGACGACAAAATATTTTAATCAACCTTGCCTGAATCAAACACAAGGCAAATAAGCCAAAAATCCGCATATATCATGTTTAGCCGAATATTTTTAGTAGCAACATTCTATCAGCACCTAGTTAATAACCATAATCTTTTTACATATATGCAAATTAGGCATTGTTTACATTTCTAGATTGTACGAGGCTTTTAGTATGTCATTGTAGGACTTCTCTGAAATACACAGTGTATAAATAATTCTATTGCTGTCAGACTTAGCTTAAAAATAGTTATTAATTGGGAAAAATACAAAGAAAAGTGAAGGTTGTGGCGGCCATATTGGATTTATGCAAATTAGGAATATTTCTATGACGACTAGATATTTCCATCAACATTACCTAAACCAAAACAAGGCAAATAAGCCAAAAACCTGCATAACATATCATGTTTAGCCAATTATTTTTAGAAGAAACATTCAATCAGCACTAAGTTTGTACCCATAATCTTTTTACATATATGCAAATTAGGCACTGTTCTCAATTCTAGATTGTACTCGGCTTTTAGTATGTTATTCTAGGACTTGTCTAAAATACAATGTGAAAAAATTATTCTATTGCTGTCAGTATTAGCTTAAAAATAGTTATTAATTCGAGAAAAACTAAGAAAAGTGAAGTGTTGTGGCGGCCATATTGGATTTATGCAAATGAGGAATATTTCTATGACGACAAAATATTTTCAACAACATTGCCTAGACCAAAAAGGAGGCAAATAAGCCAAAAAACCTGTATCAAAATCATGTTTAGCCACATATTTTAAGTAGAAACCATCTATCAGCGACAATTTTATACCCATGAGCCCCCTTTACATTTATGCAAATTAGGCACTGTTGCACCCTGAGATTTTATTATACTTTTAGTATGTTATTTCTAGGACCTTTCCAAAATGCATGGTGAAGAAAAAATTTCTGTTGCAATTAGTCCTAGGTTGACCCCTTTTTTGGCGTAGATTGACTGGACTACTAGCCAAATGTGTGATATGACATTGCCTATATAGTTCCCTGGATCCATAATGACATATTGACCAGTCTAAGCTAGCCAAATGTTTGATATGACTTTGCCTATATAGTTCCCTGGATCTATAATGACATAAGAGACCAGTCTAAGCTAGCCAATTCGCCGTTTTCATGACCCCTATGACCCCAATACGTCACTTCCGGTTGAGGCCGTTGGTATGGGGATTACCCAAGCTAAGATGGCAGACGACACTGTATGCATAGATCTTACCGAGGATGATATTCCTGGTGCTAGACTATCTGTTTCGGACCCAGCTAATCTGACAGTTAGGCAACTGAGAAGAGGGTTACAATGTAGAAGAGGGGCGTCTATTTCAGGGAAAAAATCAGAGTTAGTGAAAAGGTATGTGGATGTTTACGTTGTCGTAATGTCGTCTACTGGTTACATTATTACAGGCGATATCGATATGTTTACAAATGTCATTATCGGTTATTTCCCCTGGGGGTTCATAAATCTGTATGATCTATGTGTAAAATATTTGTTTGTGATTAAAATGTTTGCACAACTCTAAAAATGTGACCATAAGCTGCTGTTGAGTTCAGAGAGCAACATCATCAAAAAGTGAACCCGATACCGGCCATCTCGATGTTATGCAACAGTGCCGGTTAGTCACTCACATGCTGTTGTCGTCCCAAGAGTTTTTTTTTGCGTCGTGTGGTCAATTTTACAGAAAGTCTTCACATTTTTGGCAACAGGGAGCTTAAACGGGAACCTGATCTGAACATGCATTCGTCGATGTGTTTTGTTGAAACATATACCATATTGGTACGGATTTGTATGAGCTGTCAACTGCATTGCCGTTTCATTGAACCAGACATTGTACACTGTGATCTCCAATCAAAATAAGCGAGTTTGTCTTAAAGTTAGATGTATCGATTTCATGCTTTTGTATTCATTTTATTTAGAGTAAATGACTACATTGCTGGTGGATTGGATGGTTTCCTTGTTGATCCTGATAACGGAAGAAATGTGAAAAGAAAGCTCGAAGCCAGGGGTATTGATCAGCCTGCAACTCTGAGTACTGAGTTTACTGTTCCACCCGATAAAGGGTGGGTTAAAGACTTGACCAAGGTAATTGACATTTCCTCATTTACTTACAAGCTTAGGGCCTGGACAGATTTTTGGTCAGGGGGAGGGGATTCATGGGGGTCACCATGTTTTCAATATTGGTGGTATGTGGGAGTCACTCTGTTTTGGAAATGTGAATGGCCTCACACCAGAGCATGATTTATAGTTCTGTTGATTAGCCGTTATTTTGTATGTTACATGTTAAGGCTATGGCACCTTAAGGGTTAACTTGTGTTATCATCAGTTATTTGCTAAAGAAAACTGAAGGGTCTATGAGAAAAAAGTGGACATTGTTTTCTTAACATGAATGTTTTTTTGAATGTAAAACATCTTCTCACTGTATTTTTCCTTTATTTTGTCACTGTCAAATATATAGGTACCAGCTATTGATTTTGGATCAATGTGGCATTTTCTTGTAAATCAACCACACCTACAGGAGAAAGCCAGGGGTACAGACAAGCAGTTTGGTAAAGGATACAGAATTTATCGTGCCGGTCATATACAATCTGTAGAATACCACCCAATGTCAGAAGAAAGTCCATTTGTCTATCTGAAAGCTTCCATACTTCCATCAATGAAGAAAGCAAATTACAAACATATATCTCCATCAGAAAGAGTAACTTGATGCTTCAGTCAGCTTACTGTACATGTATAGCAGGTTTGTCTGGCCTCTGCTGTCATGTTGCTGCATTTTGTATGGATTGTCAGAGAGCAAACAGAAACATATATCTCATGAAAATGAGGAAATCACATGTACATCACTACCCCAGCAGTGGAACATTCCCTCAAGAAGAGTCAAGCAGAAAAACATGCCAATCCAACAAGTTGTATTTGTTAAACACAGGCCAGACAAGCCCAAAACAACAGCAAGGAGAAACCACCACCTTGATCCGCGACAATCACATATGCAAAAGAATAATGCTGAACGCGTTCTCAACCTCCGGGGAAAGTTGGATGTGTTGAAATGTCAAGGGAAATCATCTGGTTTTCTACATGTTTTGCCATTTTCGACATCAAGGCAAGCTGCAGATTCTGATCATCCTTATTCGTTATTGTCGAAGCCAGCCACCACTGATGACCAACCATACTCTGATACACCTCCAGATGCAGCAACCACAATTCTACCTGTACCTGTAGCAGCATTGAGTGGTAACCAAGCCAAGTCACTTTCAAGTGTAGATGCCAATTCAGCACAATCATGTAGCCACAGTCATCAAAACACAATATCTGAATGTACATAACCCAAACTTGATAGACAGACATTCATTTGCAATCAGAAGATTAGTATTGATGAAGCAGCCAGCATTGAAATAGCTACCCGGGGCCAAGCTGATAATGAGAACTAACTGGTACAAACATCGACAAGGGAGAATAACAGCATCAGTTGTGGGAACCATCATGAATAGAAGAAAAAATACACCACCAGGTAATGTTGTCAGAAAAATTTTAAGCTATGACAAGAGGCAGTATACTCCAAAGTCATGTCAGCATGGTCTTGTAATGGAGCCAAAAGCAGTAAAAGCTTACACGAAACACATGATAGATAATGGCCACCAAGGACTTACAACATCAGAGGCGGGATTGGCAGTAGCACCAGAGTATTCCTGGTTGGCAGCCAGTGTTGATAGACATGTCCATGACCCAACCAGTTTGCCAAGTGAAGGTTGTATGGAAGCCAAATGTCCTGTTTCCTCATTACCGGTATCTCACCTCTGTGATGAACGTGGTTCTGTTTTCTGCCTGAGGAAATCATCTGATGGATCACTTCACCTAAACAGGAAACATGCGTACTTCTACCAAGTCCAGTGTCAGATGGCAGTGACAAAGAGGCAGTGGTGTGATTTTGTTGTCTACACTGAGTCAGGAAGTGGAGAGGGTGACATCTATGTTGAGAGAATTGCATTTAATGCTGAGCTGTGGAAGGAAACTATTTTCCCTAAGCTTCAAAGATTTTATGAGTTCTTTGTGGTGCCTGAAATTCTGAAGATGCATTCAAATGATGGTGCCATGTTTTGTCAGATTCTAAGCTGTGAACAATTCACTGGTGATAAAGGCAGATAATAAGGGCAACAAAATTAGCCATATTCATGACCTCTTCATGACCTCATATCCTTGTACTTCTGTTGCTACAAATCTGTCAATTATATACATAAATTATTAAACTATTATTATATTATATCATTTACATTTATAAACTATTTACTTAATTATCTATATATAATGAACTATTTTAATTCAGTGCCAGTCAATTATATACATATAATATTATATACAACTATTTAATTAATTATCTATATATAATGAACTATTTACTTAATTAAATAGTTGTATATAATATTATCTATATATAATGAACTATTTTAATTCAGTGCCAGTCAATTATATACATATAATATTATATACATATAATAAATTATTCAGACAATTATTAAAGAAAATTTTAAAATCATAAAACATGAATTTTGACCAAAAAGAATTCATACAGATGCAGCTCATGGACATAAGAATATATATGCCAATGGCTTTAGCACAATATTTATTATTTATTTGGGTTGATGCAATTTTCACAACAATTTTGAAAAGGGCTATCAATGCTTTTGTACTGCTGGTATGAAAACGAAGAGAAATGTACCACTGCACTGAATGTATCATTACAAGCAAACTGTTTCACAACAAATCTACCAACCACATACATACAGCTAAAAATATCACAAAGTCTTGCTGGGTTAATGGAAACATTCAATAGTCATTTATTGTAAAAATTTCTGTTACAGCTTTAGATACTTTCAAATTTATAGTACTGAAAACAAATTTTTCACATTTTTAGTTATAAAGAATTACATTCAGATTTTAAAAAATTTAGGCAGTTCATGAAATGTTCAATAAAACTCTCTGAGAGATAGATTTGGTCCATTTTCACATTTGTCAAGTCCCTGGTTTCAGTACCGGCCTAATTAACAATATCTGTGACCTCTGACCCCTTCAGATTTCAAAATGGAAGACGTCGCATGGAAAGCAGAAACAGTTGTATGTTTATATTCAATAAATATTTGTCATTACTGGAACACTATTGCTTTGTTGTTTTTTACTTCTGGTATGAGTGGTGGGAGAAAATTTGTTAAAACTGCACATACATAGAACATTTGATTTGCAAGCGCATATAATGAGACTGGAATTGGTCAGTCAAATATGTGGTAATTTTTTATCCTTTCCATGCATCTCTCAATGTGTATCCTAACAGCAGCAATACTACGTGTTTCTATGACATCCTCAACTGACATCTGTTGTCCTGGAGTAACAAATGGAGGCATGTTCAAAACTGCACCTTTGGCTGCAAGTTCATCCTGTATATTGAACCCCTTGTCTTCCATGACTCCATCCCCTTTCTCAAGTTTATCTGGTAGCCCACTAAAAATGGTGAGTTCCTTGTCTGAAACTGACCCTGAAAATTAAAGAAAATCAATTTTATGAAACTGGCATTACAAAAAATCAGTGGCTAATGAAATACTTCAGCCTTTAATTTTAAAGAGACAAAGTCACTCACTTATGACAGTATTTCGATTATTTTAGTTTCTCTTGATATATCATTTACATGTATTCTGTTACTGAAATATGCCCTATCACTAGATGTTACAAGTCAACTCTTATCCTGTACATGGCCATAACATATGAATGCTACAATGACATAATTTTTGGTACGTATCAAAAATTAGATGATGGAAGTAATCATGCATTACATATACATTACAGCATGTGAATTGAGCTGTACGGTGACAATCAGAATTTAAGTTCACTTCTGTGAGTAGAACACCAAAAATAAGATTTCAAAAGAAACTAAAATAATCAAAATTATGTCGAATATGAGCAACTTTGTCCCTTTAAATGGACAAAGTTGTTTTATTTGACCCTTTTTGATATCAAGGACATGGGTAATACTTGCATAAAAATATGTATGAAAAATGATGTTATTACAGAACCATAAATGTGTAAGACATTGCCCCTTTGCTGTACGAAAAGATGTGATTTTATGTGTAACTCTACATGAACATGACATTCCAACTTTCTTTTCCGTGACAAATAATTATTTAGCCACCCATCACCTTGTTGATCTCACCTAAACAATAGATATGTCATACATGTACAGCTTTCGTCTGAATGAATGACGACGTCAGGTTGAAGTATCAGAATTATAAAAAAATTGAAATCTTGGGGGTGATTTTGTACATATTACAAAAACTTTGCTTTGTCGGCTGTAATGAAAGAACAACTTTATTGATATTTAAAGGGACAAAGCCACTCATTTTTGACATAATTTCAATAATTTTAGTTCCTTTTGAAATAAAAATATTTATTTTATTGCCACAAATGTGATGTAAATCCTATATTTACAAGCAAGCAATAAAAATATTATTATTATTATTATTTATTCTGTTGTGTTCACTGAAATAGGCTCAATCTCTGGTAGACGCAGCTCAACTCACACAATGTACATGAACATAAAGCATGATTACTTCCATCATTTCATCATGGGTATGTACCAAAAATAATATTATAATAAATTTCATGTGTTATGGCCAAGTCCAGGGTTAGAGTTGAATTGTGACAACTGTTGATTGAGCTTATTTGAATGAACAGAACATCAACATGTCAAAAGACAGTAAAATACTTGAAATAACATCATAAATTTGTGACTTTGTCTTTTTAAAGGCAGAGCCTCCATTTTAAAGGGCGCCAATCTATGGCGCCATTCATTATGTAAGTAGACACCAAGCAGGCAACATGTAGGCACACGCTCCAGAAAATTCCACATTTTATTTTTTTTCCGACCGCAAAAACACAGACAGACTGCCCAGCGGTCAGTGCGAAACTGCTGCTGATCGAACTTTGTGGTAATATTTAAATTCTAACGTGACTGGAAGACGTTTTTTAGGAAATTCGAGCGTTGTTGTTGGGGAATCAATGACCGTTGGTGATTTGAACCGACTGTCAATCAAACAGTTATATAAGCTCTGTTTGCAGGATTAGCAAAAGGTGATAAAAGGTTGACATCAGTTTGTGTAATTAATGTTATAGAAATCAAACATTGTACTGGCCAAGGATTGAAAAAGTGCGGCTTTAAAGCCGCACTTTTTCAATCCCAGGTTCTCACATTAGTAGAGTTCTCCTCCAAGTCAGACACTTGGCCAGTACGATGTTTGATTTCTATAACATTAATTACACAAACTGATCTCAACCCTTTGTCACCTTTTGCTAATCATGCAAAACAGAGTTTATACAAGCGTTTGATTGACGGTCGGTTCAAATAGCCAATGGTCATTGATTCGCCACCACAAACGCTAGAATTTCCTAAAAAATTGTCTTCCAGTGGCGTTAGACTTTGAATATAACCACAGAGTTTGATCGGCAGCAATTTGCGCAGACTGCTTGGCAGTCTGTCTGCGTTTTTGCGGCCGAGGAAAACTAAAATGTGGCATTTTCTGGAGCGTGTGCCTGTGTGTTGCCTGTTTGGTGTCCACGCCTTTAAGATACCAGCAAAAACAACTAAACACAAAGTGATCTAATGGCTGATAAATTTACGCTGTTATTTATTGCTCAGACATAAAAATCAGATTTTGCAGATAAGCATGCCAATAAACACTGTAATACATACATGTATTGTATTATAGACCAAACATGGGAATTTATTTGGCAAAGGCAGATGATCTGTATGACAATTGGGAGAAAACTGCTGAAAAGTAAACAACAAAACAAACCTGTATGAAGGTCAGAGACAAATGAAACTGCCCCACTCGGAGTGATGCCAACCAATCCTTTGACAGTGTTTCGGCTCTTGTAACACGAGTAAGTAAGAGGCTGCAGGTCTGGAGATGATGGCTATTCCATCTGAATCTCTGTCGCATCTATCACAACTCTTGTAGTTGGATATTTCTCCTTGAAACAAGATGGCATCATCAAGTACGTCAACAAGCTCTCTTGACGGCCATATGTCAACCTCCTTCAGGTCATAGTACATAAGGTCGATCCACTTACTGCATATTCTTGACACTGTTGATACTGAAATCTCAAAGCGTTCAGTCATGTCTTTCTCAAACAGCCCAAGTCTCAATCTACACATGACCAAAAAGAATTGATTCAAAGGAGTTAGCTTGTCCCTCGGCGATGTTATGTGGTTTACAGACTCTCCAAAATATTCAAAACATATTTTGAATCGTTCGAAATCTGGAAATCCTGTGTAAAATGACACATCTTCATCATTATTTTTGAACTTGTCAACACCGAACCTGTTTTCCCTTGATTTTGCCAACCCTTCCTTGAGCTGTATGTATTCTCGTAGATGCTTTTCGTCACGTTCTTTTGACAGTCTTATCGCATTCTTGAGATGCCTGTTCTCACTCCGGAGTTGTACTATTTCGTCGTCGCGTTGCCTCAATAATTGCGTCATGTTTGACAACTGTTTACGCAACTCAATGACTTCAGCAGATGGCTCGGCTTGTGACACGTCCGTGATAATATTATTTGAGTCAATCGACGATATTTGATTCTGTAATTGGTGAACTCCCAGCGGCTCTCGCTCCTTGGGGGGTTTCCATGGTGGCTCGATTTTTGTCCATGGGAATATGCTTGGCAGTTCATCGTCATATTTTCGTCCGCCTTGAAAATGGACACTACAAATACGGGTATTTTGCGACTCTACCTTAAGAGTATTGTTCCTTAATTTTCGTGTGGGCAAGTCCACGGAAATTTTGAGATAGCGATGAAAATAGCGCCCTCAGTGGTGTTTTTGACAAATTTCAGGCTTATTGTTATGATTTCTATTAGCCCCAGAACTCCTCATATTACCACCAAATGCTTCAGCCATTATTCACAACAGTCTGCATTTTGATTCAGGTAGAAAAATATCTTTACAAAAATTCTTGACGTTAAAGTTCAAACTAAACAAGCATCCATGCAGATATCAAAACTTCAAGGTCTGCACTATTTTTCTGCCGAACTAGCTTCGTGAATTAGTGATCTTGTGCCAGCTGATAATCGAACATGGCGGGGGCATACCAACAGCCGCAACCGGAAGTGACGTATAGGGTTCATACGGGGTCATGTGTGATATGACTATGCCTGTATAGTTTCCTGGATCCATAATGACATAAGAGACCAGTCTAAGCTAGCCAAATGTTTGATATGACTTTGCCTATATAGTTCCCTGGATCCATAATGACATAAGAGAACCAGTCTAAGCTAGCCAAATGTTTGATATGACTTTGCCTATATAGTTCCCTGGATCCATAATGACATATTAGAGACCAGTCTAAGCTTGCCAATTGTGTGATATGGCTTTGCCTATATAGTTCCCTGGATCCATAATGACATAAGAGACCAGTCTAAGCTAGCCAAAAGTGTGATATGACTTTGCCTATATATATCATGTATATCTGATATATAAGGAAGCTGCTGAAGGGCATGCTGAAATATACGTTTGATATTGTAAAGAAATGCGCCCAAAGGGCGCCCTGAAAGCTTTAAGGTAGTATGCACCTCGAAGATGAAAGACTTAAACTTTTGCTCTAACTTTCCTCAAGGAATCTTTCAATCATTCTCTTTCAAAATCAAGAATAAAATTCGGGGGTCACCGTGCAAATTTTGGTACTAGAGAAACAATTTACCCAAGATTTACCGATATTAGAAATTCAAAATGGCCGCCATCCCTGTGTTAACTCTATGGGGAAACATAAATTTCGAAAAACTAAGCCGGTGTAAAGTTTTCTTTCACCAAGAGCTTTAAAATGAACACCCACATGTGGTATATCAGAAGAGAATTGTAAAGTTTGAGAGTCCGAATGTCTGTCCCCGAGGTGCGTTCTACCTTAAACAAATTTAAAATTCAACCATTAATTTTTTGGACAAGAAAATGAAAAACAAAAATGTCATTAATTTATGATTAAAAAAACTATAAAGGAGACTCCTGGCTTCTGCACACAATTCAACCTTAGATAATTTGCTACTCTACTCGTTGTGTGTATCAAGATGGGAATCTCTGACTGCCCATGAAGGGGAGCCGTAAGGCAAAGGCCTAGTAGATGCCGAACCATCACTCATTTCGTGTTTGACCCCCCCCCCCCCCAATTTTGTTCAATTTCCTTCCGAGTCTCTTGTATAGCATGGAAAATGTGTCGTTCAGAAACTTAAGCTTAACTCTCCAGAGCAGGAGTCTTTTCCTTGGTGGTTTCGCCTTTCTGGTGGTGCCCAACTCGTCATCTGACCAGTCGAACTCTGCAAATATGAGTCGCTATCCTCACTAGACTTATAAACAGTGTGCATCACAGCTTTCAGCTTTTCTCTTGTCTCCTCATCAATATTGAAGAACACTTCTTTGAAATTCCCCTGCGCCTCATTAATTTCTGTGAGAAAAATATACATGATTTTATTCCCTGAACAATACTTCTGCTGCATATATTTTTTGTACTAAAAGTTAATATACTACTCCTGAGGTCAGATAATTCGATTACATACTAGTACTGAAGTAAATCTAATTTCCACTAGAAGTATAGTTGTTGGATTTGGGAGTACACTGTGGTAAATGTAAGGCAGGTACAGTAAGCCACAATATTTGTCATCATCGTTCATAAATATTCATCTTCTCAGACTATAAGCTTATCCAGTTATGTCAATTACTGTGTCTCGAGCAAGAACTTCCTCTACTCCCAAGGTACATTATTTCCACTGTCGTATGTGTTGTCCCAATCGTTTTAAAGTAAAAGTATAAGTGTGTAGGAGTACTATGGTAGAATCACAAAAAATTATGTTTCCCACGGGGAAGTTTCAAAATCCAAAGTTGAAATGTCACTTGTCACATAAACCATCGAAAATAAATAATATCAAGCTAATTATCGGACATATCGTTTGGGGAAATACATTTATCACCGATAAATATCTGGTTAAATATCGGCTATTTCACAAACCCAGCATCACGACACACAAGGCAAGTCATTCTGGTATCGTATAGTATCGATATTTGAGTCCCGAACGAAATCGTCGATATGTCAAACTTCGATACCAGAAGATAAATTTCCGATATTTCAAAATTGTGAAAAGTTACACCTTCATGGTCAATGAAGCAGTCTGTTGCACTGCCATCACTGTCTGTGTTACCCACACATCAGGCAAAAATGGTACCATTTGTTCATCCACTTTTGTCACCAAATATACTTGAATATGGCTGCCATGTACCCGTGACCACTTTATTGTCCAGTTCAAGTTCTGTCTTACTCCGTTACATACACATGATAAAACGGTTATTATACCATGCATCAGTGTTAAAAATAATTTTACTGTCGGGTCCCCATGAACACGATTAGCCTGCGATTCCGATATAGAACTAAAACAAGCATTAATATTTCGACTAGCACCCAGTTCATTGGTCCAGTTTTTAAACGCCGGTAAGAAAAACAGGACACAAAATGACTACAACAGATCATTTTTTACATTACAATATTTTATCCCCTTTTTCAAAACTTTCCAGTATGGGCATATCATCTGTTTTATACTTACTGTGGCATGTCATCAGTTTACTGGGTGAATGAGCTGCATGATGAGTTTGACGGATTCCTTTCAGTCTTCAGGCAATAAATCGGACTTGTTTAGGTAAACACCAGGTCATATAGAGCAAACTGCTCTACTAAGTTGTTGGGTAATTACCTATATGTACCTTGGTGTGCCAATTAATTACTACTTCAGAACAGTGGTCTAGTAGAACGTTATCTAAATCCTGACAGCGGAGTGCCGATAGTGAATCTTACATTTATTTCAGCACACTGTTTTTTTTCTCTTGTACAAACGAATCTCAGTTTGCATCAATTTAATCAACATTAAAGCGGCCAAGGAGTATCCACTGGGGACCCAGAAGTCTGGTTGTTGTTGTTTGTATTGTTGTTTGTGTCTGTAAGTTGTGTTGTTGTTACTAATGACAAAAGAAATGTGTTGTTGTTGCCTACGCCATGCCCCCCAAAAAAACCGTTTAAACTCAACCTGACTACCTGTCCGCATTGGAGTTAAGTTCTACCAATATCTAACATTGAGAGTCGCGCACTGTGGATGGTTAAAAGCAAGTAAAAGTCACAGGTGGTTGTGTCCCCCAAAACCCAGTCGTTCGACTTTATTCGCCATTCCGAAGTTTCACACAAAGGTTCATCTAAGTATTTCACACCTCTATAAAGCAAATATATAATTGCATTCTGTCTATACATGGAGCTAAAAACGGAGCCCCATGGGCTATATAATGGCCATACCGCTAAACCACTTACTACCATTTCTCCACTGACCATGCTGGTTAATGCTGTTCGTTTTATGACTGCGAGAACATACAGGCGGTTAGGCGTTGAATTTCACCCCAGTCCCTCATCGTCACCTAAATTAATGTTCCCTAAAGTTGAGAGATTTGTTGCACGTATGTCCCGGAAAGAAAGTTCAAAACTTTTCCGTGAAATTTTTAGCGTCGGATTTGCGCCTTTTCAACTTACAACTATCAGGGAGGTAAAAAGGTATATTACCTCCATGCCATTCCGTAGGTAGTAGGTAAATAGACGCATTTTACTGTTGAAATTTCGTGAGTTGCCACTAATTCATGGTCAACGTGACAGGAAATAAAAAGTCTGGTATCGTCCGTCTATGAATACAAATCTGTTCGTCGAGCTGGATCAATACTCATTATAAAAATAGAAAGCTTCAATTTTTGTACATCCATGGTCCAACCAGTCCCTACTTTTGAGTTTCCAGTCAGATAGATGCAACAACTGGTGACGAATCTAAAGTTTTAATTTTGTCAAATGAATGCGGGAAATGTGGGAAGATCGTAGAGTGATTGTATATTAGCGATGGTTTTGACCTTGCACGATTTCAACTAACTTGTGTCAAATTGCTGAAATTAACATCGGCATCTATCTAGTCAACTGCGTTCGTGGAACGAAATACCAGTAAGTGTTTTCCCGAGAGGATTTTAAAGTATCAGCCCGATATCTTCAATTTTTTGCCGATATCTTATTAACCAGCCCGATAACCTATCCGATATATTTACTGTACCTTCCTTTCAACTTCAGTTTTTGACATCGGCCACGGCTTCTTTATTCGTGAAGTAAGCGTCTTTTGTACTAAACAATGTAATATCGTATATATCGCAATATGAAAGCTTGAGCGATTGACACGACAATGCAATCGCGAAGTTCGCGGTGTGAATGAGATATCGGCTGAAGCAAAATAGACGTTGGGCAGAGCACTGATCCTCTTTTGGAAGGACCGTGGTACTGACATCTCTTTCCGACGTGACAGGCATAATTTAAGCTGATCACCAGTAAAAACGATTGGTATTGACCACTCATTAAATTTGGCCGCAGTTTTTCAGAGCTGTTTCACCTTTTATGAATTAAGGCCTATATATCTGCCGAAGTAACAATTTCGCTAGCATAAACAGATGCACCCAATGGAAACTAAACATCGTTTCAAGCGACATCGTAACTGAGCCACCGATTTTCCCCGTCGTATGAAACATGGCTATCCGAGCATGAATAGTACCTTAACCCTATGGGTAACCGACCAGTGCCGAACAATGCCGGAGATCGGCCGAGTAATATTTCCAGGCTTCGTGAACACGGAAAAGAAAATCTGCTGTTGAAAATGTTACAGACTAAATTTTCTTTGACTTACCGATATTGTTTTTGTAATTTCGGAATCTGTACAAAAGTCAGTGAACGAAAGGGCTGAACTTTTCAAATCTGTGTAAGGGTTAATGATCATTATGAATTTTCACACATCTTAATACAAACTTCGTTGTTATGAACATTTAATGTATTGACGTCATTGACACCTAATTATCAAGGATAAAGATGGACACTTTTATTAGTGACATCTAGTGACACCTAATTATCAAGGACAAAAATAGACACTTTTGTTTGTGACATCTAGTGTCAAGGCAGTAAAGTAAATTCTTATAGTCAATATTTAAAATTCCAGACAGGACCCTGGGACGATTACGTAAGGGAAATGTTGTATAACGATGATGTCACTTATGCAGATCATGTATGATTTTATATGATCAATAGCCTATCAGAGAAAGTTTAGTAATGTATTTCTTGATTTGTAGCCAATCAGGAAATATTAGTTGATTAGTGATTGGAGGATTAACTAATTTGATCTAATTAGGATGTTAGGATTTCTTTTTAAAAAGGGATGATCACCCACTATTTTCAGTCGGAGATAGCTGGGCATCTGATGTGTAAACTTTACACTTCAGTAATAAACCACCATCATTGATATCCAACAACTCTGTGAGTCTCTACTCTGTCAAAGATCTCGAAGTACCTCTCAGCAGTGAGTACGCTCCCCAGACCGGCGAGTACGACTATAACAAAAACGTTGTTTTCGTGCAGCTTTGTCGGACTATGTCTGGTAGGCAAGCAATCGATAGAGTTTTGAGCTATTATAAAATAGAATAGCATAGCAACCCCTGTCACGTGGTCAATGCGGCAAATTTCAGAACAGGTACTGTAATGAAGGTTATTTTTTATTGATGAAAATGAATAACTTGACTTTATTTTTTCTCTGTAACAGTGTGTCTTTTTCTGTACACTTTACTTCTACTAATATTCAACGCGTGATGTAATATAAAACTATCGGAAAAAACTTCCCGGTAGACTATATTAGTCTAAAGATGAAGGTTCGAAATGAGGCTGCACTACGGAGCAGAGCTATCGTTTCGGTCTGTACTAAAGCAGTTGTTTACCTGTTATTTTGGCTATTTTGGTGCAAAATTCAGCCATTAAGTCTTTGATAAGAGGCTTGTCGTTCGAAAGAAAGAAGTTCCGAGGAAAAATCTGAATACAGCGGACAGAAATTTGGTGGCACAAGTTTTGAACTTTCGGGCTTGAAGAACCGGGCCGAGAGTTTTTGACAATGACAAGTGGGCAAAATTACGTAAGGTAACAGGTGCTGAGCGGAGAAGCAAATACCAGTGAAGACACACACAAGGAAGACAACGTCAAACCGGTCTTCTTGAAACATCATGATGTTAGCAGTGCCGATCCCAACACCTCTTTTTTATCAGGACCTGAGCTAATTAAAGCTATGGCAGAAGTGATCGATCCTGTAGGTATCACCGGAATTCAACGAATCAGGGGGCTATGGCGACTGTATGTGCAAGACAACGCGGACAGAATTATTCTTCTGACTAATGGTCTGAATCTCCGCGGTAGGAAAGTAACACTTTACGATGAAAATCCATTCATCTCATAGAGAAGGGAGCTTTTGGACCGTATTGTAGTCAGAAATTTACCATTGTCAGCTGATGATTCGATAATAGTACAGAAACTTCAGGAAGTGGACATAAATGTAAAGTCGATCACAAGAGCTAAGTGGAGGATCGACGGAAAACTAACAAATATCGATAACGGAGACCGTTTTGTCTTTGTTGAGAAGTTGAAAAAGCCAATACCATCGGACTGGCAAGTTAGAATGGGGAACTTTATTGTAAATCTTCTGTATAGAGAACGACAAGACAGGAAATCCCTCGAAGAGCAGAGCAAAGAAACGTACTGCTATAATTGCCTACAGTGTGGTCATGTAAAATCAGTATGTCAAAATCCTGTGGTATGTAGGCTTTGCAAGAACAGCGGACACATGCGATCAACTTGCCCAATGAACCAGGTGGACTTTCAAAGAGTGGCCAGGAGCCCGGAGAAGTCTGAGAGTGAAAGTCGGGCAGAAGCTGATACAGAAGAAACTACAGTGAGCGAACAACCGAGAAAGGAGATCGCAAAAGGAATTTGCACGGTCAGAAAGGAGCAGTCGATTCAACCGAAAATTACAAGCTTTGTAGCAGATACGAGCAAAACAAGAACAATAGCGGGAACAGGTGATGCAAAGCGTAAGCATGCCAGCACATCAACAGAGTTGTCGACATCGACTCAAATGTCAGATATAGACGCTGAGTCCGAGAGATCAGCTTCTGAAGTAGCTGCTAATGATTTGCGCGGTGCAGAACAAAGGCGAAAAAAAGAAACGATGAAGAGAAAGAAACCTCAACGTCAACGTCAAAGAAGGCGATAAAAGCTTCAAGTAAGATTTTTATTCTAAAAACACCATGCCTATGTTGCAAAATGACTTGCATTTTCTGACGTTAAACTGTAGAGGTTTAAGGGCACGTGACAAAAGACAACAAATATTTCAATGGTGCCGAGAGCAAAGAGCGGACATTGTTATATTGCCAGAAACCTATTGGGACGACGATATTTTGAGAGAAATTAAACAAGAATGGAAAGGTCTGATTTTCAATTCGTTCGGTTCACATCATAGTCGAGGGGTGGCAATCATGATAGATGAAAAGTTCGAAAGTGACGTGCTGTATTCAAAAGATAGCTATGATGGTAGAAAAGTGCTTGTCTCCCTAGAGATTAAGGGAGAGGTGTTTACTATTGTAAATGTTTATGCTCCGAATCAATTCAGAGAAAGAGAGCAGTTTTTCACTTCCTTAAAGCATTGGATTGATAAACATGCCAATAATTTATTATACACCTCCCTCCATTAATCGTCCGTATAAACTAATTCTATGGTAAATTTTGAAGGATGCGGTACGCGCGATATGAGTGGAACGCACGCGATTGTTGAAATAAAATTGCTACAAACCCCTGAAAATTGCGCGTCGCGCGTCTCCCGTATTCGGGACTCCGCGTACTATACAAAATACGGAGAGTTATTGGACGGTCAAACTCCCATAGGTTACGGCAGTAGGTGTATAATAATAACGGTTATGTTCTGATAGGAGGAGATTTTAATACAGTATGTGATGCAAAGCTTGACTCAAGAGGATCAAAATGCCACACAGTGCAATCACAAAAGCTATCAAAAATAACGAAATCTTATAAGTTGTGCGATGTTTGGAGGGAATTAAACCCCAATAAATCGCAATTCACGTGGAGACAAATGACAAGAGGTCTTGCGAGTCGATTAGATTATTGGTTGATCTCTCAAGAGCTTCTGTCCTGTGTTAAATCTGCTGACATCCGCCCTGCAGTAAGGGCAGATCACAATGCCGTCTCTGTAAAGTTCGTTTTGCAGCAAAGTCACAAGGGCCCAAGGTACTGGAAATTTAACACCAGCTTGCTTCAAGAGAAGGAATATAAAAGTAAAGTGAATGGGGTTATAAATAACACTGTCGCTAATTATATAAAAATGAAAGATACGAGAAAATTGCTTGATTTAATAAAAATTAAAATCCGTGAAGTCAGTATCAAATATGCGAAAGGGAGGGAAAAGAAACGGAAAGACAGGAAAATAATTCTCCGGGATAGAATAGAAGAACTTGAAAATTTGATTTTTATGGGAAAAAACAATAAGGAAGCTCTTCTGAAAGAATATGAAGATAAAAGGAGGGATCTAGAACAAATATATATAAACAAATTACGTGGGATTCAAATTCGCTCCAGGATAAAGTGGTACGAGGAAGGTGAAAGAAATACCAAATACTTCTTGGGATTGGAAAAGAAGAGATCAAGAGAAAAACAAATTGATAAATTAGTATTTAAGGATAGAATAGTTACAAAGATAGATAAAATATTAATAGCAGAAAAAACGTTTTATGAAGAATTATATACATCAAAAAGTGCCGACGATGCAGATGTTAACACATACATAAATTCCATCTATGTCCATTCTAAACTTACGCAAAAACAAGCACTAATGTGTGAAGGGCCAATAACTGAAAGGGAATGCATGGAAGCTCTGTCTCAAATGAAAAAAAATAAAACGCCAGGTCCGGACGGGATTCCCATTGAATTTTAAAAAGCGTTTTGGGAAAGTTTAAGCACAATAATAATAGATGCATTCAATGAAACACTGCATGAAAACCCAATAATACATACTGTATTTGCATGGATTATTGTCTGTATTTTAGCTGAAGAGTGCATATACAGATGAATACAGTCAATAATCCATTGCTTGTATTCAGCAAGCCTGTATTCATGTGGATTCATGTGAATTCACGTGTATTATTCTATAATACAGGTAATTCATTTGTGTGAATTTATCTGTATTATTGCGTTTTCATGCAGTGAAAGTTGTAAAGAAGGAGCATTGACACTGTCACAATATAGTGGTATTATTACACTTATCCATAAAAAAGGGTCACGACTTGATTTAAAAAACTGGAGGCCAATAACCCTACTGAATCATGACTATAAAATATTATCATGTGTCTTAGCAAATAGAATGAAAAAGGTTCTACCAAAAATAATCAATACAGACCAGGTGGGTTATATCAAAGGGCGTTTCAGTGGGCAAAATGTTCGTCTAATCCAAGATATTATAGATTATTCAGAAAAGAAGAAAAAAGGAGTGATTTTATTCTTAGATTTCTGCAAGGCATTTGATACTGTAGAGCACAATTTTATGTTCACTGCCTTGGAGAAGTTTGGTTTGGGAAAAAACTTCGTAAAATGGATTAAAATAATCTATGCAAATTGTACCAGTTCAATAATTAATAATGGCTGGATAACAAATCTTTTAAGTTACAAAGGGGAATCAGACAGGGATGTCCTCTTTCGGCCCTGCTATTTTTGATAGTTGCTGAAATTCTCGCACAAGCGATAAGAAATGAAGAAGATATTGGTTTTAAAGTTAATAAGACAAGCATTCAAATAACACAATTAGCAGACGATATGCAAGTATATGTTAGTAAAGAAAGGTCATTAACAAGATTGTTAAATATAATTGACGAATATGGAAAGTACTCGGGATTGAAATTAAATAGAGACAAGACTGAAGGATTAAAACTTGGAAAATGGAGGAAAAGAAATGATTTAGGTTTGATTCCATGGCAAGAGAAACCGATTAAACCACTTAGGGTTTACTTTGGATATAAGAAAGATGAAGTGAAAAAATTAAATTGGGATAACAAACTTGACAAAATTGAAACCTTACTAAATGGCTGGAAGAAAAGATTCTTGACAATATTTGGGAGGATTACAATCATAAAAAGTCTGGCAATGGCAAAAATATTATACTTGGCTTCAATGATCGACACCCCTGAAGACATAATAAAAAGGCTTAATTACATATTTACAGATTTTGTTTGGAACGGTAAAAAGGGAAAATTAAAAAAGAAATTATTATTAATAAATATGAAAAGGGAGGTCTTAAAATGGTTGATGTCAAAACAATGATTAAAGCGCTCTTGTGTAGATGGGTTCAAAGATTAGCAAAATGTGGGAATGAATCTTGGAAAGCTGTTGCTGAGTATCACTTTAAAGACTTTGGTGGTACATCATTGGTTTTTTCATATAATCTTGATCTGAAAGGTCTTTGTTTTATAAAGAAAAGATTACCAGTATTTTATGCCAACGTTTTAATGAGCTGGTATAATGTTGTCATGCAAGATGATACATCGAGAAAAACTCCAAATGACATAGGTGAACAGGTCATTTGGGGAAATCGCTTCATTACATGTAATAAGAGAGTCATGTTTTTCGTAGAATGGATTGAGTCAGGTTTTATCTATGTGGCAGATCTATTCGAAAATGGTGTTTTTATCAAACAAAACAGTGTGTTAAGGGGGAGACCCACATTCGCAGACACTTTTCTTTAACCTGATTTTTCACCATTAAAATGAATCTTTAACCCAACATGTAGTATATGTTTGGGTAGGTCGACAGTTGAAGATTATAAAAATTGTGAGAATATTTCAAAACCTGTTTGCGTGTGTTTGTTTTGCTCAAAAATGTGTGTTTTTGAGTTTTTTCACTTAAAAAAGTATAAGTACGAGAGGGTGATGGCCATTGGTAAGCCGTTTACTGCAATCGATAGCAGGGTAAGGTGTGTAAAAAACCGTGTCTTGGATTTTTGATACTCCGCTTTGTTTTTGCACAATTAGCCTTGAAAGTGAGAAGTGGTGGATTCTGAATAAATTAACGGCTTTTGTCCACGTTTGTCACGATATCTTTTGTTTTCGGAACATTATCGGAATTCTGAGACATGGTTTTGTAGAAACAGTCACTAACTACAACCTGTGCAAAGATAAGGCTAATCCGTCAACGCGGCGCCAAGTTACACTCTCCAGAAGTTGCGATACATTGCCAAAAACGGAACGGAGTAAATCGCAGAAATGTGTATGCGACCCTTCGAGTCGCACAAAGTCAGCTAAAATTCCGGTTCGCTCACATTTTCGGTGGAAATTCCCAGCCCATAATGAAGTACAGGACTTTTTACACAATTGTCTGAATTTGTGGTATGAATGAAATGATACATGACGTGAAAATTGGAAGAAAATGAACACTGAAACGGCCAGTTCGCGGCGTAAGCGTTAGGCTTTATTTACACAACTGTCATTCCGAGCTAAATCTGGGGATAATCTTCTTACAATCTTACAAACTAGCGTATTAACTGTGCACTGTAGTGTACCAGTTAAAATTTGATTATCAAGCGAAGAAATGGCTGGCTGCATATATACTTCGTAAACTTATGTGAGTTTGCATGCCAAGTCCGATGACATCGTGTTTTCCTCTCTTTTGGTTGCGCAACCGTCACGGCGTTTTCAGCTTCCTGCCTGGAGAGAGACACGTGACAATGAATTTACAATGTGGTACATACCGACAAAGACGAATTCATTCAGACGCCGTGTTGCGTACGTTAGCTTTTACGTTCCGTACTGCATGTTGAAGTACGACCACAGTCCGCCTTGTACATGGCATGGAGCTAAAACGGACAGCTACATGAACGCGGTTTCCGACCTCAGAAGCACCAGTGCCGGGCTAACTTTGTGTTGTGCCATGTTAGAACCCATCGTTAGGCTAAACTAAATATAACACCTGGCAATATCTGGTATCTAAAACGATTTCCTGATAGAAAGATAAAAAGTTGGCGAAAAACTGAAATAAATTGAATCTGACACGAAACTTGAACAATTCTAAAAGCAACTTGTTTTGGCTTCGCGAGTGCCATGGAGGCGAGTACCTAAAACAGATGTGAATCTCTGACCACGCTGATATTAAACTGAATGCGTCATTCTAAAACCGCGACGGTCGAATTTTGTACAAGTAATGAAATGCATGAACTTCAATCAAACAGTTGAATATCGCGTTGGCTGATGTGTGGAAACGAGCATTCGTCGTTCTCCGGTGGCGACTGTCCGTTGACTATAACAGCGACGATAGACAGGCCAGCAGCACGCTGTTTTTCAGCGTGATTGAGTTTATCCACAGGAAAAAGTAGTTGCTGATTCAAAAAAAAAGCACGTTCACGGTTGTTTATTTTTTTCTCAAATTCATGAAAAGTATTCTCTCATTTTCAATTTTGGCTTCTTTAAATTTATTGCATAAGTTTATAATTACCTAATAACAATTCAATCGCAATGATTTTTAAAGCTATACCGACATGAATTTGTGCTGTGAAATATCGCATACTTTTCAATCGAGATTGATTTCGACCCTGGACTTCGACTCACTTCATGAGCAGTCCGCCAATAAAAGTTCAGTTGATCGAGACAAATCATATATGCTCTATGATTAGCTCCGGTACAGATTAAAAACAAATGCTAGGTCAACATTGCGTTTACATTGTAAATCACGGCATTCTAAACTACATGCATTACCCGCATCACGTTCCCTCTGTGTCCGCATAGAATTTACAAAACAATAAGCTCACGTTTCCAAACCGGGCAGAGCAGACACAGGCGCGATTTTCTCGTTAATATAAAATTTCGAACTGTTGGCATATTTCTAATTTCTACTGAGAGGAATGTTGCTCGCCCAACTGTCGAAACAAAAAGACGTCGCAACCATTTTCACAAAAAAGATAGAAAACTTGTGGTGACGTACAGGAACGTAATCTTCATTGCATGCTTTACGTGTAAACCGTAACGTAGCGGTAACAATTTTGGTTGCCGGACTTCACTGGGCATTTGCAGACGTTAAAAATCATCTGACATTTTTATCATCAGTCGCAATTAGTTCGGAGCGGGATTAATTTTGAATGTCGGCCTTCATATAAGGTGCAGACAAACATGTAAACTGTTATCAGAAAAAGACGTAATTTTTGGATTTTTGGAGTAGCCCGGTTTGATTGGGGCGGGGTCAGTTTGAATGTCAGACTATACTTTTCATTGAGTCCACGTCATTTGTTAGCGGACACAAATGTACGTTTATGTTTTCGGCGGCGATTAATTTGAATGCTGGACTTTATTTAGCAAACACGTAAAGACAATGACCTACTATTTGGATTTTCGGCCGTTATTTGTTTTGTACGGGAACAGTTTTATTAAATACGTGTTATAGGAAAACGAGGTAAAAATTACGTAAACTACAATGAGCAGCCTCTCTGTTGTGCGCAAGATGTATCACCAGTTTTTGTTCGAAGCTCAGTATAGTCACGGTCCGGACCGTGGTTTAGTGTTGAATGAGTAAGCGTTCTGCGTTACATTCCTCGCTTGCGACCATTTCCAGTTGACACCTTTTCAACGCATCAGAAACTGGAGTTTTAAGCCTGACTGTAACTCTGACAATTTTAACTGTTCTCTCATTCCCAGCCATATGCTTGATATTTCGCTTTTGTGGACCATGCTTTTGCAATCGACGGCCACCTTCAGCATGTTCAGTAGCCACGACATACTTCCTGCCGGCAGCTGGGAAGAAGACTGACGCATGCGCACTCCTCCGGACGGAATTAGCGCAATCTACTTTATGCTCGTGAGATAGCCTTGACTAATCTGGAAACCGTTAAGACACAAGAAAAACACGTCACGCGAACTGGCCTACAATGTTCATTTTTGTTAAAATCTAACTCATTTCCGAGTATGTTATGGTTTCAAACTTATCGTCCACTCAAAGGCCATATTAGACAGATTCAAAATTTACCATAAAACAAAAAATGACCAAAATCACTCAAGGAAGGTGGGTCTATAGCAAGAAACAGTGGTTAATGCAATATATTACTCTGAAAAATGCCATACCACGTGAATGGAGAAATATCATGTTGATGGCTAAGAATGCATTATTTGTTCGAAGAAAAAACAAAACAACACTGAGAAAAAATTATCAAGGAAAATATAGAGATGTATACCAATTCACATGCAAAGATTTCTACTGGAATCTATTGGAAAAAAGTGCTGTAATTTCATATGCACCTACGATCTGGACCAATAGATTAGGAACTACATATAATTGGAAGCTTATTTGGACAATAAAAGTGAAAAACATGGTTGTAAAAAAAATATCCCAATTTAATTATTATCTGTTACATGACAAAATACCACACAAGTTAAATTTATGGAAATGGAAAAAAGTACAACACCCACAGTGTGAATTATGTCATATCGTTGAAGACTGCCAGCACTTTCTCTTTGACTGGATTGTAAGGATGTAAATAATTTTTGGAACAAATTGATGGAAATATTGAATAGGAAGTATAGAATACAAATAAAGCTGATGTGGAAGCATGTAATATATGGATATTTTTTAGATTGTGAACCGTTAGCAATATTCAATCTTGTTATAATGGTTTCAACCTTTTGTGTGTATAAAGAAAGAATTGTCAATCAAGGAAACATATGGAGATTTCTGAGAGAATAGTTAACTTATATCAATATGATAAGGAAAAATAAGGATCTTGAAGAACTTGTGAATTTTTTCTTGAGAGATAATACAAGTAGTAGATGACAACAGAATATTTAAATAAGTGATCTAATGATATGTAATATGGAGAAAATTGAGTTTTTGAAAGGTAATTTATGTTGATGATGTATTGATGATGAATAAAACTTTTATTTTAAAGGAAAAAATTGTTAGTCTAAAGATTTACTGTCGCTCACATCCATGGCGATGACTGCGTATACTTCAGATGATGGTGGTTGCTGGTACTTTGTTGCTGGTCCTGAGCGTCGCCTCCGACGGACTGTTTTGATTTAGCTTTATTTGTGAATCGGATTTCAGAAGTTCCGATATGTCTGATTTCCACATACCGCATAACAGTTAGGACATTTGACGTCATTTGTCCCTGGTCAACAGTATGCAAATACCTCAGATGACTTCAGAGACGCAACCGGCCCAGCCTGACCAGATGCCTACAGGCGTCCTGCAGAAGTAGAAAAATTCGCGTATTTTTCACATGTCACATCGATACAATGCATAACGTAATGTGACAAAACAACCTCAAGTGGAGAAAAGTTTTTAAAGAGTGTTGCTTGGGATTGGCATAGACTCTTTAACCGGTTTAGTATAGGTAGAGTGTGTACGTTGAGGAGAATGGCATTGGTCCAATAATCATGTCGTCCTTGTAGAGGTTCTTAGGACATCTACATTACGTTTAAAACAACAACAACAAAAACACAATAGTTATGTTCGTTGAATTTACTTGTCAACAACAACAACAACGCGACTAATAAACATAAACGATGTAGTATTACAAATAACAACCAGACCGCTGGGTCTCCTGTTGTGTATCATCAGGTGCCAACTGGTAAATTTCGTCAGTCCTACAAAATCATCACAAACATGTTTCGAAGGCTGGAATACTGATTTTACATATTTTTGACCTTAGCTAAACTTTTGGATGGGAAAGTAGAGCTGTTCGTTAGAATTCTCCCACTGGCATTTGCAGAAAATATGCTCGTCGAAAATACACTGCCCCAAAAAACCGTTTTGTACTGTTCTCAGCTTTGCGCGTAAAAATGTTAATGACAAGTCTGCGGTTTAGGAATGCTACTGACATTCCCCTGTAACACTTTCTGTAAGCGGCGTTTACAAATTTATTAATGTATTTAGTTTATTTAGTTACGTATTTATTTATTTAATACCGTATTCCTCCGATTCTAAGACCCCGCCCGTTTATAAGACCCCCCAGGATTATTTTATCAATTCGTAATTAGCTGTTAGTTCGTTTATAAGACCCCCCAGGGGGTACACCCGAATTTTGACTGGAACAATAGAGCCATTGTCATGTAATGGGACCAGAATATCCATAACACCTACGCTGCTTATCAAAGTCACAAACAAGTGTCAAAGTGAAGTATCAAACCTCACACACACGCACACTATTGTTGGGGTTTGGAACATGTCAATCGGGAACAGTTCTATCATTTCCTGACGATAAAACTACACTTGGATTTTACTACCTAAATGAACAATATAAAAGAGTTGGATTTTTTAGCGTCTCAATCTAGTACAATGTCGTCTTTTCATTACTGTCATTTTGCTACCATCAAAATAAGCAGATTTTTCAACATCTGATTATGTACGAATCGGACATTTCGATGCAATTTGGCTACCATGAAATGAACATTTAGGATCGTCGGGTTTTCGGACTTGTCGATCAAGTACGATTCGCTCATTTCATCACGATCAAACAAACACAATTTACACTCATACAAACACAAAAAAGTTTGGGTATCAGTAGTTCTCTTTTTGGAGACTGTTGTGGCCCTTAAAAGGGCCGTTTCATTTTTTTGGTCAGCGGCATGATTTGGTCTGTTTTAGTGAATATGAACGGTGAAAACAGTACCTCGGACTGATTGCTTTAGCAGAGGTACAGCCGCATTATTTGCCAAAACACCGACGTGACATTTCTCTGCCATGCCAACTCTTGGAGAATGGATGAATGCTTTCTTCTTTGCCTTCAAGTAGTATTTTTGTTGACTGACACGTCACGATCGATGATATTCGAAAGTAACCGTGCCCAGTATGAGTGCTGCATCTCGCTTCAAACTTTCAACTTTGCAACCATCTTGAACAACGGCTACAGCATTTCGATCGTGTATGTTGTCTGCATCTTGGCGAAGTTCATACGGCAAACCAAGTTCCAGCTGATTGCGACGGTAGTTAGGCATGCCGACAGCGAAAATGTTTTTAATAATTACTTTTTTTCTTGCCCATGACGACCATGCACTGTCTTATGACTTTTCAGAAATAAAGTCTACGATAAATCGACGCATTTTTATAGGATCTTGTGACGATGTCGGGAAATCCTTTTGTTGCCGTTATCAATAGAAAATTTGGGACGTGTGAATGACACGAGCTTTGAACTTGCTTCGCTCAACTTTTACACTTTTGTTTTCATACTACTGAGGCAAAAGACTACGGCACATAAAAAGTTGCTCTTTAAAGGTGTGCTTATAAAGATTTTTTCAAAAGTTTTCTATCAGGTAAG
Organism: Ptychodera flava; assembly: GCF_041260155.1. Taxonomy (NCBI): domain Eukaryota; kingdom Metazoa; phylum Hemichordata; class Enteropneusta; family Ptychoderidae; genus Ptychodera; species Ptychodera flava. Next base: position 39,880,798 of record NC_091943.1, on the reverse strand, counting down.
GTATCTTTTGTGATCATTTTGAATAGCTGCACGTTTCTCTTACAAATTTACCATTAAAGTATAAGAAGATTTTTTCAACAGATTTCTATCACGTAAGTTTTCTTTTGTGATCATTGTGAAGAGCTGCAAGTTTTCTCTTACGTTCAACTTTACCGTATAAGCAACCAGTGAAAATAGAAATATCATTGGCATCGTAAAATCTTTCAAAAAGACTTAGGGGCGACGTCAAAAGATCGATGTTTGAAAAAAAAACTTAATTGCTTAAGTTTGGGGGTGGGGGGTTTTGGGCCAATTAATTTCTGTGCAGTCAAAAACGATTTAACGTCTTTTTGGCAAATTTTACGATTTCAAGGCTGTTTTTGTATGCTAAAACCGATCAAGTCACCTGTATTTTTGTTACTTCATAATGGTTTTTAATTTTTATTTAATTCGATGGTACATTGGTACGTCGTTTGGAATAATCAGTACAGGGTATGAGTCTGCAATGTTTTTCAATTTTAGGTCAGTTAAGTTAGAAGGGGGGTGGGGGGGTCTGAGGCCAAACTTAAGCAATTAAGTTAGATTTATTATATTGAACTTTTGATGTTGCCCTTAATGACGACGATATCGACTTCGACTGGTTTGACTTAGATGAAGAGGGCAATTATTGTGTTGACAAACGAAACGCCATATCCAAGTTTCTTCCGCGCATGAACTGAAAATTCTTTGAATTTCTTCCGTTTATGTTTCATCAATTTTGTAGTTTTTCTCATGTAATGAAGGTATTTATTGTTTGAACGGCATGTGTGTGTGTCTTTCCTGAACTAGTCCCAGCAATGAGTAGAACGATAGTGTAACAGATTTTCAAGATTATGCACGCTTTCGAAGTCTTGCGAGGGAAAAATACCCAACTTCATAAGCTTAAACGGCCCTATACACTTACTGTTAGAACAAAAACGTGCATGATCGTACCATATTCCGAACAGTTGATCATAGATGACTGAATTCCACATCAGGAGACATTTCGGTCATCGATACAAGTTGGCTAATAAAAAAACTTCAGGGTGTATTGCCAAAAATTCAACACATCAAATATAAAGCAGATTGGCGCAGCAATCTTTCGTCTCGGCCAGCCGATGCCTCAACACTTTACCTGTTCGAGCCTGCCTGTTCGTAAGATCACGTTTCGTTTCGAGATACGGTTAGACTTTTTGAAACTAGGAGCAAAATAATAAAACTCACGACGTACAGTAATTGATCGTTTATTTTAAGGAGTACAGTAAATGAAAATCGTACATAGAAAACATCGGACGGACACCATCCCACTGAACAGAATTTTACCTTGACCTCATGCACTGACACCTTTGACCTATTGCGTAAATTGACCAATCACAGCCAGCGGAACTTCAGGGACTTTCCCTTCACTCATTGTCTGACCTTTGTGGCCATGCTATGGGGAGCTAGCTGCTGCTGAGGAACGTACTTGTTCTACAAAGTTTCGTGGTGATTATCTATTCACGAAATACAAAGATTTATTGCTATCGTATTGTTTAGTAAAAGAAGGTATGGCAAATACGTTATATTTCAAGACTTGTGGATCTCCATTAATTTATACTTGTACAGATTCGACTGCCAGTATCTACGCAGCATGGCATGAGTCGATATCACATATCACAAAGTGTGAGTTGTCTGTAGCGTGAATCAAAAAATCATTGGCATAAAAATGTGCATAACATTGCATAAATTAGCATAAATTAACTTCGACGTTCGATTTCGCGGGTGACATCCGTTTATTAGACCCCCCATGTCTTTTTCGTTATCTTTGGTTCTGAAAAGGGGGTCTTAGAATCGGAGGAATACGGTACATTCAGTCAGTCGGTCATATTTATACGGTTAATTTCTCCTTTTCTGATTTTCAGGGGTAACCAGCAAAATACGCCAACATTTTATTTCATCTTTCATAATTTAGATTTATTTCACGAGATGCTGTAGACGTACAGTTTTGCAGACTGCCTTCAATTTGACATGCCCTCGCGCAGACCCATAGGTCTGTATGTAAACTAGCTATTAAGATCTGTGCTTTGACAATTTATTGTAAATGTACGTGACGAGAATATCATATTTGAAAGAGCAGATCTTAAAAACCAATATGATATTGGAATTTCACCCAGTGATTATTTGTAAAGTTCAGAAAGGGTTCTTTGAAAGTTCAAAGGTCAAATGGGAAATTATAAGTCAATTAAGATATTATTGATACAGACTGTGACACTTGGGGGTCGGTCGCTGTTTTTTGAGCATGAAAATTGGGGTAGTTAACTCTTTTTTTGCAAACACTTTTGAAGGGCCTAATTTTTCAGCCAAGGGCCATAGGGTGCGAAGTGTTAATGAATCAAATCTGATGATTTTTTTGGGGGGTGGTCATATTTTTACAATTGATGAATTTGGGGGATCGAATTTTAGAAATTAGATTTAGACGGGGTCGCTTTTTACATTTCATTTGTCTCTCAAATTCCACCGGACCCCCCCCCCCTCTCCCCGTAAAAAACGAATGCTCTTCAACGGCTTACCGTTAGGTTTCTACGAGGCTATTTTAGTTCAAGGGATACAGACGTCGGAACTGTGCTCAATGGTTGTTAGAGACCCATACGACCAATGTAAACACTGTATCCAAGGTACGATGGTGATTGATGAAAGTTCAAACACGTCTGTCATAATCTACATCGTATAATTCAAATGTTGCAGCTATGATGATGAGATGCATTTAGATGTCGTGCACGAAATTGTTTGTGAGCAAGAAACTCGCACAGGCGCAGTTGCGACGACTGTTTTCAACAAACACGAAACTCTTGGCTGACAATTTAACCAAAAAGAAACTCACATAAACTTTGGATTGTCACGTGTATTACCTATAGAAGATTTAGAGAAGGAATATCGACAACAACAAAATGTCGATCACTGCCTCAGAATAAAAATCTCTCTCTCTCTCTCTCTCTCTCTCTCTCTCTCTCTCTCTCTCTCTCTCTCTCTCTCTCTCTCTCTCTCTCTCTCTCTCTCTCCGAGTTCAAATCAATGCGAACACCTCTGATTGCGTAACATAGAACTCATATTCTGCCAGTTTCAACTTTGCTCCGCATTAGAGTTATTGGCGAAGCCCTAGACGAGGTGTGGCCAAGGGAGTGATTAAATTACAAATTTTGATTGGTTAAAAATTGTTCCGTAACCGCGCATGAGCACAGTGTCAGTTCTCCTACTATCAACAAACAGGCCTATCTTGGTATGGGATACGAAAGTCAAGTTATAGACCCCATAAAGCCGCAGTATACCTTAAAGTTCTAAGACAAGAAATTTACCTTTATCATCTAACAATTTTCTGGTAGTTTATAAGCTCAGAAGCCCCGTAAATATACATTTTCTGAAAGCCTAGATATAGGGAAATATTTTGTAACCACAGTGTTACCATTATTTAAATAACTATACGTGACATGTAATTTGCATGACCGTTCTAAAATCGGTTTTCCCTATTATTATGAATTATTGTGCCAAGAGCAACTCCATCTGCACCGCTATCTGCTAATTCCAGAAAACTGAAAACTGTTTGTTGGCAAGGAAATATGCATGACAAGGGTTCCTGTGTGGGGAGTTTGACCAAGTCCAACAGAGTTTAACAAAATTGATTGCTAGGCGGCGACGAACAGTAGCATTAGTGTTTGATTTTTAACCAATAGCTACAGTTGTCATTTGTCGGAGAACCTTTGTTGTTAGCATGTGGTGAATATGGAATAAACCTTTCGGTTTGGAATAATCTGAGTCCGATTCAGATATAGGCCGATGATCCTGAAATTTCTATACTTCTTTGACTTTAGCAATTCAAAGATTGTACTGATAACTTAGCTCCCAGCATTCCTTGGACGTGTTCTTATTACTGGGATTAAGTTGACAAGCACTTAGCGATCATGGTTTTACGTAATTGATCGGAGTTCGCCAATCCTCTATCAAAACTGCGAATGTACTGATTTGTCGGCTCATCCGACGCCATGGTATAGATAAGCACAACGCGAGCCTGTGGCCAACTTTGGCACCATCGGACTTCCTAACCTAGGCATATTGATAAAATGTAGACTTGAATCCTGATTTTTAACTCTTGTTCAGCTTTTGACTCACCATTCTGTCGAAAATGCATGAGTAATTTGTAATTGTATTGGCAATTAAGCTTGGTAGATTGTGTCCCTGTTTTTGATGTACAAAGCCGCATGCCATGATGGTGTATATGTGTGTCCGTTGCAATAGTTGCCGACTATTATACGTACTTCGATGGACATCAAAACGTGTTCAAACGCACAGAATATTACGAACTAAGGCCCACAAGAGCTAGAAAATAGACCTTTTCCCGGTTATCCCACAATGCATTGCAGTGACTTTATAAAACACCGTATATATGCTCAAAACAGCGAAAACATGATGATTTGTTTTGTACAACGGATTGTTACAGAAGAATGACACAAATTTGCAGTACCAAATAATGCCCCGTGTATAATCTAACCATCAGCGACGAAAATATAGGTCAGGGTGTAGGCCTAATCTGCCATAGAGTTCTATGAGTAACGTACCCTGCGTGTACCCTACGGCTAAAAAGTTCTATCAGTTCTATGCGTAACGTACGCTTTGTATACCCTGGCGCGCACTGCATCATGGAACCGGTAAAAGAACTATATCGTACATACACTCTGTTCTGCCATATGTAATCAAATATGAGCAAAGTGTCATTGGCACTTTTTCTTTCAGGGAGCGTTGCTATAGTTTGCTACTATACGACTTCTTTCAAGTTGTTTCTTTTGTTCTATAATATCAACCATGGTGTCTCATATTCTGGAAATCTCTTCACTCTAATTTTGCTCTTTTAGAGGTCCACCACGATGGTTAAAGGGTTGAAACTAATGTTGTAGGCCTACTACCCTAAATGAATTTTAGACCAAAAGTTCATGTATTGGTATGTCTACTTTATTCTTTTGCATGATATGTCGACCAATAGAATCTGGGAATTTCTGTCTTTAGAGGGAGGCAGTCGTCGGATGCGCGTGTGCGACTTTCTTGTTCACAAACAAGGTATTTCATGTATGACATCTAGATGCATCAAGTCAACATAGCTGCAACATTTAAATTTTACGACATTCATTGTTAACATATTTTAACATTCATCATTCGCAAGCGTAATGTAGATACAGTGTTTACATCGGTAGTAGGGGTCCCTCAGCCTGGCAACCTTTTAGTAGAGTTCCGACGACTGCCTCCCTTTAATATACCGAATAAAAATCATGAAAACATGTCAAAAGATCCAGCTGTTGTCCCTTCCACATGAAGCTGTACCCACAAATGGGAAAAGCAGGCTTCTATATACGCAAAGCATGATGGATGGTAACATTCTGGTTACCTGCTAAAGGTTTTGATTTACTGTTGTTCTCTCTTTGATATGTGATTGATATCAACTTATGTACAATGGTTCTGGGCATCTGGTTATGCATAAATAGAGTGAAATACATTTAAAGCCAATTCAAAATACTGTATTCCCACTTTAACCCATGTTGAAATTCCTAAACCACAACTTGCATGTCAACAATGTCACCTAAACAGAACGTTTAAAATAAAACTTCACAAATAAGCCCTTACGTCTGAGGCATTCAGTCAGTGTACACTGAACGATAGCTTGCCATAAGCTACAAGCTTTTCATGTGTACCGTTCAGTCCTTAAACCATGACTAAAATGTTTGAGCCACAAAAATAAAAACATTTCCATGCAGAAGAAAGCATATGGTAGCATAGTGACAGTGTACATACGATTATTATGGTATTTAAAGGCCCTGGTGTCTTGTCATATAGTTGTGATTGAGCAGGCTGAATGGCATCTCGAGCATAAGAACTTGCCTGGGAATATGGCTCTACAAACTGCTAATGACAGGTAGTGTCGAACATCTGCGATCAGAACTGCCCAAAACATGTTTATTTTTACTTTTCGTGCATAATAAATATGCGGCAATACAATTATAAGGGAGGGGACTTGAAAATTTTTATCATATAGACGGGGGAACTTGAAATTTTTTTAGGGTATTGAGGCGGATTAAAAAAAAGTAAGATTTCAATCGCGATTTATCCAGCCCCCTCCCTAAGTTATTTGTGAACGCAGCCTTGGATATCATTCCAACAGACAGACAAGACATCGGATCAGACAATCGCCCAGGGTTGTGAAAGTTCAAGAGAGTTGCGAGCTGAAAAAAAAAAATTTCAAAGTCGCCTGGCACATGGCATCGCATATATATTCTAAAAATACATTCATTACGTGTGATAAGACAAAACTTCTATGTACACCGAGTGGCAGATGAAGAATACGAAATTCCTCCGATATTTTGAGATATTTTCCGTTCATTTTTCTCTCAAAATTGACCTGATCATGTAATTAACCCGCGGTACCTTGATTAACCTGAATCTGGTATCCATTGGGAGAACGCAGGGAGGGCTTGTTTACGTTGCGTAAAACTTACAAACGTATAGTCTTTTACACTCAGACGCTTGATGTCCTCCCTTAAGGTGACCGCCCTATGTTCCGACACCCCTATGTTCCGACAACTCTATGTTCCGACACCCCTATGTTCGGACACCCCCAGCTATGGAAAGGTTCTGCAGGAACTAGTTTTCCGGTTGTCAAGTCCTATTTACTGTGTAATAGGTAAATATGTAAAAAAGTTATAAATGTTACTGTAGACGCCGGTTTGCCGCTGGTTGGTGTTCTCCAATTCAAGAGAGTGATGGTACAATATAATAGACGAAAAATCGTACAAGTTTGCACCGGAATAAAGATTTGATCCATTCCTGATGATCCATATTTTTATGATCTACTCTTTCGTAAAATAATGGGAGTTTGACCTCTACAAAGCGATTACTGTGTCATATTTATTTGCGAAATAAAGACCACACTGCATTTGATTGTATAGTAATACAGTAGAATCCACATATCATCTCAACATGTTCGTGTCATAGGGACACCCTTCTCATCCAGATTAGCATTATGAAAAAAAAAAGAGAAGCAATTAGGGCCTACTCTTAATCCGTTATTTTATTTTACGGCCAGTTGCATCTGTGAGCTACTAACTGAAAAGCGGTACCAGTAAGTATCAAGGAAACATTCGTTCAATTAAGATATTTTACCACGATATATGTTGATACGTTGAGAGGTACTGAAAGGACTCTTGTTTTGTTTTTTCTGTTTTCCCTTTCGATTGCGTTGTGTTATTTTTCGCAGAGGGAGATATTAATTGCAAAAACAATCGTTTTTATCAAAGCCACACAGCCGAACATGCAGTCACTGTTTCTTCAAGTTGCAAGTTCTAGATGTGTTTTGCTTTGTTAATAGGGCCCAGTATCAGATCGGGCAATTAATAAAGCACATATAGGCCTAAACATTTACTGCAAGGATTTTTGAAAGTGTTTTTGAAAATACAGTGTCGGGAGTATGCAGGGACTTTAAACCCCCTTTAAACACGCTCAATTGTTTTGTCATAAAGGAAGAAAGGAAGAGACTGAATATCACCTGTAAGCTTATGTCAAATATGCATCTATTATACAATCCTTGTAAATGTACGAATATTTTACTTGCGTTTGGGAAGCTTTACATTGAAATATTATCACGAGAATTACTTGAATGTTCTCCCTGTCTATTGCATGGTTCCCATTTGTTAAATTTAATTAATTTTACGTATAATATCGTCAAGAATATCTATGCTATCCACATTGACGGGTTGTTCTCAAATAAAAATGGAAGAGCAACGACCAAAATCAAATCCACATCAAAAATCCCAAGAGCAATAATACATTTGGAGAAACCAGTCACGAGAATGTGTGTCTTTAAAAACGTTCAGAACTACACGCAAAGAAATTTAAAAGTAACTTCTGAACATATATCAATCATGTGTTGAATTAATTTCAGCCTATTTCTGGGTTTGATTTTCACAACGGGCACAATCTGATGCAGTGGACGTGCATTGTCTGTTTTGAAATCGGTAACAAATTCCACCCTGTTTACATCGTGAAATCCCTTTCTGTTATTAGCCTAAGTATAATCACCTCTTTTGGATGTAAATATCTGAACACTATGGTTTGGGTACAGACCGCTCAGCTCTAATTGAGTATTTTTCTGTACATTTATGTTTTTAAATAGAACTGAACATACTTAAATTGAGTAGAAATGTACACCCGCCCTCTAAACATGGACTTTCCGATAGGATTTTACACATTTTGACACTATGTGTCGGAACATATACGGGATGTGTCGCGTATCGGAACATAGGGTTTTGGGAACATAGGGGTGGAAGTGGAACTCCTCGAGAGCTGACAACATCTGATTCGACAACAGCCTTGCTCTATCACAATGGGGCCAGAAATAGTCTTCAATAGCCGCATCATTACAGTTCCTGCAAAAACTCTACCCGTTGCAATGAGCAAATGACTTTCAAAAACCACGTTGTGCCGAACACGTATCGCTTGCAATCACCTCCTGTCACCGAAGTGTCGGACGTAAAAGAAGAGTCGGTGTCAAGTATTTTACGCCGTTTACAGGCGGTTGGGTGGCATCCTAATCAAAGCATCGTGTTTCTGGTGTTTGTTTGTTATGCATTCGCTATTGTTATGATATAATAAGACAACAAACGATGACAATGTATACCTACACGGGACATTCAAAACTCCTCTGCAAGGCGCCATGTTGGTCAGAGGTCCGAAGGTCAGCAGGTCAAGTTCACGGAACGCAACATAACACAGTCCCTCCACTCATGCCATGGTAGACGGACTGTGAACACACGGAACAGAAAATACGTGTATTTGTCGACGTGAACATTTGTCTTTTTCTCCATGAAGTGAAAATGTTAAATATTTGTGTCCAAAGTACGACAATAAATCAAACAATCTCTGCGACCGGTCGTGGATCAAAATGTCGGAGAAAAATGTAACACTTTACAGCCACGACCCACGACCGATTTCGAAGGAAAACCTTTGGAAATATACTTTACTTTCTCTCAGTGTGTATGGCCACGACCCCATGACCGGTTCTGAAAGGAAAAACTTCGAAAAATACCTTATTTTCTCCCGACATGCATCGCCACGACTCCACGACCGGTCGTGAAGGAAAAACTTCGAAAATATGCTTCATTTTCTCTCAGTGTCCATGGCCACGACCCCACAACCGGTTCTGAAGGGAAAAACTTCGAAAACTACTTTATTTTCTCCCAACATGCATCGCCACGACCCCACGACCGGTTTCGAAGGAAAAACTTTGAAAAACTAATTTATTTTCTCCCAACATGCATCGCCACGACTCCACGACCGGTCGTGAAGGAAAAACTTTGAAAAACTTCTTTATTTTCTCTCAACATGCATCGCCACGACCCCACGACCGGTCGTGAATGAAAAACTTTGAAAATATATTTTATTTCCTGTCCATGTCCATGGCCACGACCCCACGACCGGTGGTGAAGGAAAAACTTCGAAAAACTACTCTATTTTCTCCCGACATGCATCGCCACGACTCCACGACCGGTTTCGAAGGAAAAACTTTGAAAAACTAATTTATTTTCTCCCAACATGCATCGCCACGACTCCACGACCGGTGGTGAAGGAAAAACTTCGAAAAACTACTTTATTTTCTCCCGACATGCATCGCCACGACTCCACGACCGGTTTCGAAGGAAAAATTTTGAAATAATACTTTATTTTCTCCCAACATGCATCGCCACGACTCCGCGACCGGTCGTGAAGGAAAAACTTTGAAAATATATTTCATTTCCTGTCCATGTCCATGGCCACGACCCCACGACCGGTGGTGAAGGAAAAACTTCGAAAAACTACTTTATTTTTTCTCAGTTTGCATGGCCACGACTCCACGACCAGTCGTCTTCGGAAACTTTGAAAAAATACTTTATTTTCTCCCGACAACCTTGGCCACGACCCCACGACCAGGGATGAAGGAAAAACTTTGAAAAAATACTTTATTTTCTCCCGAAATAAAATACATTCGTTTCTCTCAGTTGCATGGCCACGACTCCACAACCGGTCGTGATAGAAAAACTTTGAAAAACTTCTTTATTTTATCCCGACAACCTTGGCCACGACCAAACGACCGGTGGAAATTGAAAAACTTTGAAAAATACATTCTTTTCTCTCAGTTTGCATGACCGCGACCCCACGACCGGCCGCGAAGGAAAAAAATTGAAAAAAACTTTGTTTTCTCTCAGTTTGCATGGCCACGACTCCACGACCGGTAGTAATTGGAAAACTTTAAAAAACTTTATTTTCTCCCGACAACCTTGGCCACGACCCCACGACCAGGGATGAAGGAAAAACTTTGACAAAATACTTTATTTTCTCCTGACATGCATGGCCACGACCCCACGACCGGTGGTGAAGGAAAAACTTTGAAAAACTACTTTATTTTCTCTCAGTTTGCATGGCCACGACCCCACGACCAGTGCTGAAGAATAACTTTGAGAAACTACCTTATTAGGCTATGTCCTGACATGCATGGCCACGACCCCACGACAGGTGTCGAAGGAAAAATTTTGAAAAAACACTTTATTTCTATCCATTTGCACAGCAATAACCCCACGAGCTATCGTACGACAAAGGGATACAGAGAAGCTGTGCATGTTGTTTAAATATGATTTAGCATATTTTATTTTCTCCCGACATTTATCGCCACGAACCCAAGACGCTAGTGATTTCAAAACTTTCAAAAAGTACTTTAGTTCAACCCATGTGCATCGCAACGACCCAACGATCTATCCATCTCCATCTATCCGTACAACTCCGGGATGCAGAGAAGCTGGACATATGAATAAACTTTTTTTTTTCGGTCAGTATCAATCCCACATCCGGGTATTTTTAAACATGATCTCTTCACACAAGGCGCATAGCATTGTGCAGCAGTTCACGACTGATAACGGTCGTACGACTGGTCGTGAAGCGTGCTCATAAAAATCGTTGGTTCATTTTGGGCCGGGTATCGCTAGATGAGAGTATGATCTGACCATTTCCCGAAAGGTTCGTGGTATAATCGTATTTGCTCTAAGGCCGACTGAATCACTGTTTGATTCAGAACAATGAAAACTTCACTGAGGTTTATTTCTATAATAAGTAAAACATGTTACTTTATTTTAATTTTTATTTAGTCCATCATCCAACAGCCGCTAGCCCATTTACAGGATGAGGTACCAACAACCCTGTACCCCTATGGAGCACTTGCTCAAGGGCATGAAGATTCAATTTATTTTAGACATTATGTTTGACAGTGACTCAACAAATCAAGGGCTGGTATAGTCTATGGCCAGTAGAAATGGTTGCAGGGAGTAAAGATGGCAATGGATGGAGTAAAGATGGCAATGGAGTATAAATGGCAAGTGCACTTGCCATTTATACTCCCTTGCCATCTTTACTTCATTGCTGTGTACAAATATACTTAATTGCTATCTCCATAATACTCCATTGCTATTTCTATTCATTACTATATGACAAGAGAGAGGTTTTTGAAAGGTACACAATGGATTCTAAACTTAATTCATTTGATCTAAGGCCAATTCATTTAGATTATATACTGTTTTGACTCAGAATAATGAAAACTTCAATGAGGGTGTTTTTTTTATAATAAATAAAAAAATGAGAAGAGACTTCTTTCGGTCGGTACATTATTTCTTTGTTCATTATATTTCACAAGGATTTAATTTATTTTGGAAATACATGTAAGTTTGACAATGACTCGACAACTCGAGGGCAAGTATAGTGTATGGCCGGTAGAAATGGTTGTACGGAGTATAGATGGCAGGAGTATAGATGGCATGTGTACATGTCATTTATACTCCACTGCTATATATACTCTTTTGCGGTCTGTACTTTGTTGTCATCTATACTCGATTGCTACCTATATACCGTATGATAGGTTCTGAACTGAATTTCTGATACGGAGCTTCATTGTACAAGCTGCACTGACATATTTTTTATACACCAGAGGGACAATGAATAAAGACGATTACTGCTATGAGTTAACGGAATCATTGACAAATTCTGCCAGTCAGTGACTTTGGTAAATGGATGCTTTGAGTACAGTTGGCAATTGCTTTCAATAATCAAGATTACAAACTAGAAACAATGCCTTTCACTTTGGGCGTTTTGCAAGAAAAAAATGTTAGAAATGGATCTGAAATATATTAAAGTATTAGTACATTACAGAGACAAAACAAACAATAAAAACAATGAAAACATGACTGACAACACAAAAACCTACCAAACTTCAGAATGTGAGTTCACACAAAAATATCACGGATCAACCAATCGCCAGTATAGCTACGGGACCCGTGCCACTACCCATGCACTGTACACCCTGTGAAGTTCATACATAGAGATCGATCTGGAAGACTGGTGAGCTTAGGTGCACACAGTGCAGTGGGTTCTGCAATGAAATCAAACATTGCATATCCTTTTGCAATTTCATGTAACATTAGGAAAACGATATTTTTTTCTGTTAATAAAAGTGGAGTATAGATGGCAAGAGAACATAGATGGCACCTTACACTGCCATCAACACTCACACTGGCAGTTATTTGCATAACAATGGAGTGATATGTCAGTGTATGTGTCAAAGGTCAAACGGAGTGTAGATTGCAACGAGCATAGATGGCAGAACACCGGCTATACCTAGCAACCAACAAACCTCACAGAGACAATCATCTCGCATAGCGTACTGGTTTTTATGGTGGGTTGTGTTCATATTCGACAATAAGTATCTAATTTTATGTTTTAACAAACAATCCTATGTTATAGTTCATGTTGTACAATTTTTTACTCGTATAAAGTTCCGTAGCTGCCAAAATGTGTGCAGACGGTTTTTGTCGTGAACGCCTTCTGCAGGTCATTTTAAACAGGATGTTAGCTTATTGTAAAGGAGAGAGTTAAAACAAAAAAATAATTTACAAAAAAATTGACCAAACAATGGGTTATACCAGGACCATATAGTGCCTGCAAGTGGCTTAAATCTTTTTTTCACATAATAGTTGTTCAAATGGTGTATGACCCGTTACGAATGGAAATTTTGAGTTTAACATTGGACAGAAATGTTGGACAAAAATGTTGATGTCTCCAAAGTAAAATGGGTAATGCCTGTCACATTTTTATGACATACCCAAATTGCTGTCAACTGTGTTATCAGCTGTTACAAGCATTAATATTTAGATCAAAGTGATGTAGATTCAGTCATGACTATTCACATGCACTAGAGCATAGTTTCATCATTTACAAGGAAGTATGCCAAATCTGAGTCTCTTATGTGTTCGCTTTAATCAGTTATGAACTCTTTTTTCACCGACCACAAATTTTTCAATAGAAGTAAAATTTGCTTTTTAAAGTATCGCAATTCATTTCACTTTTTTTTTATCTAGTATAAACAGGTATCATCATGTAAGTGTAACAGTATCTCATGGTTACAGTCGGTATGTCAATGTGGACATATTGTAGGATTGCAGAAATCGTTCTTAGGTTTTTCCAAACCTCATTCTCAATTTGAATCATGAGTAAAGCACCAACCCTTGCACTAATGTGATCGAGTAGAGACCAATTAGTATAAGCACTGTCACTGTTTCTGGATGTTTTTCAGAGAATAGGATACAAAACAAACTCAGCAGAAACAACATATAGGCAAGTACAGCTTGCTATGAGAGGTCAACAGTGTCTGCATTCTGGCTGAAATGTTTCCCATTATATCATTTGGTCAAACTTAAGCGCCAGTATTTGCATCATTTTGCCATCTGCCTAAAGTTTACAGAAATTGTGCAATATGTGATAGGTAAAATTATTGTTTTCTACTGATAGCATCAGTAGAACACATATATGACTAAACACCAGCCACAATGTTCTTTCCATGTGAACACAAAATTTGATTTATAATTACAGGAAAGACTGCCAGCCCGTCTGATGAGGGTTATGTGCCAAAATCAATTATTAAACAATCAACATCAAGGACTACCCTTACCAAAAAGATAGCGCTATTTATAGTAGATATAGCGCTATTTTTGTAGGTTCTTAGGAGTTTTTGGTAGATCTCAAGAGGTGCTAAATAGGTGTCAGTTTACTTGTAGGTCTTCAGGAATAAGTCTCACATCTTCAAAAGAGCAAGTTAGTCCTCTTAAGAACCGGAAAGCATCAAAGAAGCCAAAAAGACGAAGAAGGTTAAGTTTTTCCAGAAGAGGAAACCCAGGTCTGAACTCACTATTGTCCCTCCAGAAAGAGACACTGAATAGTTGTTGAAACAGAGATTCATGAAAGAGATATTGAATACAATAAACAAGATTGTACATTAACAATAAAATATTGTATTTATTACACTTGTAATGCACATTTACATGATAATATAAATTATCTTTGTCTATTTTTCATATTAGGTATTCAAAACAGTTCCAGATATCAGGTTCCTACACATAGCTTTTTACTTGTACACAGCCATGACACATGAAGAATCATGTCAGAAATCCAGAAATGAATATATTTCTGAATAATTGGTTCTGCCATGCACACTGTGCTGTCAAAGTGAAGGCACTGGTTGTACATTTATATATACAACAAAATTACATTGTTTGAAGAAATCAAAGCACATGATTTAACAGGATAACCTGGGTGAAATAAATCTATGGCTGATTTCAAGCATACTGGCATTTTCATGATGACATCGGCATTGCCTGCAAACATAAATGATTTATCCCCATTCAAATTTTCTGAAATTTTCACATTATATTCTTTATATGCTACATAACAAAAAGACTATTTTGTTTGGCAATAAAGTTCTTATATTTTGAATAAGATGCAATTTACATTAATTTGCTTACCATGATTTTAATAATTTTTTTTGAGTGTGTCTTTAAACCCTTGTCATTTTATAATGAGGATAGATAATGACAAATAAAATGGTCGTTTTTTCTATATATACTCTTCTTTCAAGTGAAATCCTTCATTTCAGAAAATAGCATCAAGTTTTTGACTTAGATTAATTTTTATCATTAATACCAAAATTGAGGTTTTTACCCCAAATTTACACCTACTGCATCCTTTGAGTAAACTTCTGCTACCACACTAGGTTAGGCTGTATTGAATTTTGCAGCACATACTTTGTTCTTTTCTGCACTATCAATAATAACAATAATAATAATAACAACAACAAATATACTGAGTCCCATTCCAAATACATGTATATTTTTATTTTTCTTCATTTTTAGCTCATGTGTTTACACGTGGGCTAATGTCATAGCGATGTCTGTCTGTCTATTTGTGTGTGTGTGTGTGTGTGTGTGTGTTAGTGTGTGTGTGTGTGTGTGTGTGTGTGTGTTAGTGTGTGTCTGTCTGTCTGTTTACACGATAACTCAAAAACGCCTGGACAGATTTAAGTCAGATTTGGCAAACAGGTACCATATGCTACTTGCAAGAACTGATTAGATTTTGGTTAGTGTTGCTTGCATATTAATGAAGTTATGCAATATCATTTTTTTCCCGTACAATGGTTTCCCTATGGAGACGGTAATGACAGTGTAGGCATATATCAAGAAATACTGCACACAATTTCATGGAACTTTTCACAGATGACAATCTCAGAACATAATGAAGATACTGTGAGTGTCATGTCAATTATCTGCTCGTTTGCATATTTAATGAACTTTTGTTATTAGTGATATAACTCTGAAATTCCTGCACCAAACTTGATGATATGTGCAAAAGCTTCTTTACATATTTTATGAAGTTTTATAATTAGTCATATAACTCTCATATAACTGCACCGAATTTGATGAATTCTGCTGCAGATACTGATCTGACTGATATCTGACTGGCATAAAACACTTAGTAGTGTCAAGTTAATTAAGGGTTCATTTGCATATTTAATGAACTTTGTAATTAGGTATGTAACTCTGACATTATGGCACTAAAGTCAGTAAATCTGGTACAGATGTTGATCTGATAAATATCTAATTGTACTGATAAGCGTTTGGCAGTGTCAAGTTAACAAATAGCTAATTTGCATATTTTATGAAGTTTTGTAATTAGTCATATAATTCCAAAATAACTGCACCAAATTTGATGAATCTGCTGCAGATACTAATCCAATAGATTTCCAATTGTGGTGTAAAGCATTTAGTTGTGTGGAGTTAATTAAGGGTTCATTTGCATATTTAACAAACTTTGCAATTAGTGATATTACTCCAAAATTACAGCATTACATTTGATGAAACTTGCTACAGATATTGATCAGATAAATATTGAATTGTACTGAGAAGCATTGGACATGTCAAGTTAATGATTAGCTCATTTACATATTAAATAAAGTTTTGTAATTAGTGATTTAACTCTGAGAGTACTGTGTGAAAGTTGATGAAACCTGCTACATATAGTGATATAACAGATATCTGATGGTTCTTATTACACGCCTCACACAGGTGTCCATTATATTGGTATGAATCGGGTTTATTGACAGGAATATTGAAAAACATGCAATAAATCCTCGTCAGAGATAGTTATTCTGGCAGTAGACCATATCGTGGAGTTAATTAAGTAATATCACGTGATCCTGTTAGCACTGTCAACATTGGTTCTACTTCCATCACACCTGTCTCATCTGCGCGCAACGTTGGTATGATCTTCGACAATAAACACATGTTCAGTCAGCACATCAGGCAAACTTGCAAGTCCATCTGCAGTCACCTCCGCCGCCGGATTGGTTCTATACGACGCTATCTTAGTAACGAGACATGTCAAATTATCATACATGCAACTTTATCAGCCAAACTCGACTACTGCAACTCCCTTCTGTACGGCCTTCCGGATAACACTATTTCTTTACTACAACGAGCACAAAATACTGCAGCCAGGATAATCATACGCACCAGGAAATTCACACCAATCACTCCAGTTCTGGCCCGTCTCCATTGGTTACCACTTCGTCTCAGGATTGACTACAAGATTTTGTTGTTAACGTTCAAAGCTATCCACCACCAAACGCCTGCATACATCAGTGAGGCGTTATATTCCCACACGCACACTGGCGTTTGGCACACTGCGCTCCTCTACCAAGAAACTTTTAACTTGCACAACCTACAAAAACATAACCTATTGTGGCCGTGCCTTCTCTCACACTGGCCCTAAACTATGGAATGCACTACCACTTGACATCAGAGAATCTACAAACCTAGAAACTTTCAAAAGAAAGCTGAAAACACATGTTCACCAGAGCATACAGTGTGGCTTAACCATTGAGCGTCACAGAGCAAAACTTCTGTTTTGGATTTTGGCACTATATAAACTTTTGCTGATTGATTGATTGATTGACCGTATACGGTATACGTCTTGTCTTATCAGAAATCTGTCTTCCACTCTGCGTCGTGTGCTCAATTGAACTGCTGTCAGAATATACACTGTCAATCTTTGTTCTTGTGTTTTGGTTTGTGATTAATCTGAGTTATGCAAATGTTGCGTAACATCTCCTTGCTCGTTGTCGTTTGAGACAGGTCAAAGGTACAATTGATTTGCTCGTCGTCGTTTGAGACAGGTCAAAGGTACAATTGTTTTACACAATTTCATAACAGTCAAAAAGTATGCAGTAATTTATGTCATACTGTATTATTTCATGCGTCCAGTAGTGTCTGATAAATGTCAATACATGTCGAGTTATCAGCAGTCAATTTCAATGCTTGATAAACTAAGTTTGTAATTTTGTCAAACTCAAAATCTGTACAAGTCATTCATATAACACATCATTCCTTCCATTCAGGGTCACATTAGCACACGTTCTTCTGTTGAGTAAATGCTAAAATTTTCTAGTCTGTTCACCAGATACCAACACGTGAGCACATTCAGTTCATATCTGGTTTAAATATTAAATCATCATCATCATCATCATCATCGGAGCCTGAGGACCCTTAGCTGCAGTACAGTAGCTCAAGGTTTTGCCTGGGTATTTGGGTCAGACAGCTCTTGCCGTCCGACCCAAATACCCAGGCAAAACTTTGAGCTACTGTACTGCAGCTAGAGGACCCTTAGCCCTGTGTATAGGTCTGTGTGTTCCTGGCGTTATACGGTCTCCACCTCAAAAACAATCAACGTTGTGGTGAGAAGGCTATCTTGGAAACATCTGGGCTGTTGAATCCAGAGATGTCAGACAAGAAGCTGTCAGTAAAATCATCGTTGGTGAATTGTCATTTTAATTTCTTACTTGTCGCATAGGCACAAGTAAGAAACTGAAATGATATTCCTAACCAGTTGAGGTAAACTTCATCTATACAAAATTTACTTGAACACAAATAAATACTTATTCTATTAATTTCTTTATAGAATTAACAATCTGAATCAGACCTATTTATGCATATCAATGACTATTAACAAGTGTATGAGTGAGCAATGTTTTCTCCATGACTGCCATAACCTTTGACCTCAATGTTTCTCACACCTTGATGCCAAAAGAAATACTCTTGTACCGTGATGTACTTCCCATTCACACTCAACTTTGATGAAAACTGAACATACCAATTCAGGTTTATGGTCTATCTAATATTTTTGTGTCTACAGAGTGAAATAGACGAGATGAAAGATGCCATAGATACTGGTCTGCCACAGATGATTGCATCAAGTGCAATGAAAATCACTCCACTGAAGTATGATCTAAAAAAGAGGATTTTGTTACAACTAAACTAATGACTGTGAAAAGTTAACTAAGAAAACTGGAAAAGAGTGTTCTATTCTTAAGTAAGTCAGCTGGCACATTCAATGCGTTAATCAACGATAATATACTTAATGTCAGCAGATTGCTTAATAAGTTATCACAATCCCAGCATTTTGTTGCCATCTAGAATGACATGCATTAATAAAACACAGCATTAGTTGGTAAGTCAGAATATTGACTTTGAGCTTGACTTTACACAATGTACAATAGAGGTGCTTGAAAAGTAATCAAAATTTGGCAGTATAAATTTTTGCTTTAAGTTTGGTATCATATTTTAAAAACATTTTGTCGAAACATGCTTATATAAGGGTTTTGTGTATTACTTTTCTGCAGGAGTAAAATGGCATCTCACATGAACAAATTTGAGTGGGAAGCCATTCTGAAGGAAATGAAGGACCGAGTTCCAGACTTGGATGTTTTCGTTACAACCACTGTCCCAGTCCATAGGGAAAGTATTAACCTGAGTAGATGTGGTAATGCTAGGATCTACCCTATATGTACTGTGTACGGCATTATGATGCAACAACGGAATCGTGAACTCAGTCTGCTTAAACCAACGAATATAATGCTAATGAGTGCTGGCAAAGTAGACTCTAAGGTATTTACCAACAGTTTTTGAATTTACCAAACATTTTGTAGAGCCAAATTTCTAACAATCAATTAGAGTCCACCATTCGACTGATTGTCAGAGTTTCACTGAACTTGATAATTAACAATAATAAGAATTCTATATGAAGAAATATTGAGAATACATCAAGCAATCACATTCTTCAGCGTAAAATATCTTACATTTTATTATCTCATTGGTAATTGTGTGCATATTTGTTTTAATCTTGTACTCTTACTTTGGTGAAACGTGGTCAAAAAATTTGATTATCACTACCAGCTATAGACATGGATGTAGTCAGAAACCTTGGTCCGCATATGCTTACTAAAACACCATGAATATTGGTCATGATCTCTGGGCTGTATTGACATCCAGGAACAGAAATGTCTTTTACTTCATACAATTGATGTTACTATTTCATCTTGACGTAGTGTATATGGCCAAGATACACTGAATGTTGCATGTAAATGATTGATCATCCTTCCGGTGGAATTCGAAATACCTAGGTACTCAATCTGTCCACTCTCAGGCACAAAGAATATATCAACGTGATTATAAACTCGTGGTGCCAAAGTAATCCCTTTTGACAGGTTTGTGTCTGCCTTGATTGTTGTTTTGTACAAATGCTAGTCTTTGATAGTCCTTCTAACATACACTATGGATGAAATTTTGCTGAATAGTTCAAAAGTCTGAAAATTGACCCAAACACAAAGTAATCAGAGGGATTAACTTATGAAGTTGCTTTTGATCATTAACAAAGTGCATGTGTACAGCATATATGTCTTTGTGCAAGGGTGCTCTGCTGCTATAATGTCCGGCATCTGCTATATGTAATTGTCCATTTCCTTTGATTGCAGACTTATGAACGCTTCAACAGAATGGGTATCAGCCTGGGTTGTCATCAACAGCTCAACATCCTGGAAGAAATTGGAGGAAGATACCAAGATGACATCATCAATATAAAAGTCTCACAGGCTGAAAAATTTCAGAATAAAGATGATAATCTTGACTTAAAAGAAAATGTCACGCAGATTCTGGTTAACAATAAAAATCGAGATCATCACTGGTTTACACAAATTTTGATATTTGAAAGAATAGATTTTTCATCTTTGTCAAATAACACACCACAAGCTAACCTGAAAAGTATGCCTCCTTCATCCTTCATACCATTAATAGAAGAGAAACAGATCTTCAGATCAAATTTGATTGTTCTTGTATCAAGAATTATTGTGAAAAGTTTGCAAAAATTCCAATGTCTTTCCTCTGTTATTCCTGGCTATATAATTCACATATATTCAAGAGAAATGGAGAAACAATCTAGCATGTTTAATCTCCCTATACAGTTTAAAGATGAGAAAAAGTACAGTGATGTGATTGATATTCAGGTTTATCTTAAAGAATTCCTTGCAACAATTTATGACAAGGCAGGCCAAGATCTTGCACAGGTACCATTTGGGGGAGATGAATTGACATGAATTCGTACTCATAAGAGCAAACATATCCATGCTGGAGCCCATACTCCTACTGACAGGTTAGAGCATGTAAATCCAGTTGTCATTGAAAATTGGCATGTTACACGTGCATTCTTGTCAATTGTTTGGGAGGAGTTGTACAGGCAGGATTCTTCAAGGGATGCTGGTACCTTTAAGTACTATAAAGAACTCCTGCAATGAAACAACTTACCGGCTGATGTCACCAGAAACTATGATGCGGCTAAGCAGTTTCTTATCCTAATGGTGAATGCCTTCATTACGGAAGCTGCTCTTGAGTTCTTCAGCATGGAAAATACTACCAGCCAGCCACTTGTATATCACCCCCCAGTAGCATCTGCATCCATACCTGTGAAAAGAAATTACATTGACACAGTGATTGGAAGGTTTGTTGATGAGTTTATTCTCCCAAATACAGCCACTGAATGGGACTTACAACGTAATGGAGGAGCTATGGCAGGACAGCCAACTTTACCAGAAAGAGAAGATGATATGCTAGACCATGGGTACTGTATAACACACCATCCATCCCATGTTGATCATGAAGATGAACACCAGCCAGTTCAAATGATGCATGATCACAATTATACAAGTGAACATCCTATTGGAGTTACAAAAATCCCAGATGGTGATGTTGATAGAGTTCGTCTCTACAAAAAAACAGTTCTTGAACTTGGCATGATGTTTATCCAACTATATGACACACATAAGGAAGGTGATGAGGACAGAAACATAATCAACTGGAAGTACCTGCTGATGTATTTTAAATCCAGGAAGGGTCATCAATCCAATTACGCCATCGAAGCTGTCAATAAAATAGCTCAAGTTCAAGCACTGCTATCTCAGCAAATGGCACAACGTGTGTTATGGGGGCGTTTTGTAAATCAGAGAGGAGGAGCCGGTAATACATGTAGTTTCCCTTCTGATTTACGGAATGAGCTTCATAACAACTTTTTCAAGTCAGTGGTGAAGGCTATGGGGGCTCAGAAGACCAAAAGTGCCATTCTTAGAGCTTAAAAGGCAGCTACTGGTCTCTATGATGTAGCCTGTAATTTGGATGATATCGCCATTATCAAACAGAAAAAACAGACCATCCAATAAAATGTGACACAGCAGACTTAAATCTTGTGCTTGATGATCTACGGATGTTGAGACCATACAGGGTGACACCAGGGAGGAGGCATGAAAACTTTCTGCACATTGGGCTGAGTCCCTTGGAAAGACTCAACATGCCTGATCTGTATGCTTGGATACAGAGGAAAGCAAATGAAATTGCAGATGACCAAGGTATTCCCTGTGATGACAGCAGTGACAATGACACCTGTATAATTTGGTACATAAATCTATTTTGGGATCATTTTAAAATTGTGTTCTAAATTAATAATCTTAACAGAGGAGTGCATAGGCATATATAATCAAATCTTTATTGGATGTTTTTGATGTTATGAGACCAGTGCCCAATTCAAAGTACATGCATGACTGCGTGGTCATGATTTGGCTTATATAAACTTCCTTCCTCTTTAGTAGATGTACCTGTGTGGGAATACTTGGCTTTTTGAGTCATAACATAACTGCAAACAGTTTAATCAGTAGTTTTGTTCGGATGTTGGAACATAGAGTGACTTTCTTGGTCTTTCAATGTCAAAACTACCATGCATTATTGTGCAGTAATTTTGTCACTATACAGTAATTTTGTCAATTTTTGTTTATGGTAATCCATATCTTGTGCAACAATGTGGTATACGTACTTAACTCAATTTACCACTACTTTTGCATAGTCTATAGAGACTTAATTTTCATTATTTTTGTAGAAGACTGTATATCTGCATACCAGATTACCCGGACAAACATGCCAACTGTGAAATGCAGTAACATTTACCTGCTAATCGATCATAACAAATATATTGTGTAATTAATTCTACACATAAATGAAAAATTAAAATTTTTTCTGTAAAAAGTGTTTTTAATTAATGTCTTTAATTTATGTTTTAATTAATGTCTTTAATTAATGTTTCACTCTTAAGAGTATAAAGAATTTCATGTACAATGTAATGATTTGCTCAGTATCTAGAGAATTATATTATGATAGCTTTAACTGTAAAAGGATAAGACAACACCATGGATAAAAATTAAATTTGAATGATGCAATAATTTTTCAATATTTGGTGCAATTATGTACACAAGGAAATGACAAAAAAGTTTAAAAAAAAACTTAGTTCACATAGTATAAGCTAGCTTTTTACATGTTTTTATAGTTCAAGTGACAAAATCCATTTATACTGGTATATGATTGATATCGGAAAGATGTACAGAATTCTCAAACATTAATATGTCTCAAAATCTACAACAAGCATATATCTTTAATCAACTGTAATCACTTTGCTTTGCAACAATAAATGTACAACTTTTTTAAAAATAGATCACACAAAACCCTGTTCACAATTTTTTATTTTAATTTCATAGGATATCTTTATTACGAAGTATGACACTGCAATGAAACAAAGCACATTTTTGGACACATACAGCTCAGTATTATTATTCTAAAAATGTAGTATCAAACAAAACACATTCATGTAAGTTACCAAAATTGTCTGCTGTCAACATATTTATCACACTTTCACAATATTGCACAACAACACACTTCGGAAAGTGTTGTATAGCATGAACAAAACTAAACATTGCATAAAACATTGTTGCCAATGCCTTTACCTGCAGCTGCTGGGGGAAACATAGTGTTTGTAATATATTTCATGAGAGACAGCTTATCATCTGAACTTAAGATGTACAACAACATATCTCTTTTATTCAAACCATCCTCACTGGAGCCAAAAGTACCTGGAAGGTCATTTATGTTAAATAACGTAGGGCTCAGATTACAGCCCTGTTTAACTCCCACTTTTGATTGATTACAGCATCATGAGTTCAATCAGGCAATCAATATATGATAATCAAATGGCTAAACATCTTCCATTTCTACACCTTCATATGAGGAACAAGACTAGCATGTGCATGAATTTTTACAAACGGAACAACATAAATGCTTTGGTGAATCTGATGGAGGCTTTCAAAATCAAAATAGCTCAATAAAAATTCTCGCAAGCAGGAAGTGGAATTTTTACAATATTGCCACATAGCATTTGACATGTCCCTATTTGATGCAATATCACTGTTGTTATAGTAAATCACTGCCCTTGCAAAATTACCATCCCTTCCTGCCCTACCTGTTTCCTGATAAAACTCTACTGTCCTTGGCACCCCAATATGTATCACTTGTCTAACCCGCTGACAATCAAGACCCATACCCAAAGCTACAGTAGAAAAAACCAGCGCTGAGTGGAGATGAAGAATCCATGAGAGATGAAAGAATTTCAGTCTTCATTGCTTCAGTTTGTGGAGCATGATACTGATTGAATAAACGGTGTTTAGGAAGAGATGGTCATATATTGATATTCTAATTGTGTGCATACTGTACTGGCCGAGTTCCATTAAGGTGCGGAATTGTGTTTTATCGTTTTTAGAAAGTTTAGCTTGAAGTTTAGAAAGCTAATTTAGATTTGTCTACATCTACATCTAAATTTTCTAAATTAGCTGAAAGTTTAGAAAGCTAATTTTGGCTTGTCTACATCTACATCTACTGTAACAGGGCTCGACGTAAGGTCAAATCATCCACTAGCCCGAAGGACTAGTAGCAGTTCATTTTTAGTAGTCCTAAATGAAATCTACTAGTCCTGCTCAAGCAAAGCCAAATGTTGCTCTCATGTTGTAAAGAGGTGTATATATGACCATTCTCATATTTTTTGTCGCAAAGGTTTTTAAACCCAATAACTAACTTTCATGCAAGACTAGCACATTTGCTTACTGCAAAATGTTTAACTTTGAATCATATATAAACCACAAAAATAACCTGAATGAAATGTCCTGTGTAGGAGGAGAGGTCATAAAAATAGCCTATTGCCATCAAGAATAAAATCAGAGGTAGGGATGAATTTGTTGGAAAATCCTTCATAGCTCAGGTAGTGCGCCATTAATTTGCAAAGAACATGATTGTTCATGGTGGGGACAGATTTGTTTCTCCAGAACTGAAATTCATACAGCCATTCACAAATGTTCCTGTGGAGTGCCTTCATATTTTTGACATATATCACATTTTAAATTGACCAGTTTGTGGGGAGGACCTCTCATTTGTAATAATGGTTTGTGAAAAATTTTGTTTTTAATAGTAAAAATATTGCATTTTACCATTTCATGTGCTTGTTTCTTTTATGAGTTTTTGCCAGTTACTGGTAACAAAATGTGATTAGCACAAAAATAACCAATGACTCCCAGAAGTGTTCAACAGTCTGATACACCCATTTCATACGTTGTTTATTCACTACTGTTTTAAGGGTCACTTCACTATTATTGCCCCATAATTTACTTATTGCCCCAATAATTTACACTTTTCCACTAAAATGGCAAAACAATAAGTTGCTAGCACCAAGTTATTATCTGTGAGGACTTCCCTCACCTGTACAAGCAGTAGCAACTTGCCATAGCACTGTTTTGGCAAGCTAGATGGCTCTTTTTAAGATCAGCTTCAATTAAGCTAGGGGGTCTTGACTATATATGGAGGTCAGCATGTGGAGGCATTCTAAAGCAGGGTCAAACTGGCTACGAACTATCGGAGGTGTTGTTTGGGAATGCCCCTGAAGAAATCTTGAGAAAAATCTTCTTTGAAAGGCAAGGATACAGTGTTTGAACGAAATTGTGGGGTTGCTCATGTTTTTAGGCGAAGTGATGAGCTTCAAGCAAACCAAAATACACGACGTGCAGACAATTCCGTTTGATGCTCAGCGTTGCATTGAGCCATGTTTCCCGGGGCCATGTTACTGGCATGTACAGTACAATTTGATTCTCCGTAGCAGGTAAACTGTTTCATTTTAAGTTGGTGATCAATAAAGTTTGCTTCACTGTTTCACTGTCCAATTTGTTTGGGTAAAAGTTAGTTTATTTTTATATAAAATTATCGAGGCTTGGTTCATTCTTATCGAATGAGTGGCCCGGCGTCCCATTAGTTTTGTAGCGATAAACTTTCCTGGACAGCTACGAAACTTGAAAATTGCACTAGTCCGCAGGACTACCTCCGAAGACATTTTTACTAGTCCTCTTGAAAATTTACTAGCCTCGGGCTAGTGGGCTAGTTACTACTCGCTTATGTCGAGCCCTGCTGTAAATGTACTAAATTAGCCTAACTATCCGATATTTAGCCGAGCTAAAAATCGTTCTAAACTTTCTAAATTAGCTCACATGTAGCCGGAGTTTAGATCGGACTTCCCCAGCCAAACTTTTACTCGGTGATATATCCGATATTTAGCCGAACTGAACTGTACTATCAAAATTAGCCCAAATGGAAAGCTTTTATGGGCTTTCTGGCAGACTAAGAAAAACATTTTGGGGTGATATATCCGATATTTAGCGCGATAATTATCGTTCTAAACTTTATAAATTTGATGCTATTTAGCTCGGGCTTTCTGGCAGACCAAGGAAAACATTTTGGGGTGATATATCCGATATTTAGCGCGATAATTATCGTTCTAAACTTCATAAATTTGATGCTATTTAGCTCGGGCTTTCTGGCAGACCAAGAAAAAATTACGGTGATATATCCGATATTTAGCGCGATAATTATCGTTCTAAACTTTATAAATTTGCCGCTATTTAGCACGAACATGGAAACCCAAACTGTTGTGATACCAGTTTTGAGCAAAAAAACCTACCCTTTCTGATACCTAGTTGTGGAAACGCAGCTATCTCTTGGCGGGGTAGCGTGAGTTGCTATGTGAGTGGCGGGGTTGACCTTTGACCCGCATAGCAACTCACGCTACCCCGCCAACAGATAGCTGCGTTTCCACAGCTTATACCATACAATGCCATACGTATACAGATACGACTCACTCGCCTTGCGTACCAGGGGTACCAACAGTCAAACCGACAGATCGGAAATATTGATGGTAGATCTGGGATGTAGATACATGGGTTTCCAGTGTTGACAGCATGATTTTTTAACAAATTTCAGTTTGTGTTTAAAACCGGACCCTTTCTCATACCAACACCTCGTGAAAAGTATACCCTTTCTGATACCAAACAGCGCAAAAAAACAACCCCTTTCGCGCGGACCCTCCCCGTATAGCCATCTATGGGAGTTACCCCCCCCCCCGGGCCGGCAACACGTTTGATAAGGCTATTAGCGTTAATTTGCACCGTTAATCTGCACCAAATGGACGCGATCGTCCTGGAAATAAGATTATCTCAACACACCTTGGTCATTTGAAATGTGGCAGTATGGTTACATTTATTTATATTCTTCTTCACTTTGCATATCTGGTTTATTTGTCACGGACACCAGCGGTAACTATTTGACAGTCTTTGTTTTAGACGCACAACAAAAAATTGACAATTTTTCTTCAACAAGATTGTTTCAATGCTTACATACTTACTGCCACTGTTCTCTACTTCCCGACATTCAACTTCTTGCCAGTTGCAATGATCAATCATATAGGAGGTACTATTTACGGAAGTTTGGGGAAAAAGTAACATTGAGATTTGGATTCTAAGACTTTCCTCTTATAAATTAACAACGTCAAGCCCATTCCAACTTCTGGCCTATTCAAGTTGTCAATTATATACGAGGTACTATTCAATGAGATCTATGGGACAAGTCACTTTTGAGCTTTGAATTTTCAAACATACCTCTTGGGGAAACAAATAGTACTTTCCTGGTTCTACAAGACTGCTCCTACAAGCTCAAACGTTTTTTCGATCAGCCAGAGCCCTATCTAAATAGCGGCAAATTTATAAACTATAGAACGATAATTAGACGCGCTATAGTATCGAACACATCACCCCCCTCCCAAATTTTTTCTCGGTCCGCCATAAAGCCCGAGCTAAATAGCGGCAAATTTATAAAGTTTAGAACGATAATTATCGCGCTAAATATCGGATATATCACCCAAATTTTTTTTACTTGGTCGGCCAGAAAGCCCGAGCTAAATAGCATCAAATTTATAAAGTTTAGAACGATAATTATCGCGCTAATTAA
The DNA here is from genome assembly GCF_041260155.1 of Ptychodera flava. Classification (NCBI taxonomy): domain Eukaryota; kingdom Metazoa; phylum Hemichordata; class Enteropneusta; family Ptychoderidae; genus Ptychodera; species Ptychodera flava. Next base: position 39,852,863 of record NC_091943.1, on the reverse strand, counting down.
CGTTTTTCACCCAAGGTTCGACATTCGAAATTACTACAACTTACTGTGAGCACTTGCCGCCCTGGAAGATATCCTATAATGCATTGCTGTAAGGCCAACGCCTAAACCGGAAATAGGCTCATTTGGCGTCAAGACACCAAGGCGAGCGGATCGGCTTCGCTCATCAAATCTTGCCGCATATGGCAAGCAATTGCGATAATGACGAATGCCTTATTTCAAAAATTAGTAAATAACATGCTTTATCCATCCCCACTTCAGTGAGACACGTTCCCTAGTCATTAAATGACAATGGGGCCGTGGTACCCCAGGCCTCCCACAAGTATCAGATTGCTGTAGCGAATGCGAAGCAAGCAGCTTTTCTCACAGAAACAAGTTGAATATTAATGTACTCAGTAAAACGTTGTCAGGTACATGTAACATGAACAGTGACTGGGGTCGAAGTGACTAAGGCACCTGGATTGATTTGACCACAAACAACGGCAAAAGCCCGAGCTAAATAGCATCAGCTTTATAAAATTTAGAACGATAATTATCACGCTAAATATCGGATATATCACCCCAAAATTTTTTTTCTTGGTCGGCCAGAAAGCCCCAGCTAAATAGCATCAAATTTATAAAGTTTAGAACGATAATTATCAGGCTAAATATCGGATATATCACCCCAAATTTTTTTTCTTGGTCGGCCAGAAAGCACCAGCTAAATAGCATCAAATTGATAAAGTTTAGAACGAGAATTATCGCGCTAAATATCGGATATATCACCCCAAACTTTTTTTTCTTGGTCGGCCAGAAAGCCCGAGCTAAATAGCATCAAATCTATAAAGTTTAGAACGATATTATCGCGCTAAATATCGGATATATCACCCTAAATTTTTTTTTCTTGGTCGGCCAGAAAACCCCAGCTACATAGCATCAAATCTATAAAGTTTAGAACGATAATTATCGCGCTAAATATCGGATATATCACCCCAAAATTTTTTTTCTTCGTCGACCAGAAAGCCCCAGCTAAATAGCATCAAGTTTATAAAGTTAAGAACGATAATTATCGCGCTAAATATCGGATATATCACCCTAAATTTTTTTTTCTTGGTCGGCCAGAAAACCCCAGCTACATAGCATCAAATCTATAAAGTTTAGAACGATAATTATCGCGCTAAATATCGGATATATCACCCCAAAATTTTTTTTCTTCATCGACCAGAAAGCCCCAGCTAAATAGCATCAAGTTTATAAAGTTTAGAACGAGAATTATCGCGCTAAATATCGGATATATCACCCCAAAATTTTTTTTCTTGGTCGGCCAGAAAGCCCCAGCTAAATAGCATCAAATTTATAAAGTTTAGAACGATAATTATCGCGCTAAATATCGGATATATCACCCCAAAATTTTTTCTTGGTCGGCCAGAAAGCCCCAGCTAAATAGCATCAAATTTATAAAGTTTAGAACGATAATTATCGCGCTAAATATCGGATATATCACCCCAATTTTTTTTTTTGGTCGACCACAAAGCACCAGCTAAATTGCATCAAGTTTATAAAGTTTAGAACGATAATTAGACGCGCTAAATATCGGATATAACAACCCAATTTTTTTTCTCCGACTGCCAGAACGCCTTGGCTAAATAGCGGCAAATTTATAAAGTTTAGAACGATAGTTTGGTAGTTGTTTAGCTGTGTTTAGCCACTTTAGCTACATTAGCTCCCATACTCAATACATGGAGTTTAGAAACGCATCAGTGTAAAAGACACAATTCCGCACCTTACTCGCGAACTGCCCACTGGCCGACTTCTCTTGTATTCCTCAAACACTGTAAATCCAGAAATGTGTCAAATCAAATCAACATACCTATCTGCTACCACCGTACGGTACGTTCGAAAACTGAGCTAGTTCCAAAAATTTTGACACTTACCTTCAAAATTGTTGATCATACTATCTGTATCTTACTCGTTCTTTATGCATTTTATACAAGAAAATGTCATCAAAATTTGGCCGAATATACGATGGTACTATCAATGAATCCATGCTGGAATAATGCCAAGGTCATACATGTCGTCGTCTGCTGGCGGCCATTCTGCATGTTCCGAGGAGAAACGCTGTCGACAAATCAGATCTCCCTCACTTCGAACACGACTTCATCAGCAAACCTGAGTATATTGTCGTCCGAAGTGGATTTCAAGATGGAGAGAGCCAAAGGTCATAGACGGCGCCCTCTGGAGAGGCAACATTTTCACTTGTAACACATCTCATCCGCAGTCTGTATTCTAATTCGCCAATTGATAGTCACGTGGGATGCGTTCTTTTTGTGCTGATCCACGTAAACGACGTCATCGGGCATCATTTGTCGGAACTGTTGCCTACCAGGCATCAGTTCCGAAAAATGATGCCCGATGACGTCAAAAAAGCATTGGCGCATGCGCGAACTGGAATGTAAACAAAGATGTCGTCTGCGGCCGAGCGAAACGATAGTCGAGAAATTTCTCGGTTTATCCTACTTTCTGAAGAGGAACTAAATGCTCTGGTTTCCAGCAAGGACTCTAAACGGACGAAAACGATAATCAAAGGTGCATTGAACGTTTTGCAGAAGTATTGCGACGCTGTCGGGAAAAACTTTGTTCTTGCCGAACCGCTCCAACGTCAAGAGTTGTGTGAATTGCTACGTAATTTCTACGCAAGCTTACGTCGTAATGATGGTCAACTCTATGCGAAGAAATCGATGTTAAGCATCAGATATGGTCTACAGCGCCATTTTCAGAAGTCATCGGACTTTGATATCGTTAACGACGATGATTTCAAGGCTGCTAACGAAGTATTTAAAGCTATGCTCGTCAAATTAAAAGCGGAAGGAAAAGGCTCCGTGCAACACAAACACCCGATCACCAAAGAGGACATGGCGAAAATCATGTCATCTTCCGCAGTCGACCAGTCAACGCCTCGAGGCCTGCAGAATAAGGTTTTTATCGATATCATGATTCATTTATGCAATCGCGGTCGAGAGAATCTCCGTGTCATGACGAAATCGCACTTTTGCACACAGACGGATTCAACGGGACTCAGATACGTCTCATTTTCCCGGGATATGCAAACAAAGAATCACCGTGGTGGAATGGATGACAGCGAAGCTAGCCAAGAAGGTAGAATGTATGAAACACCAGGGAAATACACCTGCCCGCTGATGTCTTTCGACGCGTACGTAAAGAGACTGAATCCATCATGTGAAGCTATGTGGCAGAGACCCAAATTGATGACCAAACTTGGCGTAGATGCAAGTATCTGGTATGACAACATGGTAGTTGGGAAAAACACACTCGGAGATAAGATGAAATATATTTCAATAGAAGCGCAATGTTCACGTATATACACAAATCATTGTCTCCGTGCAACAACCGTCACAACCTTGGATGACGAGGGCTTTGAAGCAAGGCATATAATGAGTATCAGCGGACACAAATCTGAAACTAGTATCCGCCAGTATGCAAGGGTTGGTGAAGAGAAGAAGAGGGAGATGAGTAATGTGCTGTCCTCCAAAATCCAAGGCAGTCCGTCAACATCCGAAGAATATCCTCCCCTTCAAATTGCGCCGACACCAGGCTCTCCAATCTTGACACCATCACAAGAAGACCACATCCTTGGCGATCTCACCAACTCTCCATTGTTTCCCATCAATATTCAGTCACAACAACAATTAAAAAACAGTAAAACTGTGAGTTACAACTTCCATGGGTGTGTTGTACATATCCATAACCATCAAAGTGAACAGTGATCAGCACATTGCATTTACTGATAAACTGCAAACAAAAGTAGTTTGCTGTTAAGTTTGAGTTTCCATGATTGAAGCATGACTTTATTGTAATGTTTGAATTCCATGTAACATGGTTTGAAGTTTGAATTAATGTTCAATTAAATGTATAAAATATTACATGCTACAAGTTTTGTGTATGGTGCGTTCTTATGCATGGCTGCGGATGAGGTGTGTTACAAAACACATATTGACTGGCCATAAGGGCAACAGCATACGTCTTTAACCCCTCGGGCCTGTGAGTCACCCCCAAAAACAGACTGTTTCCCTCGGCCTACGGCCTCGGGAAACAGTCTGTTTTTGGGGGTGACTCACAGTCCCTCGGGGTACAGACGTATGCTGTTGCCCTCATGGCCAGTCAATATGTGTATAATGTTTCATTCGTAGTGTGCACCGTTGCAACAGGCCAGCTCAGTTCACCCCCGAATGTTATGTCAGCTGATGTCATTTCGTCGCCTTGGAATATAAGTTTATTCCTATATTGCAGTGATGTGGAACAGAAGCAAAGTGTCTGATCACATACGGTAAGCTGAGAATAGATTTTTTCTATGACTTGGTAGGGACATGGGCAAATTGGCTCATATCTTGTATTGTAGGAACACAGGCGCTCCTTAGCTGGGTCGTCTGCTAAGTAGATCGATTTTCGGATCGATCTATTGATCCCGTAGTCGATATGTGAGTATTTAGGTTGCAGTGGTGGGCATATCGACTACGGAATCAATAGATCGATCCGAAAATCGATCTACTTAGCAGACGACCCAGCTAAGAAGCGCCTGTGTGTAGGAATGCATGGGTAAATAAATGTGATTTCACTTACCCCCTTCTCTTTCTTTCATTATTGTGAAGTACACGGCTAATAAATAAATAAAAATATCCACTGGTTGAAAAGGGGACGGTAAATATCCATACTTACGCGGTATTCTCGTGCTGGTGAGAAGCGACAGCAAGAGAATGTATTGCCCTGTCGACGTACTGTACGTATGGTTTTAGCTAGCTCTGCATGACAGAGTAGCACTGCGTAGCAGGGCTGTGTGTTACCAGCGTTGTACGCCGTTATACGGCCTCCCACCACAGGGAGGCCGTATAACGCCGGTAATACACACAGCCCTGCCATGCAGAGCTAGGTTTTAGCCAGCTCAGTGTTATACAGGGAGTGTTGACACAGGCATTAGGGACCGTTCAGTTTTTACGGCCGGGGGGGCGGCAAAATCTTGTCGCCGGTGTTCAAAAAAATGATGACCCCCCTGCATTTTTCGCTAAAAAATGATGACCCCCCCCTTTGTCAGACGAAAAAATTTGATGACCCCCCCCCCCCCCCCGCTGAAAAATAACCAAAACCCATATGTCAAATTTACCCGCATGGTTTGGATTTGAACTCGGTACGCAGCGCGCTTTATTCGTGTAGCAGAGATGCCAGTGCACAAACTTCTCAGCCACATCCATGCAAATGTCTGTTAATTAGGACGACTGTAAGGCAATTTTGAACTTCATTTCCATAGACAACTTATGTCCATGGACATTGTATAAAGTAAACTTTATTGGAGTGGTTCGCCAAAGGCAGCCCTCCGGTTAAGAGGGTCATGGGCCATTACGTAAAGTCAACTTTATTCTAGTGGGCCACCAAAGGTGGCCTGCTGGTAAAAAGAGGGTCGACCATGGCCATTGCACGAAGTAAACTTTACTGAACACGGCCGCTGAAGGCGTTCGGCCGTTAAGATGGTGATGGGGTATTACAATAAAGTCAATTTATTGTAGTGGGCCGCCGCAGGCGGCCCGCCGGTAAAGAGGGTTGATCATGGCCATTGCATGAAGTAAACCTAATTGGAGTGGTCCGCCAAAGGCGTCTGCCCGTTAAGAGGGTCATGGGTAATACATAAAGTATATTTATTGTAGTGGGCCGCCGAAGTCGGCCCGCCGGTAAAGAGGGTCGATCATAGCCATGGCATAAAAGTGAACTTTATTGTAGGTATTATGTTTTTGAAAATGTGGTGACCCCCCCTTTCCTACCAGTGAAAAAGTGATGACCCCCCCTTCTCGGATTCCAAAATTATGATGACCCCCCCCCCTGGATTTTGCCGGCCCCCCCCCGGCCATAAAAACTGAACGGTCCCTTAGCGTCTTTCCATTGTTACAAACAAAAGATGGTTTCCAGGCAAACAAAGAAGGTGTTAACTGGCCCACTTTTCATTTGCATTTGCATAAAGTAAGAGATCTTTAGTCTTTACATTAATAATCTCAACTTCATTTGTATCTTCCTAAACCCTGCATAAGTGCATTGAGTCAAGTGAGGTGATCATTGATTTCAATGTTGTAATGTGACGTTTGTGGCCTGTAAGTGTCGTGTGAAGTCTGTATGGAAATTCATTTCGATATTTTCAAGATTATTTGAATTTTTGTGAAAATCCAAACTGTAACAATTGCTTAGGGACACATCTGTAAGGTAGATTTTTGTATAAATTTGCATGATTTATTAGGGCTCAGTTAGGGCTGTACATGTTTTGTCAAAACATGTGGAAGTGAACCTTGGGAAATAATGAAATCTCAAATTTGAAGTTTATGAAAACTTTAAGAATCATGGGTATAATATAAGGTTATTCCCAAAATACCAGGATTGATGTCCTCGTACATCGTGCAGCTTCAGTATTGTCCTCGACACTACGCGTCTTGAACAATACTGAAGGTGCACGATGTACTCGGACATAAATCCCGGTATTTTTGGAATAACTTTATTATTATACACCAGTCCAACTTTACCTGAAAAAAGTCGAAATTTAGGCGTTTTTTGGATGCTTCTCGCACACTGCACTGAGAAATTGCGAGCAGACCAGGAACACGTGGCTCTTTTGCTTTGACAATCTAGTTTGCTGTTTTAATCGGAAATTGAAGTAGTTCTTAATTAACTAATCTTGCGGATCACTGGTGACAACATGAGTGTGTTCAACTTCCCTTTCAATGCATATTTCCTGAATTTCATATGTTGTCATTGCATGGCAGTGTGGGTGCACCAGTAAAGTTAACACATAATTGTACTATAAATGTACTTGTTTATGAAAACACATAAATATGCTTGTTCCATCACTGTCGGGTAGACCAACATCATTGTGACCATGCAAATCAAATACAAAATACTGATCTCATTGACCTCGCATGAGTGCAATACAGTAACCATTGACAATCAGTAATAATTTACCAGTTGTTGTGAATGCTACTTGCATATAGCAACCTTTAATTTCATACTGTTTGGACATCAAGTCTCCGCATCACAATGTAACATACCTACAAATATAGTCTACTTTTTTTGATGATGTATTTTTTAGAGTTAATATCCCCTTAAGCTAGGTAATTCATCAATCATGAGCATGTCTGAATGGAAAGATTTGGTGTTTCACAACTGCTGGATAACACTGTCGTATAAATTATCACCTAATTGTAAAATATAATCAAGACAGTTTGCGGATGTAATGTATTGGTCATAGCAGTTACAAAGGGAAATCAATGCATTACAAATGCGGTACATGTACATTGTTTATCCCTTGATTCATAACTGAAAAGAGCTATGATGAATGCTTCCTGTAATGACATATAACACATAGTAATCAGTACACTGCAGCTTTATATCTTTGGCATGTACATCATTACAATTGCTTATTTCTTGAGGTGTAAAACATAGACCCTCTTAATTGTAGCTGATGTTTTACAACGTTTAGTCATCCATGGCCAGAAGTCGGGATTTTTTCATTTTTAGGCATTTTTACATTTTAGTAGTGCATGTTTGACATGTTAGGTCGGAACTAACAGCTGAACTAACGTGACCAAAAAAGCCAAACTTGCAAACCTATCGTGTATCGTGCAGACCCAACATATCCGCACCTATCGTTTCTAAAATGTCTAACGTGTATGCCAGGTTGGAACTAACGTGCCTAAAATGCCAAACGTGCAAACCTATCGTGTATCGTGCAAACCTAACGTTAAAGAACCTATGTCTAACATGTATTGCATTTTAGGGCGTACAAATAAGTCCTATTCTATCATGCCAATCGTGCAAACCTATCGTGTATCGTGCACGCCAAACATGGATGCACCTATCGTGTCTAAAGTGTCTAACGTGTATATCATGACTGCACGATTGACATATGGTACCATTCGACTTATCTGGACATACACGTTAGACATTTTAGACACGTTAGGTCCGTACACGTTGGGTCAGCACGTTACACGATAAATTTGAACGATTGGCATGATAGATTTTGACTCTTGGACAACCTAAAATGACATACACGTTAGACATTTTAGACACGTTAGCTCCGTAAATCTTAGGTTGGCACGTTATACGATATGTCTCAAGATTCACGTGATGGCCTACAAACACGATAATGTCTAAGTCTATCATGCCAATCGTGCAAACCTATCGTGTAACGTGCCGACCTAACGTGTACGCACCTAACGTGTCTAAAATGTCTAACGTGTATGTCATTTTAGGTTCTCGACATGGGTCAAAATCTATCATGCCAATCGTGCAAACCTATCGTGTATCGTGCAAACCTAACGTGTACGGACCTAACATGTCTAAAATGTCTAACGTGCATGTCATTTTAGGTTCTCCACATGGGTCAAAATCTATCTTGCCAATCGTGCAAACCTATCGTGTATCGTGCAAACCTAACGTGTACGCACCTAACGTGTCTAAAATGTCTAACGTGTATGTCATTTTAGGTTCTCGACATGGGTCAAAATCTATCATGCCAATCGTGCAAACCTATCGTGTATCGTGCAAACCTAATGTGTACGGACTTAACATGTCTAAAATGTCTAACGTGCATGTCATTTTAGGTTCTCCACATGGGTCAAAATCTATCATGCCAATCGTGCAAACCTATCGTGTATCTTGCAAACCTTCCCCAGCGAAATGTCAACTGTGGTGTACCATGGTCAACAAGTTATTTGATGGTTTTTGATGTTTGACCATGAACTACCATGGTTGGCCATGATATGAGACCACAGTAGGCATTCCAATACTATGGTCTACCACAGTTAACCACGGTCTATCATGGCTGACCTGTTTATGGATATCGGCTACCATGGTTGACCATGGTATTTGATGACTCATGGTAGTTTAATTTTGATGCCCAATTTTGATCATATTGATAATAGGCTGTATGTATATACACTCCTATATTTACATAGTTGATTCTCTTGACATCATTCACAGTTGTTAGAGAGAATTAATGTCGTTGCCCGGGAAGCTTAGACCAATTTGCTGTATTCTTGTTCATGTCAGAAGACTGGACAGATATCGAGCTGAATTTCTTGGAATTATTGACATGGAGGGCATGAAAGCACTGCTGCAATGGCAGGAAGTTAAGACTATCTCAGTCTCACTCAATGTTTGCCTCGAAACATGATATCAACATAGGCAAGGTCATAGGTCCATTGTCATTGGACCTTTGACCCTTTACCATGATGTCACATGTCATAAAGCAATGCATTTGATTGGCTCATTTGAAGCAGCCATCTTCAAAATTCACTTCAAACGGATTGTCTGTTCAGTGAACAACTGGAAAAGTAGCTTTGTTTTTAACATCGATTTTGGAGAAATTTTGGATTTATTTGCTCATCGAACATTCAGGGAAACACTCAGAAGATGTTGGAGGATGATCTTTGATAGAATCTGAAGGGCTTGGCTGTTATTGCAGTGGACACTATAATGGAGACTAAGTTGCTGATCCTTAAGCGAGTCTGTCAAGTTATAATGACACCAGTCAGGGATCACTGGTGTTTTGCAGAGTTTTAGTGAGGTTTATACCAAGATTTTTTCCGTTCTGACAATTTCTACCCAAGGTTTTGATTCAAAAACCATCAAATACCATTTGACGGTGATCATGGTTGACCAAGGTTAATAACATGGTCAACCACGTTTGATGCCCATGGTCAACCATGGTTAACCATGGTTAACTACCTTGGTTTACCGTGGTTGACCATGGTTGGTGACCATGGACAACCATGGTAATTTGTGCCATTTAACAAACATGGTCGACCATGAACTACCAAGGTTGACCATGGTCATATGACCATGAACTAACATGGTAGTCCATGTTAGACCACCGACACTTTCGCCGGGGTAGCGTGTACGGACCTAACGTGTCTAAAATGTCTAACGTGTATATCATGACTTTACCATTCAACTTATCTGGAGACCCTAAAATGACATACTTGTTAGACATTTTAGACACGTTAGATCCGTACTCGTTAGGTTTGCACGATACACGATAGCTTTGCATGATTGCCATGATAGATTTTGACTCGTGGACAACCTAAAATGACATACACGTTAGACATTTTAGACACGTTAGCTCCGTGAATCTTAGGTCGGCACGTTATACGATATTTCTCAAGATTCACGTGATGGCCTACAAACACGGTAAGGTCTACCTCTATCATGCCAATCGTGCAAACCTATCTTGTATCGTGCAGACCTAACGTGTACGCACCTAACGTGTCTAAAATATCTAACGTGCATGTCATTTTAGGTTCTCCACATGAGTCAAAATCTATCATGCCAATCGTGAAAACCTATCGTGTATCGTGCAAACCTAACGTGTACGGACCTAACGTGTCTAAAATGTCTAACGTGTATGTCATTTTAGGTTCTCCACATGACTCCAATTTCTATCATGCCAATCATGCAAACCTATCGTGTATCGTGCAGACCTTACGTGTACGGACCTAACGTGTCTAAAATGTCTAACGTGCATGTCATTTTAGGTTTTCAACATCGGTCAAAATCTATCATGCCAATCGTGCAAACCTATCGTGTATCGTGCAAACCTAACGTGTACACACCTAACGTGTCTAAAATGTCTAACGTGCATGTCATTTTAGGTTCTCCACATGAGTCAAAATCTATCATGCCAATCGTGCAAACCTATCGTGTATCGTGCAGACCTTACGTGTACGGACCTAACGTGTCTAAAATGTCTAACGTGTATGTCATTTTAGGTTCTCCACATGACTCCAATTTCTTTCATGCCAATCATGCAAACCTATTGTGCATCGTGCAGACCTTACGTGTACGGACCTAACGTGTCTAAAATGTCTAACGTGTATGTCATTTTAGGTTTTCAACATCGGTCAAAATCCACCATGCCAATCATGCTGACCTATCGTGTATCGTGCAAACCTAATGTGTACACACCTAACGTGTCTAAAATGTCTAACGTGCAGACTTTTGCAGTGTTTAGTCATGCAGGTTTGCCTTACACGTTTGGGTTCTATAATGTACAATGGCATACAACTCCCCATAGCACGATAGCTTCAACAATGTGAAATGTGCATTTTTACCAACTACTGGCCATAGCTCCGTTTAGTGCTGTCATTTCTTTATGTTGAAAAAGTGTTGATTTTAGATGCACCATTCATGTTTAAACAAGGAGTTGTAGCATTGGTATCAGGTTTTTTGTATTGATTGCCCTTGTAATATTGATTATTCTTGCTTGGATACATGCTAGCTTTTTGTTGCTAATCTTGACAAGAAAATTAAAAAATAGCGCCAATGGCACTGGATCACAACTGGCACATTGTGAAACTACTCTACGGTATCTCTCTGTGCACCTGTACAAAACCCTTTTCCTGCCGAGTCCCCTTGTCCGTTATCCTGCCAAGTCAGTAGAAAACGGCCCCATAATATGTTCCTGCAAAAGATTGGCTCTCCTGCACATTATCCTGCCAGGCATTTTGGCAGAAACCGCCCATTTTCAGGGCAGTTTTAGCCGTACTTATACATGTTAGACTTTGATAATTTCTACATGCCCGTAGACAGGGGAAGGTGCTCAAGGGTTACTGCAGAAAAAAATTGAGGTCACCGGCTTTGTTTGCCCCAGAGTTGAGTCATTTTATTGCCATTTCATGCTTATTTTTTTTGGAAATAAACTCCTTCAGTATTGCGCATGTCCGCTAGGCACAAACATCACCTCGCTTGTCTGTTAGTCTGAGACCCTGGGGGTCATGCTAGGGGTGCAGCAGCACCGGCAAACCTGTCCTGTTTCCCCAGGGTAGGGTCAATTGAATATTTACCTTCAACGACTTGGCAGTGTAGCACAAAAACTACGTGTTTGCCGTTGTTCTAACGACATGGCTGAGCCATTGAAGCACAGCTTCCATGTAGTTTAGCCAGTTCATTTTGGAGTTAGCTTAGGAGTACTAGTGTTACCGTTCATTACCGACTTAATAGAGCGGTCCTCAGTCAGGTACGGGTTTGTACTGTCATGGCTTGGGCTGCAGCTAACCAGTGATAACCAGTCACTACACCCAAGTTGTCAGTCTCACTTTTGCAATGCACGGGTACAACGCAATATGCTTCCATTGTTCTAGCCATCAACGTCTCCCCATGCCTAGCGGCCATTGTACAGCTAGCGGTTTGCATAACAAAAGCAGTCCCTGCTCAGTACAGGCGGTATCCCCATAGCATTGACCTCATTCTCGGTACGAAAACAGCGTACATACCGGTAGTAACCAAGTCGTCAGCAACAGAATACGTTTGCCTGCAAACCAGAGCCAATACTTCGGACGATGGAATAAATAAAAAATCCAAATTACATGGAGTTGATGACGCCCTTAAATCGAAGTTACTGTATTATTTATTGGTTTTGTGAAAATTTGCATGAGTTACAAATAGCAAAAAAAGCTTTTGCGAGGTGAGTGATCACAAAGGTGGCACATCTGTAAAAATCATCCTTGGTGAACTTCGCCTTTGAGGAAGTGGAATGATAAATGAGTTATAATGAATGTGAAAGTACTTCAGTTTGTAGAATTTTTTGTGAAGAAAGTTTTAAGCGAAGCAGATACTGAGATAATTTAGGTAACAAAATATAGGCCAAATCTTGGAAATTTGAATGACGTAATACATTATTAAGCTACGCAAACTTGAGGCAGACTTAACAAAATGCAAATGAAAAAATGTGAGGCAAAATAAACAAAGTAAAAATCACAATAAAGCTAAATAAACAGTGGAATGAAATAAAACTCACAATGAAGTTACTAACTATAGATAAATTTCTAAAATCAAATTGGTAAAAATAGGGGCAAAAATATGAGTTCCAAATTGATCACAATGTAAATATATCGGTAAGAGCTTGAGGTATTCCTCCAGACAGTGTTGAAAGCTTTTCAAAGCTAACAGTTGAGTAGTAGTCGACAAAGAACTGTCTGATCCAAGAATGGCTGTGTTCGCGCTGCCCATTCGCCACGTTCGCAAATGCGAATTGAAATCAGCAGTGGCGAAGAAAAATCGATCCTAATTCGCCACAGTGGCGAATGTGATTTTTGTTGAAAAAATTCCGCAAAATAAGCAAAAACGTGGGGTTTTTTAGTCTTTTGTTGATCTGCGCTTCTCTTTCGGCGATTCGCGAAAAAACTATGTCTACTTCCGTATTGTTCTCTCCGACGTACGCAATTGCACTCGAGCCAAGTCTCGCGAGAGATTTGACATCAATTTGTATAGTGTACAGCATGCACATAAATGACTATCGCGAGAATTGAAAATGCAGGCAGACGCAATCGAGCCCTAGTCTCGCGATAAATTTGACGTCATTTTGTCTAGTGTGCAGCAAGCAAAGCGAACACTCGCGAGAATTGAAACTTTTGCTACAGCAGACACATGCATTTTAATCGTGGTCACAAAGTTCGGTGTTGAAATTTATTTGCATCGTGGTCTAGACGTTACGTGTTGCGCATTTTAATCGAGGTCTTATTTTAATGGTGGTCGATTTGCATCGCGGTCCTCATGGTCCCCTATTGATGTTCATTAAAATCGCCATCCCAGCGACGCATTCCGTGTTGTTGTCGATTTGCATCGCGGTCTCGACGTTCCGTGTTGTTCATTAGAGAGATTATAATCTAATTACGTGTACGTCTGAAGGCACACAGTGGCGTACGCGTATCCATGCTCAGTTGTGATTTTTTTGGTTGATTTTGCCGTATTGTTTTTTCAGAAACATACTAAATTCGGCTAAGTTTTAAGAAACAATTAAAGCTCGTTATATTAAATTTAACAATTTTCTGTAATACAGTTATTTATGTGGTCACGGTCCCGCCACAGGAGGGACCGTGATGTGGTTTACGGAAATTTTTGTGACAGCTTCAGGTAAAAAGTTGAATTGGACAACATTTCATTTATGTCAGGAAATCATAGCACGTACGTCTTGTGCAGGTGAACTCTACGGAATTTTCTGATATCAAAGATGTTTGCTAATTTACAATGATACTCATACTAGTACTTAACGAGATTTCCTGTCTAAATTCCCGCAAATCACCAAGAAAATCTAAAAATTACTACACGTAATTAAGACTACATGTGGAAGTGTCGTTTGATGACGTTCCGAACGTCTGTGCCACATGACGTGACAAAGACGCTACGTGTACTGATGGAACGTAATTACGTGTAACCAAACTTCTATTTTAATCGCAGTCCGAACGTTCAGTGTTGCTGTCATGCTGTTGATTTGCATCGCGGTCCCAACCTTCCGTGTTGCAGTTCATTTTAATCGTGGTCTCAACGTTGCGTGCTGCTGTCGATTTGCATTGGGGTCGAGCCCTGCGTACGATGCTGCGTGTTCCGCTACAGCTAATCGCCCCGCTCACTCGCTTTGTGGTGAGCGGGGCGATTAGCTGTAGCGGAACACACAGCATCGTACGCAGGGCTACATCAGGGTCCAGAATCAAGCAATTTCCAGTGTTAAAATGAAGACAATTGGATACAAGGTTGATGTGTTGATAGTTTATTCTTGTGCATGCAACCGACATTGGAGATTATAGCATTATAGAAAGCTTTGTTTTCGTAAAAATGTGTGGCTAATAAAATTTGTCTGTGGCTAATAAAATTTGAAACTATTCGCCACAGTGGCTAACAGCTTTCCAAACCCAGCGCTAACACAGAATGGCAGCGAGTGCTCACAAAATATAAATGGGCAGATGTCATTATAAATTGTAATACATCAGCACAATGAAATTGAAGGACTTGAATTACAAATTTTAAAACATGAGCAAATTGTAAATGAAGCAATGCCTAGGGACGTTGTATTCAAAGTAGCTAGTACTGAACTGTGTTTGGATTGGTTTGAATCATGAACAATTAAGCCTCTGAAATGTTGATGATTGTGTCTTTGTCTATAGTTTGATTTTGTATGTGAATGGTAGTAAACACAGAATGTCATCGAGAGTGGCTGTGGTGGGGTCGACATGTAAAGCTGATAGTAGACCTGTCTTTTTTGATGAACAGGTCCAGGAATAGGTCATTATCTCCAGTGGCGAAAATTTCTTGTTGTTCCTCCAGGGTTTCCAAACAAATGCCCTGTATTATCATTGTCGAGGATTCTGTCATCACAGGGGATAATATCTATGGAGAGAATAAAGTATGATGTCATGTGAGAGAATGGTAATTTCTGGATTTGGAATGTGGCACTTGGATTTATAAATGGATAGTAGCTGGTCATGTGACTAAGTTAGGTGACAAATGCTGAGCTCATGAGGGTGATAACAAATATGAGAAAGCTAAAACATTAAATATTTTGTTTTTATGGATTTTATTACCAAAAGAGCGTGAAAATCTCTGATACTTTGAGTCAGTGCATCCTGCTTATTTGTGGCATTCATCAAAAACACAGTGCTAATACATACAGTCAAAGTATTGGTGCAAAATGTGGTGGTGTCAAATGATTTTTTGGTTTCAAAGATTAGGTGGTGTGAAATGTGGTAGATTGGAAATAATAACTAACCTCTAATTCATCAGTGTAATTTACTGAGAGGTACTGGTCTTGGTGTATGAAGAATAATTGACTGTAACTCTTTTAACAAGATGTTAACACCCACTTTTATTTATAGGCAAAGTGGCCATGTCTCGCCATAAGCTTGCGTGAATTGAGCCTGTTTCATCTCCTACTGTTATATCAGTGATAGATATTTCTTGGCCACTCTTCATTTTCACTAGTTTGGGCATTTGGTGCTAAAATTAGAAGAGTGAGATGGATTAAATATTTTATGTGGGTTATATTGTTGTGTGTATTGATAAGTGAATGGAGAATAGGAAAGGAACCTTTAACGAGCGAAAATATTGCTATATATTTTGGAAATCTCATAGTACATGAAAGCACAATAGTGTTTCAATTGTGTATATTTATCGAAGCATGATGTAGGGGAGTAGGTGGTATGGACTACACTAAAGATATGTTAGGTAGTCTATGAAAATATGTGTAGATAAGGTGTGAGAATATTGTGTGATAATTGTCTGAAGTATGGTCATAATATTGAGAGGTTTTAACAGCATTGATGAAAAGTGTGGCTTCAATTGTGATTTGAAGGCATGAATTGAGGCTGTGACATTGGTATTGTAGTTCATTGCCTTTGATACACTGATGTGCAAAGTAACATTTGCACACATGTGTTTTAGGTTACAGTGTTAAGAGTTGTGTGTGTTAATAGGAACCAATGCTGGACAGAAAAGAAAATTGACAGTTTGGCTCAATTGTCGGCACATAAAAGTTGTAAAGGTGTAATTATTTGTACACAACATGCATGTGTGTAATGATTGAAGTATTTTAGAAATGTTAATGGAGGGAGTGATAATAATGAAGTTTAATATAAAGATGTTTAATATAAATTTTAGCAAATGGTTATCTGGAGCCTAGAGAGGTATATGTATAATCATTCATGAAGGATTTTTTCTGTAAAAATGCACTCTCTGCATGGACCGACTGAAATAGGATAATCGGATGATTATATATGCTACGGACATTGTTACACAGGTAAAATTGCAGTTCCCTGTGAATGTTTGAATTCCCCCATCTCAGTGGAGTGGCACACAATTGTTTGCATATGTATAGTAAGCGTACAAATTACAATTTATTTTGTCCGGTAGGTGGGCAGTAGGCGGGACGTTCAAGGTTGCAACATCACGTGTGTTGTTAAAAGTTACAAGTGGTGAAGTCTAAACTTATAGGAATAAACTCACAAAAAATTGTTATGATAAATTATGTCTGAGCATATTAACTTACCCGGATAATTGTACCATCGATGTTGTGGTACAGGTGGTGTTCGGCGATTGTGATATATATTGTTGTCACTAGGTGCTCGCCCCGTCATCAGTGACATCAGGCTGTTGGCGTTTGAAGAGATCAGTGGCGGTACGGTGAGTGGCGTGCCTTTTGCAGCTAACTGGGTGTCGTTATTGATGGAAATCCTGTTGGTCCTGACGTAGATTTTAGGTCCTATTATCAAAGTCTTCCCTATGTGGCTTTGGATTAGGGACAATTTGTCCCGTTGTGTCAGCCATATGTACAGGACCGTGGCTGCAGAGTGGTCGCTACCACGGCCCGTTTGTACTTCTCCATGCCTTCTTCATAATGGATTAGCTTAACTGTGATTGCCACCTGATGGTAGCGATTGTTTTCTTTTTGTGATAAATCTTGTAGAGACAATGATGGTGGCATCTGCATATGAAAAAGATATATTAAACACAATGAATTATTGTAAAACAAATGGCATGGAGAGAAAATCTCAACGTGCCAAAAGGTGAGTATATTTAGTTTTACAGTGTTAGTGGAAAGTGGTGAAAAGATAGTAGTAGTAAATTGGCGTGGTATTGCCATCACAGGTATGTCAACGTTTCTACAGCTGTTATTTCACTGTTGAAGTCTGGAGAGAAAATTATGTTTGGAAGTATGTCATCATAATTGACAATGAATTGAAGTGTTTCTAGAAATGACATTACCGGTAGATCACCCTTAATTTTGTAAATTGCACATATTGATTTTGTCTCTTGCACCAGTGTAATAAACTCGTAGAGTACAATAGGAATTGTTTGAAATTGTTGCGCCAGGTGGCAGTAGTTCTTTTTCTGTGAGGTCAGATAACAAATTTAAATGACTCATTACATTTTTTGGGGGAAACTGTATTACATATTTTGGATGCTACGCAAGACTGAGCATGGTCCCAAATTTGCAAAAATTGCATTGAGCAATTGAGAATTCCAGAGGCATGCAGCGTTTGCAACATCATCAGAATTAGTCTGAACGACAAAATGGTTATGGGGTGGTAAAGTGGCTCTTAGGAAGTGTCCTAGTCTGACTAGGCCATGAAATGCGGGTTTCACTATAAAGTAAACAACCATGAATTTTTTCAGGGTATGCTGCATAATTGGGATACAAAGAGTAGGTACGGTGCAATGCTGCACTACTTCACTGAAATGTTGTCTTACTGCACAATACACTTAAATGTAAGTATATGTAACTTATGGAGATATACACTGACCGTACGGAAGTAACTGTTAGAAATTACTTTAAGCACACGGCCTTACATAAAACGACTTGCAGTATATATTATGGTAACTATATCGGTTATATCTTACCTTGGTTGCTCTGCGGTATAGATTAAAAGAAGAGGTTGAAGTTGGTGTAGGCCTACAGTTGTTGTGTTCAGTTTGAAGACAGCGTGGTTTCGACGTGTACACTGAGTTTGATTGAGTGTGTTGTGTTGTGATATATATGGCATATATGGCATAAGTTTCAAAACATTAGTTAATTATTAAAGTGATCAAAGTTAGATTAGTCTATGACGATGATAGACAATTGTGGCAACATTTTGTCAATGTTTTGGGCGAATTGTACACACACTTGCAGTAAGTTTGTGGGGTACGTTGAGTCCAAAACCGCATTGCACTTTGAGCGTGAGGCCTTGTTGTTCATGTTGTCACGACTGCTGCTATTTCACTTTGACGTATTTCATCAAGAGTATCACCTTGAGATTTGTGAATAGTTTTGGCATCAGAGCTAGGGTGTCAATGGAAACTGAATTCTCATGAGGTAGACATGTTTGTAGTGTTTACTTGTAGGGAATTGGCGTTTGATATCAAATACTGGCGTCCACTGTTTATAAATAGCTTGTTGATGCAGGTGTCTGTATTTGCGTCTTCTTAAGAGCCCAACATTTTTTGTCATCAAATTCAACCCAAATTATACTTGGTCTGTTGTCTGATGTCCCTGTCATTCTACCGTTTATTTGTTGCACAACACAACTAGCACCATTTGTCATGCCATCTTCAACATCAACATTAGCAGTGAGATCATATCGTTGTCCAACAGCTATAGGTGCTTGTGATAATAAGCCACAGGTTTTCGTTGAATCTTTTGGAACACTTTTCAAGATCTGTATTTTATTTGTTGCTATACATCACCAATAACTGTATTGAGAGCAGGTACAACAAGTTTATGAGTGATAGCATTCTGAAATACGGTACTTCATCGTTATGTGATTGCACCATTGCATTGGTTAGTGTACAAATGAGGCACAGATTTATTAAGAGTATGGTCACTGGAATCTATAGTTCTGCAACTCTGAAATATCTTGTTCTGTATGATTTCTTCTCATAATCTATTCAACAGTTTTGCAAAGTGTTCGTCATCTTTCTGTCTCATAATCTCACAGGTCGAGTAGGCATTATTTGTGATGATTTTTCCTATTATTATCATAACAAATGAATGCGAATATTAATAAATTATTAATATGAATGTTACAGAATATTAAAACTTTTTTTACAAACAATGTCGTCTACTTTGTGTAAATACCGTCTGGAAACCCCATTGTTGTGATAATTATGATTATTAATAAATTACAATTATGATTAATAAAATCAGAATATACACATTGTAATCTGCTTATGTGAACAACCCTTTGGAAACCCTTATATAGTTTCACAATGTATGCCAAAATATACAAGTGACACCATTGCCCAGGTTCAGTCTACGGCGAGAGTTACTACACAGTGTTATACACTGTGTAGTAACTCTTGCCGTAGACTGAACCTGAGCAATGGTAACTCTCACTATAGACTGAACCTGGGCAATGGTAACTCTCGCCGTAGACTGAACCTGGGCAATGGTAACTCTCGCCGTCGACTGAACCGGGCAATGGTGTCACTTGTATACTTTGGCATAGATTGTGAAACTATATTATTACACCTCACTCATTCAGCGTGCACTGCCATTGGTTAAACACGACTCACGTGACATGTAAAAGAACGTGATGATGCCCTCTGCGAATGTGATGATGCCCTCTGCGAACTTGATGATGCCCTCTGCATTTGATATTACATGGATGACGTCATTTTACTTACTGCGCATCCTTTCTGCGCAAAACAAATTGTCGTTCGCTTGTTGTACTTCGCAGTTGGCAACTTATGGCTGCGAAATGTCATGTAGAGCTATCACCGGCACAGTTAGACGATATTTTGATGCAAGTAAACAGCAAACGAACGAAAATTGCAACAAGGAATGCAATTTCTGTGTTCAGCGACTATGCAAGCAACAAATTTGGATACGCCACCGAGGAGATCGGCAAACTTTAGCGGCAACCCTAGACACTGACAACATTTTACGCTGAGGTCCGGACTCAGAAGGCGAACTGTACTCGAAGAAGTCTTTGTGTTTTTGTTTCTTTGCATGTTTGCTTTTTCGGTGTAATAAAAATAATGACACATGAGAGCTACGGCGAGGGCATCATCAGTATTTCGATCATGACCACCATCCCTTGGGCAGGCAAAAAATCGTGATATTGCCCTCGCTCTCATGTGTTATTATTTAATAAGGGTTTCCAGAGGGTTGTTCACATATGCAGATTACAATGTGTAGAATATGATTTTAATAATCATAATCGCAGGGTTCTCAAATTTTTTTGAAGTAGGCGGAAAATTCAGAAAAGTAGGCGGTTAGCTTCTGTGTGCAATCAAGTTGCCTGGGTGGGGGGGGGGGGTGGTGTTAAGATTTTTTTTTTAAATTCGAAGACATGTCTGAGCAATTTTATGCATTCTTATACAGTGTATGAAAGGCTATTTCAACATACACACAGGGGAGGGTTTCAGGGAGGGGGTCTCCCCTGTGTGCAACAAGGTTTTTAAATTTTGAAGACATTTTGGAGTAATTTAATGCATTCTTGTAATGTATGACACACCATTTCAGCATACAGAATAATCATTATTAAATAAATTACAATATGCATGTTTTCATGGGATAAAGTTTTAAAAAAATGTCAGAAAAATTAATTTGGTATCACTCAGGCCTGTCATCAACTGCATTCAGTTGGCAAGCATAATAAATCACTTTAATCACTTTATTGCATAACAACACGCTTCGGAAAGTGCGGTATAGCAAATACAAAACTAAACATTGCATAAAACATTCTTGTCTATGTCTTTACCTGCAGCTGCTGGTGGAAACATAGTGTTTGTAACATATTTCATGAGAGACAGTGTATCATCTGAAGTTAAATAACAGCAAAATTTCACCAGACTGTTGTGTAGAATCATATTAGCTCATGACTTGAACAAATATTTTGAAATACATCTTAGAATAGGGTTTTCACAACCCAGAAAACGATCCGCTAGAATCCTGACCAATCTGGCTGTACAAAGACTTTTACTGAATTAAATAAACTTGACTGAAGATACGGTAAAAACAAATAGTTTATTCAATGAATTATAGGAACACAATTTTCAGTAATTTTAATTCACTTTATCAATTTCACAATAAAACGAATTCGCGAGCTGATTACTGATTTTTTGGTGATGTTGAATATAATTGAAAAAGAGAGCTAAATTTCAGTGTTCATGTTTGACAAAATCCCAAACTGACGACACCGAACGCCAACCTGTACTACACCGTATGTGTACAACGCACCGGCAGTGGATTGTGACACGGCACACGCAACGCAATATTGGTCGACCTGAAATTTGACAGTGTGATGGACGTAGCGTTTCAAAAGTACGAAAAATGAGAACAAGTAATTGTTTTTTATTTAGATTTGATCTAAATCCTCTGACAACCAACAGACAAAGTCCTCTCTTACGCTGAAATCAAAGTTTTCAAGCGTCTTCTTTCTCTTCCGCGATGCACACAACCACGGCCCAAACGCGATGTTGATCGACTTAAATATTGACACTATGATCAGATGATCAACCATGGATGGATTGACGTGGCGTTTCAAAAGTATGAAAAATGAGACTCCGTAACTTTTGGTCGCTTTACTTTTGATCAAAAACCTACCAAACCCATCAGACAAGGCCCTGCTCTTACGCAGAAAACTAAAGCTCTCAAGCGTCGGCTTTCTCTTCCGCGTTTGAGCGAAACAAACGTCGGCTTCATTCGGATATGGTAGGCTATTCGTGAGCGTAACGTTAGTCCAATGGTAAGCTATACCCGACGTAAACGTCGGAATAATTCGGGCTGTAGTCGGGAAAGCAGGGTTGACCTCAAGAGCTATTAAGCTTACTAGTATAGTACAACACGTTCGCTTTTAAATAGCAACAAGTTCACCGCGTAAATTGCTCGACTACCCCTTACAAAAAAGTCCTACAGGATCCCTGTAGGACCCAAGGATCCCTGCAGGAGTCCTATAGGGCTACCTCCATCCTATAGCACTCGTCCTATAGGACAACGCCTGTGCTGTAGGATTTATGTGTCATGTCTTACAGGTTGTACTAGTCCTATAGGCTCATATTTGTGCCATTTAGGACACCCTACAAGATGATTCTGCCTGACTTTTAGGACTGTAAAACTGAACAAGTAATGTTTGAGTAATGTTTATAATTATAATTATTCCCTTACAGAAAATAGTCTGTAGAATTTCACACATTCTCATATACCCTTTCTAAAAGCTATTTCTATTTACACACACATGCCAGGAACATACCATATTCCTTTTGCCGTTTGTACATGTCATGGCTGTACACAGACAAAGACTCTCTTTGTTAGATCCAAGGTCAAGTGAGCTGACCTGTGCCTTTGCTTTGTTATGTTATATGTAAATAGTTTCCTGCATTTACAATGGGCTGATTACATAATAGTACAGCCACGCATTATTCATTTGAACTTGAAGCAGTCCACAGTGCACATGGCTCTTATGAAAGTTCAACTCCAAATTGCATGGAACATTAGGATCCAAGGTCCATTACCAAGATTCTAACAGTGTTATGGAGAAGGGAGCTCACTAATATGTCACACTGTTAATCGACATTGCAGCATCAGCTGAACTGACCTCTAATTACGTGAGTTAAGATACACATCTATTCAGTTAATAATGCACTTGGCTGAGGTGACAATAAGTCAAAGGTAGGCCTTGCATTCATATGTATAGGTTGCTTTATATTTTGTAGTCCCTGTATGTTGCATTGATTTCTGTTTTGATTGATTGTTAATCTTTATTCCTTTAGAAATAAACTACATGTTTATAATTACTTGTTTTGTAAGTTGACTGACTTTTTGTATTTTTGCAGTTATTCATTGCATTGGTACCAATAGCAAAATCAGAAGGAGTTATTCCTTACATAACAAAATTTCTGCACTCTTTTACAGAAGTTTGTTTGCCTTGTGCGAGTTCAATCTCTTAGAAAGTATGATAACAATATGTAAAGCATATTCTGTACCCTATAGGGCTCCCTACAAGACCCCCTATAGGGTTCCCTATAAGACCCCCTATAGGGCTGCCTACAAGACCCCCTATAGGGCTCCCTGTAAGACCACTATAGGGTTCCCTATAAGACCCCCTATAGGGCCCCTATAAGACCCCCTATAGGGTTCCCTATAAGACCCCCTATAGGGCTCCCTATAGGGTTCCCTATAAGACTGCGTTCCAAAATCCTGTAAGACTACTACTGCCTGATGTCCTATAAGACCCTACATGCCTCTACCCTATAGGACTGGTATAGGATATTTTTGTAAGGGACATATAGCCACATCAGCACTTCTGAAATATTATCTCCGGCTTGCAAGACAACCAAAATATCAAAATAATATAATCAAAACCAAAATTTCGGGGCTAGAGAGCGATACAGTGCTGAAAAGTAGCCGGCCAAAATACGGAAGTAGCCGGTCAATTTGGCCGGCATCCGGTTAAAAATGAACACGCTGTAATCGTAATTTATTAATAATCATAATTTTCACAACAATTGGGTTTCCAGACGGTATTCACAAAAAGTAGACAACATTGTTTTTAAAGAAAGTTTTAACATTAATAATCTATTAATATTCATAATCATTTGTTATGATAATAATAGGAAAAATCATCACAAATAATGCCTACTCGACCTGTGATAATCTTTGTTTATTCATGCATGGTGAAGTATTCTTTCCACAAGCATTGCCCATAGTCTTTTGTTAAGTCATTGAATATCCAGCCATCCATTACTGGCTTGACTTGAAATAAATCACCAACAGTTATTATTGAGACACCACCAATTGCTTGAGTGTTACCCTTTATTTGCTGAACACGTAAGTTTATGAAATTGAAGAGTTGATGTCAAACCATGCTGATTTCATCTATGATCACTACTGACAAGTGTCAATATTTGGTTTGTATATATAATCCTGACGTGCAGGCACTTTGAATGCTGCATGAATAGTACTACCATTGATGTTATAGTATGGTAGACAGGGGTCAACACTAGGATCATACATACAAGTTTTCAAGGCAATGGGATGAGCGCTTTCAGAAAAGAAGATTTTTTGACCAAAAACGGGAAAATCGCCCAAAAAATTCAAATTTGAAAATTTCACCACAATTTGAAGAAATGTAACTAAGTCACTATAAAGAGCCTGCATACCAAGTTTCAACAAAATCTGGCCAGTGGTTACAGAGTTTTAGCAATTTGCAGGATTTTTCCTTTTATTTCCCCTCATTTGCATATTTTTGACTTTGACATGTTCATTTGAACAAATTCGCATCTCCACCCCTGGGTACACCTGTCCACCAAATACTAAGATGGTAGCCTGTGCTACGGTTTAGGAGTTTTAATGTGGACGGACATACATTCGCACATACTGGTACTAACTAACATACATACTCGTACATACATACATGCATACATACATACATACCAGGTAGATACATACATACATACATACAGACAGACAGACAGGCATGCATACATACCGGTACATTTATTTTTACAGCTTTTAACCTCCAACAGCCAACCAACCTATCAATATCAGCATATTCGACTTGATACTACTGCTTATAATAATATAAACAAGAGTTAACTACATTCTAATTAAAGCGCAGTGGTCGTCACGCTGCGCATCCTCCTGAGGGGTCCCCCTCTGTTGTAAACAAATCCAAGAACGCCGCACATGTTACGGGTTGATTGTAATGTTTGCGATATTGCCGCTTGTCAAAATGGCGGCTGATCTGTCACAAGCATACCAACTAACCAAATATAACACGCAATTAATCTAGTTAAATATCTGCTGAGTATTGAACAATAATTGCACGCTGGATTGAGATCACATTTGCTCATGATTTTCTTGAATCAGTTGAATGGGGCTCGGCTACTGTTATCGCTCATGCCATAGAGCTAGACGTACGCATGTATACGCCAACAGACTATCAATGACTGGGCTCTAGTTTTCAACATCCCTAGCAAGGAGCAAAGAGCTTTCATTTCAAGAGGCCCGACAGGAGACAACAACTCAAACTACAGAAATCTACAGCTCGCAGAACAATGCCCTCTGCAGCAAGAAGCATCTCTGCATCTGTTCCGTTCCGTGGTCTGTATGAACGTCCGTGTCAAACCGGGTATATGGCGCGCTACACTCGGCTGTGGAGAATCCAACTCAACTACAAAGTTTACCCCGTTTTGGGGTGCAAACGAGAATTCTGAGTACAGGTATCAAGTCAAGCGAAGAACCTTTCATAGGTCTTCTTGTTATGTGGGGGTTATCTCACTTGAACAGAAAGAGGATTCAAACCTACCCGGCATGCAATCAGGAGGTACAACAACGAAGTTTGCCCAGCACCGGTAGGCCTACACCAGCTAGCGGTTGGATCACTGCCATGACCATGCACAGGACCGGGGCACAGGATCTCTCGATACGTCTATGCACGGTGTAGCTGTGCAATTTTCCTGCAAAATGCCGCGAAAACCCGCTCGTTTTGTCTATTGTTTCCTGTCATTTTACAATTGCTTACCACGTAATACTAGGAGAAGTAAGACATGGTGATCAACAGTTGGTTGTGGGCCAAGTCGTCGCGGGCCGGTACGTTGTGGGACCGGATTCTCTATATCCGTGTACGTCAACGCGGTGACCGTCTCCCAACAACATCTCCCGTGTTCTGCTCTGGCTTGCCGATCATGGTCTTGAGTGTAATTTTTGTGGTAGGCGTTGTGCTTGTTGCTGGTCTATAATATAGGCAATGTTGATCACTTTAGTTATGTATTCTCACTGTACTGTACATAGCATTGTGTACAACCAGCGTGATCGCGCGCGATCAAACCTTTTTGTTCACTGTGTCTGCGTGCATAAACTCAGTGACATAATGTGCTGAGCGTAGTGTCTCAATGTTCGTAGCTATACACGAGTTTATACACAGAAATACACCACTGAAGTTCGTTTCCGATCTTAATACTTTACTATTGCATGATGTTGAGTCTTACAAGGGCGTTAACAAAGTGAGGGACCGCTCCCATCTCACTCCGATTGAAGTTGAGAAGACTTATGTTTACAAAAATTTATGTTTATCAACAAAAAAATCACGCACGCGCAGCGCGACGACCACTGCGCTTTAAAGTAAACATGCTTTGCTTATCCAGGTTACGTCATAAAAAAGCTTATCTGTCAGGTTATAAAGAATCTTCAGCTGGTTATTTTTATCAGTATTTTCATTCTATTAACCAAGCACATTTTAACTCTCAAATTACCAATGCTATTTTTTCACAAACTAAGTCCTGTTGAATGAGTTGGAACTAGGTACTCAGAGAAAGCACAGCAAAGAGACAAATGTTTGCAACTTTAGAAGTTCAAGGTCATCAAAAGCATTAGGGACTGGTCAGTTTCTTCGGCCGGGGGGGGGGGGGGAGGTGGATTATTTTTTGCCAACGTCAAAAAGTGGCTGACCCCCCTATTCCAAATTTTGAAAACAGGGTGACCCCCCCTATCCCAAATTTCGAAAACAGGGTGAACCCCCCCACGCGACAACTGTAAAAAAAAGGTGGACATAATATATATATATATATATATATATATATATATATATATATATATATATATATATATATATATATATATATATATATATATATATATATATATATATATATAGAAAACTTGATTGATACACACTACCACACCCAGTTGTTTGGTCCGAACGTATTTTAATGAACTTGTGACACAACGTTTCGCTCCAAAACTGCTCACGTCCTATTGATACTATATATATATATATATATATATATATATATATATATATATATATATATATATATATATACACACTGTATGTAGATATTTTATATTTTACATACATTTATATTTTAACAGTCATTCTGTGTTTTAATGAAATTGTTGACATGTTAGTTGTAAGATAGGAATTTCAAAGTGTCAATCTTGAAGTTTGAATACAGTACATTTTGAATGAGTTGTGAATGTATTTCACATTTTCTATGCTTAACCAGATGTCCTGAACAGAAATGGATGTCAATCATTAATATCAAAGAGGAAAAAGCAGTAAATCAAAAATTTGATGGGTGCTAAGACTTGCCAGCCATACAATTAAATCTCCTGAGGAGCCATAGAGAGGCATTTTAGCTAAATCTGATGTGTGCAGTGTCTGAGATGACCTTTCCTTGTAACATTGAAACCATAAAAGCACAGCTAATAATGACAAAAACTGCCTTATTAACTGTTATTTTGGTCATATAAAAAGCATCATTCTACAGAAAACCTGATACACAAGGGAAAACAGTTGCATCGATGACAACGAAAGATATCTTGTCATTTTTCTATCTCTAAAATAAGTCACTGTATCAAATATATATTGTGAAATATTTGTGCATGTTGCTTTCTCATACTGAATTCTCATATAGAGAACAGAAAAATATCAGGAATTTGTCATGCTTTTCATATGAAATGCAGATTTCATAACAATACCCTTTCACTTAGCAAACATCAAGATATCTCTGGCATATATCTTTGATTTATTAAAGTATGGCGCCCGAAGGGCGCGGAGAAAAATATGAAACATCCTGATACCTCTGATATATATTTCTTGTATATTAAAGTCATGCACAGGAAGGGCGTGCTGAAAAATGTCTGATATATTAAAGTAATGTGCTCGAAGAGCACGCTGAAAAATAATGAAAATACAGATATCTCTGATATATGTATGCCTGATATGTTAAAGTTGGGCGTGCTGAAAATATGTCTGATTATTAAAGTTACGTGCCTGAAGGGCGCGCCGAAAAATGCAACTGAATGATGAATTTTGTGGCTGACATGATGCATTGTAGGCAATGATGAGCCTGTGTCGAAATTAAAAAACACACTGACCCCCCCCCCCTATTGTGCATTTCAAAAACATGGTGAACCCCCCTATCAACAAAGTCAAAAACAGGGTTACAACCCCCCCCCCCCCGCCATGAATCCCCCCCCCCCCAGGCCAAAGAAACTGACAGTCCCTTATAAGGAATCATTTAACACTTTCATTGCACTGTTTACACACATTGCATAATTGCTATAAAGAGCACATAAGGAATCTTATAGCCCAGCTTTACCATGAAAACCCTATCACTTTGACCACTCTTTTAATTGACCACCCTGTTTTTTTCCCCCAAAACGTAATTTTATTTTATCCTTATCAAGTTGACCATATATGGAAATTGGAACTTTTGCTATCTCAATTTATTTGATCAACCTATCATGACAAAACTATTTTGAGCAATTTCTTTTTGATAACATGCAGAGAACAATACATGACGGTACAGAATATGTCAAAGTTGGGATTCAGGAAAGTTCACTGCAGCCTTTACATGTTTTAATCCTCCAAGATGGTAGGCATTTCACTATGAACTGTCAGAAAAGTTGAACTTTCTGATAACTCTACACTAAAATTATTTTGGCTTTGATGATTTTCTAATTAATTCAATCATTTAAAATCATATTAATTTATTTTCTTGGTGAATTGATAGGGTTTATACAGTACAAGAGTTGCATAGAATGTAAGTAAAATTCAGTTAATTATCAATTACTGTCTAACATTGCATCATTCCTATAAATAACACCTCAGCCTGACACAGCACAATCCTAATCTGCTCATTCACACAGGCAGTACTTGACTTTGAATGAATGACCTACACTGTAGCTGCAGTTGTATTTTTAGAAACATGTCCGCGGCAGGAAACAGGTGTTCAGAAAAATGTAACTGTGGTCATGTGACGAGCTTCAGTGGAAATTTGAAGTGATTCTAAGACTTGATTGTGGTGCTTTATGGTATTGCTGCGATCTATCTCTCTATGAATTCTCTCTCTGAATCCCTATAGGTGTAAAATTGTCTGTACAAGTCAGCTCAGCAATATAACATAGAAATGTATGTAAGCTTCTGTCCATTCTAGTCTTTCAAATGCAGTGAATTTCCATGTAACAGAGAAAGCACCAAAAAATCATACGTCGTTGAGTGAATTAAGAAACAAAGATTTAAATATGAAACCATAATTCATCAAGAAATTATGAACACACTGATCCTCAACTACCATGTTCCTCAGAAAATGATCAAAGCTTCATTCTTTTTCTCATCAAATATTTGAGTAACTTCTTGTGGCAAAGTGAGACCTAATTGTGACCTGAATAGTCTCCAGTGCAGAATTTTCAGTTTCTTTTCTTGCTCACCTGAGTTATATTATTGCAAGCTTGGAAGAATATACCACTCCTGATCCATATGACTGTTTTGTTTATGATTTGCAGATTTATTATAATGCAAGCAGCATATACAGATACATTAACTCTAAGTCCCCTCTATGACAGTAAATCTGCTCATCAGTTCAGTCAGACACAGACAGTGCTGCCTTACAATAATTCAAATTTTATTTTGAATGTGATTTGTAAAGGCTGCAATGGGCATTCAGTTATAAATATATAAGGCTGGTTCCAATGGCCAATCATAATTTCTCCGCAGGTGCCATGTGTACCGGGGTATAGTGCTAAACGGAAATGCATTTGTACATTGAATTGAGTCATTAGACAGGTTTTCAGAGAACTCAGAGATTATAGCCATTGACCTTGTATCAGTGTGAGAATTTCTTGATTAGTGTGAAGCAATGAAGTTATCCTGGCCTCCTATACACAGTATATGAATTGTTGAATTTGGTGTCATCACTTGTGCACCGCATGCGTGTATAAGCTCTCTCAGTTAACAGCTGACTGACAATCCCCGTCATCTCAGCACAATTCTAGCACAGCAGGTAGTCATGGCCTTGGGGATTGGGTCAATTGTACCGGTATTAGCAAAAGCCAAGGACAGCGATTAGGTGATTGTCAAGAAGGTTGACTCAACTCCTGCTGTGAAAGACATTGATGTTTGATGCTGGAAGCATATCAGATCATACCGTACAAAGCTGTTACAGTAATGCTTTCAATATGCAGTGGATATTTATACCCCTTCTCATGGCAGTATTGTCACAGATTTTAAACCATAGAATTCTAAGTTATCGAGAGAGAATGCTCTCTTTTGATATTTTATGCACCAGTTGCAATTCAAGAATACTAACCCAGTTCACCGCTGTGAAATTGTTATAAGGATATCACTGAATAGTCATTATTTGCTACTTGTTTGTGCATGCATGCATTCATCCCTATACCAGTATGTCAGTGATTCTCAACTGATGGAAAGTAGAAAACTGGCAATACTACAAGTACATGTGCTGTTTTCAAATACATCCATTGTCATCTGAGAGCAGTACATGGTGAAGTTGAAATGCTTTTTAGTGCATTTGGTGTTTTGCCATCTCTTCATACCTAGTTGCCAGTTTTTATAATTCTTTACAATGTATTATTCCTTTATTTTTACAGACAGACCAACACATTCACATGGCATTTCAAAACTCAACTGTTGAATGCCAGCAGACTGATGATATGACTCCGAATACCGGTACTTTAAAAAATTTTGAATATTTGTAGCATGAGATTACACGTTATTCACATTGTGATTGTGAAAAAATAGGGATCAATATATAAAGTAGTGAGAGGCTTTACAAGGCTTCTCATCCATTGTATTGATGTTTTTGTTTTGTTTTTAATTCCTGCTACCTTTTATAATATTGATTGTATTTTACCCAGTGTCTCTGATCACACTTTTTGTGTGGATTTAGTCCCTTTATAAATGAATAAATTATTATTATTATTATTTATATTATTATTATTATAACAACAAAGCGGAAATCACAATTCAGACAACAAAACCATGTATAACTTCTCCGACATGAATCAAAACCAATATAAATATGATGACCTCTTTCCCCGCAAATTTGCACATCATTTTCAAATTTAAGTTAAAAATCAAACAGGTCATGAGCAAGCTTAAACATTCGTACAGAAATTAAAGATATTATTCTATACAAATGTGTTCTAAACTTTATTAATATTAGCTAATTACTTAGCAGCAGCTGCAGTTTGTAAAATCAACATCATTACATCCTTATTATCTTGTTGTATGAATAGATACATACACATGTGAGATTAAGTCAAGTGTAATGATAAAATACCTTTTTGCAACAGAGCCATTTTAATTTAAATGTGCTGCCGTCGTCATTCTCAAAACAAAGCTGAGAGATTTATAACGTGTGTGCTGTCGTGTGTGTGGATGTCATTTACCTGAAAATATGTGGTGAGCTGATCAGAGCTGACATGATACTGATAATCAACAAATTGTGCAAAGTAGGATTCAGCCTGCAAATTGGAACGTGACTGGCAAAAACTGTGTTTCTATTTTGAGACTTTTAAATCTCAGATTGTGGTGCAGATAGAACATGTTGACTGTGAAAAGCCTCAGATAGTGTA
Source organism: Ptychodera flava (assembly GCF_041260155.1). NCBI lineage: Eukaryota > Metazoa > Hemichordata > Enteropneusta > Ptychoderidae > Ptychodera > Ptychodera flava. The sequence continues at coordinate 39,821,206 of NC_091943.1, read as the reverse complement.
CTATACCTTGTGGTTGCAGTTCACAGTAACACAGCTATTGAACAGAAAGCATTGGTATTAAAATTCATAGGTGTAGGTAACGCTGTTATTACATGTGTTGTCACTCATTACCGAACGCTATCTTTCTTTCCTTCATCCATTATTGCTATGGCTGCGCTGTTATATTATCTTACTGTTGAGTTGAAAAAACTGAAATTAGCTTATGGTACATTGGTGTGTACTGTAATGTTGGAATATTAGGAGTGACATGTGTCTTCAGAACCAATGAACATGATTGGTGCTTCAACTTGTTTGTGTGAGTGCTGCATATATGGAAAGTTGACCTCATGACTGTTGCAAATACAAAACACCAGAGGAAATGCTACATCTACCATTGTGCTTCATGCGTACTACTCTCTGACTCATTTTTAATCATTTTCCACATAAGCTATGAATTACAGGTAAAATGCACACAGAGTATTTCATATAGGGAGGTTACCATTACAGGTAATTATGCAAATATATGTAAATGAGAATATCTAAATGGGCAGTGATGTCGGATGAGTTGAATGTGATAGGAAGGTGTTCACTGCATTCTATGGGAAACCCATAAAATCAAAACGATAAGTTATTGACAAAGGCTTCTCAAAAGCTTTTGTTTGTTGTAACAATGGCGCAGTGTGTATAAAATTGTACTCAGGGGACGCCATTGGATGTGAAATTTTGCCTTCAGGTTTCCATTAATTGAGTCACCAAGCAACATAGCCTAGATCCTTTCCGTCCGTTGCCTCCGTACCTCCGTCCCCACTACCGTCTAGTCTCGTGAGCAGTATTTCGAGCTGGAGTTGTAAAAACTGCTCATTTGAATGTCAATGGTCACCAACTGAGACCATGATGTCACCAGCGTCCCTTTCAAAGTCAATCACTGAAAATGACCCTCTCATGATTGGCCTATAACTTGGTTGGGCAGAGCTGCAGTGTCAACACAATTAACATATTTGACGTCATATTAATTAGCTCTGCCCAACCAAGTCATAGGCCAATCATGAGAGGGTCATTTTCAGTGATTGACTTTGAAAGGGACGCTGGTGACATCATGGTCTCAGTTGGTGACCATTGACATTCAAATGAGCAGTTTTTACAACTCCAGCTCGAAATACTGCTCACGAGACTAGACGGTAGTGGGGACGGAGGTACGGAGGCAAGCGGACGGAAAGAATCTGGGCTACAAGCAACACAGCTAGATATAATGCATCAGGATGACGGTATCTGTACTGATGTTATCATCTAAAAACAGTCTCTTTATCATCGAAAATCATCAATAGCATTTTACAGATGAAAACTTAATAAGTTTTGGAGTTCAGAATTGCCATACAGGCTGTTTGTCCGTGACTCAATTGGATACTAGAATAAATGGAGATTATATTTCATTCTAAAAGTACCATGCACTCTGATTAAAGTGATTGTATTTCAGTTGTAAAATATCGAATTGTGGAAAATGCTATTTGATCGCACACAAACAATCATACCTACCGTATTTCTGACACCACCGAATTTGGTTATAAATGAAGTTATATTGTTTTATAATGTAAAATTGCCAGGGGAAATATCTGATTCCAAGAAAGAAATCAATTTTGTCACCTACAGAAAATGTGTAAAATTTATTACCCTATTAAATGTGTCTCTTCAGTCATCTGAGGAAGTTTTTCATTGTATTTGTTGAAATAAACTCTTCATTCTGCACACAAAAACAGTGATAGGTCATCAAAAAATGTTGTGAGGCAAATGTGAAGGAACACCAGCTGTAATTTTTATGATTTTTCTCTATTTTTGTTGTGAACCCCAATAACAGTTTCTTGTTCCACTCTCCAAAAGCCTGCAGAGATACAGTGTGTCAACTCAGCCTGTGTAGATCCTGGGGCTCAGATGGCATTGTTATCATTGTTATGGTTATTGTTGACAAGTGAATTCTTGTCCTGACTAGAATTCAAAGGTAAACAATAACAGTGCATTTTTACATGTATAGATGCTCTGTTGACAAATAGTGGATGTTTCAACAGGCTTTGGGATGTAGAAAAAAAAAACTTGCAATGGACAAAATAAACAAACAACAAATAGAGGCAAAGGTACTAGCTACAGACCTTTTATAACGTGTATATGTACTACCTAAAAATATATGATAACACCTTATACAACTACGGAAGGGTCCATGGAAACAAATGTTATTAATTCCTTTCATTTAGATATTACTGGTAGATAGTTCTATGATGTGAGATCTTGTGTATGGATTCAAAAAAATAATTGGTAAAACTGAACTCTGAGTTAGGTTACCTGAAAGTCTGTATTTTTCTGAATGCAAGTAAAATGTAGCTCGCCCCTTCAGAACTATATTACTAGTGAACATCCCAAGAGAGCCATGTCTTGCACTGTTACCTATAATAATATTGAGTCTGACACACGGATGCAGACTAAAATCTCACACATATTAACAATCATCAACCTTTTAGAATGAGTGAAATAATACATCATGTATTACACTGTGCAATACATATATATAATAGAGGACACTATAAGTATCAAGGGAGGAAAGGATTTATAGTGCCACTTTTCAGATACCCTTTACAGAAGGAAGTACCGGGCATGAAAATATTATTTTAAATGGCATATGATTGCATGAGATGTGAATTTCACCGCAGATTGACACTGCACTCTGAAACTGCAGGCTTCTGAAATAGTTGTAATCTGGATCTACCTCCAGATTATTGATTCAGTAAGTCCCTAGCATTGAAGTCAACGCACAGACCATACCGGTAGATTGCTGTAATTGATGTGATAAGAAATGGCTTTTGGTGATTTCATGTCATTGTGTGATTACATATAGCCAATGGCTCCATCACAGTCATGGCTTCCTCCAGAGGGCTCAAACAATGGCTTTTAAAAAAGGCTATGCTTTTTAAAGTGTGCCACAATTAGGATATTGATTTAGTAAATCCGGTTCAGCATGAAATTCCATAATTGATACTGACAGATTTTGCTTCTTAACGTAGCCATGAGTGCAAGCAGTATGTGTTGTTGGTCTGGTCATTGTGATCAGACCCAAGTTGCCTGGTCATTGTGATCAGACCCAAGTTGCCTTGACAAGTTTTGTAATTGTGCTTTATTTTCATCGCCATGTCCTGATAGTGATTATATGATGTGCTGTATTGGCTGATATGTTTATCCAAAAGTAAAGGACAGCATTAGTCATAATAGAGCAATCCTTATCAACTTTGAACTTGAAGATATTTCTGAGAAAAGCAGAAGTTAAATAAAATTCTTTTTCTTTTCTCAAGAACAAGACTGAATGCTAGTGGAAGATCTCTGTTCAGTGACCAATATTGTGTGAGGCAAGAAAGCGTTCTGATAGAGGGCGCTGTTTCAATTTGCAGAGTACAAAATGGGTACTTTCTGAGTGAAAGGAAAGACACATACATTCAGCTGAGCAGTAAGATATGAACTGCATTTTAGTGGATTTTTCCGATTGTTGATGTTGGAAAGGGATAAAAATAAGCGTCCAATGATACTAAATATTTTCTTGTGAAAGGAGGAATGGTAACAGTACTTGAGAAAGGTCATTCTTTTTTTGGGGGGGGGGATTGGATTGTCTGGTGGACTCTTTTGGTACAAATTGATAAATCAAATCAATGTGATGTCTCCTTGAGGTAAAGGAGCGGTCTAGAAACCAAACAGCCTACCCAGAAAATGTAAAAGCCATAGGCTGCTGATCAGTCCTTTTAGGATAATATCTAATTTACAACTACCGGTATGCCCTGATAGGCAATTTGTAAGGTGCGTGCCAGAATGGCCATTTTGGAGGGAATAATCTGGTAAAATTTGAGAATTGGAAATAGCAGATTAGCTTGAAGCCAACACCCTAGCTGATAAACCTGTGATATAACAATAAGCAGTTAGGTCGCAGAAGATGAAATCATTGAAATGTCAGAGACTCGGAGGAACTAAAACTGTAACGATAATCTCTTATCGCTGTGCCAGTTATCCATATACCGGTATGTGAGCAAAACTTGTGCAATTCAGGGAATCCTAAGATAGCAGAGTCTTTCTGCAAACAGCACTGTTGATGAAGAGATGAATAATTCAATTACTTTCACAGAGTGGGGAGTAATCTGTGAACTGAAAAATAGCTTTCTGTGGAATTATTGGGTAAGAGAGTGGATGAAGTGTATCAGCAGTGTGTAAAACACTTGATTCAGTTGACTACAAGTGGTGGATAACTCCTCCCTGAGTACATTTGCCGACAAAGGTTTATTTAATGTCATTCATTTGCTGAATAGGGAAAGTGATCAATACCCAAGCAGACATTTTCTCAACCAAATGTTTGCAGGAAAAATTGAAATAACTTTTATTGAAGGAGAAATACCCACTTGAAAAGTACAGGCTTTGGTGTTGTGTGGGGATTATGTTGACAACCTCCTTTGCCCTCCAGTTGACTGTTTGCAATATTGAAACTATTAAAAGCTTACATTTTATTCCAACAATTACATCTCTCCTTCTATGGCTCATAATTGAAAGAGAATTTGAATAGGTATTTATGGCTTAGGCATGTGTAAAATGTATTTTACTGTATCTTTTTAGGTAAAGAATCTTTTCAGTAGTCGAGAGTAAATGGCAATTTGGACCATAACACTCAGTATAGGGAAAATACCTGGAATTTTGATTGTTATGATTTAACCCTTTGCACCCTGACCCCCTGGTACTCTATGACGTCATCGGACATTTCTGTCCGAGCCGGGGTTCAAAGGGTTAATATGAGAAATGCATTCCTTTAATAAATTCACACTGTGAAATATGTATTTAGAGCAGCTCCAGTTTCTCTGGTGAATAGACGATATGCGTCTATATGTTTAGGGTCAGAGTTCAAGTGTTTGTAGATATGCACTCTCCAGTTTTTTGCTCACGTGTGAACACGTGAGCATATGTCGCAGCGATGTCTGTCTGTCTGTCTGTCTGTCTGTCTGTCCGTCTGTCTGTCTGTCTGTCTGTGTGTCTGTCTGTCTGTGGGTCCATTTTCTCAAAAACGGCTGAACGTATTTCAGTCAAATTTGGTAGACATCTTCAGAATTCAAATGGCTAGAACTGAAAAGGTTTTGGTGGGCGTGGCTTGGATATTAATGAAGTTATGAAAGTTTTAATTTTTCTGTTACGCCGCGTATGACAAGTGAAAACAATCGACTGTTTGACGGCGCTGTGAAAAGTGCTTGTCCAGGTTGGCTACAGCTGGATAGCTCTGGTTTCAACCACGGTCCCTCCGTGTTTCAACCTCGTATTGAACATTAAAATATGATATTTTATTACTCATTCAACTCACTATTCAAGATAAAATATCGTTTAGCAAATTAGCTTTATCCAATTGGTAATTGATTGTTTCCCTCGCTGCTCGATCGCCAGAAATGAGTACATACATTCTTAGCCCTGCGTACGATGCTGTGTGTTCCGCTACAGCTAATAGCCCCGCTCACCACTCACCCGCTCACCACCGGGGCTATTAGCTGTAGCGGAACACACAGCATCGTACGCAGGGCTAATACGTTCTCTACCTAGCCTCATGGCATGGAAGTGCTGATGAATAATAACTTTGGGTCAAAGGTATTGAAGTGTCCAATCAGGTTCGTGCACAGAGTCCAAGGCCATGACCTACTTCATGTACTTCTGCACTGTTTTGATTTTGCTTCGCCAAGAAACGTATTCGTCATTGTCCATAGAAGTATGTTTGCTCTCCTTTGAGGTTGTTTGTGAAACAAATTCCGGGATAGGCCTTGGAATGCATACGATCGGCATCGCGGCAGTGCATGTAGCTAGCCCTACGAGTATGGCGAGAGTGTCCGGCTTTGGCTACGCCGCCTCCCACCTCCGGTAGGCGGCGTAGCCCCCGGCGTAGCCAAAGCCGGACACTGTCGCCATACTCGTAGGGCTATGCATGTAGCGTACCATGCTTGTGTAACTGCCGAGCTCAACGTGCATTCACGGTTGATACTCGTGTACAATCATGATGTGTCAATTCTGATGAAGATTCATAAGTCTTACTTTTGCAGTCTTTTTTCCGTACGATAATCCCGACAATACGTGTTACTGTTAGACGAGGTGGCCATTTTATGATAAGTTTCAATACTGCACAGCTACATAGCGTCACTATCGTGTGATCGAGGTACTAGCGTTGTTGAACGGGATACAGAAACTCTGCAGAGGGAGAAACGATCGTTGACATGAACAGTCAATGTACTTCAGCACGTAGTCCGCAGATAGCGGATCGAGAAAATAAACGTGTCCCAGTAAATAACGGAATATTTATGTACATTAACTCGATATTAATCAAATTTCCAGCTCATCGCAAAAAATGTATTGCAAAGATTAATTTGTCACTGACAAATACTGCACTGTATGGAATACAGTCTGTAGAATAGTTCAACTTCAAGTGGTATTACCCGAGACAAACACTTGTGTTGTCAATTTTGATTTCATTTCATAAACTTCATACTTCATCGAGTATCGTGTATTTCAGCCTTTGTGAAGCCATTTTATTGATATTTTCAATTTTTGTCTTGGCTTTGTTGTGGAACATGTTGAATCGTCTCCGTGGACATGTAGGCAAAAGTGTGACGGGGTCGAAGTGACTTGGGTACCTGGGGCCGACCAAAACCAGTGTGAATTACTGGGGTCAAAGCGGACAGCGGCCGGGATGACGTGTTCCCCAAGCGAGCTACCTTCAGAAGTCTGTTTCATCGCAAAAACGTCAACTTTTAAAACCCGTCATTTATTTACTGATGTTATTCTCAGCATCACAAACATATACGCCTCTGCTATGTATCACAGCAAATAGTTATATTTGAGCGCCCCGTAAATGGGATCCTCGTTTTTTTGCGAACCCGGAAGTGTGTCTTGCTCAATGCATTTCCTACCCATAGCGAGGGAAACTGCCCGCGTTCCCATGCTCCCATGCACCCTTTTTCAATGCCAGTGCAACGCCATCTGTGCAAAATTTGTGGTGGTATGCTCCCGTGTTATGGAAAACCTCTCTTATTATAACAATGACGTAGTTGACTTTGGACTTCGATTTCGTAAATGTGATGTCCATGCAGTGAGTTTGGGTTGGCGCGCTTATAATGCAATCTTCGCCCGCCTGCGGTCCGATATCCCGCATTTATTAGCGATATTTATCTGTTTTGACTTGACCAAAGTTGGCAAAACTTGCTATGTACATTAAAGATACTATGATACAAGATTATTGAAAGTCATTTGACATTTTTTTCAGCCAATTCCCAATATGCATATTTAATGAACCGTCCAAATTAGGGATATATACTGGCATTTACTTGATAAAATTTGGCGAAACATGCTGTGTACATTGATCATTATACCAGGTTATAACAGTATTGAAAGTCATTTTGCATTTCATGTCAGCTAATTCATAATTTGCATAAATAGCTAACAAGCTTTCACGGTTTGGCATATAGAGCTTGAAGGACTTGACCAAAGGTAATTACACATGCTATATTGTGATACAATGACAGTACTCAAAGAAATTAATTATTTTTATTTCAGCTAATTACATATTTGAATACTTAATGACCTTTAGAATTGATCTGTGGTGAAATTCATTGTGTTGATCATAACACTTTAAATGTAGCAAAGCATGTAGCAAAGGTTCAAACTTGCACATAAATGCAATATATAATGAAACACGTGTCAGCATTTTCAGTTCATATCTGGTTTGTCAAGGGAGTTTTGGCTGTGTTCGTGGTTTAGGCAATGGGCCGTCATGCACTGGTCAGTAGTTTGACTCAGGCAAACCTGGCTTGCACAGAACCATCATGCATGTGTCAAAACAATGTGAACAGATGGTTTATTGAAACTGTATGCAGATAAAATGGATGATTGGAAAGCTTTTCATTACATCTCCATGTGTTACACTGAATGGTATACTTACAACAACAGTGTCAGTCTCTTGTATGGTTTATTAGTCCCCCCGGACTTTGTCTGTGGGGACTTATACACATAGATTGGGTCATATGTCTGTCTGTCCATGCGTACGTCCGTCCGTTCACGCAGATATCTCAGACAAGCCCAGTCAATTTCTTTCTAACTTTGCACAAGAATAGTACCCTACCCGATGCATGTTGATTTATTTCTCAATGCGTTCAAATTTGGCCATGTTAGAGGACTTTTTAGTTTACACCTCCATACACTTTAATGTATGAGGCAGTTCTCCATAGACTCCCATGTATAAGTCAGTTCTCCATAGACTCCAATGTATAAGGCCAAGAAAATAAAAATTTAGTTAGTTTCTCATCGTATTCATATTGCAAAAAGGATGCAGTGACACAGTTTTTAGTCCCCACGGATGAAGTCCAGGGGGCTTATAGATTTGGTCATGTCCGTCCGTGAGTCTATCCGTGAGTCCATCCGTTCACGCAGATATCTCAGACATGACAAAATGTCACGTTACCTCGGTGACCTTTGACCTCAAACATACATGTTTGTCCATAACTCAGTAACCACAAGTGCTACACCCTTTATATATGGTATGATGCGACACCTTATGACGCCACATATTGTACCTCATTAATTATGTGTATATCTAATTTTGAGCGAGCCAATAGAGCTAGAAGTCTGATTTTTGGTATATCGGGATAACTTAGCAATACAATTTTTTTGACAAAATGTCACATGACCTCGATGACCTTTGACCTTGATTATACATATATATATCAGGTATGTAAGGGTGCCGGAAATCGACAAGTGCGGGGCCAAAGTGAGGGCCAGCACAATCAAAGTGCGAGCGAATGTGAGGGCTTGAAGTGAGGGCTCTCACAATCGAAGTGCGAGCAAATGTGAGGGCTTGAAGTGAGGGCTCTCACAATCAAAGTGAGAGCGTATTTGAGGGTTGAGACTTGCGAAAATCAGTACTAAATTCACCTTGATCGAATGAAGACTTGTGATCAAAGTCACTGCTAAAAGCGCGATACGATCTCCACTTGAGTGTAAACGGCGCAGCCCTGTGTATGAGCATGCATGGAGCTACAGCATCGATCGAAGCTTCACGATATGAGCGAACCGCTAATAAAGTACATGACGTCCCTGACGGAAAAAACTGTCAAACACCGTAAAAATATGAATGAGGCATTTTGTAATCTTTACATCGTTGAGTTTCTTTAAGAATATAATGTCTGGCTGATTTTTAAAATCGGCGACTGACTGATCGAGCAGGGATCGCACATTCAAAGTGCTTGTCAAAGTGAAATCAAACGCTATATGTGCGACAGGCAGAAATATTAAAACATCAGTCATCGCCATGATTAGGTTATACACTGTCAGGACTGAAAAACACTTTCTTGTAAAGCTTTAAACTTGAGATAAGCCCATCGGGGATTATCGTTATTGAAATTAATGCCATGACAATAATGACACACGACTGATCACGTCGTTCAAAATCTCAAGTGTCTCTCGACACTCATGAAGGCGCGACTTTGCACAATTTTTAAATAACGGGTATTTATAATCTAGTATCGAAGTTTCACATACCGACAATTTTGGGACTAAGAATCGATACAAAAATCGAATGAACTGCGGTTGTCCCATGGGAAGCCGCGTCTGTGTAACCGCCGATGTTCACCGGCGTTTTTAGGGACTGTAATATCGATACTACACGATACCAGAATAAATTGCTTGGAGCCATGGCACGCCCGGTCTGTTAAATCGACGATATTTACCCGATATTTATCGGCGATTTGGGGATTCTAATATCGATATTAGACGATACTTGAATGACTTGCCCTGTGCCTCGGCACGCCGGATCTGTGAAATCTCCGATATTTACCCTATATTTTTCGGCGATTTGGGGACTCTAATATTGTCGGGAATGGAAATCCGACAGAAATAATGCAAAACAGATAATATATTTCCTGTTTATTATCCAGGTTCTGTACACATACTAATGACGATTTCACAGCGTCAGTTTATGTATTAGTTTATTTGTTAGTTAAATGAAGCCATAACATGCAAATCTGACCTTTCCGTTGTTTTTTATTTTATGTCGACTTTAACATTTAACTTTGGTCGTAGACCCTCGAGAAAAACTGTGATCTTCATCGTTACCAGAACATTCACCATGACTGGTATCAAAAAACCCTCAAAATTCTGTGTGTCATTACTCGGAACGTGCCTTGCAAGAGCAAAGTGTACATATTCAGAACGTCAGTTTGATCGTTAATGAGATTCAGTGTTAAGTACGAAGTATTGTTGTCGGGGACCGCTTGGCAAATAAACGTAATATATTCCAAGATAGATCGCACAAAAAAAAACAGCAGTTGCCTGTCCCGTTTTTCTCGAGGGTCTATGGTTTGGTGTATATATAAGCTTAGAAGTTGAACCACGGAATAAAATGTGTGTTGTAGCAGAATTACAGAACACATCGTGTCTGCTTGTCTGTCCATCAGTCACACCAAGACGAATTTCCCTTCGCCACAAATATCGATACTAAACGATACTAGAATGACTTGCCCTGTGCCTTACAGTTCTGGCCAAACCCGACTTCAAGGACTGACTCTAGCTTCGATACTAGACGATACTGGATTCTGTCAAATCGCAAGTAAATATCCGAATGTATCAGAGATTTCACCACCTCACACTTCTTGCCAAACCCGACTTCCAAGGACTGACTCTAGCTTCGATACTAGATGATACTAGATTTTGTCAAATCGCAAGTAAATAGATATCGGAGATTTCATCACCTTACAGTTCTGGTCAAACCCGACTTCCAAGGACTGACTCTAGCTTCGATACTAGACAATACTAGATTCTGTCAAATCGCAAGTAAATATCCGATACATATCTAAGATTTTACTACTTACAGTTCTGGTCAAACCCGACTTCTGAGAAATGACTCTAGCTTCGATACTAGACGATACTAGATTTTGTCAAATCGCAAGTAAATATCCGATATAGGCCTATATCGGAGATTTCACCATCTTACAGTTCTGGCCAAACCCGACTTCCAAGGACTGACTCTAGCTTCGATACTAGACGATACTAGATTTGTCAAATCGCAAGTTAATATCCTATATATATCGGAGATTTCACCACCTTACAGGTTTGCGTCAGGGTAGCGTCAGGGTTCAGGTGTCCGAATTTAATGTGTTCATCGGGTCGATGGCATGTTCAAGCCGAAAATACCGTGATGTAATATTTTTAGACTCATACTCTCGCCATTGCTGCATTGGTAAGGTTGAAAAAATACGCGGAGTCTTTGAGGTCGGCAGTAATGCTCTGTCTTATTTATTGTTGACAGTACAACCGTTTTCAACGGTGAGTTTTAGTTACACGTTCAGTATTTTACGCGTGCGCCCCTTCGGAAGCAAAAACTTCCGACTTTTATACAAGCTGATAACTTGCTCCAGACCATGACAATAATTAATTAAGTGTCTAGTTATGACGTTTGACCAATTTCAAGATTAAACTGCAATGATCATTTCGACCACACCCGATATTGACACAAGAGAGAGAGAGAGAGAGAGAGAGAGAGAGAGAGAGAGAGAGAGAGAGAGAGAGAGAGAGAGAGAGAGAGAGAGCGAATGTTACGTATTTTACTGGGAAATAGCCACTGCGTTCAGTTGAAATATGTTTCAACACCACCTTTCTTACGATCGACTAAGTCTAGGTTGTTGTAAACGTAAATGCACAAATGTCTTTGGCATCCTACATGCCTGTCACAGAGTTTATGTTTATCTCAGGCTGATTCACGATGCATGCATAGGACGGTGATGCATATTCGTTTTACAGCAAGTGATTCGGTCGCGATGTGTTGCTCGCCGATAGATTGCTTGTTCTAATCATCAAGTCGTTGGCTTAAAAGTTTCAGAGCCAGACGGCACAATCATTTCCGCTACAGACAATCAACGTATGAATGTGATGCAATTCAGGTCGCAGAGCTTTCTGATTATATAGTATGAAACAAAGGAGACAGTCAAATTTCTATCTAATGACTGGTCAATCGCTGACTACACAGAGATAGCTATGATTTCTGTGACAATATAATTGACCATGGGATTGATTCAGTGAACAACATTCAGGGCTCGTTGACCAAAATGGCATTCTTTATTGAGGTAAAATATCCATCATTGTTAACAAAATGTAAAGGTTACAAGCATTCATGACCCCTGATATTCTGATGAAATGATCTTTTGAAATGATTATCAAACTTTGTGTACAGAGAAAATAAAAAGCATACTGTCATACAAACGTAAAAAGAATTTGTCATTTGCTGTTGTCTGATTTCTCAGTTTTAGTAGCTATTGAATTTTTTTTATACTCAAAAAATCAATCATAGAAAACCAGACAAGTCTCCAAAAATACATTTTCCCATGATCTTACTTTATCTGGTGAACAACAAGCCACTCTAAAATTTCTTCAAAAAAGTTTCCTCTTTCTTCGAAAATTCTCCGGCAAAAACTCCGCATACGACGTCATGTCGGATCAGTATCAGAGTTCACGTGCCCAGGTCGTGAACTGGTTTAACTGAAGTCACATTTATCAGTCACGCTATAGTCGTGAGCTTACAATGGTACCAGAAGAAGTATCGCTCGCTTGAGTTGCATGTATTTATAATAAAAAGGATATCTGTGATATTTGAAATGCAATGACTAACAAACACGAAAAGGTTAACGAAAAAGACGGAAGTGATGTAATGGGTCATGATCTGTACGCAGGTCATTGTGTACTCGTTCCGCGCTCAGCCGTTCAACTGTTCACAGAGCTGTGCCGCGCCGCGACCTTGTTCTGGAGATAGTAAGTTTTTATTCAACGTTGAAAACGACTTTGACTCTCATTTTTCGTATGTCTGAGCCCGAATTTGATCGGTTCAAGGCGCCCCTCACTTCAAGCCCTCACATTCGCTCGCACTTCGATTGTGAGAGCCCTCACTTCAAGCCCTCACATTTGCTCGCACTTCGATTGTGAGAGCCCTCACTTCAAGCCCTCACATTCGCTCGCACTTTGATTGTGCTGGCCCTCACTTTGGCCCCGCACTTGTCGATTTCCGGCACCCTTACATACCTCTATATATGCATAACTCAGTAACCACAAGTTCTATACCGTTCAAATTTGATAGGATATTAGACCTTAAGATGTCACATCTTGTACCTCATTTATTATGCGCATATGTATTTCTTGGCTGGCCAATACAGCTAGAGGTCTGATGTTTTTTTCCAATTTAGAACCATAACTTAGACATGCCTCATGTGTTTCAAATTGGGAACAACGACATAGACATGTGCCCATAGATCTCAATATATACACTTCAGTGATACTTCTTAATGAGCACATTTCCCTGTCCCATCAAGACTATTACTCTTATTACAAGTGGGGACTATGTCATTGTCAATGACTTGTTCTCTCTGTACCATGTTTATTGTCGGTACAATACATATGACAAGGGACTTTAGTGGAAGGATGTAATACCATACCCTCATGCTTGGTATAGAGATTACAATAAAATGAAAAAGTTAAGGAGCACTGGACATTTAGTAAATTGGTATTACCATATGCTATGCATCACCTTGTTGTGATATCTATTTCCAAGCTATAACCTATTGATACACTGTTTTGCCAAAAAAAGCCTTCCCAATTGTTTTTGGACCAATGAAAAATTCAGCCTTGCTTTTAAGTAAGGTACTGTTAAAGGCCCGTGAGCTGTAACTTTAACATTTTATTTACCCTAAAATAACCCCCAAACGTCTCGAATGTTGATTGAATTCTTGCAATTAAGCGATATACCCTTCAACTAACATACTAGGACAATCACAAACGACACAGAACGCAAGGAAATTCACGTGATATCGCCTCATTTTAAATGTACCGCCATTTCGCAAAAGCAGTCACGTGACCAAGAACACAGCAAATGCAACGTCACACGGAGGACGAGAGCGGGATCTTGCTGTGTGATACTGCGCGATGTGGGAGCGTGACCCCATTCGCAACTCAACAACAATGGAGTGTACACATGAGGTAATGTAAGCTTATGTCTATTTTGTAAACAAACTCACGTGTTTTCTGCCCCCTCAAACGTAGTATTTAATGCTGATTGTTCTCCAGTTCGATGTTTCATTTGAACAAAGAGGGTGTTACAACAGTTGTAGGCATAAATGATGCGATTGAAATGACAAGGAACTAGAGCTTGTTTGTGAATTTGGCCCCCGCCAGGCGGCCGCTGGTCGCAGTCCGGTAAAGCGTACGGGTAGCTGCCCATAGCGTACGCTAGAGTCTCGTTGTGGTTCGTTGTTTCGCATGGATTTCCAGAACTAGTAATTCGTTTTGAATCTGGGTTTACCCAAAATGGTTTTCAGTTAGCGATACTCCGTTCGGGTTTTGTAATTACGAACGTATTCGCTTATATTTGGCTTGAGTGAGCCATGCGGTTGAACCATGAGCGGCATTGACCAAATGCAGTCGATCTTATTTCTGAACACTGTCAATTTCCGAGCCATTTTGCAAACGGATTACTTAATTTACACAGATTCGGAATTATTGTGAGAATAACCTTGAGTTTAACAAATGCCTTTCGTGTGTTTTTAGTCAGCTCTAATCGAACTGTTGAGACATACGGCCCCATCCTACTTCTATGTTTGAGAGGACGAGTTTATAGACTATTAGCAAGCTTCGTGATGATTACGGTAGCATTACAACCATGGAGGTAGAAAGAAAGGTACAACAAGGCCGTGTGATGTGTACTTTAACTGTAAACTTATGCCTACTCGTTTTAGAAAATTTCTTTTCAAAGCGATGAACTTTGAGCGTGGAGAAAACGGCGTTGTTCGCACTTGTGACTATAACGTTGCTATGGTGATACCAGAACAAGGACAAACAGCTGTTTTATTGTGATTTGTATTTTCGCCATGGCTTTTGATTGAAGTACAATTTGCTGGGAAATTTGAAGGGTAAACAACACATTTTCAGTGTATTTCTTGAGGGTCTATAATACAACATAAATGACAAAGAAGGTCCTTTTATGCAGTGGCTTTGAAAATGTCAAATATATATGTTATGCATCAAAAGCATATTTCCTTCCAAATTTTTAGTCTGACTTTACACATCTTAATTTCCACCAAGAGTTAACCCACAGTTTACTTGCCATGTTATGGTCAAGAATTAAAGTAAAGTGTCGACTACTTACTTTGCTTTGTTTAGAAGAGAAGATGGTAACAAAGAAAAACTCAACACTGACCAGTGACCGGCAGAGTGCAGTATATCTACATTTGAATCTCCTTTGTAATTTTTCTGATTCTTTCATTTTGCAGACATCACCGACCGATTCTACTGATAGTTCTGTAATAACTGAATCCCAAGCAAGAAGAGGGAGACAGGGGTAGAGGGAGAGGCACAGGGAGAGGGTGAGGACAGGGACGCAGAGGTTGGGGCAGAGGAAGAGGGGCTAGATGGGGCAGGCTTGTGACAAGAGCAGATGAGGCATTGCGAGATGTGCAGCAACGGAAAAATACTCTTCATGTAAGTAAAATTTTTGCTTTGTATACACACCGCGATAATGAGGCATACAGATTGACATCAGCATATAGCCATCACAATAATATCATCTTATTTTCAGGAGATGCTGCAGAAAATGACACCAGAACAGAAGCATGATCTTCTGTTGCAGGTGGTTGAGAGGGACACAAGTTTAATATTTGACTTTGCAGTCCTATCTGAACAGGCTGGAGGATCCCATCCTGGACCTTCACAAAGCAGTCAAGATTGATGTGTCCGTCAAAATTGTCGGCAGATGCCAACCCTTGCTGAGAGAAAATGTTGTGGGGAGGGAGGTGCCTGGGCTCTGTATCTCCAGATTGCTAGTCGGTATGTTTATGAACTGAATGCAAACAAGCAGACATTTGCCATAAAATTTTCTAAGAAAATCATCATACAAGTTATTAGGGTATTCCTACTTTAACCATATTGTCCCTACCCATGGTCATTTATGGACTGAATTGTCAATTTAATGCAATAAATCCAATCAACTGCAAGTCATCCTTTGCTTTTAGATCAGATCTGGTAAAAAGTCTTGATGCATGTGTAATAATTGTTGTAAATGTGATTAATACCAACTGACTGAGATGGAAAGCCATGTGTACTGGGCAAATTATTTATGTAATGACTTTTGGATACGTAATGCTCTTGAGTGTTGAGAATGTACTGGCATGGTCACAGAGGAATTCTAAAATGTAAGACGAGACTGTTACATGTGTACATAAAAGTCCTCATTTTGGTATTTCAAAGGAAGAACACCTCTCAGAAGATCAGCATAGCTACTGTAACAGTGTTACTGTTCTTCCAAAAATATTTTTGAGACAAGCAAACTAGTACAAAACTCAGAACTTTGGGAAAGGAAGTAGAGATCAATGAGAATTTATCCAATAATGGCAAATATAAACAAAAGCAATACATATTGAAACAAATATCATATTTTTTCAGGATTTCAGAGTTATCTGCCTTGATGAAGGAGTCCTTGCAGTTGCTAGAGCCTATCGGATGGATATGATGGCCACCAATGACTTTGATGACTACCACAAGTGCAACAGGCCTGCTGCATACCAGCAATTTATTTTGTGGGAGCATGGGAAACCTGGCGCAGGAAACTTCAGAGTGATACCAGGTTGCTGTGTTTGGGTAATAAGAGATAAATATCCTGATCAGTTTGGTCAATATACAGGGTTCATTCCAACACATTTTGCGTAAAGGGAATTGCAGGCATCAATTTACAAGTGATACAGCCACTAACTGATGAAGTCAAAACTGCCATACACGATACACAGTGCCATAACTTTCAGGGCGTCTGTGTCTTGTGTACAGTGATTTGATGTAATCAGTTTGTGGCTATACCATTTGTAAAATGGTGCTGAATTGCATAATTGTGACAAAATGATAACAAGATATATAGCTCATTTAACCCAAACACAGCAGCTTGGTTACCTCCCATTTGGCACAGTACTTGATATTTCCTATACACATTAATCATGATTTATACACTCAGACTCTTCAGCGAAATCTACAAAGTCTCCCCTGTGTACACAAATTCACAGACTGGTTTCTTTAATTCTGAAAATGTACTTTTAAGGACACCATTCTTCTAAATTGCCATTTTAAATGACTCAGAAAATTATGCTTGATTGAGAGAGGAGATAATATTTTCATAAAATTTCCACTGATTGTGTCCTCAGCCATACAGAATGTGGTTGAAAGTAGGGAGACTAGTTGCACCTGTTTCATGAAACAAAAGGATATTGTTTCCTCCATCCACCAGAAAGACAAAAGAAATTTACATGCTGACTTTTCTATCTAAGAGAATGACCTCTTCAGTTTGTCATAAATTGCTCACCAAAAGTATGGCATTTGTCTAGAGGGTTTGCCTTATTGCTTTCAGGCAGAACTGAAAAAGTTACAAAAATTCTAATGTCGTGTGTAGAAATCAAACCAAATTGTGGGAATTTATTGTGTGGTGTATGTATATTGTTACGTGCAGAGAAAACGAACAAAAGGGTGAACTCAGCAGTTTACGTTTAAACAAAATTTATTACGAAAACAAAACTAATTGCTAAGTCAGGGACAGAGTACAAGCTTTAAAAGTGTACAGACTACTTATCTCAGCTGGGACGGCAAAGCTCCAGTCTCAGAGTTGTAACAGTCAGTTGAATGAATGAACAGTCCTTTGGCTTGCAGGCTTGAAGCTGCACAAAGTCCACAGTATAAATCCAGCGTTGGCAGTGAAGGTCTTGAAAAGTCTTGAGAATGACTACTGCTGGAGTTTAGTAACACACAAGAGACACGATCCCAAAAGTCTGACTGGAAGCTGTGCACGTCCCTTTTATAAAGGCATATAAGAACAATCTAGAACTTTTATTGACATGCTAATTACTGTTCTAAAATTATCTCCCTTACACAACTAATCAACTTTCCAGAACATTCCAAACATGACTAATTGAATTCAAGGTTGTGAGGTCATCAAGGGCAGTGACCTTGAGAATGTTCTAGACTAATTGAACTCAGGTCATGATGAGTGTGGGGGGAATGACCTACATAACACACCCCCTCTTCAAAAAAAGAAAATTTTTCAAAGAAAAATCTTTCTTTTGCAAATGTAATCTTGAAAAGGATTTAAGTACTCAAAATTTGTTTTACTCTAAAGTAAAATTTCTTGAAAGTGAACAACAATAAACTCTAAATACGAGAGAGACAGTAAACTTCAAAATGCTGTAAAGGTAATATCAAAGATAAACACTCTTTTTCAATTGAAGAGTAGTTTCTCTGGGATTTGTTAAATTTGCTAAATTTGTTAAAAATAGCAAACAGGATGATCTGTCCCATGACTATCCTCTTGCAATTTGGTATTGGAAAACTCGAAATGGCACTGAACTTGGCATAAAGTATGCATGGCAAAGTCCGGTTATTTTTATTGAGTTCGATAAAGTCATTGTTCGGCAAATACTTGGCTTCCTCCTGGAGATATTCCGCTTTCGCAGGATTCAGTCCGTCTGGATGTTGTTCCACTGGATTACTGTCGCAGACATCTTCGTTGTGGTAGATGATGTTTGTCCTCGTTGGAACATCTTGGAACAAATGTTCATGGATTGGTTCTTTCAGCTGTTGTTGTTGTTCTGGCTGGAGGTGTGCCAACTTTGTAGACTCCAGCTTCTCCAGGATTTGTGAGTTCTGAAGCTTGACCGAGCCCAGCTTTGAGTTTAGAGTATTTTCACTCAAGTCAGTTTCAGTATCACTATCTTCATAATGGTTTGAACTGACTGCACTGACAGGCTTTGTTTTAGTAGGATTATCCCTATCCAATATGGCTTAAGCATATTTATGTGACATAGCTGTTTTTGTTTTCGCCTGTCAGGTGTTATTATGATGTAATTTAAATCACTCAATTTCTTATCAATTAGATATGGCCCAAAGTAACGAGCATGGAGTGTTTTGCCAGGAATTGGAAGTAGAACAAGAACTTTTTGACCTGGTTCAAACTTCCGTTTTGAGGTGCTTTTATCATATTTGGTTTTCATTGACTGCTGAGATGACTCAAGATTTTCTCTGGCTAATTCACATGCTTTAGAGAGTTTCGTACGAAAATCTGACACATATTGCAAAATATTCAGACAATCATCATCGCCTGATAGGAATTTCTCTTTAACGAGCTTAAGTGGGCCACGGACTGTATGTCCAAATACAAGCTCAAATGGGCTAAAACCAAGAGACTCCTGAATTGACTCTCTAACAGCAAAGAGCAAAAAATGAATTCCTTCATCCCACTGCTTCTCTGTGTCAAAACAGTAGGTCCTAATCATGTTTTTCAAAGTTTGATGAAATCTCTCAAGAGCACCCTGACTTTCTGGATGATAGGCGGATGACCTATACTGTTTAATGCCTAGCTGATCCATTACTTGTTGAAAAATTCCAGACATAAAGTTGGAGCCTTGATCGGACTGGACACATTTAGGGAGGCCAAATAAAGTGAAAAATTTGACTAAAGCTCTCACTATAGTCTTTGTCTTTATGTTTCTCAGTGGTATGGCTTCTGGGAACCGAGTTGATGTACACATAATTGTCACATGTACTCATTTCCTGATCTTGTTTTTGGTAGGGGCCCAACACAGTCTATTAGGATCCTACTAAATGGTTCTTGAAATGCAGGAATTGGCTGTAAAGGGGCCTTTGGAATGGTCTGATTTGGCTTTCCTACCATTTGACATGTGTGACAAGTTTTACAGAAATGTGCTACATCCTGCCTGAGATTAGGCCAATAAAAGTGACTGAGAATTTTATGATAAGTTTTCCTTACTCCCAAATGACCAGCCCAGGGCGTTTCATGGGCCAGGCGCAATATTTCAGCACGATAGGGCTTTGGAACCACAATTTGATGTTTTATAGCCCAATCATCATCAACCAAGACGTCTGGAGGTCTCCATTTACGCATGAGAATACCAGATTTTGTATAATAGGAAACAGAGCTATCTGAAGTTTTACCTTCATCATCTACCCTGTCAAACAAAGACAAAATATCTGAGTCTTTGTGTTGTTCTGCAATGAGATTTGATCTAGAAAATGTCTGACTTTGGTCAGCAGAAGTTTTACTGGAAGTTTCAAATCCACGAGGGATAACGGAATGATCCGTGTCAAACACCTGACTGAGAAAGGTGTCATTTAAGTCAACATCTGTGACATTATTTTTGAGAGTATTTTGATTCTCGGAAGTTTTCTTTGACATGGCTCGAGTAATTGCACACGAAGGAAAAGGGCCCGGAATTTCTTCCTCTATTGGCTCTGGATTCTGATCTAAACTAGGATTATCAGTCACAAGTGGATTAGTAATGACCTTGTCCCCAGCAAGGTCGTTTCCAAGAAGAAGGTGAATCCCTTCAAAAGGCAAAAAGGGCCTAATACCTAAAGCCACAGGTCCAGAAACAAAGTCCGAAGACAAATAGACATTATGAGAGGAACAGGAATGTAGTCATTACAATCTACCCCTTAATAAGAACTTTAGAACCTGAAATGACTTTTCAGAAAACGGCAGGGTATCTGCCAACAAAAGAGACTGGGAGGCCCCGGTATCTCTTAAAATTTTGACAGGGGTAGCGGAAGAAAAACACTAGAAAGTGATATAAAACCATTATGAATAAATGGCTCGAAAATACCCATAATGCTATCTTGAGAAGAATTGACCTTGACCTCATTAATTGGGGTAAGAGGGATTTAACCTCAGAAAATGTGTTGCACACATTATTAGACTCTAATTGAGTTGATGAAGAAATAAAGCCGGTGGGCTTAGATCCACTTTGACCACTTTGACCTTCACGTTTCTTCTCAATTTGAAACACTCTGACATTAAATGGCCGTCTTTCTTGCAATAATTACAAGAAAGTGTACCGAACTGTTGTCAGAAGGAGATTGAGACTTGGGATCTGATGATGTGGAAGTGTTACTTGAACTCTGTGAACTGTTGTCATTTGATTTCCTACTGTCCTTTGAGAAATTCTTGGATGAAAGGAGGAGTTAAATTTACCTGCATTGTTTCTGTATGAAAAGGACTGGGATGGTTTGCTGAGAAATGAAGATTTGTGGGTCAATGAATAATCATCGGCCAAACGTGCAGCAACCTCCAATGTATCTGCCTTTTGTTCATTGATAAACGTCTTGATGTCACTCCGGATGCACCTTTTAAATTCCTCAATCAAAACAAGCTGTCGTAATTTGTCATAATTCTGACTGACCTTTTCAGAAGAACACCAACGATCAAACAGTTGTTCTTTTGTTCGAGCAAATTCAACATAAGTTTGATCCTTCACCTTCTCACAATCCCTAAATTTCTGACGGTAAGCTTCAGGCACCAACTCATAGCCCTTGAGAATTAATTCCTTCACAGAATCATAATTTGAAGCCTGCTCTACTGACAACTGAATGTAAATTTCTCTGGCTTTACCCACCAAAGCACTCTGCAAAAGCATAGACCAGGACTCCTTAGGCCAATTCAGACTCTGAGCAACTTTCTCAAAATGAAGGAAATATTTATCACATCCTTTTCTTGGAAAGGGGGAACTAACCTGAAATGCTTAGTGATGTCAAACTTGTCTGAAGGGAAGAATTTTCCTGACTGTCCAAGCTCTAAACGTCTCATTTCTAACTGCAGTCGGTGTTCTGCTAATTCTCTTTCCTTTTCTTTTTCCTCTCTTTCTTTCTCCCTTTGTCTTTCTTCCATTTGCAATTCTTTTTCTTTCATTTCCAATTCCCTCTCTTTCTGTCTTTCTTCCATTTCTAACTGCATTTGTATTTTTTCTTTTTCTACTGCCTGTCTCTCCTTTTCCATTTGTAATTCTTTTTCTTTCATTTGTAATTCTTTTTCTTTTTCTAATGCCAATTTTTTTAGCTCGAAATCTGCCTGTATTTCTAATTCCAATTTTTTGAGTTCGAAGGAAGACTCCTCAAAATGGCCAGATTAACTAAATGTTTTGCAATCTTGAACTGTATTTCTCGCTTGCGCATAGATCTTTTGACATCTACTTTAAGGAAATTGGCCAGTGCTATGAGGTTGTCTTTTCTGAGGGAATTAAATGTGTCCTGATCAAGGTCATCCATAAATTCGTCTGGCTTGAATTCCGCCATGATTGAATTTCGCTGAGTTCACAGTATACAGTAGTTTTGAAAAGGTAGGCAAAATGTTGTCAAACGGCTCAAAATATTCGTATCCCGGACGAGCCCCCAATTTTGTTACGTGCAGAGAAAACGAACAAAAGGGTGAACTCAGCAGTTTACGTTTAAACAAAATTTATTACGAAAACAAAACTAATTGCTAAGTCAGGGACAGAGTACAAGCTTTAAAAGTGTACAGACTACTTATCTCAGCTGGGACGGCAAAGCTCCAGTCTCAGAGTTGTAACAGTCAGTTGGATGAATGAACAGTCCTTTGGCTTGCAGGCTTGAAGCTGCACAAAGTCCACAGTATAAATCCAGCGTTGGCAGTGAAGGTCTTGAAAAGTCTTGAGAATGACTACTGCTGGAGTTTAGTAACACACAAGAGACACGATCCCAAAAGTCTGACTGGAAGCTGTGCACGTCCCTTTTATAAAGGCATATAAGAACAATCTAGAACTTTTATTGACATGCTAATTACTGTTCTAAAATTATCTCCCTTACACAACTAATCAACTTTCCAGAACATTCCAAACATGACTAATTGAATTCAAGGTTGTGAGGTCATCAAGGGCAGTGACCTTGAGAATGTTCTAGACTAATTGAACTCAGGTCATGATGAGTGTGGGGGAATGACCTACATAACAATATAACCAGGGGGAAGTCTCATGAACTCTACTGTTTTAATTTGTTGACCTCAACATATCTTGTTTACCGTACCATCCATTTTAAGTGTTGTGTGTCAAGTAGTTGTGGAGTACAGTTGGCTTTGGCCAAACAACTGTATCACCCTTTCATGGTGATGTGTATTGGTGTGCCATATTTCTCATTTCATGTACAAATTTGAATATCTGCTTCCATAAAATTCATCAATGGCTATCTTCATGTCTACGGAGCAACTGATGTGAATTTTTCACGTAAAGTTTTATATTTACACTTATTGTTGTACACATTTATTTGCATACATGTTATGTATTTACAGAGACACTCGTCCAATACACAGGATTTTGCAAGTCCTGGGGACAGACATTCCTCAATGTGACTAGACATTCAGTGCAATCATTGTCCTAATTTTTTTATTTCTTTCCTGCCTGAGTTCCCAGTAAAGTACCCGAATTCACCCTATAAATAGGGGTTAGACCTGAAAGGGATTTACCCTAATTTTACATGAATTTTTTCTTATTTTGAATGTTTTATCTTGCATGCTTACTGTCTCATTTACTGTAAAAAAGGTGAAAGCTTTTTTTAAGATTGAAAACAGTGACGATGTGTTGAATAAAAGGTAACGTTTTAAAATGTATACAATTGTGATGCTTTTTAAGAAAGTTTACATCTCTACTACGGTAAAAGGGAAAATGGTAAATGTATCCATATAGAGTACTTTCTGTACATCACAACTTGGGCAGCTACAGCATACTGAAGACACCATTCAATTCACAACATTGCATGGTAGTTTGCAAAACCTGAAACTGAAAGGAATAAAATGTTAGCAGACTGAATGATGAAAATTGAAGAAAAAGGCTGAACAATCTAAACATCTGGCATTATCAGGTTTTTGATTGTCACCATGACCGAATGGCTGAAGTAAGTCTACAATCATGAGGTTTGAGTGTCCATGGAAAAACAGAAAGTGGTTACTTTACAAACATGTTTCTATTATATTTTGGATCAAGACAGATACACTTGTAAAGCAAATGGAATTTTTTACTTTGCTTGAAAGGATCGGTAGTTACACCTTAATTGAATCATGTTGAATACAAATCTTAAATCGTCACTTCCTACTACCATAGACCCTCTTTTTTTAGTGCCTGTGCTACTACTAACAAGTATTTTCTGACTCATTAAGCAAAGATGTATCCATAGTTCGGACAATTTATACAGAAAGGTTACACAACAGGATAAAATTATTTATTTCCCATGACCAGATGAAACTGATGATGTGCACGAAATTTCTTGCTGTACTGGCTCAACACAGGTGCAGCCAATGAACAATGCACTTTTAAAGGGGTCTTTACTGTGACGAGATATATTGTGCATTACAAGTAATGTGAACTGACTAATTTTAAGTCATGAGGGTAATTAATTAGCTGTTCATAATTTCCCCTGTCACTGAAAATTTTTCGACTTGCTCTCCCGCACTCAAACTTCATTTTTATCCTCTCCCCACTTATTTTTGCCTGTTTCCCCTCCCCACTGTCAATTTTTGAAGCTCCCCTGCCCTGTGGCGGAAAAACTGGCCTATTTCCCCTGCCCTGCAAAAAATCACCCCTAAATTTTGTCACTCCATTTCCCCTGCAGACATGGAGCTACCCTACCCTGTGATGAAAAACCTGTTGATTTTCCCCAGCCCTGTGAAAAAATTTCCCCTGAAAACATAATGGCTCAACTTCCCGTCCCCGTTTTGAAAGTAGCTCCCCCTCTCCTCGTTTTTCGCAAAGCCCTGTCCCCGGGACAACCAACCGATATCTGCCCTGCCCGACAAAAAAACTAAAATTTGCTCCCCTGCCAGCTAAAAATATGTCCCCTGCCCAAGCAAAATTAATAGTTCCCCTGCCCTCAAATATTGCTGTAGCTCCGTTGGCTGCACCTGTCACCACATGTTACGAGAGGCGATGTTTGCCAACTCGTCCTTGCGCTTAGAACTGGCGGTATTAAAAACAGTAGCAATAGCAGTCGCTTGGTCCGGGGAGGACAGTGACTGTTTACTTCGATTCTTGTTGTAACTGCGACAAGATGTGTGAAACGATTCAGTACGTAACTGCGTTGTAACCTTACCGTACGCGAGTATGAGATTTTGTTGTGATTTTCTTTTCAAGCTATGGTATTTCCTAACATTTGGAGAGTCAAAAGTTGATCTTTCAAGGCTAAAACGTGACCTTCTTTGAATATCAATACATGTACAGTGAATTTATCAAGGCATCGTTGCACAACCCATGGTGCGTCAAGCACTCGCACGCACTATTCGACACGGTATATTGTGTACAGTCACTCGCTGTCCGGTCCTAATACTTACCAATCAATTAACTCCTCCGCCAAATCGGGATTTGCAAGCCCTGTTTTTTCCACTAACTGAAGCCATCTCCCGATCTGGTTTTCGATGTCTAGTTTGCTACGGCGTTTAGACGCATTACTGCGCTGTTGTCTCCGTTCCTTGTCAGAATCCGATATGACCGGGCGTACGTTTCCCACTGTGAAACGCCATTTTCTTGTGAGGAATCTAATGCGCATGCGCAACACTCACACTTTATGTGTACTCTTGCGAACTCAAGCCATGGGCGCCGCCATAATCGGGTGCGGCACCGTTTTATATTATTTGACTCGTTCAAAGTTACACGTGTGATTTGAGTACGTGGCCAATAACTCGTCTTTGCACACCCTTCAGTAAGTTAATCCACATGAACTAATTATAATTTGAATGTAAAATCATGGAAATAATGCAAAAAGTTACAGCTCATGTGCCTTTAATATCCTATGGTGACATTTTGTTACATTATAAAATAACAACTTAAACAGCATGGTTAGGGAGAAATGGTCCTTGAATCAGTGATCTAGAATTCTCATGAAAACTATTGTTGCAAAAATAGATAGAAATAGACTGAAACGCATAGCATTGAAGCCAAAACATTGCGGTGGTATCTTTTTGTGATAAGCAGAGTGCATGGCTTTGTTCCTCTTTTTAGTCCCCATGGACTTTGGACAAAGTCCGGGGGGACTTATAGGTTTTGTCATACGTTTTGTGCATACATGTGTCCGTCCGTCCATCCGTTCACTCAGATATCTCAGAGATGCCTAAAGCGATTTCATTCAAAGTTAGTACAAGGATTACTCTTTATATCGTTCATATGCACGTCAATTTGTTTTGTGATACGATCCAATATGGTTGCATGGCGGCCATTCTGTTACGATTTTTTCATGTACGGAGCTATAACTCAGACACGTATCAACCGATTTTATTCTTTTGATAATTTTCAACCAAACAGGCAGCACTTTTCACAGCCTGCAGTTTTTGATCAAGAATTTTGGAAAAATTTGGAAAAAAAATGTTTGGACTTGAAATCAATTGTCTTTGTTATATTTTATGAAGGCAACAGAAATTGACCTTGGCACTCAAATGGTTTAAACTGTCATTCCAACATGTTACGTACGTGTTTTTAAAAATGATGCCTGCCATTATACCATTGGCTATGATTGCACTGAGCATAGGGTCTGTGACTTATTGTAGTGCTGTGATTTACATTTTCAGGAAAACCACTGTCTTAGAATCAAGATATTGGGAGATTACCGGTACTATTACTGTGTGTCTGGACCGCCATAGCCTAGGCCAAATCATGCCCACTGCTGCGTAGAAATGGGATTGGATATGATTGATGCCATAACGTAAGTACTTCCTTGTAATTACAGTTTATAACAAAGTAGACAACATTTTTAGCAAATTTTTGAAGAGTTTTTAATATTTTTAATTGATCGATAAATGATAGAAGTACTGATTCTTAATACTGGCTGTGCTGATGTACAAAGCACTACCTATACAATCAACATTCAAAACCACTTGGTTACATCAAACCTCCAAAAAATCATGAGGTTCAATAAGAGGACCAAAGCAGTACTTGTTGTAAACACAAGTCCATCACACAGTCTGCTGTGTAGGGGTGTAATTTGCATATGTTAATGAGATTTCCTTTCAAATGAAATGCGCCCTCTTGACATAATCATTGTCCGTTGGTAGCTGCAGCAGAAGAATTTTGTTGGCTGATATCTCGACAGCTCGTCATTTTTTTGGAAGTCTGTAAGAGCGAAACGTTATTTCTAGGAGGTAAGTGTATACCAGGGTGGGTTTTTGATAGAGGTACAGAGTTTTTAATCATGTGTCCAAGATTTCATGGTTGGACTGCACTCATCCGTAGTGCAAATTTACCATTGTTCAATTTACAGAATCTTATGCTAAAAGTTCCAAAATTCACATATTTACAAAGATTATTTTGTTTCAAGTTGAAGAAGCCTATTAATGGAGTCTTAGAAGGGGCTATTAACACTCGGGAAATCAAATATGGCTGCTGACCTTGAAGACTTGTGCATGCCAAGGATATTACTTTAATACAGACTTGTATCATTTTCTAAATTTGATTGTAGTCATTTTCGTAAGGTTGGGTGAAGGTGCAACAACAAAAAACAATGTCAATGTCTTTTAACTTCAATCATTTTTGTTTTGTAATCTTTTACACTGAATTTTCCATTGGTAAATATTGGCAGGAAAATCAAGCATTGGTAAATTTGACTTCAATGAAGGGTTTTGCTGAAGCCACACATTTAAAACTGTTTTTAGATTTTGATATTAACTTCCTATCAATGATTTTTATTCTAATCTGGTTTATTTCTGTCATATTGCAGCAACTGGATTTTCTGCTGTCTTTGCTATTTGCTGGTGACTGATGCTTGGACAGTTGGTGTAACTTGATCCTGAGGCCAGGGCTGGAAGTTTGTAAGTGTAGCAGAAACTTTGGACTGGCTGGTGAATTTCATCATTGACCTTTGGACTGGCTGGTGAATTTTGTCACTGACTTGCAGAGTGCCTAGTTGAATGTTTTAGTCTATCAATTTCTATTACTGCAAAGTGTACTTCAAACCGAAATAAAATTTCAGGGGTCAAGATTTACACAATATCAGTTTCCTTGGAGTATTTATATCAGGTGACCTGGTTTGTGTAATTTACAATTTATCAATACTCTTTGCATAGAACCTTGACAAAACTTTCCTCAAGTCTCTGCTCTAAGTGAAAATTTTGGTGATCTGCTTTTCTTTTGTGAGAGTTCATCACTCTTAGCATAGAACCTTGAGTTTTGAGTAACGTTTTCTCAACTTTCTGCACTAAGTATTAATTTGGTGGTCTGGTTGTCTTTCAGGATACTTTATCTCACTCTGTGAATACCTCAGTGGCTTGGTTGGTTTATCTATCTATCTAAAAACTTCAGTGATCTGGCTGGTTGTCTCCTTCAGTGTGAAAACTTGAGTGGTGTAGTTCAACTGTTGGTCATCTTGTCAGTTTCTAAATCTCAGAACACTTCTCGTGGTGTGAGGAAATTTCTTTGAAAGTTTAGAACTAGCCACAAAAAATAAAGTTGAAAAGGGGGCTCTCTATGTCTCTTGAGAAAAGTATTATGTGGTCAAAAAAAGTAAAAAGAAAATGCCTGAATGTGACAAACTGTTGAAACACACCAGTCAGGTTTAAGTATCCTCCAGATGTAGGTATTATGTTAGAATATTTCAGGGAACAGGGAGATCATCCCAATTTGAAACTAACAAAAGACAGCCCTGTCTGCATGTCTTGTTACATGAAATTATACCATGTGGTGGATACATTAAAACATCAAAAGTCTGGAATTATTTCTAGCAGCGATGGATTAAAAGCTATTGTTGAGTCAATGAGAGAAAAAGTACAAAATTACTCATGCTCAGGGAATATAAAGGAGATAGCTCTTACAAAAAGTGGTTTGTTTGTAGGCAAAAAGTTGATCCAGTTCTAGTTAGTGAAATGAAAACACATTATGATGACACCATTTCAGATTTGAACACCAAGGAAGGACACAATGACCAAACATTGCCATTTTTCACTGGTAAATCTACTGCGTCCCTCAAACTAGAGCTGGGAAAACTGTTTGGGCATCATATTTCATTTTCCACCGTGAAAACTGGTGGATTTGTTCAGCGCAACTTTGGTACTCTGATTTTGAGGTATGGGGCAAATGTTAGAGATATTCTCCATTGCCAATATTACAATTCGAAGAACAATATCAGAAAACTGGAGGAAAATTTTGAACGCCTAAAAAAGGATTATGCAAGGGACACACTGAATGAAAGTCCAAGTACTACTTCTGTTCTGCTCTGTCAGATTGTCTTTTCAAGCAGGCAACAAAGTTCATCGAGAAATCTAATTTATCACCAAATTTAGCAAGTGTGGAGTTAAAAGTACTTGTGGAAGATACTGACCCATTACTTTGGAATTTTCTCTTTCTTATTACTCATAGTAAGAAAGAGAGGTCACAGATGTTCTGCAATAATTTTTCTTTGAGCAAACACTACCTTGGTTTCCTTGAACCTGGCTCAGTCAATAAACATAGAAGATTTCTGCAATTTTTTAGTCCCCACGGACACCGTCCGGGGGGACTTATAGGTTTGGTCATGTCCGTGCGTCCGTCCGTGTGTGCGTGCGTGCGTGCGTGCGTGCGTCCGTTCACCCAGATATCTCAGAGACGCCTGGAGCGATTTTTTTCAAACTTGGTTCAAGGATAGTACCCTACCTCATACAGATGCACTTCGATTTGTTTTACAATGCGATCAAATTTGGCCGTGTTAGAGAACTTTTTAGTTTTCACCTCCATAGACCCCCATGTATAAGGCAGTCCATAGACTCCCATGTATAAGCACAGGCAACCCATAAAGTATTACTGAGATTTTCACACTGGCACAGGCAACCCATAAAGTATTACTGAGATTTTCACACTGTTTTCTCTATCATTTTTAGTCCCCACGGACACCGTCCGGGGGGACTTATAGGTTTGGTCATGTCCGTGCGTCCGTGCGTCCGTGCGTCCGTCCGTCCGTTCACGCAGATATCTCAGAGACGCCTGGAGCGATTTCGTTCAAACTTGGTACAAGGATAGTACCATACCTCATACAGATGCACGTCGATTTGTTTCACAATGCGATCAAATTTGACCGTGGTAGAGGACTTTTTATTTTTCACCTCCATAGACTCCCATGTATAAGGCAGACCATAGACTCCCATGTATAAGGCAGACCATAGACTCCCATGTATAAGGCAGACCATAGACTCCCATGTATAAGGCAGTCCATAGACTCCCATGTATAAGGCAGTCCATAGACTCCCATGTATAAGGAAGTCCATAGACTCCCATGTATAAGGCAGTCCATAGACTCCCATGTATAAGGCAGTACATAGGCTCCCAAGATAAATAAAATTTAGTTTCTCATCGTATTCATATTGCAAAAAGGATGCAGTGACACAGTTTTTAGTCCCCACAGATAAAGTCCAGGGGCTCATAGATTGGGTCATGTCAGTCCGTGAGTCCATCCGTTCACGCAGATATCTCAGACACTTTGACAAAATGTCATGTGACCTTGGTGACCTTTGACCTCGAATATACATATTTGTCCATAACTCAGTAACCACAAGTGGTAAACCTTTCATATATGGTATGATGGGACACCCTATGACGCCACATATTGTACCTCATTAATTATGTGCATATCTAATTTTGAGCGAGCCAATAGAGCTAGAGGTCAGATTTTTGGTATATATGGATAACTTAGCAATACAATTTTTTTGACAAAATGTCACGTGACCTTGGTGACCTTTAACCTCAAATATACATATTTGTCCATAACTCAGTAATCACTAATGCTACACCCTTCATATTTGGTATGATGGGACACCTTATGACGCCACATATTGTACCTCATTAATTATGTGCATATCTAATTTTGAGCGAGCCAATAGAGCTAGAGGTCTGATTTTTGGTATATAGGGATAACTTAGCAATACAATTTTTTTGACAAAATGTCAAGTGATGTCAATGACCTTTGACCTCAAATATACATATTTGTGCATAACTCAGGAACCACAAGTGCTACACCCTTCATATTCGGTATGATGGGACACCTTATGACGCCACATATTGTACCTCATTAATTATGCACATATCTAATTTTGAGTGAGCGAATAGAGCTAGAGGTCTGATTTTTGGTATATAGGGATACCTTAGCAATACAATTTTTTTGACAAAATGCCACGTGACCTTGGCTCGTTAATTATGCCCATATATAATTGTGGGCAAGCCAATAGAGCTAGAGGTCTGAATTTTGGCATATATGGATTAATTAGCAATACAATGTTTTTTTTCAAAATGTCATGTGACCTTGATGACCTTTGACCTTGAATATGCATATATATGCATAACTCAGTAATCACAAGTTCTTTACGCTTCAATTTTGATAGGATAATAGACCTTAAGATGTCACATCTTGTACCTCATTTATTATGCACATATGTATTTCTTGGCTGGCCAATACAGCTAGAGGTTTGATCTTTTTTCCCGATTTAGAACCATAACTTAGACATGCCTCTTGTTTCAAATTGGGAACAATGACATAGACCTATGTGTCCATAGATCTGAACATATACACTTTAGTGATACTTCTTAATGACCTCATTTCCCTGCCCCCTCAAGACTAATACTCCTATTACAAGTGGGGACTATGTCATTGTCAATGACTTGTTATAATTAATATTATCTACGGTATTTTACATGAAGAACAATGAGTGTGTATATCCATTACATTTGATATTGGCAGATAGTGTAGATTCATACTCTGGGTCTACAAAATTATCCGCTCTGTAGAATTCTCTTGGAATCACTTGTTCAAAGACAACAACAAGGCAGCACATGACTGAGTTGTTTTTGATATTGCAGATATAGTTTTCAAGTACTTTTACTGAGGATGCCTTTTGTGTAGTATCTCTTGATAACATTGACATAGGTCAACCACATTCACCTGTCACTCCAAACTTTAGCAATAGAGGCATCCATGCAACTTCATATCAAGCTGTCGAGCCTAAGCCACTGACAGTCAAAAATGCAGGTGATGATTTCATTCGTGGGAGTTCACGGTACCGTACATTTTCAGAGTTGAAAATGGTTTCTGTTTGTCAGGATGCAAGTTCTCTTTTTCAAAGTATCAGTAGCTGTTGTTCTAGTAAACTTAGAAAGTGTAGTAGAGCAGGTAATGGTTTGCCCACTGATAAGTCATTATGTGATTTCGAATGGACACCATCATCATGTAAAATAAGAACTATTTTGTCCTCAGTGTTAGATGATGATCAGGCTTACAATTTTTTTTTGGAAAAACTATCCCATTAAATGAACTGACATTTCTTCTCACACAAAATTTTCCTGATTTTGGATCAAGGGCTGTACAGCTTTTGAATCCTACTATATCCGGTGACTACACAGAATTGCTTTGTTTTTCATTTTTAGCTACTATAGACTATAGTCTATAGAAGCTATTGGGATGGGTATCCGTCCGGCGTCCGTCGTCAGTCTGTATGTATGTATGTATGTATTGTCCGTTTGTGAGGCGTCCGTCCACTCAAATATCTTGAGAACCGCAGTACTTACTGATTTGATATTTGTTGTGTAGATGAAAAATATGATTTTGAGAAACCATTTTTATTAATTTTTGATATTGTTGAAAATAGGCAAATTAACGCCAAAAAAGGTGTTTTTGGTAAAAAATCTTCTTCTTCATAACCGCTGGTCAGACAGCTTTGTTATTTGGTATACAGGTCCCTAGGGATAACCCAACTTAGATTTGTTCAAATTGTGATGAAATATGCAAATGTGTATTTTTAAGGAATTTTTTTGTCATTTTTGGTCAAACTTTGACTTACATTGTATGTAATTCTTGTACTGTATAAACCCTATCTATTCACCCAGAAAAAAAATAATTAATATGATTTTAAATAATTGAATTAATTAGGAAATCATCAAAGCCAAATAATTTTAGTGTGGAATTATCAGAAAGTTCAACTTTTTTTGACTGTTCATAGTGAAATGCTTACCATCTTGGAGGATTAAAACATGTAAAGGCAACTTTCCTGAATCCCAACTTTGATATATTCTGAACCAACATTTTAATATGTTATCTGAAAGAAATTGCTCATAATGGTTTGTTATGATAGGGTGGTCAAATAAATAGAGATAGAGAAAGTTCTAATTTCCATTTATGGTTGACTTGGTAAGGATAAAATAAGATTACTTTTTGAGGAAAACAATAGAGTGGTCAAAGTGATAGGGTTTTTATGGTAAAGCTGGGCTGTAAGATTCCTCATGTGCTATTTATAGCAATTATGCAATCTGTGTAAACAGTGCAATGAAAGTGTAACATGATTCCTTATAATGCTTTTGATGACCTTGAACTTCTTAAGTTTCAAACATTTGTCTTTTCAGTGTGCTTTCTCTGGGTACGTACAGTCTCAACTTATTCAACAGAACTTACTTACAGTGTTAATTCGAAAGTTAAAATGTGCTTGGTTAATAGGATGAAATTACTGATATTAAAAGATAACCAGCTTAAGAGTCTTTATAACCTGACAGATGTGCTGTTTTTTTGTGACGTAAATCTTGATTTAAGCAAGTCTTGTTTATTTTAATTAGAATGTAATTAACTCTCGTTTATTTGCTATTATAGACTAATATAGTCTGATGAAATATGCAAATCTGTATTTTTACGGAATTTTTTTCCATTTTTGGTCATGCCATCCTGAAATGAGCTATTACAGATATCCACCTTCTTCATCAATACATGTGTCACAAAAGGTTATTCTCTACATAACACAGCAGAGCTCTGTCAACTGTTGAGTCGCTTGTTTTTCTAAACCGCTGGTCAGACAGCTTTAATATTTAGTTTACATGTCCCCAGGATGACCTTAGTGAGATAATTTCATACAGTCAGGAATACTTAATTTTGTATCCATGTCTATAGTAGCTTCAGGACTTTGGCCCTATGTTTAGTGAAATGTCCTGTGCAAGTCTACTCAGTAAGTGGAGAATTACTGTGTAAATTTGGCACTGTGTTTTCAGGAGTAGAACCACTGTACGTTGTACGCAATTCATATGGATTTTTCAATTTATTGCTGTCAACTGATAAGGTGTCTGATAGTCTGGACTTCTATGATGACAGTGAACAGTTTTTTCTCAAACCTTGGTATGTGATAAATATTAGACTTATTGATCCAAATATTTTATCAAAGTCTATGACTGAAATATTTGGTGATAATGTTTTTGCAGTGAACAGGGCAATGTACCTGATAATGGTGATGTTGATGATTTGCCACCAAAACTGAAGAGAATGAAAATTGGAATTAGTCTGCAATCATTCAAAAATTCTCTGGATGAAAATCAGAATTTTCTTCCAGAAACAAGTGCAGGATTTACTGCTTCTTGCACTAACATGACACTTGATGATTTTAAACTCTCTGATAATGAACATTCCATGATACAGAAACTTAGTAGTAATGTGTTTCTGTACTGCTTGCAAAAAGTCTAATCATGTACTAAACAGAGACTATTTCCTGCCAAATCTGAGAAATATGCTTTCACAAGTCAAATCATAGACCCTCGAGGGTCTATGGTCAAATCAACAACTGAAAAGGCTAATTTCGGAAATCGCCGTCGGGTTGCACAATTACGCTGTACGGATCACGAACAGATACTTTCCTGAAACCTCCCTGCGGACTAACCGCCGTGTGCTAGGTATCTGCTAAAGTGCGGGTTGCGGGTTTCAGAATTATGGCTAGATGTCAAATCTATGTAATATGGCATTTATTATACATGTATAAGAAATAAAACCTTTAGAAGGTGTCTTTTATCAATAATCATGATCAGGTCTATCATACTGAGTATGTAGCTGACATAAGAACTGCTACTGCATGCCCTAGATCAGGGGAGTATTGAGTGTCCGGCTGCAGTCATATACAATGTACCTTTTGCACGTGTTTATGGGACATTTTCAACTCTGACTGATCAAAAGTCCTCTACGCTATAATCCTCTGGAGCATGATCTGGTTGGAATACGAACGATACCTGGTATAGGGAATACGGCCGACAGACCGCTATACGCTATTGTATTGATGCAATTTTATTCATTATCGGAAACTACGCCACCAACGGCGATCATTTTAGTTGCCTATCGTTCAGTCACGGATATATATATAAAACACCGGAGTTTCACTCAGCGCACTTTTGCAATAGGTTTGGAAATTTTTATCGAAATAATTTGTTAAGCTAGACATTACAACCAAACTGAACTTTGGAGACAAAGGTTACTGATCAGCCCAATCATATTTTTCTCTTAAAGGGTCAAAGTCACTCATTTGAATATAATCTATCCAAGAAAGTACAAATGACCAAAATTATGTCAAATTTACTATTCATGTATACAAATTTATGGATGGATTTCCCTTATCAGTTCTGCATATGCAGAGGTCATATTTAGGATCCATCAGTATAGCGAAGCATGATATATGTTTTATGTGGACAATGCATTCTCAGCCTGAATTTTCATTTTGACACGGGATGAACTGACATGATTGCTTGAACGAATCAAATGCTTTATTTGACTAAGTTATAAAGTGAACATTCCATTTTATTTGTAACTTATGGTAAGAAAAAACTATAGAAACAAACAAATGTATGATTCAACAACAGATGCAAAGATTGGGTCAAAAGACCCCAAAATTTGGTTCATAAATGACCGTTATGACCAAATTAATTTACCTTCAGATTTCAAATTATGTGACAGGGTATAAAAAATGTTGATGGACAACAGATGGACACAGTACTGACAGAGGTTACATGCATATTTGTGCCTCGTCATATGGCATCTAATAAATACCCGCAACACTTACTCCTTGCTAGACAAATGTGAAAATCCAGCTGTCTAGTAACACTACTTTTTGTTCAGCTGAACTGTTTGCCTGTATGGTAGCTGGGATAGTCACAAACAAAGGATCAAAATTTGCATGGATATTTTTTACACATGCTGTGCTTAAATGATAATAAGCATTGTGCTTTTCTTTCTTTCCAGGTATAAACATAATGGTATAAACCATTCTTTAGTTGTTTTGTTGTAATGTGGTCTAACTTCACGATGCTTAATAATAAGATCATAAGGTGCTTTTTTATTGTTCTCACTATATGTGCCATTATAGCCATATCATTTCGAAATTAAACCCTGCAAAAAAGTTATCTCATATGGTTCATTTTCTGTATCTGGTGCTGTTTGTAGCTTTAATGCCTTCACGCTTGATGATGAAACCGTTATGTGTGATGGATTGTTCTTGTTCTTGGTCAACATACTCACAATTTCCCTCAACTCTCGTTGAGTATAACAATACTACAACATTATTCTATCAGTTTCCCTATAACCAATACTTAATAGGATGAAAAGACGATGTTTACATGCAACAGGGCCTTTCTGGACAGAAATTTGACTCTGGGCAAATGGACATGTGCACATTGGTGACTCATCAAAAGTAACAAAATAAATATTTTCACCACCTTCAATGCAAATAGTTGCTAGTGATGGAGAGTTAATCTCAGTATCAGTCAACTTATAGTGGCACATGTTCTTTACTTTATGTAGAAAAGAATTAAAATTCTTACTGGCAGTTGACCTTGTTCTCCCTACTGGTCTGATATCACCATCTTTACCCTTATCAACCCTGTGTGATGACATTGGATCAGCTCTAAATATATTTGTTATCGGTGCAAGTGGAGCACTTTCACCATCATGTTGTTTATCTGATTCATTTAGAAGAGCGTCTACCCTTTTCTCATTCTTTTCTTGTGTTTTTAATTTCATGGCATATGATGGCCCAGTGCCAGACTTCGCAGTACCAATACAGTAACTTTTAATGAGCTGAGCATACTTGAATGACTCAGAAACATCAAAGACTGCAGTTTCTGATAGTGTCAGATTTGATCCACCAGTCAGTGCCATAGAGGCATGGCAAGACTCTGCTAAATTTGTACTAGGACTTGAATCTGCTTTTGGCCTACATGTATATGCCTGTGCTACATGAGATCGGCGTTTATCCCACCAGTGTAACCAACGCATTAGACCTGGTTTCTCACTCTCTTTTATGAACTCTTTAATTCTTTTGTACCAAGAATTGCAATCATTAACTGTTGTCAAATATATAGATTAGCTTACAAGTGATTTGAGGCATAGTTAATATATAACTAGTTTCAAATCCTGGTGTAGCTTTCTGGGGGGGGGGGGGTCACAAAAGATTTACATTCATTTCCATGTTGAAGGTCTTGAAGTTCATTTCTGATTGTAAATTATAAAGGTCTCGTTTGCATTACAATGCTTTGCTAATCTTTGACAGCTTCCATGTAAGGGTCATCTTGGAAAAGTCACATTTCCATTTGCATCTTCAGAAAGCCTTTGCATTCAACCGGGTAAACCTTTGACCTTTGTAGTGCCATCTTTTTATTAGTAATAAATACCCCCACTGTTCCAAGACACTGGTCTATCTTGTGTATCTTAAAGGCGGAGCCTCCCTTTAAAAGGACGCCAAGTTATGGCGGCGTTCACTGTGTAAGTGGACACCAAACAGGCAACATGCAGGCACACGCTCCAGAAAATGCAACTTTTTTAGTTTTTCCCGGCCGCAAAAACACAGACAGACTGCCAAGCAGTCAGCGCGAAGTTGCTGCCGATCGAACTCTGTGGTTATATTCAAAATCTAACGCGACTGGAAGACAATTTTTTAGGAAATTCAAGCGTTTGTGGTGGGGAATCAATGACCATTGGCGATTTGAACCAACCATCAATCAAAAGCTTGTATAAACTCTGTTTGCAGGATTAGCAAAATGTGACAAAAGGTTGAGATCAGTTTGCGTAATCAATGTTATAGAAATCAAACATCGTACTGGCCAAGCGTTTAAAGCCCCCACTCAATTATCAGATTTATCTAATATAAATATTAGTTACGTGATGAAATATTCAATAGAAAACAAAAGAATGACAAACTGTTAATGGGCTATTGACACATTTGCTAATGCGAGAACCTGGGATTGAGAAGGGCGCCTTTAAGCTGTGTGACCCCCCAGCCAACTTGCTCTCACTTTGCCTTTGGTCCAGTGTAAGCAGGATTTGAACTCTGTGACTGCTGTATTTTTCTCAGGTTGGCCAATTAATAAGTACCTTTCACATGCCTATTTGCATACTGAAGAAGGTGAAAGCGACATGTAATAATATTATTTTCACAGTATACCTTCCCATATTTATTTTCCAGCCCAGAATGCAAACCGCCACCTTCGTCTAGCATGAAGCAAGCTGCTGGTTTGAACAATTCACCATTAGAAAATTGACATATCATCTCATCTAGCTTGTTCAAAAAGACTTCAACAGTTTTTGTGTCTTCATGCTCACAGTCCATTCGGGCAATCCATACAATACGTTTGAGCAATGTATGATACATACTGATACTTAGACTTTTTAGATTCTGTCCTTTCATCTTCACTGTATTTATTTTGAAGTCCATGAAAGTCCATTCATTTCCCATGAAATGCTCTATATCCATCATATTCACTGCTGTCTTTAACCTGTCTTTTGATGACTTTATTACGTATTATAATTCTCAGGAGTGTCTGTCTGGAATTCCTTTCTCACTACTACCCCATTTTCTATCTTTGACAGTATAACATACCACACACCATTCCTTTGTTCCTTTATTTGGTATTCATACAAAAGAAATTCATCTTCATAAAGTGTTACACATTTATCTTGTAACTCTGCTAACTTTCTTTTACAAACTTGTGGCCCAAGCACCTTTGCTTTCAGGTTTCTACTCTGGTGAGAGTCAGTTAAGTTAAAGGCTGTCTCTTCAACTTCTTGTTTTGTTTCAGCATTCTCAACAACATTCATGAGAAAACGCGATGAAACAACACATGGCTTCTTATCTGGATTTTCACTCAGAGAAGATTTCATACTACCAGGCAGAGTGGGCTTTTTTACTGCCATGCAAGGTGTTCACCATAGTGATACACATGTGACAAAGTTGCTATTTTTGGGAAATTCCCATATTTTGACTGCATTACAAGAAATGTGTGTCATTTCTTGCTCACATTCTTGGCATAGGGATGATTTGCCAAAAGTCAACTTATGCTGTGTATTATGTTTATCATAATATTTAAAAAAAGGGACAATCCTCATTCATACATCTATAACCTCCTTTACAGTTAGCTCTTAAACGTTTACCATCTTTATATGAAAACCCTTTTCTGAATGACTTGTTGTATCTACCCCAATTTCTGCCATCTACGGTACTCTTCATTTTGTTCCCCAGCGTTTTAACATAGGTCAGTTTATATGCACATGTCCCATCAATGTCAAATGGCAGTTTTGGCACTTGCACTGGGGTGAGACCTTAGCTCTAGGGTAGACACAGTTCCCCTACAGGTACCAGGTAGATTGTACATTTTCCTCATCAGAAGAATCACACATACTAGTAGTAGAGGAATCAGAAGTACCATGCATGTACATGTGTGATACTGACTTTGTTGATGTGAGATCAACATCACACACATGAGAATCACCCAGCAATGAAATCTTCCTTTTCGGCTGTTTATTTGACTTTTGTCCAAATGGATCCGTGTTTAATGATTCATCAGAATCTGATTCTGTAGACAGCACAACATTCTTCCTTTTTTTAGACCGTTTTCTTCCTGGACAAATATTTTCATGAGGTGTGAAAAATAGTTGACAAGACCCATCTGCTACTACCGGGGTATACTATAGATGTTTATTCTTCCTAACGTTTCGGACGTACATGGACGACCTTCATCAGAGGCTATATAGACACAATGAAAAAAAGGGAATGAAAATTACATTTTGTTCTACTCGGTCAATGAATATGATAACAAGTACGCAGATATTTAGCGTATATTACGCACTGTAGAAATGTTTCAGTAGCATGTAAAGTCTATGGTAGAAATGTGACTACTGTAAAAAAGGAACAAACAAAAAATGAAATAGCTGAAAACGGCAATGAAGTTAGTAGGGAAATTGAACAATGCAATGTATTGAAAGATGGATACTGTAAATTCCTATAAGAAACCAGAATGAACAAGTTTGTGGAACACGTCTGTTCGGTTTGAGCTGTGACAGTGAACAAAGAAAAAGGAAAAGTGGGCTCCCTATGTTTCAGATGAATGGTGGGGCCCCTAAGTGGTCGAAATTAACTACCAACCTTTTTTGTTAATTCCTAGAGGATGGATGGTGCCCAGATTATAGATATATTTTATTTCCATTTGTTTTCTGATTTTTGTTTGTGTTGATGATATTTTGCAGATTCCAAACATTAATATTATGATCTTTTATATTAAAGTGTTCGCTTACGAGCGTGTCTTTTTTTGTTTTGATGTTATATACATGTTCGTATGTCCGTGTTTTTAGATACCTGCCAGTTTCTCCGATGTATACAAGTTTATCACATTGTGAACAGTTGATGCTGTATATGATATTGCTGGTGTTGCAGGTTATATTGCCAATGATAGGGTGAAGTGAACCAGTTTTATTGTCTTTGACTCTGTCTGTGTTGAGGATGAATTTACACTGGTTGCAGTGGCCGCATCTATTGCATGATTGTGGGCTGAGTTTTGTGTCTTTCTGGTTGTTGTTAACTCTGGCTCTGACGAGAATTTTACAGAGATTGCTAGGTTGTCTGTAAGAAACTATGGGTGGTTTGCAGAAAATGTCTCTTGTGTCTAGAGTTGCCTGGAGTATGTCCCAGTATTTGTTGATTATTGCAGGTATGTTTGGTAGTTTGGGGTTGAAAGTAATTACAAGTGGTATTCTGTCCTCGGTACGGTAGTTGGTTTGCACACATCACGTCTGGGTTGTAGCAATTGTGATCTTGATTTGAGTCTAGCGCCCTCTATAGCATTCTTTATGACGTCATGATTGTACCCGCTATGTGTTAAATGGTTGTGAAGGGCCTCGCTTGCTGTATCGTACTTGTTGGTGTCACTGCATATGCGTCGGTATCTGAGGGACTGGCTCCATGGTATTGATTTGAAAATGTGTTTTGGATGGCAGGACGCTGATATGAATGTTTGTCGGTGGGCTTGGTGTATATTGTGGTCGCTATTTTGCTGTTCTCGTTGATCATTGTTGTGTCCAGGAATGGCAGTTTCTCTGTACTGTAGTTTATTGTAAATTTCTAGTCAAGTATTTTTCACACCTCATGTATCCATTATCTACAAGTACCCGCTGCAAACTTCACATATGGACTGTGGTTGGACTGACGCACTTGATATTCACTGGACTGACCCACTTGATATTCACCACTATAAATATTTTCATCTGAATTGGAGTCCGAACTGATGACAATAACTTCATCACCCATTGAAGAATCTATTGAATAGAATACAAGATAATGTTATTGTCAAGAATTCATTTTGATTTTTTTAAAGTTCTGATTGCCAAGTATGCAAATTTGTAAAAAACTATGAAGCCACACCTATGAAAAACTAATCAGTTCCTAAATTTGATGTAAATTTCTGGCATTCTTGTATCATGCTGACACGATAGTACTCGCAAACACAAGACTTCACACACACACATTACATACCGTATATATACACTCAACGACAACTGTAAGGTGTGAACACGGGGGTCAAACAAACCCAGTAAGCAAGAAATTTATATATATATGTATTTAATACAAGCTTAATATTTACCTGAGCTGATGATTATCGGTACTACACTTCCCAGTGGGGTGATTTCACAGCAGTACCCTGCACTGGTGCTGGGAGTAGATGTTCCAATTAATGCAGTCTCATGTTTAACCATGGGCATACTACCTACTTTCTGTTGCAGTGAGAGTCTCTTTTCCAGACAGACAACTTCCAGATGCTGCTTCATTTTCTGCTGGACAGAAATTATTCAGTAAAATTAATATTTTTCGCTGAGAGAAATTTTGTGTACTCCTTTGTATGAATAGCAAAAATACAGATAGATATATTGTTCATTTTAAAAGTTGACTGATAATAATTTCATAGCAAAAAAACGAGGAAATAGTCTGCTACATTTGTCCATATACATGATCTATTGATATTCTTAGAAATACTGTGATTTCTCATGAATCATAATACCAATGTGTGCCAATATAAATTTGCACATGTGCCCAAACAATAAAAAAGTATTTTCCTAAAACTTTTTACAGCCATAAACATTTTTAGCTCCCATTTGCCATACATATATGGCAATTGGGAGGTTATATGGTTGAAAAAAGTCTGTATGTGAGATGTCTGTATGTATGTATGTATGTATGTATGTATGTATGTATGTATGTATGGATGTCTGTCCGTCCAACGCAAAAACTCCAAAACTGCTGCACGTATAAAGCTGATTTTTGGTGTAGTGATGCCATATATGGTCTAGATGTGCCGTTGTTAAAATGAACTTGTTAGTCTCATGGATATGCAAATGAGGTAGGAAAAAGGGCGAAAATGGTCAAAAATCAATAACTCAGGAACTGCTCTTCTGATCATTGTCATATTTGGTTTTTAAGTACCTTGGGCCTCACTCATTCAAACATATAGATTTGGTGTCAGTATTGGCTGCTTTCTAATTTTAATGAATTTTTTTCTCCTTTTTTTGCCATTTCAGTAAAAAATTGTTTCCTCTGAAACCAATGGTCTGTTTGCTT
Source organism: Ptychodera flava (assembly GCF_041260155.1). Taxonomy (NCBI): domain Eukaryota; kingdom Metazoa; phylum Hemichordata; class Enteropneusta; family Ptychoderidae; genus Ptychodera; species Ptychodera flava. The sequence goes on along the minus strand of NC_091943.1, from coordinate 39,778,713 downwards.
TAAAATTTGGTTTGCAGGTTTCTTGTGATGACCCAAAATAAGTATCATCGAAATTATGGCAAAATTTGCATATTTGTATTTTTGGGCAATTTTTGTCATTTTTGGTCAAAAAAATCTTCTTTGAAACTGTGTATGCCATTACTTTCTAATTGGATGTTCATGTTCCTAGGAGTGACCTGAAGATGACTTGGTGAACTAAAGGTGAAATTTGCAAATTTGTGGTACTTTCTGCCATGCTTTCAAATTTGGTACACAGGTGAAATGTAGTAGTTCATTCATTTAAAGTCAAGTACTGCCAGTGTGAATGAGCAGATTATGATTGTGCTGTTCCAGGCTAGGGTGTTATTTATAGGAATGATGCAAGACGGTAATTGATATTTAACTGAATTTGACTTACATTGTATGTAACTCTTGTACTGTATAAACCCTATCAATTCACCCAGAAAAAAATAATTAATATGATTTTAAATAATTGAATTAATTAGGAAATCAACAAAGCCAAAATAATTTTAGTGTAGAATTATTAGAAAGTTCAACATTTTTAACAGTTCATAGTGAAATGTTTACCATTTTGGATGATTAAAACATGTAAAGGCAACTTTCCTGAATCCCAACTTTGACATATTCTGTACTGTCATGTATTGTTCTCTGTATGTTATCTAAAAGAAATTGCTCATAATAGTTTGTCATGATAGGTTGGCAAAATAAAGAGAGATAGAGAAAGTTCCAATTTCCAGTTGTGGTCAACTTGATAAGGATTAAATAAAATTACATTTTGAGGAAAAAAATAGAGTGGTCAATTGAAAGAGTGGTCAAAGTGATAGGGTTTTATGGTAAAGCTGGGCTATAAGATTCCTCATGTTCTATTTATAGCAATTATGCAATCTGTGTAAACAGTGCAATGAAAGAGTTACATGATTCCTTATAATGCTTTTGATGACCTTGAACTTCTTAAGTTGCAAACATTTGTCTCTTCAGTGTGCTTTCTCTGAGAACGTACAGTCTCAACTTATTCAACAGAACTTACTTGCAATGTTAATTTGAGAGTTAAAATGTGCTTGGTTAATAGGATGAAAATACTGATAAAGATAGCCAGCTGAAGATTCTTTATAACCTGACAGATATGCTGGGTTTTTTTTACATAATCTTGATAAGCAAGGCATGTTTACTTTAATTAGAATGTAATTAACTCAGGTTTATATTATTATAAGCAGTAGTACCGGGTATCAAGTTGAACAAGCTGATATTGATAGGTTGGGCGGCTATTGGAGGTTAAAAGCTGTAAAAATAAATGTATGTATGTATGCATGTCTATCTGTCTGTTTGTCTGTCTGTCTGTCTGTATGTATGTATGTATGTATGCATGCATGCATGCATGCATGCATGCATGCATGTATGTATGTATGTATGTATGTATGTATGTATGTATGTATGTATGTATGTATGTATGTATGTACGTATGTATATATGTTAGTATGTACGCATGTATGTCCATCCACATTAAAAACTCCTAAACCGCAGCACCTACCATCTTAGTATTTGGTGGACAGGTGCACCCAGGGGTGAAGATGTGAATTTGTTCAAATGAATATGCCAAAGTCAAAAATATGCAAATGTGGGGGGAAAAAAGGAAAAATCCTGCAAATTACTAAAACTCTGTAACCACTGACCAGATTCGGTTGAAACTTGGTATGCAGGCTCTTTATAGTGACTTTAGTTACATTTCTTCAAATTGTGGTGAAATGTTGAAAGTTGTATTTTTGGGGCGATTTTCCCATTTTCGGTCAAAAAATCTTATTTTCTGAAAGCGCTCATCCCATTGCCTTGAAAACTTGTATTTATTATCCCAGGGTTTGCCTTTGTCAGATTCGTTCAAATTGTGGTGAAATTTTCATATTTGTATTTTTGGGGCAATTTTTCCCATTTTTTGTCAAAAAATCATTTTCTCCCAAAGTATTTGTTGGATTACTTTAAAACATGGTAGTCTTGATCCTAGGGTTGTTTTCTGTCAGATATGTAAAAGTCATGAGATGGAGCATTTCATATTGCTGGGGTATAAGATTAATTTGGACTTACAATGGAATTTTCTTAGTAATCAACCTGTAAGAATGCAATGTCATGTGTGTACTAGTACTTAGTATCTCTGTAAAATGGGAGCACAGTATCATTGACACTATTTTTAAAATATATGTCTGCTTTACCTGGAAAACAGTCTTCTAAGGTCACAACGTTCAGATAAACAGATTCTTTGTTGCCAAAAAATTGATGAAGGGTCTTTCCAGCTTGACCACTGGCTAGTGACAGTGTTGGAGTTTCCAAGAAACAATCCAGTTCCACAAAATCAAAAAGTGCCTGTACATAAGATGCCATCATTGGCTTTTTCTTCCTAAAGAAACACACCAGGATGACGTCCCTGAAAATAATTGTAATTATTGTGATTAAAATTAGTACATGCATTCACTGTGTATGCAGGCAACACATCATGTATCTGCAACTTGAATTTGTGATGCAGTGAAGAATGCTGTTATGAAGCAAAATTCTCCAAAAAGAATAAATTAAAACCTTTTACTGAATATTTGTAAGCAAGGTACTCAGACAATGGAGGGTTAACTGTTTCGGCCAGGGAGAAAAGAATATTGGCCTCTAATTTTTTTTTGTGATAAGCTATGGAAGTGGTGAGCAAATTTATTATTATTGTACTTGGGCCTCAGCCCAAGTACATTTGTTTTCATTCCGTGGGAAAAAACTGTAAGGTATAACCATTTCTGGCTGAGACTAGGGAGGGCAAAATGTCTTGGCTTCATCTTTCTTGGCATAATAAATGGCGTAATGATGTTAACTGAATGGAAGTGCTGCTCTCAGCCAGTCTTGAATAAGTGAGATGTGAATATTAATGCTTCTCTATCTGAGTTTTTGCCACAAAATCTTCTGAATATAATCAAAATGTGCATCGAAATGCAACAATTAATGCACCCTCCGTTTCCTAGGCGATGGCACGACCCTTGCTACACCCACTGGACGAGCCAAAGTGGGAGGGGTAATTTCAGTTTGGTCGAACAAGAGGGCTCGAGACCAGAATTTAACATTTAAATTTGAAACATGTTTAATCGCTGACAAGATGTGGACTAGTGTTAATCAAAGTAAAATTGTGAAAAGGAGAGGTTTTATATCCCGGACACGATGAAAAACATTACGACTGGAAACTGTACCCCCAGTTGAGAATAGTAATGCCCACAGCGATGGAGAACACTTATCCTTGAGCTGAGAAAACCAGACCATCATTTCGAAATAGAGCTGCAGATTCGAGAAGCTCGTTCAAAATAGCTAGCTACACCCCATAAAGGGGTGGTTTTGAGTTTTGAGGGCAAATTTCGCCTCCTTCATTTAGAAATCGTACGTTTGTTTTTCAGGAGAACACACCATTTGACACAAAATTTGCATGTAAAGGGGTCGCCAGTAAGCACGTGGTCAAATCTGACATAAGAAACAATATGAAATGTTGGGTAAAGCCAGTCCAAATAAACTGATTTGAACTTTTGTGTTTTGTAATTTATACCACTGCAGTAACATTACCTTTTTTGACAACATCACACAATGTAATACGTTTTGAATCTGAATACTCCGACGTATTCTGTGTCTCCTTTGCTAAAAAATACGGTATGCCGATTACCATGTAAGGAGATGTGACGTCAAGACAGATTTGTAGTGCGTTTGGTCCTGGATGGTGCACGAAGTTTTGTCAAGGTAGCTTGTGTATTTATTTCCTAAATGGGAGAATTAGGGTCGATCTATACGAAGGCCGAAGAATGTTATGATACTCTAAGCAAGCTGAACTCTAACGCGAATGGTTGGATAATTTGGATCTCGTCTCATTAAGATTATTTGGCGGTCAGTATTGAATTTCAACTGCGTCACAAGTTTGCGAAATGAGTATTCCGTCGAACGGTCAACGAACGATATTTTAGAAATCTGGAGACATGGCACATCGCATTTTTATTTTAGTATTTTATATTTTACAAAAGATTTAAGAAGCAATGATTTTGTCGAAAATTCTGAAAAAAATATAGGAAGATTTGATCGCGAACACATTTTCACTTGGGGTCAACTAGCCCTGCGTACGATGCTGTGTGTTCCGCTACAGCTAATCGCCCCGCTCACCACAGCCCTGCAAAGACCCGTACGTACGTAGGGTCGGTGACTTCAAATCCATTTTGGGACTTGACGTAAAAAGCCAAATTACTGCCGAAATTCAGCGTTCTTGGGCCCAAGTCGTATCCCAGCCTACCTCAGCTACTCGATCGCTTCCAAAAATGACAGTCTTTATTCACTTCTCGTAAATAACCGTCGATGTCGGCAACTCTCTCGCTAGGGACCGTGGTTAGCTGTAGCACATAGCATCGTACGCAGGGCTAGGGGTCAACATGGGGTTGCAGCCATGTTGCCTCAAAACTTATTTCTGTCTGCACTCAAAACTCAAAAATGTCGGATATGAACCTAAAAATCGATGTAATTTTGTCAAACTTCGGCAAAATTTCACCCTATAGACAAAATTTCATCTAGGTAAGGTAAATTTACTGAAATTTGATCGACAAATAATCCTGAGCTTGAACGTGACAGCTCGCCTTCTCCGGGAAGTCAAGCATGCAGCTGCCTTGCTGCGAAATCGAGCCCTGCCACTCCTTGACGTGTTCTGCTGGGAGTGGGGCCTACCACTCCAGTGACCAAGCTACCCGAGTGGCAGAGGCTACGGATTCGCAGCAACTAGCTGCCCATACACAATTGCCCATATGGCCAGGTTTATGAGATTGTTTTCAGGCGACGGCGACAGACCGTACGGGGATCTGGATATGAACCTACCGCCGGTGTAGCTGTAATAACTGTTGCGTTGTTTTTAGTGCCCACGGACGAAGTCCTGGGGGAGTTATAGGTTTGGTCATGTCAGTCCGTCCGTCCGTCCGTCCGTTCACGCAGATATCTCAGACATGCCCTGGTCAATTTCTTTCAAACTTTGCACAAGACTAGTACCCAACCCCATACAGATGCACGTCGATTTGTTTCACAATGCGATCGAATTTGGCCGTGTTAGAGGACTTTTTAGTTTAAACCTCCATAGACTCCCATGTATAAGGCAGTTCTCCATAGATTCCCATGTATAAGGCCAAGAAAAATAAAATTTAGTTTCTCATCGTATTCATATTGCCTAAAGGATGCAGTGACACAGTTTTTTGTCCCCACGGATAAAGTCCAGGGGGCTTATAGATTGGGTCATATCCGTCCGTGAGTCCATCAGTGAGTCCATCGGTTCACGCAGATATCTCAGACATTTTGACAAAATATCATGTGACCTTGGTGACCTTTGACCTCAAATATACATTATTGTCCATAACTCAGTAACCACAAGTGCTAAACCTTTCATATTTGGTATGATGGGACACCTTATGACACCACATATTGTACCTCATTAATTATGCACATATCTAATTTTGAGCGAGCCAATAGAGCTAGAGGTCTGATTTTTGGTATATAGGAATAACTTAGCAATACAATTATTTTGACAAAATGTCACGTGACCTCAATGACCTTTGACCTCAATATATATATTTGTCCACAACTCAGTAACCACAAGTGCTACATCCTTCATATTTGGTATGATGGGACACCTTATGACACCACATATTCTACCTCATTAATTATGCGCATATCTAATTCTGAGCAAGCCAATAGAGCTGGATGTCCGATTTTTGGTATATAGGGATAACTATAGGGTAGAAATTTTTTGACAAAATGTCATGTGACCTCGATGACCTTTTACCTTAAATATACGTTTATGCAATGAATAAGTGACCACAAGTGCTATGTTCTTTATATTTAGTAGGATGGGGAGACCTTATGCCAACACACGCTTCACCTCATTAATTATGCACATATCTAATTCTGGGCAAGCGAATAGAGCTAGAAGTCTGATTTTTGGCATATAGGGATTAATTAGCAATACAATGTTTTTTTCAAAATGTCACGTGACCTTGCACTTGGCAAAATGCTTGATATACAACAATATATATACACAAATACTGATTCTGTACATGTGTTAAATACATTAAGTATACAGTACGTATGCTAATAAAATGCAAAACTACAGTGTACACTTAGTGTGCAAAGATCTGCATTACGTATACTCATGATCTTCATAGAAATACGATACGCATATCAACGTATTGGAATGTTCCATATACAAAAATATATACGCTGCATATGCAATAAGTATTGTGTTCCATATACGTCAATATACATAAATATGCTAAACGCATATCAAGCATTTTGTCCAGTGTTGATGACCTTTGACCTTGATTATACATATATATGCATAACTCAGTAACCACAAGTTCTATACCCTTCAATTTTGATAAGATATTAGACCCTAATATGTCACATCTTGTACCTCATTTATTATGCACATATGTATTTCTTGGCTGGCCAATACAGCTAGAGGTCTGATCTTTTTTCCCGATTTAGAACCAGAACTTAGACATGCCTGATGTTTCAAATTGGGAACAACAACACAGACCTACGTGCCCATAGATCTCAACATGTACACTTCAGTGATACTTCTTAATGACCACATTTCCCTGCCCCATCAAGACTAACTCCTATTACAAGTGGGGACTATGTCATTGTCAGTGAATCGTTTTACAACAGCTTGCATGCATGCATGCAATCACTTCAGAATCTGCGTCTGGATACACCAAATTAGTGCTAATCGGCCATTTTCTTGACTATGTTAATCGATAATCCTGCAGTGTTAAACAAAGCAAGTCTACCAATTGTAAAAATGCAGTGTCTGTTGTGGTGACATTTTGCTAATTGTAATAAAAATAACCTTAAAAGCCAATTATGTTGTGTTTTTCAGTTCCTCTCATTGTTCATATAGAATGGCAAATTAACCATGTTTCACTGACAATTTCCATTCAAACAACTATTCAACTTGTATAGATAATGAATATTTTGCAGTTACCTCTCAGGGCCCTCTAACTGGCTCTAATAAAATCCTGTAATGTTGAGTTTGCTTCCCAATGCCAGAACAATTCACTTAGGGACGCACCATTAGACTTTGTGAGGGGGTGGTCACGATCGGATTCTGAAATCTCCACCAAAATATAGTTAAACAAACACCATGTTATTTGTGCACGTACTAATATTTATTAGACATCTACCATCGAGAACAAAAGAAATTGCTGTAATTTGAATATTTAAGGAGTTTAAGCAATTTCCACTATAAATAAAGAACCCCTGCCTCAAACTCCACAAAAGTTGCTAGACATATTTTGCTGTTGTCATGCCATTGCTTCGTTTAATAACCAGTTAATCAAATGCCTAATTGACAGGAGGAAATTCAAGACCATATTTGAATAGTAGTATATATTGTCCTCAAAATTACTCTATCACGGCCCAAGTACTCATTGCCTTCAGCAATACTGCCTTGTTATTATTATTATTATTATTGCGATTTTACAAACCAGTAAAACTGGGATATTACTGCTGAAAAGTCGACGGCCATTGCAAAACATGTCAATACTATCGGTAGTGTTAGTAATCAGAGCCCGTCAGAGCCAATCGGCACGGCGGTGATAAAATTGTTATCCAAGTCCCGCAGGCGTGAAAACCCAAGAAACTGAAGGGCGCCATCACCGAAAATTCCAAAAAAATGCAATGCGGAAGTATTTTTGCCACATTTCCGAAAAAACAACAAAATCTGCAAAACTAAAAGCGGCGATTCAAAGGACCAATTTATTTATTCCGAGCTGCCTGGCCATTACAAGTAATTAGGGATCTGAAATCACTTTTCTTTCTTGCCATGGATGTGTGGGAAATATACCAGACTGACAAAAAAAAATTCATGCCTCAGAAATATCGCCAGTTATCGCGGAATGAAAATTACATTTCTCGCATGAGGCCATAGGAAGTAAATTCTTTGTAATACATCCATTCACAATTCGGTTCTAGGGCAACACATACAGAAAATTAAACAATGCCTACTTAAATAAAATGTGTAAGAAAAGTTTTGACTGAAAAAGGCGTAGAAGAGATGCGTATTTAAATGCCATGTATTTTTCATGAAATAATCTTTAAAAAGAAAAAGACGTACAACAAAAACTTAGCTTACTTTGCCGTTTCAGTTCACCCGAGGTCGCGACCGCAGAGAACGACATTCCGCTAACACTTTATGCGATAATTTCAGCAGGAAAAACATGCCGGTGCGTTGACTTATTTTTAGGAATTGATCTAATAGGAATATTTTTGGATGAGTTTGTGTTCTGCAGCTCTCAATAATAGTGTATCTCAATCATGAACGAATTCTATTTATGACTTGCCCCTGCAGTATGATGCTTTTACTTTACTTTATTGCTCAACAACACACTCAAGGAGTGTGGTAAGGCAAAAATTACAAAACTCAGCAAACACTGGATGAAGCTGCCGCTGGGGGAGGAACTAAAGTACAAGAAATAAATCTGGCAAGAGGTAGTTTATCTTTGTGAGTAAAGATATATGATATGATGTGATAGTCGCTCCATGCATTTGATCAAGCGTGACTATGAAAAGTTTCCTAGGACTATAATCGTGTTAAACGGCATTGAAAACGATTTTGAAAATTGTGCTCTTATTGACGGTTGAACTTATTTGAAGTGTGAGAAGGGCATGGCATTCTATGAAAAAGTAACAAATTAGGCATGTCAAGTTTTGACGAACTGAAGTTCATCTCCCAGTTCATCTGTGCTGTCAACAATTCAAAATTTACTTTTAAACTATTCGTCCTAATCATAACATAAAAAGTTGAAATAGCAATTTGTTGTGAAATCTGTTTTGTGTTCATATTATTACTCACCCCCATCTTCAGTCATTTCGAGCGCTTCGAATTCGATCGGCAGTGCGCTAGCACTGTGCATGCAACGGCGAATAATGGATGGGAAATGGACTACTCTGATGTTGGTGGCGCTTTACAAGATTTAAACTCAAATAACGGCATTATTCAAGAAGTTCACGGCTTTTATTCTATAAACAAATACATAGATACTATTTTAGCCTTTATTCTAAATACTAGCGAAAATGATACCAAAAACCCCACATTTTTTTCATGCCCACAACCCGCAGCCCGCAAAATAGCGCATCCGCGTGTGCTAACAACATCACGTTGATTTGGGTCACCTTAGCCTTTACAGTGGACGGTGTGAGGCACCAAACTCATGACCGGTGACATTTTTGCCAGGGGGTGTTAAAGTTGGGTTGGTCACTATTGTGTGCCTGCTGTTGTCTATGCAAGGCTTAATCCATCATAGATGACACCTTGAACTATGGTCACTGATAACACCGCCATGATTTGTGTCAAATTTTATTGTCTAATATGGGCAGCTAGGCTGACCTGTCATAGTAATTCTGATGGAGAGTCTCTGTCTGAATAACTATACTGTGTGTGAAGAAAACAATAGTTTAACGCAAAGGAACGACACGGAGACAAGTGTTTGGCCGAAATCCGGGGTTATGCAATGTACTGCCATGGCGGGGGCAACGAGGCGTCATAGCGGCCTGGATGGCGGTACCGGGTTATTGTTACCGTGCATCGGGCAACGTGCTACCAGTCGCCCGCAGCAGACCCATGACAGTACCCCCCTGGAACTTTATTATGTAAAGTTAGCGATATAGAGACATACAGTATCTTTTATTGTGAGCTGCTAGCCTGCAGCGAGGCTTTTTTTTTTCTAGTGGAGGGTGGGTGGGAATTTTGTGGTGTGAACTTGAGCGTGGCAGAAGTTGAAATGGACGATCTGTGGCTTTGATCATACTGATATGCGCATGGATAATGACGTGGCAAGGGTGACGCAAGTTGTTTAGATAACGGTAAATTTGAAGGCGGTTGGTAGATAAGGTTTAACGTCTCCAGTGCATCCAGCAAGCAGTAGAAGTAGTGGTGCATGGTGACCCATACTTAGCAAGGTCTAAACCCTTCTCCCCGTGTCCCTCCAGACGTTAACAATGATTATAGCAAAGCCATAATCACCCATTAACGCAAAGGAACGACACGGAGACAAGTGTTTGGCCGAAATCCGGGGTTATGCATGTACTGCCATGGCGGGGGCAACGAGGCGTCATAGCGGCCTGGATGGCGGTACCGGGTTATTGGTACCGTGCATCGAGCAACGTGCTACCAGTCGCCCACAGCAGACCCATGACAGTACCCCCCAAATTATGGCCAAACCGCGGGCATGCATGACTGCGGTGCGGCAGTAAAGCAGCCCCCCCCCGTGGTGACCATATGCGTCATTGGGAGATTTCTCATAGTATATGTTCATTGTTCCTAACGTTTCATGTCTCTATAGTTCATGTAGCGCCATTACATCGTTGGTATTGTCCACCGAGAACAGAGTCCTACGTCAAATTGTTGGCAAGTTGCGAGTACCTTCGGTACTACGTCGAGGGTCTCCTATGGTGTCGTGATGTAGATCTGGTACGCGTCACTCCTCCATCTGCCCAGTGTCTTTATGAGCCAGCCAGGTAAGCCGGCTTCGGCGGTGGTTGTGGCGGCACCACCGCGGAAGCCGTGTCCCCAAATTGAACAGGCGACTAATATTGGGTACATCTCTTTCCATTCTCTTGCCATCCCATGGCAGAGGTGGCACGACGAATGGGCCAATTGTGTGGGCCAGGTGCAGTTCGTTTGTTATTGCGGTGGAGACGGTATCCGGGTTGATCGTTGCTGACTGGCGTTGCGGGTGTAGTGCGGTGTTTTGTTTTCACTGGAGCTGATGTCGGCACCATGGGTGAGGTCGTGGATGAGGCTGGCTGTGAATTCTTTATGCTGGTGGTCGTGCAGGGCAGCTGGAAGCTTAGTGAGGTTGATTGGGGTCTTCACATGACCATGTTGGCCACAGGCGAAGCAGGAAGGGCGCAGGGGGTGTGGCTGGTTGAGGAAGTGCTGGAAATTGAGGTCTGGGTTTGGCTTGCTCCAGTTGGCCCTGTCTGGGTAACGGGCAGCGTACAGGCGGAAGAATTGTCGTACGTGAGCCAGGCCTCCGGCTTGTAGGCGGCAGCTTTGGAGGCGATGAAACGAAGGTAGGTGGTCATGGGGATCGCCAAATGTGGGTAGTAGAATGTTCGATATAAGAAAAAGACGAGGAAGCACTGTAACCAGGTGTCAAAGTCATCGATAGTTTTCCGCTTCACCTCGGTTGTGAATGTGGCTACGCCACGGTTGTCTGGATCGAAAGCTACTTGTGTCTTGGTACAATGGTAGCCTGGGTTGAGTTGGGAGCTAGGGCATCCGGGTGTAAGTCACCAAATTCGATGAACTTACCGAGGTTAGCCAAGGCGTTGAGTGTTGATTGATCGACGTATGGCAGTAGCATGTTGGCTGGGGGTATTGCTGCAGAGGATTTGCCCGTTGGCCCGGCGCTAGGTGGTGGGCGCCATGGCGGTGCATTGTGACCGGCTGGCTGGGCGGGTTGAGCGTAGGGTGCAGCCATATTGTCCAGGTTGTTGTTATGAGGTGCGCCGCCATCGGTAGGGTGATGTGCGCAGCGCCACCACTGGTGGTCGAGTCGGGTGGGGCAGCTGTAATGGCGAGTTGATATCCATTACGATTAGCGAGATGATTACTTGGGTGGGCTTGAGTAAGCACCGAGCTGGACGGAGCGGCGAGCGTCATCGGCCCGGCGGCGATGAGTGAAGCAGGTGATAGTGCACCAACGACTGTATCAGTTGGCTGGACTTGCAGTTGGGCGTCGGAAAGGCGCCGGTGCTGTAGTGTTGGTAGTTGGCTGCCGTAGTTCCCGTCGGATTGAATCAATGGCGCTTGCGATGCCGGTTTCTATTAGTTGGCGACATATGGTCTGACATACCTGGATCGGCTGCCGCTGTGGCGGTTGTCGGCACGCCGCTGGCAGGGTTGATTGGTGTGGTTTCCGTCGGTACTGACTGGGGTACTAGGTATTTGCCGAGGTGCGCTGGGCGTCTCTTCGCCCTCGCCGATGTACGGGTGGCCGCCTGTGCGCGGCCCCTGCTTTTCTTCGGTTTTGGCATGGTGAATTTTGTGGTGTGAACTTGAGCGTGGCAGAAGTTGAAATGGACGATCTGTGGCTTTGATCATACTGATATGCGCGTGGATAATGATGTGGCAAGGGTGACGCAAGTTGTTTAGATAACGGTAAATTTGAAGGCGGTTGGTAGATAAGGTTACGTCTCCAGTGCATCCAGCAAGCAGTAGAAGTAGTGGTGCATGGTGACCCATACTTAGCAAGGTCTAAACCCTTCTCCCCGTGTCCCTCCAGACGTTAACAATGATTATAGCAAAGCCATAATCACCCAGTAGCTTTAGGTGCCCGTCCCAATGTTTGTTGGCACAGGTAATCATCATGCCAACTATCATGTAAAGGGTTAGTGCAAGATCAATGCACACGTGGATGTGAAACAAACGTGAAGTGTGTGGTTTGGAACTGTAAATAGCAGTGTTTTAGCCAGGGTGCAGTTCTAAGCATTGGGGGCTAAAACCTCAAACATGTCACTGCATCATTTTTTAGACACCTGGGATGAGAAACACTATAATTGTTTTTGTGGCCTAAGCCTTGCTCAATATAATATTTGTACAAATTAGAATAAATTATGCTCGTCCTGCAGAAAACATGGGACACTTAAGTGAAGATCCATTCTCTACATATCCTTTGCTTTTCTTCCTTCTCATCTTTAAGACTTTATATATACAGAAATTATGTATACAGGTTGTACATGGTGGGAATTCTTTTTTAATTTTTTAAACTAGTGATTTGTTGCAAAGTAACAAACCACAGTGCACCGACGTGCTTTCAGTGTATGTCCTTTAGGTTTTTTCCCTTATTGTGACCACATAGAATGTTTCTGTTTGATTTCAGATGGTATAAATTTACACCAGTGGGATGATTTTGAAAGCTATCTTAGTGCTAAACAATCTGAGAGATCAACCATTGATTTGACACAACAGAGCAGTACTTGCACAAAGGTGGAAATTCTTGATGATTCTCGTGAAGTATCCAGTGTTTCAATGACATCAGGTAATTGTAAAATATTTACCTACTCTGCAAATAGGTCACAGAAATTTCTAGATCCTTTTTATAATAGAAGGGAAACTGTCTAGTCAAGGCTTGACTTTTATGATGTATGTCAGGATAAACAGTTTGTGAAAATTGTTTTTTATGAGCACAATCTCATTACACGAAGGTCCAACAATACTTTCTGTAAGTGTTCATCTTGGTTAATCTCACAAAGGCTAACTTATTTATGTTCTGGATCCAGTGTGGGTATGTGGAATTTAAATCATCATTGTTCTATGTTGGACACTTGTATGGCTTCACACTGCCAACAAGAAACCAACTACAGAGAAAATTGGCAAGTGTTTGCAGTTCACAACATATTTTTAACATACAACATCCAACCACTTGTATGGACTATGAGGTTATTACGAAAATACCGCAAAGGATGCACGAGGACATTGGCGCAGCGTATCGCCCGACGCGAAGCGGAGGGCGATGCGAGGCGCCAATGTCCGAGTGCATCCTTTGTGGTATTTTCGTAATAACCTTATTATTATACATCTTACATTCCTGATCGGGGCATCAAAATGTCGGAGTAGTGACCGTTTTCGTGCAATGTCAACAATTTTTCTTCCGATTTTTTCGCGCCAGTGTGGAACGCTGCCTCGGACGCGCTTCTGCAAGTTTTGGAGTGTGTGCAGTACACACTGACGTACAGAGCGCGCGCGAGACTTGTTCTGGCACTCGTCCAAGGGGTCCCTTGAAACCGTTCTACAGAGAACGCGCAGATACAGCCGCAGGGAATGGGGCGCCTTGAAACCGTGCCGTACGGAACGGACGCGAGTTCCGTACGGCTTTTTAGCGCACGCTAAATTCTATTGTTCTCGATGGTAGATGTATAATAATAATAAATATGCACTACCTGTTATATATTAGTTACTGTACTCGCTAGCTATCATATTGTCTACACATTGTTAAAGTAATACATATTGTGTTTGAATCTGGCAAGCTTTATGAGCAGTTCTTGATTAGCAAATAGTTGTGTCAACCTGGAAGCCATCCCTCACTTAAATACAAAATATTGAAGTTGTCTGTTAGATGCATTTAAATGTTATAAATCATAACGATTCAAACAGATTTCCAGCTTAATCAATGAACTATCCTGAAAATAATTCTGACAAAAAATTTTTCCTAATTTTCCTTACTCAGTTCTGAAGAATGGCTGTAGTTCTGGAAGTAATTTCCTACAAGGATGTATTGGATTGGAAGAGATTATAGTGACCCAGTTCTTGTATGAACTACTGGGCACTTAAAGCACTAAAAAGCAGTATATTTTGGACTACATTATCTCAAACACGCCATCTATTCCTGATTTATCAACTCGCTTCTATGTTCGTGGGCTCCCTGTATGCAAGCAAACGTGGTTACTTGTTCATGGAATATCTTTTACAGTCTGCAGAACTGTGATGAAAGCATACAAAAAGGGAAAGATCAGTCTTTTTTCCTCTGGTCGTTGTGGACGGCTTACTGTCGAATCGTTAACAACTCTTTGCTTGGTTACATTTATATGTGATGCCTGATACATGTCAGATACACTTACCATCCTACTTAACACCATGGGCATGGTTTATGATGACTTTGCTAAGGAGGAGCATTCCAAAGCTGCAGTACAAGGCTCTCCATTCAAGTTGGTCTGCAGATCGCAGGTCTACCGTCTTTGGAAGGAATATTGCAGTCATGTTCATTTACCAGCAGTAAGTCCACTATTTGACCATTTACTGATGATGGCAATGTACTTTATTTTTTACAAGTCAGAGAGTTACAGCTGTTGCAAGTCAAGAGTTATAATTTCTTTGGACATGGGATTTTTTGAAAATTATTCTATTTGCAAATAAATGATATACAGGGTGAAAATATAATTTGCCATAGGTTACCATTGTTTGTATAATGATTTTGACTTTGGAGGATTGATACATTTTCAAATATTAATAGGGAACTGTTACATGTGGTACTTGTATTCATAAAGAATGTTTACATGATTACATATCATATTTCATCCTTTGCATACTCAAGTTACAAGTGTAGTTATGGCTAAATGTGTCTTTAATTTAATTGTTTAAAGGAGAACAGATTAACCAAATGTGATGTGTGTGTTGCCATGAAAGAAGAGAAAGAAAAGACTCTTGATCCTGAGTTGAGACAACAAATAGACCAATTATTGGCAGAACACAACAGAGTTAATATGTAAGTATGGTCATTTAATTCTGTTAAACTCTTAATGTCTTGAAGTTCAATGACTGACATGCCTCACTCAGTTCACCAGGTTCATGTTAAAGGGCCTATGACCTGACCAACCCATCTTCATTGCATTAGCAGCCTTAAGTATAAAGAATACGTGAAATAAATTCATTATTGCTGATAACCATATCGTTAACCATAAAATAAGCACTTTTTAACCCAATCACGGTGATTTGAAAGAGCCCGCCAAAAGACCGGAAGTGCTCTTTGGACGATCTCGCAAATACGGAAGTGACGTACGCGAAGCCGAGCCCAAAGTTGAGCCACAGACAAGGATAGTTTAATAGCCATGCCAAATTATTGCGTTGCAGCAGGATGCTCCAAGCGCTATAGTGATGGTGTGTCACTGTTCAAGTTTCCAAAGGACCCGGGATTATGTGACATGTGGGAAAAGCAAGTTTAGCGCATGAGGGACAAGTGGACACCCACCCACAGATCGGTTGTGTGCAGTGATCATTTTGATGTTTCTTCCTTCAAATCTGTGCCAGACCTGAAAGCTAAACTGGGATTCAAGGTGCAGCATAGGAGGGTACTAAAGCCGAATGCCGTACCCAGTGTTTTTATTCGGCCTGGTGCGGAATCCGTAAGTCGAGATCCCAAACGGAGAAAATCGACAGCTGTGGAGAAACTGGCCGGGACAAGGGTAAGCTATTTGTGACACTGTGTGCGCAGTTTGTGCGCCATTTTGACTGCCCGATGGTTTTGATGCGTGCCTATTTCCAGTTGATAGTTGAAATACCACATATTACAATAAAATACAATACTATATATATTAATCTTTACTGGGAAATTACTGAGACTAATTCCAAATCAATACAGACACAATAGTCAGACTAAAAAAACACACAAATACACAAATGTAGACGTTATTTTAAAAATCCATTCATGAGAAATTGTAGTTTAGGTCAAAAACATGAAAGTCAACTTTACAAAAATATTGTAAATTTTATCCTTGTAAAGTAAAGTAAGCCTTTATTGAAATCGTATCCCAGTTGGGATCTTGATCATAAAGTACAATAAAGGTTTTGCAAAAACAACAATGAAAGAGTATATATAATATATATATAAATATAAATATCTATACATGAGGTCAACATATTAAAGGTTCATAAAAAATAGTTTACTTTGTCTTTTTCATTTTGTCTTGTCTGAGTTTAAAACATGTATGTATGTATTTTCCCAATTCACATAGTGATGCTTTATCTGTCCTTGAAAAGATGCTTACAAGGTCTTGTGTGCCTCTGAATGCGTTTTTACAAATGTTTAGTTTACTGAAAAAATCATGCCTAATGTTTGTGTATCCTTTGCAATGAAAAAGAAAATGTATCTCATCTTCTACTTGTTTGTTTTGGCAAATTGGGCATGCTCTGTCTATGACATCAAGGTTTCTATATCTACCTGTTTCTATGTGTAGTATGTGTGCACTAATGCGTAACTTGCACAGGGCTGACCTGTGATCTGGGTTTTTTATAATATGAAGGTAGCTTTCGAGAGAGAAATCTTTTTTCAACTCTCTGTATGTGCGAAGTTTATTTTTATGGTGCCCTTGTCTGGTATCATCATGAATCAATTCAAATGCACATTTTTCAAATAGCTGTTTAACTTTTACATTAAAATTAGTTTTAAACTGTTTGTCATTTTCTATCTTTACATTCATGGCATCTCCAATATTTACGAGCAGCAACGATTGTTTAATTCCTGACACCCAATTATCTGTATGTGCATTGTCCAGTTGACAACCCAGATCATAAGCCTCACGAGTCAGTGTTGTATCTGCTTTCTTACTTATTTTAACCAATATTTGACCATTTGTGTTATGCTTGAAACAATTAGAGGATATCTACCCAGTTCCATTAAACATGCTATGTTGGATGCTTTGTTATTCACTTTAAGTATGTGCTTGCAAAATTTAATGTGCAACTTTCAATTGTGTTTGTTAAGTTTGTGAGTATGGTTTTTGCATTTGTGCATATGTCTGCAGTCCATACTTCTGTACAGTATATCAGAATAGGTTTTATCATGGCATCAAACATTTGTAAATGGACCTTAATTGGAATATTTGACTCTGCAAAGAGTAACTGTCTCAATTTAAAACATGCCTTCATAGCTCTGTTTTTCAAATCAATTTGTGCTCTGTTTAGTTTTCCTGTAATATTTAACTTTATGCCAAGGTAAGTATATGTTGACACATTTTCCAACTCATTACCATGTATAGTAAATTTAAATTTGTTGAAAATTTCCCCGATTTGTTGAAAACCATGATTTTTGATTTGAGAATGTTTATGCCTAAATGCCATTTTTCACAATAATGCCCTATTGAATTTATAGCATTCTGTAGCCCCGTAGGTGTCTCAGATAGTAGAAGTAAGTCATCGGCATAAAGTAAGACATGATAAAGTACTCCGTAATAAAGTTGGTGGGTCATTGGTGACACAATTAAGCGAATCTTTTATGTCATTAATGTATAGGTTAAAAAGCAGTGGGCTTAAGCCGTCACCTTGCCTTATTCCTCTCTCCATGGGAAACTGTTCAGTGAGTCCCTCTTTCACCCTAATGCAACCCTTCGAATTTAAATAAATTGACTTAATGATGTTATAAAATTTCCCTGTGATACCATACTTTATTAATTTGTGTAGAAGCCCCACATGCCAAATTGAATCAAAGGCTTTCTGAAAGTCTATGAAACAGCCAAAGATATATTTCCCCTTACTCAGATACTTTGTAAGTAATTGTTTTAAAACAAATATATGATCACATGTACTAAACTCTGGCATAAAGCCAATTTGTTCCCTAATTATAAGGTTTTCATTTTTAATATGAGTAATTAGTCTTTGTTTTAGAACTGAAGTAAAAAGTTTACTAATTGTACTTAGCAATGTTATCCCTCTGTAATTTCTCGGGTCATTTTTGTCTCCTTTTTTATATATCGGTACAATAATGCCTGTGTTCCATGCATCAGGAAAGTGACCGCTAGCTAAGATTATGTTGAAAAGAGTTTTGATTTGTTTAATTAATACATGTCTACTTGCTTTTATCATTTCATTTGTTATTTTATCCATACCTGGGGCTTTCCTGTTCTTTAAAGTACTGATGGCTTTTTGAATTTCTAATTCAGAAATGGGTTTGTCCAAAGCTGAGATCTGTGTTCCCAGCCTCTGTTGATCTATCATGACATTCTCATCTATTAATGGCAAATCTACCTTTGTATTAAGTGCCTTAAAATGACTGTACCACCTTTCTTTTTCAATTGGTGTGTGTTCACTGCTATTATTTTGTGAATCTGATTTCAACTCATTAATCAGCTCCCAGTACTTATTTGGGTTTGATTTCCCCAAGCTGTCTAATTTGTTTAAAATCTGACTTTTAAATTCTCTTCTCTTTGTTTTAACTAGACGTTTATATTGTTTCTTTAAATTGTAGCACGAGCTCCGTAATTCAGTATTATATGGGTCTCTGCTCAACTTAGTTGATAATTTGTAAACATCATTTTTTAAATTACCAAGATCATTGGTATACCACTTTGGTTTCCTAGAGGTGCTTAACTTCTTGCCCTTTTGTTCCTTTTTTTTCCTTATAATGCGTTTATGGAGACTAGCTCCTGCTGTTTGTAGGAATATGTTTGATAACATTGCACAAGCTGTATTAACTGACTGTATTGTGGCATCAAAATTTGTTTTGTTAAAATTATTAATGAGTGATGCAATGTGTGGATTATGTAATGCTTCATAAAAGTAATACCTAGAGTCGCTATCCCATACAAAAGTAAAATCATTGCTACGTCTATCTTGATTAATTTTATATTAGTATCTACATTATTTAAGTAGGCGTTAGTTTGTAACTGAAATTCAGTTTGGCAATGATCTGATATAGAAATGTTAAGTGGGTGAACCTTAAAAAATAGAATTTTGCTAAATAAGTTAGTACTGACGATACTATAGTCCACAGTACTGCTGCCATGCCTTTGGTGACAGGTGAATTTTCCAATACTGTCTCCAATACATCTCCCATTAAGAATTACCATATCGGTGGCCATGCACAGATCTAAAAGTTGGTCACCATAATAATTTTTCATTGAAATATCCTGTGAATTTCGTTTTTTGAATGCGATGTCTGCATTTGATAAATGATAGTCGTCTTGTTCATAAATTGCAACCTCCTGTATATTCTTAGTACGTGCATTGAAATCTCCAGTGAGAATAATTGCCCCCTTTTTTGAAAATTTTGCAATATCTTTTTCCAACAGCTGAAACTGGTTTGACTCTTTCCAGCTAAAAATACTTGACCCTTGTGGACTAAAATATAGGATACAAATAAAGATATCATCAACTAAGTTAAAAAATTTACTATCTAAACGAACCCAAATAAAATCTTCAGAACTACTTTCCATCTGCGTAATACCAGCAGTAAAAATATCTCTAAAATAAAATGCAACTCCTCCAGAGGGTGAGCGTGCCTTTCTATGTTGTTTGGTTCTAGCCGAGTGAAAATAACTATATTTTGAAATATTAATATTTGAGTCAACTCTTGTTTTTGTCTCTACTAGACTTAAAAAATCAAACCTTTCTAAACTACTTAAAAAACTGCTATCTCTAACTTTCTGTTCTAAATTTCCATAAATATTCCATGTAGTAAATTTCAGTGTACTTCTCGCTATTGAGGAACACACCATGTCAAGAGTTCAAAAGTAGTGACAGTGAAGTTAAGTATTGTGACATAAAGATACCTGATTCAAGGTCCTCACATATCTAAAGGACGGATGTCAATGATGTATTCAATTGTTGATAAAATTCAATATGTTCGTCAAAAACTCCCTCACGAGGTGCTTTCCTTTATCGTTATTGCTGTTGCTGTTGTGATTGTTGTTTGCATTGTATTTGTAATTCCAGGAGCCATTAGTGTTATACTCTCTCCCTCGATTAGTGTATTTCTTTGGAATGTGCTCTTCTCCAATCCTTGGATTTGGCTGATTGTTACCCATCTGTGTCAGAATAACTTTGTAGATGCTTCTCTTCATGTTTGCCACCAGGAAAGCAGTGCCTTTGTAATTTGGATGTACTTCATCTTCAAACAACTCCAATCTAATATTATTCACTCTGTCTAGGAAATTGTTTTGTATGAAGTGTAGGTTTTGTGAATTGTCACTCATGAAATGGAGAGTGTCATTAAATTCACTGCTGGCGTGATTGAAGGTATCATTGCCTAACCTCGGTAAAATGCTTGATATAAACACTTTACTTTTTGGATAGGTTGCTCTAGTTGTGTCGATTAGATCTTTATACTTCTTTTGGCACATGTCATGTGGTGTCCCGTTTGCAATGTTATTTGATCCAATGTGCAGCACAATGTTTTGTGGGTCTTTTAGTTTGGCAGCCTTGATGAAAGCATGGGCGTCATCTATTCCTTTTCCATGAAGTGTTTTCACAAACGTCTTTCTGATTGTTGAAAATTTCTGTGGGTCAATGTATTTAATGGTCGAATCACCTATAATTACCGTGTTGAAGCTCCCTTTTCTGGAATAAGCCAAAGAGTCTGAATGGGCTGGCCCAATTGATGTGTACTGTGTTGTGTTTGTACTTCCTCTGTTTACAGCTGAGGATGGTGTGGATATGTCTTTCATTACACTCTGCTCTGTGGACAATGATGATGAACTATCTGAGTGTTCACTGGAGCCAGAAGGGTTCTCAGAATCATTTAAGATGTCATAGTAATTACTGACTGGAATATTAGCAGTAACTCTATCATCTGTGTCATCTGATGGAGTTCGGATCTCAAGCTCCATATTTTGCAAGTGTCTTTTCTCTTCACCACAATTCAGTTTTATTGTTTGAGTTGAGACATCAACATTGTCTCTTTTCTTCTGTATATTTTCATTGACAGTGGCCTTCAAGATGTCAAGAATAGTATTCTGGGTCTCCTGTATTTTCATAATGTTCTTTTTAACAAATGCGACGTCTTTGTTGGTATTATTAATAGATGTCTGCAGTTTTCCCAGAGCTGCTGTCACATCACTCATTTCTCGCTGACATGCTTGTATGATCATGGGTCACAAATTTGAATGTGCAGGTAAATATTGATTTTAATCTCGGTTTTAACATTTTTACTTCTGTTCAACAGGCACTCAAACTACGTAGAATGTAAAAACATCTGAAATTGGGGTCCAGACAGATGCAATGCCAGTACCAGTCGTTGTAGAGAGTGTACATGTAGGTTCATCTGTTGACACAGCCTGTGATGCACAACAGTCATGGTGCAGATGTGATGAGCCTGCCAGTCCATTAAATGCAGCTGATCACCGAAGTCATGATGATGACTTCATCCCATCTGACAGTGAGTCCAACAGCACTGTTTCCAGTGTTTCCAGTGTGTTAACAGATGACAGTACGCCGTCTGTACATGGTGACCAGAAGTATATCATTTTCTGGTTGTGTTGCTTTCATTGATCAGGCTGATCCACTGTCCAAGGTGTGGTGAGGCTAACATATGAGACAATCACAGACATTGAAGGGGACAATGCTATTGCTGGTGTTGATGTGTACAGCTTGCCAACACAAGACAGGGTGGAACAGCCAGCCATATATCTGCAATACACCAGCTGGCAATATTTTGCTGTCGTCAGCTATATTGACTTCTGGTGCTCTGGTCAGCAAAGTTTTGCGGTTTTTTTCTCACATGAGGGTTGCTGCTATAACAACCAGAACATTCTTCATACACCAGTCCCAGTTGTTGCTGCCTTCAATTAGGAATGTATGGGCTGATCAAAGGACATGGCTCCTGGCATCTCTTCAGGCCGATCAACGAGACCTGGTGCTTGGTGGTGATGGCCGATCTGAGAGCCCAGGTCATTCTGCAAAGTTTGGTTCGTACACTGTCAATGCAATCATCAACATGCAACTGGTTCAGGTAAGTTTTCAAATGTGTGAGATACTTAATGCCTATCAAGGCATTGGACTCAATA
This sequence comes from Ptychodera flava, assembly GCF_041260155.1. Taxonomy (NCBI): domain Eukaryota; kingdom Metazoa; phylum Hemichordata; class Enteropneusta; family Ptychoderidae; genus Ptychodera; species Ptychodera flava. The sequence goes on along the minus strand of NC_091943.1, from coordinate 39,756,408 downwards.
TCAGTTGACAACAAAGTCAGAGGTAGATATTGAGTGCATTTCTTTGTAAGCATCCACCATCTAAAATACACATGAGTGTGTCTCAATCGCCTATAAGATTTGCCCCTCCTCATAAAGCAACTGTATACTTGATATTTATTCAAAGGCCAGGTTGATATCAGAGTTTTCTTCAAAAATGGTACACTGTGTAAATTATGCAAAAGGGATTTGCATGTACCGGTAAATCCATTTCATTGAACCAACCAATGTGCCCTCTTTGGTTGCCCTAGGTTTCATAGATGGGCGGGGGGGGGGGGGAGTTCAAGGCCATGTTTGGATACTGTGACACTTCTATGGCCTCTCACATTGCTGCCATGGTGCCACCTGTAGAAAAAATGGCAAACACGCCGTATTATGCTGTGCTCACGTACAGAATTCGGAAGAGCACCTGAAATGACGTACTAGTGCTTGAAAATAAAAAATACATAATAATTACCTACTTTTACTCTAAAATGTATACATTACTATAACGACATAATTTCAGGTAGTTTTCTGTGTATGGAAAGTGAGCACAGCATATTGCAGCGCGCTTGCTGTTTTTTCTATGGGTGGCACCATGGTAGCGGTGTGAGAGGCCATAGAAGCGTCACAATATACAAATGCGGCTTAGAACTCCCCGCATATGGAACCCAGGGCTACCTCTTGGGTATACACATGCAGTAATCCTGTGAAACAACAGACATGTTGGTGTAGTTCTCAAACAATTTACCTAATCTTCCCATGCATCACTCTCTGCATGTATAAAGTCTGTAAACCAACCAATGAATAACAAATACACTGACCCAAATAACTTGCTTAATCTGATGCATTAAATCATCTTTATGTAAATTTTGTCACCAACCTTCAGAAACACATTGTGAATTTTTATTTGAAACAGAGCAATGAGGTTGGTGCAGCAGTTAGAATGGAAAAGGAAGGGCTGATAAGATCTCTGGCAGATTTGGAGGGAGAAGGCTTCACCATTGGCACGATTGTGACAGACAGGCATGTCCAGATCCGAAAGTGGCTGCGAGAGAACATGCCCAATGTCGAACACCTCTCTGCTGTTTGGCACATCGCTAAAGGTACTTGAAATACTTTGTATACATACTTTTCCGTGATAACCTTGTCACCACAAGCGTCTGAAGTCCCATTGCAGTTCTGCTTGCAGCTACAGCTGCACCGCTAATGAGTTAAGGTACTGAGCTGCCGTAATGGTACTGCCGAGTACTTGTTTTGCACATTGACCGTGGCAGATAACGTTTAGATAGCTGACATGGTCAGTCCGCAAACTAAGTGTCCTTTGATCTGTCATGTGTAAAACAGTAATGACATCAAAGACATTAAAAACTGGGCTTACAAACGGTAGCCTATCACAATTCAATGACGTTGTGATATTTCTAAACGTCATCACAAGTATCAAAACAAGTTCTATCACTCTGCAAAAGTTGTTTCTTTGTTTATTTGGATTTACATTTCAAAACGAGTGATAGAACATATGTAATAAGAAAAACAAAAGCCCCTGATGAGATTGTGAGCATTCACCATACCCTGGTATTTACATGTGTATACTTGTGTTTGTGTTGCACTCTGTACTTTCACTTGCTCCACTTATGGAATAAAATGGGGTTTTTTTATTAAAGGACTAAAGAAGAAATTGCTTGCAATTGCCAATGAGAGAGAATGTCGAGAGTTACACCCGTGGATACCTAGTGTCATAAATCATTTGTATTGGTGTGCAGTGTCTACCCCTCCAGGAGAACCAGCAACTGTCGTGGCGAAATGGGTCTCTGTTCTCAATCACATGGTTAATGTTCATACCCACAACGATGCACTCTTTCCATCATGTCTCCATGGATGCTTGCAAGGCTGAGAAGCTAGAAAACAATGGCTGCAGCCATGTAAGTATGGGATATGTGGTATGTAAATTCCATAGTTTAAAAGGGAAAAGTTGCTCTCTTTTCGCCCAACATCATCTTACTTTAACTTTTAATCACATCCAAAAAAACTTGTTTTTGTGCTATTTACAAATTTGCCACGGCAACCACTACGTAGCAATTTGAATCCTTCAGTATTATGCTTTAATTTGTTTAATAAAATCTTGAATAACAGTACCAAATTTATCTGCAACTTCAAACAAGTTACAGAATTTCAAAACAAAACTAAACTTTAAGGAGCATTATGAGAAGTGATGGCGCTGCAAGTCATGTTTGTAAATTAACAATGAATATGATGTCTATGTGCAGGTATAAATTTAATTACAGAATAACTGTTAGCAATTTAACTGTCCTATTAATTAAATTTATCCACAATGCAGGTTCTGTGACAATGGTTAAACTGGAACGCCTTCTTACATCCACTGCACTGTTGCGAGATATCAGACAAATGTCAGGACAGGAGCAAACATCTTCCCTAGAGGCTTTCCACAGTTTGCTAAATCAGTTTGCACCGAAAATGTATTGCTTCTCATATCATGGACAGTCATGCAGGTATGACCAGAAATATAACTGGACAATAGGATATTAATGTGACTCCCAGTACCAGTAGTATTCAAACAAACAAGGTTGAATTGCAGTCCCCAAATTGTTTAAATATGTTACAGACAGAGTCCTACACCCTGTCTGTAAGTTAGGCCATCAATATGGTGAAATAACTAGTAAAACAAACATTGATGTAGCAAGATTGCAAGTAATTTGACCTGTACTTGACTGGTTTTAAACACAGTGTGAAGCTAAGTACTAGGTTTCTGCCAACTGATTTAATGACCACTCTATCTGATTACAGGGTGGTAATGTTAATGCCAAGAATAGGCTCATGTAAAGGATCACCTGATGTTTAGAAGTGTTTTCAAAGTGCCTTTGAACCTGCAGTCAAATAAACAGCCAAATCACTTTTACGGTACTCTTACTAAATGTCTGGTAACTTTGCTACTCATTTCGCTATATTCATGGTGACCTTATAGTTATTACTGTGTGTACCGTACTCGTCCGAGTATAAGCCCCTGCTCATGTATAAGCCCCCCTACTGATTTTAGAGGATTTTAGAAAATGCATTACATCCGTGTATAAGCCCCTACCCTATAACTCAAATACAGAAAGGTTAGGAGAGTATATTTGGTCATTTAACTTTGTAAAATTACTTTTAGATAATAAAGAAACTATTAAAAGATGTTAAAACAATGGGAAACTGGAGTTCCCTTGACAATATCGTAAGGAAAATGACACGTTTTTCCAGTACTATCTTGATTCTTTGACCCTGCTCACCCCCGTCGCCTAAATAGAATAGTCTCACTCACGTCCGCCATTGTTTATTTTCATTCACGGCCACGATGTTTTCATGCTTGAAACATGCAGTTTCTTTTGTTTGAAGCAATTATCCTTTCATTTGTGAAGACGTTTCCTGGTGGCTATTACAATTTTTACTGCTATGTTGTTGTTTTCATAAGATGTAGACAGTTTGATACTGGAATATTGAGTTGCCTTTCTGTGTAGGCAATGCATGCCTGTTCACAGTACTGTTGATCAGCACTATACATGACGTCTTTGTTTCAAGTTTTGGGTTTTTTTTGACGCTGAAATTTCACCAAAATGTCACTTCTGCAGTCAGAGATAGTACAATCAATTTCTTTGGATGTGTAAGTCGATTTTGAAAGCGAAAGAAAGATCGAGTGGTGTTGAAAAAAATCGTGCATAAAATTAGCATAAATTAAGCGTCCATGCCAGATAATATGGGGTTGCTCGAGTATAAGCCCTGTGCTCTCGCTGTCGCTCGTAACTTTCGTAAATTACGAACAAAAATGAAAATTTACGAAAAAAAATAAATGCCCGATCGGCCATTTACGAACGATTTTGTTATTTTTGAAGCCTGATTTTCGGTCAAGATTGTGAATTCCGGGGAAATACTGTCATATCTCGTCTTTCAAAACCTACGCTGCCCCTATCATCAGCGCATCGACACTCACACATGGTGATAGCTGGCTTTGGACTTTGACCTGTAATAACATGAGCATGCGCGAAAAGGTTTCAAGATCCCCGGGTCTTGTAATCTCATAGTGGTGTGTCATGCATTACCACCCCTAGTCTGGTTCCCTGACCCATTTCCCCGGTAGAGGGCGTGGGGAAATATAGGGTCAGGTACCGGCTAATGTAAACATGGACGCTATTGGGTTAAAATAAAACAAGCTGTGATTGGATGAAAGTAACACTTGTAACTTTTTCTCATCTTTCTTGGGTTTCGCACTTTCAGGCTCACTTGACACCAACTTCTTGTTTGTACCACAAAGCCGTGGAGGTAGAAAGAAAGACTTTCTACCTCCATGATTTAGCCACTGTGATTTAGCACACCTCTTAAACCTCTTTTAGAACGTCGACATGATGCCTGGCATTTTTCACGAAATTCGGACTCCATTCTATCCATCGAAATCAATCCTCGTTCACAGTTCCAACAAAGTTTGCTTTCAATTAGCTGTGATATCGCAGCAGTACTTGTGGCGTGTATCGAACGTGCTCGGGTCATTGAGGTCACGCCACAGTCGGCGATGACCTCAATGACCCTAGCGCGTTCGATACACGCAACAAGTACTGCTGCGATATCACAGCCAGCCTTCAATCATCTCTATTTCCCGTACTTCTCGATTAATCCTTTCAGTTTATGTTTCCCGTCTCGTGTGCCAATGTTTTTGGTTCGGATACCAGTGTTCGAACATAATTCTGATCCAGTCGAATTTTGACCGGCGTTTTCATAGCGCAGCCATATTTGTTGTAGCATGTTCTGTCAGGTGACTAACCTCCGCCATCTTGAACAAAATTCTGTTCAAGATGGCTACCCGGTACCTGACCCTATATTTCCCCACGCCCTCTACCGGGGAAATGGGTCAGGGAACCAGACTATACCACCCCATTACGGTAGTTTCGAGACACCCAAACAGTCACATGCTGTCAACTTTCCGAGTGGACTGTTGAAGCGGATCCAGGGAAGCGGGCAGTTACAAATACTTTGGATTGATAGTATCCAGTTGGGAAAGAAAGTTGGGCATAAAAACGGCAACTGATATGAAAAAAATACGAAACAATGAAACCGCCGAGCTAGAAGAGATCAAGAACAGTCAGCCTGAAAGACAGTCGAACTACAGTACAGCAGAACTGCAGTCCGGGCCGCGCATGGTGGAACATGTACTGCACAGTGTTTTTCTGTGCATGGAGGTGGAAGCGAGCCGGAAATCTTAGATGTCATAGATTTGTCATTTGACGATCTGCAAATTGAATTTTTCAGTCAGCTTGCCATTTTAATAGGTTTCCTTCAAAATATTTTACAAGAAACTGTCTCAGCAAATGTTATGAATACTGATAGTTTTCTATGATCCAGAGAAAATGCTGTGCACAGTCCCATGACCAAAAAGTTTATCCAGACAAAAAAATAAATGACGATCATCTGCAGCGTTTTAAAAGTATAACTGTCTCTAAGAAAACATTAGCAGGATCACCAGTCTCAGTTTGCGTACTTAAATTTGATTGAGATGAGACAAAATTTGTGCGAAACCACAGACTGCCAAATGTTCTGATCAGTGGTTGTTTAAAAAGAATTTTAGAGATGAACATGGCATAATGACTGCAGCTATAGAGGCACCACCTAGTACCTATGGGATGACATGCATACTTTGAAAGTAAGAGCTTTCCAAATATGAAAAACAAGGGACAGATTTTCTAGCATCTAAAACTTGTGCAAACACTGATAATATTTGATAATATTAATGACCGCTTCATAAATTAATATATATATAATCATCAACCACTGACTACACACACAAAGGGAGTTATGATTTGTGTCACAATATACTTGAACATGTTATGTTGTGTAATAAAGATAGAGTAATTGAATAACATTCATTGGCCGTTGACCAAAATTACACACTTTATTGAGACAAGGAAGAAATTTCAATGTTACAAGCATTCATGACCCATGATGTACTGTGTTATTCAATAAATCTTTTGAAAATGCATATCAAAATATGAGTTTTCATTGTCAAAAAACTAAAAGGGATTTTTCATTTCTTTTGTCTTTAATGAAATCATTCATCATTTCTATCCCCTTAAATCATCTATTGAGTACCAGAAGTGCTTGTTGAAAGTTGGTGGTTCAGAATAACATAATTTGTGCTTACTAATATTTTTTGAACCAAATTCGTAAATTTACTAACAATTTCGAAAGGCCAGGGAGAGCACAGAAGCCCCTCCCCTAGTTTTACCGCTGTCTAGTGTTGCCGAACCGGGGGCTTATACTCGGACGAGTACGGTAATAGTATTTGTAGTTCTTGCCTGACAAAATACCTAATTGGGACTTATAGTTTGGGTACTTACATACTTGTTTGTGTTTGACTGCATGTGCACCCATCTAAACAATTTTCAGATTTGCCCGAACAGAATGCGTTCAAACTGTGCATAAGGACAAGACCTTGGCTTACATTTGCAATTCATTTTGTTTGCTGATCTAATTCAAGGGGGCCAAATGGCAGCCGTTTGGTTTAAATTGTTCCATGTTCTGTGCCACTACACACATTTCTTGATAGACTTATTTCAAACTTAACTGCAATCTAGTGAAAGATGGCTGTGTAGTTACCATTTTGTCTCGATTGATCTCTGTCCTGTGCTATTACATAGCCATACCTTGACAGAATCCAAGTATAAAGCTTGACACAAGGACAGGTTACCAAGCCATACATGTGCATTTAGTTTATTTCACAATAAATTTGATATAGCCTACTGGTAAAGCCTTTTTGTTTTAAATATTCTATGTCAAAAGCTGTTAAGCAGCGTGCCTTGACAGAATTATTTCTTACTTAAACAAAAAGGCATGGCATCATATCATGTACTTATCATGAGCTCATTGTTTTTCTGGTAGGTCAACTATTGTGATATGATCAAATTCTTCATTTTGGAGTTCTAATCATTGCATTATTAAAAATGTTTTTTTCATGATCTTGTGGGGACTGTGACATTTACAATGTCTGGTTGTTGATATATAGAGATAAAACACTATTAGAGTTGTTGTTTCATTACTGCCTACATTATAATTTTGTGACTCCCAGGACACTGCTGGCCATATTGCACTTCAATGAAAATGCCGGACACAACCAACAGCATGCAGAAGGTGATGAGGCATGATATAGACTTCAATTTCCTAAGTGGAAGAAAGGTGGTTATACAGTGCACAAGATACTAGAAAGCCATCTTTTGGTAAACACTTTAAAAAATCTCTTTAAAAACCTTGTCATAATCAGCAGGACATATATTAGACTTCTGGTTCAGTGGAAAACTGTGTCACCAATGATGACTTGAAGTCAATAAATGTTTTCCAGGCATTTTTGACCATTAATTGACCTAAAGGTACAAAGTCAAATGGCATCATTGGATCCAATAATCCCGAGTGATAGAGAATGTGGAGTATATCTAACTAGTTGATTTATCCAGTGTCATCTTTTATCAAATTTTCAACTTCTACAAAAACTGCTGTTAAGATACATTTAGTCTTGATATTAGGTACAAATGACCAAGGGAAAACATTGTTATTATTTGTTCAAATCATGATGAAATCTGTAATTTTGTATTTAAAGACAGTTTTTGGCATTTTTCATCAAAAAGAATTATCTTCATAACTGTTGGTCCGGCTACTCTGAGATTCACAGATACATATGCAGTATTTCGCCAAGGTTTTAGATTAGTGGGGTCTATCAGGTCATATACACTCAGAAAGTGGGGTCATATATGGCAATAGGCAGTTAATCTCATGAAAATTGAATACATAATACAATACACTGCATGAGGTGGCACACCTTTATTTTTATTTTAACAATAAAGTTAATCAGTTACTGAGTAACTTTTTTTAACAGTAAATTCAGCATTTGATATGGTGGTATAAGATCATCAATTACTATGAATTCAACATTTGAATGACAACAAACTGGTAGCCACCAGTGAATAAGTGTTACAACAGTTTACTTTATTTGATACACTATAAGGCAAGAGAAGAAAAATTCTTGTTCATCGGATTTTTTAGACAAAGGTTCAGGAGCGGCGAGCAAAAATTTTTATTTTTATTTATATTTTTTTTGGCCAAAGGTAATTGCGGTCCCTTGGACATTTTTGCCCGGATGCAGACAATTAGGCAAAATAATTTTTTTTCCTTTTAGAGTTTGGTAAAGGAGACAAGTCCGGTAGTCTACGGTTAGGCCTTTATTAAAAAACCAACATTTCGACCACACACAGGTGGTCTTCTTCAGGGTCTAAAATAATAACATGAGCGGATAAAAAGGATTAAAAATACAAAACCAACAACGATACAACACAGTAAAATGAAAAGAGAGATATTGCGTACAAGAGATGTAAAAGTAAAGCTGGGCTTAGCGCGTATCATAGGAAATGTAAAATCAATGAAACAAGTTTAAAAAATATGTAAAATCAAAAGCGGGATTCAAACATGTAATAAAAAGTGAAGGCAAAACGAGATATTGACAGCAAACTGGTGTCTGGAAAGCAGTATGAACGAAGAAATAACTTACAATACTGGAGAGCTGTAAAAACCGATCGCACTATGATGGTGAGAAAAGGCGAATTTAGGCTAACCAGAAATATATCAGACAAGATATACTGATACTAGATATTAAATTCAACACTGTATTTCTCAACAAAAACATAGGGAATTACATATTCAGTAAGTGTTTGCACAACATACTGTGAACCGGGAAATTATCCGCGCAGTTTTATTTTCGCGCAATTTCGCGCTCGGTAACAAGCGCGAAATTAAAACTGCGCAGATGAATTGCCACATGCGACAATACTGAGCACTTCCGTATTGTGTACGTACTGTTTGTAACACACGCAAGCACACACACGTTACGAGATGGGACGCAACATTGTATTTTATAACACGTTCTTACAGAGAAATCATGCCTCTTTCTTTCATGCATTAGTTTTACATCATCGTAAGGTTATTGGTGAATTATGTTACCCTTTTCGTTTTAGAACTTCAATTACCAGAGTACTAGAACTAGTATTACTGTCTTTCATTCTTTATCTTTTTATCGACATTGACTACATCATCGAGACTACACACACACGCACAGACGTTCTCACAACGTAACGAAATAAAACTGCCACAACTACTGTCTCTGTATATGTACTTGTATTTATTGTAAATGTAAATTGAGAGCGCAGTTGTACATTCTTATCGCTGAAATTACAGAATATTCTATGAAAAAATGAATCATTTGAAAAATATCAGGTTAAGTAAAAGTTTGAAGTTTACATTAATACTTGCAAGGAAAAGAAATTGGTTGAAAATACTGCAGGTAAATTTGAATTCGTCCGGTAGTATTGCACTACGTCAATTTGTTTTCTAAAAGTCCATCGTCCTACTCGCAATCGCGCAAATCTCGCAAACGGTCAGTGATGCCAGCATCGCGAAAACCACCTAAACACAGCTCGGGACGGGTGCTCAGGGAGTCAACAGCATTAACTAACCACTTGGCATCAGGTTTGTCTGGCGCTGGATCCATTGTCGGTATGTGTGAAGTCATATTCTACACTGGACGTTTGTGTGGCTTCATACCTCTGCCATTGATAGATCATCCACCTACAGAGAAAATGGGCAAGCTAGTGTGTAGCATTTGTTGTGCTCTAATCCACGTTGACAGGCTGAACTTTATTTGTCAATGGTTTGAAATGAAAATTTATAAAGAAAAATCCTCACTTCTAGTCCCTTTAGTATGATAGATAGATTCTTTATTTCAGTACTATTGACCTCCAGCCATGAAGTACAAACATTAGCGATATATTGTAGGGATCACTAGTAAATAACATTTTATACAACATTACAAACACTGGAAAAGTTACAGATTGTTTCCCTGGTTAAAGCAGGGTATTCTCCCTGAGTTGTGTGGCATAGAAAATGTATCTGCTTAAATTTCTCAAAGTAGCACTAACTATTACAAGTGGAAAGAAGTATCGCAAATTTATATACAAGCGGTGGATTAAAATAATATGTGGCAATATATTTACACCTTAAATCTCTATACTTTGGGCAGACAAGTAGAAATGGAACTCATCCTCGACAAGATTCAAACTACACATTTCACATATTCGATCAATTCTTGGAATATTATTCCATCTGCCAGTCTCGATTTTTAAAGTGTGTGCGGAAATTCTAAATTTTGATAATGCTATTTTAAATACAGGTTTATCAATACAGTTCAAATATGGCTCAAAAATAAGTTGTTTTTTAAAGGTTGAATTAGTACTCCGTTTCTTTGATTTACTCATATCCTCTACCCATGATTGCATGTCCCTTTAGGAGAGATTTGTTGAGTGACCTACATGTAGGTTATTGTAGAATGAACACATACGAACCATTGGCTAATTTTGTTACATTGATAATGTAACACATTCTACAAGTGGTCAAGCAATAAAAGTAAACTTCCAGTGTTTTAGCATTAAATTATAAGTATTTGTTATACATAATAAACATTCTACCCAATCCAAATGAAATTGCATACTGAGGTGTTAATTCAGATTATCTTCTTCTCTAACAGATATTGACCAAGTGTTCAGTGTACATGTATTATCTAACAAAATCAAACATGCAGATGTCATCACTCTGGACAGTAAGTACTTTTACAGTTACTTAGGCAAGAATTTGACATCAAGATACAGCCACATACATGTATAACTAATATACATTTGTTAGCTACCAGATTAGGTTTGCTACATTGTTCTTTGCTGGAACATAGGTACTTCACTGCACTGTGAGTTTGAAATCATACATGTTTTTAAAACAGAAGAGATTAGTTTCCAAACATCGTATTGTTTTTTTTATTTAGATTTTGCTGCAAATTCATTATAATGTTTACAACTGAAAGAGTTAATGCAGAATCAATAGTGGCAAGCCTAATCTAGTAATAAATGTGTATACAGCCATGCTTTGCACCAGATTCTTTCTTAAATAAACAACATTTTATAAATGTGCAGTGAAAGTTTAATGGCATCATATGGTTCTTGTGCAATTACTAGTAATCTACAAGTTGTATTTATGCTGCCCCATCATAATTTTGCCCAGGGAGCCTTTCCCATTGGTCAGACAGAGCATCTGTCATTTCACCAATAAATCAATTATTTTTATGTTCAAATTCCAGATCTTATGAATGCATTTCTGGATATCTTGCAATCAGACTACTCTGAGACTGGTTCTTAAGTATGATTGCTGAGTGAAACATACGATATCCGTGAATGGCTGAAACCACATTGTGTACATTGTGTATTTGAAACTCACTGAATCACTGAACAACTGCACACTGACAACTGAGTGCTTGCAGCAAGACATGATTAAACATGCAGTGAAACATTTAAGGATCTTCACCATTAAAAGTGTACATTGCTTATCCTGCATGGCTGTATAGACACTGTTCCATAAAGTTTTGACCTCTTCCAAGTTTTTATAAATACTGAGATCTTGATGGGTGGTGCCATTCATGTAGATAAGTATAACAGTTTTCACTTACATCATGGCAATGTTTGTTTGTCATTGGGAACCAAGGTGTGATGGGAATAGATTATTTTCTCTTATGGTCTCAAACTTAATCATCTCTTTGCATTTCAGCAAATTGGTTATTTTCTACATTTTGAGTTATCTGATATCATATTGTAAACAGTGATTTTACGCAAGTATCTCATATATTTATGATATCACAAAAATGTGACTTTGCCCCTGTAAGGAAACAAATTATTCTAATATTTTGATTATTTCTGACATCAAAATCACATGTTAGCCATAGCTGCAATAATTTCCTGGTGTGTTTCATCCAGAACACGAAATGTTTCAGCTTACATATGCTTCATCCTTCTCATTACAGGAAAAATTGAGGATGTGGGAAAAGTCATAAATGGAAAGGTGATAGACTTCATCTCTCCTGCCTGAATTGTGGAGGCTTTCACTACACCGGACAAAGCAAAGCCTGCAGTGAAGGAACAAGCTATAAAGGTACTGACCATTATTCAGGGAAATTGCACCTTAGGGACAGATCTTCAGACTCAAAAACTTCAAAGCTCATATTGAACAGTGAGCCTTGATTTCTTTTCTTGATTGTGAAAGAACTGAAAGAATCACATTATCAATTCTGCCTTCCTGCCAAAGTAAAGAAAGCCAAATTTAAAAGAAGAAACAGTTGGTTCTGATCAGAAGCAAACCACTGTGCTAATAAACATGACACAGGTAAAATTAGTTCCGAATTCAAAATGTTTTTTTTTAGTATGTGAAGCTCTCATAATTATTTGTCTCCACGGACACCGTCTGCGGGGACTTATAGGTTTGGTCATGTCCGTGCGTGCGTGCGTGCGTCCGTTCACCCAGATATCTCAGAGATGCAGGAAGCGATTTCATTCAAACTTGGTACAAGGATTACTTCATATGTCATACATATGCACGTTGATTTGTTTTGTGATACGATCCAATATGGCCGCCAGGCGGCCATTTTATTACGATTTTTTCATCTACAGAGCCATAACTCAGACATGTTTCAACCGATTTTATTCAAAGTTGGTACAAGGACATTGACCAATGTCATAGATATGCATGTAAATTTATTTTGAGATACGATCCAATATGGCTGCTTTGCGGCCATTTTGTTACGATTTTTTCATGTACAAAGCCATTACTCAGGCATATCTCAACAGATTTTATTCAAAGTTGGTACAAGGATATTGACCAATGTCATAGATATGCACGTCAATTTGTTTTGTGATACGATCCAATATGGCCACCGTGCGGCCATTTTTTTACCATTTTTTAATGTACAAAGTCATAACTCGGGCATATCTCAATTGATTTTATACAAAGTTGGTACAAGGATATTGACCCATGTCATACATATGCACGTCGCTTTGTTTTGTGATACGATCCAATATGGCCACCAGACGGCCATTTTATTACGATTTTTTCATGTACAGAGACCTAACTCAGACATGTTTCAACCGATTTTACTCAAAGTTGGTACAAGGACATTGACCAATGTCATAGATATGCACGTCAATTTGTTATGTGATACGATCCAATATGGCTGCTGTGCAGCCATTTTGTTACGATTTTTTCATGTACAGAGCCATAACTCAGGCATATCTCAACCGATTTATTCAAAGTTGGTACAAGGATATTGACTTATGTCATACATATGCATGCATGTCGATTTGTTTTGTGATACGATCCATTAAATTAAATTAATTGGCAATTTGCATTTACATGATGAACTTTTGTTTTTAAGGTGAATGTCCATAAGCACTGCATCAAACTTTATAAAATATGGTACCAGTGATAATCTTTCAGTGTTATGATAGGATGCAAAAATGTTTTGCAACATCCTGTTGAGTAATTCCTAGTTGACTCATTTAATGACCTTTAGGATGGTGGCCTACATTGGTTTTATGTTTTCATCACCATGGAACTCATTCTTGGCCATTGAGCGCCATCTGTATCAAAGTATTTTCATCACAGACCTAATTCATGAAGAGGACTCTATCCTCTCTGAGGACTTGTAATCAAAGTACCCATTAACAAGTGGGGACTGTGTCATCTATGATGACTTGTATCAAATTAATTTTAGCAGTCAGAAATCTGGCCTATGTATTAGGCACACATCATTTAAAGTTTTGTTACGTTGTATGGTTTTAGAAAATGTGAGACATCATCTATTTTGAACATGAAGCATATTAAGTTGCCATGAGGTACTAATGTTTTCTTTATGTATCAGTACCCATATACTGGTTTAGCCAGGAAGAATAAAGGTGCTACTTCTACTAGCCAGTTTGGAAATTTTTTGAAACCATAGCAAATACATACTTCTGCATTGCAATTATTGTCATTTGTTTATTATTAGAGAATTTCTGTTGTCTGTATCTTTACAGTGTTTTTGTTTTTTGTCTAGGAGTATGTGGAAATGCTGTCAAAATTGCCTGTATATGTAATGCTTATGTCGTTGTAGACAGACTGCAAAATCTAGACTCTAAACTCTCAGTAATAGTGTAACCAGTTGGAGATTTTAATGGTTTGGAGAAAACTAAAATAAAATCTGCCTCCGTAGCTTCACCAACATAATCTGAGAAACAACCAATTTTTTTCTGTCTCCTCACCACACCATACAATATGTGTTTCAAAATGTGCCTTACATTTTAAGAAATTAATACTTTGTTGTTCTTTTTAAAATTTAGTCCTGCGTAGCTTTCCCGGACCATTGTTGCAATTCAGAAATCCACAAAGTTTTTACCTGTCATCAAACATGCTTGGAATGAAAACAGCAGAGAGCACTGAAGTGCAAGGAGAAAGATGCAATTTTGTGGTCTGAGCAGCAGAAAAGACAATGCCATTGTACCATGAAAATATACATGGGATAAGGGTATTGTGTGAGAAACAGTGAAAGATGGTGATCTGAGTAGCAGACAATGCCATTGTACCATGAAAATATCCATGGGATAATGGTATTGTGTGAGAAACATTGGAAGATGTGATCTGAGCAGCAGAGAAGACAATGCCATTGCACCTGGAAAATATCCATGGGATAATGGTATTGTGTGAGAAACAGTGAAAGATGGTGATCTGAGCAGCAGAGAAGACAATGCCATTGTACCTGGAAAATATCCATAGGATAATGGTATTGTGTGAGAAACGGTGGAAGATGTTGATGTTAATGGACTTGAACTTTCCAAATACCAAAAGTTGTACACAGTGTAATTTATGGATGAATCCATAATTTAACCATAGTAACTGCCTATTATAATCAAAACATTGTACACCTTTGAATAATATTGATCACGCTTTGATAAATGAGCATAAATTGATGTACAAGATGGCAATTTTCTATCTATTATCATTCAAGTCACTGAAAGTTTTTGTTATTTCATGTAATTAATAGACAACCCAGTCATCCAAATAGACATCAAATCAGGTCCAATAATCGTTATCATTCAAGGTAACTATGAAAATTACCAGGTCCAAGGAACATATAGATGATGACAAAGGCAATGGGGTCATCTTGAACCACGAAATAGTGGTGGTACCAGGTGTCCGGAATGGGTAAGCGTACCCTGCTAGCTAGCCGCACCCGTCAAGATTGACCCAAAGCGACAAATCCATTGTTATTTGGTGAATTCACCAAATTAATTTGTGAATCAAAATTTGGTATGCTGTCACTCATCATTTGAGAAACAGACAGGTCATATTTTGATACAACATCTCTGTATCTACCGTAGAACTTCTTAAATGATTTCACTAATCTACTTTCTGAGAATCCTTGCCTCACTAACTTTTGAGCTAATAGGCTGTGTCTAACTCGAAAGTCTTCATATGAATTGCATGCTCTACTGTATCTAAGGAGTTGTGAAATATACACACCATAAGCTGGAGATGATGGTATATTGCTTGACAAAAAGGGAAAGTTTATGATTTCGGGTCATTTCTGGGCAATGCATGATACATCTATAAAACATGAAAACCTTGTATGGATAGGCCCACATTTGTACTTTTGACAAGTATGACCATTCTCTACTGAGATGACCAACATTGTTAAACCCTTCCACTACAATGGTTTGGCCCAAACCATTGTAATCAATAGTTATTGAAGACCAGTGTGCAGGGCATTGGCCTGAATAGGTTAAATCTTATGATTCTGATGTGATCCTCTCTCTCTCTCTCTCTCTCTCTCTCTCTCTCTCTCTCTCTCTCACACACACACACACACACACAATCAAAGACGGAGCTGCTTCAGCTGTTTCAGGTTGTTTCTTTGGTTATCACGCCCTCTTGCCGTACATGCTACCAATGCCGCACATGCAAAGCATCATTACCTTGCCCAACTAATTACAATTATGGAGCTTCCGTGGATTACGAGGGGGTGGACCATGTAGCAATGTATTTAGAACTGCAAATAACTGAAGAAAAATTTTAACTTTTAAAACAGCTGAGAAATTTTTGTTTTCACTAACTTCACTTGAAGTTTTCAGCACTCTGCCTTAAGAACTACATGCATTGAAAAAGTGCTATATTGTCAGTTTAGTAGACAATGGCATTTTACATCTTTTTCCTTGTATCTTTTTCCTTGTATCAAATAAATATAAAAATTCAACTTATTGATAGAGCCTGCAATGAGTGAACCATTATTGAATAGCCCCCAAAGTGTAGAGGTAAACGAAATTAAGTGCTTCAATTTCTTCATCATCACTTCCCCTGGAATCTAAACTAGAGATTTCGCCAATATATATATATATATATATATATATATATATATATATATATATATATATATATATATATATATATATATATATATATATATAAAATGTGTGTTTGTGCACACACATATATAATTTATATTTCACCCTTTGTTTTACGTTTGTCACGGGGGTCACCCTGTTTTCAAAAGTTGGAATTTAGGAAGTCAGTCACTTTTTGATGTCCACAAAATATAATCCTCCCCCGGGCTGAAGAATGTCCAGTCCCTTACTTGTTGGCTGCAAGTCCGCTGTGCGCCTATGCTCCCATAAACGTGTGTACGTAAACCTCAAACCAACAGTGGGTGTATTTTCACACGTCACGTAGGTCTATGGGTCGCATGGGCGCTGAGAGGACTTGCGGCCAACAAGTATTAAACTGTGCTCTCATCAAATGGAGTTGGCAGAGACCACACACGGCTTTCATTATTCAGTTATGTCATTAATTGCGGTAGTGATTAATCTGATGGTCGGCTGATGGTATTGTGAATGTAATACAGACATATAATAACAGATAATTACTGGAGTTGGCAGCAGTGGCGTGCCATGGAGTGCATGATATCACTAAACGCCGCAATCCGATATCATGAAGTGCATATCGACGGATACATATGATACCATCTACACAAAAATACGACATGGGAGTTTCACTTATAGAAGAGAGCGAAAACAAGAATCACATTATCGAGTTCCCTGTGATGTTACTACGATTGTACCCATGGACTCTGCATATGTAAAAGTACAGAATTCTGCTATCTATTTGATGCTGCAGTAAACTTTAAACCTGTCTAAACAGAACCGTTCAGCGACTGAGAAAATTGTTCGGTTTTGAGAGGTGTCCGGTGTATGTATAGGGGTCATTTTAACGTAGGGTTCTTTTGTAAGGGTTAATTCAGTTAAGACAAGTATCCAATTTAGACAAGGTTCGGTTAAGAAATGTTTCACTATATTGTGATATTTCCAGTAGGCATAATGGTCAACGGTCCTCTTCCCCCAATGAACATTTTATTTGCAACCTCTGGATACTTGACCACACACTGTCATCATTGACTATAAAGACTGCCTGATGAACCGGGTCCATCTAGTTGACCTTATCAGCGGATGAAATCAATCAGGAAACATCTGATAATCACAGTGTTGTCCTTAGAAGCAGGGTAAATAACCGCCTGTTTTGCTTTTTTCCCGGCTACTTTTAACGTAATTAGATTATTTTTTATAGACCTATTAATTTCGAGATCGCACTGGCAGCTGTTAGACGGCACACGTACAATTAGCAATTTCGCAACCCCTTTACCCACTTGGAACTGCACAAACATAAAACAGTTTCTAAATACCCATTTGTGGCTTTTTGAGCCCAATCTTTTACTAGTTTAATAGTGTGATTGGCTGGAGGACGCACTTGTGGTGTTGCCTTTGTTACGAGCAGCGTGATTGATTTGATTAGTACGAAGGTCATCTTAGGTCATCTTTAACGAAAATGTGGCGACGGCCGCTGGCACCTTGCCGATGGAATATTTTTTCCCCGAAGAAAACCCGCTCAAACAGTATACTTAAGTCCAACAATGCGTTTAGTTTATGTATGAAAAACTTCAATTTCGCTGACTTTGTGAGAGAAAAGCACCGAAAAGATGTAATTTGATCGACAATTCGAAGTTCACGAGACTGGCTAGTTTTCCGCCACCGCGCTGGCTGGCAACGTCAGTCGTCACGAGTATAGTAATCTTCTCAACAAATCAACTTATTCTTAGAGCATACCGACGAATTTTCTAGATTTAAAAAACGAGCTAGAACTGAAAATTTTTTAGAACCGTTTCATTGATTATTTTTACGTACTAGAATCCACGGTCACAGCCATGTGTGTTGTCGATCGTTAAAAGCGCTGATCGCGATTTCAGGTTTGTTACTAAATATAGCTGCACGCGTGCAACTTTCGGACAACGTTGCCTGAAATTCGGACAGCTTGTAGTCCAATCCATAAATTCATACGAATAAGTGTGACTTTTAGTCGCCATTGTAACACTGGCTAGGTTTTATTGTCGTCGTTTATGCGGAAAATGCGGACAAATATTTATTTTTGCATATTAATGAGAGAAAAAGAGAAGAACATGACATCATTTGCGATCAGTGCTATTACACAGTCGCAGGCTGTTATGTTTCCGAGCGTTTTACGCTGTTCTCTCTGACAGCCTTGTCTTCCTACTGATACGCTATACGTGTCTCCGTGTATACGCACTGATAAAATTAAGGGTATGATGTCAGGATATTTCATTTTATTGGATGTCATTTTTAGATAAAAAGGTTCATCGACAGAGTATGTTACTGAAGGACAACGTCAAAAGATCGATGTCAGATAAAAATCCCAATTCTTTAAAAAGTCCGACAAAAACGATATTCTAGTTTGATTTGGTTGAATATTCTTAAAAAAAGTGATGATGTAATTACATATTTTGCTCCCTACATTGCCGTAATTGCAACTGGAAATTTTTTCTTCTAGTTGTATGAAATTGAAATTTTTATTATCGCAGTCCACCCGTCTACTTTCTTAAATTACCTGGCTATACTTTTCAATATAAGGACAACACTGCTGATAGATGATGTGCATGTCATTAATAATATCAGGGAACGTTGACAGACTGATTTCATCCCCTTTATGGTCAACACGGTAGATCGTTAGGCAGTGGCTGATCAACAAACAATAGCTTGTAATCAATGATTAGAGTTTGCATACTAGACAACATATAGTTCTTATTGGGAATTTCAGAGATATCAAAACGATACGTGAATTTCTTTTTTTTCCCTCTCTCTATGATCTGTGATCTGTCCACTCTTTTCAATTAAGAGTCACTGTCCATGTGAGCTAAGCCTCTTCTGCAAACTGCATGGACATCACAAACATTGACAAATTTTTGGATTGAATTACAAACATTACTCATTTTGATCGGAGACATTTCCTAGATGTTTAATAGTACTCAAGAATGCGAATGTTTTGATAAGAGAAATTTAATTTCCTGGACTAAGAGAGCGTTCAGTTATTACAGCCGGGGGTCACCTCAAATTTGAAAACTGCAAGGGGGGTCATGTATTTTTCAAACAGCTCAGAGGGGGGTCACTTAATTTTCATAAGTATCCGTCCCGTCAAAAAGCCGTTTCAGTGTTCAGAAATATTCTGAGAGATAAAAATGATTCGCTGCATGATTTCATTCTCTGAAGGCATTTAACTGTAAATCTGAACAAAAGTATAATTATCTGTCATATGAACATCTTGCCTTGGCAACTCCGAGGCTTGTCTTATTTTAAATCGAGCTCACTGTGAGGGCAATAAACATTTCATATTACTTACATATTAGAGATATAGCAAGTTTTGTTAGGGAATATATTTAACATTTACTTGTAGACTACTAAGTACCATGAAAAGAAATTAATTTTTTTGGGGTGAAATTCCAATATCTTAATTGTTGTCCACATCTTAACTTTCAAATACCCTATTTGGATCAAGTACATTTGTATCAATTGTCAAACACTTATACACATAAAGCAAAGATTAAGTTAGTTTCGCATTGAAAAAAATTATTCATAGTTTCCTCATAGACTCCAATCACATTTCAGTGAAATTCCAACCAATTTCTTGCACATATCTACTTTTAACCATCCTAGTCTAACTAAGTACTTTAAAATGAATTATCAAACATCTATAGATACACAGATTTAGCTAGTTTTGTATTGGAAAAAAATTATTCATAGTTTTCTCATAGACTACCATGTATAGTGAATCAACATTATCAACAGCTGATTATCGATTAAATCCAAATATCAAAATTTTGTACACACATGCTTGCGTAAAAATATTGCGATCCACCTGTAATTTCTGTCCAATCCCTTTGGGGGGGTAATTTCAAAATTATAGCAAGTCAGAAGGGGAAATTCGATCATTAACACCTTGTGAGTTTGTAAGGGAGGGGGTCATTTGCAAGGCTCTGAGACTCTTTTTTGGGGTTTATTGTTTCCCCTCCGCCCCGAGGTGTTTGAGTGTGAAGGTTTACTAAAGCAATGGGGGTCATGAAATTTTTGTCATCTTAAAAGGGGTTATCAATTTTTTGGTGCAATGGGTAAGGGGTTCACTTGAAGCGCAGGAAGAATTTGCCGACCAATCCCCGGCCATAATAACTGAACGCTCCCTAACGTCGCTCGAAAATTGACGAACTACAACCAATTTCATAGAAATGTCCAATAATTCACTTTTTCTGACCTATTGTGCACATTGACTTCAACCTATAAATAAAAATACTCTGTGGAGACACTCATCTGTTTCAGTAACCGATTGTCAAGGAAAACTGAACTTAATTTAAATCACTAAACACTAGTTTTTGTCTCTAAAATTTGCGGTTACAGTACCACAATTTTCACCGGCAGAAAATGTCCGTGACAAAAATTTGTGTATTCAGATCGCAAGCTGGGCTTTGAAGCACGTCCAATAAAGATGTATAGTGCTGTACAAGTGAACAGTTTGAAAGTTCAACAAACACCGGGAGTTTAGTTGTTGCAATGACGAAACAGAAGACAAACACGGAAGCAGTACTGAAAACGTCATCTTAGTTATTACCACGTCATTGTCTATACGAATATCATGGAGGGAGATAAAGGAAAAATGTGAAATGTAAAATGCAGCTGGAAACTTGAAATAATGGGCAATCGAACAGGAATCCTTATATTTTGAATTCGTTTCCCCCACAAAAAAGTTGTCACGTGATCAAACATACTAAAATGACTTCAGAAGCTCCATTCCGTCGTAAGGGACTGGTCAGTTTCTGAGGCCTTTGGGTGGATTATTTTGTGTGGATATCAAACATTGGGTTATATATATATATATATATATATATATATATATATATAATATATTAGCTGTGCTTTTATGGTTTCAATGTTACAAGAGAAGGTCCTCTCAGACACTGTACACATCAGATTTGGCTAAAAAACCTCTCTATGGCTCCTCAGGAGATTTAATTGGATGGTTGGCAAGTCTTAACACCCATCAAAGTTTTTGATTCACTGCTTTTTCCTCTTTGATATTAATGATTGTCATCCATTTCTGTACAACAGTTCAGGACATCTGGTTAAGCATAGAAAGTGTGAAATACATTCACAGCTCATTCAAAATACAGCTCATTCAAAATGTACTGTATTCAAACTTTAAGATTGACACTTTGAAATTCCTATATTACAACTGACATGTCAACAATTTCATTAAAACATAGATGACTTTAAATATGAATATATGTAAAATGTAAAATATAATATATATATACGTATATATATATATATATATATTATATATATATAATTATGTCCACCTTTTGTTTTACCTGCGTCGGGGGGGGGGGGGTCACCTGTTTTTGAAATTTGGAATAGGGGGGGTCACCCTGTTTTCAAAATTTGGAATAGGGGGGGGGTCAGCCACTTTTTGACGTCGGCAAAAAATAATCCACCGCCCCCCCCCCCCCAGGCCGAAGAAACTGACCAGTCCCTTAAGATCTCGTATCCAGGCTAGCCGGCAGCTTGATGCTGCCCGAAAACAGAAGTAATGGGAGACTGTAGTCGAAGTAACGAACCTGTGCGACCGGACCATGGTTACCACGACAACGACCTTGTTCGATCGTTGGACTATTATTCTCCCCAAAAGAGTGAGAAATCAAATATCCAAACGATCTGTCTTCCTCGCTAGACGAGACAGTTGACTGAAATAAATTTATCATTTACAATATAATAAATTTCCATGATATCGCTCTTTTTCACACGCAGAACGACTTCCTATTGTGCTTATAATCGAATCCCGTCAAAAACTTGAAGCACCGCTAATCACTGCCAATGGAAAAAAAGCGTTCTCGCGTCCAAGCCACGTCACGAGATATTTCTCGTGATCTCATATTCCAGTATGGCGGCCAAGAAGGTAAGCACACGCACTTCAACAAATGATCGCTTTCAAGTTCATGTACACCAGTAACTGTGAACTATTTATTCCAAAGCTGTGTGAATTTAAACTGCAACAGTGCTAGTCAAAGGCTTTAAAGTTTCAGTGTTGTTTCTGATATCTTTTTGCGAGATTAATACAGTTTTCAAATGTTTGCGTAAACAATAACAAATCGGGCGAACAATGCTACTGTCTGAGTTTTGTCACCTTTAGACGTCGTCTTGTTATAATTTCCGCCCGCGTTCTGCTCGAAATTAATAATATTGGCCGCAGTGACGTGGTATGTTTCTCCTGTAACTATCAACATTCAGGCAAGTGTGAAAAATTGACTCGGACTGAAAACGTTTCAGATAAGGGATTGAAAAGAGTTGCGAGCAACAAAAGGAATTCAATTTCAATGACGCAATAGATGTATTCGGCTTCAAGTACAAGTGCGCCATCAGCGACAGTATCGGCACTTATTTGCTATCCAGCTCGTCTGCAGAGCAATGTGACTCGTGCTACCACAGGCGACCCAATAAGTATTACTGAGTTTTTCACACTGTTTTCTCTACCATTTTCTCTTCTTTCTTCTCTGAATGATCGGAATAAATAAAATAAATGGTTTATATAACCTAACCTAGCCTCTGTGACTCTGTGACTAATTAATTACAGCATGTGTGTATGAGAGATACACGTCTTTGTTACTCCTATATAGTAAAATCTTTTGCCGGTGCACGATTGTAATCTCGTTTCTTATTTTGCCCCGTTCTCGGGCTATAGGTCGAAGAACGGCGTGATTCTGGGGTTCCAGGTTCTCTACGATTTCAGGAATACGGTGGTATACAAATTGTGTGATAAAAATCCCGAAATTTGACTAAAAATGCGATTCTTTAAACTCCCGTTTCAGTCTCGCGAGAGAGATGAAATTCTATTTATTCCGTCAGTCGTCGGCACCCCCGTTGGAGGTTCCGGTGGTAAATGGTTGATTTACGCGATTTTTGCAAAACAAAATTGGAGTCGGTAACCCTTAATTTGTATGTTATTAAATTTAGAATATTTTCATGCGCTAATTTCTTCGATTTTCGGCAGAAATTGCACTTTTCTGTATTTTTACTCGGTCGGTCGAGAGCGTGAGTGACGCTCTTCCATTTACTGCCTGACACCATTTTCGAACGCCATTGATACGTGACCCCCGTCGCTTACCCTATGCAGTTCTGTGCTTTTATGGTGCAGAAGGAAAACAAACAAATGGCTTAGAATTGGCACATCTTGATTGATTTAAACTCTAAGGTATATTTCAAATCTGTATGTTTATCAATATTTCGCAGTTTGAATGAAGAATTACCTGCGCCTAACGACGAAAAGTATAAAACTCGACATGTTACGAGTGTATCGGTGTGCGCCCCCCTGGCGTGGTATTACCATAGGAGTCATCGAACTCTAAACAGAGTTTACGCGCGGAAATGTATAAAATTTGCAGACGGACAAGCGGGAAGTTTTCGTATTCTGCGAGCCAAACATCACAAGTTTACTGACCCGGTGACCTGCTGAGGTCAGGTGTTCAGCGGGGCAGCGGAGCGCGGAGCTAGCTACGTCTGCGGTGGGCGGGGATACATACGCAGTTCTGCTGTCGCGTGTCGGCTTTCATACGACTACTGAAGTTTTCAAATTCTGACACAAAATGTATTATTATGCAATGATGATTATATCTTTGCATTTTTCACAAATATTTTCTAACTCTTGCTGACTGGTCATGTACAGTACGCGTTCAATTACCGTGTAACGTACCGTATACGCGTTTCTAGTACGAGTAGTGAAGTGAACTGATATCGATCACAGGTGCAGGTACACTAGGTGGTGCGTAGAGCGCCACGGTTGCTTTGATGGTCGATCGAAAGTGTGAGGCCGAGGCCGAACCTCGGTACTGCTTTACACCAGTTAGTCCGGTCCCGAGGTTCGGCCTCAAACTTCGATCGACTATCCAACTTGAAACAACGCTGCACATGCGTACCTGTGGTCCCGATAACAGTGATGGACAACTTTTGTTGTCAATGAAATGAGTCCTGAAAATGGTCGGCCGATATCGTTTTTTGTAGTTTTGATATACAATTTATCAAACTTGCTTCCTGATTTAGTTCACACACTGTGCTTATCGTAAACTAAAAGGCATATTCACGACTCAGTCAGAGTACAAGCTGCAAAAACAGCCATGTACGCAACATTGATAAAATTTGTCCGCATTTCAAACTGCGTGTCCGATGTCGCGCGCGTACAGCTATATTTAGTAACAAACCTGTAAACGTGAACAGCGCTATTGCATCTTTCTATAAAAGTGTTCCAAAATAGTTGAGATTCAACACTCTACTGGCACTTGATCTCAATAGTAGAAACATGCGTCTATTTTTATAACAACAGGACGCTTAGGGCCTAATAGGCAACCAAACTCGATAAAATCCATTCATCTGTTTATTCAATTAGGCCTATTGCCTCTATTTTCAGCTGACATTATGTATATCAGGATATCTAAGAAAACTAAATATACAGTCTCACTTAACTTTTAATGCATAAATCTCACAAATACGGTAAAAGTTTTATGTAGATTTAAAACCTGTAACGAGCGAAGTTTCAGGATAAGGAGTTTGGAAAATGGGTGGGTCGGATCACCCACTGAGTACGAGTATGTAGATTTGTTACCATCAGTAAGATTATGACAGGACATGTCGACAAATATAAAGTCATAAAAATTTTAATGAATTGATCCTTTTTCAATGATTAAACGTTGCATAAATTACAACTCACAAAAAACAACATGATGATGAAGCAAAGATTGAATGGGGGAAATGAATGAAAGTTTCAGGATGGGTTTTGAAAATTGGTAGGTTGGATTACCCACTGAGTATACATGTAGGCCTAAGCTTAGATTTGTTACCATCAGTTTTTATGACAGGACATACCAACAAAAATATATGACAGAAAGTCATTGTCATAAAATTAGGCTTTAATGAATTGATCGGTTTTCAACTGATCAAGTATTAGGCCAATAAGCCTTACATTTATAAATATAACCCACAAAACGAAAAAAAGATAACGATGATGAAGCAAATATTGAATGAGGGAAAGTTATGAAACATTTTCACAAAGCTATCCAGGATAGACCTTTGAACTGTTGTTTGTTGACAGTTATAATTTTCAACACTTCTGTACAGTTATAATTTCAAACACTTCTGTGTCATTTCAGGTCATAAATTCAACACTTGACTCGTTCCCTTATCAATGACTCGCATCATCCTCTGCATAATTCATTCTTCAATACAATATAGCTGTGGCACCCCCACTCTCTCAAAACAATTTATGGCACCTTCAAGAACCAGAAAACGGTGTAGCAAAGAGTGTTGTTTGTTATGATAAAATTTCAAATACTACATTCGTGACAACTGAATGCTGACAAAATAAGTAGAAATCAATAATTATTGATACCAGAAATAAACCAGTGTATCCAGAAATACCAAGTTCTACTTGAATTTTCAGGGGTGTCTAGAAAAAAAATATTGATAAGCATTGATCATTTATATTGCGTGGTATGCTTTTCACTAGAATGGAAGTAAGGTGACATTTTAGTATGATTTAGTGTAGCTGTAAATATCATGTTGCGGTATCGGGCCACAGTTTGAAATGATAACACAGGTGGAAATTGGCAAGACTAAGTTCTATAAATTACCCTATTTCAAACGTTATCCCTCAGCTACAACATCATGTATTTACCTTGAAATTCAAGATTCTCGCCCATCTAAATCTAAACTTTCTAGTCACGAGTTACCTGAGCCCCTCCAACGGTAGAGACACATTAGACACAAGATGCTGGGGAACAAGAATTTGATTTATTTGATCATTTTTCCTACCTCCCCTGTTTTATATTTTCAGACAATTAAATAAAGATCACCGTGGAAGGGATTGAGATAATTTTGAAATCCCAAACTCTTGCTGTATATCAAAAACAAAATAACTGTAAAAAAGCTTATCATGTCATTGTCTCCAATCAAATTCTGTAAAACATTTTTCCCAATATGATTTTTTTGTGAATATGCAACTTTGTAGTCGAGGCAACCGCTCACAATGTGTTAATGTGGGTCAAAGATCAAGCCGACAAAAACAGGAAAATGTGAACATTTTTCTTAAATCATGTGTCAAAACTGCATAATCTGATGTGAATACTTCAATAGAAGTGCCTTGGGGTGGGGGTGTGCTCTAACATATCCACTTCTCAATCATTTTGGTAGCGCATAAAGCTCATACACAATATAATCGGGAACTATTTCATTTAGCAGGATTCTGCGAAGCATCTGGCAATGGAGTGTAAAATAAATAAAGAGTCGCAGAGGCTAGGTTAGGTTATATAAACCATTTATTTTATTTATTCCGATCATTCAGAGCATGAAGAAAGAAGAGAAAAATGGTAGAGAAAACTGTGAAAAACTCATTAATACTTATTGGGTCGCCTGTGGTGCTACGCGCGTTCAAGACAGGGTACTCTTTTTTTCTGAATGTTGCATTTGCATTCAGAGCGATCCTCAGGGCAGGCCAGGGTACCAAGCCCACTGTTTGCAACAATGAATATATAAACAGTCTGCAAATAAATAAATGGCCCGCCATATTTCTACTGTACAACTGTTACTGCAATATTGAGGAGATAAAATTTGTGACAGCCATAATATATTATTGTATTGCAAGATCACTGGCTATCAATCAATCAATCAATCAAAAACATTTATAAAGCGCCAGGATCAATAACCATGTATTTTCAAAGACGCTGAGTTTTTAAACTCAGTGTTCATGCGCTTTGGCAAATAAATAAGTCTTGAGTTTTTGTTTAAAAATGTGAACACTTTGGGCATGTCGAATGTCACAAGGTAGAGCATTCCAAAGTTTTGGTTCTGTGATGGAGAAAGCACGTCCGCCATACGTTTTAAGTCTGTAGTTGGGTACACACAGCAGGTTCTTAGAGTTGGAGCGTAGTGAACGACGGGGTTTATATGGCTTGATCAGATCCTGAATGTAGACTGGGGTCAGACCGTTGAGAGCTTTGTAAGTTAGCAGGAGAATTTTGTAGTCAAGTCTGTACTGAACTGGCAACCAATGAAGACTGCGAAGTACTGGTGATATGTGATCTGTTCTTCTTGAACGGGTGACGATTCTGGCTGCGGTATTTTGAGCTCGTTGAAGCAGCCCGATATTGGATCTGGGCCCGGGAGACCGTACAGAAGTGAGTTACAGTAATCCAATTTTGATGACAATACAGCATGCATTAATACCTGACAAGTTTCCTTGCTCAGATATTTCCTGATGGATCCGATTCGACGTAGATGGGCATAAATTGACTGGCAGGTTGTTTGGATATGCTTGTGAAACATATGGGTATTGTCAAAGATAACTCCAATATTCCGGGCTGATTTGACTGGCGTAATAACATTTGAGCCAATGGTGATTTGACTGACAGGATTTTGAGAATGGTCAAACTTCGAACGAATGAGAATGACCTCTGTTTTTGAGTCGTTGAGTTATAGCATGTTTTGTGTTATCCAGAGTTTGATGTCACAGATACTGGCCTCAATAGAGCTGACAGTGGACAATGAGTCATTGTGAAAGAAAGACAGGTACAATTGGTTGTCATCTGCATACTGGTGAAATTCCAAGTTATGTTGACGAATGAGTTTTCCAAGTGGAGAGATGTATATATTAAACAAAAGTGGACCGAAGACTGACCTAACTAACTAACTAACTAACCAAGGCTAACTAACGAGGCAGTGAATAATTAAAACGCGTGCACATTAGAAGGGGTAAAAGCAACTTCCATGTTTAGACATAACTCAGGCATATCTCAACAGATTTTATTCAAAGTTGGTACAAGGACATTGACCGATGTCATACATATGAACATCAATTTGTTTTGTGATGCAATCCAATATGGCCGCCAGACGGCCATTTTGTTACAATTTTTTTATGTCCTTAGCCGAAACTGGGGCATATCTCAACTGATTTTATTCACCGATTTTATTCAAACTTAGTACAAGGACATTGATTTATGTCTAACATATGCACACTCAGTGTTTTGCCCAGAGTGCATTCTTGAGACTTTTGACGCAAAATTAGCAACAATGTCCCGCAAAAATACTGGACATGGGTCACAGGGACGCACTAAAATCAGGGCTAGAATGGTAGGTCCAGCGTCCACAGAGAGACTACTTTTTTAGCTACCAAATTACACACTTGAATTGATAGCCCATACAGTTATTGCTTCTCTATTGAGAAAATGAAACATTTAAAATGTAGTCTATTTTTTTCGTCACAATGTAAACACTATTGGAAAATCAGTTAGTCTGTTACAGTCTACGATTCATGGTATGAGCAAGGCGATGTGTGCGTCCGGCCACTGGGTCCTGCAGCCTTGGGGACAAACTCAAATACCGGGCCACGTACGATCCCGATAACCAGAAAATGATTTCAGAAGCAGAAGGCTTGTAAAAAGAACAACAAACTTTTCACAAAGCAAGTTTTATTGCCCCCAACTTTGACGTTTACTTGTAAAGATATGCTAGTACAGTGAAGTACAGAGAATCAAATTGTCAGTCACTAACTATACTAGCCCGGGCACATGGCATCAAACGGAATTGACTGCACGTGTATTTGGTGTACTGGAAGCTCATGACTTCACCTAAAAATATCATCAACCCCAAAATTTTGTTGAAACACTATATCCCTGACTTTCAAAGTAGTAATTTGCCTTAAATTTCCCTTGAAGGAGTTAGTTACCATGGAAAGAGAAAATCTAACCAATCACAGATTTTAAGCGGGTGGCCGCTTTTTAAAAACAGCGCCCTCACATAGGCATTTTGAAAAACAAGAAACGCCCCTTTGACCATATATGGGTATATTTGGATTACAGGTGACTGTATACCTTTAATCCCTTATATACTCAAGACCCCCCAGCTCGATTGTAGCTGATCTTAACAAGAACCACCTAGCTTGTCAAAACAGCGTTATGGCAATGTGCTATTGCTATCATGAGGATCAAGGAGTTCTCTCAGATATTTGTGTTTTCAAACTATATTTTTTGCAATTTTCAGAAAAATTGTCAGTCATTGGAGCAATTATAAAAAAGAAGAGAATTTATAGCAGTAATGAAAAAAACCCAGGTTACAATGTGCATCAAACTATTGTCTTCAACCACTTCTAGTTCTGGAGTCATAAGTGTAATGAAACATCTTCTTTATTTCTGTTAAACACATGTAATGCAGTACCTGGCAAGAATCCCCATAAAAGAAAAATGCGTATGAAATTGATTTTATCATGATGATGTCTTTTTTTACAATTCAAAATTGTAAATACAACCAGTTAAAATGACTTTGTCACAAACCATTATAGGAGCTAGACGTCCAGCAATCTTAATTTTAAAATGGTATGTACATGTATTCATGATATCAAATTTTCGATGGAAAACAACAGCCATACATGTTTACAATACCTTTCTGCCTTGGTGACTTTACTTTGCTTTGCGTTCTTCGCTCACACATTGACCCCCTATTGTAACTCAGTGTCCCCCTTTTTTAACAATCATGGGACACTGTGTCCCACCTTTACAATTCCTGGGCAAAACACTGCACACTGATATGTTTTGTGATACGATCCAATATGGCAGCCGTGTGGCCATTTTTTAATGATTTTTTCATGTCCGGAACCATAACTCAGACATGTATCAAGGGAATTTATTCAAAGTTAGTACAAGGACATTGACTTATGTTATGTTATACGTGCAGAGAAAACGAACAAAAGGGTGAACTCAGCAGTTAACGTTTAAACAAAATTTATTACGAAAATAAAACTAATTGCTAAGTCAGGGATAGAGTACAAGCTTTAAAAGTGTACAGACTACTTATCTCAGCTGGGACGGCAAAGCTCCAGTCTCAGAGTTGTAACAGTCAGTCGGATGAATGAACAGTCCTTGCAGGCTTGCAGCTTCATAAAGTCCACAGTATAAATCCAGCGTTGGCAGTGAAGGTCTTGAAAAGTCTTGAGAATGACTACTGCTGGAGTTTAGTAACACACAAGAGACACGATCCCAAAAGTCTGACTGGAAGCTGTGCACGTCCCTTTTATAAAGGCATATAAGAACAATCTAGAACTTTTATTGACATGCTAATTACTGTTCTAAAATTATCTCCCTTACACAACTAATCAACTTTCCAGAACATTCCAAACATGACTAATTGAATTCAAGGTTGTGAGGTCATCAAGGGCAGTGACCTTGAGAATGTTCTAGACTAATTGAACTCAGGTCATGATGAGTGTGGGGGGAATGACCTACATAACACACCCCCTCTTCAAAAAAAGAAAATTTTTCAAAGAAAAATCTTTCTTTACAAATGTAATCTTGAAAAGGATTTAAGTACTCAAATTTTGTTTTACTCTAAAGTAAAATTTCTTGAAAGTGAACAACAAAAACTCTAAATACGAGAGAGACAGTCTGCAATTAAATTGTCTCTGCCTTTGATATGTCTAATGTCAAGATTAAACTCCTGTAACATTAAACTCCATCTTAGCAATCTCTGATTTTTGCCTTTAAATTTCTGCAGAAAAACAAGAGGGTTGTGATCAATATAAACCACTATTGGTGATTTGAAGAAGTAACATAAACTTCAAAATGCTGTAAAGCTAATATCAAAGATAAACACTCTTTTTCAATTGTAGAGTAGTTCTCTGGGATTTGTTAAATTTGTGTGAAAAGTAGCAAACAGGATGTCCCATGACTATCTTCTTGCAATTTGTTGTTGGAAAACTTGAAATGGCACTGAATTTGGCATAAAGTATGCACGGCAAAGTCCGGTTATTTTTACTGAGTTCGATAAAGTCATTGTTCGGCAAATACTTGGCTTCCTCCTGGAGATATTCCGCTTTCGCAGGATTCAGTCTGTCTGGATGTTGTTCCACTGGATTACTGTCGCCAACATCAACGTCCTGGTTGATGACGTTTGTCCTCGTTGGAACATCTTGAAACAGGTGTTTATATTCGTGGAGCAGTTCTTTCACCTGTTGTTGTTGTTCTGGCTGGAGGTGTGCCAACTTTGTAGATTCCAGCTTCTCCAGGATTTCTGAGTTCTGAAGCTTGACCGAGCCCAGCTTTGAGTTTAGAGTATTTTCACTCAAGTCAGTTTCAGTATCACTATCTTCATAATGGTTTGAACTGACTGCACTGACAGGCTGAGTTATAGTAGGATTATCCCTATCAAAATATGGCTTAAGCATATTTATGTGACATAGCTGTTTTTGTTTTCGCCTGTCAGGTGTTATTATGATGTAATTTAAATCACTCAATTTCTTATCAATTAGGTATGGCCCAAAGTAACGAGCATGGAGTGGTTTGCCAGGAATTGGAAGTAGAACAAGAACTTTTTGACCTGGTTCAAACTTCCGTTTTGAGGTGCTTTTATCATATTTGGTTTTCATTGACTGCTGAGATGACTCAAGATTTTCTCTGGCTAATTCACATGCTTTAGAGAGTTTCGTACGAAAATCTGACACATATTGCAAATATTCAGACAATCATCATCGTCTGATAGGAATTTCTCTTTAAAGAGCTTAAGTGGGCCACGGACTGTATGTCCAAATACAAGTTCAAATGGGCTAAAACCGAGAGACTCTTGAATTGACTCTCTAACAGCAAAGAGCAAAAAATGAATTCCTTTATCCCACTGCTTCTCTGTGTCAAAACAGTAGGTCCTAATCATATTTTTCAAAGTTTGATGAAATCGCTCGAGAGCACCCTGACTTTCTGGATGATAGGCGGATGACCTATACTGTTTAATGCCTAGCTGATCCATTACTTGTTGAAAAATACCAGACATAAAGTTGGAGCCTTGATCGGACTGGACACATTTAGGGAGGCCAAATAAAGTGAAAAATTTGACTAAAGCTCTCACTATAGTCTTTGTCTTTATATTTCTCAGTGGTATGGCTTCTGGGAACCGAGTTGATGTACACATTATTGTCAGCATGTACTCATTTCCTGATCTTGTTTTTGGTAAGGGCCCAACACAGTCTATTAGAATCCTACTAAATGGTTCTTGAAATGCAGGAATTGGCTGTAAAGGGGCCTTTGGAATGGTCTGATTCGGCTTTCCTACCATCTGACATGTGTGACAAGTTTTACAGAAATGTGTTACATCCTGCCTGAGATTAGGCCAATAAAGTGACTGAGAATTTTATGATAAGTTTTCCTTACTCCCAAATGACCAGCCCAGGGCGTTTCATGGGCCAGGCGCAATATTTCAGCACGGTAGGGCTTTGGAACCACAATTTGATGTTTTATAGCCCAATCGTCATCAACCAAAACATCTGGAGGTCTCCATTTACGCATGAGAATACCAGATTTTGTATAATAGGAAACAGAGCTATCTGAAGTTTTATCTTCATCATCTACCCTGTCAAACAAAGACCAAAATATCTGGGTCTTTGTGTTGTTCTGCAATGAGATTTGATCTAGAAAATGTCTGACTTTGGTCAGCAGAAGTTTTACTGGAAGTTTCAAATCCACGAGGGATAACGGAATGATCCGTGTCAAACACCTGACTGAGAAAGGTGTCATTTAAGTCAACATCTGTGACATTATTTTTGAGAGTATTTTGATTCTCAGAAGTTTTCTTTGACATGGCTCGAGTAATGGCACATGATGGGAAAAGGCCGGGAATGTCTTCCTCTATTGGCTCTGGATTTTGATCTAAACTAGGATTATCAGTCACAAGTGGATTAGTAATGACCTTGTCCCCAGCAAGGTCGTTTCCAAGAAGAAGGTGAATCCCTTCAAAAGGCAAAAAAGGCCTAATACCTAAAGTCACAGGTCCAGAAACAAAGTCCGAAGACAAATAGACATTATGGAGAGGAACAGGAATGTAGTCATTACAATCTACCCCCTTAATAAGAACTTTAGAACCTGAAAATGACTTTTCAGAAAACGGCAGGGTATCTGCCAACAAAAGAGACTGGGAAGCCCCGGTATCTCTTAAAATTTTGACAGGGGTAGCGGAAGAGAAATCACTAGAAAGTGATATAAAACCATCATGAATAAATGGTTCGAAAATACCCATAATGCTATCTTGAGAAGAATTGACCTTGACCTCATTAATTGGGGATGAGAGGGGTTTAACCTCAGAAAATGTGTTGCACACATTATTAGACTCTAATTGAGTTGATGAAGAAATAAAGCCGGTGGGCTTAGATCCACTTTGAACACTTTGACCTTCACGTTTTCTTTTCAATTTGAAACACTCTGAC
The DNA here is from genome assembly GCF_041260155.1 of Ptychodera flava. Taxonomy (NCBI): domain Eukaryota; kingdom Metazoa; phylum Hemichordata; class Enteropneusta; family Ptychoderidae; genus Ptychodera; species Ptychodera flava. The sequence continues at coordinate 39,722,820 of NC_091943.1, read as the reverse complement.
ATTAAATGGCCGTCTTTCTTGCAATAATTACAAGAAAGTGTACCGAACTGTTTGTCAGAAGGAGATTGAGACTTGGGATCTGATGATGTGGGAGTGTTACTTGAACTCTGTGAACTGTTGTCATTTGATTTTCTACTGTCCTTTGAAAAATTCTTGGATGAAAAGGAGGAGTTAAATTTACCTGCATTGTTTCTGTAGGAAAAGGACTGGGATGGTTTGCTGAGAAATGAAGATTTGTGGGTCAATGAATAATCATCGGCCAAACGTGCAGCAACCTCTAATGTATCTGCCTTTTGTTCATTGATAAACGTCTTGATGTCACTCCGGATGCACCTTTTAAATTCCTCAATCAAAACAAGTTGTCGTAATTTGTCATAATTCTGACTGACCTTTTCAGAAGAGCACCAACGGTCAAACAGTTGTTCTTTTGTTCGAGCAAATTCAACGTAAGTTTGATCTTTCACCTTCTCACAATCCCTAAATTTCTGACGGTAAGCTTCAGGCACCAACTCATAACCCTTGAGAATTAATTCCTTCACAGAATCATAATCTGAAGCCTGCTCTACTGACAACTGAATGTAAATTTCTCTGGCTTTACCCACCAAAGCACTCTGCAAAAGCATAGACCAGGACTCCTTAGGCCAATCCAGACTCTGAGCAATTTTCTCAAAATGAAGGAAATATTTATCAACATCCTTTTCTTGGAAAGGGGGAACTAACCTGAAATGCTTAGTGATGTCAAAACTGTCTGAAGGGAAGAATTTTCCTGACTGTCCAAGCTCTAAACGTTTCATTTCTAACTGCAGTCGGTGTTCTGCTAATTCTCTTTCCTTTTCTTTTTCCTCTCTTTCTTTCTCCCTTTGTCTTTCTTCCATTTGTAATTCTTTTTCTTTCATTTCCAATTCCCTCTCTTTCTGTCTTTCTTCCATTTCTAATCTTTCCTGCCTTTCTTTTTCTTTCTGTCTTTCTTCCATTTGCAATTCTTTTTCTTTCATTTGTAATTGCATTTGTATTTTTTCTTTTTCTAATGCCAATTTTTAAGCTCCAAATCTGCCTGAATTTCTAATTCTAATTTTTTGAGTTCGAAGGAAGACTCAGGCTCATAATCTTTTAAGGCAGACTCTTCAAAATGGCCAGAATTAACTAAATGTTCTGCAATCTTGAATTGAATTTCTCGCTTGCGCATAGATCTTTTGACATCTACTTTAAGGAAATTGGCCAGTGCAATGAGGTTGTCCTTTTTGAGGGAATCAAATGCGTCCTGATCAAGGTCATCCATAAATTCGTCTGGCTTGAATTCCGCCATGATTGAATTTCGCTGAGTTCACAGTATACAGTAGTTTTGAAAAGGCTGTCAAAATGTTGTCAAACGGCTCAAAATATTCGTATCCCGGACAAGCCCCAATTTTGTTACGTGCAGAGAAAACGAACAAAAGGGTGAACTCAGCAGTTAACGTTTAAACAAAATTTATTACGAAAATAAAACTAATTGCTAAGTCAGGGATAGAGTACAAGCTTAAAAGTGTACAGACTACTTATCTCAGCTGGGACGGCAAAGCTCCAGTCTCAGAGTTGTAACAGTCAGTCGGATGAATGAACAGTCCTTGCAGGCTTGCAGCTTCATAAAGTCCACAGTATAAATCCAGCGTTGGCAGTGAAGGTCTTGAAAAGTCTTGAGAATGACTACTGCTGGAGTTTAGTAACACACAAGAGACACGATCCCAAAAGTCTGACTGGAAGCTGTGCACGTCCCTTTTATAAAGGCATATAAGAACAATCTAGAACTTTTATTGACATGCTAATTACTGTTCTAAAATTATCTCCCTTACACAACTAATCAACTTTCCAGAACATTCCAAACATGACTAATTGAATTCAAGGTTGTGAGGTCATCAAGGGCAGTGACCTTGAGAATGTTCTAGACTAATTGAACTCAGGTCATGATGAGTGTGGGGGGAATGACCTACATAACATATGTTATACATATGTACGTCGTGGTGTGGCTGGCGATTTTGTTACAATTTTCTCATGTACAGCGTCATAACTCCAGCGTCATATTTCCACCAGTATCATACAAAATTGGTACAAGGACATTGACCTATTTCATACATATGCTCGTCAATTTGTTTCACGTCATGTAGCAGTATCATGTCAATTATTGAAGTTTCGTTATTAGGCTGATATGTCAAGAAATACTGCATCAAATTTCATGAAACTTTGTTCAGATGTTAAGCTCACATTGCTTTAACATTGGAAAAGACATTTATCAGTGTCATTTTAATTAATTTGTAATTGCATATGTAATGAACTTTCCTAATTAGAGTGATATATCCACAAATACAAGGTCAAATTTGATGAAACTTGATACAGATGTTGATCTCATAGTGTTGTAAATACTGCAGCAAACTTTATGAAATATGGTACCGGTGATTATCTGTTAGTGTTAGGATAGTTCTGCATCCAAAAGAACCATATTTCTGTATTTTAACAGTTGATGAACGAATGGGCAGACAAAGATGCTGACATTATTCTAATGTTTTTATAGTTTACAGATCTGACTATCGACGGCAGGATGGAAGAAGACGGACAATATGAAGCTGATACATAAAGGTAAGTATACCTTTTACGTTGTTGGTTCATTTACTATTGGGAGTGAATAATAACCAATCACTGAATATTTCTTCTACAGATAGGTGTCACCATGAAGAAGTACCTGTAATTTTTCCCACCAAAATTTAGTGCAAAATTTTACCAATTTTAATCAATTTTTCTGTAATTTTTTGATAATTTTGGACCAAATATATCACATTTCATTGGCTACAGTTTTTTATCAACATTTTGGCAAAAATATGAAAAAAATTGATTGGGATATATGGTTCTCTCTGTGGCCTCTCAGCTAGGCGACTGATGCCGTATGTTGTGGGTTTGAATCCGATTGAAAACTAGCCGTATTGTAAAGGTGACATAAATTGACTTTGGCGCTTAAAGGGTTAATCTATGTTTCATATTTATTGACAGGTGCTGTTAATGAAGATTTCATGGTGGAGGAGTACTATTAACATATTTTTATTTTCAGGTTTCACTGGTAATAACATTGTGTAATATTCACTATTTGATGAGAGTGACATTCAGTTACTTCGTGTTGGCTGGCCACGAGTAACTGGATGTTATTCTCTGTTGTGTATTAATTCTTGTATGGTTTCAATTGTGATGGGCAAGATATAATTATAACATTATAACATATATAATTATATGACTGGAAGATGGAATACTGGTGTAACTTTTTTTGTAATTTTCGAAATTTGTCCAGAGTGATGTCCATTTACTTTGGTATTGGCTGGCTACCAAGGAAAGTGGACATTATCTCTGTTGTGTAATAATCATACTACCACTGACTTCTTTGACTTAAGCATGTTTTGACTTGAACATATTGTATTCTTAATATCTTCTTGTTTGTTCTCTTTCAAAATTTTGTTTATTTTTGTATCAAATTTATGAATAAATGCAATAAAGGCAATGCTGCCCAATCTCTTTACCCTTCTCTAGGGAATTTATACAATAAAGGCTATGCTGCCCTGGGGAACTTTTCTTTCTTTCTCTTCTGTAGAATGTTTGGCCATTGTGTAGGTAAATTTGAATCAAATTTTTAGAGACCCCGCAAAACTTCCAAAAATAGATCATAGTAACTAAACCTACGTTCATCTGTGATCTGGTGATGCCTGACACCCACAAGCACATTAGTGAATGTCATCGGGCATAGTTTCTCAGTTTTTCTCCTTTTCACAACGGAAAAGGTTTTTCTGAGTTTTCTGGACAAGCTAATGTGAATTTCGATCATTTGTTTTTTCCAACATAATTTAGTTCCCATTTGATACATTCTGGCTCCAAAAACACAACAAAAATTTTCTCCAAATTTAGAAATTGTCACTCGTAGACTTCACAGAATTTGTACTTGATGAGAACGCTGATGGTTAATGCATGCAAAGTAATGGCGCCATACCACTTATAGTAGCACAGTAAATTTCACATGCACATATAGTTATTAGGCACGTAAGCTCTTCAGCTTTCTCATTGAGTCTTAGACTTACAGAGTCTGGGTGAAAATGTTTCGTTTGGCTCAAACAATTATATCTAGTCAAGATTTTGGCTTCCAAATTTACTGTGTTTGGCAATTATAATCATCATTTGACTCAGTGATTTCATGCTGTCAGATAAATTAAGAGTGGTTTCCAGAACAGCTTACACAGCTGGGCAGTGCAAATCCGCTGCCATTCAGCACTATATGACAGCTTGTAATCACTTCAAATGTTAAACCTCCAAAAATACCATTACAATTGGTTATTTTCAAATCCAACCATGCATATTGATATGAAGGGACACAAATCTGGTCATAGTGTCTGAAATTCAGTAAAATTGGTACCAAACTGTAATTGATAGACATTAATGGCCTATAATTCTTCTTCTATTCTGTTTACTTTTCTCCTTTATGTACCTTCTCTAGCGTTTCCTTGATTTCTACAAATTGTTCTCCTCTTACTCAGCACGGCAATGGAAGTTGTGAAAGTATCAAAGAATATAGAACAGTAAAGTCTTTCAAATGTGGCATTTTGATATTTAAGGTACTTTATCAGTAAGATACCAGGTTTTAAAAATGTAAATAGTTTTTCAAAAAGAATAAATTGGAAAATTGGATATTGAATTTCAGTTCAATAGAACATACAGAGAATAAACATTTGTTGGTTTGTATATTTTTTGTACAAAAATGGAGAAGAAAAAATATATAAATGAAAAATAAGTTTGTCAAAAAACCTTGTTCCCAAGTTTATCCATGTATGCCTAAAATCAGACCTCTAGCTCTATTTGCTAGCCCAGAATTAGATGTATCCATAATAAATGAGGTACAGTTAGTAGCTGGTCACGTGAAATGTCAAAAAACTTTCCCTCCATACATTTCCTTATATACCAAATATTAGATCTCTGGCTCTATTGGCAAGCCTAGAATTAGGTATGTGCATAATTAATGAGGTACAATATAATTTTAGGGTCATATGACCAGTTGGCTTGGTAACAAAATGAAAAAGGACTGAGTTTTAAGAATTTGTCAAATGGCAAGTCATTTTGGTGTAACTGTCTGCAATCGTAAGCCACGACACATGAAAGTAGGTCAAAGGTCATTCAAGGTCATCCAAAAAATGTTGGTTCCATGCTTAGTCATATAGTCAAGGAACCAAACCTGTAATCCCTTTAGCTCCTGAGATACATTGGTATTGCATAATTAATCGGGCGTGAAAAAAATAAATGTAATCACTTAAAAATCTCAAAAATGACAGGGTCAATGACCCTAAAAGTTTGCGTATGGCATCACAAAACTGTGCTCTTCAAAAAGTGCTGATATGACGTCAAAACAAATTCAATGATCCAAATCATACAAGGTAATAAATTATCAGGTTCTTTTGTATAAAAAATCAAAAAGAAAATATTAACAAGATAATGAAGGACCCTCTTGAACCACGAATGCAATCACAAGTGGTGGTACCAGGTGTCCAGAATGGGTAAGCGTACCCTGCTAGCATGCTACACCCGTCAAGCTTGGCCCTGAAGTGTCGAAATCAATGGCAACTTAGTGAAGCTACCGTACTATAAGGTCAAAGTTGGGGATACTGTAACGCATCATTTGCGTAAAAGCTGTGTCATATTTGGAAACCCTGTCCTAATTCTGCCATAGAATTTCTCAAAAAGATCTTGCAAGTCTACTTTCCAAGAAGCCCAGTCTCACTAACTTAAAAGCCAATGAAGCATGTCGTTCTCGAAAATCATCATATGACTCGCAAGCTCTACAGTATCTAAGGAGCTGTGTAACATAAACACCATACTGTTATGTAGGTCATTCCCCCACACTCATCATGACCTGAGTTCAATTAGTCTAGAACATTCTCAAGGTCACTGCCCTTGATGACCTCACAACCTTGAATTCAATTAGTCATGTTTGGAATGTTCTGGAAAGTTGATTAGTTGTGTAAGGAGATAATTTTAGAACAGTAATTAGCATGTCAATAAAAGTTCTAGATTGTTCTTATATGCCTTTATAAAAGGGACGTGCTCAGCTTCCAGTCAGACTTCGGGGATCGTGTCTCTTGTGTGTTACTAAACTCCAGCAGTAGTCATTTCTCAAGACTTTTCAAGACCTTCACTGTCAACGCTGGATTTATACTGTGGACTTTGTGCAGCTTCAAGCCTGCAAGCCAAAGGACTGTTCATTCATCTGACTGACTGTTACAACTCTGAGACTGGAGCTTTGCCGTCCCAGCTGAGATAAGTAGTCTGTACACTTTTAAAGCTTGTACTCTATCCCTGACTTAGCAATTAGTTTTATTTTTGTAATAAATTTTGTTTAAACATTAACTGCTGAGTTCACCCTTTTGTTAGTTTCTCTGCACGTAACAATACGCTGGAGCAGATGGAATGTTGCTGGACAATTAGGGAAAGTTTATAATTTGAAAATTACAATCATCTGTCTTGCCATATAGCTTTCTGTACAGAGCATGTCATCTTATTTGCATAAACAGATCAAGGTATGAAGCTCAATTTGCACTTTCTGTTGTTGCTAAAATGTTTTGATTGGTCAAGTATATGTAAACGGGCAGAGAATGCAAAATTTAATCCAAGATGGCAGCCAGGTCATGTGACCAACAAAATTTCAAGGGTAAGGTGCACTAGTACTCATAGAACCCTATCAGCCCTGCAAGTTTGAAATGGCTGCATGCAGCAGTTTCTGAGATCTAAGTCGATGAAAAGTTTACACAAGAAGATGGAGTTGTTGCTGTAGTTGTTCTTGTTGTTCTTGTAGGACGCTGAACTCCAGTAAAACCAATAGGAGCCCAAGATGGGCCCCTAAAATGTAGTTTTCATTAAGAATAAATTTGAAACTTGGATATTAATTTTAAGTTCAATAGAATGAACAAGGAATAAACATTTGTTGAATTGTATGCTTTTATTTTAGCAAAATGGAGCAGGATAAATAAATGTATCAATGAAAAACAAGTCAATGTTACCTCAAGTATGACTTCATTTGTCTTGGAATAGAGGTTTGTTAAAGTTTAAAGTAACTGAATTACCCCATATCTAAGTCAGGTTATCCATTGATTTGTCCTAGATTCCACCATTTCACTCATCCAATGAGCTGTCTGAGATTCTATTTGCCACAATCTCCTTACCCTATAGGCTATCTGAGATTCCAGCATCTCACTTATATAATGAGCTATCAATCCTCAAATAATGAATGCATAGACAATAAAATTCAATACAGCAGCAATATGCATCGTTTGCAGGGCCCGAATAATCATTGTTGCAAGGGTCATTCAGTCACAGTATGGCTGTCTTGACATATGTACACTGCACAGAGGAAACTTTGGCAAAATTCATCACCATTTCCTTGTTGCTTTGCGTGTAGTCATTGTTGGCAGGGAGGATGTATAAGTTTTCCCTTCTCTTTGGATATGGCATTGGTAATTAGGGTTGATTTAGTAATTTGCTGGCTGCGAGTTACAACAATACTCAGCTCACTTATCGATGACATCGCTCCTCGAATAAGGGAGCCGTCATTATTTATGGCCTAGGGGTCTGAGGAATATGAGGGGGGTCACTCAAAAAAAACGAAAGGGGGGAGGGGCTACTCAATTTTGTGGATATGTACTGAAGCATTTAGTGAAGTTATGAATTAATAGTAAAGAATAGCAATATGTATGCTTGAGATATGTATGTTCATACCCGGTATATGTACACACACACAATATATACATACATAAATATATATATATATATATATATATATATATATATATATATATATATATATATATATTCTAAAATCTCATTACATTGTGTGTTTCCTGTTATTGTGATCTTCAGACGAGAATGATCAGCTATTCGACGTGGCAAGCCTTATGTTAGAGGCTAGTGCTGAGTACATTTTTAGTATTTCCTGATTAAAGATTGATATACTTGCTTGATCATTCATGACAAACGTCTGCTTTCTATGTTCTACATTGTATAGGTTACTGATAGGGAAAATGTTTAAAGCATGCTAATTCTGATTCTATAAAGTTTAAACCCTGTGGAATGCCTTGACAACAAACCCATCTTTTATTGCAGGAAAATAATAATAAATAATAAATGTGTCGCTAATTTTTCGTTTTCAAAAAATGTAATCTTCTTTGAAATCAGTGAACTGGAATATAAGTTTTGGAATACTGTCACAGATTTCTATTCCTTTTAGTTTTTTGTACGAAATAAATCTGAAAAAAATACTCTCCAAGTGCCACCAAATAACACCATTTTAATCTCAGAGCTATTTTTCAAAAGCTCCAAAGGCAGGAGGGGGGACACCCCCCCTCCTGACCTCCCCCCGTTGCGCGGCCGCTTGTGGTGCTTTTGCACCACATCTTTGTCCTCTTGTAAGATATGCCTACGGAGAACACTGCATGTCGTCAGAGCACTATATACAGACCTGTACATCAGCCCCTGGCACAGCAATGGAACCTTTCCGACACAGACCTGTACCACAGGGTTTAATCAGGGTCTGTACAGGGCCTGTCGCAGCAGCAATCTATTTTACTGTGTAGGTATTTAACTTTCCCAATTTTTTTCTTTTTTTGGGGAGTGGGGGTCACTGAAAATTTCTGTAACAGAGAGGGGGGTACTCAAACACGTCATGGTTGGCAGGGGGGTTACTCGAAATTTTGGAGTTTCTAAAGCAATTCCTCCGACCCCCCCCCCCCCACCCAGGCCGTAAATAATGACGGCTCCCAAAGTAAAGTGACCCAAATCAAGTAACGGCTCCCTTAGCAACTTGCAAGCAAAATCTTGTATTCTGGATCCATTGCCAACAGTACTCTTAAAACAATGCAATGAACAAGTGGTTCCAGCCATTAGTAATATCATCAATAGGTCTTTGCTTTATGGCGAATTTCCAGATTCATGCAAATTGGCAGTCGTACGTCCTTTGCTCAAGAAGGCAAACCTGGATCCAAACATCTTTAATAATTATCGCCCTGTATCAAATCTTTCGTTTCCTTCAAAGCTTTTTGAGCATACAGTTTCTACTTATGTCACCACAATCTGTTTGCAGAACACCGGTCGGCCTATCGAGCTGTGTACATGGCAGAAACTGCTCTTCTTTAATAGAATGCAAAATGATGTACTGCGTTCTCTTGATAGACGCAGAGATGTTATACTGAGTTTACTTGATCTATTCGTGCCTTGGACATAATTGACTATAACATTATTTGCTTCACTGATTGCGTTACAGATTTGGTATTTCAGGAACTATATGGGATTGGTTCAAATCATATTTGCGGGGTCGTATACGCAGTCGGTCTGTGTTGAATCAATTGTGTCGGAGGCACAGTTCCTGGAATGCGGTGTTCCTCAGGGTTCGGTCCTTGGGCCAATACTTTTCAGTTCATACATTACACCGTTAGAGGACATTATTACTAAGTGTGAGCTTAATTGTATGATATATGCAGATGACACCCAATCTTATATCACTTGCGAGGGCGATCGGGTTCCTATCGACATTATCGAGTCTTGTGTGAAGGATATCCGAGGGTGGATGGGAGGATATATGCTAGTTCTCAATGACCGCAAGACAGAGATTGTACATTTCTCACCTAAATTCACAGGTGTCGGCCTAGTAACTCGATGTGATATACAGATTGGTGATGATACCAAACAGCCTTCGAACACAGTTCGTAATCTTGGTGTTACCATGGATACAGTCGGTAGTATGTCGGCCCATGTTGTTAATATTTGTAGGTCAGCCTCCCATGCGTTGTGGAAGATAGGGAAAATTCGTAACATCTTAGATCAGAGCACTACGGAGAAACTTGTTCACGCTTTCATCACGTCTCGTTTAGATTATTGTGACAGTTTGTGTTTTGGCGTGCCTGCCTATGAAATTCAAAAGCTTCAAAACAATTCAAAATTCTGCAGTTCGTTTAGTTACTAGAACAAGAAAAACCGATCATATCACACTTTATCTCTATAGATTACATTGGTTTCCAGTTAAGCAAAGGATAGAATTCAAAATTCTTAGCATCACTTTAAGATTCTCAATGGTCACGCTCCAAAGTATTTAGGTGAATTGCTTACAGTCCTTGACACTCGGCGCACACTTAACTCTCACTCCAGTGTTGTAAATTTATATCAGCCAATTGGAAACACAGTGTATAAAGGTGATAGGGCTTTCTCAATTTGTGCACCTCACTTATGGAATTCTCTGCCATTACATATTCGAGTGGTTCAATCATTGAATGATTTTTAAAAGTAAACTGAAAACTCACCTTGTCATGTCTTTTTATTCGTAATTTTCGTAGTTTTTATGATGAATTTTTATGACATGTTGCTTTTTACCTTTGCTTTTTTACTGTGTGTTTAAAATAATTTTATGTTTCATCTTTTTGTTTGTTGATTTTAAGTGTAAACGCATTGAGATTATTTTTAATGTAATGCGCTATATAAGAAATAAAAGTAAGATTCAGATTGATTAAGGTAGCGGTAAAGGCTAGAGCGTCAGTTATAAACTTCAATAAAACTATTAAAACATAAAAGTAGTCAACATTCTCTGTGGAATAAAAAAAACTAGACATTTGGGGTCATAGGCATTGCAGAGTTATAGCCCGTTGAAACTTCTGAAAAACTAACCAAATAAGAGGAAGTTGGGGAGTCCTTAGTGTATTAACTATGGTAGAGGTCCCCTAGCTTTTAAAAAAATGTTTGAAAAGGGAAAGTCATTTTTTACTGTTTTTCAGGAAAGTTTGACAAGGCAGTGCTTGCATTCAGAATGCGTGACTGCTATTGTAAATGCATTTTTAGATTCTTTGAATGTCAAAGAGGTGTCAAAAGTGAGATTAACCAAAAAGACTGCTCTGTGACTTCAAAAGAGGGGTGCAAATATGGCTTGTTTTCAACATTTTTGACAGAATAACAGTTTTCCAACATAATTGTATACCAATTCAATCCAACCTATGAAATGAGATATGGACATGGAATTTTTACAGCCTATTAACAAGGTTACAGATAAGATTTGTACGGCACAATTTTCCTGTATTTGAAGTACTTTTTGAAAAATCACATTTTGAAATTTGAAAGAATTTTTAATAATTTTTTGATATGTAAACTCATGTAAAATCATAAAAACAAATTTTATTCACAAATCCTGCCGTACAAATCTTACAATTAATAGTGTCAACATATTTATAACTAATTTGGTAATATTAATACTATCCAATTATTATTAAATTCAAATATGTAAAAAATATATGAAAAATTAAATTTTAATATTGATTGGTGTCATATTTTAAAATCATGGCTACAAATATACAATTTTTATATTCTTTGGAGAAAGTATTAACTAAGGGAATTATCCTGAAAATTTGAACTAAATATCTTGATTCTAACACTTGAAACTTGACATTAACTCTGAGAAAAGAATTGGTGCAAAAAAAAGCCTTTACCGCTACCTTAATATTTTGATTTGTCATTGACATGTACATTATGAACAGTAGTTAGTTTTGCTTTAATTCATTCTAGTTTGTTTGTTGCTATGGGTGTGGTCGTTGTTGCTAGGAAGTAATTGCTTGTTTGTTACCTGGACAAACCATCGCCATTCACTTGGCCAAGAACGCAGCATTTTAGCAAAGACCGCAAAGTCTGTGCTGTGCTGTTCTAAGACCGGGCACCTTTCATTGCAACGCACTGCCTGTAGGTGTTAAGGGACAAATCTCCTGACATGTTGGAAGGAGGGAGATCATGTACTCACTTAAATAATGATATGAGCATAGCATAATGTGAGCTTGCATTTAAGTTGTTGCGTCTGGACAATATCATTTTTAAACATAACTCGTGATATATGTAGCTATCTTAGCAGAAAACAATATGGCTGCCAACCCATAATATCGGTCCCAACTTCTTTTGTAAACTTGGTACCCTTACTTATGATGATGTGAGCAAAATTTCGATTTATTTCATTAGTTGCTTCGGCAGAAGATGATTTTTGAATGTCATATTGTACTTAAATGGCAATATAGCCAAACCACCTGTCTGATTAAAACAACTTTGCAAGCCTCTATGTGCTGACATCATTATAATTTAGAAAAAATTCGGCTAAATAGGTCTGTTGGTTCAGATGATTTTAATATTATTTCATGTTTACTATAAGTTTTTCTTAAGTGACAATATGTCTGCAAAAAAACCACAAGACCAATCCAAACGCTTTCAGTACATTTGCAAGTACTCATGCTAATAACAATATGGACAAAATTTCATCAGATTTCCTCAAGGATCCTTTTACAAAACTCAAAAATCAAGAATAAAAATCGGGGGTCAACGTGCAAATTTTAGTAATAGAGAAACAAATTTTCCAAATTTTCAAAGATTTAACGAAATTCAAAACGGCCACCATCCCTGCATTAACTCTATGGAGAAAAATAAACTTTCCATAAACTAATATGGCCATATAAGTGTTTCTTATATCAAGAGCTTTAACGTGAGCCCCACAAGTGGTTGATCAGAAAAGAATCGTAAAAGTTTGAAGGTCCGATTATCTGTCCCAGAGGCGCGGTCTACATTAACATGCTTTGTATGATGTTGAGTACATCACAATGAAGCTGTGGTGAACACAATATTCTACTAAGGCCAAAAAAAAAAATAGTTTGTTTCTCATCCTAGGCATCTTGCAAAAATGATGCGGTGACGCGGGGTTTTTTTTTTGCTGCTACTTTTTTTTTATTCAACCATCAACAACACGCGCTTACAACATGAGAACATAGAAATGCATGCAGAGATAAATGCACAGCAAATTTTTAGCATATCAACAGTGCTGCTTTTTGAATATTAGTGCAGAATGCAGTTTTGATAGCTTTCAATGACATAGTGTACAGTTCTGAATGGAGAATGTTACAGCACTGTGTGATGTTCAATGTTCTATCTAGTTCACGGTTTAATTTGTTCTAAGTTTTGTTTTGTTTTGTTTTTAATTTTTTTTTTGTTCCCTCTTGAGATGCAAAAAAAAGGTTGATGCGGCGGGTCTACATTGACGCGCGCGGGGATGAGAAACAAACTATTTATTTTTTTTGGCCTAATACTATAACAACAACATTATATTTTATTTATGTTTTTTCAAAATGATACGATTGGAAAACTTCGAAGATCTCTATTTATATTAAGATTACAAAATTTCTAGGGTCTATGGGCTAACAGGGATTAATCGGCAGGGCAAATATGTAAACTGTGGCAAATCAGGATCCATTTGTAAATTTTACCCAGTATTGAAATTGTCATGTACAATAATACTATAAAGTCGTGTCTGGAGTAGTTTTTGTCCAGTGTACAACACGAAAGGCGCCTTAGCTTTGTTCTGCTATGCTAATTCTCTGTGTAACTCCAAGGTGACCATCCATGTTACGTCATTGCAAATGCTGGTTGAAAACATTTCGACGTACATGGCGGTCCTGAGACTAACCCGGTTCAATATTTTCATTTGACGCCAGGTAATTTGTGAATTGTTCGTTTTCAAGTACTATTAAATACTCTAAGATATACGCTTTGATGAAAATCTCAATTTGTCAGAGGAAAGTGCAACAGAGTTTTGAAATTCCTTCGGCATTGTGATGGATATTCAAACACACAGGGACGGGATTATGAGTGAATTTTCATCAATGCAACAATTCGTTTACACTGGTGCGAATTGCGTTAATGAACCCATGTATACACGCATTACATGCCATTGAGCACAAGCAAACTAGACATTAATAGTCTAATAATAATATTAGATAATATTAATAATATTGATGATATTGTTGTAATTATCAAAAATAATAAATCCTAATTATGAAACATTGATATCACTAAAACCTAGTTAGTATTTCATCCGGGTTGAACTTCCTTTCTGCAGAGCAGAACTCGATAATTGAGTTGTGAATGACATAGGCGGCCGGCCGGACGGCCAGGGCGTCCAATATCCGAGGACTAGTAGGAGTGTATAAAATATACTCCTAGTGTATTGGATGCCCTGGCTGGCCGGAAGGAAGCTCAACCCGGATGTAATGCTAACTTGGTTTAGTGATATCAATGTTTCATAATTACGATTTATTACGATTTATTGTTTTTAATAATAATAATAATAATGATATCATATTTTAGATTATTGATGTCCTTTTCGCCTGTGTCTGAGTCTCAAAAAGATCGAAGCAGCGTTCAGTTCGACGCCATGATGAAAAAGCCTTACTTCAAGCACGGTCTCGTCTTGCTTTAGAGGGTTATTTTTGCCGGTCGTAATTTTGTCATCTTGTGCTTATTTTGAACTTCTTCGCTACATGAACAGCTGATTACACTATATAAACGATAGTTTATATTTCTCTTTACTATATATTTGTCATCTATGGACAGACAAGAACTATCAAAATATGTTTAGATTTTTCTAATCTAGTGTAGATGAAACAATTCTGCGTGGTGCAGAGCAGGTTGTATCCATCTATTTTCTATTTGAGAGACACGAAAGTGGAAATGATATTGAAGAAATACGACACTTACTTTGTTATTTGTATAGTTACGAAAGTAACTTTCTTTACCTCGCCATGTTAATGACTTTTTTTAAAATGCTAGGATGTTACTTTTCAAGAGTGATTTAGACGTTATGTGTGTTATTGTTCTCACTACACCCAGCCACTGAACGTAAGATCAAGAACCTCACTGGAGAGGCCGGGCCGTTAGGCTCTGAGAGGCTATGCTTTGTCGGCTGGATGCTACGTATTGTATCGTGTGCTAATTATACTGCGATTGTGACGACGAGGGTACGTGAAGGTCATTTGAAGAGAGTGTGCCTTGTAAGGGTAGCGTCTCCCAGTAACAGCATGTTCATACTAGCTTGTTGTACAGATCTGTTTGTAAAATGAGTTTACATCAAACCAAAAATTTTATTAATTTGTCAGATAGTTGTACTGTATGCACCTAGCCCCACAGTTCACAGTAAGTGAGGCTACCCACAATCTCCATGATCAGTACGAAGATCACCCATTCAACTGAAGCAAATCAAATTTCTTCCGTAGAAAGAAAAGCGCGGTCCATATTTCAAAATTCTGACAGCAGTTTTTTGATAATTAACTCATAATTTTGTAATTTCCCACTATGAATAATGAGAAGATCAACCCCTTGTCTGCAGAGGAGACAGCAATTTGGTAAATTTAATAATAAGTTGCATCTGTGTTAGTAAAAGACAGGGCATTGAATTTTTTTAAATGTTCATGACAAAGAAAATTTGCATGTCTGACAGGTGGTATGATGGGACCATCATAGTTGCTGATAACTTTACCCTGACAAGTGTACAATTATTAGCAGCTTCAAACATCGACTTCTTATTCAATTTACTGCTGAATTTTTTGGAACATACTATCAACAAATAATCCTGAAATTAAATTCCAAATCTCAAATTGTTCGGGAATTAATAAATTCAAGAAGCCTTTTGCAAACAATGTCTGAGTTCAAAAATCAAGGGGAATTGTGGTTAGCTTCACTGACTGTGCAGTTCCGATCCAGACCTCCGATTGCGTGGCGTGGACGACAAAGAGCAGCCTTGGCTTTTCTAGTATGTTATAGCGTCGGTCATATTCATAGAACTAGGTGTACCCTTAGTTTTTCATCTTGATTTTATTTCTTAACTGATATACAACTTTATTAATTTAGGGATTTTTCTCAATGACGCATTAACCAGTTCTTGTTATTCGAAGATCATTTCATGAAACAAATAATTCTGTTCGAAACCTTGGAATGACATGGAATGAATGATTTTTCTCAATGACGCATAAACCAGTTCTTGTTATTCGAAGATCATTTCATGAAACAAATAATTCTGTTTGAAACCTTGGAATGACATGGAATGAATGATTTTTCTCAATGACGTATAAACCAGTTCTTGTTATTCGAAGATCATTTCATGAAACAATTCTGTTTGAAACCTTGGAATGACATGACATCGTTGAATATATTGTAATTGAACGAATAAACCACCGCAAAATATAGCATTTGAAGTAATTTTAAGCATGATTTATTTCGAAGCTTATATGTAGAATTTTGCGACACGTATGAAAATAAAATAAGCATAGAATGAATGACTTAAACAATCGTGCACGTTTTATAAACGCGATAAATAGGCAAGTGGTCAGTTAAACCTACGAACCTAAAGAGACGTGTCTGCAAAGTTTTCATTTTTGATCAAAATTGTCGTTTGATTTTCTTGTCTGTCTGGTAGTAATTTACAACAACATTTCTCATTCTTGTCTGTCTAGAAGTAATTTACAACTAGATTTCTCATTCTTGTCTAATAGAGGTTAGAGATGGTGAGAGGAGATATTCTCATCTGCATTTTAAAAAGATTAGAGCTGCGAGAACATTGTTTTGGTATACAATATATCAAGACAACATAGCCTATATTTTTCTAAACACACAACATTCTCAACAGCTGCACCTTAACAGACTGAACAATGACAGGGCGTGCTTGATTTGTGACATTATGATTCAAGAGCTTGTGACCTCACTTGATATATACTGTGCCAAGAACTCGGCAAAAGTTATGCAAAACAAGTCAAGAAAATGGGAAAAGTTTTTGAAACTATAATAATGAATGGTTGGGAAATCTGCAATTCCAATGTTCGTAGACTCTTACTTAGCAAACGTGTCATATATTCAAAGATATATCTTCGGTCAAGGTCAGCTTTGAAATTATTTGCACATAGCATTACAAAGCCTGTGATCTGATCGGATAGTAGCCTGAGGACAGTAACCGTCTGTTCTTTTCATTGAATTTCTCTTGCATTATAGTATTGGGACACCGTTTCGAATCTCCCACATAGTTGAGCACGAACTTTTATAGCATACAAAATAAAGTAGCTTCTAATATGTATAATCGTACTTGTGGTTGCCCCATTGCCATTATCATGACATGTGGGTTTTCGGTTGATATTGGTTTTAAACGATGAACTCGAGTGGGGATGCTGTCAGTATCCTCGGTTTATCGTTGAAGTATTATAGCTGAATTTTTATCACAGTCCTAGTCGCTGGACAAATTATTTGTTCACACGATGACGTGTCAGTGAAGTTCAATGCTGATTCATATTGTGTTCTGTTCTTAATACATGTTTAGCAAAATTATCGTTGGTACGATGTCGTAATTTTAGAGTCAGTATAGTACTGGTGCCGTTCATAAAAATGAAACAAGAATTGTGACATACACGGAAGGTCGGTCTCTTTGAGTAGAACAAATATAAATGAGACTTATGGCAGGGAAATTCGGTAAATAACGCCAAATAATCCCATTCCTTTCCTTGAGCGAGAGACATAAGCACCTCAACAAACTAACCTCAATTTCGTCCTTCCTATTACATCTGACAACAGTCACGTATAATTACACAAACTCACATATTATCTATTGTCCGGAACTGCGCTCAAAGGTCGTATGGGACCCATACTACCAACATAAATACTGTATCCAAGGTACGATGGTGATTAATGAAAGTTAAAATATGTCTGTCATAATCTACATCGTGTAATTTAAATGTTACAGCACAGAGTAACATACACAGAGTGGCAACACCTATTGTTTAAGGCGTGAAGCGGTTACGTAAGCAATCCATGTTTGCCTCGCCTCACGAAGCTCTTGGCTCTCTTTTCCGAAGAGTGCCGACCATGCACCCTTCGGTAATTTCGGATTTTCACCAATTGTTAAGCGAAAGTATGTTCGACAAAGTTTGTGTTGTTGTTGTCGTGTGATGCTGATCGGAATTGATCTGCTTGCAAAAACGGGAATGTTTTGAGCTTCAGGAAAGTGGGTTTTACCGTTATAAAAATTCCTCTCATATTTTTATGAATATATAATGAGTGTGTTTGAACCAAATTTGAAAGCTTTTATCGATACTGTCTGGTTTTACTCAATGGTTTACGGTCAGTCATACCGTCTTTTACACGTGCGTCAAGAAAGGACATGTTTATGAAACTGCTGGCGTGTTATGTTTTGATTGGCGTGAAGCAGTGTTTCTGGCCTGAGAGCTCACAAAGTAACTATGGTTGCTACGCGACTGGCAGTATGATGCCATCTCGTCGTATGTTTCGCATAATCTCGTGTAATTATCAACCACAAACAAAGCCTCCAAAAAGTTTAACACCTTTGAAGCTCATTTTAATATGAAAAGCCAATAGTCTACCGAGACGACCATGGAACAAAAGGCATGCAAGTGTTGCCACTCTGTGTATGTTACTCTGTGGTTTCAGTTATTGTTATGTAGGTCATTTCCCCCACACTCATCATGACCTGAGTTCAATTAGTCTAGAACATTCTCAAGGTCACTGCCCTTGATGACCTCACAACCTTGAATTCAATTAGTCATGTTTGGAATGTTCTGGAAAGTTGATTAGTTGTGTAAGGGAGATAATTTAGAACTGTAATTAGCATGTCAATAAAAGTTCTAGATTGTTCTTATATGCCTTTATAAAAGGGACGCGCTCAGCTTCCAGTCAGACTTTTGGGATCATGTCTCTTGTGTGTTACTATAAACTCCAGCAGTAGTCATTCTCAAGACTTTTCAAGACCTTCACTGTCAACGCTGGATTTATACTGTGGACTTTGTGCAGCTGCAAGCCTGCAAGGACTGTTCATTCATTCAACTGACTGTTACAACTCTGAGACTGGAGCTTTGCCGTCCCAGCTGAGATAAGTAGTCTGTACACTTTTAAAGCTTGTACTCTATCCCTGACTTAGCAATTAGTTTTTTTTTCGTAATAAATTTTGTTTAAACGTTAACTGCTGAGTTCACCCTTTTGTTCGTTTTCTCTGCACGTAACAAATTGGGGGTTGTCCGGGATACGAATATTTTGAGCCGTTTGACAACATTTTGACAGCCTTTTCAAAACTACTGTATACTGTGAACTCAGCGAAATTCAATCATGGCGGAATTCAAGCCAGACGAATTTATGGATGACCTTGATCAGGACACATTTAATTCCCTCAGAAAAGACAACCTCATAGCACTGGCAAATTTCCTTAAAGTAGATGTCAAAAGATCTATGCGCAAGCGAGAAATACAGTTCAAGATTGCAAAACATTTAGTTAATTCTGGCCATTTTGAGGAGTCTGCCTTAAAAGATTATGAGCCTGAGTCTTCCTTCGAACTCAAAAAATTAGAATTAGAAATACAGGCAGATTTGGAGCTTAAGAAATTGGAATTAGAAAAGGAAAAATTGCAAATGGAAGAAAGGGAAAGGCAGGAAAAATTACAAATGAAAGACAAAGAATTACAAATGAAAGACAAAGAATTACAAATGGAAGAAAGACAGAGAGAAAAGGAGAGAGAATTGGAAGAACATCGACTACAGTTAGAAATGAGACGTTTAGAGCTTGGACAATCAGGAAAATTCTTCCCTTCAGACAAGTTTGACATCACTAAGCATTTCAGGTTAGTTCCCCCTTTCCAAGAAAAGGATGTTGATAAATATTTCCTTCATTTTGAGAAAATTGCTCAGAGTCTGAATTGGCCTAAGGAGTCCTGGTCTATGCTTTTGCAGAGTGCTTTGGTGGGTAAAGCCAGAGAAATTTACATTCAGTTGTCAGTAGAGCAGGCTTCAAATTATGATTCTGTGAAGGAATTAATTCTCAAGGGCTATGAGTTGGTGCCTGAAGCTTACCGTCAGAAATTTAGGGATTGTGAGAAGGTGAAGGATCAAACTTATGTTGAATTTGCTCGAACAAAAGAACAACTGTTTGATCGCTGGTGTTCTTCTGAAAAGGTCAGTCAGAATTATGACAAATTACGACAGCTTGTTTTGATTGAAGAATTTAAGAGGTGCATTCGGAGTGACATCAAGACGTTTATCAATGAACAAAAGGCAGATACATTGGAGGTTGCTGCACGTTTGGCCGATGATTATTCATTGACCCACAAATCTTCATTTCTCAGCAAACCATCCCAGTCCTTTTCATACAGAAACAATGCAGGTAAATTTAACTCCTCCTTTTCATCCAAGAATTTCTCAAAGGAGAGTAGGAAATCAAATGACAGCAGTTCACACAGTTCAAGTAACACTTCCACATCATCAGATCCCAAGTCTCAATCTCCTTCTGACAAACAGTTCGGTACACTTTCTTGTAATTATTGCAAGAAAGACGGCCATTTAATGTCAGAGTGTTTCAAATTGAAAAGAAAACGTGAAGGTCAAAGTGGTCAAAGTGGATCTAAGCCCACCGGCTTTATTTCTTCATCATCTCAATTAGAGTCTAATAATGTGTGCAACACATTTTCTGAGGTTAAAGCCCTCTTATCCCCATCCAATGAGTTCATGGTCTATTCTTCTCCAGATAGCATTATGGGTATTTTCGAAGCAGTTTTTCAGGATGGTATAATACCACTTTCTAGTGATTTGTCTTCCGCTACCAATGTCAAAATTTTAAGAGATAACAGGGCTTCCCATTCGCTTTTGTTGGCAGATAACCTGCCGTTTTCTGAAAAGTCATTTTCAGGTTCTAAAGTTCTTATTAAGGGGGTAGATTGTAATGACTACATTCCTGTTCCTCTCCATAATGTATACTTGTCTTCGGACTTTTTTTCTGGGCCTGTAACTTTAGGTATTAGGCCTTTTTTGCCTTTTGAAGGATTCACCTTCTTCTTGGAAACGACCTTGCTGGGGACAAGGTCATTACTAATCCACTTGTGACTGATAATCCTAGTTTAGATCAGGATCCAGAGCCAATTGAACAAGAGATACCCGATTTATTTCCTTCATGTGCCATTACTCGAGCCATGTCAAAGAAAACTTCCGAGAATCAAAATACTCTCAAAAATAATGTCACAGATGTTGACTTAAATGACACCTTTCTCAGTCAGGTGTTTGACACGGAGCATTCCGTTATCCCTCGTGGATTTGAAACTTCCAGTAAAACTTCTGCTGATCAAAGTCAGACATTTTCTAGATCAAATCTCATTGCAGAACAACACAAAGACCCAGATATTTTGTCTTTGTTTGACAGGGTAGATGATGAAGGTAAAACTTCAGATAGCTCTGTTTCCTATTATACAAAATCTGGTATTCTCATGCGTAAATGGAGACCTCCAGATGTCTTGGTTGATGACGATTGGGCTATAAAACATCAAATTGTTGTTCCAAAGCCCTATCGTGCTGAAATATTGCGCCTAGCCCATGAAACCCCCTGGGCTGGTCATTTGGGAGTAAGGAAAACTTATCACAAAATTCTCAGTCACTTTTATTGGCCTAATCTCAGGCAAGATGTAACACATTTCTGTAAAACTTGTCACACATGTCAAATGGTAGGAAAGCCGAATCAGACCATTCCAAAGGCCCCTTTACAACCAATTCCTGCATTTCAAGAACCATTTAGTAGGATTCTAATAGACTGTGTTGGGCCCCTACCAAAAACAAGATCAGGAAATGAGTACATGTTGACAATTATGTGTACATCAACTCGGTTCCCAGAAGCCATACCACTGAGAAACATAAAGACAAAGACTATAGTGAGAGCTTTAGTCAAATTTTTCACTTTATTTGGCCTCCCTAAATGTGTCCAGTCCGATCAGGCTCCAACTTTATGTCTGGTAGTTTTCAACAAGTAATGGATCAGCTAGGCATTAAACAATATAGGTCATCCGCCTATCATCCAGAAAGTCAGGGTGCTCTTGAGCGATTTCATCAAACTTTGAAAAACATGATTAGGACCTACTGTTTTGACACAGAGAAGCAGTGGGATGAAGGAATTCATTTTCTGCTCTTTGCTGTTAGAGAGTCAATTCAAGAGTCTCTTGGTTTTAGCCCATTTGAGCTTGTATTTGGACATACAGTCCGTGGCCCACTTAAGCTCGTTAAAGAGAAATTCCTATCAGACGATGATGATTGTCTGAATATTTTGCAATATGTGTCAGATTTTCGTACAAAACTCTCTAAAGCATGTGAATTAGCCAGAGAAAATCTTGAGTCATCTCAGCAGTCAATGAAAACCAAATACGATAAAAACACCTCAAAACGGAAGTTTGAACCAGGTCAAAAAGTTCTTGTTCTACTTCCAATTCCTGGCAAACCACTCCATGCTCGTTACTTTGGGCCATATCTAATCGATAAGAAATTGAGTGATTTAAATTACATCATAATAACACCTGACAGGCGTAAACAAAAGCAGCTATGTCACATAAATATGCTTAAGCCATATTTGGATAGGGATAATCCTACTATAACTCAGCCTGTCAGTACCGTCAGTTCTGGCCATTATGAAGATAGTGATACTGAAACTGACTTGAGTGAAAATACTCTAAACTCAAAGCTGGGCTCGGTCAAGCTTCAGAACTCAGAAATCCTGGAGAAGCTGGAGTCTACAAAGTTGACACACCTCCAGCCAGAACAACAACAACAGGTGAAAGAACTGCTCCATGAATATAAACACCTGTTTCAAGATGTTCCAACAAGGACAAACATCATCTACCACAACGAAGATGTCTGCGACAGTAATCCAGTGGAACAACATCCAGACGGACTGAATCCTGCGAAAGCGGAATATCTCCAGGAGGAAGCCAAGTATTTGCCGAACAATGACTTTATCGAACTCAGTAAAAATAACCGGACTTTGCCGTGCATAATTTATGCCAAATTCAGTGCCATTTCAAGTTTTCCAACAACAAATTGCAAGAAGATAGTCATGGGACATCCTGTTTGCTACTTTTCACACAAATTTAACAAATCTCAGAGAAACTACTCTACAATTGAAAAAGAGTGTTTATCTTTGATATTAGCTTTACAGCATTTTGAAGTTTATGTTACTTCTTCAAATCAGCCAATAGTGGTTTATATTGATCACAACCCTCTTGTTTTTCTGCAGAAATTTAAAGGCAAAAATCAGAGATTGCTAAGATGGAGTTTAATGTTACAGGAGTTTAATCTTGATATTAGACATCTCAAAGGCAGAGACAATTTAATTGCAGACTGTCTCTCTCGTATTTAGAACTTATTGTTGTTCACACTTTTAAGATTACATTTGTAAAAGAAAGATTTTTCTTTGAAAAATTTTCTTTTTTGAAGAGGGGGTGTGTTATGTAGGTCATTTCCCCCACACTCATCATGACCTGAGTTCAATTAGTCTAGAACATTCTCAAGGTCACTGCCCTTGATGACCTCACAACCTTGAATTCAATTAGTCATGTTTGGAATGTTCTGGAAAAGTTGATTAGTTGTGTAAGGGAGATAATTTTAGAACTGTAATTAGCATGTCAATAAAAGTTCTAGATTGTTCTTATATGCCTTTATAAAAGGGACGCGCTCAGCTTCCAGTCAGACTTTTGGGATCGTGTCTCTTGTTGTTACTAAAACTCCAGCAGTAGTCATTCTCAAGACTTTTCAAGACCTTCACTGTCAACGCTGGATTTATACTGTGGACTTTGTGCAGCTGCAAGCCTGCAAGGACTGTTCATTCATTCAACTGACTGTTACAACTCTGAGACTGGAGCTTTGCCGTCCCAGCTGAGATAAGTAGTCTGTACACTTTAAAGCTTGTACTCTATCCCTGACTTAGCAATTAGTTTTTTTTTCGTAATAAATTTTGTTTAAACGTTAACTGCTGAGTTCACCCTTTTGTTCGTTTTCTCTGCACGTAACAGCTATGTTGATGGGGTGCATCTAGATATCATGCACGAAATACATTGTTTGTAAGCCAGAAATTCGCACAGACGCAGTTCCGACGATCGTTTCCCTTTAACCGTGGAGTTATATGAGTCAAATCTATCCATACATTCTACTATGGTCTTGAACCATTTCCGCTGTCCCACGAGCATGAATATTGTTGTTTTTAACGTTAATTAAAGGTACTTCGTAGACATTAGGCTACGGAATATCTGGTTCACATCCAAATTCTTGACAGACTTAGATTTCCCTTATAAAGTTGTTTTTGTACTTTTACCGCGTATATTCTAACCACTTCAAATTTCACTTGGTGATCATTGTCCGTTTCAGGGACTGGACGTAAATTAGCAGGGGGGAGGGCCGGGGGGATTTGGGGGAGGGTCACAAATTTTTGAGCCTCTGTTTGGGGGAGGGTCACAATTTTTTGAGCTCCTCTAAGGGGGAGGGTCACAAATTTTTGGGCTTGTTGTCGGTGCACTAAAGGTAGAAAGCAAAATTGTTTGTATAGACAATTATGCTCACATGACATCACTCGCACACTGCCTCTTACTTTCTATTAAGTGCTCATTCCCAACTCTCTGTGCATCTCTTCCCCACCATTATCTTAAATAGGATTGTCTCTCTTGTTGCTATTCTTATCGCCATTAAGTTTGTAGCAAATCCAATCTATTGTTCCTCAGCTAACCTGTGGCACTCTGGCTGCCCAGTGTACATGTAGTGTGTTTCGTTAATAAACATTGGACAGTGTTTTTGCTAAGATTGGGGAACATTGGGAACCCTGGTAAAATTTCTGTTGTCCGCTAGTATGACTGCACTGATATATCAAGGCTAACCCTGGTAAAATGACCGGGGAACCCCGGTAACATTTACCTAGGTACCGCCCATAACAAAAACAATGCTGGATATTACCACAATAT
This sequence comes from Ptychodera flava, assembly GCF_041260155.1. Classification (NCBI taxonomy): domain Eukaryota; kingdom Metazoa; phylum Hemichordata; class Enteropneusta; family Ptychoderidae; genus Ptychodera; species Ptychodera flava. The sequence continues at coordinate 39,698,185 of NC_091943.1, read as the reverse complement.
CTTACATTGTTCCACTGATGTAGTCAATCTTGAACCTATACCTATTTGACAATATTATTTCTCATTCCACTTTTTGTTGATCAACAAAAGTTCCCTCTCTTTCATAAGCCACTTCCCTTTAAAGTTTAAGGCCAAGCTCCACCCTGCATCAGTCACTTTATAGGTACATAAATTTTAGTTTTTAGAGATACATGTACTATTGTTTGAAATTAAGAGTAAGCTTTGGTGTGATAATTAATAATTTTGATTCCAGAAAAGTGATTTTAGTATACTTAAATATTTAGGTACAGTCATCTGATTGGTATGGCTACTTGTGGCATTTTTCAAGTTTATATTGGCTTTACCACGTGGGTACTATCTTTGGAATGGATAGTGTTCATTTGTGTTGTGAAGGCAGATACTTATGACATTTGTTGAAATTTAATGTGGGTAATTAATACAGTGAATTAGCCATGTTGATCACGTATTCAGATTGAACTTGATTAAATATGGTGATATCCCAATGTCATTTCAGAATATGGAGACTTGATTGGTCATGAAATAGTGTTTGACACTTCTGTGTCAAATCAGGATCAGTCTATCCTCTATTATCTAGGCTGCTTTCTGTGATATGTTTAAAATGCAAAGAAACGGGGCACAAAAATTGACAAAGTATTGTCAATGTTAAAACACCATAATATCACACTATAGCATTCAATCCATGACCATACTTTGAATTGTTTGCTTAAATTATTGCTTGAATAGGCATAGCCTTTCTGTTGACCTTTCCCCACAAACAGGGTAACATGACCAAAACTTCTCATTGTCTACTGGAACACAATAGTACATTTTGTAAAACTGGATTTGATATGAGTGCAATGAGCACATGTACAGGTATTTTCAGTACACAGGTCTATCAGGAATATTATAAAATCCAGTGAATAATGGGGTCATGCACACAAGTAGTTCTATATCTGTATCAGGAACACATTTTAAATATACATTGTACTTTCCCATATTTCCTCTCCATGTAGAGATTGAACTGCTCAATACACTGTACATGACCATATATCATTGTTATGGAGATCAGTGTCACATTGTGTTTCCAGTATTCCCTCAATTGTCAATGTGATACATTCCAAAACTATGAATTTCACTGATATTTTGATAAATATTATAATTCCTTAGAAAAACTGGCAGGCACATGCATGTGCATTAAAAAAGAAAACATTTGAAGAGCATTACTTATCACAATCACTCTTAATGGAGTATAAGTGTGCTCTATTCCATTATAAGCCAATTTGGGCATTCATTATTGGAATTATTGGACAGTCTGTTGAATCATAACATTCCACATCTGCAGTTCAAAGCCAAAGTGAAAGGGTACATATTTACTGCCTACTTTACATGATATATGCCATTGACTTGGTGTAGCAGTCTAAGCCCTACGAGAATGGTAAGAATATTCAGCTATTGGCAGCTTTGATTGCCTCCAACAACGGCATACTAATCACACAGGTGCAACCACAGTCGCAACGCGAAGGCCTATGCACCCGGTAGAGAGAGAGAGCTCTTTGGGGTAGTCTTTGCGTAGCGACGGTGGTACACATATCCTCCTAGCGTACGGCAATATTGCCGTTGTACCTCAATATTTGGACTGCTGTTTAGGTAGGACGTCAACTTGATCAAACCCTAAAATCTAAAAGCTTAAACTCGAAAAAAGGCAAACCCTTCAGTTTCGGAACTGTAGCTACATAAAGCAATATATGGTACCACGGTCTTACCAAAAGAGTGTGGTAGCTCCTAGCTTTGCATGGCAGGGCTGTGTGTTACCAGCGTTATACGGCCTGTGGTAGGAGGCCGTATAACGCGCGCTGGTAACACACAGCCCTGCCATGCAGAGCTAGGTCCATGGTGATACTGATACGCTCCTGCTTGGGAAGACAACACCAAGACTTGTGAATTGTAATATCAACATCCTTCTGATCCTTAATATATGTTTCATAAGCCAATAAGTCAATCATTTAAACATACAGACCTTTATTTCCTGAAAATGATAGGCTAAAATGTACAGTGCACGTCCAGAGAACTTCTTGGTACAGCGCAAAACTTGTAAACAAACTTGTATGCGTTGAAGGTATTTGAATATTTTTAGAATGATGTTCACAGTCACACTTGGAAGTAGTGACAATTTAGTCAAGTTGTAAGTGAAACATATTTGTGAAAATCATCATTAAATTAAGTAATTTCAATACTTAAACCTCAATCAATTTTGACAGTCGGGAAGAACGGACAGAAATAATTGAGTGAAATTAATGACTTACATGACGAATCTCTGACTTAAAATGACGTTGAAATTACTGTCATTTTCCAGAATACATGTACGTACCAAGCTTGCAGGTCAAGTGCAGAGGGTCAAGTATGATGTGAAATAGGCCCAGAAGAAAGTTTTTAAATAGCTTTAAAACAAGCGGACTGTCAATCTTGTTTAGTGGTCATCTAGTACCAAGACTTTAACTCTTTTACATAATGCTATGCTTGGTGTCTACCTCCATGGTGTACAACATACTGGTACATGATTCAACACCCAGCAGAAGACTGCACTTTCATATTGGAAATATTTGTGAGTTCACATGGTGGTGTAATCTCACATCCCTGTTCAAAAATGGCTAATATTATGATACTTTGGACAAAAGCTATTTTTGTCAACATTTTACAGTACTATCTTGTCAATGCACCAATTCTAAAAATATTCATTGCTACCATTGTAATACTTCAACAGTGCAATGGTCATGCTGCTTGACACTTGAATTAAAAGAATCTCTACTAGATATGTACCAAGTTAAGGGGACAAAGTTGCTCATTATTGACATTATTTTGCCATTTAAATTTCTTTTGATAGATTATTCTCACTGAAATATGCTCACTCTCTGGTTATTGCAATTCAATTCTCACTTTTTATAAGGCACATTAACATGTGAAATTTACTGTGACAACTTTTGGTTTAAACTGCAGATGTGGAATGTTATGATTCAACCTTAAATTAAATTATTAAGTGACCACATGTTATATCCATGCATGCATATGAGCTGAGCTGTGACAACCAGAGATTGCAATTAAGCCCATTTCAGTGAGCAGCAGAAAAGCATATATATTCAACGGAAATTAAAATGACCAAAATTTTGTCAAAAATGAGTGACTGTGTCCCTTTAATGGCCAACGAAAATGGCTAAATTCCATGTTTGCTGTTTTGTTAGTTTTGCCTGTCAGTCACTGTAATTTGAAACAATGGTGTGGACAAGATGGTTTTGTTGTTTACTTTGCAGGTCAGAGTTATATAAATTCATAAGATTTCAGTATTAGCTGCTGTACTTTTAGCATGATATGCTCTGTATTGATTCAGTTTGTCAGCCTAGCTTGATGACACTTGAGCAGTGGTGTCATTTTTTGTGTCCACTGAAGTCTTAAACTGTTTTTTGTGGTTTGTTCCACATTTACAAGTGTGCTGACAAAGTGGAAATAGAGCATTTCATCAAACTTGTGCAGAAAATCAAACAATGAATTAATTTAATCATAGAGTTTATCCTATGGTGTTCCCCAGAACAATCCACCCATACCACACTGGAAACAAGAATACCAGTACTCCTTTATCTGGTGATTGGTTTACTAAGTTAACCTGTTCACCCCCAATTCCCTGTAAACAGGTCCACACTCACCATTGATAACAATGGGATTGGGCCAAACCATGGTGGTGAAAGGGTTAGACAGTGTAAGAGTTAAACAGTATATTAAACCATTATCATAACAATCAAAATGCATATTGTGTAGGCAGAGAAATCAGGGGTTTCCTTTTATTAAAAGTACTGAAAATCTGTAGCATAGAATTATCGATATTTTTTCTACAAGATTAGTTTTACCCATGCTGGTCAAATGGGACTGACACCATGTCATTGAAAGTATTCTTAGGTAAGGCTGACATCCATACCTAGACTTGTTCTTGTCACAAGAAGAAGCAAATAAAACATTTTCAGACATCCCTTGCTGGTATCCATCTATATTGCCCTGTGTTGTAAATCCCCACCTCAATTTTTGATTGTTGAAGATTCGATCAATTTGTAATATTCTATTTTTTTGAAACTGGGGGAGGGTCACAAATTTTTCAGCCGTGCTTTGGGGGAGGGTCATAAATTTTTCAGCCTTGCTTTGGGGGAGGGTCATAAATTTTTGGTCACTCTCTTACGAAATCCCCCCGGCCCTCCCCCCCCTGCTAATGTACGTCCAGTCCCTCAACAGACGCTGCAAGCTTTGTGCTCTGACACAATGTAAGATGTAAACACTATTGATGTCCTTCAGAGTCAAGGCAGGCAGACCATTCACCTAACAAGGTCAGTGATAGGTTCATGGTCAGGCGTATCGAGGCGCAACATGTGACTGAGCAATCCTTATGCAATCAAATATAAAGGTTAAAATAGGTAACAAAGTAGGGCATGTACATTAAATGCAAGCAAGAGCTTCAACGAGGAAGACTGTCCTGCAGATATAAGCACCAGGAGTCACAAATCGTCACAATACTTCAAACACTTTTGCCAGCTAGAAAAACAGCGACAAAATGAGTATTCATTGTTCACGTATATTTTTGATCGGGATCTCGGTTAGTTTACTTTTGACCGGCGTATCAGGTGAGTAGGACTTATAACCGTTAGGGCTAGTAACGTTGTCGATGGCACTGCGGTGAGTAACAATGATGCCTGCACAAGGAATACTCGTTCTGATTGGATTGATATATACGAAGATCTGTGTAAAATATGCTGCCAATAGTGTAATATCAGCCTACGTAGCATTCTCCATATCAGCAGAAAGCGTGAGAATTTTTATCTTTAGGAACTATATAAGCAAGTAACTGGTCTAAATTGTAACTCATTTTCTAACTCACTGAAGAAGAAGTGAAATGATAGACATTATCTAACTGAATATGACAACATGGGTGCCTGAGAATTTGCCAGGCTTATCTAGAAATGGACTGTAAGGTGTATCTCGGAGGTTTCCCAGCATAGACACATCGAATTACAAGGCAACACGGTACATACAAAAATGTACAAGTGTTTGATAGATTTCCTAGATATTTCGACGCTGATGACTATATAGGAGACTGTATATATCTCCGTATACTAACCACCTTTTAACAGAGACACTGGCAGGTATGAAATACCAAAAGTCTACGATCCGATTTTGAGGTCGCGGCAACAAAAGGTTACGAGGATGAGTTCAGGTTAATCTGCTGATGAAGTTGTTGTTGTGCAACTGAATAAGGGACTGGACATAAATTACGGGGGCGGGCGGTGTTTTTTGGGGGTGGGTCGCCATTTTTCGCGCAAGCATTTTTGAAGGGTCACAATATTTTGTGCAAGCCCATGGGGGAGGGTCACCTTTTTTTCGTGCATCAAAGTTGAAATTGCATGTGCACGTATTAAAGAATATGGAATACTGAAAAAAGAAAAAATACCTCCTACCACTTTCATTTTCTGCCATTTCGATTTTCGGCGCGCCCTTCGGGCGCACGTTTAAGGGCATAATAAACAATGGTATTGATAATCCAAGCAGCCACATTGATTTAAGTTGTCATGATTTCTACTTATCCAACTCCTCTATTGTGCATAACTGTCCCCTATAATGACTCTTTTAATAACAATTTGGGAGATCACCTATTTGATATCATTTTCCCATTGACAATACATTGGCTATAGGTTGGTGTCAAATGTTCATGTCATGTCACATGTCACTTTAAATGCTTCATAATGCTACATGAAGGATACTTTACTATATAGTGTATGCACATATTTTATCTTAAGAGATGTAATACAAAAAGGGATATTTATGCATTTCTTCCTATTTGACATAAAAAACAAAGTCATTAAAATTTTTCATTTGTATTCCATCTTTTGTGTTTATTATCCAAATAGTTTTGTACATCTCTTTCCTAAAAACTGGTCAGATATCAACAGTAGTGCTACGCAACAACACAAGGGGAACCTTTCAATGTAAGCCAGGTTTCAGTTTAAAACATATAGCATGCACCTAATCACTGCCTTACTTCAGCCAAAGGCTGATAGGAATTGTTCATTGCCCTCAGAGAGTTTATTTTATAAGGAGACAAGCCTGTAGAGAATTGCGGATGCCAGAATCTCATGTGACAGATAATAAACTTGCGTTCAGATAAAAGTGAAATGACTCAGAAAATTAAATCATGCAGAGAATTATTTTCTTTCCCAGAATATTTTTTCGCACTGAAACGGCTTTGTGATGGGACGGATACTTATGAAAATCAATGAACTCTCCCTCTGTGCTGTATGAAAAATGCATGCCCCCCTTGCAGTTGTCAAATTTAAGGTGATCTCCCCACCCCAGGATTCTCCCGACTGACCCCCAGCCTCAAGAACTTCACATTCCCCAAGACCGCAGCATCACTTTCTCTCACAGGCGCCTGGCAAGTCACTTCGCCAATCCCCATGGTACAACATAATCATAGGGGATTCACGCAGTGACTAGCCATGCAGGTGCCCATGCTTTACCTCACCACATTTTTGTTCAACCACCATACCTTACAACACATGCCATTGTTAAGAAAATTGCAATTTTCAACTTACGTGTTACTAAGTCATCCACTACCGTACGATATATCACTTTGATATACTTACACTGATCATGTGTTGGCACCCTCATATAACAACATGAGTTCAAAGTCGATAGCAATCAAGGTATGGATCATTTAAGGTCACGGTTATACCTAATCAGTGTTGTTGCCAGGGCAACACACTATTGAAAATCGTCTTTCAGAAAGAATGTCATATCTTTGTAATTATAAAAGTAAAAAACAATATCAGGGGCCTAAACTAAACTCTCGCAGCCCTGGCCCGTGAAGGTGAGAAATTTGAGACTAAGAAGATGCTAATTGTATGCAAATCATGTATTCATATGTACATGAAGTCCCATGCATGCATGCTAAGTCAGAGTTTTTACTATGGTTCAGTTGATACCAGTTTTGAACAATAAACTTCAGTTTGGATTGAGTCAGGGTCCTTGGTTTATCGTTAAGTATTTTAGCTAACTTTTATCACAGTCCGAGTCGCCGGACAACTTCTTTGTTCACACGATGACGTTTCAGTGTTCAATGCTGATTCATATTGTGTTCTTGTTTTAATAATGTTTAGCAAAATTATCGTTGGTACGATGTCATAACTTTAGAGATAGCATATTTACTGATGGCGTACATAAAAAATTAAACAAGAATTGTGATATACACGGGAGGGAAGTCTCTTTGGGTAGAAACAAAAACGAGACTTGCAGCAGAGTAATTCAGTTAATAACGCCAAATAATCCCTCGCTGCTTCCCTTTAGTAGAGATAACAATAACCTCTGCAAATTAAATTCTATTTGGCCTTGTATTAGATCAGACAAACACGTATGATTACGCAAACGCATATTATCCGCCTTATGAAGTATTAACCGTGGAGTTATGTGAGTCATATATATATATATAATATAATATATATATATATATATATATATATATATATATATATATATATATATATATATATATATATATATATATATATGTATGTATATTCTACTATAGTCTTGAACCATAACAACGACAAGCATAGATATTGTTGCTTTTAATTAAACGTAATTCAAAGAAATTAATATCCGGTTGCCATCCAATTCTTTATTATTTAAATTTCCCTTTTTCTTTTGTTTACCATACTTATTCTGTATATTCCACCCTCGCTTGAGTTTCACTTGGTGCTTATTGTCCGATTAATTGTCCGTTCCAACAGTTGGCAGTCTGAGCTTGGTGCGCTGACACAATGTAAGATGTCAACACTATTGATGTCTTTTACGGTCAACGCAAGCGGGTCAGTGATAGGTTCATGGTCAGACGTACCGAGGCGCAACATGTGACTGAGCAAGTTCTAAGTAAATGTGAATATTCTCTAATAACGAAGCATTAATGTATGTGAAAGATATTTTACATTGTACCGTTAAATGAGGGGCACTGAAAGAATGGTACTGAAAAGCGAGGCCGAGCGATATGCGGAATTTAGCCGAAAACAAGAAATTTTTGAGCGAGTGATTCATCGGTGATGTACATCTCAAACTCTGTTGACGTCCACTCACGTGTTATTTGGCATCCAAGTTTCTTTCGAGAATTTATGGGTTCACAGGGATTAACCGGCGGGGCAAATATGTAAACTGTATTAAATCAGGATCTATTTGTAAATTTTACCCAGAATACACTGAAATTGTCGTGTACAGTGGATACTTTGAATAATATTAAAGTCGTATCTAGTGTAGTTTTTGTCCAGTGTACAACACGAGAAGCGCCTTAACTTTGTTCTGCTATGCTGATTCTCTGTGTGACTCCAAGGTGACTATCCATGTTACGTCATTGCAAATGCTGGTTGAAAACATTTCCACGTACATGGCGGTCCCAAGGCTAACCCGAATCAATATTTCATTTGACGCTTGGTAATTTGTGAATTATTCGTTTTCAAGAGTTATTAAATACTCGTATATATACACTTGAGGAAAATCTCAAAATTTGTCAGAGGGAAGTGCAGCATAATTTTGAAATTCCTTCGGCAAGGACGGAATTATGAGTGAATTTTCATCAATGCACCAATTCATTTATGTTGGCGCTAATTGCGTTAATGAACGCGTGTATACACGCATGACGTGCCATTGAACACAGGCAAACTAGACATTAGGCCTAATAGTCTAAAAATATTTTTGTAATTATTAAAAATAATCATCCTAGTTATGAAACATTGATATCACTAAAACTGAGTTAGTATTTTATCCGGATTGAGATTCCTTTCTGAGGGCGTCACATATACTAGGAGAAGTAGGAGTGTATAAAATATTATATATTATAGCCGAAACATGGGACTATGTGCCCGAGGGTAGGTGACCATTTGCCCGACGTAAGGAGGGCAAATGGTCTCCTGCCCCAAGGGTACATAGTCCCTTGTTTGGGCTATAATGTTTTTATTACATGCCTCTCTTACTCAGTTTGCAACAAAAATATTTACGTTATTGGCAAATTATAGACGAATGTTTTATTTTCATTTTAGACGAAAAACGGTTACAAATAAAACGATTTTCATCATCGAATGGCGCATTGATATATTTAAACTGCTGTTGTACGGTTTATCAATTATTTTTATGCGAAATTTTCCAAAAACCGGATTTTCTGTGCAAAACATGAAATTTCAAGACTTTTACATCCAAAAGTTTTCAAGTTGAAAATAGTTCCGATTCACTTTCAGTCCAGTGATGACTATGCGGCCCGCGACGTCATCGGCGAGTTACCATTGAATCCTATAGGGCGCGCGACGTTCGATATACGAGGCATGTAATAAAGTATATTGGCCGCGCTGGCCGGCCGAAAGGTCACCTATGAAAGGAAGCTCAACCCGGATGAAATGCTAACTTGGTTTAGTGATATCAGTGTTTCATACTTACGATTTGTTATTTTTAATAATTACGGAAATGATGTCATATTTTAGACTATTGTTGTCTAGTTCGCCTGTGCCTGAGTCTCACAAAGATAAAGCAGCGTTCATGATGATAAGCCTTACTTCAAGCACGATCTCTTCTTGCTTAGTGGTTAATTTTTGCCGGTCGTAATTTTGTCATCTGGCGTTTAGTTAGAATCGCGCATAAACCTAGTTATAAAACATCTTCGCTAGTTTTACAGCTTCTTACACTATCTAAACGATAGTTTATATCTCTCTTTACTATATATTTGTCATCTATAGACAGACAAGAACTATCAAAATATGTTTAGATTTTTCTAATCTAGTGCAGATGAAACAATTCTGCGTGGTGCAGAGCAGGTTGTATCCATCTTTTTTCTATTTGAGAGACACGAAAGTGGAAATGATATTGAAGAAATACGACACTTACTCATTCTCTTTGTTATTTGTATAGTTACGAAAGTAACTTTCTTTACCTCGCCATGTTAATGATTTTTTTAAATGCTATTCAAGAGTGATTTAGACGTTATGCGTGTTATTGTTCTCACTACACCCAGCCAAGACACGTAACGTCAAAAACGTCACTGGAGATTCGAAAAAAGACATTTATGCCTGAATAAATGTTTAGACACATGGCATAATCACATACTTACGCCATAAAGCTGTTTCATGTCTGCAGACTTGCCTAATGTGTATGTGGCGGCTTTATGTCACGACATAAACGCATTAATGTGCACTTTATGCGTACATTTATATGTTCACATAAATGTATAAATTAGACATATTTATTCAATTATGTAAACATAATCGTGACTGTATTCCGTCTGTACGTCATATTTGGGACAATGAGTTACAATCAATCGTCGTATATGTAACATATTTGTTATACAGGCAAGCACAAATTTGACATATTTGTGCGTGAACAATCACAAAGTTGACATACTTGTGCATGTTTTTGACAAAATTTCATATTTCTTCTGGCATATGCGGCTATAATATTCCATAAAAGAATTATAAACATGACAGAAAACTACATTTATATCAATACATATTGGCGTACCTTTGGCTTAAAGGTAAGCTTCTGTCAAATTTATGTCATGATTAAACTTGCCGTGTTCAGATATTTATGTTAAATGCTTTGTGCCAATATTGCGGCAGAATTGAATTTAAGTCATAATAGTTCGCTAAACTGCGACTGCGAGTCTGTAGCTATGCTTTAGTAAAAACACAACACAAGTTTACATAATTTAGGAATTTATTTCTTCATTTTGCCCCAAAACTAAATTGTTTACATAAGTAAAAAGAATATGAAAGCTCTTCAAAAGGGAAATGGCATCCTTACAAATCGTGACCTATCGAATTCCATTGTCTTGACAGCATTTTCTCACTTTTCGACCGTTAAGACACAAAGTTTGTCACACACACCCTTTAAAATTTACACATGAGCGTCGCATGAAGAAAGCACTAACATTTGGTTCGCTACCCGCGCTTCGTTGAAGTACATAGGGACATTTCGCTGTCAGACCTAGGACTCGAGGAAGCCGATGTTTCGGTACCAGGAAAGCTATAGTTACCAGAGCTGAACGTTTCGTGATGTCATGTTTAATGATACATATACGCGTCAGTGAAAAGAAATGGTGACATGCTGCAGGAAAAGGTTGTGCCCAGCATTGAGAATGTTATTGTGAGTTGAAAGTTATCAGGAAAATTCCAAAAAGAGCGCCCCCTGTCGTTTAAGAATTTATCTATTGAGAAACGAGGCAAGAGATAGATAAACTCGAAAGGAGTAATGGAAGGGGAAAGTGCCAGTCAGGGAAAAATAGAGCCAACATATTGTTTTCAGTAATGGTGTATAAACATTAAAACATCGTTGCCAATGTCTCTGAGTGGTTCAGAATATGTCCGGCCCATATCCGGCCTATAACCCTTATCAGTAAATACAATGTTGTTGGACATATTTATACATAAAAACTATCCACTGTTGATTGACCAATCAGAGTGCTCAATTCAGGGTGTTTTATTTACTCGTAAAGCCCTGGTCACCAAATTCCAGAAACGAATGACAGCGCCGTAGTAAAGTACTGTCCAATCAAGAGTGAACATGTCAAATTCTGTAGACATCTGGTACGTTTTAAAATTCAAATTTGGTAACACAGCGAAACCAGCTGCAACACAAAATCTGCTGTGCCCTAGGGCATTTATATAATGTGCTCTAGGGCATTTATAGGATGTTCCATTACATTGGAAGGCTATTTCACAAATGAAAGTTTTAATTCATATCCTAAACATGTTACATTGACAAAGGGGACGGTTGACGTAAACACATTGAAAACGAAAATGTATCATTTAGGGCGATAGTTTTTAAGTCGGATAAACCCTCGTACTCGGGCTCTTCTGGTATATAAAGTCCAACCCTACGATAAAATGTCTCGGCCTGCGGCCTCGACATTTTATCGTTGGGTTGGACTTTATATACCAGAAGAGCCCTCGTACTCGGGCTTTATCCTATACATAAAATATATATGTTAAATTAGCATAGATAAGGAGAGTCGGTGCTACTAAAATGGGTATAAGTAAAGTAAGCAATAATACATTGAAAAACGTGCGAAAGAAATCGTTTTCTACAGTGATCGACAGTGGATACGTTTATAGCAACGTGTTACATTCACTTTGAAATAGAGATTACAGACGACAATATCATCTTTGCGAGAAAGCTTTTCCGAATATCATTGAAGAAATGGAAGTTATAACTGCCTAATCTTTCATGCACATTAATATCTCTATGGATGATTATATTCGTTGTCAATTGCCCAAGATGGCGCATTGGTTGGTACAGTTCTTCGAGCTGATACTGAATCATGTGGACGTAACAGCACTGACAAGGAAGAACGACGTCTCTCAGAGATATTCGCCAGAAACGTCCTATCTAATTCTGACTTGTACGAAGTTAGTTTTCTTGACTGCCATAACAGGCGTTTCACTCTCCGTGGCACTGGTCCTCGCTGAGTCCTTGAAGCTGCATTATCGTCATCTTCCTCTGAAGATATGTAATCCAGTGACAGAATTTTTTTCACCTTCTCTTTTTTCGATCCTTTCCAATTCACCATCCCTATGGCCTCTTCTCTCTGTTTAAGTTTCTGAAAAGTTTGTATAAACTGCTTCTTAGAGACCTGTACTTCACCTCCTTCAACTTCCCGGTTTGCACGTCTTATGAGTGGCAATGTTGTTGTCAATTAAATGCAATACTTTTTTACAAAGCATTAAATGTACAGTATGCTGAAAGTAAACTTGAACCATTCTTCATGAAATCTGTCGCCGAAAGTGTGAGAATACGCCAACAATTTAATTCTGTTTACCCTCTCAATAATAAATATAAATATTATGATATCTTTCTTTGAATAAGGACGACATGGGCTCTTTCGGTTTTTGTCTATTATTCACATTTATTTACACCAACAGTGACATGCAGAAAAAGGTTTTCTGACACCCATTTTACTGTTCATATTTGTCAACCACATCGTATATATATAGCAGTAAATAAGAGGATAAATAACTAAATATCTGCTTACTCTCTTCATTCTCTCATGACGGCACACCTTTTTTCCTGTGACTTTCGGTCTTGCCTTGTTTTTCTCTTGTAACGAGATCACGCCTTGTCCTCAAATAAGTATACGTCGCTTCTATGTGCGAAAATGGAATAAGAAATGATAAAATGCCATTTATAACACAGTCACATATCTGCTGGGAATCTAAACACTACGCATGAAAAGAAATCTATTTTTGATTAAATACGTTTAACTTTAACAAACACAAGCATTCTCGCGGTTCAGAGGCTAGCTTAATTCCTGATCCACGTACCTACTCAACGGTCAATCGGTAAATGGCAAAACCAGAAGCTGTTGCTGTGACGAGATACGTTTACGATACGTATACGGTGCAAAAATAGGCTTTATTATGATTATCATTTACACACATTGAATTTCAGCAGGACTCCAAGAATTTGCGCCGTACAGGGACAGTATTTCATTCTGTATTTTAACGGCTATCTCTCGATTCTCTGAATGCTCATAACTATAAAAGATAAAAATATTCAATTTTAGAGGACTGTTAGCAGTTAATGCATCTCCATCATTATCACATTGATCGACCAAGCCACCCTTTCATTTGATACTGTAACCTTTTGTGTTCAGGTATTTCAGGTTTTCCTTTCCATTGTAGATTTCTACCTCGATGCAATTACTTGTTCGTCAAATATAAGAAATACGGTGGCCCCTAAATGCCACGAAACTCTATTACTTTTGAATATAAACTTTAATATTTCTTGACATTGTCTTTAATATTTGTAAAAGATTTTATTTCTCCACCGCGAACTTTTAATTCTGTACGGGAAACTCTATTTTTGGGGTAAACTGTTTTTAAAAAACGTTAAACTAAAAACTTTAACTTTTAAAAATAGCTTTAACTTCAAACAAAATATTTGTTTCTCAAAAGCGTTTTTTATTTTGTAAAACAGATTAAATTGTTCAAGAGTACCAATTCAAAACTCGTTTAAGATTTTTGCTTAGCGCGAACTGTGTTACTTATATGGATGATATAACCTTATGTCTTTAGAGCAGAAAACTTAAATTCTTTAAAGAAAAGTTTTATTTTCCAAGAGTAAAATTAATTTCTTTATGGAAAAAGATTTTCTCACAGAGCAGCAAATTGAAATACATTGAATAAAACTTTTTTTTTCTGAATGTAGCGAAATTATCTTCTGAAGACAACGGAATCAATTCCTTTAAGATATATTTTCTACATATGAGTGTGAAATAAGCATTTGGTAAAACTGAACTCAGAAAGAACAAAAAAGGAAGGATGAAAAAGTCAAACTTACTGTTCTTCAGAGAGCAATTTACTTCTATGAAGAAATATTTCATGTGAGGGCGCAATTATCTATAATGCATAGCAAACTCTTTCTAGCGAAAGTCACATATCTTGGGGAAGAGTTAAACATTTTTTTCCGACAAGAGCGACAATTTATTTTAACGGCGGCGGAAGTTAAGGTATTCCACCATGCAACACCCAAGTTTGATGACCCAGTGTCTCCGAGACAACCATAATTGACTTCATCGGCGTTACGGGCACGCTAGCCCGGCCCTGCGTACGATGCTGTGTGTTCCCAGCGTTGTACGGGCTGGAGGCCCGAGTAGATCATTGATATTTTGTGTGGAATATATGGCGAGACACGGATGAATCGATAGTGCATTTGACCCGGCTTATTTGACCTGAGTCCCCGACGAACGGTTTATGTTTGGGTGATTCGTCCTGACGGCCAACGGTGTGCGACGGGACCGTACTGGGGTTCCTTCATCAGTTGCTGTGTTTTTAATGTTATGTATCCCCTCCGTTGTGTTGTGTGATAGAAATCTTTTCTAAGAGGTGAAACCAGATTCGTAATTGATAGACTCTTCGACTGAAACTGAACCGGGCCCGCCAGATTTGACCAGAGTCGCCGGTGGTTCAATACACGGTGGTTCATCTATTAGTGTAGTTTATGTACTCCTACAACGTTCTCTTATATGGGAATCGTGGGATAACTTCACTTCCGCCGCGAAAAAAAAAGTATTTTGCTGTCTCGACATATATTTTGTCTTCTCAAAAGAAAGTTTGCACGCTGAAATCTGAAACTGCGCCCTCACATAATGAGATACAGTAGAACTCTTTATACTCGCCCTCACCGAAGTTGTGCGACTAAAATTAGATTAAAATTTAGTAGTGTAAAAGAATCACAACTTTTTTATCACAAAGTTAACATATTTTTTCAGATTATGAGAAATTTATTTCGGGAAGATATTGAAATTTTAGTCTCGGAAAAACTAAAATTGGCTTTTGAAAAATTAACTTTTTTCTTCTCTGAAATGAATATCTTTAAAATATGAGTAAAGTATAAATCTCACAGCTATTAATATAGCTGTTTGAGGTTTACTCTTCAAAACCAAAAAAAATATCGTCACTGATTAAATGGTCAGTCTTCAGAAATAAATTTTGTTTTTAGGTAATTACAACTTACTCTTGTAAAATGCAACAGGAAAGATTACTTTAAATATTAAACATTAATCGTTGTAAAGCATTAACTTCTTACAAGACATTAAAATTTACTCAAAACAGAATAGCAATTTTTTTTAAATAATTAAAAGTGCTTAATTTGAAAACAAAATTAGGCAAAGTATGTTGGAGTTGTACCCGCAAAAGTTAGAGA
The DNA here is from genome assembly GCF_041260155.1 of Ptychodera flava. Classification (NCBI taxonomy): domain Eukaryota; kingdom Metazoa; phylum Hemichordata; class Enteropneusta; family Ptychoderidae; genus Ptychodera; species Ptychodera flava. The sequence continues at coordinate 39,682,426 of NC_091943.1, read as the reverse complement.
GTTTTGTATGTTAAAATTACGAGTTGCGTCCACAGAATTTGAGTTTTGGGCTCGTAATAAGAGTTGCGCCCACTAAAATTAAAGTTGTACAGTCGAAATTAGAAAGTTTAATCGTCATAAATAGAGTTTTGTCCCTCACAATTACATTTGCATCCAACAAAATTTACGTTTGTCTTGGGGAAATAAACTCTCATAAATATTAAAGATATTGACAAGAAAAGTAAGAGTTAATATTTCAAAATAATGTAATTGCCTGTGACGTCTAGGGGCACCTTAAAGACAGACGTCGTGTTTAGATGAGAATCTGACATTGAAAATAGTTTGTCGGCAGTGAGTTTGCAAAGAAATTGATTAATACAATAACTCTCATCGATTTAGGTCGAAAAGTTCTTTTTGTACTGCATGCTTCGATCTGGATTAGCGAATGCAAGTGTTCTGTGTTCTTGTGTATAATGTATAGAACGTACAATTAGATATTATTCCCTAATATTTTTCTTCGTTCAACGAAGGAAAATACGAGTGACGTAATGACCGTGTCACCACGAGTCGAAGACGAGTGGTGACACGGTCATTACGTCACGAGTATTTTCCGAGCTGAACGAAGAAAAATATTAGGGAATAATATACTTATCACATGCACAAGCCAAGAATTCGTTATTTTTTGCAAAATAAAATAAGTTTTCCATGACGATTCCGCGTTTAAACTTTTGAACCACTTTAGGAATAAATATCAGTCCGCCGTGCACAAGTTGTCAATCATTTCCAGTCGTCCGTCGACCGTCGTGTGCGTTAGCGCTCACGTCAGTTCGTTCGTGTGTGGAGCAAATGACAGCTCTCGGTCTACACGTAGGCTACCTTCCGCAAAGTTATACTCCATTTCAAAGATAGCATAGTCCTAGAAATTTATCACAGACGAAGATACGCTATTTTTCGGGAACAAATATCGACTGAATCTCGACGGCGCGAACACTGTAAACGTCGCGCCTGACCCTGTTTGCAATGCGTAAGCTTACGGAACCCACGGTATACGCGACCAGCTTCGAGTTCGTTGTTTCCGCAAATTATTCACGTAATTCCTTCGGAATATACAGGCGATACACTCTTTTGTTTACATCGTTCGGATTAGTAATGTCGTAGTCTGTGAAAATATCGATTTCATTACATGACTTTTGGATCGTGGGAGAAACATCGGCCGCCATGTTGTTTGTTTACATATTCGAGCACACCGAAGATCGACAAAAAAAGGTCCGACGCACCGAAATTGATGACGTAGACGCGGGTTGTCGTGACGTAGAACGACCAGAGAATAAATCCCGTATTTTTTGTTCGGAGACGACAAACTTGGCTTGTGCATGTGATAATAAAAAGTATGTCAAAAGTGGCAACCTTAACTTTTCTTTCACCTCCGCGCGATCCATGTTTTTATGACAATAAGGTTTAGCGCCATCAACGATGACGTAGTGCCAACTGGTGGTAAGATTTGGTACTATTGGTCTAAACGTGTATGGTATTTTTCAATATTAAATAAAGATACATGGTAACATACCTTTTGTCTGTAAAACCACTAAACTCTGTGTTGAACCGTAGCTGTTAATAAAGTCTTCTAACCGCTCTCTGTGGAAGATGAGTTCATAGGTAAAATTATTATTTATTTTTTTCTGTAAAACAAATACATTTCCTTATTCTTCTCCACGAGGCATGTTAGTAGTTTATAAAGTATTACTGTTCTGAATCGTGAGGTTCATTTTAGATCAAAGTAATAGCGAGCATTGCATATGTACAGGCTGGTTAGGCTGCGTTCACAAACAATGGTGAGAGGGGGCTGAAGCAATCGCGATTGAAATCTTAAATTTTTGCAGATTATCCCTCTATAGCCACTAAACATTTTCTAGTCCCCCTCCCCATCAACATGATTTTTCAACCTCCCCCTACATTATCATATAGCCGCATATTTATTAAAGGTGTACGCACAGAAAAATAAACTTGTATCAAGCAGTCTTGCTCGCAGATGTTCGACATTTCCTTTTATCTGCAGTTTGTAAAGCCATATTCCTATAAGGCAAGTTCTTAAATTGATTCGTTTTAAATGCATCAGTGAACTTTTTGGATTTATCAGTCTAAGCCAACTTGAGTTAAAGGGACAAAGTCGCCCATTTTTCATGACTTTTGTTTGATACTGTTACGTGCAGAGGATACGAACAAAAGGGTGAACTCAGCAGTTAACGTTTAAACAGAATTTATTACAAAAATAAAACTAATTGCTAAGTCAGGGATAGAGTACAAGCTTTAAAAGTGTACAGACTACTTATCTCAGCTGGGACGGCAAAGCTCCAGTCTCAGAGTTGTAACAGTCAGTCGGATGAATGAACAGTCCTTGCAGGCTTGAAGCTGCACAAAGTCCACAGTATAAATCCAGCGTTGGCAGTGAAGGTCTTGAAAAGTCTTGAGAATGACTACTGCTGGAGTTTAGTAACACACAAGAGACACGATCCCAAAAGTCTGACTGGAAGCTGTGCACGTCCCTTTTATAAAGGCATGTAAGAACAATCTAGAACTTTTATTGACATGCTAATTACTGTTCTAAAATTATCTCCCTTACACAACTAATCAACTTTCCAGAACATTCCAAACATGACTAATTGAATTCAAGGTTGTGAGGTCATCAAGGGCAGTGACCTTGGGAATGTTCTAGACTAATTGAACTCAGGTCATGATGAGTGTGGGGAAATGACCTACATAACAATACGAGATACTACTTATATTGTTTGACATGTTAAAATATACTGAATGAATGGGTGACCATGCATATATTAAACTCCAGTTATTTAGACATGATACATGAAACCATCGCGAAAATGAATTAATGGTAATGACCATTAATTCATTTTCGCGCTTGTTTCATTTAATTTGTCTAAAATAGGGGTCGAATATATGCATGGTCACCCATTCATTCAGTATCTTTTAACATGTCAAACAATATAATTAGTATCTCGTATCAAACAAAATTCATGAATAATAGGCGACTTTGTCCCTTTAATCCAACTCTGACCAGGTCAGTGGCACCAGCTAAAGAGCTAACAAAGTGACGATTATGACAGAGTGTGCACATTGTTAATTCCTGGCTACATTTTGCCAAGTTGTGATAAACTGATAAACGGTGAAGGCCTTGTACATTTCTTTGGTACGGAGCTGCCTCGATTTCTGTTCTGTTATATGGAATCCATGGCAAAAGAACCTAGTTGATAAAGTTGAAGGTGTTCAAAAGAAATTTGTCAGATACTTATGCTTTAAACAAAACATACCTTACTGTTCTTCAGAGTATAGAAAGTTATGCACATTTTTCAAACTACCTCCCCTTTTTAATCGTAGAAAAGTTTCTGATCTCTGTTTTTTATACAAATGTATTCATTCTGTGGTTAACAGTTCTTATTTAACACAAATCCAACTAAATGTTCAACGAACTTTAAGGTTTAACTGTCCGTTTCGGGTACCAGCAACCAGAATTAATGTTCGCAAGTATTCTTTCATTCCACGTGCTCTGTCCACTTTTAACGAAATTGCAAAATATAATCCAAATATTGATATTTTTGACAGATTTAGTCTTTTTAAAAATAGTGTAAAGAATTATTTTTATACATGATCTCGTTTGTGAATCGCAATTGTCTGTTTTTATTGTATATATTGTTTTTATTGTTTATTTTGTGTGATTGTGCTTGTATTTCTTTTTATGTCGAGCGGAGCCTGTAATTGGGATTTTATTCCTGTTGGTCTTCCGAATAAATAAAATAGATAAATAAATAAATAAACTGAGCACAATGACCTATACCGAAAAAAAGATAATTTTCAAAAGTACAAAACATGTATGACTTAGATACTCTACAAAATTGACAATACAATATTCCATCAAATAAACGTAATCTCTGAAATTTTTGATGTAATAATGGCATATTTGGTAAAAATAAAATATTTCCATTTAGCCACACATTTTTTTTCATTTAAATTACAGTCTATGCTGTTGAAAGTTTTACCTCTGTATTATCGACGATGAGAATAATATGAAATTTGTTCACTGCATGAACTTGAATTGAATGGCTTTGTGAGTTGATTTTAAGTGATTCTCGTGAAAACAGTGGCTTTTCAGTGTACATTACAAAATGTATGTATGTGTGGAAAATCAAGCATGGTTTCCCACCTTTTCTTTAATATTTAATTATTGTAATATTACAGAATTAAAAAAAATCCCTAATAACTCTCGCTGTATTGGTCTTCCATGTGTTGCTTTCTGGCCTGATCCTGTGTACAAGTATGTTTCAGCCCCCCCTATACACAGAACAAAACTTTCAAGTCCTCCTCTATAAACAAAAGACTTAGAGGCCCCCTGAATTCGTCTATCCCGACCTCACCAGTACTTGTGAATGCAGCCTTAAACTGATAAGTTGAACACAAAGCATTTCAACATGATTTCAGCAGTAGAACAGTGACATGTACACAGCATGCAGGTATGTCAAAAATTGTGGCTTATGTTGCTTGAAAATGACAGGCATATAATTAATTGAGATCGAAAGAGGGGCAAATCGGAAAATACAAAACTCGTGGTCTTTCAATATCGTTTTCCATCTTTTTAAAATTTATTACAATCATGAAAATGTCATTGTTCTCAAATTCAAATCATCAGTGTGGTCACACATAGGTCTAAGTTCATATCAGACACACTCACACACACAAACAACAAACACGGAGCATATATATATATATATATATATATATATATATATATATATATATATATATATATATATATATATATATATATATATATATATATATATGTATGTATGTATGTATGTATTGCGCCTGCAACTTAGAATATAGATCAACATGTCTGTTCCAGGCATTCAAGTTTGATCTTTTCTCATCTGTCTGATGTTCTTTATTGAAATCTGGACATTCAATATAATTAAGGAACGTTATAGAAAGCCCACTAACAACAAAATCTAATCACAATACATGAATTACGTCTTGCAGAGATTTGTCTGGCATATTGTATGCATTACGTAATTTATCCTGTGTACTCGCGTCTTTCCGAAGGATACGGTTTCGTTTACTGATGCATTTTATCGGCCGATCACAGTCTATACGAAGAAACCACGTGAGTCTTAAATCTCAACCGAAACTAAGTATTGCTTACAGAACTAAGAATTCGAACGGAGCGGATAGGAGATAGATCTGTGACATCCCGAGGTAAGTATATATTACCCTGATTACTGTGCACAATTTTAATTTTTAGCGAATGATAATGAGTTGTAATTTGAGTAATAATTCAAAGAAGACAAATTATGATTTTTCCCAACATTGTACATCCACGTCCTATGGGTATTTTTTGTGTATAACCTTCCCACAACTTTTCGCACTGAGGCAGGAATTGATATTAAGGTATACATAATATAAGCGAAATATGCAGGATTTGTCGTCATGTTGCATTTCTTTCCTTCGGAAACCTTGTACACATTTTGTTCAAGCTTATAAGTAAAAGTCATCGATAAACAATTCAAATACACCGTATGAGAGATTCCTCACAATGTGTAACTGCAAGCGGCTAAACACGACGTATTATGACGATTCGTCTGAGGAGGGACCTTTCACAGTAGGTTCATTGTGTCAAATAATACTTTTGAAGTAAATAGTAAAGCCGTTAACAAATGTAAAATAGACACTCACCAACAAAAATCCTGGTAATACGCCAAACTCTGCAGTATTTTGATGATTATAAATATTTTTAGCCTGATGCCTGACGAAAAGTTGCTTTTTTTACGCGCAATTTCTTCGAAAAGTGAATTCTCGGCCCAAACTCCCGTTCTCGTTCTCGTTTCATTGACAGTAATTTAAATATTTTGACTCACCGAACAATCAGAGCTGACTGCTACGTCATGCTTTCTTCTTCTTATTTTCTGTTTTGGACTTCTGTCTGACTTTCGTTTCTCCAATTCCTCCGACACTTGTTGACACTTCTTCGTCAGATCGTCTACCTTCCTCCTTAGTTTTCTATTTTCCTTTAGCGTAAAAAAACATAGTTTGAATAAAATCGTTATCTTCTGGGGATGAGGCAGTTAAGGGGGAACCGTACGACATGGGCTGTGAGTTAAGTTTACTTTATTTGAAGAAATTATGTGATCTAACACTATAGTATTGATAACAGTGGAGCGTGTATACGTTACCTGGACTCGACCGTCTTGATACCGTTTTCTCATTGAATGAATCGTCGGTCGAACTGCCGTCTGTATGTACACTTCTCATGCTTTCATCACTTTCTGACTCCGAGCAACTTGCAGCGTCTGCAGTCGGATTAACACTTTCTTCGTCATCATTCGCAAAATTTCCTTGGCTTTCCATTCTTGAATTCCAACTTTACATGTGATGGTGAGACCAGATCTCCACGCACGTATTTATACGATATATTTGCGGCAAATTTTAGCGCTTGATTTTGGCGCCGTTACCAAACAAGGCATCAGACATTACGTGGTGAGGGAATATTCAAAAATGAGACTCAAAGCAAGTCAACGATTGGTCGTCCGTTAGACATTGATATCAAGCTCTTGGAAAAATTAGAAGTGGATTTGACACAGACAAGGTCTCGTGTAGGTATTGGTGCCTGGCATCGATTTAGATAATAAATTTACTGTACAGTCTAAGAAATGTATCAGAAATGAAACGTTGTTTTGATGAGGTACTTAGCAACTTTTTCAGTATATCTCAATTGTCAAATCCAACTTTAATTGCGAACAACACTAAACTGTACTTTGAAATTGATGTACAGACGTGCACTGAAAGTATGGGACGTCGCCATCAACGCGTCCGACTACAGTGTTTTATATCAATTAGGAAACATTTTGACCGAAAAAGACGACGCAAGAGACCAAAACGTTCAACAAACGAAATCACAAATTGCCGTGGAAGCAGGAATGTTGAATGTGCGAAATACAAGTAATGTTGTACTTGAGTATTGATGCATGAAAATACATTCATACTGGACAATACAGTTTTCCTGAATTAGATATAAGTATTAATTAACATATAGATCATCACATCGCTCATTGACTTGACTATTTATATCATGATTTATCTGGTTTCAAACTGGTAATGTATCTACATGTTGATTTTTCAACAAACCTCTAGCTTCCTATTTCTTCAAATTAGTTTGCATTCATTGGACAAATGTAATTTTGCTCGTGCATCACTTGAAAAATGTGCGATTAGGACTTCAATATTGCTATTGACCGAATGTTTGACATTGAAATCTGAGTATCATTTGAATGTCGGCGCATCGCATCGCATCACATCAAAGCACGGTATCGTGCACTGTCCAAGTCTCTCTACACATCTCCTCCGCAACGTCGTCTATTATATCTCAATAGACAAATTAGAGTACCAAGACCTGCTACTTTTCCCTGTAAGCCGAGAACAATCGCGATTATGACCTCTTCAATGTGTACTTTGTGAACTCGGAGGCTGTGGGAAGGTGAGGCAAAAGAGCCAGGCTGAGACGCATGACGCCCACGGTATTAATTAAGCGATCGAAATGATGTAGTCCTTTAATATTATGACCACTCAAATTCATGGAATTTAAGATAACGTATGTCAATATTCTCACAATATTTCCTTTTTCAAGTTTCGGTTTTTTATATGGTTGACACTGAAAATAATTGCGAGTGATCATACAATCCACAAACTTAAGAAAATACACATAACTACCCTATGAAGTCGCAGCTAAAGACAGGGCTCTGGTGATACATCATATTATCGATTTTGTATACTTTTGAATTCTATTTCCACATCCTATCACCACTGCACCGAATCACCTGGAAACAAAATTAGAAAACCTTCGCCTCTATGAATGAAATATTCTGATGACAGATTGAGCAAATATCCGCAATGCAGAAGGCACCATAAATGTATTTATCACATTCAGACGGAATCCATTGGACGCATTATATAAAGTGATGGAACGAAATGTCTCAACTTATACATCAGTGTATCTTTGTGACGTAATCCATAGAAAGGGAAAGGTATTTTGGTATACGTCTGTTTGAAATAGAAATACAGTTGGCTTCAAAATGTCAGGGATCGTCAGATCTCGTATAATTGCCAATCTAATCCCACCAGTTTGATAGGAGACACTGATAAGAAAGTGGAATGAACTTTACAGTTTCCCGCTTTGAACTTATGAGCCTCCCATATCAAATTTTCAGTTCGTTTATTAAAAGTTTTCGGTCTCATGAGTCGATGATTTCCATTAAAATGTTGACTGTTAAATGTGAAAAGTTGTGGCTAGATGCGTTCGTTGCGACAGTAGAGGAATACCCCTCTGCTATCGTTGCTTTGATGCGAAGGAGCACTCGGCTCTTTTTTCGCGGTGCGATACCTTCAGTCATAGACACAGAATGTGGAAAAGAGGTGCTCAATCGAGTAAGACTATTCAACGATGGTGCTGTTTCTCGTAAATGAAGTAATGATGATATATACTTCTTTGGGTAATTTTTAGATTGTCGACGGGCACTTGTGCCACTGTGTGCTGGCTTCAACACGAAAGTGTGCATTTCTGCTCTATTTTTTCAAAATATTCATTCCCCTGGCAATTTTTACCTTAAATCGATTTGTAGGATAGAAACTTTTTTAGGTCAAAACCCCCCCACCCCCAAACTAAAAGAATTAAGTTTTTATCCTTCATTGAACTTCTGACGTCGCCCCTTACATTTGCATTCCTTTGCTCTATGGTCGATGTAACCTACTATTTGCAATATATACTGAAAAACGGGACCATTTTCAGTTCATATCTTCTATTTGTATGATCCTTTGAATGACACTAAAACGTTGGAAAGCCATGATTAGTCCGAGAAACAGTATTTGTTCTTAAATTATCTCACAATACTTAATATGTTCATTAATGACAAACTAAAATATATGAAACGGACACAAACTAATCATTGGCAGTATCATGGGTTTTATTTTTAAAATATTAAGACTTCGGATGATAAATACAGAACAGCTTTCTTCATCAGGCGTTCAAGCGAAGCTGCACTTCATCACACTGAATTCCAAAAAAATGACATGTCGCTATTGTATATAAAAATGGATAACAAACAAATGTGAGACAAGTGGACGATTTACAAAAGACCGACGAGCTTTCCCTTTGACCAAAACTCATTTTCAACATGTGTAGGGTAAATATTTTGTGTCAGATTGCACATGCATGAAGGTTGAAAATCTGCATGCAGTGTTTATGTATCGTGCCTGTTTTTTGGCGCCAAAGTGATGATTCATAATAGTCCAGTCAATCTACGAGATTTTGGCACCTAACCCACCACAAATTGCAACAGAATTTTTTTCTTCAGAATGCATTTTAATGAGGTACCCAGAACAACATATTAAAAGTTTACTCGAATCCACCTTGGGGAAATATGTCTAATTTGCATAAATCAAATATGGCGGCCAACCATCCAACAAAATAACATAATTGGCTATATATCACATATTAAACAAGCTATTTCAGTTATTTCAAAGTCTGACACTAGTTATTTGGCTCAGGGAATCATTTTAGAGGTATAATGTTCAAATAGGCACCTCGTTAATTTGCATAATTACAATATGGCGGCCAACATTCCTACAAAATACATTTTCGGTCATATACACGTATTAAACAAGCTATTACAGTGATTTTAAAGTTAAAAGTATATTCTTTGGCATGGACAAACGATTTTCGAGATGCTATGATTTGCATAGATAATTTGTTAATTTGCATAAGTCCAATATGGTGGCCAACATACCTACAAAAGCATTTACTGTCATATACCACGTATTAACCCTTTTGGCGCCAAAGTCTATTTTTGTCAACTTTATAAAATGTACCACAGTAAATTTTTCTGCTTTTTGCTAAAATTTTGATAAAATATGTAGCTGCTGAAAAATGATATCCATTTGGTCCAAAATTATGAAAAAACAGTACAGAAAAGTTCACAGAAATCGGTAAAATATTGCATTAAAATTTTGGTGTAAAAAATTACAGCAGGCAAAGGGTTAAACAAGCTATTTCTGTGATTTTAAAGTTAAAAGTATATTTCTTTGGCATGGTCAAATGATGTTTGAGGTGCAATGATTTGCATTGGCACTTCTTTAATTTGCATAAATCCAATACAAAAGAAATTTTCTGTCATAAAATATATTGAACAATCTATTTCAGCCATTTTGAAGTTTAATTATATTTCTTGAGCATGAAGAAACACCTTTTGTGGTTCAATGTTTTTAAAGGATACTTTGATGATTTTCAGAAATTAAATATGGCTGCCAAATTAATGCCCAAAAAGCTTGTAATATAAATAAGGTTATGGTAGAGATTTTAGGAACAGGAATATCAAGAAAAAAATGTCAAAAGGGCACTGCAACCAACGCACTGTATTGTGCAAATATTCTTCCAATTTTTATTATTTGTAAACCCAAGATTAGAAATTGGTTAGGTTCACCGTTTAGCTTGGCAATCAGTCGTAAGTTGTACGATATAGAAGGGTTAATGTTTGCAAATGTATGCAAATCACCCGAATTCCTGCTTCCCTTTTATCTGAATTTCAAGATTTCCAAAGAATATAACCCAGTTCTGGCTGGGTCATATTTTCTGAAGTATTCACATTGTGTTTTTAAATGCTATATAACAAAACAACTATTTTGTTTTGCAATAAAATTCTTACAGTTTGAATTAGAGGCATTTTTATTTTGCTAACCATGATTTTAAGCACTTTTTTGAGAGTCAGTCGTTCAGCCCATGCCATTTTAGAATGAGGATTTACTCTTGTTTCAAGTGAAATATTACATTTCACAAAATAGTTTGTACGGGTTTCCTTGTCATCTTAGATGAAAAATATCCTTCGAAAAAACTGTGTTGGCAACGTGCAGCTCCACATTAAGTCCTTGAACATTTATTTTAAAAATGTAGAAAATATACAATAAATTTACTTACAATAACGATCCATTTAAGAATAAAAGTTATTTTAATAGGTGTCTGTGACACCTGAATTCGTTAAAATACCCCATGAATATATTGTTATTTGATAAGAATGTTAAAGCAAATTTGGTAGACTTACATATGACTTCCGAACGGATTAAAATACGTATATGTTGATGTGCGTTTACTATTGAGGTGTAAGAAAGTCATGCAATTTTAATTATTTTGTGATATTTCTAAATATGACAACCGTTTATGATTGTTAGTCATCTAATAATAATTTCTTTCTGAATATAACATTGGATTCATCTGTGTACGGCATTATTTGTGATTTTTATAGGTGCTTCATACTCTACAGTGTTAAAACATGTAATCTTCAATGTTTACTGTTTTAAAAAAGTCGTGGACAAAATATTTAGTTTCTAATTTAGACTGAACGCCTTCCTTATGGACGACTGCATCTTTGGTACATCCCCCTAGACGATAGGCAAGAAGTCATCACATATAACAGCAAAAATACAATAAACTCAACGAAGATAATATCAACACAAAAATAAAATAATGTGACCCAAATAACACATGCCACAATACAGACAAATTAAACAATGTCGGACTCTTAAAAACTTGATCAACACACAAACTCACAAAAATTGAAAATTGCATGCTTAGCAAAGACTTAAAATTAATTCAAACAACTCATTAGCCCAACAGAATCCAACTGTTACACGATACAAACATGTACATCTGGAAAAATGACACTTGGAAAAATGACTCAAGATGTACTTCTTTGTACTGGGTAATAGTTGGATTATGTGTTTGGATTAATTGTAAGTCGTTGCTAAAGCATGCAGTTTTCAGATTTTTTGAGTTTGTGTGTCCAGAAAGTTTTTTGAATCTGACATTGTTTGTAATATTGCTAAGTTGTGTGTATTACGACATTTTTTATTTCGGTCATATCATTTTTTCTGTTTTTTAGCTTTGTTGTGTTTATTGTATTTTGCTGGTATGTGTGATGACTTCTTGCCTATCATCTAAGGGATCCTACAAAGATGCACCCTCCATAAGAAGGGGGTTCAGTCTAAATTAAAAACTTAAGATTTTGAACACCCTTTTTTAACAGTAAACATTACAGATTACATGCTTTGACATTGTAGAGTGTTAAAGACCCTTACAAATTTCGAAAATGCCACACACAGATGAATTCAATGTTATATTTAGAAAGAGAATATATCATTCAGAAGACTAACATTAATTAACAGTCGTCATACACAGAAAAATCAAAATTTTTTAAAAATAAATGTCCAAGGACTTAACAGTTTCTTCTTGATAATTTCCTAGTGCTAAAAACTATAGCAAAACCGTTATTTATGTTAGGAGTTATTAAGCCATGGGGCATTAATATGGCAGCCATATTTAATTTATGCAAATTATCAAAGGGCCTTTGTAAAAATTGAGCCACTAAAAGTGTTTCTTCATACCCAAGAAAAATATTAAAACTTTAAAATCAAAGAAATAGCTTGCCTAATGCGTCATATATGACCGACAATGTCCTTTGTAGGAATGTTGGCCACCATATTGGATTTATGCAAATTAACAAATTACCTATGCAAATCATGGCATCTCGAAAATCGTTTGTCCATGCCAAAGAAATATACTTTTAACTTTAAAATCACTGTAATAGCTTGTTTAATACGTGGTATATGACCGAAAATGTCTATTGTAGGAATGTTGGCCGCCATATTAGAATTATGCAAATTAATGAAGTACCCATATGAAACATACCTCCAAAATAATTCCCTTGGCCAAATTACTAGTGTCAGACTTTGAAATAACTGAAATAGCTTTTTTAACATGTGATATATAGCAAATTATGTTATTTTGTTGGATGGTTGGCCGCCATATTTGATTTATGCAAATTAGACATATTTCCCCAAGGTGGATTCGAGTAAACTTTTAATATGTTGTTCTGGGTACCTCTCTGAAATGCATTCCGAAGAAAAAAATTCTGTTGCAATTTGTGGTGGGTCTAACCCTATTTTGACTGGACTATAAGCCGTTCATTGAGCCTATGGACAAATAACTAATTTCTACAACCAGTCATGGAAGAGTATCATGATTCACCTTATATTTTCAGATATATACCTCTAGAATATTCTTTTGACGTTCCAACACCCATGTCTCCTTCTTTGTCCTAACGGTGACGGTTGAATTCTCTCTTACTCGCTTATGTTCCTTCAATTTAAGGAACACGCACGATCCTTGCCAGCATATATCTTTGATTACGGACATGTGTACCTATGTCAAAGAGAGAGACTTTTCATTACGACAGAGTCATCCAAAGTGCTTGTTTAAATATTATGTTTCCATGACGGACAACATTGAAATTCATCACAAAATAAAACCTTCCTCCTGCTAACAGTTTATTCAATATGTAGTTGCCCTTTTATGTGGACTTCTGCTAGTTTGTATCAAGTCTTGGTTTTGATGGTCCCGTTTTTCTATGCATGCACGAAAGTGATGAAGAGGTCATATTTAATAAGTATAATACAGGCTGACCAAAACGTACAACAACGACGCGTCCACGTTCAATCACTTGTATGGTTTACGACAAGGCACAAAATGTTCTAAATGATTTGATTTTTGACTTGTTAAACTAATATACATGTAAGATGAATTAAAAAAAAGAGCTCTAAACTTACCGTCATTTCTACTGTACTGTGGATATTCTGATATAGTTCATCAGCTATTTCTTTGACGCTTCCATTTAACGATAAACCGTTTATGAAAGGAATTAGTCCCTGCAAATTTACCGTAGAGAAATAGCACTCGTGCACATAGTACGCCATGCTAAAGAATGGATTGGTTTATCTGCAATGTGAAGGTTCCGTTTCAAATAGGAAGCGCAACATACGTCTGGAAATTATCAACCCATGTCAGACACATCCAGACTCTCAAATATTTACAACACTTTTATGGTCTGCCACATGTGGAGGCTCATTTATTGAGTTGGATTTAAGGACTACTTTTCTTGAAAATCAAAATTTCATTTTTCCCATAAGGTGAATGACTACGGCCATTTTGAATTTTCATGTGTCGGTATAATGTCATTTGTTTCTCTGGTACCAAAATTTGCACGGTGACCCCTGATCCTCATGCTCTATTTCGAAAGTGAATGGTTTAATGTTTCTCCGGGAAAGTCCCAGCAAACATTTAAGACTTTCGAATTTGAGGCGCGTACTGCCTAATTTTCTGCCTCAAACATAGTACCTCCACTCATCAAACGCTCATACGAGCAAGCTACCGTATCAAAATTTAATATTCAATAGATGAAGCCGCCTGTCTGTGTCCCTGATATTAGTTTCGATTTTGTTAATTGTTCTCCGTATTGAGCATCAACCACCTGTAATTTTCAGACACACAAACTATCCGACACTCTTATAAGAGTGAGATCATTTACAAACACCTTAATTTATACAAAGATCGGGTTAAACTTTGCTTTGGCACAGAGTAAAAGTAAATAAAAGTCTTGGAAATTTTAAAAAGAAAACATAATGTCATCACGTTTTGTCCATTCCCTTATTTTACCTTATGGCGAAATCGTACGAATAATAAATAAATATATAAATTAATTAATTAATTAATTAATTAATTAATTAATTAATTAATTAATAATATTAATAAATAATTAATTAATTAATTGCACCGTTGCTAACAGGTTCTAACAGGTTTACTTGTAAATACAAATCGACAAACACCTCTCAGATTGAACCAGACTACACCATTGCACACATCAATTACTCAAAATTTCAAAGGATCTAGGACAAAACTGAACTGTTGTTAATTCATCATTTATTATCACACAAACATATGTTTTAATGGACTTCTGGCTTTTCAGATACGATTTGTGATGCAGAGCCGCACAACCTAACAATACTCTGTAAGCTTTGGTACCGAATTATAATCTCGTTTTTACGATCGTCCAACTGATACATGGACGAAGAAGAACAACTCAACGGAATTTGACTCTTGCTCATCAGAGTCGTCTTCAGATTATTAACATACGGAATTAGAAGGCAAGTAGAGCGATTGATTAAATGTTTCATGAGAAAACAACACAGATTGGGCAAACATAGTATCAATTACAGTGTTGTCAAAACAAAACATTACACCTTGTGTTTTAAATGTTGTGACAAAAACCCCAGACCATGCCGGAAAATGCCGAGAGAGTTTGACCGGTTAAGAAGGGCTTGACTACGCAGTTTCTGCGTAGTGAAGCTTCATTACGTATTCATGGTGACCCCTGGCCAGCTGTCAATATCTTCTGGGGCTTTTGTCTTTTGGCCTGCTTTGCATATGCGTCGTTGGACACGACCTGCCAATCACCCAGGTAATCAATTAAACTATTAATTGACTGTTTACCGACCCAATTAACACTATCCAGCAGTATCAGTCATATTTTAATCGCGTGGCCCGGGTGGGCACAACGTTGGAACGCGTGTATTTCTATGTGTACGTTTCACTTGTGGTGTCGTTTGTATCATCGTGCGTTTGAAGTCCTTGTTTCACCTATAGCATTACCTTCAAAGTGACAGGCTTACTATTAATGTTCAGTATCATTGCACCGAGTTCTGCCCACAGTGAAAACCACCTGTTTTGCCTACTAATTACTGCCCGTTGCTGCCCGTCCTGAATGTAGCCTATCTATAGCTACAGTAATCAGTCAATATATAATACCCCGCGCCTTATAATTTTTATATAAACCACAGTCTCTCTATCCACGAGGGACTGTGTATAAACTTATAAAATCATAGTCCGTGCCGTAAAATTGTTGACTTTCGATGCGATATACAGGTTGATCGTTGAATCGCACCGGCGCATCCATGTTTACTTGCCCCATAAGCTTACTACTCTGTAAAGGGTGGGTAGATGGAATTCCTGGGCCAAAAATGAACACCGGGGCGAAACTTTTTTTGAACCCATGTGAAAACATAAATCATTTATCAGTTTTGATATATACTCCTAAATTGTAAGTTTGATCAAAATCGAGACCACATTCAAGGGCTATGCAGACTGTCCATGTACGCACACACAGTGACAAGAAGGCGGCAAACACCTACTTACCAAGCACATCGAATCGGCGAAAAGAAGCATAAAAAAGCTATCGGCTCATCGCCAAAACAAACGCACCAAGCGCTAACAAAAACCTATACCAAGCGGCCCTTTTCAGGGCCACCAAATACTCCAAAAAGAGAACTACCAAAAAAAACATAAAATGACATAGAACACACAAACACTTAAAAGAAATAACAAAAATCGTACACATAAAAATAACGTAACAGAAAAATGGCCGTGGAAATAAATCAGCTATTTCCAAAGAAAAGCCGACAACAACATGAAATTCAACAACAACCTATCATCGCTCAAACTATGAAACTCCGAAAAATAGTACTAGGCAAAGGCCTTAAAATTAATTCGGACGCCAACAAAACCAAACAGAATAAAACCACCTCAGGATTTCAACAAATAAAGTCGTAAAATGTGACTACGCTACATCGTGAGACACAAACAATCGCAACAACACAAATTCAAAGAAAAGTCAAATTGGGCTCCACAAACAACAAAAACCAAAAACTTGAAAGCTATCTGAAGCTGCTAAACTCGCACTTCTAGAGATACCCTTTCAAACAAGGAAACAAAACATGTCGCGTGCTAAAAGAATCGCGATAAACCAGCTTGCAAACAATAGACAAATTTCGGGAAAAAAAACCTCGACAAGGGTCGGGTTTTCGTCATTGTCAACACAAACGATTACGTACTCGAATGCGAAAGGCAATTACGCAACACTCAGTATTATACACAACAAGCCAGAACAAACAGTAAACAAAGTAAACGAACTATGAATCAAAATGTACGAGAACAAGCACATCAACCAGGATACTGTGAGTATCTTGATCCAATAAACATAAAATCCGTACCCCCAGTGGTACTTATTGCCTAAAAATTCACAAACCTCCGCAAAAATCTAAAAGACACACCAGTCAAAACAAAATTTACCGAAGTTAAGAAACATAGAACAAACAAAGCGAACCACCAAACGGACTCACAACGTGACCAAAATTAATATACTTGCCTCGCTAATCGAAAAGCAAGACTACTAAAATGCATTAAAATAAATTTTCACAAAACACAAACTAAGGAAAGAATCTACACCGCGACTGATGAGAAACCACACCCGGGTTTCGAAACGCAAGCGTCAAAGGGCGACTCTATCAACTTTTGTAACAACATAGGTCCGGCTGCGTCTCGCCATAAGCTTTCCCCACACAAACAAAACATTACCGTACACACTAATCCAAACTTCTCTACAAATATCCAAAGCGAAACAACATTTTTATTAACACACACAATCGGATAAGAATGTAGGAACACATTTTCGAAACGAATCAAACACAAACTCGACACAAAAACATTTAGGATAGTTAGGTGGGGAGCCTCTTTCACATTTTTTACATCTCGCTATACTGTCTATGATTCTAAAAATAAAGTCATCTGCCACTTTTTCTGTATACGCGGTTTGGCAAAACTCATCTCTTCAATCGAAAGTCGGGTGATTTCATGGTTCTTTGGGGTACGTCGAGCTTAAGGAATGTGGTTATATTCGCGATGTTTTATTCGAAATTATTTACTTCTTCTAGGGCAAATGCACGTAATTCATGCTGTTGCAAATACTGGCCGCTCATAAACAAGACAATAAACTCAATATCTGTGCATCTTTACTTTTATTGTCAAAGTACCACCGACACCCACAAAAAAACCAAATGGTTCAGTCCACGCGTGGGTTCAGTCCAGGTATTTGCAACGCCAGTCACCTAGGCGACGGTAATCCGCACCACTTATCACCATCGGGAAGGTACTCCTCCCCCTATACCACTGGCGATCCCACCCTCAAGGCACTGCGTCATTCGACCAAGCATTGTTATTGTAATTTCCTGCATAAAATTAACAGCGAGGTCAACCGGTCAAACTCTCTCGGCATTTTCTCTCATGCAAAGAAAGTGTGTGTATACGCATGTGTGTGTTGTGCATATATATATATATATATATATATATATATATATATATATATATATATATATATTATATATATATATATATATATATATATATATATATATATATATTATATATATATATATGTACTTGTGTGTGTGTGTTTATCGAAGTAATGGTATCCTCCAGGCATATTACATTGCTTGATGAAAAAAGGAGGGCATTGTAAATAAAAACACAAATTACTTCAAGTACAAAGAACACGATTTGAACTAATATGAGATAATTGGATCTATATTTTTTTCAAATTTCTCAAAAGTGTTAGGTGCCCTATAGATGAATGTTACGATATTACAAATTACTAATAAAAACAAGTGTATAACTTAGAAAGAAAAGCAGCTGAGGTACATTTGCAGATTAAATCGACATTACTTCACCATCCAATTATCCAAAATCAGTTTATATACAAACATGAGATTTAAAAGACACTAGAACTTGTAAAAAGATCAACAATAACACGATTAATATTATTTAAAACAGGCATCGCCCTAGTCGATATAATTGAATATTTGTACACTAGACACTTCGATTGGAAACTCTGAATAAATGCCAGGACCTAGGACGCCTTGCTCGGGGGGGGGGGGGGGGGGTTAACTAAAAGATAAACTTTCTGGTAATGTTCGGACATTCAGCCATAAAACTGACACATTTGTGAACAAAACAAAGATCTAAAATTTGACGGCTCTGCAGGGAGGCGTACGATTAAAACAATAACAAAGATTCAAATAACTATGAATATTATACGCTAACCCTTCCTCGAAACACGAACATGTTGTAAATTTCATTTGAACCCGTTCAATTTTGTCAACAGATACGATTTGTGATGCAGAGGCCGCACAACCTAACAATACTCTGTAAGCTTTGGTACAGAATCATTTATATATTCATATATCTTTATTTCTGTCCCTTTAAGATTCTGACACGGATTCCATGCCTGCCAAGCCGAAACGATTTTCCACAAGCACGCCGGACCTTCTATTCTGCCAAGTGTCACAAGATGGCAGTAGAGGAAGCTTGCGAGCAGTGGAGAAATAGGAATGTGGCAGATGGAAATTATGCCGATATATACGATGGTGCAATTTGGTCGAAGTTTCAACGGTATGCAGGCCGTGATTTTTTTTTAGCTGTTTTTAATAATTATGCTTTCATGATTAATATTGACTGGTTCCAGCCTTATAAAAGACGAGCAGACATATATCACAAGATGAAAATCCAGATTTATGCGCAGCTTAAAGGTGACATAAAGTTGCATAAAGTTGATCTTTAATCATCTTTATGCAGCATAAAGCTAGAACTTTATCCACCTTTATGCTGGTGCATAAAAGGGTTTAATGGCCGACTAAATTTAGTCACCTTTATGCAGGATATTACAGATGCATAAAGATTCACATTTATGCATTTGAGGAAAACATCTGATGCTCTATTTATGCATCTTTATGCACTGCATAGGTAACACCTTTAAATCTTTTGGGTCCAGATATCAGGCTGCTTGTTTTCAAATTCATCAGCTATTTATATTGGTTCGTACTTTCTTATCAACTTATTTTGTTTTCTTTGTGTACTGTCAGTATTACTTTAATACCCAGCATTCTGGTCTTAAGCATAGCCAATGTATATGTGGAAAACATTGTTAATTTTGAAAAATGAATCTAAATCATGATTAAAATTCAATTTTCAACTGTAGCAATGTTATAAAGTCAGTGATGATCAGATGCATAATTTGTTGTACTTGAGGATTCACTTATTTACCAACACAATTAACATCAATGCCGTA
Source organism: Ptychodera flava (assembly GCF_041260155.1). Lineage (NCBI taxonomy): Eukaryota > Metazoa > Hemichordata > Enteropneusta > Ptychoderidae > Ptychodera > Ptychodera flava. The sequence continues at coordinate 39,662,552 of NC_091943.1, read as the reverse complement.
CTAACTGCTTTGAATCCTATAACCAATCTAACACACACAAAAATATCTAATAAAGCAAGATCTGAGAATAGGTATCTGGTTTAATTATGTTTATTTGAAAGACTTAAATTGCAGACTTCATCCAAGTTCAGTGTATCACATTGATTTCATCTGTAGAAACCTGTTACCAAATATCAAAACTATGAGAAAAGCACTCTTTGAGAAACACTTTTTTGACCATAAATTGCAAAAATTGGCCCAAAATTACAAACTTGAAGATTTCATAATAACTTGGAATATCTCACAGTTTGCTCATCCCTTTAAATATGTAAACCAAATATCAAAACTGTAATTGCTGGTGGTGAAATAAATTTTTCGATCAAAAATTGACAAAATTTTCTTAAAAATACAAATTTGCATATTTCTGCACATTTTAGATTGAAATGTCATCCCTAGAGACTTATATACCAACTATCATAGCTATCTGACCTGTAGTTTTGACGAAGATTTTTTAAGATTTTTACAACAAATTACAAAAATGGAACAATGCTAACTATAAAGTCACTTTGAGTGAACTGCATATCACATGCAGTTTCAGAAAAGAATTCTTTATCAAAAAAAGCAAAAAATACAAATTTCCCAGCGATTTCAACAAAGTGTAGTCAGACTTGTAGTTTCAGACACAGGCTCTCCTTAGCCGGATAGTCAGCTAAATAGATCGGTTTTCAGCTCAATCTATCGATCCTGTAGTCAATATGCCTGCCACTGCAACCTAAATACTCACAAGGTGTGCAACAGAATCACTCAAAAAATACACCACCCGATTTGCCAACTGGCCGTGGGCTCAAACAAAACGTTCAGAACTACACTCCCATATACCTAAACACGGCCTGCAGAACGATTTTACCATGTGACGTCATATCTTCTACCGCTGATTGGTTCAACAATACATCACCAGTGACGTCTTGCTGTGACCTTTGTTTTGGTCGTTGATTAGCCAATCATTGGTAGAATAAATGACGTCATATGGTAGAATCGTTCTGCAGGCCGTGTTTAGCTGAGCTTGGCCTCAAAACACTGTCTATTTCTTCAAAATGATGAAAGTAACACGTTCATCAGCATGATTTTTTAGGAGATGGTTAACTTTGTGATCCGACTAGGTATATGGGAGTGTAGTTCTGAATGTTTTGTGTGTGCGCACGGCCAGTTGGCAAAACGGGTGGTGCATTTTTTGAGTGATTCTGTTGCACACCTTGTGAGTATTTAGGTTGCAGTGGCAGGCATATCGAGATAGATCGTGCCGAAAATTGATCTATTTAGCAGACTTCCCAGCTAAAGAGTGCCTGTGGTTTCAGAGAAGAAGTAATTGTTGGTAAATGACAGAGGGAAGACAGAAAATCGGCCTATTTGTTAAGCCTAGCATTATTGACAGTATATTATTTGCTGCCCCTCCACATTTTAATTAAATTCAGTCCGATGTAGAGCTGTCCGTGGTGTTTACATTGTCCTGTGCAATTCTGGTCGGTGTGGAGCTGTCAGTAGTGTTAACATTGTCCTGCACAATTCTAACGGCCCATGGCGCGGCATCCTCGGGCTCCGGCCTGATGGAAGCTGGCCCCTCAATGCGAGGTAGCCTCATTCCTCTCTGCCTCAGCGTAAGTGTTTTTTCATACGCAGTATGAAGCTGCCTCTTCATCTTTTTAAGTTTTTTTCTTTCCCACGTCAACGTTCTGTGAACATAAGCCGTGGTATTTCCACTTTCGTCTTTCTCACTATCTTCAGAGGATATATATTCCAGTGAGAGTATGTCCTCGGCCTTTTCCTTTGCCTCTTCCGGCCAGTCCACTAGGGAAAGTCCCAATTGTAGATGCTTTAGTTTCTGTAAATAATGATAAACAGAATAAATCATCTGAGCTGTGACACTATTTATATTGTTTCCATATTTTTCACGACTTTATAAATTATCACTCGGTAAGATTAAAGGGAAACTATCTTTACCTTAAAGATTCCTTAGCTATAACTTTGGTCATTTTTTTATTTGTTTGTTCCGTGTATCATCTGCAGTTTCTGGTTTGAGTCCCTCAACCATGGAAAATTCCCAATGTTTAGCTCATAAATATACCCTATATGAGTATAATCTGCATTGTTATTGTTTAAATTTTGTATTCAGGTACGGACTAGAATACATTTATCAACAGTAACAATGGTCGTTTTACATACACAGGTTGTGTTGGCAAGCAGGACACCGGGCATTGGTCATGATGATCGGATTATGTAAAATTCTGTAGTTGATACATTGAAACAGAGTGGTGAAAAATTAGTAAAAAGTTACAGCTAATGACCCTGTAAGTTTTTTTGTTAAAGCACTGTGTTGGCATCAGAGTGTCTTGCAAGGGAATTTACTTATTAGATTACAATTTCAATAGGAAACAAAATGCTATGTCATTCCACAATCCTCTTACAGATAAAACAAATTTGACCCTATGAATCACGTCCCTGGCCTTTAAGAACTCTGTCTCTTCTAGTCAACCACAATTATGTGGTCTTATCCCATGAAATCCTGAAATGCCCAGTATATTGTTCATAAACAAGCAACAACCATGATTGTTACTGGTATATCTTTATTTAGGTATGGGTTTGAATGCAATTTAGGATAACAGCAATGGTAATTACACAAATTGACTGCGCTGAGAAGGTGAAACTCTGGTGTTTCATATTTTTGTTGGGAACTGAACAAGAAAAGGAAGTTGCTACATGGATACTGAAAAACCAAGTTAGTAAGTTAGGTGGTGGAGTTAAAAAAAATCCCTGCTATTCTAAGCAAGTATTTGGTTTACTTTTTAAATAAGAGTAAATATTCCAATGATAATTTAGGTCACAATAGTGAAGCTGTTTGTTCTCTGGCTTGTTTACGAGCAACTCCCATTTAATCACAGGCCAACATTTGAGAAACATTTGGTTGATTGACTTTCAAAGGAATGTCAGTGACATCATCATCTCTACAGGAAACCATTCACTTTTATATGAGCTGATTTGCATTCTAAGGTGCTAAACATGGACCTTGAGGCTAGACGAAGTGGGTTTGAAGGCACAGAGGCCATAAGTGAGGAATAGGGTCTAGGGTATTCAAATTCTGGTGCTGGAGAAACAATTAACCCAAATGTTTGAATAAAGGTAGAACACGCCTCAGGGACAGAAATTCTGGCCTTCAAATTTTATCAATTTTCTTCTGACCTATCACTTGTGGGGGCTCATTTTGAAGCTCTTGGCAAAAGAAAAGTTTTCACTGTCTTAGTTTTTGAAAATCGAAAATTTTATTTTTTCCCATAGAGTTAACACAGGGATGGATGCCATTTTAATTTCAATCTTAAGAAATTGCAAGTTATTTGTCTCTCTAATACCAAAGTTTGCACGGTGACCCCTGATTTTTATTCTTGCTTTGGTAAGAGAATGGGTGAAAGTTTCACTGAGGAAAGTTTGAGCAAAAGTTTAAGTCTTTCACTTTCGAGGTGCATATTACCTTAAGTCTCATTTTTTCAATCAGAATTTTCCCCCTATATAGTCAACACAGGGGTAGTGGCCATTTTAAATTGCAAAAATCGCGACGAAATCTTAGATAATTTTGCCTCGCTAGTAATATATTTTGGTAAGAGAATGGCCGGAAGTTTCGTTAAGGAAATTTTGAGCAAAACATTCAGTCTTTTACTTCCAAGGTGCATTTGACTGTAAAGATAACTGTTTGTTATTAAACCTTTAGCATAGGGAAAAGCACAAAAGTCCGTCCTCAGGGGTTTAAGTGGGGGTAGGGGTGTCAGCACAGGGCTGGATTGTCACAGATTTGCTGAAAGGTGTCTTTGTTTTGAAAGTAAACACCAAACAAATAGGGTAACTTGAAGCCTGTGCGTTCAATTTTCGAAAGATGGAAGCATCGAGAGAACAAGATACTGTGACATTATTGACAAAAGTCTTCCATCCGTAAAATCTGCCAATTTCCTTTCCATCAAATCAATGAGATATACATTCGTAATCGCCAGTCTCCGTGGCCACTCGGACTCATCAGACCCAAATTTAGATTGATAGTTCTTTAATACTTTTCCTTGCACTTTCAAACAGCTATTTCAAATAGCACGCCAAACTGAAACACTTCCGATTTTCCTTCTGCCGTACTCACACCTGTACCATCGTGGCACCTTTGGTTACAATTGGCCGAATAAAACGATCGCTGTTCAAATCCCCAATCACCATGCATTCAAGTTGTCATGCAAAGATTTCATGTTTTGTAACATCGACCCTAAAATAATAAGGATTGTTGTACCATTCACTATTACCTTCACGGCCATTATATCTCTGCTTTCATCCATTTTTTATCGCAAAGGCAAAGCCACAATAAAGGGCGAGAACGTGAAGCAGCTAGTATCGACAGAGTTAACGAGTAGAGTGCTTCATTTCACGTCACTGCATAGGTTATAGAGAAAAAAAATGAGACTGCTGTAAAGGAGTATTTAGCCGCAAAGGTAAATGCTACGACTTGTTTTTGCGACAAAAATAACGCCAAACAGAGAAATTTCAAAAGGAAAGTTTGTTTGGTTTTTCCCTCAACAATCTCGCAAAAACCTAAGCGCTGGTCCCATGGTCTACAGCAAAGTCTTTTGGGGTATTTTCTTTTTCTGTGTTCACTTTCCAATTTATTCCTGGTTCGATTTAAGCGGCATAAGGTATGGCTGATTTAACGCACTTGCTAAGCTATCTACTGTCATATCAAGGAGAGAACGTCAGGCACCTATATCAGTATATACTGGTACGGCAGCCGGCCCGGCTCCACGTTCAAACAATGAATCCAGAACTATCCCTGGCAGTGTCTATTGCACATAACAGTCAAATAGTCAATGTCAGCAATGGTCTTGGATCCATTGTCATAAAGGGGAGCATGCTGCCTTTATAAGACGTATACAGGTGCCTGTCGTCCTCTCACTTACACCTGGACACGATAGTATACACCTTGGCATGTGCGTTTCTATCAGACTGGGGCCAAAAATCCCTCCCACTTTGGGTATCATAGCATCCCAACTTTTCGCCACATTAGTACGCGTACATAGAATAAAATCCAACTTGCGAGTCATACTGCAAATTTCGCCGAATTTCCTCGCTAAATATTGATGGAAGAGTTGCAGATTCCATTTCCCTTATTGCATTTTCATTATGTTATTTTGCCAAGAAATTCATGGGGAATTTCTGAAAATACCTAAGCAATAATAGTAATAATGGAAAATAGTCAAAAACACAGCCAACAGCCAAAGTAAATTTCCCTCTTCGCCCAGCAGCGGAGCGGATAATGAATATAAATTTCTTAATCGTGCCCGCTACGGGTCAAATGAGGACTGAACGTTTGATTCGCCCCACAGCTTGATGGAGAAGAAAAAAAGAACAGTTATTCGTCAGCGGGCGAAATCCGTCATCCCCAAGGATCAAGGACATGTTAAATAGACGAATTTATGACGTAAAGTTGCAGGGAGAACGGCATCGGAATTTTTACTTGCCCAGAAAGCTTGGAAATGACAAGCCCAAAAGAAGTTCGGATTGACATCGGATCGTGGCACTCAAGAACCACCGGTGTATAACAGAGCTTACCCTAAGGCAACTTGATTTATTGCCTGTGGTACAAGACGACTCTCTTAATTGATTATATTTTTTACGATATTTGTGCAAGGAATATAATTATGACATATATGCCTCTAGCCTTGGTGTATCAAAGCTTGGCAATTGCCAAAATTCCCTCTTTTCCCGACCAATAGTGCGTATATGAGGCCTTCAACTGCGTTTGTAAGGGTAGAACGTTCATTTGTACCGATTCTTTATGTCAATGTATCATAAATAACAGATTCAAATATTCTATGTATTCTATTTATGCATATAAACCACTTTCTAATTTGGTTTTAATAGCCTGATAGGTGGGGCGGATAAAAGAAATTTTGATTCCTTATTCGCACTGTTGTAGTGCGAACAGCCACTTCCTTTTCGAATCTTTGCTTTATGATCATGACACTGGAATTATACAAAAATAGTCGCCTACCCTAAATCAACTTTTGTTTACAGTAGTTACGAATATCGTTAGCTGATATTATGTTGAGATAATCAATTTACTTTTTAATTACCGATTTAAGTCTTTCGTAATGCTACTAAAGGGCTACTTGTAGCTGGGTGTTTGGTTGACCTGCTGTCCTATTATATGTGCAGTCGCCACATATCGGAACATCAGCGCTAGCTGTAACGTTTGACTGTAATAGCTTATTTTCACTCTGTTTATTACCATGGAGGCATAGGACCTAATGTAAATTGACGTTAACATGAATCTGTTTCAAGCCTAAGCTGCAGAACATGAATCCGTAGTCGGAAATTTAGCACGTTGGCACATGGCTCTTGAATAAAGCTAAACTGTTAGGGTATATCCTGACATATGCATCGTTGTCACACAGTCACAGTCCCTCTATCCACTCTATCTATAGAGGGACTGTGACTGTGACTGTGACTGTGACAGAGTGAATGCTGGAGGCCTGGTTTTGATCATTTTAAACGAAATGACACTAACTTATCTGGATAATATGGCTGATACTAAACTTGTACATTTATGTTGCAATGGGAACATTTGATGAGGTATGGTGTCCTGTCAATCTTCAAAAGCGCGACTGCGGTTTATGTTTTAGATGGCTCTATATCGTTTTTTCATAAGGCGACAATTTTCTACCCGATGACTGATCCCTAATTGTAATATAAACACTTTCAGAGTATGTAACAGGACAGATTTTAATCAATCGCTGGTGCAAATTTCAAAAACTTCATGTAAACGCACGTCAATTAAAGCGATTCCCAAGACAAGAAACCTGTTCACCCTTTCGAAACTGAGAAAAATGCAAAAAAAAGAAAATAAAAAAAGTTTGTCTGACTCTTTTAGCGCTCATAAGGAAAACAGCGAAATCCATAAGCCCTGTTGGTGATAGATTACGTTGCATTACGGAATAACTGAGCAGAGGAGGTGGACATTACAAAAAAACACACAAAGACGAACGTGGTAAATCGTAAAAACTTGAGTATTTTTCGGTCCTCTGTTTTGACATACAGTGAACAGAACACTATGTACGTTACGCAATATATGACGTCATGGACGGTCTTTGTATGGCTTACATTGTTACGTAAATATCCCGACAAGAGCAAATATAACAGGCATGTTATCAGGCTAAGCCTAGTAATCTCCCGCTACATCTAACTAACTGTTTTTGACAAGATGGTAAAGCGGAACACTCCTGCATCAGCAGCCTGAGAACAGACGTGCGAAAATGCGACCAAGCAGAAGTAGAGAACGCGAACGATTAGAAAACGTGGGCTAAGAAACCCTACGGAGAGCAGAGGCAAGACTTGTTGTAATCATTACGGCAGTGTTTCAGCTACCCGCTCGCTTAATCGAAAATGCCCGAAAATCGAAAATGCCCGAAAAATGAAGCTTTCGTGAGGGTTTTACATTAAATTAGCCAAATTTTCAAATCAAAAACTGCACCATGACATCACAACTTTGTCCGTTCGCGCGGTGACCTGCATACAACATGCGACGTTATGCTAAAGTGGCCTATTATGTCATGAGATCCTATATGTAACACGTACAGTAATGAATAAAATTGTGATGAAATAGCTCACATACACAACTCACCGCAGGCACAGCAAGATTATGAGAGTTTAGAGGCCAACAGCTAAAATGTTCGTGGTGCATTGCTGCCAACGAGGACACTATCTCTCCTGACGATTAGGGGTCAGAAACTTGTCTGACTATTGACCTCGTTAAAATAAGTTTGAGAGATTTTTCAGTGAACTGTGACGTGCACAAATTTCTAGAAAATTTTTAGCGCATTGTGACATGACATCGTCTACAGACTCAACAGAGAAGGCGACCGAGCTTGCATGTGTGGACGTACGTACATCTGTCGATCGATCGAGTCGGCGAACTTCCCATTTCCACTTCCCATTTGAAGTCCCATTTGGACTATGAAACCAAAAGTTTTTTTTTCTCTGCATCAAAGGGGCGTAACGCTTTTGATACATAGTACTACCTACAGGGGGTTCATTTATTATATACTGTTCAAATGTTAATAAAATTGGCCCCTACGCCAGACGTTGCGATCGATTCAGTCACTTGCTGATTTAAAGGAAATGTCAACAGATTATTTTGCACTGGCAGTTGTTTATATTGCATAGGCATTGTCCTATACTATTAACCAAGTACAGTAGTCATTTCGCTGTCGGAATCCGTTGTTTGAGATATGCAAGCATTTATGTTGTTCGGTCAGATTGGACGGGTAAGCTTACATTTCCTGGTATACATTCTGCACCTGAAGTCAGACACCACGGAGACATCTGTACTGCATTGGGTATGTGGCGCGATGACAGTTGAGATGAAAAATTTCCAGAGTTTTTCTTTACTTCAAATGTTCGAAATTAATTCACTGCCATTTTGTATCAACCTTGAAAAAGGGAGGGAAGCCAGTTAAAGTATAGACACACGTTAGAGGATACTTATTTTAAACTCACTTTTTCTCAATAAATTTCACTTTTGGACCCCACACATTATATCTTTTCTGTTAGCCCTATATCTCAACATTATGAAAGATATGTTTATTTTCCAAAATCACTGTGTCTGTGTCCATTTCTCTCAAAAATATGCGTTTTTGAGTTTTTTACCTAAAAACATTTTTCTATTCCCTTTAGTTTCAGCACAATATGGTGTGAAAGTAACAACTCTGGGTTATGAATAAATTACCGGGTTTCGTTCACTTTAGCAAGAATTTCTATTGTTCATTAAATTTTACCGAAAATCTTAGACACTGTTTTACAGATATGTATTGCTTCTGTGACCTGGTCACAATCAGTCCGATCTGTGCACCCTACTCCAACCTAATTTCCTTTGAAGTTAAGCTTGTCAGGCCAAAATCGGAAGAGAGATAATCAAAGAATTGTGTAAACACCCCTATACGTACAAACATCGCTCGTTGATATGACTTTCCAGGCGATTTTATTCATGTTCATGAACTTGCAACAAGCAGGAGACTAGATGTTTGTATTTTACATCAGATACCCTTCCGAAGATCATAAATGTCGAGAAAATCGGGAGAAACACACACAAACTGTTGAGATATACGAGTAATGAAGATGGTTTATTTACGTAGCAAGACTGCCACGGCTAATCTGTTATTTTCTCAAATTAGAGTCTAAGCTTGTTGCCGTAACTGTAAACGGTTGTCAAGCTCTATCAATCCGTTTCTCTTTAGTTAAGAAGTATCTTTTGAGCCCGTCGGAGGCGAATTGCGTTATTTTACGTTTGCGAGAGTCTCAGTCACGGAAGCCATGGCGGTGACTATTCAAGTTTGTCATTCGGCCCGTGCGCCTGTTGAACTTTCCCTGGAAGATGAAAATTTATGCAAATTTATGCTTGACACGTCCACCAGTTTCATCATAGACAGTCCCCCCTCCACTGTCTATGGTTTCATTAACAAATTTGTTCACTTATCGCCGAGTTTATACGTCTCACCATGGAGGTACTACCTACATGGTCTCACTCACATGCGTTATGAGGACCGGGTAGTTTCCAAAGTGCAGTTTATGCTATGAGTTTATGCTACGCTCTGACGTTCTGCTATGTAAGCCTATAACAGAACGTCGCAGCGTAGCATAAACTCGTAGCATAAACTACACTTTGAAAACTACCCGGTCTACATAACGCCCGTGGTCTTCCTCGAGTGAAGTTCGAATGCACTTTAGAAAAGACCATTCACCTGGAATACGTGATGGAATTTTCATTAAGTCAAAATTTGAAAAAACAAAAACAAAACCTGTCAATGCAGCGAAGATGGTATTGTAGAAATATTTGCTTGGTAGAAAAAGTCCGCCACGGTTCTCCGGCGTGTCGGCTTGTTATCTTACAGTCAACATATTATAAACCATGTCAGACTCGTTCTTATCGATTGACTGAGGTATGTTGGCGGCCTTATTTAACTACAGGAGGCTATATCATATCTAGAGTTGCGACAGGCCTGTGATCTAGGCTTTATCCGATCAGCTGATCTTGGCGTTTCACACTTGATCAAAACCCTATAGGCTATACCTTCAAAATGACAGCGAAAAATACTGCTTTTGTCACTTCATTGATGATGTGTTCTTTGATACGTAGTAATCCCCTACCACAGCGAGTTGAATGAATATGTTACTGTTCTTGCAATAATTAATCATTTTACCATCAAGGAAGTTATAATTTCAAAACGAATCACAATGATTGCTATCATGCCAAAGGAAATAAAGCTTCGATGAAAAAAAATAATTGGTAAGTGGTCGTTTTGTCACCAAGTCGTTTCACCCCTCAATTTTCGGAACGAGGTTTTCTTTCCTTCAATGACTTTTTTTCTCGTCATCGAAAGTCACTCTGGCTTTGACGTCATCGGACATTTATGTCCGAGCCGGGTTCAAAGAGTTAAGAGTAGGTCGTGTTCTGTTGTTGGTGTGCAGTGCTAGCGATGAGATTTGAGTTACTGAAGAGAATGACTGTAATTTTTCATGGAACTAAACATGGTTTATTCATGGATGTAAAATAAAATTTACATCCATGGTTTATTAGAGGACGTAGCATAACAAAGCATTGTTTGCCGAAAGAATTTCTCTAGCCTTAACTATCAGATCAGTCAACAAATCATCATGTAAATTGGCCTTTGTTGTCTCTCTGTTAGTCACGAATAATTATGCAAATAGTCATGTCAATGTGTCCGGTGTTTATTTCCTTGCAGGTCTGCAGTGTGCTCGCCATGTCCATTAATTGTTTGGATTCAGTAAAGTACACTTTACGATAAAAATCTGCTAGGGCCATGCCATTCCTGACTAGGTACATAGATTTAGCACTATTTAATGAGGCCTCTCAGGGATTTGTGAAAAATAGACCTAAAATTTGCCACAAACTTTTCACAATACCCATTAGCTCCATGCAATGCCTTAAACGATTAGTGGCTATTGCAACGATTAGTGGCTATTCCACCTTGCAACAGTAGAGCTGTGGACGAAAACTATGCATAAAGTGACATTGCCAACGTGTTACTATTTCCTTCAGGACAGCGACAACAGATAGAGTGGTATACAAAAGACAAGCTTTATCTCAGTTGAACTTGGCACTAACAATTGAGAACTGTAAAAATTATGAGAACTAAAGGTGTGAGACCGTCTTCGCCAGTATTCAGGGAATGCATGTGGTAAACTCATGGTCTTTCCTGATTGGTTTGATCATAGATGTCCATTGTTTGATTTAACCAAAGAATTGATCATAGCATTAACAGACCGGATATTTCTCACCATGCTTCAAAAACACTCCATTTCTAATGCGAGGGTGAAGGCCCGGGTGTCATCGCAAATGCTTTCCAGTGTTGTAAAATATTCCTGAACAATATGCAACTTTATTTGATTGCATAAAGGTGCATAATTTTAGTGAGCCATTAAACCCTTTTATACAAGTGCACAAAGATGCATATAAGCACCACCACTGACACCATGTTTACACACCTTTATGCACTGCATAAAGGTGCGTAAAGAACTGACCAACTTTATGCAAATTTATGCAATTGCATAAAGAATGTTAAATTTGGCTTTTCATCCTGTGATATGTGGGGGCAATTTATGCTATTCTTCTTAGTCTGCCTCGAAGTGTACGATTCAAAAGAGAGAATTTGATTCTTACAGGACTCATTCCCCCTCTGTCGAAGGAACCAGATTCTTTGAATGATTTTCTGAAACCTTTCGTTGAAGAAATGAAAAAATTATGGAGAAGTGGTGTTGTAATGAATACATTCAAACACCCTGAAGGGGTTAAAGTGCGTGGAGCCATCCTTTGCACGCCCTGTGATCTCCTCGCAACGAGAAAATTGTGTAGATTTTTAGGTCATAATGCAAATTATGGATGTTCAATGTGTTACAAGAAATTTCCTGGCGGGTTTGGAGAGTAAAAGAATAATAGTGGCTTAATTAGGGATCAATGGCCAAAACGAACCCATCAAATGCACATGACGCACGTTCGCAAGCTGAGAAAATGCAAATCCCTTGCAGCATATAAACGAATACAGAGAAAACATGGATGTAACTATTCAATTTTTTCAATTTATTTATTTATTTACTGGCTGGGAACAACGGGCTTTCGCCCAATTACAGTTCCAGCAAAAGAAAAAGAAACTAACAAAGAGCACAACAATGAAACAAAGACAGTAACAACACAGTTAAAAAAACCCAATCATTGGTAAAAAATACAGATCTAAATATTCAATTTTGATGGAGTTAGAATATTTCGATTGTGTAAATTTTGGTGTTGCTGACCCTCTCCACAATCTCTTTGAGGGAACAGCTAAGAAAATGTGGAAAATTTGGACATCTTCTGATATAATCTGCAAGAAGAAAGCACGCCTTGTGGATGATAAAATTCGACTTTTGAATGTAACGAGCGATTTTGGAAGGGTTCCAAACCGGATTTCTTCGAACTGGGGAAATTACACAGGTGAAGTTTGGAAGAACTGGGTACTTGTTTATTCAATGTTTGTTTTAAAGGATGTTTTACCTGAAGCACACTATCGATGCTGGCAAACATTTGTCCTGGCTTGCAGTAAAATCATTAAACCGTACATTTCAAAGGCGGATGTGGAGACAGCTGACATGCTGTTTATCAAATTTTGCCGAACATTTGAACGACTCTATGGTGAGATGTCAGTAACACCTAATATGCATTTACATTGTCATATCGCTGAATGCATTAAAAACTTCGGTAGTGTCTATTCTTTTTGGTTTTTTTCTTTTGAGCGTTACAATGGCATCTTGGGCTCATTCAACACTAACAATAAGAATATTGAATTACAGGTTATGAGGGAGTTTAATACAAATGCATTTTTGTTAAGAAGAGCGTTTGACTTGCCAAAAGAGTTCGAAGGTTTTGATCCGTCATTACTCGGACTAAACGGTAAGAGAAAACAAAGACAGCAATACATCGAAGAAAAAATTAACATTCTTAGAGGTCTTGAAACAAATGTCACAAACTGTTTACAGTTTTGGAAAAACTTGGAAGCCATCATCTTCCCAAAAAGACACAAAATAGATGCTTTTGACAGGGACGAAGTAGAGCTACTAAAATGTGTGTAAAATAAATTGTACCCAAACATAAATGACAGTGACCTTACAGATGACAAGGTACCTCGAGCATATTTAAAGTATGGCTACCTTGAGATTGGAAGTGAGTTATTTTCTTCCCAACTTGAATACAAAATGATCAATTATTCTAAAATTATGGCATCTTGGTGTTGTGACAATGGCGAGATTGGGGACGGTCTACTCCGGCCAGGCCGAGTTAAGTATTACATCAGACACACCATCTTTATAAACAATGAATTTGTTCCACATGTATTTGCACTTGTCCGATGGCTTAAACCATACGAAAACAGTTGCGGTTATCTCTCACCACTGTCAACTTGGTATAACAAGTCATATGAGACCGGTCCGGCAACATTTCTACCAGCTCAACGGATATATTCAAAATACGTTGGCTCTGTTCAAAATCATGGTAGAAGTGAAATATTAGTTATAACCCCTATGTATCGAAATTTTCACCTGTGAACATAAAACTTAATCTCTGGCAGTCACAGGTTATTTTTAGATAGAGGGACTGTGCCTCAATGTTTTCAGTCTCGGCAGTGACAGGTCAAGCACCTGCAGTTCAAAAATGTCCCATTTTCGCGTACTTATGTGTTTGTGAGCAATGTCATTCAAGTTATTCAATCGATAAATATAGATGAACAAAGGATGGCAGTTTCATTCAGCTACGTTGATGGGGGACGTTGGGGGACATTTTTGAAAATCGGTTACCCTTCCAAATTGTATTCGTTTTAATAGCCTGGTCAAGCCAGCGAAATTGATGATCGCCGAACTGTGGATGGTTCAAAGACTTTGGAAGTGCAGATTTTTGATAAAGAGCTATGTTTATTGACTGAATGTTTCCAAGTTGTCTTTCCCGGGGTTGAGGCATTTATCAAACTTCATAAGATTATTTCCAAATACCCCACACTAGGGTAGTACGTGGGAAGGGTTGACATTGACTTTGCACTTTCCACTGTCCCTTATAAAGTTAAACCACATCGTAAATATGTTAAGCTTCAGCATACAGGTTTTAATACAGATACACTGCTGTTAGTCAAACACGTGTATGTCACACATTCAGAACCGACCTAGACACATTGGGCACGGAGTGAAATCAGTTACTTTGCACGTCGCCTTCAAGTTCAACTTCGCATTCCGAAACTTCATCATTATAGTACATACAGTGATAATACCAACAGTACCAATGAATTGTCCCCGGGAATATACCAATGAATGGGCGCTCAGTTATGAACACGGACTAAATGTACGGCAAAGCGAACATTGAGGTCTAAATCAGCTTGAAATTGATGTGTAAACAACCTATTTACCTTCGCTAAGTGATCGGTCCCGGTGTCCTGCTATCTATCCTGCTGCCATCTATCCTGACATTGCTCATTTGCATACATAAATATGCATGTTGGGGCAATTGTTATGCAAATGTTGGACCCCATTCAATCTATCATTCCGTTGCGACGAGTATCATGCTGCACTGAATGTACGTGAAAACGGTGTTTTATCACCATTTCACAGATCATTTGTGATAATGATAAATGAAATTAGGTGCTTCAACGTCGCGAAGACGCCAAGATAAGTCGTTTTACTCAAACAGAGGATGTGATGTGAACCGGGGATGTGATGCAACTTGTGAATGAAACCATACACTTTTCACAGACGCAGCGTGCATTTCTTCAATAGATCCAGTGTATGCAAGCTGACGTTTTTGCGCTCACCGATATTTGGCTGGTCACCAGTTACCGAATCAACTCTAAGAGATCTAGAGATCTTTCACAAAATTCGTAAGTACATGTTTACCATCTGCATGTCATCTTTACATCCAATTGACCGATCGATGAGACGACGCCTCGTCGATCCTGCGACCTCTTATAATATAAGCATGGAGGTGGCAGAGACCTAGGCCTACCTCCATGATCCCTCCATGATATAAGCATCTGTTGGTAATCATCGTGATTTATCATTTTTGAGATTTTTATGGACTGATTCTACGGATACACTGTGATTGTGCAGAAATCAATGTGAAGAACAAGATGTGCGGTAGATCGTTTGCGTTTGACTGTGATTTTGCCGCACTTTAACACAAATGCTGATAAACAAGCAGCTCTTTTACCCTTTTATGAAAAGTGTGAAGTCGGCGTTTTTGTGACACCTGCAGCTCAACATACTCCGCAGCATTCAAAGAGTTCAGTTCCATTAGGCCTTTGCTCAAACGATTGATACAGTCACATCGTGTCTATTCATTCATTGTTTTTCCTTTTCTGATCTTTCGGCACGTGGGGTAGGTTTGTCAAAATGCGATCAACAAGTTTAATGATGGGAGTGTGGCAAGAGGAACGATTCTAATACTTTACGGCCCTGATACGGCTTTTGCGGCCCAAGGTCGTACGGCGGAAGGGCCCGAGCGTGCGAGGGCCCGTACGCCGTACGACCAAGGGCCGCAAAAGCCGTATCAGGGCCGTAGGCCTAAAGGTTTTATCATATACCTTATGGAATGATAAATGTGTAGTTTACTATATTTAACATTGTTTGGGAGATAAAAATGCGTGCGATATCAAAAATCCATCGCCATTTGTGTCAGTTTTCATAAATACGATGGCCGCTTCCCGTCGCGGATTGACATACATAATGACGTCATTTGTTTACCTGCAGAATTCTAGAACGCGCAAACCAATATGCGTACTATTCTTGACCGCGGAGTGACGTCACTTTCACCGCACGCACGCGAGTGAGGTGAATTGGGATTTGACTATACAGGACAGTGAACAATGCAGAAATTATGTGACAAAGGACAGAACTTAGTGTTTATCATTGACATAATGTTGAAACTTTGAATACTGGTGTAAAGGTTGAAAAATCCACACTTCAATATTTTGTTCTCACGGCAGTATGACGCAAAAATGACGTGAAAACACGCAAGTTCCCGGATGTCCGGGTCAAGAATTACGTGACCAACAGAGATCAAGGCTGAAATCGAGGTGTAAGAAGGACAAAAACGTGATGTCAATTTATTGTAATTTATAGTGAACAGGCACACACTTAGTATACAAAGGATTTCACAAGAATAAAGATGGACGTCGGATAAAAGCTCCACTATCGCCACGCGCAACTGCGATCTGAGCGAGCAGACGTTTTCCAAATCTCGCGCTGGCTTTGTGTACGAATGGAACGTTTGCGGATAGCAACGCGCGTGTGTATATAAGTATTCCCGGTTATCCCACAATGCATTGCAGTGACTTTATCAAACATCGTATATAAGCTCAAAACAGCGAAAACATGCTGATTTGTGTTGTACAACGGATTGTTATAGAAAAATGACACAAATTTGCAATGCCAAATAATGCCCCGTGTATAATCTAACCATCAGCAACGAAAATATAGGTCAGGATGTACCCTGCCATAGAGTTCTATGATTAACGTACCCTGCGTGTACCCTACGGCTAAAAAGTTCTATGCGTAACGTACGCTTTGTATACCCTGGCGCGCACTGCATCATGGAACCGGTAAAAGAACTATATAAGTATGTCCGTGTGTATATAAGTATGCCCGGTTCTGAGATGAGCTGTATTGGCATACACAAGGAATTTGTTGATAACTGACAATTTAATTAATACAGTCAATTTTGAAATTTACTCAAAACTTTTGAGACTGAATTTTCAACTTTACTAAGAATTTTCGGAAGCTAGAGGGGAAACAGACATACCAGTGTGATGGGCGGACCAGAAAGTCCATGGAAATCAAGCAGGTTGTTCTTACATGAATATTGCTGTTTGGTGTGTTGATTTGTAACATGTACACTATGCTAACATGTTTCAACACCCAAGGAAACATTTGCAACTTTATAGTCAATGCGACATATTAATAAAATTATTTTAATTTTGTATCGGAATATCACAAAACAATGTTGTGATCATCGCAGTCCAGCTAGCTGTTATGAGTAAGCATGTGTACTTCGCTGGACCGATCAAGTTTCTGCAAAAAATCATTTCACCATCAATGACAACTTGAAGCTAAAAGTGACGTCTTTAATAAATGTGTCTATTTAATATCCAAAGAAAATCAAGGCTATCAATGACACGAAGAAAGTTTGTTTAGAATTATATTTTCGTTTTAAACTACAGTTCTTTGATGCAGTGTGGTTGTCTGGCAATCCATCATCACAGCAGATGTAGTGCATCCAATACACAGTCCACACTGTTCAATCATGCGTGCTTACAATTGGGTCAGAATTTTGTAGCAAGGAACATACAAAATCTTGCAGATAAATCAATTTGGATGATCTATGTTGATCTATGCAAATTCCAAGTTTGGTGGAAATGTGAAAATTATGTTTTTTGCCTTCATGTTACAAGATGACATGTTTACCAAGCTGGACGCTCACTGCTAAAAAAACAATTCACAGTTCCTAAATGTTTCTTAGTTGATAATGTGTTCACTTTCGGAACTTGTTGATAAACCCACAATTACAGTTGATGGTTTCTAACAAAAGCTTTGTTAGAAAGGGTGTATATCAGTGTTTTAATTAACTGTAGTGAAAGTAACATGAAAAGAATTGCACATATTTTGTGTTACTTTTATTGTATATTTTATCAGTTTACTAATGTTTTACCTTTGAGTTCATAATTTATGATCATATTTTTCATTTTAGATAGAATTAAACAATACTTTTGTATAGAAAGTTGTTTGTTTTTATAGCACTATCTTTTATAGATCGTCTAAGTATAATCTCCGCAGTATATCATGCAGACTAACTCATAAAGCTATATTGTGAGCATTTTATTTATAAAAGACAGTTACTGTATCTTCCATGATATTTTGCCAGTATATTTGCTCTCGGTATTAAACAAATTTATTGTTCAATCCTCCTAAACTATACTGAAACGCCAAATATTGACGTTATCAATACAACCTGTATGATGAACATTGCTATTTTTGGCAAATGACTAAAATTCAAATGCTAACATTAACAATGCCTTTACGCAATACTATATTGACAAGCTGAAAACTGTGCTTTTTAACATGCTTCTGGATTTGAACAAGAAACTTACATAAATGCACAAAGCAAAAATACGTTAAAATAATTAAATTAAGCTACTATTTCTTTAATTGATACCTTAATTATTTAAATATCTTTTACAGCCAGAAAATGTGACTCGAGTTTTGCGTGAGAGTGTTGTCAAAGTCACAGAAGGAGTGTCCTAAACTGTTTCTAAAAACTAGGCTAGGGAAATCATGTACAGACACTAACCCCTGTTCACAGAACAAATGTCACAACATCTACTCTCTCAGCAGAAAAGTAACGGCTGTTGAAATTGATGAGTTTGGTGAGCACACACACACATTAAAGCAGAGCTGGACTGGACAGACACACACACACATCAAAGCAGAGCTGGACTGGACAAACAGACATCTTCAAAGACAAAGTAGAATATTTACACAGAGAAATAAATGACTCAAAGTAATTTTTCTCAAGAGTAATTTTATAAATATACTACAATAATTTATTCCAACTTTACTCTGTTACAACAAACAAACAAATTCACAACAATTTTTTTTTCTTTTTCACATACTATTCATTTCAGATACTGGTATATCCAAATTCATGGAGACCTACAGGTCAAATTTTCCTGAAGAAAGTGTCTTTCCTAAGGATAAATGCAGATCGTAGAGGATTTGTATTTTTTCAGAGACCAAGGCATTGAGCAGGTCCACCATAGATTTAATCACATCTTGCCAAATTATTTGTGTATGCCTGGTGACAACTTGAGGAAACTTGAGCACTTTGTAAAGGACCATCACATATGTACAAATCCACTGCATGAAAAGCCACAAATAAAGCGCAGAGGATCATACCATAGAAAATAAATGTAGGACTCATTGCGGTTTGGGCCGTCAGACAGTGAAATTTGTCATCTTTGTGTAATAAGGAGTTAGAATAGGTCAAACCCGGAATTCGAATGGACTAC
The DNA here is from genome assembly GCF_041260155.1 of Ptychodera flava. NCBI lineage: Eukaryota > Metazoa > Hemichordata > Enteropneusta > Ptychoderidae > Ptychodera > Ptychodera flava. The sequence continues at coordinate 39,643,407 of NC_091943.1, read as the reverse complement.
AGTACAAACAAACCCACGTGTGTAAACGCGCATAGACGAACGTGTATTTCCATGCGCGTTAGTGCACATGTGGGTCTGTTTGTATCACGATCACGTGATCTCTTGAGCCTATTCCCTGATCACTGCGTCTCACGTGACTTGACTAGACGCAGCTTCACTCTCGGAACCAGAGTTCTTATCGCCGAATCGAACACATCAGGAATTGTGGGTAATACGCGATAAGATGACTCTGCCTGGAGATTGGACGCAGCTTGTCACTGAGGCGGGGACCAGCCAATTGAGCCTACTGCATCTGTAGAACGCATTGCGTCCTTTTTATTCCGGAGTAGAACCATTGTATGAGTATGCAGCAGGCCCTCAGACAGTGAAATTTGTCATTTTTGTGTAATAAGGAGTTAGAATTGTATAAGTATGCAGGCCCTTACATAAATCTGTGTAATAATTGTTCTAATTAATGTTCATAAATACAAGTTAAGACTTCTTTCATGAAAATACGCTTCCTTCTCTATGTCTTTATTATGACCTGTTAAAGAGTGTGTATAGGTTTATGTATTTATTTGCAGTAGTGCATATGGATTACAATACCTGTAATTAAAACCAACATTATGAAATGGAAACTGTGAAAGAAACAGGTCATGAAGTTGAGAAGAAATTTGGAATTTTCCATGGGTTAGCTAAAGTTGATATCTTACTCGGTAACCCATAGTTTAAAGCAATTGAAAATGTTTTAATTATATTTACTAAAAGATGTATTTTCCATTGTAATTGCTGCAAAAGTTTACCGAGACAAGTGGAATGGTTAAATAAGTTGAGATACGAGTATGAGTCCGAACACAAAAAGGCTGCGATGACAAATGCAATAAAAAAAGAACGCGTTCGATTTAATGTTTTTACTGGCAGGCAGGTACCTGTTTGTAGTATTTGGTGGCCTTGAAAAAAGCCGTTCGGTTTGTGAGCGATCAATATGATCACCCTAAATCGGAGCTTGGAAACGTAAACATATTCAAATATTTCCGCAAATACGATGTTGAAGGTAGTATGCGCCTCGAAAATGAATGACAAACTTTTGTTTAAACTTTTCTCGAGGAATAATTAAACCATTCTCTTTTAAAGTCAAGAATAAAAATCGGGGATCCTTTTCAAATTTTGGCAGCAGAGAAAAAAGTACCCAAGATTTACCGATATTTGAAATTCAAAATGGCCGTTCATAACCCGGTGTAAACTCTATTGAGAAAAATAAAAGTAGATTTTTGAAAAACTAAGACGGTGAAAAGTTTCTTACACTAAGAGCTTTAAAATGAACCTCCCACGAGTGGTAGATCAGAAAAGAATTGTAAAAGTTTGAGAGTCTGAATATCTGTCCCCGAGTCGAGAGTAAGTACCTTTAACTGGAGGCGAAATACCTTATCACCAAGCTTGTGTTCCTGAATGTACAGTTGCCCAGGACGCGTTCCAAGATAGCTCACCTAACAAATATTGGACGGTGGGAATTGGAACGCAAAAATTCCGAACCATCCAAGTCGACCATTTTGTCACTTAACAGCAACTGTGATAATGTGTGCCATTAACAGCTGAAATACTTGAAGACGTCCTTGGGCGCACCATCCAAATACTAATAATATTTTGCAACAATCATGAATGACGCCATAGAGATTAGTTTAACTGTATTGTGTCCTCAAACTTTAGAAATTAAAGCTAAGTAGTTATAAAACACACATAAACAGTAATTTTCCTAGCACATTCTACAACATTTTTTAAAATTAAGAAAACTTAGTGGACTGGTAAAGCCCGATGAAAATTCAAAACACAGTAAGATGTTTTCCATGGCACTCTTCAAAAACGCGCGCATGGGGATGCGAAACAGATAATGTAATTACTTTGGCCTTAGTTTAGTGCATTGGATCGGAGACCGAACACGAATTACACGTTATCATTCTTCCCAAACAAAATTTTAAATGACATTTTCAATGTTTGCTGATATGGAATAATTACTTCTATTTTCCGAGCCAGGGTTTAGATTATACTATGGACAAATGGATCACTCTCGTGAACTTTGATTTGATTAGCCTCAAAAGAAAAACCCTTGCAATATTGCAAAACATAACAGCAACCAGTATGAAATGAATTCTGTGAAATTGTTGACAGCTTTGAAAATTACACTCACTACTGGTCCACTTTTACGCAATCCGTGAAATCGTAATTACACTCGTATTTTCAGGTTTTCACGAATGCAATAAATTACCGAATTTTCTTCGAGTTAAACTAAATTTGATCCAAATATTATGGAAATGTAAGTTTTACATTAAGTTTAGGTGCTTCTTGTATTGATGGGTGGGTGTTCATGTATTTAATTTGCATCTACAGGGCGAAATGATCCAAGAGTCATACACTTGATGGGGAAGCTGGCCGCAGAATTGCATTTACAGTGTTTGACTTTTTTTAAAACAATAAAATCAACTCATTACTCATGAGTTTTTAAAGTGGAGAAAGCACCATACATTTTTCTTTTGTTTTCTCTTTTATTTCTTTGATGATGACATTTTTCTACAGCTATATTCAAAACATGCGATATTATTATGTAATTCCATTTGCGTAAATGGATATTATAATGTAAATTGGCTGCAAATTTATTGCTCTCCTTCGAAATTTTAAAGGCATGATTGCACCAAAACATAGTTAAAATTCGCCCCCACCCCACCCTCAGCAATTTTGGTCAGGCTACTTTCGTGCGAACACCGTCACTGCAAAAGAGGTTGGTCACAGGCGCCAATTTGTTGGGTAGTCTGCTAAATCGATCGATTTCTACTTGATCTATCGATCCCGTGCTCGATCTGCCCACCACTGCAACCACCACTTCCATATTGTGACGTAGCCATTCGATATGACTTGAATTTAGCTTTTACTGTGACCTAGAGTGACCCCTTCTACACGTTGGGCATCGTGAGAACGATTCCCTTGTTTATCTTTGAGACTCTTTTGATGTAACCGTTCATCCGCCTTTAGTGAACGTGTTGTTTTGACAACTACTTAAGTCATTAGCATTGACCGGACGCTATGTTGACAGATGTACTGATGGGAGCGACCTTCCTGTCTTTCACTACTACCGACTTTCTTTTAGTTAATTATAGATGCATACTAAAGGCATGACAATATGCAGATTTCGAGACGATTTAAGTTGTACACATTCCAGACAGAGAGACACTTCACTTCACTTCACGTCTTGACGCATTCCTGTACAGAGATGTAGACGCTCTGAGACTTTGACGCACTGACTTTAGTGAGAAGTCCAGTCTGTTTGACTGTGGTGGACCACGTCTTTGTAGAACCTGTTGCGACACCCGATGACGACGTTGGCCGTGTCCGACGCCTATTATTATTAGACTAGTGCGAGACATAGAAGTTTTATCGTGTAACCTACGTTACTCAGCTGAATAAAGTGCTACGACTTAGAGTATATTTCTGTGCACCGTTGCCGTCTCTTATACGTCTACTGCCCGACGTTCCTTGCCACAGAGTGTGCGTCCGACAATAGCTACATCACAACCACGCTACGTGACAATATAAATACTTCTAAATAGGTTGCAGTGGCGGACAGATCGAACAGGACATCGATCGATCTAGCAGACTACTCAACCCACGGGCGCCTGTGAGGTTAACTGAGTACTGAGATTCATGTGATAATTTGTTTCGGCTGAAAATTGCAGGAAGATTCATGTGACAAGCTGTATTTCTCTAATCGAGAAATACGTATATTGGCGGTCAAAAGTTTGTAGTTAGAATACAACTTTAAAAGTTGAAAAATTGAAGACCAGGCTGCAGAGATACCGCAAATAAATATGCACCTGAAAGAACGGTTCTCCCACATCGCGTGGCGAACTTCATGCGCCCTCTGGTGAGCGAGACTGTGCGAGATCCACTTGTTTATGTGAGAATACCGACATTACATGCGTATGTGAGACCACCGCGATTCCAAGTTCCGTTGGGCGTTTCAAGATTTCGTTGAACAATTTGACGTGAACTTTCCGGACATTGCTGATCTTTATTTCTGACTTACATTGACCTCTAATTAAAGCAACTTCTGTGGTGTGGATGCTGCATGCCTTTCGCCCGGCCTCTCTGGAACTGTGACATCGAATGCTCCGAGGACTGGATCCGTACCTCTCAAGACATGTCTCGGTAAGTTCTTCGCATCCAACTTTCAATTTTGATAACACCACATAATAGTAGTGACTCACTGTGAGTAGCTCTATCTTTCGCTGTGACGCAAAGCTATAGTATCATGAAACAAATCAACGTGCATTATGTTTGTAAAGTGCTATATCTGTGCCAAGTTTGAATGAAATTGAGCCAGTTATGTTTGAGCGTGGAGGCTAAAAATGACCTGCGTCGATGAAGTTGAATTTTTATGACCCACCGGAACACCAACATCATCAACTTTCCTCTCCAAACAAACAAACAGTTTCCAAGCTAATCTCCGCATTATTACATTTACTAATACAACAGATAGTGTCCAGTCATTCATTTTCACCAAAACTTATAAACAGTAGATTACAAACAAATACTTGGGGTAAATCAATGAGAGGGGCTTGATAATGAGAGGATATTAGAAATTTAAAAGTTGTTTCCAGATACAGCTTCAGGTGAAACAGGGATAGATATACTTGTTTATGCTGTTAGACTCTACATATGACATGTACAGTGTAATTTAGAAATTGTATAGCTTATATTTTGATGAATTTTGAGATACATTTTTGTATGATTTCTCACTCTTCATTTCTTGATTTTTTCTCAACGGCACCACTGTTTCATTCGTAGTAATGTACTGCATGGACATTGATTCAAATTCATGAACCATGGTGTCAGTTAAATTTCAGTATCATTCAATTTGATGCGGTGCATGGAAAACAAAACACATCAAATACTTGGCATATACCAGGGTTCTGCCCAGAGTTCCAAGTGTGCTGGACGGCTCATTAATATTCATGAGCATAATATTCATGAAAAACTAACATTTATAGCTTGTATTTTTACCTTCTTAGGGCTTGATATACAATAGTAGCCAATTCCACTGTACCTTCAAAGTATTTTTCAGTTTTAACTGAACAAAACAGAAAGAAAACAATCTTTAGTAGTTGTAAAGGAATCTTTTGAAGCTTCTGAAAAATAATGTACCACTTTTTTGTCATCATTTTCCTGTGCTTATATCATCCCTCACCACTATGAAGTTAGGATTACCATTGCACTGTACCAGCATCCAGTGTTTTTTCAAATGACCTAGGTGGTCTTGTTACTGCTCATGCGCAGACTCTATAGAGTTTAAACCAAGAACTTAGGGGTTGGCTAATCGGCCATAGTTTTGAAAGTGGAATTTCTCGATGTCAAATTCACTTCAATTGCTTCTTGATAGTCATTGTAGAATGGGAAAATTCACAAACAGAGAGGCTTGTTGCCACAGACAAGTAACTTTTGGCTTATTGACCTGAAAAATAAGTGAGTGTTCATTGATAATTCAAAGACTGGATTCGTTGACACCAAACTTGCTCGTGACTTTCATTGCATGCAGTCTTTCCACAATGCCACTCATTGAGTTTGAACTGAACATTGAAGAGTACGTTTTAGTTAGAAGTCCTGTTTTTTGTGCTCATTTTCTCTTCCGTACTTCATTTTTGTGGTGTTATAAACCTTGATACAAAGCAAAAAAACTTCAGTTTTTCTCCTTCTTTCGATCGAACAGAGATACTGTGTGACAGGAAAACCGTGTCTAGTTCATTAGGGCGATGATCTTGTGAACGTACGTTCAACAGCTGAACAGCTTTTCATATGCAAAATCAGCGTACGGTAATCAACCAGTGGTATTGTTTAAATAGCATTTTATTGAAAGGCATTCTATAGTACCATTGTTTTCATCAACTCTTCATGCATTTTTATGAACTGCTTGACCTCAAAAGTGTCACTCATAGACATTCATGTTGATTGTTCAAAGCATTCAACTGCAAGTGCCGGTCGGTCACTTGTCAATGCTGGTCGGAAATTCTGAGTGCCGGACGGGCCCGTCCAGCGCCGTCCGGCGTGGGCAGAACCCTGATATACATTACACAAAGGCAGATCCATTAAAACTTGTTGAAGGATTTCATACATTGGATGTGCCAACTTGTATTGCAACCATTCAACTACGTGTAGCTGTGGAAAACCAGCGTAAAGTTGGCGTCATCCTCATCCTCAGCCTCAGGTGACCTTTCTAGCTGACGCTGAAAACGACGCTGCTCAGCGTCAGCTTCAGCGTCGTATCCGAAGATTGCCGAAGTGACGCTACCCGATGACGGATAAATGATAAAATTCGCCCATAACTTAAGAAAATAACAGCTCCATTCTTTCTCAACTTTCTTTTGAATCGTAAAAACTGGTTCGCAGGTAATTTTTAATCGTTAAAATATCTCATACAGGCTAGTTTTTTGGAAATGTACATAATTTTCAGTCCATGGCTCCGTGGATGTGTTTGTTGGTATCCTCTCAACTCTTGCGTTAAGATTTTCCAAAAATTGGTGCAAAAAGGTACACATGGTCCGAAATTTGTAAAAATCGCCACTATGAGAGGCGATATGAAAGCCCTAATTATTCAGAGGATATATAAAATAATTAACTTGCAGAACTATGACTTGAGGCCTGAAAAGTCAACGCCACCTTTGAACTTTAAATTGAAATTAAGGGCTAAGAATGTTGCATTGTAACTACATCGTGAGAAGCAGAGAGTTTACTAAATATTATGAAATACAAACCCAACTGTGTTCTGATTAACATTTACAGTGATATGAAACTTGGAGCACATTTTTAAAGTCGTTTTTACGCTTACTATTCCATCAGACGCATTTGGGAATAATCGGATCTGACGCCGGTGAAGCTGACGCTGTAGCGTCATCCTCATCCTCATTTTCGCGTGACCCCTGAGGCTGAGGATGAGGATGAGTATGACGCCAACTTTACGCTCGTCTGTGGAAACCCAGCTATTTGTGGCAGGGTAGAGTGCGTATATGCAGGTCATCAAAAGGTCGAACCTGCCACTGATAGCTGCTGGGCGCCTCATAGCCAATATGGGTAAATTACTATGACCCAACTTGGGTCACAACTTTGAACGGCAAAATAAACCAAAGTGGGTTTTTAGAGCTACTGGATAATACATATATGCTTGAACAGATCTAATCATACTCTGTAATGAGACAGTGTACATGTACTATTGTCAACAGTTGTGTTCATATTTACTATTTGATTGTTCTGCCCTCAGATAGATTTCCAGAGATCAGTGTTAACCGTCGTTCTGTGAATCTTTAAATTTGAAATAAAATCAGGTATTTTTAAATTTGCTTAGAGTGAAGTCATAGTGAAAATATACAATACAGATGAAATGACTTAACAAATAAGTGAAATCTTTTGTTATCAATTCAAAATACTAAATTGGGATTGCCCTGTGTGGAAGTTGGTTGACAGTTAGTCATCAAATATTAACCAAGTAAGGGGAATGAAATCATGATTGTTCAAGTAATAACTAATATTTATTTTACTTTTCCTTTCAGGGACACCATGCATAACATCAGCAGGGTGGAGACATGGTGCTGTCTATGGCCAAAGGTTAGTAAGGGATAGGGAATCAAGGTGGGTGGGTACCGTGGTTTGGGATGTGGGGGGGGGAGGTATATGATATGGGGCCTTGGAATTGATATTATGAGGGATAGGATAAGATTTAGAGGGGTGATGTTGGTGAACCTTCCTTAAGTATGACCGATTCCCGTAAATGATGTTCTTGTCAATATTTCAAATCCATTTACTGTTTTTGAAACCTGACACAAGATGCGCTGCCAAAATTTTCCTCAGAAATTATTTGCCCGTAATCAAACAAACAAAAATTTATATCATGTGTTTGAGCACCCTTCGGAACATTTTCATAAACTTTCTTTTTTTGTATGTTTTCCATTGTTTGGCATATTGAAACAAAATTCTGTTGAAAGTGCCACATCATACCATTAATTTTTATGTCATTCTTCATAAATTAATATAATTTTGATATTTCAACAAAAATTACTCCCCCATTCAAAACTTTACCATATTTCTATATATTTGACCAAATCTAATCTCTCTTACACCAAAGCTCCCCCCGCTTGATTTCTATGTGTTTGACCAAATTCCCTGTATTATTTCTTTGATTATTCACTGTTTAGTACCAAAAACCAACAGACTGCCTGACAATGCCACATATAACTAATTTTAAGCATCAATTGTCAAATTTTCTTTCACATTTCAATATTTCTCACAAGAACTACCAATACCTAATTCAAAACTTTAATAAATCAATGATTTACTGTTAAAATTTGGAAGATTCCTCTATACCAAAATTTCCCAACTTACCCAGTCACTCTAAACCAAATTGTGACATGAAAATGCCACAAGATGCCTTATTTTATGCAATAATTATCACAAATTTGGCCTTATTTTATCACAAGTGTCAAAAATAATTTTCATTGATTAAATTTCATGATCTTCCTGAATACCAAATTTCCCCCACAAAATGTGACATGACTTTTTCACTTTTATTTTTATCAAAATGTAAAACCAAATTATAAAGAAAATGCCACATAATGCCTTAATTAATGCAAATATTTCAAGGTAATATGATTTTTTTCTTTGCTCAATATTTCATTTGTCTGACCCTCTGTCTAAAAATTTCACAAATTGCAATTTATGATTCATGATTAATACTGCAAAATTACCCCTGAGTGTGTCATTTTCACAAATTTGGCTGCAGTTTTTCAATTTGTGCCATTAAACAACAAAAAAATATACATCTTCCAAATTTCATACTGTTGAAACAAACCATCTGTAATATTTCTTTTCATTGAAAATTGAAAACTATTGAAAACAAAATATTCATTGAAAAATTTTTTGAAAAATGTTTTTGAAGAATACCTACAACTGTTATTTACAATTGGCATTATTTAAAAAAAAAATTTGGTATGATTCTGCATCATACCCTTTGTTATTATTTACATCATCTTGATCATATTACATAAAATTATATCTGAAAAATTCTAACAATATCCCTTTAAACAATTGATGGTTAATGTTCTGAAAAATTCCATGCAATAAAATGTGATTCCAATAATTCTCACAAAAATTGACCATATTTCCAATAAACTTCATACACATTTGAATAATGTATTTTTATTTTGATAAACATTCTGGCAAAACTTCCCTGTGCATGTGGGCCTCGTTTGACACAAAAATTGTTGCACAATGTATGGATGCATGGCTAAAGCTTTGTGATTGGTGTGACTGTACAGTATAGTGGATTTCTTGTGATATTTTTGGATGTGACTGTCAATCATGACAATGGGTAACATTGAGACAAATGGCTCTTATTGAATACTTGCCAGCCTACATTTTAGATCAATGTAAAGTATTCAATAAAAAAGTTAATTGTCTCTTTTGATCATGTTGTTATTGTTGCTTTGACTTTATTTGTGTAGCTTCTCAAATTGTTTTGAAATTGGCCCTTGTAACGTGGTTGGCTATTGCACCCTCAGACATCACCTGATTTCCTTCCGCTGTACATGTGATACCTTTTGCAGAACTTTAAGCATACATCCAGCATTGGCAACAAATCTATTTCAATTTTTCCATTGTTTTGGCATGATTACTCTCCTAAATTTAGAATGTTCAATTTTTCAAATTCACATGCACATTGATAAATTTATCTACATATTTTCCCATTTACATTAACCATCAATTGACAAATGTACTCTTAAAATTTTTTAGCATTTTCCATAACCTATCATAAAAACATCCCAAGTCTCCCCATGACATTGTATAATTTACTTTTGGCTTGTTTTTGTTTTAATACCTTAAATTTTGACCCTGTCCCTTTCATAAAAAAAGACCAATGAGATGATGCAGGATCATTCCTCAGTCCAATCATCAAATTAAAATTCCCCAATTCAAATTTGATTATGCATTTTATCTGAACAATTTTGTCATTTGGCTTATTTCCATTTACTAAGTACTTTAATTTTCATCAGTCGTCAAATTGAAATTGACACATTCACTTTATTATGACCCCCTAAAAATGTGTAATTTGGCCTATTTGAATTCAATTTGTAACCGGATGATTCCTAAACTGTTCAAAATATTGTAATCCACTCATCACACAAATTGTCTTATGTGGCATTTTCACCCGTCCCAACCTCAAATGTAATTTTACATAATTCAAGTTTTCATTCGGTACAAGTCTGGTTCCCTCCTGCTTATATATGAATGATCAAATTAAATTGATTATCAATGGATATTTGTATCTGTCAAGGTCGTGTGGCATTTTCATGTTCCCTGCCATTGAACTTTATGAAGTCAATTTTTAATCATGATGCAAATGAATGACATCACTTGACCCATTCTGATTCCACCATTTGGGATATGAACTGTTCTTAAAAATTTGATTGTCCTTAAGGGCTTTAAAATACAAATTCCCCAAGGTAATGTGGCATTGTCACCAGTCTCGTTATCCTGTAAACTCCCTTTTGATTTCATTTGACATTGTTTGGCCTATATCAGCTTCAAAAACCTGATATGTGAACTGTTCAAATTTGATTGATGATGTGGCATTTTCACCCTCTTTTTAATTAAAACTCTTAACACTTTTTTTATTTTGCAATATGACCCTCCGACACCTATTTAACATAAGCAATAATTGTTTGAAAGCAAACACCCCAATTTATTCCCCAAATAAAAATATGTTTTCACGTTTTTTTCCATTTGCCCTATCTTAAACTGACTTTTCATTTATTGTGTCATACTTACAGAAAGTCTCACAAACATCAGGGGGTTTGATTTTATTGGGGTAATTGGATGAGGGATTGGTGTGGGTTGGGATTATGTTTTGTTCTCTCTGCAGGATGGAAGTCTTACGGTTCACCGATGAAGAAGAAGAAGAAGACATGGTTCAAAGAAGAAGACGAAGACGAAGACGAAGAAGAAGAAGAAGAAGTAGTAGAATGGGTTTGGGGTTGGATTATGTTTTGTTCTCTCTGCAGGATGGAAGTTGTACAGTTCATCGAAGAAGAAGAAGAAGAAGATGACAAAGAAGAAAAGAATGGCACCACCGATGAAGATGTTGGAACAATTGTTTTGAATTTGTTGATTTGTATGACAATTTATTTGTAAATTAAATTTGTATATCATGTATTTGTATATTGAATAAAGGCACTCTGCCCATATTAAATAAAGGCATATTGCCCATATCTTTCCCTACTCTTCTTCTTTAGAATTTTCGGCCATTCATTAGGTAAATTATTTCAAAAAGTCAGTGAAACTACCGAAATTGGAACACAGAAAACTAAACTATGTTATTTTGTGTTCCGGAGCTGCCTGCAGAATGTTGGTTTTTTTTTCCCTCTCAAAAACGAGAGGTTTTTTTTCGTTTTGTAGATGGCTCAGTGTATTTCGTTTGGATGTCTGTATAACTTAGTTGCCATTTAATACGTTCAGGCCCCAAAAGAGACCACCAAAAATGCACAAATCAATTTTTCAGAGACTTCATAAGACTTTTAACTTGGTAGGAGCGTTGATTGAATAGTGGCGCCACTGCATGTTAGGCACTTAACTGCACAGCACATAGGCACAATAAATATCTAGGCACAATAAATATCATTGCATTCAACGTTCTCATCAAGTTGGAGACTTGAAAAGTCTGTCTGAAACTTTTGTACATTGTCGTTGGCTGAGGTCAAGCTGAATTTTCGTTTATAAATTAATATTGTTTGGCTTAATTGACATTTTTCCAATGATGCATACAGTCAGCTTGATACGGGTATTATTTAGTATTAGCCTCTGTGCTGGGCAGTGCAAATCTGCTGGTACCCCAAGTATGACAGTATATTTATCATTGGTAAATGTTAATATTTGTAAAAGACCACTTGACTGCAACTGAAAATGCATGTTGCAAATCCACAATTAGCATATTGGCATGAAATTGATACAAAATTGGTCTCACTTAGAAAAATTCATTTTGATAAATTGATATTAGAATTGGTAGACACTTGCTATACTGGTAGTAGGCTTAATCAGACTATGTAGGAGATGGTGTACCCTCCGTGGCAAAATCCAGAAAAACCTGCAAAAATCACTTAAGGCAATATTAAAAGGTCATTTCTGACAAAATGACATTTTTAGTCCCCACGGACACCGTCGGGGGGACTTACAGGTTTGGTCATGTCCGTCTGTCCACGCAGATATCTCAAAGATGCCTGGAGCGATTTCATTCAAACTTGGTGCAAGGATTATGACCTATGCCATACATATGCACGTTGATTTCTTTTGTGGCGGACATTTTGTTTCCTGTATTTGATGTCGGTGCGTATGTTCACACAAATTTCTCAGTGATACTGTGAGCGATCCCATTCAAACTTGATACATAGATTACTCTATATGTAATACACATGCACATTGATTTTTTTGTTTTGATAAGGTGTAAAATGGCTGTGTGGCGGCCATTTTGTTTCATTCACGTAAATTTCTCAGTGATGCATGGCCAGCGCGATTGTATTGAAAGTTGGTACATATATTAGTCCATATGTCCATATGAATGCAGATATTTGAGATATGTCTGTGCCAATTCTTTTTAAACGTGGTAAAAGGATACTGCACTATGGCATACATATGCAGGTCCATTTATATTGGTGTGGCATGCATAATTAGTGCTAATTTGCATTGGTATATATATTAATCCCTATGTCATATATATGCATGCCGATTTGTGTAATGATTTGATCATAAATGGCTGTGTGACGGCCGTTTTCTTTCCTATATTTGATATCCATCCACAGGGTTGCCAGGAATGATCCACAGGGGTTCCAGGATGGTATTAATATTAATGCTATGTCCATGCATAGGGGCTCATGAATGCAGATATTTGAGATGTGCCTGTGCCAATTCTTTTTAAACTTTGTATAAGGATACTATACTATGGCATACATATGCAGGTCCATTTATATTGGTGTGGCATGCATAATTAGTGCTAATTTGCATAATTTGGGATTAGAACACTGTTTCTGGTACAACTGCCAAATTTGATGAAATTTTTTGCAGATGTTTTTCACACATATGTCAGTATTTCATCAATTAATTGCTAATTTGCATATTTGATGAATTTTTGTAATTAGGATAATGTCTAAAATAAACTGCAACAGATTTAATGAAACAAATGGTACAAATCTTCAGCACACAGCCCTACAATAATGTACAAAGACACTTAGCAGTATCATGTTAATTAATTGCTAATTTGCATATTTCATTCCTTTTCCTAATTAGTGGGCTATCTCCAAAACAACTGCTTTAAATTTTATGAAATGTGGTGCAGATGTTGATCTGTCAGTATTATAATACTATGTGAACACATTAAGGAGTATCATGTAATTTAATTGCTAAGTAACATATTTAATGCACTTTCATAATTATTGTCATATGTCAAGTAATACTGAATCAAATTTAATGAAAGTACAGATTTTTTCCTTCCAGTAGTCACACGGCGTGCAAAGGTATGTAGCAGTTTCTTATCAATTAATTTCTTATTTGCATATTGAATGAATTTTTGTAATTAGGCTGATATGTCAAGAAATAGTGCAACAAATTTCATGAAACTTGGTATAGATGTTGAGCTCAAATTGACATTTATCTGTGTCATGTTTATAAAGTTTTAATTTGCATATCAAATGAACTTTCTTGATTAGAGTGATATGTCCAGATATGCTGCATCAAATTTTATGAAACATGGTACAGACGTTGACCTCTGAGTACTGTAATACTGTGTGAAGACATGAAGAAGTATCATGTCAATTAATTGCTTATTTGCATATTATTATTATTATGAATTTTCATAATTAATGTGAAATATCTAGAAGTGTTGCATCAAATTTGATGCAACGTGATACGGATGTATATCTTCCAGTAGTGTAATGATGTGCAATGTCATGTAACAGTATCATGGTGCAGATGTTAATCTCACAGTACTGTAATACTATGTGAAGACATTAAAGTGGCACGTTGGCATTAAAAAAATGTGTTTTAAAAATGTTACCAAATGGGAGTGCCTCTTTAAGAAGCATCATGTCAATTAATTGCTAGTTTGCAAATTTTGTGAACTTTCATAATTAAAGCAACATGTCTAGAAGCGCTTAATCGAATTTAATGAAACATGGTGTATATTTATATCCTCCAATAGTGTAATGGCGTGTAAAGATATTTAGCAGTTTCATATTAATCAGATGTTGTGCTCTCAGAATGGTCATCAGTATCGTCAGAGTGGTTTTACATTTTCACCACCATGGAGCTCATTCTCGGCCATTAAGCCTCATTTGTATTGCAGTATTTTTAATCACAGACCCATGTTAATGAACAAGACTCTATGCTCACTCTCCGAGGACCAGTAATCAAATTACCAATGAACAAGTGGGGACTGTGTCATCAATGATGACTTGTTGAAAGTTTGCCTCTGTGAGATAAAGTCATTTATGCACAGTGCAGATTTGAATATCATGGAAAGCGACATTTGTTTGAAATCAAAGTCATAAAACAATCTAGAGTTTGGCCATATCATTTTCATAACTATTATTACTCGGTAATGGACTACCTTTACAGTTGTAGATATTTTCAGAGTCAATTCTCTTTGATTTGTTTTCACTTGTTTGAGTAACAATTTTGTATTTATTCTGTCTTGTCTATTTCAAGATGCCAGTACATTTATGTATTATAAAGGTGAAGCAAAGTATAAGTAACTATTAGTTATGTTTGTATCATTTTAGTCCCTGCGGATGAAGTCTGGACTCTATCTGTCCATCCCTCCGCGCACGTAGATATCTCAGACATTCCTTTCCCAATTCTTTTCAAACTTGGTGTAAGGAGAGAACACTATCGTGTACAACTGCACCTGGCGAGGTAGCCATTTTTTGTGATTTTTTTAATGACCAGAGCCATTACTGAGACCACGCCCTGACAATTAATTTTGTCAGTGTCTTTGCTGTTGTTGTTGTTTAGTTTGTTTTGAATGATAACGATTGCTGCAATTGATTTGATGTCATATTGTATACTCTTACAAAGTAACAAAAATATCTATTCGGTTGAGACTATGTCATTGACATTGACTTCTCTTCTCTGTAGAAATTGAGATGCAGTATCCATGGTAACACAATAAAATGAAGATTTATAAATATGAAAGGGACGAATGAAATATTTACATGTAAGAGGACAGATATTGAAATTGAAAGTAACTTTTGAAGGTTGACGTTTTGTATTTCTGATTTGATTTTCTATGGCAAGAGTAGACATGAATTGTCTTCTGATTTTGACAATGGTATTGTAGATTTTGTATGAGACAAGATATATTGTCAAAAGCCTTATGTGGTTTCAGTAAAATACCTCACATTGAGCATTTTTTTTCATGATTTCCAAATGATTGATACAATCGTTTGTCAACAGTATCAAACAATAGATTTCATCATAACTTTTAATACACCAACATGGAACACAATGTTTATATGAACAGGCTCTTGGATAAGTCTCTTTTTAACAGTTTCTGTTTAAAAATTCGTGATTCTTTTTCCCGCTTTTACTTAACGTTTTCAAAGCAGGAGCTGTAAACTCAGTGGCAATACTGCGTACAAACAGTGCTTTATAGAAGCAGCAGTTGCTATAAACGTAATGATAATTTTTTCGAGAGTGCACGTAGAGAGCGTACATCATTGCAACACAGGCACTATGGTTGTCCCTTGCAAATATCAGCCATTAAATTAAACACCCCGGGCAAAGACAGAAATGCCAAGTGTACATAGCTGCAATTTTTAAAAGTGGTGACTGATAATGTTAAACTAATTGGCATTTAGTAGCTCTAACGTTTGTCCGGGCCACTGCTGAGAGTGAGCTTTCAACTTAATACCATCTAGTGTGCGCTGCCAAATATGAAGACAGTTGTGGAGCAAGCTCACATGTCCTTGGTCATTTGAACATGATATGTACATTATCTTTTCTGATCTTTGAAAATACTTCATTAAAGAGAACAATAAAACCGGAATAAATTTACATAACTTTGTGAAGTTTGTCTTATGTACGAGGGAGAGGACTCTAATCACCTCTTTGCCAAGCCTGCAGAAAAACTGATCTCAATTTATTGCAGATGCAAGGCCGCATTGTGGAAAACGTAGAAAAAATGATTTGTTACTGCTCCAGTGAGGACAGTGCATTTGAATGGTGATATTGGTTAAGGTAATATGCACCTCGAAAGTGAAAGACTTAAACTTTTGCTCAAACTTTCCTCAGTGAAACTTTCAACCATTCTCTTAGCGAAGCAAGAATAAAAATCAGGGGTTATCGTGCAAAATTTGGCACTAGAGAGACAAATAACTTGCGATTTCTCGATATTTGAAATTCAAAATGCCCGCATCCCTGTGTTAACTCTATGGGAAAGAAGAAAATTTTCGATTTTCGAAAAACTAAGACGGTGAAAATCTTTCTTTCGCTAAGAGCTTCAAAATGAGCCTCCACAAGTGGTAGGTCAGAAGAAAATTGATAAAATTTGAAGGCCTGAATGTCTGTCCCCGAGGTGCGTTCTACCTTAATGATATAGATTGTTTTTCAGAAACTACAAGTAAAGAATGCTGTTCTAGCCATTCATTTCGCCGCAGGTCAAAAAAAGGTAGGAAGTTCCTACTTTATATATATATATATATATATATATATATATATATATATATATATATATATATATATATATATATATATATATATATATATATATATTTGTGTGTGGGTGGGGAGGGGGGGGGTAAGTAAAACCAGATTAAAAATTGGATGTACACATCCAAAATGTTCATTTGCAGCTGTCGAGCCAATCGCTGAAGTGCAGTATAGTTTCATAAATTGTTGTATCCAATAACAACGAAATGATACAGGTATATATCCAAGATTGAAGAGACTATTATCTGAGAAGACATTATGTGGTTCGTTTCGGTTACAGGTAAAACGTTAGAAGTACTGGCTGCATCGGGAAAGAGTACGGTATACACATCAGTTGGGAAGTTGGAAAGGGAAATTATGTCAGCATGTTGTCAACGATAAATTGCGATGGAAACTCACATGATCACACTAACTGATAATTAAAATATCAAATCATGACTGCATTTTAATCTTGTAAAGACAAAGTACGGCAAAAAATACAGACAGTATTGAAAAAAAAATGAACAACACGCATTTGGTGGACGACCACAACATAAAGCAGAAGACAACTAAGGAAGTACACACCTCAAAGTAAGCTTCTTAAACCTGTTATCATGTGAACAGGCTTTTTTGAATCTGAATGTCAGGATTTCAGGATTACCGTGGATAATTTGGACAAAAAGGCAGAAGCCAAATAGTCACCCATGTTTGTGTTCTGTGGAAAAAAGGTAAAGCGGCGATTTTTCTGTAAACACCATATTATCTTTGTCTATTTTTCAAAGTATACTCTAAACGATTCTATCTCCATTGTGTGTTGTACAACTAAACGGACGGTCGTGAAGTTCACGTGCGTCTGTTGTGAAACGTTACTATACACGTCGCTCACTACACAGTCACCTGTGGCTAGGTACACGGTTGACTTGGTTCAAGTGAGTGAATTTTTAAAAACGAAAATCATTTATAATAGCTTCTCTTGTGTCTCTCTTATTTCGTACAAACCTATTCCGACTTTGGCAGCCCTGCGCAGTAGTGAGTTAGTTTCTGCAGGATTCACCGGTGACTCCCGGTGAAACTCTCCAGTATAGCATTCACCTATTCATCGCGTCCACTCCATTCATGCGTTTCACATGAAAATAAAACACAAATCGTCGCGTCCACTCCGGACCACTAAACCATTCAAAAATCACAGACTTGAACCAAGTCTACGTACACGGCAAAGGCCCCTGTAACACTGGAAAAAAGGTTACAGGGCCTTCGACGTATATAGGCACAAACGTCTGTACATGTAGCTCACTAGACAGCATGTGTTGTACATTTTGCGGCCGTTTAATAGGACTATTAATGCTATGAAAATTTGACGTAATCTGGGATATACGATTTTTCTGTTAAATGTTGAGAAATGTTCTATCCTAACTTTGCTATTGATTGAATGCTCGATTTTGTAATTAGAGTGTTCCTCTAAAATGACGATTACTGCGGAATGAGGCTTTCAAAAACGTGACCGCAGAAATTTATTGTGTAGTAGATAAAATTAATGATATTAATCAGATGTTATCATCATTTTCATTCAGGAAACCCTCTGTGGGTGCATTTCACATATATTGGCCAAATCATATTCCAATCATGACTACAGATATACACCAAAAGTAACGTTTCTTTACTGAAATTTGCTGTTTCGACTTGTACAAATCTCTCCTCGCATCTCTGCTGTTATTGTCGTTTTACTTTCACGAGCAAGGACGATTGCAAACCGCTCAGAGTAGGTTGAAGGACGGAGAGAGGGGAGTCCGATACGCACGGTATTGCTTGGGCAACAAAAATAAGCAGGCTTTATATTAGGACTTATCATACCGTATTTACCGCTTTTAGTCGTCCGACTGAGATAGTGTACACACAGTGACTTTCACAGCCGCGTTACTTTCTTTTCTGAAACTCATCTTTACATCCCGACTCGACAATAGCTTCAAATATTATCAACAAAGAAGATAAACGAACGCAGATCCCACCACCAACAGGGCTCAAGTAATAGGGGAGAGTATACTTAACATTTTGACATTTTTCGACATGTTTTGTATTCTTAAGACTTGCCACAACGTCATCAAATCGCCTAGCAACGAATTTGGCTCTGGGGACCACATGACCAAACGTGAGCCAAATAGAATAAGATGTTCGGTTATAGTCTTTAAGGCTAAAAAGCCAAACACTAAATACACACTATTACTTTCGTTAAATTTAAATCACACTTTTAGACCAAATGATATACGTTTTCATCAAATTCAAACGATTCAATGATTGAAATTATAGTCTAAGAATGGCTGCATTGTGTACGTCGAAAAAAAATGGCAAGTTGCTAGCTTGTAAAAGCGTGTCGTCGTGACGTGCTTTATAGGAAGGAAATTTAAATGTTAGCAAGAAACCTATATGGCGATATGTCTATTTGAAATGTTTTTATTGTTTGGTCACGAAACGTCACGGATTGTACTAAAAAAGAGGGTGAGTTCGTTTACAGATAATGTGAAGACGAAACCTGTAGATGTTACAAAAAAGGGTGCGGAAACAGAAGTCATTCCTCTCAAACATCGCAAACGTTAGACTTGAGTGTCTATATTCGACACAAAACTCATTATTGTGTGGCTATATACCGTAAAATATGAAATACAAAGTAAAGAAATGCATTTGAAAACATAACCCTTTACCTCCCGGGCTTGTTAAGTCGTAAATCACAAACTTCAACTTTTAACCATTTTCTTTTTAAAATCAAGAATAAAAATCGGGGGTTACCGTTCAAATTTTGGTACTGGAGAAATAAATTACCCA
This sequence comes from Ptychodera flava, assembly GCF_041260155.1. Lineage (NCBI taxonomy): Eukaryota > Metazoa > Hemichordata > Enteropneusta > Ptychoderidae > Ptychodera > Ptychodera flava. Next base: position 39,623,847 of record NC_091943.1, on the reverse strand, counting down.
ATATTTAAGGATATATTGGCCACCATAATTATGTAATCTCTTGGGAAAATTCAAGTTTTACAAAACTAAGCTGGTCAAAACTTTATGTACTTCATAAGCTTCAAAGTAAGTCCAACAAGTAGTAAGCCAAAAGAATATCGTAACAAGTTTGAGAGTCAGAATATCTGTCTCGAGGCATATTCTACCCCATGTTCAGTTCGACCAAAATAGCAGCAATGTAACGAAGAGTTGAAAAAATACTCGTGAAATCGTAATGAAAGGCCTTTTTTTCCAAACAATTGAACAAAACACTTAAAAATTTAGTATTGCTTAGTATCTTATTGAATATCTTCACCACAAAAGGAACAAAACTTCCCTTTTTTCTGCACACGACGAAACCACAGAAAAGTATTTGCAGTGAGACTATATTTGTGACATCACAACATCAAAAGCCGTTTCCGCATAACAGTCATATTTACTACATTTTAGCTAGTGCCATAAGTCGATTTTTGTTACTTTACCATTTCAAAATTAATGTTTACATTGTTTTGCAACTGAATTCGGCTAACAACATCGGAAAATACACATTTGCACAGAAATTATTGTCTATACATGAAGCTGTAGCTGTGATATTCTGTGATGTAGTTCATAGCAATTTTATGGACATTGTGGCGGGCAATCATTTGTTGATTGAGGAGGGTCTAGACGTTCATCACATCATTCCAGTAGTTCAGACTGAGTCTAATGGGATGGGTATATGGCTGAGATAAGTATTTGACTTCATTTCTACAGTTTAAAGAACGCGATTGGAACTAATTTGGGATAATTGGATGGTGAAGTAATATCTGTTTAATCTGAAAATGTAAGCTGATCTGCTTTCTTTTTACATTACACAATTGTTTTTATGAGTAATTTGTAATATTGCAACATTCAGCGCATCTAACACTTTTGAGAAATTTGAAAAATATGAAAATCAAATTATCCCAAATTAGTTCCAATCGTGTTTAGGGTGATTTCATGAGGATATCAATGCCACATTTAGTTAGGTTTTGATTTCTTTGAAGGTCAGCAAGATTTCGTTGATAATTGTCCGAGAATTGTCCAAGAAATGTGTTTTTGGTTTGTCAGTCGAATAGTTAGGTGATGTCATGATACATTCATTGGCAAAGGATGGTAAATCGCAGTGTTGTTCACTGTGGCACTTAGTAAACCTCAAATGAGACAAACGTAAGTAACTTTTATCAAGAAAACATTTTTGCAAAAAGTGCAAGACTTCATCCCATCACCATCTGACAGTTTAGATTTTTAATTCACAATGACAGCTCATCAAAATTTCCACTATTGCTACTTTTACGGAATGAGATATTTAAAACTCTGCTATTGTGAAATATTCCGTTCAACATATTAACAAAACAGATATACGTCTTTCGAAAAGTTATTTAATCTAAGACAATATGGTGGGCAACACTGTCAAGTGACCATGATTTGTTAAATGTACTTTATACATCGTATCTCCAAAAATTGGACAAGAATGGAAACACGGGTTTCACTAATCGACAAAAACCTCGCAAAAACCTCGCTGGATGCACAAAGTTATTCAATTGCAATCATTCTAAACTTAGTCTGGGACCTCTCCTCGTTTACGATATACGCTACGCTTCACTGTTTAAATGTAGTGTATACCGTAGCCATGGAGAGGTCCCAGACTTAAATCTTAGGTCGTAGTTATAAATGAACGCATTGACAACTTTTTACTACGTGTGTGACGGCTGTGGTGTTGACTTATGGATGTACGAGCGGTACGCGCGCGTGGAATTTGTCACTTCACATAGGATTACATTGAAATTTGCTGGAAAATCAATTTCTACTGATGTCATTTCATGAAAATTTGCACAAAGCTCAGTCTAGAGAAATTAATAACAATGATCAAATAAAATTATATGGTCACCGCGCTAAATTTTGAGATAAACAGCATTGAATTATTTCGTCCATAGAAAATGCATTGGTGAAAAAATGCTGACTCAGCATTTTTTCTCACAAATGGCAAAATTCATGGTCATTTATCTCACAAACGAGCGCGGTGACCCCTATATTTTATCACACATTTTGATAATACTTACAAAGGAGAATCCAAAAATTGACAATTTAGAGAAATGACATTACTTTTAATTTTACCGATCGTACATCCTTAAGGTGAAGTACTACGAATTACGTCAAAATTAAATTGTGGTGTCATTTTCTTGAACTTTGCACAAATATTCTTTGAAGTTGTGCAAGTGCAAAATAAAAAAAAGGGGGTCACCTCGCTCGTTTCCATGGAAACGGACGTTAAAATGGCGTCATTAGTAATAGATAAAAATGATATAATTCACTTAGATTAAAGAAAGCAATTATAAAAAGCTTAGCAAATGAGTTAATTTTCATAAATACCAAGACTTAAGATCCATATCTATCGAATGTATAGTTTTCATGATGTTTTTAAAGAAATTTTTACATAAGTATCGATTACAAAATGACGATATCGAAATTATATCACTACATAATTTTCGAACTTTCTTCTTGTCGCTTTGAATGGTGTCATTTTGACCAAACTTAGCGAATAAAATCCTGACGTAATACCATTTAGTTTACACTTTTAATAAAAGGGTGTCACCACGCTACTTTTTACAATATCTCCAGGTGAATGGGTAATATGCGCCATGTAAATGGGGAGAAAAATGTTACTTTTTCGCTCATATTGAATAAAAACCAGCTTCCTAGGGGGTCAAAATATGACAAGGTTATAGGTCACATGTATTTCTAAGAGACTGGGTCAAAAAATTAGGTAAAAGCGCAATTTCAACAATGACAGGTGATGTTAAATACATGCGCTACAAAGTAACACATTTGCGACAGGCTGGAGTTAAATCTGCGCAGAAACGTTCTAAAGCGTGTGCGCGTCCGAATTCGTCGCCCTTTACCTTAATCAATTAATTCGCTGATACGGATAGCAAATTAGGCAGTTGGCAATGTTTTTTCGGAGCAATTACAGTGGTGTACACGCGTTTGAGAGGAGATATGGACTTGTAGTAATCACGGTCCCTCTATAGATAGAAGGACCGTGTAGTAATAAAGAAAACACTCAGACGGTGTGGAGTCGAAATCTTTATTTGAAAAACCCCGTCAAAATTAATAAAATTATTTGTAGTAATAAAAAAATCAGACGGTTTCAAGTTGAAATATATATGTATTTGAAATATCACAGTCAAAATAAATAAAATTAAATAAAGTAAACCAATGCACAAAACCCCCATCCCTCCCACCCCTACTGTACCCTATGGTAAAGTTTGATCTCGATAAACCCCTTGCTGTCCACCTAGTAGAAATACCGAAATATTTGAACTACAGAAAACTAATACTGACACCTAAATCTGAAAGTGCAGTGCAGTGCAGTGTGTGTGTGTGTGTTTGTGTGTGTGTTCTTGTTCTACTCCGTACAGCCTGAGCATGTTGAACCGTTAAGTATTCAGCTTTCCAACACAGCCTGTGTGTGTGTACGTATACTGTGTGTACATTTGTATCATTGACAAATGAGTTTCAGTCTTGACTCTAATTCAACTATCTCCAATACATATTTATATATACAACCTTTGTCGACAAACTGAATATTGTGTGTTTCAGCATACTGTATGGTGACAGCAACGTGAAGAAACTGTATTTGACATATTGCATAGAAATATTGAAAAAAAACATTAACAGTTGCAGCTTCTGCCCCGTTACTAGGCCCACTTTTTATGTTTTTCTTTTACGAAAAATCGCACATGTTTAGATTCTTTCTAGATAAGTCTTGAAATGTGACAAAATGGTTCTACAGTTCGTTTAATTATATTAACTAACATTTGAACAATTGGATGCGTTATGTAGGTCATTTTCACACACTCATCATGACCTCAGTTCAATTAGTCTAGAACATTCTCAAGGTCACAGCCCTTAAGGTAGCTATATACCTTTTAGACACTTTCAGATTTTTATTTTTTTCTCAATTGAACACGTCCCAAACCCCAATAAAGTATACATTTTCTGAAAGCCCTGATATAGAGCTATCCGACCAAGCACTGTACACGGTCATTATTTGCATAAGAGTCACGTGACAAGCGTTTTACTAAAAACCGGTTTTTCCCGCCTTATGCAAACACGCTGCAAGATTTCCGGTTGGAATTTCTTCATTGACAAGCCTTGACAGTATCCTTCAAAACCGTGTCTGGGATTTTTTTTATATGCCTTTGTTTTCTTTAAATGCGCTCTTAAAGGTGTTAGATGAAGGTGCTTTTCAAGGAATTTTAATTATCACGCCATATAATTTGAATGGAGCCTCCGGGAAAAAATCGCAGACACGGTTTTGAAGGATATTGTCAAGGCTTGTCAATGAAGAATTTCAACCGGAAATCTTGCAGCGTGTTCGCGTAAGGCGGGAAAAACCTGTTTTTGGAAGGTTCAGCAAAACGCTTGTCACGTGACTCTTATGAAAATAATGACCGTGTACTGTGCTCGGTCGGATAGCTCTATATCAGGGCTTTTAGAAAATGTATACTTTATTTGGGTTTGGGACGTGTTTAATCGAGAAAAAAAATAAAAATCTGAAAGTGGCTAAAAGGTATTTAGCTACCTTAATGACCTCACAACCTTGAATTCATTTAGTCATGTTTGGAATGTTCTGGAAATTTACTGAGTTGTGCAAGAGAGATAATTTTAGAATAGTAATTAGCATGTCAATAAAAGTTCTAGATTGTTCTTATATGCTTATGTAAGCACATGAGTATAAATACTGGGACAGCAGGCTTGCAGTCAGACATTTGGGATTGTCTCTCTTGTGTCTCGGTCCATTTTCAAGACCTTCACTGGCAAGTGGCAACGCTGGATTTATACTGTGGACTTTGTGCAACTTCAAGCCTGCAAGCCAAAGGACTGTCCATTCATCCGACTGACTGTTACTGGAGCTTTGCCGTCCCAGCTGAGATAAGTAGTCTGTACACTTTTAAAGCTTGTATTCTATCCCTGACTTAGCAATTAGTTTTATTTTCGTAATAAATATCGTTTTACATGTAAACTGCTGAGTTCACCCTTTTGTTCGTTTTCTCTGCACGTAACAAAATTGGGGCTCGTCCGGGAGACGAACATTTTGAGCCGTTTGACAACATTTTGCTAGCCTTTTCAAAACCACTGTATACTGTGAACTCAGCGAAATTCAATCATGGCGGAATACAAGCCAGACGAATTTATGGATGACCTTGATCAGGACGCGTTTGATTCCCTCAGAAAAGACAACCTCATTGCACTGGCCAAGTTCCTTAAAGTAGAAGTCAAAAGATCTACACGCAAGAAGGAAATTCAGTACAAGATTGCAAAACATTTAGTTAATTCAGGCCATTTTGAGGAGTCTGCCTTAAAAGATTATGAGCCTGAGTCTTCCTTTGAACTCAAAAAATTGGAATAAAAACTCAATAACTCAATAAAAATAACTGGACTTTGCCATGCATACTTTATGCCAAATTCAGTGCCATTTCAAGTTTTCCAATACCAAATTGCAAGAGGATAGTCATGGGACAGATCATCCTGTTTGCTATTTTTCACGCAAATTTAACAAATCCCAGAGAAACTACTCTACAATTGAAAAAGAGTGTTTATCTTTGATATTAGCTTTACAGCATTTTGAAGTTTATGTTACTTCTTCAAACCAGCCAATAGTGGTTTATATTGATCACAACCCTCTTGTTTTTCTGCAGGAATTAAAAGGCAAAAATCAGAGATTGTTAAGATAGAGTTTAATGTTACAGGAGTTTAGTCTTGATATTAGACATATCAAAGGCAGAGATAATTTAATTGCAGACTGTCTCTCTCGTATTTAGAGTTTATTGTTGTTCACACTTTCAAGATTACATTTGTAAAAGAAAGATTTTTCATTGTTTATTTTCGTTTTTCTTTTATTGCTTTTGCTGGTTTTTAGTATTTGTTTGTTTCTTTTAAAATATGTAAATCGCACTGAGACGTATGTGTAGCGCGTGTAAGAAATAAATATTATTATTATTATTATTATTATTATTATTATTTAGAAAATTTTTCTTTTTTGAAGAGGGGGTGTGTTATGTAGGTCATTTTCACACACTCATCAGGACCTGGGTTCAATTAGTCTAGAACATTCTCAAGTTCACTGCCCTTAATGACCTCACAACCTTGAATTCAATTAGTCATGTTTGAGATACAATCCTTGAAATTCACTGGCGAGAATCATTAAGACTCGCCGTTCATTGGCGAGAATCAGCAAGACTCCCCATTCATTGGCAAGAATCAGAATTTCAATTCTCACTGTACTTGGTGAGAATTTCAATTCTCACCGGTTAGAATTTGTTCTCACACTTGATTCTCGCCAAGGAGTGCATTTCTCACCAATCTCCAGTGGAGATTAAATTTTCTCACCGATAGCGGTGAGAATAAGAACAGATTCTCACTGATTGCGAGAAAGCGTCATTTTCTCGCTCATAGTCTCGCAATTTTCCCTATAGTGATTGCTCGATCAATAGAGCGATCGACGGTAACTCTTTAAAATTTTTGAATTATAAAGTTGAACCTAGTCGAGAATTGTGTTTGTCAGAACCGGCAAATCGACTTCAGGTTAAGGGACTCACACGAGAATGATGTCTGCAGTGAATGGTGCCTAAAGACAGTACGAACCGGCGAGAATATTCATGACAGCGGAGTGACATCATTTGGTGAAATGCACGTGAGCAAGGTGAATGAGAGATCAGACAGTACAGAAGAGGGAGTGATACAGATATTGTGTGAAAAAAGCAGAACAAAGTTATGTCATCTATGTATGTTGATACTTTGAATATTGGTTTGGTGGTTGAAGAATCCAAGCCTCCATTATTTGTCTTCACCGCTCTGTGACGCAAAAATGACGTGAGAACCCGCAAATACCTTGATGGTCTGCGGTCGAGAATTGTATTACGCATAAAGAGTCTTTTGAAACTAGGGTTAAGATGGTAATAGAAGCAAACATTAGACTTTAATACAATATAGACACAATTTCTTAATTCAAGTTCAAATTCTGTGAAACAGAGAACTTGTTGCGACCAATACGTGCACGGTTTTCCAAGTCGTCATTGTCTTTGACCATTTGACCAATCGTTTTAATTTGTCAGTTCGACTCAGAAGGAGACCAAGCGTTTAAAAGGATGAAAAATTTCCTTGATTCAAAAATTGTCTGTAAAGTATAGATGTTTTGGCACTACCTGCCTCTGTTCCATCTCAATAACTTCCTTTCGATCACAAAATCCAGTATTTGTACTGTGCGCATCGAACTACGAGCATTCAGTTATTCTGAATTGATAGTGTAATAAGCGTAACAGAATAATTTATACACCCAGTTGACATAAACATTACTTCGTATTTTTGTGTTTTGTTGCCGCTTGAGAACTTACATCGTGATTTAAAAACAATACTAGCCTCTCAAGAAATGGGATATCACTATCACAGAAGAGAAATGATACCACTATGGGAAAAATTGCGAGACTGGAGCGAGAAAGTGACGCTTTCTCGCAATTGGTGAGGATCTCTTGTCATTCTCACAGCAACCGGTGAGAATTCAAAACTTCTCACCGATGAGCAGTGAGAAATGTGCTCTTTGGTGAGATACTAGATTCTCACCAGCGAGAATTTCCATTCTCACCGGTGAGAATCAAGTATCTCACCAAGGAGTACATTTCTCACTGCTCACCAGTAAGAATTCAAAAATTCTCACCGGTAGCAGTGAGAAAGACAAGAGATTCTCACCAATTGCGAGAAAGCGTCACTTTCTCGCTCCAGTCTTGCAATTTTTTCCTATAGTGTAGAGGTTCTCTGGTTCCTTTTATTACCCAGTCGAACATTGTTTCACACACGAACATACACTTGGTAATTTTTCGCCGCAGAGTTCTTTATCGCCGCCTATTTCCCCACAATCCTCTAACGTATCCTAATTGCGAATGACACTCGATACGTAGCTATGACTATCGTGTACACCGACAGTGCGGACGCAGATCATACCCGAGACTCGCAAAATCTATTTTCCTGCGTGGGTCTTATGGAACGTGAAATTAAAAAAAAAGTCACTAAATCTAGCGCTACACATTGTAAAGAATCTTCGCCTATAGTTCATCGAGAATTCAACTTATCTTACTTATAACCAGGCGAATTGAAAGATACCGGTATTTACAAAATCGTACATCATTCTGTGTCTTATTACTTTATATTGCAGAAAAATCTCGATGTCAAAATGATGTCTCGTGCGTTTTGACAAAAATACAACTCATTCACTCCTGAATTTTCCGTCCATGCTCATAACAATTTTCTTTTCCAAGTTTGATTTTGTCACTGTCCTTTTGCTCAGACATCAAAATTATACGCCGTGTCCTCAGTTTTGGCGATAAGACCGTGAGACGGAAATGTTAACTTAAGGGGAAACACAACTCCAGTCAATTTTTTGATTTTCGTATTCTCCAATAACCATTCAATAGATCCTGACTTGAATCGCTGTTTTGAGTGCTCACATTGGTGTGAACTACTTGGCATAAAACTTCCACTGATAGCCGAGATAACCAATGGGCGCGAAGAGGCTCATGGGAGCTGCTGGTGTGACGTCATCGCCGATACGGAAGTACTTGAGAGCTCCGCAACCCATAGAGCTTGTATGCCTGGCCAAGAGTATCGAGAAAAAAAGAGTTCAACTATTTATTTCATGCTTTGTGTCATTACTAGCCTTTTTTTCGATTTTTGTTTGCAAACAAAATGGTTTACTGTTTTGCAGCTGGTTGCACTAACGATTCTAGGAAAAACAAAAACAGGGCGAGTTTTTATCGGTTTCCAAACTTCGAATTTTACCGACGTCAGTGGCTGAGGAAAGTCGGCAGGGGAGAAAATTTGCTACAGGTGACAAAAGACGCAAAATTGTGTTCTGCCTATTTCCAGGAAGAATGTTTTAAACGAGATTTTAAGGTAAGATTTAAAACAATTGCATCTTTTATGTTTTTCAACTCAATTTGCAAAGTTCGATTTACCCGCCATTGAAACTGTGCGTTTGTCACCTACTTTAAATACCAGTGAAATGTAAGTTATGTATTCATGTGTAGTTCTGTTCTGTAATCAATGAACAGCAGAATCTTTCTTATCTGGTTTGTACATTGAAAAAATTGTAATTGTCATCTTTATGTGTTATCAGTGAGTGCGGTCGCGGTAACCTTACCTGCACTGGACAATGTTTTTCTGTAATGCGTTTACGTAAAAAACAACGAAAATGTTACTATGTTAGCATCAGTCAATTTCTTAATCATAACGGGAAACGCTACATATTGTTTTTAATGCTTTGAAACAGTACGGCAACTTTGAATGAACGCATAGGCCTATGATACACCTTTGACAACTCCAAACGATGAGTACCGAAACCCTTGATTTTACTGCCCCTTTCAAAGGTGTCAAAGTGTGGCCAGTTTCCTGTCAAGGAGGTCTGCTTTCGCTAACTGAGACTCTTCGCACATATTCAATTCAATTCAATTCAATTCAATAGAACTTTATTTATCCCAAACACGGGCAATTAAAAAGCGTGGCTCAAATACAACATCAAAAATATATAATACAAATTTACAAAATGGTAGGAGACGCAGGACTATACAAAAAACAGTTTAGGAATCATTTAAAAGCCGCACAGCGGTTGGAATGAATGACAACTTGCGCCGGTTTGACCTGCAAGCCGGGTATCTAAAACGCCGACCAGAGGGAAGTGTGTCGAACTCTGCTGATAAAATGTGATCACTAGACAAAAGAATTGAGCGGGCTTTCCTGAGTACTTGCTGATTATAAAACGTAGAAAGACTTCTCTGGGGTGTACCAATTAGTTTTGAGCTAAGTGAAACAATTCTATCAAGTGAAGTTTTGTTTTTAACAGACAGATTTTGATACCAACAAATGAATGAAAATGAGATAACGCTTTCAATGTAAGATTTATAAAAAAGAGATAAAATTTGTCTATCAACCATGAATGAACGCAGTTTCCTTAAAAAGTACAATCTTTGCTGCCCCTTCTTCAGTATAGCATCGGTGTTATGATCCCATTTCAATCAATCGTGGGTTTGAATACAGAGAATAGTTTGTTTTGTGTATCGAGGTGAGAACAAAACAGAATCCAAAAAGAAATACACATTATTCACAATCGCTGCACTTCAGCACTTTGTATAGATCTGAAAATTGGTTCTTCGAGATTCGGAGAATAAAATTAATGTTCCAAGGAATTTATGCACAGACCACGGTTTCGCAGGGAGGGACTGGGGTCAGACTTTACTTTTTCAAAGTCTTTAAGCGTTGTCAACGTCCTTTATTAAGCCACGGGGCCGTAATTAAGGTCTATTTTTAGATTTTCTTTCCATGTCCTCATTACCTCGCGTGCGCATGCGCGCAGCGAGGTTATGTCGCAGCGATGTCTGTCTGTCTGTGTGTCTGTCTGTCTGTTGGTCCATTTTCTCAAAAACGGCTGAACGTATTTCAGTCAAATTTGGTAGACATCTTCAGAATTCAAATGGCTAGAACTGAAAAGGTTTTGGTGGGCGTGGCTTGGATATTAATGAAGTTATGAAAGTTTTAATTTTTCTGTTACGCCGCGTATGACAAGTGAAAACAATCGACTGTTTGAGGGCGCTGTGAATGTGCTTGTCCAGGTTGGCTACAGCTGGATAGCTCTGGTTTCAACCACGGTCCCTCCGTGTTTCAACCTCGTATTGAACATTAAAAATATGATATTTTATTACTCATTCAACTCACTATTCAAGATAAAATATCGTTTAGCAAATTAGCTTCATCCTTGGTAATTGATTGTTTCCCTCGCTGCTCGATCGCCAGAAATGAGTACATACGTTCTTAGCCCTGCGTACGATGCTGTGTGTTCCGCTACAGCTATTAATAGCCCCGCTCACCACAGCCCTGCAAAGACCCGTACGTAGAGTTGGTGACTTCAAATCCATTTTTGGACTTGACGTAAAAAGCCAAATTACTGCCGAAATTCAGCGTTCTTGGGCCCAAGTCGTATCCCTGCCTACCGCAGCTACTCGATCGCTTCCAAAAATGCCAGTCTTTTATTCTTTTTTCGTAAATAACCGTCGATGTCGGCAACTCTCTCGCTAGCCCTGCGTACGTACGCAGTGTACGCTGTGCATTCCCTGTGTGCGTTCCTAACACACAGCGTACACTGCGTACGTAATACGTTCTCTACCTAGCCTCATGGCATGGAAGTGCTGATGAATAATAACTTTGGGTCAAAGGTATTGAAGTGTCCAATCAGGTTCGTGCACAGAGTCCAAGGCCATGACCTACTTCATGTACTGCTGCACTGTTTTGATTTTGCTTCGCCAAGAAACGTATTCGTCATTGTCCATAGAAGTATGTTTGCTCTCCTTTGAGGTTGTTTGTGAAACAAATTCCGGGATAGGCCTTGGAATGCATACGATCGGCATCGCGGCAGTGCATGTAGCTAGCCGTACGAGTATGGCGAGAGTGTCCGGCTTTGGCTACGCCGCCTCCCACCTCCGGTAGGCGGCGTAGCCCCCGGCGTAGCCAAAGCCGGACACTGTCGCCATACTCGTAGGGCTATGCATGTAGCGTACCATGCTTGTGTAACTGCCGAGCTCAACGTGCATTCACGGTTGATACTCGTGTACAATCATGATGTGTTCAATTCTGATGAAGATTCATAAGTCTTAGTTTTGCAGTCTTTTTTCCGTACGATAATCCTGACAATACGTGTTACTGTTAGACGAGGTGGCCATTTTATGATAAGTTTCAATACTGCACAGCTACATAGCGTCACTATCGTGTGATCGAGGTACAGCGTTGTTGAACGGGATACAGAAACTCTGCAGAGGGAGAAACGATCGTTGACATGAACAGTCAATGTACTTCAGCACGTAGTCCGCAGATAGCGGATCGAGAAAATAAACGTGTCCCAGTAAATAACGGAATATTTATGTACATTAACTCGATATTAATCAAATTTCCAGCTCATCGCAAAAAAATGTATTGCAAAGATTAATTGTCCTGACAAATACTGCACTGTATGGAAAAAACAGTCTGTAGAATAGTTCAACTTCAACTGGTAGGCATAGTATTACCCGAGACAAACACTTGTGTTGTCAATTTTGATTTCATTTCATAAACTTCATACTTCATCGAGTATCGTGTATTTCAGCCTTTGTGAAGCCATTTTATTGATATTTTCAATTTTTGTCTTGGCTTTGTTGTTGAACATGTTGAATCGTCTCCGTGGACATGTACGCAAAAGTGTGACGGGGTCGAAGTGACTTGGGTACCTGGGGCCGACCAAAACCAGTGTGATTACTGGGGTCAAAGCGGACAGCGGCCGGGATGACGTGTTCCCCAAGCGAGCTACCTTCAGAAGTCTGTTTCATCGCAACTTTTAAAACCCGTCATTTATTTACTGATGTTATTCTCAGCATCACAAACATATACGCCTCTGCTATGTATCACAGCAAATAGTTATATTTGAGCGCCCCGTAAATGGGATCCTCGTTTTTTTGCGAACCCGAAGTGTGTCTTGCTCAATGCATTTCCTACCCATAGCGAGGGAAACTGAGGACGCTATACTAAAACATTTTACACAAAGTGATTTCTCAATTCAGTCACTCGGCCGCGCTGATCGCTAATCTTGAGTTTTGACTGTTGATGTCGACGTTTGACTTTAAGAATCGTGTGGGTTACTCTGGACATAGCGAACCAAAAGCTAGATTATCGAAGGTTAGCGTCATAATATTTGATCAATGCATTTTCTCTGAGAATGAGATGTAGAGTGACACTTTTCAATCTTGTGTGTGTGTCAGCGAATTTATATTCCGGCATGGTTCCGCTGAGATCAGCATAATATTATGGCGACGTATTGACAGTCTGTGTCTTTTAAGTTGCTTTTCAAGATTGTATTAGCTACAGAACCAACAATGACAAATTTTCATGAGATTTCCATGTTGGCATTGATGTTAAATCAGGAGCAGTAGGCTAGCTCCTGCCATGCTCCTGCGTACAATAGGTCTGCGTTTCCCGGCGGTACGGTGGTAGGCCGACGGCTTGTACCACACTGTCCACAGGACAGCACGTGGTAGAGGCCGTGTGCACAACCTGTACGCAGAGCTTCGAATACACTAGACAGAGTTCGTGTTTCCGTAAATTAGGCATTGAACTTGACAATATAGGCAATAACCAGAATCATCGACCATCGCCTGACAAGTGCACCATAGTCAGCTGTACATGAGTTGCGTGGCGTGGTGAGCAGGTTCCCATGGGTATTTATTTTTTGAAACGCGTACTTCAAAGGTCACGAACTCATTTTGCTGCTACACGGCGCGGCACAGATGATTGTATCGTTTTTGGGCGCATTGAGATACTGTGAAGTAGGTCAACTCGTTCTACATGGCAATTATATGTGAAATATGCAGAATTTATACGCAAACGCGACCTCTGCCAGTTAAGAGCCTGCTCAGCCATTTGCACTTGCATCGACAGATATTGTTGGATCATAATTTTTCAAATGGTTTCTTTTCTTTTTTTTTCATTGCGTAATACAGTGGGGATAATGTCAAATTTAGATAGATTGGATTAATTTCGGGAATAAAAACAATGTAATGTCATAAAAGCCAATACCCCAAGAAGTACTTTACAAAATGTGCACGCGAGGCAATTCAGTTCATATCCTGATTTATACATGATAAATCAAAGTGAAAATGGCTTCCTTGCCCTGACAACATTGTTGTCGGTATTTTACATATATACCGCCCTGTAACACATTTTCTTTTAATTTCGCTTGTTTATTACTTCTTAGCATTAAATCCATTATACTAAACGTCGCCGGGAATTGAAGGAGGATGCAGTGCCTACAAATTTCTCACACTGGGCGCTGCCACCAAAAAGAAGAATCCACAGTGAGAAAAGGCAGTCAATGAAAGAGAACGATCAGGTAAATCACCATACAGCATCATTTATCGACGCATTTTGCTGTATTTTTGAATGATGTGTTCATACTGAAAGCAATCTACATCTTTTTTGCAGATTATTAGCCAGGTACTGACTGCTGACAATGTTGACCCGCTTGTTGCCGACAACAATGACATGATCATCGATGGAACTGTTGATACGGATGGCGGTGACAAAGAAATACGGGTGGGAATTCGGCAAAAAATTCTTTTCTCTGTTTTCGCAAAAGAGGGTAAATTTTATCGTCGAAAAGATAATTTGTTTCTATAATCTCGCAATTTGAATCTTACATGTGTCTGTGATTGATGACGTTGGTACACAAACCGAACCATTCTGTACGTGTACCTGTGGCAATGACACGCTGCAAAGGGCTGTCAATGAGATTCTTACAAAGACATTCGTGCATTTAGATCATCGGTACTCTAATACGACCTTTTTACTGAAAAGGGCGAAGAAGTTCCCCAAGTCTGATAAAATGCAACAGATCATGTTATCTACGGTAACATTGCAACTAACGCTGATGTTGAACTTGATCCACCAGTGTATGATCTACCGTAAATGGACATCAATGATGAATGTCCAAAGAAAGATTGTGTACAATCGAGCATCACTGAAGAAAAAAACGACTGCCTCTTAAATGTCTCCATGTCAACAACCGCAGAACAACTTGAGTCGTTCAGCATCGGCAGCGAGGGCAGTGAATCTGAATCTGAATCTGAAACCGAGGCCAGTGATGTCGAATCTGGGAGGAAATTTCATCAAGAAAAGAAGTATATCGTATTTGAAAGATGCCTCGAAGACCTGTTCAAGAGACGCGTGGAATGCGGAGAGAAAGTTATCAACATGGCAACCAGTACACAAGGATCAATGCTAAATGTCAACATGACATGTACACGTCAGGTGCCGCCAACTGGTAAATTTCATCAATTTCGCAAAATCATCACAAAACATGTTTTGAAGGTTGATGTACTGATTTTACTTATTTTTGACCTTCACCTAAATTTGGGGGGGGGGGGGGGAAGTAGAGTTGTTCGTAACTGCCCTCCCACTGGCATACACGGAAAATATGCCCTCCAACTGTATTTTGATGCCCACTGCCCTCCAATATCTATGCTCTGCTTGTTCCCCACTCCCAACTACCGAAATTCTCCGTTGCCCACTAGATGCCCACTGGGCAACCGAGATCAACGCTAAACCGTTCAAGCAGCTTCAGTATATCTTGGAACATTGCTCCCCTCAAGTTCTATCATCAACCACGGCTTCTCCCCCCTCTATGTATTCAGTTTCCGGTACCCACTGTCAAAAATGTTCTCCTTGCCTGCTGATTAGTTTTGAAAAGCTGTCAGGAGATGACAGATGCGACTCGCCAGGCTACGGCGCTAAATGCGGATTGTATACATTCCTGGAACAATCTCAAGGTAAAGTGGTTGACTTAACAGTTACGCAAGTTTCGCATGTAGCCGATTCAAATGCTACGGAGAAGACAGGCTTCACAATAACACTAGACCGACTTCTAGCCGCTGATGTTCAATTGGTTACCGTGGCAACTGACAGGCATATGCAAATTGCAAGTACCATGAGGAAAGACTATACAGAAATATCCCACCATTTCCTGAATGTGTGGCATGTCGCTAAGTCCATCGCCAAACGGTTAACAGAATACCCAAAGAAGAAGAAATACAAACTCTTCAGCCCTGGGTACAGTCCATCTCAAACCACTTATGGTAGAGTTCTGCTACGTGTGATGGAAATCCACAAATTCTAAGGGAGAAATGGACATCCATTGTTCATCACACCACGAACGTCCATAGATGGGATGGGTGTATATACACTATAGCTGTGCCCATCTTCCATACTGAGGAACGATGAGGGCAATGTGGCTGAAACCAGGCGAGCCAAGCCATGAGGTTTTGAAGGAGGTTGTCTTCGATAAGAGGATACTGTCAGCCGCAGACAAACTGTCAGAGTTCTGTCACACTGACAGTTTGGAAGCGTTTCTTTCATTGCTGACTAAGTATTGTCCGAAGCGGCAACATTTCTCATACAGATGTAAATATGATTTCACTAATAAAAACCTACTTCATCTCACGGTCAGCCCGTCAACCAAATAGAACTACTAACACAATTGGAACAAATTTGGGAGAAGTGGATCTTTCTTTTTTTCAAATTTCTCAAAAGTGTTGAGTGTCCTTTAGCTGAATGTTGCAATATTACAAATTACTCATAAAAACAAGTGTTTTGCTTAATGGTATATTGTCACCTGTTCCAATTTTGCCACAGTTACCATGGAAAGAGAAAATCTAACCAATCACAGATTTTAAGCGGGTGGCCACTTTTTAAAAACAGCGCCCTCACATTGGTATTTTGAATACCAAGGAATGCCCCTTTGACCATATATGGGCATATTTAGAGGTGACTGTATACAGGTGACTGTTTACCTTTAAAGAGAAAAGGAGACGAGCTTAAATATGCAGATTAAACCGACAATACTTCATAATCCAATAATTATTATGTTTACTGCTAAAATTGTAGAAATTGCTCAGTTCGCTGAGTCGTTTGCGCTAAACTACGAGAAAGACGGGGGACTTCTATGTATGTGTGTAGGGTTTTCGACTATATCAGAAAATATGAATGTAATGATTAAATCCTATGATTTCAATAATTATCTCACAGGTATGGTCGCAAGAACGCAACTCACTGCTTTAGATCACAATGCAAATGTCGGCAGGAACCAGGCAAGGATAGTGAATGGTGACAGACGAGGAGAACTATGCGTCCAGGTAGTCCTTACAAATCCCTATAACAACAGCTAAAGCGCATGCGTGAAGGTTGCCCTCTAAAGACAAAACTCATTGTAGCGTTTATCAAAAAATCTCATCCTCAAATTTTTGCGCTGGAGAAAGTATCTCCCCTATAAAAGTGCAGGAAGTTAAGCATAAAAATGAGGCGATTCACTGAAGTCTTGTATCTCTGAAATGGTTATTTTAAATTTACAATACACACGAATGAACTATCACTGATTGTCACCGTACTGTACTTGCATATTGAGGCAAACAGGAAACATATGAATCACAGCTTCAAGTCTATACCTCAGCTCATTTTTAACAATTGTTGTTTTAAAAGTACAGATTAATTATTGATTAGGTTATGCGATTTACCTAACTAAATACGTATTTTTAAAAAGTCTTTTACAATTTGATGCAATAAGCATCTATTTTTAGGGAAATTTAGATGAGCAAATGGTCTGCTATTTAAAACATCCTCTCAGACTGCCATGCAAAAAAAAGCAATACGGATAATGTATTTGCTCTACGCCATTGTACAGGCAGAAATATTGAGGCATAAGACAAGGAAAACTGTACTTCCTTTTTGTCGATTTTTCGAAGGCGTTTGATCGAGTGAACCACAGTCTGTTGTTGTATTTGTAAGCACACACCGCTAAACAGGATAGGCGTTCAAGGAATTTTAATATGCAACCTTGGACAAATACAAAACAGTGATAACCTAACTACGGAAAATACAATGTCTTAAAAGCAAAACTATGAAAGTAAAAACTAGGCAAAACTTATGTCACAACTAAGCACAAAATAACTCAAAGATTGGGTGAGGGGTCTCCGCCAGTCTGCTTCCGAGGCAAAGGTTTGGGTTGCAAAGTTGTGTTTGCACACCTTTGGAAAGCCGAAAGTGAAAGTGCTTCCACCGGGCCGGTGGAGACCACCTTCTTGTGTGGGGGTACATGCAATGGACGGCCCACATTGGGAAGCAGACTAGTGGAGCCAAGGAGGAGATGGGGATGGTGGCGGGATAGCTTGGCAGACAGCCTGATGGCCTAGAATGAATGAACTTGGACCAGGAGCTTGAAACAAGGCAGAGGTCAAGTGCTGTGTGCAAGAAAGATGGGTAGCTAGATAACGGGTGCTAAGATGTCTACGTCAGTAAGATGGGTAGTTAGATAGCCGGTACTAAGATGTCTACGTCAGCAAGATGGGTAGTTAGATAGCCGGTACGTGGGGATGTCTACGTCAGCAAGATAGATAGCCGGTACTAAGATGTCTACGTCAGCAAGATGGGTAGTTAGATAGCCGGTACGTGGGGATGTCTACGTCAGCAAGATGGGTAGTTAGATAGCCGGTACGTGGGGATGTCTACGTCAGCAAGATGGGTAGTTAGATAGCCGGTACTAAGATGTCTACGTCAGCAAGATGGGTAGTTAGATAGCCGGTACTAAGATGTCTACGTCAGCAAGATGGGTAGTTAGATAGCTGGAACTAAGATGTCTATGTCAGCAAGATGTGCACAGTGACTTCGGGACATGTTTGTTCTGCGGCGGGTGGCCTAGCTCCGTTGACTTACAAACTAGAATTGTATTAACACAAAATTCCTTATTAAGCTTAAGGTGCTGAGGGTCAAAGGTAAAATCTATTGTATTTTGTATTCTATGTACAGTGACATCAAATCATGTGTCAAAGCATGCAATATCACATCAGAGTCCTTTGACTGCCCAGCTGGTGTCAGACAAGGGTGCATTTTAAGTCCGGTATTGTTAATTTTTTCATTGATGAATTGAATTCTATGCTTATGTCATCTGGTCAACTTGGTGTTCAATTAACACAAGATTTCAAGATGACCTTTTCGCTCTACTTTATGCTGACGATGTAGCCATTTTTGCAGAATCTGCCAGGAATTTGCAACATTTAATTGACATATTACATAGGTTCTGTATCAAATGCCGTATGCAAGTTAATTTGGACAAAACTCAAGTAATGATTTTCAACAATGGTGGTCGCAGATCACGATGGGAAAATTGGCATTTTGGTACAAATCCTCTCTGAGTTGTTTCATATTACAAATACCTGGGTTTATTTTTTCATCCTGTAACAACTAATCCAAAGCCATCTACAATCTAGCAAACCAAGCCAGTAAATCGCTGAATCAGTTATCAATTGCTAGACGGAAGCTGGCTCATTTTGATTTGTACTCTCATTTTAAAGTTTTCGATGTCATGATATTGCCTATTTTATGTTATGGTTCTGTAATCTGGGGTTTTACTTATCATGATGTGTTGGAAAAGGTACACAGAAAATGGTGTAGAAAGTCTTTAGGTGTACCAGGCTATACAACAAATGAAGCTGTGTTGGGTGAATGTGGCAGATTTACTGTACACTTTTACACTATAAAGCGTTGCATTCGCTATTGGCTTAAATTACTTGAGATGCCTCAAGACCGACTTCCAAGACATGCGTACACCATGTTATGTAATCTTGATAGCTTGGGTAGGCATACGTGGGCAACGTCTATAAAGAATGTTCTATTTTCATATGGTTTCGGTTACGCCTGGCTTGCCAGGAGATAGGCAATAAACAACAGTTTCTATCACTTTTTGATACCAGACTTTCAGATGTTTTCAGACAACTTCGGAATGGTAAACTTTCTTTGAAACCAAATCTCCGTACATACATGCAATTTCAAAGTTTGCTCGAACCAGAGAAATACCTTATGTTACCATGCACTCGTAGCTTTATACAATACTAGTTTTTGCTTGTTTTCGCTGTTCTACTCTTCCTCTAGTAATAGAGGAAGAGAGAAGGTATAATATGGATGTGACTTTAAGATTTTGTAAATTATGTTCACACAGAGATGTAGAAGATGAATACCACTTTCTTCTGGAATATCCAGTTTACACAGATCTTAGAAAACAATACTTATCACTTGCTAATTTGGAGTCTTTGTATTTTGGTAAACAAAGCTTTTAAGCAGAGAACGATAGTCTCTCATATCTAGTTAATTCATGATTGGAACACTTCTATTTGTACTGTATATATTTATGCGTAGTCTACTTTTTGTATATGATCCTAAGATATTTGTTTTCTTATCTCATGTATAAAAAACTTCGATAATCCCCCCCAACCTCCTGCATATGGGCCGGAGGCCTTGAAACGCAATAAACGAATCTGCAATCTGCAATTTGCACATTGTAATAATCAGGTGAAGGTTTCGTTGTTTCGCTCGTATTGCACTAATATGTATTGTTCTCAGTTATGGTGGCAATATAGTGTAAAGAATATGCACAATATAAGAGCGGCTTTTAATAATGCCTTTCGTATTCTCCTGAGTCTACCCCGGGATTGCAGTGCTAGAGGGATGCTTGTATCAAATAATGTTCCATCTTTCGACTCTCTCAGACGGAACCTATATATTTTATAAATTCTCCGTCAGACTGCATAATAGTAACAATAGCATCTTGAGGAAAATAGTGAGCTCCGACGTATTTGTATTCTCAACGTTTCATGAGTCTTACAGAAAGACCATGTATCTTTTACATCGGTAGTTGTATCTAGCTGGTCTTTTCGACACAAAAGCTTTAACTCTGATTGCGCTTTGTACCTTTTACTTCCCTGTTTTTTAAACCTCCTTTTCTTTCTTTTTATAGTTCCAATTGTCTGTTTTTTGTTCTGTTAGATAGGTGTCTACGTGATTTTTTTAGTGTCATATGGAATGTAGTTTACAAATCCTGATTTAAAATAAATAAATAAATAATAATAATAATAATAATAATAATTAATAAAGTATTATATAGAAATAATAACGCGAATAATAATAGGTTCAATTTCCGTGAAATTTTCACCATAAGGGTATTTTGGGTCGAAAAGACCAAATATGATATCGATTTCACTGCCCCATGTTTCCATGGTAACAATTTTAGGGGTTGAAAATTTCAGTTTTTCTAATATCCCATGAAAAATTACTTTGATTGATATGAAAATTATCTAGCGGGGGAGTTCGGGTCAGAGAACACAAAAACCAGACTTATTTTAATGTTTCGAGTTGCCATGGTAACTATTTTGGGATTGAAAATGTTACTTTTTCCCTAATTCGTATTAAAGAACGATTGATTGATTTTAAAATTTGATCATAAGGGTTTTTCTGGTTAGCACACCAAAAAATATCACACTCATTTTAATGTGAGATGTTTCCATGGCGACCATTCAGGAGTAAAGATTACCAGTTTTTTAAAGATTCAACCTAAAATCCGGTAATCAACAGAATGTGTAATATCAAAGGGATATTTTGAGTTAGAAAGACCAAATATCCAGTGCAAAAATCCAGTAATCAACAGAAATATTATACCAAAGGGTTATTTTGGGTTAGAAAGAAATATATTATCAATTTTTACTGCCCTGTGTTTCCCTAGTAACCTATCTGCATTTTAAAATTTCATTTTTTTTCCAAATTCCATTAAAGTAATCCCAGTTACTATGCAAATGCTCTCCTTAGTGTATTTATCACAGCATGAACTCCATGTTCATTTTTGTTTTATGTTGCCTTGGTAACCATTTTGGTAACCACAGTTTTTTTATTTAAAACCATAGACCCTCGAGAGGGTGTATGTTAAAACATAATTCACTGTTTTTTATTTATTTTATGGATTTCTAAGTAACAACAAAGAAATTTGTTCTATAATAATAATAATAATAATAATTGTAATTTCTTTGCCTTCATTCTAGGATGAATAGTAAAGATAATGTATATTGTGGCCATTCTGGTCAAAATTATGTTTTCCGTTAATTTTAGTGTGTTAGAATTAATTTTATATAGACCAGAAATAATTTTTGAAGTATTTTTAATTTTGTTTCATGCAGTCATCCCAAATAAGTGTTATATAGTACAGTACTAACTCATTATGCATCGAATTATGTTTATGCCTTCAAATTAATTTTATGTGCTAAAATTAATTCTACTAGTATCTCAAATTAATTTTATGAACCCAATTCCCCTTATCACCCAATGTACCATTATTTATCACAGGCAGTAACAGTAGCGCACGGTTTTTTTATTTAAAACATAATTCACTGGTGCTTATTTATTTTATATATTATAATTAACGACGTATTAATATTCATTTTATAATAATTTATTTTGATTTCTTTGCCTCATTCCAGGAAGAATAATGACGACAAATTATTTCTGATTTTTTAACTAAAGTAAAATTATGACCATGTATACGTAGTGGTGCATTATTTTTTGTGTGACCTGACATGACCCCATAAACTCTATGATGAGCAAGATCTCCCTTTTCCATGGTAGCAATGGCTAAATTTGAACATGGTGCCTGTATACCTTTAAACACTTTTTAAAACCCAGCAGGCCAAGACGAGGGGGAAATATCACAAGTTAAATGTTTCATGTTTAATACTGCCCAGGGCTCGAAATTAACTATTTTCCCTGGTAGTCCATTTGGGCTACCAGTTTCTGAAGTTGGTAGCCCAGTGACAGTGGCTTGTAGTCCATGCATATTTTAGATCAGGGTTATTTTTTTCGTGAACCAGACAAGAAAAGGCTATTTTACAAGATTCTGCCCATGACGTGAATTTTCTAGTCGTTTGCTGTGTATACTTGCACACCTTTAATACCCAAGGAAACAGGTATAATGGACGACAGTGGGACTCAAAAGTTTTGTGACCTATAAACAACCCGTTTAACTCTCAGAGTTGTATGCAAATTTTAAAAGTCGCCATGACAACCTGACAACAACATGACCTTTTCAGCACTAAGACATAGTGTAGCAGGGCTAAAAATAGGCCATGGCCCTTCTGTCGGGAGGAGGCATAATTTCTGTGTCATTGTGATTGATACATTATTATCAAAATGCAGCGAGAATGCGTTTTTATTGGCCATCGTTTCCTGTGCCTGTCATTCAAGTACGCCAGTTCAGATATTGAAACTTTGTTGCAAAGTTCCACCGCACGACCGGTTGTCTTCATAATTTCCAGAACAAAGTCATATTATGGCAAATTTCTGTGCCCAGCTGGGTTTGACTGCATTTATCTAGCTCGTACCAAAGTGACAGATGCATCTTTCAACCTTTCAGCTTGGTGAAAAACGCATTTATTGATTCGCCAAAGGCCTGTGGATTCGCTTATTTTTGCACAAGTGCTACATGGACATAGGAAAAAGTTCGACTCACCCTAGCCCTCTCGATAACCACGGTCCATGATGAGAGTTCTCGAAACAAAAACGGTAGCCGTGCTCGATTACAAATATCTTCTCATTAAATTACATCATTGTTATACAAGAGTTAGCCTTCCAAAGTCTGTCACCTGTTTTTTTCAAAGTTTGGAGAAGGGCGGCATTTCCATCTAAATGACTGAACGACGTGAAATTCTATCGCATATTATCCGGCAATATGTACAGTACTGTCGGTAGAAATACTGTATACGCTGCAGTTACGTAAGCTTATAAGCTTATACTCCACAAAATGGCCACAGGCGGCGTGAACTTTCTGAAATGATTTCCTAAACCTCCTACTTGGTACCTTAGACACTCACATGTGATATCCTGAAAAGTATTCTCTGCAGTTATTCCATCATTTTAAAAGCTCAACGACACGATAGCACGAGATCGGAGACGTTCTACTGTCACGCCACGCACTCTCAATTGCGCATGCTCTGGGATTCGCGTCGCGTCTCTGAAGGGCGCTCGCGTATTCCAAGAGAGAAGAACGCGAATCGCAGGGTGTGTGCCAGACTACACTGCGAGGGCGAAACATGCGAAAACATGCGAAATACAGAAAAATGTTTATTCTGCAATGCCAATATGACGCTTACGAAGTAAGTCTGAATAAGTTTTAAATTATACATCAGAATGAATCCATTGTACATTGGTACAGTGGTACGTTTATGAAAGAATTAGTACAGGACACGTGTTTAAAATGTTTTTCAATTTTAGGACAGTTACGTTAGAGTGGGGGAGGGGGGGGGTCTGAGACCTAACTTAAGCAATTAAGTTAGATTTATATAATGAAATTTTAATGTTACCCCTAATGTATGGAAAATATTCGTTCGGTGGTCGCAGCATAGCAATTTCACTGCAGAGAGAGAGAGAGAGAGAGAGAGAGAGAGAGAGAGAGAGAGAGAGAGAGAGAGAGAGAGAGAGAGAGAGAGAGAGAGATTGCTAATTTATATTGGAAATCTTTTTCATAGTCGTGACTTTTGATGGAAGAAAATTAAAAACAAAATTAAATTGAACCGATTGAACGTGTATCCGTAAAGTTCGCACAAAAGTTAAAAGTCTAGGCCTGCTGGTATCGCGTAAACTGCTTAGTGTCACTTTTCCGACAAGCATTACCCCTTGGCTTAATGATGTCCCCCTCTCTTCGTACAGTATGATGCATAATTCTGCGCTGCACGTACAACAATTGGAAGTCACCCCTATTGACAAAATTAAAATATACAACACCTCTTTTTCAGAATTCCCACACAGCTTCAATGAACTGTTATTAGATTTCTATATAATACTTATAGCCCCTAAACTTGTAATAATAATAATAATAATAATAATAATAATAATAAGCACCTTAGAACAATAAACAACAATAAACTGTATTTCAACTTGATAGCCTTGATAGGTATACGTCTCTTTTCACAAGTGTCGAGCACAAATAAACTTATACACAGAAGACAAAGTACCGGGATAACAACAACATTACGACACAGACGGTGTTACATGTAAAAGTGTCGAGCTTTGTCGATAAAATTTGTAACGAACCTTCTTAAAAACTTTAACATTTGTACAGCTTCTTTGCTCAGGCAATTACTCTAAAAGACTGTTTTAATAATTCGGTTCTTGCAAATGGAACTTGTGGAGCTTTTGACAGATCTTAAAGATCTTTGTGGATCGTACTCTGTTATCATATCCTGGATGTATGGAGGGGACAGGCCACAAATAGCCTTATGAACAGACACGAATAGGTTGTACTTCGCTAGCGGATACCATTGTAGAGGTGTAAACATTTTGACGGATGGGGTATCAATGTCACGATTCAAAATCAGTCACATTGCCCGCTTTAAAAGACAGCTCAAGCGATCCATATCCTTTTGACTACGGCAACCCAAGCCGAGCCTACTTAACATCTATAGCCACCGTGCTACTCCTGTAGAATTGTCATTTTGATGACATGTTGTTTACCTTGCATAAGTTAATTCACACAGAAGCTGCAAATATAACGAGTCAGGAATTCATTTCACAAAATATCATGTAACAATTACCTTTCAGCAAAGTCCAACTTTTCACACCCATATTCTATTTTAATAACATAATGGTTGCTTCAAACATCAGCAGCACTACATGCAAGCCATTACAATGAGATATGCAGGACTGGTATTGTGGTTAGAATAGATAATTTAGCACATTTTCATATGTAGATCAGGGGCAATATTAAGGAAATTCATTGATTACACCTTTTTTTACTGTATTACTGGATAATCCACATCAATTCCTTTCAGTTCAATTAATGCATCATATGTCGTACTTCTAGTGTATGAAATTTGTACATGTTTTGCCTATTATCCATTCCCATGCTGCAACAAGTGGTAATCTTGTTCACACGACTAACCCTGATCTACATATGAAAATACGCAAAATTATGTATTTTAAGATATCAAAGGACGTGCACAATACACAGGAAGGCCCCACATGAGGGTAGACCATGGCCTTAAGTATACCAAAGAAAAACGGACTTACGTAATTTCCATCTGTGAAACATGAATATTTGTCGAGGATGGGAGCTACTACTCCATGTCTCAAAGAGGAAATCCACTGGCGGCGGTAAGTCTCTCTGAGGAGCACCTCTATGTGATATTTGTTTGTGTTTTTCTGCCATTCGTGTTCAGTTCATCAACAAGGCTGGCAACATCTTCATCAGTGGGAAAAGTTTCACCGGAACCTGCAAGTGACTGAGCAGACGTGTTCGTTGTGCCGGTCTTTTCCTTTTTTACTAGTAGCGTAAGATTCTTGGCCCTTACGTATTTGATCCCAACGAGTTTGATTCCGACGTAAGTGCCTTGTCCGCGCACTTAAGTGTTTTGGTGAACAAGAACTGTAAGCAAGAAAAAATTGATGTCTCATGCTTCTTTAAAGTAAATATTGTGAAGAAAATTCTGGGATAACCGGGAAATGGTCGACAGGTGGTTGAACTAATAGAGCAGGTGAAGTCTTAGAGTGACACTACATATTATGTAGTTTGAGTGGAAAAATCACGCCAAACTTGTAGTGAATTCATCCCCAGTTTCAAAAAGGTGTCAAATATTTCAATATTGACAATAAAAAATCCAGTGCATATAAACATCATGGAAAACTACCCCTTTCACATTATTCTGCTGAGGAATAAAAAGAATGTGATGCATTCTGCAGTCTCAGTTCGCCCAAGAGATCATGTGGTAACACAAAATCCATGTGTACAAACCCGTATGGAAATGGACATTCATGTAAATCTATGCGCGTTTGTGCACATGGTTTGCTTTGTACCGTGGTCAATTTAAATACTGGGATTAACCTATGTTTTATCTCTGATGAACAGCTGCGAAAACACTGAATCTATGAAAACCCTTAACGTTGACAATCAGGGATACAGTAAGAATTAATTAAATTTACCTGGGATTTGAACTTAGAATAATTATCTGTAAAACTGCTACAAAGCAGTACTTAGCCATGGATGTTCACAAATATGAGCAATACACGGAAATCGTGTGTAGAGTTGTTTCCTTATTGATTATATTCTGCGCTGTCTGACCATGTGGTAAGGTAATGCTGAGCTGCTTCATCGACCATCCTCCGCCATATTCCTTGTACATTTCCATTTTCAAGTTACAATAATATATAGTCAGAGAAGTTTGGCACCGGCGTAGTTTCTACTACCCTTCCAAATCTGACATAAAATAACCAGGATAAGAAGCAAAGAATCAGGCAGGTAAATGTAATCACCAGGCCATACTCTTTATGTCTGTTTTAATCAGCTCAGAAAAACAATTTACATCTGACTACATACATTCAGCAGCAGATTGCACACACATCAACTAAAACATTGCTATCATGGAAAGTGAATTCCTCTCAGATGATGAACGGGTCCGTTTATGACGCTATCTTTTGACATTTGGGGTGATTTTTGTTGCAGATAAGTTTTTTGACGTTATTCTAGTCAGACACTTAAACATACAGAATCATTGGCTGTTAGTACTTTATGACACCACCATTGTAGATAAAGCAGAAGTACTTCACTGACTAATCAAAGGAAATGCAAACTCTATGTAAAAATCTAACAGAACAACATACATGTAAATAACTTGTCACATCAAACAAAAATCATCCAAAAATGTCAAAAGATGGTGACTGTATCTTCAACAAACACTTATTTTTGAAATTCTTGAGTTTTTCATTAAGGATGACATCCACAATGTTTACGTAAATAATGTGTATGTAATGTCCTCTATTATCTTGGATAGTTTGGAAAGTGAAGACTTCAAGACAACAATAGAAACGTACCTAGAGGGAGATTCTACAGGTTAGTACAGGGAAGACGTACTCAAACTTCCCGCGTCCCACCCCTCACAGTTAATAAGATATCTATAAAACAAAAAATTATTATGAGCTTGCATTAAAGCCTTCATAGAGTAGAGCTACGTAATAATTTCATAAACACGACTGGAACTAAATTAGATCTTTATATTTTTGAAATTTCTCAAAATTGTTAGATGCCCTATACCTGAATGTTGCGATAGTCGTAAAGGAATTGTGTAACCTATAAGTAAAGCAGATAAGCCTTCATTTGCAGATTAAATCGACATTACTTCACTATCCAATAACGACAATGGCTCTCGGCTTAATTTAACTATTGAGGTAGTCTCTTCCTACCTCCATCATTTAACTCAAATTCCCAATATGCAGGATGGCTACAACGAAAAGTGACCTTTCCAGATACTAATTTGAAAATCATTGCCATATCTTGCCACCTTAATTTAAAAGTATTGAAGTTCAACAATTCTTGTAAGATATCTTACCTTCTTTTCAACGCCTTTTCTGCAACAATGTGCATGAAGTTTAGCAAGCTTCCCATACCCTTTCCTGTGTTACTTATGCACCACACAGTTAACGCCTTCTTTTGCGCTTTCGTAACGGTCACGTCCATACATTAAAAAGTGGCGCGAATATGTGGAGTGTCAAATTTTCGACAGCTGATTCAGGAAATCTCCTGGTCAGATACCGCAGAGTTTCATTGTCTGTAATATGCGCAAGTAGCGCGAGTAAAGCTTTGAAGAAATTTAATATACAGACAACAGCATTGTCTGTGATGTCGTAAACCACCTTCAATGCCATCAGGAATATCGCACAACATTTCCAACGTCGGAGTTGATAATATCCTCATTAAATTGACTCTCATTTTCGAGGTCATTTTCATCTTCATCTCAAATTTCAGCATTGTCATCTGTAGATTCATCGGCAATGTCTTGGAAAGTGTCAGGTTCTTTGTCAAAATACTCACGATCTTCGTCATCTAGGGACGCTAGGCTATCACCAAGTTTGCTGTCACGTTTTGGTGGCTATCGCCTTTTCGTTTCCGATGAATAAGGAAGAAATATCAAACAATCCCTTTAATCACTTTATTGCATAACAACAGACTTCGTAAAGTGCAGTGCAGCAAAAATAAAACTAAACATTGCATAACAATGGCCAAAGTGCCTCGTCTAGGCAAAGTCATTCGATACCTTACTTTCCTGATAGATTTGGGTATTTGCCCTGGATTAGCTATTCACCACGTTAGAAAATAATTGGTAAGTGGAGCGCGGTAATTTTGAGCGCCAAAAGTCTCTTTGGAGAAAAGGGCTACTTAGTATGCATTGTGCCCTGGTAGATAACTTTGCGTATTGACATACAATGTTTTAATTTGAGGAATTGCAATATGTAATTTCATCTAGGGAGTCTTTTTCCAAATTTCGCGCCAAGAACTTGAAGACTTCTCTGCAGTTTGTGTCTTAGTCACATCGAAAACTTTCCGCAAATTGTTTGTAACAATCCGATAACCCGTACATATCTCAGGACATCGTGAGTATGACTCAACAACAACAACGAACAGCGAAGAAAGGTGTAGTTTGGCAAATGTCTCGCAATCTTGGAGGGACCGTGCTTAAAGACACCAAAAGAGGTAAGTTTACATCCTAAGTTTATATCCTTCGTTTATATCCTACGTTCTAAAGTCATAAAGAAGGATTCTATATTGTTGTATGTATGTATGTATTGTATGTATAACAGGTACCAGACTTTGTTCGCCTTATACTTTTAAGTAGAAAACATTACGACAACCAGCGCTTAAAATCTCTCTTGTGTTACAAAGGTGGGTATGTGATGTATTGATATCACGCATAACGTATACCCAGTGATACAATTGCTGGCCTATAACACTCATCACTCTTCAAAATATTAATGCGTCCAAATTCATTCGGAGAGGAACTATGGTAGAATGACGTTTGAAAAAGTTACGAAAACTGAAGAAATTGTTTTATGTAATATTTAATATGAATAATATACTTTATAACTATGCACACTTTTGACACTGGGGGCGCCATTGATGGTGAGAAACAAATAATTTCGTGAAAGTTAGGGAAAAGTCATGGTCGTAGAAACAATTCGTTTTCAAGCACATTTAGATGGTATTTTTGCGCCCAATGCACCCCTCAGCTGATTCAGCATTG
Source organism: Ptychodera flava (assembly GCF_041260155.1). NCBI lineage: Eukaryota > Metazoa > Hemichordata > Enteropneusta > Ptychoderidae > Ptychodera > Ptychodera flava. Next base: position 39,594,310 of record NC_091943.1, on the reverse strand, counting down.
GTTCATTACGACGTAATACTTTGCCCAGTCATTTTCTGTGATATTTGATACCTAACAGTTCTCGATAACCTATTATCCGATTGCTCTTTTCGCAAAGGCGGTATGCTCAGTAGTAGAAATTGTGAAGTCAGTAGAGGAGTGGAGTGATTAAGATGGTGCTTGCCAATGTTAAAACTTGTATTTTGGGCGTGTGTGAACAAAACCCTGCCCGGAGTACTCCCATAGAAAGGTGTACAAGTATGTGTTGCCTGAGTGGGTCACTTTGTCACCGTTTTTTGTGTACAATGAAGTCGATTTTGATTTCGGTAAGTTTGTGTATGATTGTAATTGAAGTAAATGAGATAGTCGTGAATTGTGCACTTTAGATGTAATCAATACATGTCGTTTGTATAGTCTCTGTAGGTCTGAGCATTTTATCTTTATTTTAGCGGCGAGCTCACACCAGGAATAAAATTAAATAAAAGTTCTGATACATAAAACACTTGCACGGTGATAATATGAAATATTTTTTCAGTGTTGATGATCAAGCTAACGGGAAGAAAATTCAGACTACAGCCGATGACATTCTCTCTGCATGTAATACTAGACAGATAAAATGATAGAAGACAGCATTGCGTAAGGGTTGGACCATCTGATAGCCTGGGGGGGGGTCTGGAAGATTTTGGGGGGGTATTATTTTTTTCCAAATGTTCCACTGGATGTTTTTTCCCCTTGTGAATCCTGGCAATAGTTTTTGCATTCTTCCTTCAAAGAATTTTTTAATGCAGCGATGTTGCAAAATCAATCTGTTTGTCATACATCAACGGACTTGTACATAAAGGACTGGTGAGTTTCTTTGGCCTGCTAAGGGGGTGGTGGATTATTTTTTGCCGACGTCAAAAAGTGGCTGACCCCCTATTCCAACTTTCGGAAACAGGGTGACCCCCCTTGTGCGCGACAAAGGTTAAACAAAAAGTGGAATATAAGTTGAATAATTCAGTGTGTGTGTGTATATATATATATATATATATATATATATATATATATATATATATATATATATATATATATATATATATATATATATATATATATATATATATATAATTTTGGGGTATATTTTAAACATTCAGTCATTCTGTGTTTTAATGAAATTGTTGTCATGTCAGTTGTAAGATAGGAACTTAAAAGTGTCAATTCTAAAGTTTGAATACAGTATTTTGAACGAGCTGTGAATGTACTCCACTCTTTTTGTGCATAACCAGATGTCCAGAACTGTTGTAAGAAAAATATGATTGTAAAATATTAGTGCGTGTTGCTTTCTAATACTGAATTCTCATAGAGGAAACAGAAAAGTGTCAGGAACTTTTCATTCTTTTCATATGAACTGCAGATTTTATAATGATTAGCACATTTTGCAAAACAGACTTTCAATTTACAGACATCAAGATATTTCTGACATATATCTCTGATATATATATATATATATATATATATATATATATATATATATATATATATATATATATATATATATATATATATATATATATATATATATATCTGATGTATGAAAGTCATGCAGCTGAAGGGTATGCTGAAAAATATTGTTTGATATTTTAAAGAAATGCGCCCGAAGGGCGTGCCGAAAAATTTTAAACATACAGATATATCAGATATATGCATGTCTGATATATTAAAGCTTTGCACTAGGATGGGGCTCTGAAAATATGTTTTATTATCATTAAAGTTACGCGCCCGAAAGGCGCGCCGAAAAATGAAACTGAATGATGAAATTCATGGCTAGCACGATGCATTTTAGGCAAGTATGAGCCCACGTCGGAATTAAAAAACACACTGACCCCCAATTGGGCATTTCAAAATAGGTGACCCCATCACCAAAGTAAAAAACAGGGTGACCCCATGAATCCACCGGCCTCCTAGGCCAAAGAAACTGACCAGTCCCTCATTCCTGCTAATTTTTAAAAGTATCTTGTGCGAATTATCATAACCAAGCCCTCACCCAATATATTTGGTCACACTGAGATAAATGTTACACCTTAATTCCAATTCGATACAGTTATTTCCGCCATAGTAATGAAAAGATACTGGACCACGTCCCAAATGAAATGGGAAAATTGGACATTTGGTATATTGGAAATTGAAAAAAACGGAAATGTGCATTGTTGGAAATAGAGTTTGTCAGAGGGAAATTTGAATTTTCAAGATGACAAAACAATTTGAAAATTGAAAATTAGCTCCATTTCGATTTTCTTTTTTGAAAATGCAAATTTGTTTATTGATTGGCCGAATTGTGCCACGGATTGTATACACACCTATACATATACAGTATACATACCTGTTTCCTATATTTCAATCTCAGCCCAAAGATTTTAAATTTAGAAATAGGCCTAAAAGTTAATAAATCAAGATGATAAAACCATTTGAATATTGAAAATTAGTTCCATTTTGATTTTCTTTTCTGAAAATGCAAATTGGTTTATTAGTTGGCCGAAATGTGCCACGGATTATAATACTTGACGATGACAGTTTTGTTTTAACATCTTCTGAAATTATGTCATTTGACTTGTCAGTGCAATCTCTCCATGTCGCAATCATACCAGAAAACAAAATTATTTATTGGTCAACACGCAAGAGATGATATGCATGCATCTACAGAGTGTGTTCACTTATCTAAAATCAGGGAACGATTCAAAAAGTCAAATGTAACTGAAAATTAATTTCAAGAGGCTTTTGGAAAGACTTGAAGGGTGCACAGAAATGAAAGAGTTACATCCCAAAAGGTTCTTGCTGATACTGTGATAGATTTTTTTTCCTTCCACATTAGCTTGCCAGCTTTTTTTTTCATAAGTCATCTAAGGCAGAATTTTTTTTCCTTGTATCTACTGGGAATTTTTTTTTTTCGAAAATCTTCCAGACCCCCCCCCCAGGATATCAAATGGTCCACCCCTTAGTATAGGTTACAGCAACATCAAACTTATATCATCTTGCCGAAAGTATCTTGGGACAGTAGTTCAAAATAATTGATTCTGCAGCTAGCTAAGCAAAATTAGAGGTTTTTGTAAGAAACCATAAAAGAACAGACAGTAAAATTGGATTGTATATAAGCTTAATGACGCATATTCAAGAAAAATGTTCTATTGTCGATATTTACAGTGACAAACAAAATTCTCTCATGCCCCTCATAGTCGCTGTGAAGACCCACTGTCGTTCGAAGAAAAAGCTTGATGGAGAACTTAGTCAAAAAGTCACTAAGACTTAGAGAATTTACTCCAGTAAATTCAATTATTATAACAATGTATAATTTAACAAGACTGACTGTTGCTAGAGACAAGCTATGAAAAGTTAGACGACCATTAGGGACACTATTCATGACATTCTGACAAGGTTTCATAGGTTTATGACATGTCACCTTGCCACTTCCTCACTCAGTATTTAACGAGTGAATAATAATAGTCTACAATAAGCGTTTGTATTCAATCTCTTTATTGTTTATGTATGCAAATACCGATGTTTCGATAGGTGCAAACTGGCTTAATGTTGACAAATGATTTCGACAGGTTTTACCGACATTTTCTTCTGCTGCATGTGATCATGGGTAACTTTTTGTAACAGTGCATACATGATTGACCAAATACAATCAGGAAAGGTAAATTTTACGATTTAAACAATTCTTGACTGTCACTCTGCTTCCTACCAAACTAGATAAATTTACTATTGTATAGACTTTTCGCACTTACAAATTAAACTTGAAAGTCACAATAGCATGTAGATTCGATTCTGGGAATTGATGTTTTCGGCATCCCCTAAACCACACTGAAAACAGTGATTTATTTTGAGCAGAAATGATATGCCAAATCTTTTCAACATTCTCTTTAATTCTTTATACTTCAGAAACTTCAACGATAAAAACGATTTTAACAATGGAGGAAATGGAGGAGTATAGCGACATTATGAAAATCGCTTACAAAAGCTCAGATGAGGATGATACTGATTCAGTGGAGGGTGAGGTGACTAAAACACTTTTCAAAATCTCTTCCATGGCGATCTGGCTCACTTTCTGATTGTTTCAAAAAGTTGGATAACGTTTTCAAAGAAAACGTGCAGACATAATGTCAAACAAAAGCGTGTAATTCTGAAAGGTGTTTCAAACAGTTCCCCCCCCCCCACGCAGGATATGTTAGCATCGCCAAGGCAAGACGACATAGGAGGTGCCATTAACATCAGCAATGGACAGGCGGTGGCAGTGACAAAGATAGTGATGATGACGACTTCGATATTGACTTAGAAGATTTCGATGTCAATTCACAAAGTATGAGTAGTCCTCATAATGAAGATACTCGTCACACTCGCGCAGGTGCTAAAGTAAGGGGAGGGTGTAATTCAGCCAGGGGAAGAGCTTATAGTGCTACTGCTGCCATAGTTAGCAAAGAAATTGTTAGCTACTGACATTCTTTTGACACTACAAAGTACCTGAATTAAGTACACACCTTTGCCAAATGTAAGGGCAAATGAGAGTAACGTATAAACAATTAAATTAGAATCTCTATATGAATCTATCAATCAACCTATTCGTGCATAGCCTATATAAATGCAAAAATAAATGTCTATTTGCTCTACCTCAGTATCGGACAGGAAAATGCCCTATCTTTAACAATTGTTTCAATATTCACTCTTTGAAAGTGTTTTCTATTTTCTAAATCTTCTAAAACTAATATTGAACTTTGAAATTTTCATGGCATAAATTGAATAATTGTTATAAATCAGCAATGCTTTCTTCTGTACAACGTGTACGTTCATGTAAGGAATGATACATTCTGCTTGAAATATTTTGCATTTATGTGCATTGTACTTCATCTTAGATCACGTCTGTTTTGTAGATTTTTAACTTGGCAAGTCAATAGTCTTAAACTATTACGCTGAGTACAGATTAAACAGTTGTGATAATGGCACTTTTCCCTATTGGGTCATCAAGGCATGTACACCTGTTTACTCTTTTAGCGTTTGTAGACAAAAACAAACAAGAGCAGAGCGACATTGAAATAATGATAAAGTCAGTGTAAAGTTAATTTCTTTTCTTGCATTAAAGGTCAAATAAATGATAGATTTATTGATTGGCAGGTCTCATAATTCGAAAAAATAGCCTCAATTATAAAGTACGTTGCTAATTTCAGTAAAAGTAAGTTAGCCAAGGAGTGTAAAAGTTAGGGCTATTTTTGACCTGCAAGATCCCAGAAAAAATTCTTACTGTTACAGTACTGCCCTCTGTGTTTCTTTTTTATTCATTTCTTTTGTTTTTAAGTTGTGTAAGTATCCCGATAGTATGAGAGGGCGCTCAATAAACGATACTGGAATGACGACGTGAGTAAATCATGTAAACGTTGACATGCACCGTATGTCGCTATAGTGGCAACACACTGCTGTGACGAACACTTACTCTAAATCGAATTCTTTTCCCCTCTGGTTGATCGGCATCCGATTTGATGATGAGTTCTAAATATACCAACTAAATCAAAGTAAAAAAGAGCAATTGTTCTAGATCAAAAGTTGCTTTTAAGATGTGTCATCATAAATGAAAATTATTAATTGATTAATTGTAGGTCAAACACTTTATGACTTGTAGCATTCAGTTTATGAACACAATCATATGTGGTAATAAAGAGAATATTTTATATCGAAACAAATACGTGGCGTGTTCTTTTTTTTTGGGGGGGGTGGGAATTTTCATATCCAGTTACTGTAGTATAGCACTAAATTCTGTCAATATTCGTATGTGGAAAATTAGTATTCTAATAATATTCTGCCTAGTAATATCATCAGAATTCGCTTATGGAACAAGGACAGTATGCAGTATGCATCCGTATCCATCCGTATTCAGTTCAGAATGTGATTTGAATATCCGCTGCTGAGTGGTACGAATTCTTGGCACGAACTAAGCTATTCTTAGATAACAGTTTTTTTAATAAATGTGGGCCGAATATCTTTGAAAAGTGGATTTTGCAAATTGTATGCTGTTTCCTTTCTGATCTATCTGATATGAATATGTCACATTTGGCGCAGTGTTACTGGTTGAAGTATGGAGGTAGATCCATGGCTATGGTGATACACTTTCACAGGTTCTGCAATGCATGCACTTATGCTCCAAAGCATGTTTTAACACTCCTGAGATGTTCATTTGAAACAGCATGAAGAGTAAATTGCAAAATGGCAAGAAACGACATGGTAAATCTTTCCTATGGAAGTTCATGCTTGTCTGGAGGTTCAAACCTGTAAGAAAAAATGACTGTTACTCCATAAATCTAATGCAGAAAGTAAAATTTTCTTTCTCATCAATGACTTTGGCCATGTTTACAGTGTGGTAAATTTTCGAATGAGTGATAATAAAAGACTATTTTGAAAAAAAAATTCCTTTTCTCAATAACCTCTCCACTGACACAATAATACTGGTAATACGTAAAATAATACAATTCACTGTTCAGACTTTATTATTCAACATACTACTCCATTCTGGGAAAGATTTCATAAAAAGTAGCAGCGATTGCCTATAACACTGTTGACATATGCACTTTAACGCCGCAATTTTCAATCCCAGGTTCTCGCATTAGTGGAGCTTTCCTCCCAGTCAAACACTTGGCCAGTACGATGTTCGATTTCTATAACATTAATTACACAAATCTGATCTCTACCTTTTGGCACCTTTTGCTAATCCTGCAAACAGAGTTTATACTGACGTTTTGATTGACAGTCGGTTCAAATCACCAATGTTCACTTAATTTCCTAAAAAATCGTCTTCTTGTCGCGTTAGAATTTCAATATAACCCCATAGTTCGATGGGCAGCAGTTTAGCGCTGACCGCTTGACAGTCAGTCAGCGTTTTTGCAGCCGGAAAAAACTAAAAAGTGGCATTTTCTGGAGCGTGTGCCCGCATGTTGCCTGTTTGATGTTCACTTACACAATGAACGCCGCCATTGCTTCGCGCCCTTTTAAAGGGAGGCTGAATGACAGTTGCTTAGTTGTATTTGCAACTTTTGATACAAGGAATCAAACTGACTGACAAGATTCACCTAAAATGCAAATAGAAATTTTACAGCTTTGATGCACACAGAAATTGTTCTGGATAAAAAAAAGTTATAGGATATTGAAACTTAAGTATATCATTAGCCCACAGTATTCGTCTGCATAAGTCACCTCAACTTCAAGAACACAGTGAAAATATTGTAGGTACAGAAAAGCAAACAACCTATTTGCACAAAGGTAGCCAGCAAATTAGTATGATACTGATAAAGTGATTCCTATACATGTATCAATAAACAAATGGCCCTCTATCTATGATGTATGGACACTAATGGCAAGGGTTTTGACATTTATGTGCAGAATTGCTGTATTGTCACATTGGATCACGTTGTGACTTAAGTGACAGTGCATAATCAAGTTTTGTAAATGAAGCCTGTTTATTGTAGTATCATTACGTTTTTCATGCATGTTGAGGAATTAAATTAGATACACGTGATAATCGGGAAAATTCCCTTCAAATATCAAATTGTTGGTATGTATAAACAATAACTTGGTTATTATTCAATAACACCTGTTCCTGGTTTGAAATCAGCATTTTGTCATTTGAGTTGTGCCAGACACTCCATTTCACCTTTTGTTTGGTAGAGCTAAGACACAGAATTGAAATGTTCATGTGGGAGAGACTGCAATACGTACAAGATGATTAGCCTCATGCGTACTTCTACAGTCATCGGTGTAAAGGATATAAAGAAGAGGAGAAAGGACACAGCCCTGAGGAGACCCAGTTGAAGTACGCTATGTATCAAATTGGACATGCGACCGTTGACAAACACTGTTTGTGATCTACTGGTAAGAAAATCGATAATCCAGAGCACTAGTTGGTGACCAATGTCAAAATTCAACTGAAGTTTTTCTGTGAGAATGTGCTGTTGAATAGTAGCCTATATGTATAAAAGCACTTGAAAAATCTTCAAAGAGTATTCTAGCATGTGCATCTGGCTTTTCTAGATGTTTATAATGAAAAGCTTAGCATCTTCTGACACTTTTCCAGGACGATACGCAAACTGAAGAGGGTCGAGTTTGTGTTCTATCTTTAATATAAACAATAATGAATTTTATTTTTTTTAGTGTTTTCATAACGAGAGAAGTTAATGCAACGGGACGAAAATCATTTAACTGTTTAGGGTTGTTTTTTAGGAACTGGAACTACGTTAGAGTGTTTCCAAATAATTGGAATAGTAACAGTGTCAAGAGAGATCTGCAAAAGGTGTTGAAAGACCCCACTAAGCTGATCAGCACAGAACTTCAAGGTGCGTCCACAAGTGCCATCAGGGCCTGGGCTTTTATTAAAGTTTAGCGATTTTAAGATTTTAGCAACCATTCCTTGAGTAATGACAAGGGAATAGTCAGATGACAAAGACTTTTTTAATGCTGGCAATTCGAGAAGAGAAATCAAACTTTTCAAAGCGAGTGAAGAGTTTATTAAAGGCGTATGGTATAGCATCATCATCGATACCTTCAACACCGACCTTTGACCTATTAGTGTCGCAGGCCCTGTTGACTGCTGCCATGTTTTTAATACTATGCCATGTGGCTCGAAAATTACCTAAACTGACTTTGAATTCAATTTTGTCCCTACAGTTTAGCTTAGCATGTCTGATCGCGTTTCTAACTTCTCTGTTTGCATTCTTTTTCTCAACTGGAGTACCCAGAAAAATGCTCTTTTCTTTTTGGTAAGAATCGACTTTAGGTCTTTTGTCAGCCAGGGTTTGTTATTAGGAAATATTGAAAACTGTTTTGTTGGAATACAAGACTCCACACAGAATGAAATATATAATGAAATGACATCTTCAAGTTCATTAAAGTCCGTACAGATGTGGTAGAACATCCTCCAATCCGTGCAGTCAAAATAATCCTGTAAACAAGCAATACTGTCTGACGACCAGATCGTCACGCCTTTCACCATCTTTTGAACTCGTTGTATGACTGGTTTGTAGACCGGGGCAAGCGATGGCAATGCATAGGATTTATAATCACCTGGCACTTTACCGAAGCATTTATCGATGGTTTTATCTCGCCGAGTTAGACATGTAACATACTGATGAAAAGTTTTCAAACTCTTATTGAGGTCACTGTGGTTAAAATCACCAAGAATGAACTTCGGAGCGTCCGGAGATATCTTTTCCAATTTCTGAACATTTGAAACAATATGTTTCACAGCTCTTGAAGCATTTGCTTGTAGGTGAATGTAGACTAGAGTGAGAAACAGTTGTGAAAATTCTCTTGGCATGTAGAAGGGCCGGAGTGAGATCGATAACAGCTCAATGTCAGGTGTACAACGTTTCTCACCTACAACAATTGTTTTACACCATCTCGCGATCGTTTACATAAAAACACACTCCACCTCCACGATCTTTACCCGTTATCTGTTGATCCCTGTCCAAACGAATCGGTGTGCTAAAACCGTCGATAGCCTGGTTCTTACTCTTGACATTACCATCCAGCCAGGTCTCCGTAAAAGCGAGAACACATGCATTTCGATATTCATTCATGTATATGGAAGTTCCTATTTTTTTACTTGTGAAAGCACTCTCTCTCTCTCTCTCTCTCTCTCTCTCTCTCTCTCTCTCTCGTGATTTTAAAAACATACAGTGCTTTCCAAACCCTCCTGATTGACGGTACAAGATTTTCGTCTGGCCTCAGTATCAACCGGCATAGTTTATTTTGCAGTATGTTTGTGACAGTCAGTTCAAGGTAGTATGCGCCTTGAAAGAGAAAGACTTAAACTTTTGCTCAAGCCAAGCTTCCCAAAACGCGATTGGAACTAATTTGGGAGAACTGGATCTTCATATTGTTCAAATTTCCCAAAAGTGTAACGTGCCCTATATGTAAATGTTACAGTATTACAAATTACTCGTAAAACAAGACTTAGAGTAAAACTTTGAAAGAAAAGAAAATGAGCTTACACTTACAGAATAAACCGATATTACTTCATTATCGAATTATCCCAAATTAGTTCTCAGGGAATCTTTCAACCATTCTCCTTCAAAATCAAGAATACAAATCAGGGGTCAACGTGCAAATTTTGGTACCAAAGAAACAAAATAGCAGAGCTTTACGGATATTTGAAATTCAAAATGGCCGACACCCCTAAGTCCTGTGTTAACTCTATGGATAAAATAAAATTTTGGACCTTCGAAAGTGTAAGACGGTGAAAATTTTTCTCACACAAAGAGCTTTACAATGAACCACACAAGAGTTATATCAGTAAAGAATTGTGAAAGTTTTAGAGTCCGACTCTCTGTCCCTGAGGCGCATTCTACCTTAAGCTGAGCCTAATCAATCTGGTTAAATGATTTTCGTGCTGACATGATGTGGTGTGATTAGATAGTATACGTCCTCAACAATATTTCCCTATTTGGAACATATTGCAATTCATCTTTTAAACCTGTTTTCGGGAAATAAAACGATATGAGTTGTTTCTCACCTCTGAATTTTAGGTCGTGATAAACCACTTCCTTTACGATACATCTCTCTAACTATCGTCTACATTTATGTTTTTTTTTCTTGCAACAAAAGACATTAGATACAACTTCGGCTGAACTAGATTCATCTTCATTTCCAGAGTTTTTCCAACAATGAAGAAATAAATCAGATTTTGCTTACTATTTTTGAAATAGCCAATGTCATTCTATTGGAAGAAGCACGTATCGATCTTTAACGACTGAAGGAAACCGGGTGTCTATACTGCGACTACAGCAAAAAAGGTCAAACGCAGAGATTTTGTTAAGAGTTATGTGTTCAAAGTTCTGAGCACTGCTCCAATATTTCAACATACAGTAAAATGAATTGCCTTTTACAGTAAATTGAACGTTTTGCCCGTCATTGAGTAAACAACGTCAAATGATCATGATGAAAAATGTTTAAGTGACATCTACATAATCCAGAATTGTGTCAATATAATAATGTCATAACGAAAGTGAGTTGTTGGACAACGTTTGTTAAGCGTTGGTGAATCTTGCAACGGCAGGTAGGAAATACGCCGTCATCGATCTTCATCAGAGTTAGGTGTATCTTGATTTTGAAAATTCGTTTGATGTCACTTGTAAAAGTAAGGAAAGGTACATGTATTTATTCATCAAAAATCGAGGAATGTAGTAATCAAATCTAGAATTTAATTATTTACCCCGGGATTGATTTTGGTGAAGAGGAAGAATTGTGTGTCAAAAGTAACGATTTTCATTTCATCGTGGATTAATTTTACATTACATTTATTTTATTTTCTAAAGCGCCTTTTCTATCATAACGATATTCAAAAGCGCTGCACAAATACAACAAGTTTAAATCAATTTATACAAGTCGTATTAAAAATCAGTAAACGTAAAAAAGTTCATCTCGCCTGACAATTTAAACATCACAGCAAGTATTTTAAAAACTTACAAATTGTAATATTTTTAAAAAGATGTGCCTTTAGCATACGCTTAAACTGGTCTTAGTTGTTAAAACGTTTCAGCTGTTCGGGAATAGAATTCCAAAGCTTGGGTTCACAAATGGTGAATGCCCTATCATTCATCTTATTGAAACAATGTGGCACAGAGAAATTCTGACAGCTATTTGTTCTTAAATTATACCTGGAATTACGTTTAATATAAATCAAATTTATCTGTGATGTACTGTGGTGACTTGCCTTGTAATGCAACGCGTTCGTTACTTGGCATTTGTTTTTTGCTTGAACGAGGATGTCTTTTATTTTTTCCTTTTATATGTATGATACATTTTTCTGGAAATGTTGTGGCCAGTGTTTGACCGCCCTAAACCTGAAGAATGCATATTTAAAAATCAAAATACTTTGGAATAAAAATTCCTTCCGACCTACCTACCCTATTTTTGAAAACCGTTATCGGAACAACACAATTTATTTATTTTTGGCCTCAGCATTGTGCATTAATTTGTTGGTTTTTTAATAATAATAATAATTTTTACTGCCAGTCGATAAAAGAATCGAGAGGAATGTGCCTTGGCGTTGCTAAAATCACTTTCACATAAAAAACTATCAACATATAAAAGCCATAGCACACTATCACATACAAAGCTAAAATACAGACTTTTAGAAGTTGATACAATCACACAAAATTCATAAAAACTCAGAATAACATCATTAAAACAATATCTCAAATACGACAGTTTTGAACTGCTTTTGGAAAGAAGCTATGTAAAAACCGGTTAGTTCTACATTTAAAAGACCTGAAACGTTTCCCAGAGGGAAGCAGTTTGAAAAATTGATGTGCCGGATGAGTTATGTCATTGATGATTTTCTTTGATCTGCGTAGAAGGCGAACAGAATAAAGTGACTCGACTGACGGTAGTTCACAACCAATATTTTTTGAAGCAGTCTTCACTATTCTTTCAAGACTATTCCTATCCTTCTGTGCTGCATTACCGTACCAGACAGTAATAGAAAATGTAAGAATACTCTCAATAGTTGCTCTGTAAAAACGAATAAGTACATCCTGACTTAACCCAAATTTCTTAACTGTCTTAAGAAAAATAGACATTGTTGCGCTTTCACCGCCATGGCATTTATGTGGGTATCCCATCTCAATGTATTCGTAATTGTGGAGCCTAAAAGGTAAAAAAATCCACCAATTCTGTCAAGTTGATCTTTAATTTCAAGTGAAACTATAGAGCCCGGATTTCTACGAAAGTCGATAATCATTTCTTTGGTTTTCTTGATATTTAGCTCAAGATTGTTATCTGAGCACCAGTCGACTAACCAGGCAACCTGAGAGCGATAGATGGTTTCATTGCCATTTATGATGCCCTATAGCTGTAGTGTCATCTGCAAATTTTAGAAACTTTACAGAGTCATCATGGAAAACACAATCATTAGTAAACAAAGAGTACAACATCGGTGATAAGACACAGCCTTGAGGTGCACTGGTACTAAGAATAATGGAGTTTGAAATTTTGTCACCAAATTGAACACTCTGTGGTCTCTTCAATAAAAAGTCGAGGAGCCAATTGACACAAGGACATATTTAGATTGAATGCTTTGAGTTTCTCAAATAGCTTCTTTGGAACGATTGTATTAAAAGCTGAGCTGTAGTCAATAAAAAGGATTCGTGCGTATGTACCAGGGGATTCCAGATGTGAAGAATAAAATGCGAACCAAGAGCAACGGCATCATCAACTGACCTATTTGCCCTATATGCAAATTGGAATGGATCTAGAAATGGACCAGACTGTGACAGATTTAAGATATTTTAATACAAAACGTTCAGAAACCTTCATAATGACAGAAGTCAAGGCTACAGGTCTGTAATTGTTCAGACATGAAATTTTCGTTTTCTTTGGGACTGGCAAGATTATTGATGATTTGAAACAAGTGGGTACTTTACACTCTTGTAAAGAAACATTTAAGATGTCAGTAAATATAGGGGCAAGTTGGTCAGCACAATATTTCAGAGTTGACATACTAGATACGTTATCTGGACCTGCAACCTTTTCTGGTATTCTGCATCAAAAATGAGTTCCTGACTTCACTTTCCTGTAAAATGAAATGCGGAGAATGATACTCTGAACAAATACCTGTGAGAGAATTTTGTTCTGAATCAGTATTCTTTGAATCGAAACGACTGTAGAAATGATTAATTTGTCAGGAAGAGAGGGGTCAGAATTAAGCGTGGGACTACTTTTCTTTTTCCTAAAACCAGTAATTTTTTCAAAACCTTGCAAGAGATTTTTTGTGTCATTACCCGAAAACTGTACTTCCAACTTGTCTCTGTATTTGGCTTTTGCAGTTTTAATAGCTTTCCGTGCCTCATACTTAGCTGTTTTGTACTTTACATGTTATCAAATCACCAGCTTTGGAGGCAGTATCTTTTTCTTGCAAAATTGTCTTTAGATCCCTGGTAAACCACGTTCTTAGTTGATATGCAAATACTCTCACAGAAACTAGCATACGAAGCAATAGTGTCTGTACAGTCATCGATATTATCACATGAGTCTTTGAAAACATTCCAGAATTTGAATATCGATTTGAACCGCCACAGCGCGCACTTGAAAACCATAGAATATGTATCACATATGATTTGACGGATACGACGAGAATGATTAATTACCGAAGAGAACCGGCAACATAAAGACTATGATAATCTTTTCAGTTAATTTGGTGTAAGGAACCATGTCTTTGTATTGTTAAATCAAGCTTTATCCCATTTGAATTAATAGAGAGGTTTAGTTACACGTAATTACCTGTACGTCTGACGGCGCGCAGTGGCGTACGCGTATCCGTGCTCACGTGTGAATAGTCTCCCCAATAGAGAGGTTTAGTTGTGCGTTCCCGATTATTTTGCTGCATATTTTTCTCAGAAACATGCAAAATTCGTGTAATTTTTAAGAAACATGAATTTCGATTAGTGAGAACCACTCTTATAGTAGCTAGTTGTACCCTCGAACTACCTTAAATCGGCCGATTTTCTTTGATACAGTTATTTATGTGGTTTAGAGAATTCTTTTAGAAGGCGTCAGACAAAAAGTGGAATGCGACTACAACATTTCGTTCATGTAAGGAAATTATGGCAAGTACTCCTTGTACAGTTGCAAACTCTACGAAATATTCTGATATCAAAGATGTTTGCTAATTTACAATGATACCTTTTGAGTTTGCTTGTCTAAATTCGTGGAAATCATTGAGAAAATCTCAAAAATACTACACGTAATTATGACTACGTGTAGAAGTGTTGTTTGACGTTCGGAACGTCTGTGCTACACGTACGCGACGTCTGGTTATCACGTGACACTAGACGCTACGCGTACTGATCGAACGTAATTACGTGTAACTAAACTTCTCTATTATCATTCAAATATTACTCGACTCATATTTTTTACGACACAATCATATGCCAACAAGACTTATAAAATGCTTAATGGCGAACTTTCATAATTTCGGACATTGATTTTATTAGAGAAATAACATGTATTATTTTTATTGTTAACAGGTACATCAGTTGCCTATGAACGTAAGTGATTCTAAGTCTTACCTAATTTGTGCTGTAAAAAGTGTTATATATGTTTAATTGATGGTTACACCCTACCATAGCATTGCTGTGTCCTCAGGAACATATTTCTTTCATCGGAATGTAGGCTAACAATCGTGACACTGATGATTCTCTGTTGGAATATCTTCACACCCCTCTTTAAAATATTTACTTACCCTAACAGCTGTCTCACGCAAACTTTATCTCCAAAAACCCTTAAACCGGCCTGAAAAGAGCCAATTTTGATAATTAGACGAACGATTGCTGTTAAAGACTCGCATTTTGCACCACCTTCCGTCATATCTATATTAAAGCGCAGTGGTCGTCGCGCTGCGCATCCTCCTGAGGGGGTCCCCTCTGTTGTAAACAAATCCAAGAACGCCGCACATGTTACGGGTTGATTGTAATGTTTGCGATATTGCCGCTTGTTAAAATGGCGGCTGATCTGTCACAAGCATACCAACTATTCAAATGTAACACGCAATAAAAGGTCAATTAATCTAAGTTAAATATCTGCTGAATATTGAACAATGATTGCACGCTGGATTGAGATCACATTTGCTCATGATTTTCTTGAATCAGTTGAATGGGGCTCGGCTACTGTTATCGCTCGAGCCATAGAGCTAGACGTAGGCATGTAGGCCTATACGCCAACAGACTATCAACGACCGGGCTCTAGTTTTCGACATCGCTAGCAAGGACGAGAGCTTTCATTTCAAGAGGCCCGACAGGAGTACAAAGACAACAACCCAAACTACAGAAATCTACAGCTCGCAGAGCAATGCCCGCTGCAGCAAGAAGCATCTCTGCATCTGTTCCGTTCCGTGGTCTGTATGAACGTCCGTGTCAAACCGGGTATATGACGCGCTATGTACACACTCGGCTGTGGAGAATCCAACTCAACTACAAAGTTTACCCCGTTTGGGGGTGCAAACGAGAATTCCGAGTACAGGTATCAAGTCAAGCGAAGGACCTTTCATAGGTCTTCTTGTTATGTGGGGGTTATCTCACTTGAAAGAGGATTCAGACCTACCCGGCAATCAGGAGGTACAACAACGAAGTTTGCCCAGCACCAGTAGGCCTACACCAGCTAGCGGTTGGATCACTGCCATGACCGTGCACAGGACCGGGGCACAGAATCTCTCGATACGTCTATGCACGGTGTAACCGTGCAATTTCCCTGCCAAATGCCGCGAAAACCCGCTCGTTTTGTTTATTGTTTCCTGTCATTTTACTATTTCTTACCACGTAATACTAAGAGAAGTAAGACATGGTGATCAACAGTTGGTTGTGGGCCAAGTCGTAGCGGGCCGGTACGTTGTGGGACCGGATTCTTTATATCCGTGTACGTCAACGCGTGCTGAGTGTAGTGTCTGAATGTTCGTAGCTCTACCCCGGAGCTCTACGCGAGTTTATAGATAGAAATACACCACTGAAGTTCGTTTCCGATCTTAATATTTTACTATTGCATGATGTTGAGTCTTACAAAGGCCTTAACAAAGTGGGGGACTGCTCCCATCTCACTCCGATTGAAGTTGAGAAGACTTATGTTTACAAAAATTTATGTTTATCAACAAAAAAATCACGCAAGCGCAGCGCGACGACCACTGCGCTTTAAGTGAGCGACTACAAAAGCATTTATTTGTTTAATTCGACTGAACACACTAAACTGATTACGTAGGCAAGCTTTTCGTCGGTATATTGCTGAAAAATTAAGCGAATTTGTGAATATTTTACTAAAAAATTTCATGACGCTGGGGGCCCCTTCAACCGACAGAAGTAAGGGAACAGCCCTTATAATTATCGGCAGTTGCTGAACCCTGGGAGAGCGCTTTGAAAAACTCCTATTGTCTAGTTTACATCAGATATGATTATTTGTCCGGAATTAAGCAGCTAAACATGACAAACTACTCACCACGTTATTTTTTAACGACGGGAAACGGTTTTTATCCGATAAAATGCAAATGTTTTTCTTACAAAATATTTTGTCCTCCATTATAGCTCATGGGCATTGCCAAGCTGTTCGATATTAGTCACGGAGTGTCAAATTGTATAAAAAGTTGTTGAATAATAAACATTCAAGGGTATATTATAGGAATATTGATTTTTTCTGCGAATAATAGCTTGACAGTGACAGACGCATGACACAGTGAGTAATTGTCTCTAAAGCTTACCCAATAATTTGTTACCCGGCATTTGTCAAGTTTGAGAAGGCGTGTCGTTTCATTGCAGAAATGGTATTTCTGTAGAAATTGTCAAAAGTTGTTGTGATCGAGCATTTGTAAGGAGAAACTGTGAAGGTAAAAATACAACGTAAACCGTTCGCTCGGGATGATCATTACATGTTTTATTATTATACATCCCCGATACAAACACAGGGCACAGAAATCAGTCCCTGGGGTGGGGAGGGATGGTTTTTTGTGCAACGGTTTACTTTATTTGATTTTATTAATTTTGACTGTGGTATTTCATATTAAGATTTCGACTCCACACCGATTGACTGCTTTATATATTACCGACAAGTCCTTATCTCCTCTCCAATTTGTGTACATAGCACTGTATTTGACCATTGTCTCTAAATAACTGTCCAATGTACAGTATGCCGGCTGTTATGAATTCTTTGAAAATTATTGATTTCCCGGCAAGTACAAGTATAATTTTTTGATTATTCCAAATTATTTAAAATTTGTTCTAATAAAACCTTTCAAGTAAATTTTCAAGTTTCTTCAGAAACATGTTACAAGTTTGGTAAGAAATTCAACAATCAGTTGATAATGATAAAGCTTTATGAGAACAAATAGGTTGTTTATTCTTCCATGTTCTATGGAAGATATTGATATTATCTGGTGTTTTTTGTGCCATGAATCGAATCTTTATCATCTTGTCTTTCCTAACCAGGGCACAACATTAACTTTTCTTGACTTTCATATTCAATAAGGAGTCATTTAATTCGCAGATTAATAGACTCTTATGTTCTTCCTCCATTGTCTATACCTGATTTTGCTATCTCGATATCGACTGCGTTCGCAGTTGTCCTGAAACTAACGTCATTCACTAAAATAGTTTTCGGACAAACTCAAGAAATTTGACAACTACTAACAAATAGTCGGCAAAAGTTACAGAGACTAGCAATAATAATTATGGTCATTTTACCGTCTTTAGCTAAGCGGATTCACTTAGCGAAAGGAGTACTGTACATATAAATTCGATCGGAGGTCCCATTGTTTACCCTACGACATGAGTGTAGTATTCCAACAAGTGCGATCATAATCTGACACTGTTCCGAGTGGCCTATCAAAAATCACTCTGCTTTTACATTGTTCGGATATTTTTTCTACACTTTTTGACTTTTGATCGGCGGCATCACATGTACGGTTACACCCGTCACCATACACAGTTCGAAATTTTTCCAGGTAAATTTGTATATTCCAAGTTTGTAAAAATTCTCATATAGTTTCTTCGTTTTAGGAGTATTTTATATAGATTGTTTAACTAGATTCGTTCAATTTCAAGTAGTTAAGGTCTACAATTGAAATTTTTGGTAGTTCAGCTTGACGTTTTAGTTTCGATTGTTTTTTTACAATATTTTGATTTTGTTTCTTTTCTTGATATCAATTTCCCCGAATTTTGTTAGCTGTAGTTTAGTTTTAATCTTTTCTTCAAATTTTGTGAGCAATTTGTTGTCAGTGAGTTCGTTAGCCCAATGTCGTCATGTAGTCAACACATGGAGAAAATTCCTGTTAGAGCTTCCGAAACACCCGTGGCAGTCCGTGAACGGAATCACCGCTGACCAAGAGACAATAGTAAACGTTGTTCCATTGACCACTGGAGAAGGCCGAACTCCAGACGGCATTTGCAAACATAACGGAGAACTTCTAGGAGGACGGCACAAATTTTCAAATTATGACGTAATGGTAGAGGTAACCATAGACAGTCGCGACTGTATATGAGGTAACGAACGTCTTTCTGGTGAAGAATGGTCCTATCAGTAGATGTGAAACGAAACAACTCACAACACAAGTGCGTGTATGAATCACAAATTGTATGAAAAGTTAGATATTTCGTGGGTCAGAGTGAAAGGTTGAGTTGACGCCGATAGAGTAGACGTAGGGCACAGTTGACTGAGATCGGGTCAGTTTGTGGTCTTTTAGTCTAAAAACCTCTAAAGATTTGAATAATCACCATTCGGCATTTTGGGTGCTTTAACTCATTTTAGTCAAAGTAATTCAGCAAGAATATACGCCAGATTTCTTGTGTCGTTTTCGTCACATTTGCGTATACGGACGGTTTTCGATTAAAAACGGTCAAAATATTCAGTGCTTGTAAATGTGTGCAAAGTTTATTCAGTGACTGTTTACGCCTTTAACTTTGGTCCCTCATTTAAAACTAACAAATCAACGTTGTTTTTTTTTTCACTGTGAGGTGAATGGACGTTGGATGTATATGCAATTTTGTGTTCAATATGATACACTGAAGCTGTTAGTTCACTCTTAGTGAACTTTTATACCATGTATACACACAGGCGCTTGCACATTGCTGGATAATAATCGTATTTAATATGTAGAATGTCTATATACGACTTGATTATTCAATAAAAGAATCACCCGTACGTGATATTGTGTAGGCCTGTAGGCCTACATGTTGACTTGCATTGCGAGTTGTACCTATGGCTGCCAGGCTCGGGCCCGGCGAACGCACTGCATAATCATCAATGTGTAGAATGTCTACATGACTTCATTATTTATTAAAGAATAACGGTGCGTGATATTACTGTACATGTCAGCTTGCTTAACCGAGCGGCTGCAGGCTGTAGAGCTCTGCAGGGCTTTGGCCTGTTGTCTACTGCTGCACAGACAGGAAGTCAAGGCGTGAAAGTAATTCACAGCCCGATTTCATAAATCAGTGAAATTCACGAACTCTGAGCGTTCCGGTGATAAAAACTGGTCAACGGTGGTCAGATGGTTGCATAAACAATCGATCGACTGGCCTCTTTTGCCTAAAATCTTACCTTACCCTATGCTACTGGCGAGAAATTGTCCTGAAATTGGCTGGGCACACCAACCCAGCGCCGGCCATTTGAATGAGCTGCATTCAATGAGAGAAGAGCAATGACGTCATCTGCCAAGGGTTGTATGCACTGGCGCATACATTGCATGCAGCTTATTCATTAATTAATTTATTAATTAATTATTATTAATTAATATTAATTAATTAATTAATTAATATTATTATTATTATTAATTAATTATTATTAATTTATATTTCTTTAACCTGAGTTGACAGTTCTGCTGGTGGATATTTACTTGTCCCCGAGTCTGTCTGATAGCTCAGTAAAAAGCTTCGTGCTTTTCCGATTACTATATATGTGTGTACTGTGTGTGTACTGTGTCTGTGTACTGTGTCTGTGTGTCGTCTGCTCCACGCATACCGTGTTGTTCGGTCGCGCACAGAATTGAAACATCTAAGTCGGTTACTGTGACCAACTCTTTTGGGTTGGAAGCAGTGGCCGACTGGTTTTGTGTGAGGCCTAGCAGCTAGGCGATGTTGCCGTGAGTGTGTGGAGGTTCGAATCCCGTTTGGGTTATAGTATAATTTATATTTCTTTAACCTGAGTGGACAGTTCTGCTGGTGGATATTTACTTGTCCCCGAGTCTGTCTGATAGCTCAGTAAAAAGCTTCGTGCTTTTCCGATTACTATATATGTGTGTACTGTGTCTGTACTGTGTCTGTGTGTCGTCTGCTTGCATACCGTGTTGTTCGGTCGCGCACAGAATGGAAACATCTAAGTCGGTTACTGTGACCAACTCTTTTGGGATGGAAGCAGTGGCCGACTGGTTTTGTGTGAGGCCTAGCAGCTAGGCGATGTTGCCGTGAGTGTGTGGGGGTTCGAATCCCGTTTGGGTTATAGTATAATTTATATTATTCAAAATGGCCGGCGCTGGGTTGGTGTGCCCAGCCGATTTCAGAACGATTTCTCGCCAGTAGCATCACAGGGAACTTAGTAATCTTGTTGTTGTTGTTGTTGTTGTTGTTGTTGTTGTTGTTGTTGATGGTGGTGATGATGATGATGATGATGACGATAATAAAAAATATTAAAAAACAATGTCTCATTCCTTGCTGTTGTTTGTCGATGTTGTAGATAATTGAAAAAGAAAACTGTAATCGTGATCAAAAAAACGACGTAGGTCGCCCAACGTCACTCCCGTCCTATTAGTTAGTTGTATAATAGGACGGGAGTGACGTTGGGCGACCTACGTCGTTTTTTGATCACGATTACAGTTTTCTTTTTCAATGATCTACAACATCGACAAACAACAGCAAGGAATGAGACATTGTTTTTAATATTTTTTATTATCGTCATCATCATCATCATCACCACCATCAACAACAACAACAACAATAACAACAACAACAACAACAACAAGATTACTAAGTTCCCTGTGGTAGCATAGGGTAAGGTATGATTTTAGGCAAAAGAGGCCAGTCGATCGATTGTTTATGCAACCATCTGACCGTTGACCAGTTTTTATCACCGGGAACGCTCAGAGTTCGTGAATTTCGCTGATTTATGAAATCGGGCTGTGAATTACTTTCACGCCTTGACTTCCTGTCTGTGCAGCAGTGGACAACAGGCCAAAGCCGGGCCAAGCCCCGCAGAGCTCTACAGCCGCTCGGTTAAGCTAGCCGACATGTACAGTAATATCATGTACCGTTATTCTTTAATGAATAATGAAGTCATGTAGACATTCTACACATTGATGATTATGCAGTGCGTTCGCCGTGCCCGAGCCAGGCAGCCATAGGTACAATGCCAGTCAACGTGTAGGCCTATAGGCCTACACTAATATCGCGTAGGGTGATTCTTTTATTGAATAATCAGGTTCAATATAGACATTCTACATATTAAATACGATTATTATCCAAGCAATGTGCCAAGCGCCTGTGTGTATACACCATAGAGTGCTCTGGAGTTTCGTCAGCTTATTAGTGTAGGAGGCACTCTTCTTCGTTACACTACGAGGATTTTCGGCTCTTTAAGGCCAGGCTCCACCCTTATTTTTAACACATTTTGACAATGGAAAATTTGCCATAATTTTACTAAAAATTGTTAAATATTGTTGAAATTTGGCAATATGATGTAAAAATAATTTCTCCAAAATGTGATGAAAGTTCAAGGCTGTTGACCTCATTTGACCTCTGAAAATATGCAAATTAGGATGTATATGGCTTCAATCTATCAAACACCATTTTTTTTGAGTTACTTCTGATGTAAATGATCATTGTATGTGTTTTGTGACTTGCAGGTATTTAATTCAGTATTTTGATGTTTACTCAACAAACTCTAGCAAATTTCAGCACACAGTGATAAACATTTATCATCATATTCAGGAAAATTCTCTGTCCTGCATAGGTTATAAATAACCTGCAAAAAATCAAATTTTGTTGAAATTCACTGCAATCGTGTCTTTAATGTGTAAACATTACGACTTGGAATTTTAAACTTACGTTACATTCATCGACAAAATATACAATAAACACATTTTTCAGGTTCTCACTAAACTCATTTGCATGATGTCATGTGACAAAGATGGCTGACGTACAATAATTGATTTTCAGTAAAATCGCAATATCTCCAAAATGGCTCAACCGATTGTACTGAAACTGATCACACATGTACAAATGCCTATTGTGCTTCAATCAAACTATTATTTTGTATGTTCATTAATTTTTTCAAGAATTAGAGCCATTTACACAATAAGCTGCATCTGGGATTTGCAACAATGTTGCGCAATCTATCATATTTTGAAAATATGTGCAACGAACTTAGTTCATTTGATAAACTGGTTCATAATGGATAATCACTGCAAATTTTAAGTAGATAACATTAAAATGTCCAAAGATACTGTGCACACCTTGTGCAATGGTTGTTGAAAAATGTCATTTTGAGAAAACTGCAATCAAAGTTTCGTTACACTTTTTCCAGTGTTTCAAATTCACAGATATTGTACTTAGGTCAAATATACACTTACAGTAGATAGTTGACATATTTGTGAGCTGAAATTAATATCTAAGATTATCAGTTGCAGGTTCTGGGTGAAAAATATCATTAAAAGTCAACTAAAAATCACCAGCACCATAGTCTGGATCATCGCGCTGAGCTGCTGCATGAGCAGCACGAGGACGTCGTGCATTGATTATGTCAATTGCTCCAGGAATATATCCCCTATTGACCCTCTTTCTATCAAGGGCGTCTAAACCCTGTGCAGTGTAGTAGCCAGGTCTCAGTCTCATTAAAAAAATGTCAATCGCCTAAGTTCTCCCTCATTGTAAACTACTGTTGCATCTACAACAGCAAGCTCCAGTCTGCGACGTCTGACGAATCTCTCCTTCGGGCACCGATCCCATATGAGATTATGAAAAGACTCATTTGTGTTCTGAGTTCCTCCATGTACACACTTTCTCAGCAAATTATAGTCAGACAGTTTCTCAAAACTGGCCTAATTGCATTGCAAACAAACTTAGGAAAGGCATTTTTATTTGGGTCACCACGTCCAGATTGGGATGGACACCACTCGCCGCAGTCAGTGTGGTCTCTGTTTCGGTGTTTCCATATTGCCCAAACAGATTTACGCATACCTTCTAAATTACCAGCATTATCCCGTACTGCACCTCCATAATGGCCCTGAATTCGTAGAATGGCTTTCCTTGTCAACCTCTGTGCTCCTCCGATACCGGAATACGTCTTTCCATTTTCAACAAACCGTTTTCCCTTGTTCTTGGATACCATATCAAGCAATTGGCGACCCATGCGCTTCTGTACATGGCCACAGCACTCAAGTTTATTAATTCCAATTCCAGGATATATTGGTGGGTTTGCATTTGCTACATGGGAATATGATTTACTGTCCCCATCTCCCAAATAGCCAGTATAGCGTAGATATCTACTATTGACTGAGCGGTGAAAAATAGCTTTGACACCTGTAGGCTCCCTTGCACAAGCAGATCAAGTATGGTTTTGGCAACAGTCTCCAGACTCAGTGTGTCTATCATACCAATCACGAAAAGTTTGCTCATCTAGTAATAATTTCAACCATGAACAAACTAAATATACAAGGAATTAATAGAATACAGAAAGTGCGAGATGAAGGGAAATATGTTCAAAATGAGTTCAAGGTACATGCTTATGTTAACGAAGAGAAAGCACGTATTCAGTTTGACAGTAACAATAATAAGTCTTATAATTAAATTTAATGTAAATTTAAAATCTTGGACGGCGGCTTTGACACTGTATAGGAGAGGGCGTTAGCAAATTTTAAATACCCAAAGACACTAACAATTCTGCTTGAATAACTAAATATAAATTCAATTTCCGAAACTGGTACATCGGTCGTCTTCGTCAACACGTAAAAAACGCACCGCTATTCCATAGGCGTTGTACCACAGGGAATTCAGTAATCTTGTTGTTGTTGTTGTTGTTGTTGTTGTTGTTGTTGTTGTTGTTGTTGTTGTTGTTGTTGTTGATGGTGATGATGATGATGATGACGATAATAAAAAATATTAAAAAACAATGTGTCATTCCTTGCTGTTGTTTGTCGATGTTGTAGATAATTGTAAAAGAAAACTGTAATCGTGACCAAAAAACGACGTAGGTCGCCAAACGTCACTCCCGTCCGGACGGGAGTGACGTTGGGTGGACGGGAGTGACGTTGGGCGACCTACGTCGTTTTTTGGTCACGATTACAGTTTTCTTTTACAATTATCTACAACATCGACAAACAACAGCAAGGAATGACACATTGTTTTTTAATATTTTTTATTATCGTCATCATCATCATCATCATCATCACCATCAACAACAACAACAACAACAACAACAACAACAACAACAACAAGAAGATTACTCAATTCCCTGTGGTTGTACGCAACCTCCATAAACGGCATTAGATGACGAAAATTAATTGGGTACGAGCCTAACACCAAAATGGTGGATTCGAGCCTTTCTATTCTCTGTTCTCTTCCAGCAAAGCTTGGTGATTTTCACGAAAAGAAGCCATTGAGTCGTTGATATTCACCTTATCCTAACGTACTTCTTTTAACTCAGCCTTCAAATCACGTTGTAAATACTTACAAATATATGTAACATTTGGTTGCCTACCACATCCACATCCTGTACAGTAGGAGTAGGACTTGATGGTTCACTACCAGCAACAGATCGTCTGATTGTACCAATACTTGTAAGAGTGGTTTGCCTTCTTGGACCGGGATTCAACTCTATATCTCCGCTCAGTTGAAGCAACGGGTAACACAGAGCTTCACTGACACTTCCTTTGTGCCTGCCATATTTGCACATGTTTGTTGAATACAAATAGATGGAAATTTTGTGTTGTCTCTAACCCTGAGAACACATCTCTGACCAGCAAAGATTATAATTAATACTAGAAGGCTTGCAAAAATTGCTTGTCAAATTTACCCAGTTTCTTCCATCCATCCTTGCAAATTTTCCAAAGCAATGACCAAGCCATTTGCTGCCAGCATTATGGAAGTAACGACAATGCAATAGCATGCTCGAGCTCACCTGTACAAGAATCCATAGGTCTTGTATAACAGTATGTAACAGAATATCTCTGCAAAAAAGTCTATGACTTACAGGCACTGACTGTTTTCTCAAAGATTTTTACCCTTTTACGAGAGATTTTAACTCTTTAGGAGAGACTTTCATCTTTTTTATTCATCTTTCTGAAATGTCCAATGATCTGTGTCTAATCATAAATGCCAACATAACATTCCAGCTGTCATATGACATTCAAACATACACAGTGTGGATGAAACTGCTAAATTCACATATTCAGTTAAAGGAAACCATCGGTGAGTTGAAGGGATTTCATTTGTGACGTACTTGATGCAGCCCAGATCTCCCTAACAAGACCTTTACAATTCAGAGTCATGTTCAAGCAGAATGGCAAGACACATATTTTTCATGAAAAGTAAAATTTTGATTTTTAATCAAAATTTGTGATTTCTCCTGAGGGTGACCAATATGTTAAACTTATATTCAAAGAGAAAAAGGACACATTCTTTCACCTATTTGGTACTTCTGGATTTGGAAACTGCATTTACATTCATATCTGATTTCCTTTACTGTTTGCGCAGTGACAAATTTGTATTTATTCACACTGTCATTTGAAGTACACCAGACTACATTATCATTGCACACATCAATTTCTCAAATTTTTCCATGCAAGATAGGGGCAGTCCCCTCTCACACTTTCCCCCTCAGCCTCTCGCATGTCCCCCCACCCCCTTTCGTATTTTCAAATTCTGCCAAGTCAGATACCGCAATTAAAATCCTGTCATGATACCCATCAAACAATATACTTTATGGTTTGATACTGCTATAGCGTATGCTTTTATATATTTTTATGTTGTTGTGACTTTGAATTTCATTTTGTTCGTTTCACCTTTCGCAACCATTATAAGATAACCAATGATAATCTAGCAGGGTACACCAGGATTTGAAAGGTCTTTACTATTGCTGCATTTTTTGTAAAGCTTACAAATACATGTATTGATATTTAACTTTTCTAAGTGAGGGGGGAGGGTCAGTCAAAATTTCGGAGTTAGAGAGGGGGTTACTCAAATTCATCATGGTTAGCAAGGGATGGGGTTACTCAAAGTTTCAGAGTTTCTGATGAAATTCCTCCGAACCCCATGCTGTAAATAATGACAGCTAACTTACTACTGTTACATCTTTGCGCGTCAAAGACCGGAAATCAAGGGCTTATGAACATCTCCGCGTGATGGAGTCATCACCCGGTTACTACTGTTACTGTGGTCTATAGCTGTTGTCCTTGGTGACAATGTGAATTAAATCAATAGTTCATTTACAGGTTCACATTCTGAATAGACAAGGGGTTACTAGTATTCTCTCTATGCAATGTCATGTAGGGGTTACTGTCGATCAAAGTCATCAGTCGTCAAAACTTTATATGTAAAAGAGTAAAATTTAGAACAATAGTCCGCTGATATTACAGAAATATGTTTCAGAAACTTGGAAAGTGCTGGTTAGACATAATCAGTAGATAACCACTGCAGACATATCGGAAATACTGCCTAAGCTCTTACAAAGTGGAACAACTCTAGCACATTTAAAAACTTTCAGAAAAACAGAATGATGCAATCTCATAATAAATAAATACATCAAAATGTAATTTAAGGTAGATGCACTAATTTTTAGAAGTTTAAAATTAACATTATCAGCATTAGTATACTTGGCAGTTAACAAATGATGTTGACACAAACTAACTGCTCAGGGAGGAAATTCAAAACAAAGCACATTGACCAACAAGTCATGTACAAAATCTTACAATAGTCATTGTTGTATCACTGGCAATTGACACATGATTAAAGTTCTCTTAAAAGTAAGATTAAATTCATCAGAAATATCACCATGGTTACTAGAATTCATGTCATCTTGAAAACCTAGAATGTTGATACTACTGTATTATAAACATTATATTTTGCAGACGGTTTTGGCTTATTGTTTATCTTTCCGGCTTCACACAACAAGACGAACAACAGTATGCCTGTTTCATCTGTGATAACTCCAAAATCTCTGACAAGAACCAGTCCTCGAGTGAAAAGATTCAGTTAGTTTGCAGAAAACATTCATTATTCAGTGTCTGCATGGAGCCAGCTTTAGATTCATCAACAATCAAACACATATTCAGTAAATCCATAATTTCTTTAAACAAAGCAACCTATACTTGGCCATTGTTACTATAATCTGAATGGAAGGACAGCGTTCAATAAATTGAAAGGTAAAACAATAATGATGATTCTGTGATATATACATTCCACATGATATCCCTCACCTGAGTATCTTTTGTTACTATTCATAAATTTGTGGTCACTGGCTGTATTTTACTCCCCAACTGCTCTTGGTCTTCAGAGAGGTACTGGTATTCTTCAAACTATTGACTACATGAGACATTCAGAGTTCGTTTGTGCTACATAGACTTTATTTCTTAATTTGTCCATGGGGATTAAAAGCAACAAACTTTTCTGAAATCAAAAGGTCAGTGTTGAGTAAAAAATGCCATGGCAATGAAATTTGTAGTATAACTGTCAAAAATCAGAGTTCCAAAGATGAAATAAATAATAGCTACAAACAATGATATGCCTTGAATCAACTAGCAATGTGAACATTATGGACTGGCAGGATAAAAAAACCACCACAAATATGGATTGTTCTATTATGGAGCAGGGGCTACATCGGGGCAGAGCAGGGGCTACACCGGGGCAGGGAAATAAAAGTACAGGACAAAAATAATCATTTTGCCTGCCATTCAATCAAGCATTCACAGAAATATCCTAGTCTCATTATGTCAACGCATTCAATGATTTTTTTCCTTATCTGAACAGAAACTTCAATGACCAAACAATGCACATCATAATACCTACAAACCCCTTACAATAAATACAACCACTACAGCTGTCCATACACAAACACAGACCTCTCAACCTCCAGAGTGCCAATGGGCAGTCCCAGACAACTCCCATTCTTCAAAACAAGGCTGAATGAAGACTCCTCTAAATCTGTAGTTGGTCAATCATAAACAACTTCACCGTGACATCCAGTTGTTCAAGTCAAAGAAGTTGAGTTGGGCATTTCTTACTTAAGCTAAAAACAAGGGTAGGGTCTCAGATGTGCAGCGTTGTCAAAAATTCTCTTCAAAAAGTGGAGGCTCTAACACATGAGAGATGTGTTACACTTGGAAGCATACAGAAATATCACTAAATTTGTAACTATGCTGATATGCATTTGGATTACAAAACTTTTTAAAACTTTACAAATGGCTTTCACAAGCTATCATATCCTTCTGGTTGTTTGGTTTTGCAATTTGATGATACAAAGCCACATCCATCTTTGATAAGTCCTGGCAAAGATGACCAAAATTCATAATGCGGAATCTGATCCATTCCTTGTGCTCCATAAACAGTTCTTTGGAAGAGAAAGCCTGAAACAAAAAGTACAGAGAGATTTCTTGAAGGATGTATTGCCATATATGTATGTGTATGCAGTCTGGGAAAACAGTGGCACAGCAAAGAGAGTTCAGTATACCTGTGGTCATTAAATGCGAGGAGAATCTTTATAAGCAATATTTCAACTACTGTACTAGTCCCTAGTTGTATGGATTGCATGGCCTGTGAACTGAGTGTAGAACATACATGTACAAGGCAAGACTGATACACATATGATCATCAGTTATTTGTGTCACAACAATGGTTTATGATTGGGGAATTTTGCTAACATTTCTGTCATAACCCCTTATATAACTGCATTAACAAAATGAAGAGAATTACAAATGAAACGACTTGTCCCCATCCTCCCCCAATAAACTCTTCACCATTATGCCTGAAATTTCCCACTCACCAACTCCACAGTACAGTATGACTCCACTTAGTGCAATTACAATCAACATGGTTCCAATGCTGACTCCATGTGATGGCTCTGATGGTGGTGGACTTCTTTGCAGACAACCGTACTTTGTTTCAAGAGTCATGTTGTAGTATTCTGGTCTGTGTGTGTCTCTACCATGAACTAGGAGCCTGTCATTGGTTGACTCAATGCACCTGACGACAACTGCAGTCAATTTCAAGGCAATTCCATTTTCACCTATGATATCAAGAAGAAAATATCAATTTAGATGTTTTTTCCAACATTTGTGAGTACATCTGGACACTTTTTGTACAGACATTTGTACAGACGGAGCGATTGACCCTGGCCTCTGGGTCTATGGTTAAAAGTGTACTTTTAAAGGCCTGCGTTGGCGTCAGATTGTCTTGCAAGGAAATTTATTTACTAGATTAAAATTTCAATGGAAAACAAAAGGCTATGACACTCCATAATCCCCTTAGAGGCTAGAACAAACTTGATCCCTGGGATCGAGTCCCTTGCCTTTAATCATTTATTATTTAATCGTTTGCTAAATCACTTCTGAAGTCTCCAATGTTAATGTTTATTGCATGGTTGGAGTGGATGTTGTACAGTGGGAGTATCATACTTCAGCATACAGTCAACTACTTGGATTAACCAAACCAAGTGAATTGAACATTTTCACATAAAATAAAAAGAAAAAAAGAACTGTAGCAAATGATTTCATTTTTTTTAAATTCTCAAACTTGCAGGATACCTTTAGGTACTGCTATGTTTCTAAGTTTCTTGAAGTATTCCTTCCAACATATTGACATGTCAACAAAGCAGATTGCAGCCCGGTTTTTATTACATACTTCATACCGGTATATCAAATGTCATGATCCATATGATACAATGCTAACTTGTTGATGACATAGAGGGCCGCATACTGTAGTCATCATTTGACAATAGTTCAACTTGACATTTTCGGGATTTAAAAAATACATGTTCTATTAAAATAGAAACTAGTGTTTTCACAAAATTATGCAAAAAAAATTCAATAGACTACATAACAGTGATTTACATATATCAATGCACTGTTCAATGATGAGAATAGATTTTCGTCTATCATGGAAGTAGAACATATCATTGTCATTTGTATGTAAACTGAAAATCTGGAGAGAAAACTGCGTAAGCGAGGCATGTTATAAAAAATTATAGCTCTAACAAAGGACTATGTACCCTCAGGACAGTAGACCATTTGCCCTCCTTATGTCTAACAAATGGTTACCTACCCTCGGGTACATAATCCCATGTTTGGGCACAGGGTGTTGTCTAAATGTCCGTTCCCAGGGGTGGGTAGGTGTTTCGTTGTATTGCTAATAAAGATACATGTATATTCTACCAACCTTTGGTGTTTTGGTCTTAAACTTAGCACTGCCCTTGACAATCTTGCGTTAACGTTTTATCAACATGCTGTATCTATTATCTGATGAGTTTGAGTGCCTAATTGGCCAAAGTAAGCAAGGGTAAATTACTAAGCTGTGGACGCTGTCACCAGATTATCACCGGATTAAATTTGACAAAGTCAACAACGAACGCGCCAAACTGTACCTTACTGGCGCGTTCGTTGTTGACTTTGTCAAATTTAATCCGGTGATAATCTGGTGACAGCGTCCACAGCTTAGTAATTTACCCTTGCTTACCTTGGCCAATTAGGCACTCAAACTCATCAGATAATAGATACAGCATGTTGATAAAACGTTAACGCAAGATTGTCAAGGGCAGTGCTAAGTTTAAGACCAAAACACCAAAGGTTGGTAGAATATATCTTTATTAGCAATACAACGAAACACCTACTCACCCCTGGGGACGGACATTTAGACAACACCCTGTGGTTTGGGCTATATAATATACATGTATAGTGTTATGCAAAACATGAACATCATACAGCATAAACAAGGCCCTTTGATACATGTATGTTCTCAATTTCTTAATCTTTTTTTAAGTATAGAAATCACAAAAGGTTTGGAATCTCAGGATCCAGCGCTTCTTATCTGGTTTGTTTTTCATATCAATTACAGTTTCTTGTTCTACTCCCAAAGGAATGTCGAGATGCAATGTTGTGCTTGATAGCTTAGCCTCTACATGTACATGCGTGTACTGCTTTGTATTGTTGATAAGATAATTATGGACTAGAATTCATATGTAAATGACAGTTACATAGGTGCCTTCAACATGTTTTGTGGAGTAAAACAACTTGCTATTGACAGTACAAAACAAATTTTGAGAATTGAAAATCACCAATGGTTACAGCTACAGTACTGGACCTCCAGGTAAAAGCAAAAGCGAATGTAAATTTGCTAACATGTGTTATATAGTGCATACATCCTGCAATGAACATTTATGTATTTCAAGTGTACACATATTGCAACAAAGTAAAAAGAAAAGCAAAGAACAATACCTTCAGTCTACAAACAGATCTGTTTCTATCTCCATGGTTTAACCATGGAGATAGCACAACAGACCCACTGATGTAAACTTTAAATTGATTTCTCCACACAGAATACACAAATGTATATGTACACATTCTTTTCATGTACTTTTCAGTTACTTTTAAAACCAAAGAACCATATATTATTCTCAAATGTTTGATAATTCTTTGTCTTAAATTTCTCAAACACTGACAATCGCAAGTATGCATAGGTGGTTGTATGTATGATGAAAATACTGCTGGGGTTCCATAAGGTTTTGCATTATCGCCAACTTTATTTTCAATTTCAATTTACATTGATCACATGAGGTGCAATGCGGCCTTAAGTTGCTTTTCTAAATTTGCTGACGATATGGCTCTCCTTCAATTGTTTAAACGGGAGCGTTGCATAGCTTAATACTTCAATAATTGAACCTTTACAGAAGTAGTTGCTTCTAGCATTTTAGAAATGAATTTTGGTAGTTAAGAGAAAGGAGCTTGTGGCCAGTCACAAACTGATTTATAATTTTACTAGAATTACAATTTATAGAATGCTGTTGAAATTATTTTAAGTATCTTGGATCTTATCTGATGAAAAGCCAAACAAAGCTTAAATCATTTGAGTTAGCCAGCATATTCTACTATTGGTGTACAGATCTCCCATTGACAGTGTTCTCATTTCAATTTTGTCCTTTTCATGGTCAATTTCAGATGTTCCCTCTCGACGGGTCTTAAAGGATTCTGACTGGTAGAAAAGGTCCTTTCAGAAAGTCATTTATGTCTACAGATATGTCAATTTTACACTCTTTTTAAGTTTTGTGTGGTTTTAGTGTTGTTAATTAATGTTTTAAGTAAGGTCGATGAGTCTACATGTAAAATTGGGGAGTTTTTGATAAGGTATTTGAATTAAATTGAATTAAACTGCATACAGGAAGTGCATTCTTTTCAAGAACTTGTTTTGTTTTATTAAATAATTCAAAGTCATTAATTCAGTATCAATACATGCAGATTTGCTGTTGGGTGTGCATGTTGATACAAGCTAACTGACTTATATATCGTTTAAAGCCATACATTCAAATTTATATTTCCTACAATGATTCCTTACCATTCTGTCCTGTATGTACCGGTATATTAGTTATTGCATTTTTTGGTGTTTTACTCATTGTGTCTTAAATTTAAATGTAGCTGAAGAAATCAATGATCCCAAATTACTATATAGAATTTCTGGGTAGGAATTAAAACTGTGGCACATTGTGGTCAGTTGATATTCCAAGTTATTAATTCAATAGAAAATAGAAATTAGGCTAATAATCAATTTTGAAACTTTCCTTCTCGATGATGAAGCGCCATTAAGTACTTTTCGAAATGAGCAAGTTTTCAACGCTGGTGAGATGATGAGAAATTGGTAAAAACCCTTGTGAGGATGGTACTTTGCAGCCAGTCAGTATTTCCATATACAAACGTCATCGTAAATGCTAGTTATCTTAGAAAAGTGCCTATTTTCATTTATGTTAGGCAACTCAGTGCAGTGTGGTGTTCACCTTTCAAAACTGCACGTGGGAATTGAAGACCACCATTTTCTGATTTCCTATTTAAGTTTAGGTGTGGTCTATGCTAAGGAGAGGCGGAGGACGAGATGAGTTGTCATGACATCTAGCTTGATGTCGAAGCATTCCCGTGAATATTATGATTAGGCTAATCATAATTTCATGAATGTTTCATTGTTACATTCCTGGCACTTTGTGACCAAATTATAAATCAGCCTATTCCTGACCGTACTTTTTTGGAAGTATATCTGATATAAATGAATGGATTGACATGATTGAATTGCTCATTTTCTCCAACATTATGTATACTAGCATGCCCATGCAACTTCTCCGGTGCAGATATATGAAGTTGATCAACATGCCGCGGTCTATCACTCCGGTACAATACTAGCGCTCCTTGCGTACCTTGTTACCATGATGCGGGAACCAATAAATGGTACATATTTCAGAAGACTAATTTAAATAATTTTATTCAGCCACAGGAAGTTTTCCTATATTAAAATGTCATGCTGGTCAAGATATTCAATATCGGGACTGTTAAGTTGTTCACCTTGACTGAGTTCCTGCTGCTGCTCCCATTTTACACTGAACCGTTGGCTGTCTAAATTGAGTTGCCAACACTCAGCTGTGATCATCTGCTGAGTGATAATATCCACCAAAAAAGACAAGTCTGCGAAAGTTGAAACATTGTCTGGCGGGAGGTCAGACTTGTAGTTAAAACAATGACACCACACCAGATCCAAACACACCATCGGCACCACGCTTGCTGATATTATAAGTGATATGTCAACGTCACTGTTTGGTTCATTGGCTGTTTCGAGGTGTCCTTTATTTATGTCAGGGGGTACCCCCTATACATGTAGACCACGCCTAAACTCAAATAGAAATTAGGATATTGGATCGAATTTGCAGTGTGCTTTTCAGCATGGCATATGGCTATGCGGACATAAATGGAAATGTGATTTGACAAAAGACTTTTGGAAAATTAAGAGGAAAATAAATGGGTATTAGCTAAGCAGAATTTTGAAAAAGATATGATTTTAAATACTGAATGAAGCTTTCCAAGCAAAATTCTGATTGGCCACAGTGTACCATCCTCATAAGCTTTTTTACCTATTTCTCACACTTTGACTTGAGGCAAAATCTAATATAATTAAAAAAGGGCAAAAATGCACTTTATCTGCTCGCCTAAAATATTTGAAATTTGATAATTACCCTTCATTCTATTTTCCAAAGGAATACCTAAATTAGAAAATTGACTGGCCACGAAGTGCCACGGATTGAATATAAACTTTTCACTAATTTGTGAAAATGTCGTGTGTTTGCTGGATGAAGGTTGTTCTCAGTTTTTCAGTTGACAGTAAAGGGAAGATCAAAAGACATAAAATAAAAGAAAACTGACCATTGTGCACGAAAACCATCCAGGAATACACAGGTACATGTACAAAACCAACGTAACAACACCATGCTGCATGCTTTACCATTGTGCATTTGGTGAATATCCATTCCATTAGACCAACACCAGTGACAAAATGAAAATCAATTTTCACATACTGTTATTATAGATTAGGGTGACTGAGTTGTTTTGTTCGAAGTAAAGGTATTCCGGCTGTGGTTTTCCACAACTGAAGTACGTGTCCTGTTCCACTGCGTATCGGCACATCGCAACATCCGTGCAGGAATCGTTCGCCGGCTCACTCAGAGAAAATCCCAGACATGGATCAAACCAGTATCGGTCTCCGTCGCTGCCTGTTATATTGCTGTACTTAGGCTTGCTGTTATTTCCTGCAAGGGCAGTTAAGTCTAACTCAGCACTGCCGTCGGACAAACTACACTTACATGGTCCTTTGCTCACACAGGTGGTAATGGGATTCCGAGTTGTCTCGCCGAGATGCGTACATAGAAGTAAACATTGCAAAAACAGTACGATCATCGATTTCTGAAGAGTTAAGGGACACAACGACGGCCTGAGGAAGTTATTCATCACTACAAAAGCAATCAAAACTTATCCAACAATGCAGACCTCTAGTATAGAACAGACTGCTTCTTATTTTCATGAAGGCAGCGACACAAGGTAGAGCGACGAATGTCTTCGATTCATTCAACACAAAGCAGAGGTCTCACAATACGACAGCCATTTTCAAATACGTATGCAAAATATTGCAGTACGAAGTTCGATTCCGGTGAGGGCATTTATTTCAGTATAATTCATGTGAAGATAAATACCAAATATATGTGTATGGAGGATTTAAAAAGAACACAACTTTTTCGTGCGATTATTTGTTCCAGTTTCTTTGCATGGAGCAAATAGAATGCGGTTAGTGAACGTCACGAAAGTGAACACACAGACTACGAATATCTGCCCCTCTACTATTGTGACTCGGTTGAAGGAAGACTGGGGCATGGCCTGACCTCATGAGTGTAGGAACATGGTCAGTATGATCCCCGTCAACTGGACCTTAGGGAGCATTCGTTTTTTACGGGGGGGGGGATGAGGTCGGTGGAAATCAGGGGGAGGTTGACTTTTGCAAAACCGTTTTTTTTTGGGGGGGGGGGGGTCTAAGCATTGTTGTTGTTTGTGATGCGATCGACTTCTTTTGAGAATGGTTTCATCCACAGAGCTAGGGAAGTGAAAGGAGATTGAGAAAGATAACTAACTCAGCAAGCAGCAGGACACATGATAAATTACAATTCTAAGTTCCTCACTGTTTTCCTAGAGATGGGCCCATGTGTACAAAGCAAAGGTTTTTGATAGATACTTATCAGTTTGCTATACATCAAACATTTAGTCCTCCACTCTAAGATTTCATTATTTCATTATGTGCATGCAGGCCACTGGTGCTGACCGTGTGGCTGGTTTGGGCATGGTGGCCCTAGCTGGAGCTATCTTCCTGTATTACACCGTTTGGATGATTATACTGGTATGTTACTATGGGTTACTGGTCATTGTTCCTGTTTTAATGTGTTCTTAGTGAGTGTCTTCATTAAATATACAGATACTTCAAGTGATTGAATGATTAGCGTGGTGTAGCATTTAATATTGACAGACGCAGACACACATATTGAATAACACATTAGTTACTTCAAGCACAAAGTAATAAAAGTAAATATCTCTAACTTAAGTTTCATACATCCTGCAATCTTCAGATAGTGTCTGAAGATTGCAGCATTCATGAAACTTAGAGATTATTGCAGGACGCATGAAACTTAGAGATCATTATACACATACATCTGTAAGCTATGTAGTTTCATCGTAAAGTTAGTTTCGGTATCAGGGGATGCGGAGTAGCTTTGACACAGAGTACAACAACTTTCGGTGTTATTGGATGCCATTTGACCTTTGACTTCAAAACACCTTTACGTCAACATTTGGAAATAGGAAGAATGATTTTAATTTTTTGACAAATAATATACTTCTAAACATTCAGTATTTCATGAAGTTAGTAGTGGTCAATCCAAAACCTGTGAATTTGAGTGAAATTACACTGCTGACCTACCATGTGCACTGCACAGCTGCTTGGGTTGAAATTTCGTTCTGTGCATTTAGCAGACATGCTGAGCGCGTTCCAATATATAAATATATATACACCTGTATTTTATATATATATATATATATATATATATATATATATATGTGTGTGTGTGTGTGTGTGTGGTGTGTGTGTGTGTGTGTGAAACGATAGAAACAACATCATCTTGTTTACGATCATGATATTATGCGTACAGTACAGCAGCAGTACAGTACAGCTGCAGTTTTTTTGTATCTGTTTCAGCGACATACATACATATATATATATATATATATATATATATATATATATATATATATATATATATATATATATATATATATATATATATATATATATATATATATATATAAATAGATAGATAGATAGATAGATAGATAGATAGATAGATTTATATATATAAAACTTTCCTTGGAAACAAAAACACAAATTACTTAAAGTAATAATATTTGTTGTTTAGTTTTAAGTTTCATGCATCTGTATGCAAACAAACAAAAAACATAAATATACAAACAAAGTTTGTTATTGACAAGCATGAGCACAAATACAACTCTATATAGATTTTCAGAGTAACCATGGAAATGGGGCACTCGCTCTTAGAAACACGCAAGCAGTGCTGCTGGCACTGCTATCGGCACAATTGAATGAAGTGCATTGTGTTTATGTCTCACCTCGAAATGTCAATTATCTACCAGAAGAGAATGAATTGTAAATAAAAATACATTTACAGTGGTTTGCTTTGAAGCATTGGCATTACGCGAACTAGACATATTGTCTAAATTGAGGTGTTGTCAACACTGTCAGGTGTAATTATCAGTAGAGCAGTAATTCCAGTCAATTACAGAGAAATCAACTCTGCCAAAGTTGAAACATTGTCTTGCAGGAGGTCAGACGTAGTCAAAACAACTACGGTACACCTGAAAGCAAATGATATTACTCGGACAGTGCAGAGATATACGTGGTGGTGGTGTTTTGAGTACAGTGACAGTGACTGTGTTTGATAGCGTTTCAACTTTTGCAGAGTTTATTCCTTTATGATCAACTCTATTACGCTTAGCTGATAATTACGCCTGACAGTGTTGATAGCACTTCAAATTAGACAATTTGTTTAGTTTGTCTTTTGCCATTTGGTCAACGCAAACCACTGTACTATTATCTAGCAATCATTATCCTCAACTACTGCACACATAAAAACAAGACTCCTGGTAAGGGTTCAAGGACATTCATGAGGACATACCCTGTACCCCTCCAATGATAATGAAATAATCTTAATGAGGAATAAGCAGTTTCATCACTGCAAAACATGGGAATTAACAATTGAAAGAGTTTAAAAGCTTTTTCCATCTATAGCTAATATATTCACAGAGCTAATTATGTATATGATTTGTTGTCTCGTCATCTTGGATAAAGGAAACCATTGGTGATTTGCAATATTTTACTTAAGGAACTTAATGTAAATGGGGGTACAAATCTTGCAAAGTAGCATATTTCATGAAAGCAGGAAAAATGCATTTTCATAATGTAACAAAGTTTCAAAATTTTGACTATTTTAGTACCTTTTTGTGTGACTGTACTCATAGTAGTGAAAAAGAGTGGCAAATAAGAACAGTATTACATGGAAGGTTTGATAGTATTAATGATTTAAAGTCTTGAAAGTTGTAAAAGTTGTAATGCAATAGCTTTTAAAATGTCCACACTTATTTTCCTTATCACAACCATGTATCAACATCCATTCAGAAAGGTTGATCACTTTTATAATGAATGAAATCCTAGAATACAAATGTGTTTGTGGCTGTCCAAATAATTTTCAAAGAGTATGTAATGTTAAAATAGACAAGAAGTACCGGTATATTCCCTGATATATTTGGCATCTGTACAATGAAGAAAGGGAATTAATTTCTCTTATCAAGGAGCAGATAAGTATACCATCCTATAAAATAATATGCATGTACAGAAATGTGGCATAAACACCCATGTACCTTGATGTTAGTATTTAACAAAGAGACTTGACTAGATATTAAGGTGAGTCCTGCCAAACTTTGCCTCTATACATTAGCCCAAAGAGTGCAGGATCCATGCTCATTTGAATACAGTTGTTTAAATTGGCAGTATAATGTCATTGAAAACTTTAGTAAGATCATTATGGGGAAGAGGGGGACTATAGTTTGCTGAATTCCAAGGTTGAAACACAATCCCCTCTTTCGAGGTAAAAATCATTTCTAGTATGTCTTATGGGGTGAGAACACCGCCAAAAATTATCTTGAAAAATCTTTATTTAAACTTATCTCCTTCATTATTATTCCATTATTGGTGATTTGGTATTTTTACGTTATTATTTGGTCTTTATTATGCGATTATTTGGTGATTATTACGACATTATCTTGACATTATTACGAATTTATTATGTTAATTCGGTTCTTTTTCAATTATTCGGCATTGATGTCTTGATTTGGAACTTATTTCATCATTATTTTGCCATTATTAGGTGATTTGGTCATTTTTATGTCATTATTTGGTCTTTATTATGCGATTATTTGGTGATTATTACGACATTACCTTGAAATTATTATGAATTTATTATGTTAATTCGGTTCTTTTGCCATTATTCGGCATTGATGTCTTGATTTGGAACTTATTTCATCATTATTTTGCCATTATTAGGTGATTTGGTCATTTTTATGTCATTATTTGGTCTTTATTACGCGATTATTTGGTCATGATTACGACATTATCTTGATATTATCTTGACATTATTATGAATTTATAATGTTAATTCGGTTCTTTTGCCATTATTCAGCATTGATGTCTTGATTTGGAACTTATGTCATCATTATTTTGCCATTATTCGGTGATTTGGTCATTTTTACGTCATTATTTGGTCTTTACTATGCAATTATTTGGTCAGGATTACGACATTACCTTGACATTATTACGAATTTATTATGTTAATTCAATTATTCGGCATTGATAACTTGATTTGGAACTTATTTCATCATTATTATTCCATTATTTGGTGATTTGGTCATTTTTATGTCATTATTTGGTCTTTCTTATGCGATTATTTGGTCATGA
This sequence comes from Ptychodera flava, assembly GCF_041260155.1. Lineage (NCBI taxonomy): Eukaryota > Metazoa > Hemichordata > Enteropneusta > Ptychoderidae > Ptychodera > Ptychodera flava. Next base: position 39,554,219 of record NC_091943.1, on the reverse strand, counting down.
TTACGACATTATCTTGATATTACCTTGGCATTATTATGAATTTATTATGTTAATTCGGTTCTTTTTCAATTATTTGGCATTGATGTCTTGATTTGGAACTTATTTCATCATTATTATGCCATTATTTGGTGATTTGGTCATGTTTATGTCATTATTTGGTCTTTATTACGCGATTATTTGGTCATGATTACGACATTATCTTGATATTATCTTGACATTATTATGAATTTATTATGTTAATTCGGTTCTTTTGCCATTATTCGGCATTGATGTCTTGATTTGGAACTTATTTCATCATTATTTTGCCATTATTAGGTGATTTGGTCATTTTTATGTCATTATTTGGTCTTTATTACGCGATTATTTGGTCATGATTACGACATTATCTTGATATTATCTTGACATTATTATGAATTTATTATGTTAATTCGGTTGTTTTGCTATTATTTAGTATTTATGTCTTGATTTGGAACTTATCTCATCATTATTATTCATTATTTGGTGTTGGGTCATTTTTGTGTCATTACTAGCCATTATTATGCGATTATTTGGTCATGATTACGACATTATTATGACATTAGCTTGGCTTTCAATTATTTGACCTACTTTATTATCTGAACTCATTATTTGACCTGCATTTGAACCCTACCCAGAAATCATTGCACATCACAATGGCGGCTGTGATTTGGTCGGTCTCCTCGGATAGAGAGAGAAAAGCGGGCTTTGCGTAAGTTTTAAAGCGCAGCTCAGCATATCGCGTATCTAGAATAGTTGGGCGTGCTCGAAAACAGAGGTCGACCACGATTTCGGATTAAAAATCGATTGTTTTCGGCGGCGGAACTGGGCGCTCCATACTGGAAGCCAGCGGGCTGTCGACAGCCCTAGCCCTGCCACGTAGACTCTCGTAGAGCCACTAGCACCATCGTAGTTGATAGCGCTTTTAGTGTTGTAGAAAAGGGCACTAAAAACGCTATCAACTACGGTGGTGCCTGTGCGTAGAGCTAAAAGGTGTTATTAATACCCGAACTCTGTCATATAAATCGGCCCGACACGGTTTACATCATAGGGCACAGCAATGGTGGGGGCCTCGACCTCCACGCCTATCTGCCTGAGTCTATGAAACCCATGGCTATACTTAGCTGTGGGTCGATCCACTGTGGTGTTTTCTGACCGGATTCCTGCCTTTTAAACTTTGGCTGGTTTTGACTTTTACGATTTTGTGGTGGCGGGGTTAAAATAGTAAAAGTCAAAACCAGCCCGTAAAAGGCAGCAATCCCGTCTGAAAACACCACAGCTATGGACCCACAGCTAGGCTATACGCATCGAGGCAGCATTTTTAAGCTTTAAGCTACTCAATTTTAATAGAGCCGTCTTTTTAAAATTGTGTCCTAAACATTGTGTTTAGAAAACTTCAATGTGATTCGAACGATTCCTTTTTTGAAGAAAAACGTCGAACCTTTGTAATTGAAATATATAAACCATGATTTATCAATGTGATATATATATTATGCTAAATTACAATAGGCCTAAATCATTTATAGGTGATTAGAATGGCATGATGTAGGCCTAAACAGGGCGGAACTTTCCGATTTCCACTGTACCCGATTATCAGAACTTACTTTTAATTTTTTGGTATAGTTCTGAACGTTTTAAAAGAAATCCGTTTCTCATAACTGGCTTCACCAATGTAGAAATTATTGCGGTTTTTCAATATGATTTGAGTTGGGCCGGTGATCGTATATCTTTCATTTGTACTTGAGTACAACGCGTCTCTATACATGCTATAGCCGAGATATTGAGATGTAAGGTTTTGAAATCATTTTTCTAGACGATGTTATATGTAAAATTAAATAAATTTAACAAACAGGAATGATATCGTACAATATTTGACAAACAATTTATATGGACAGAGTCGGTTGCAAAAATGTCAACAATAAGCAGGGAGGAAATTTTAATTCCCGTGAGTATTTCAATATAAAACTTCCAAAAGGTAAAATATATTCGTACATTTCCAAGAATTTTCCATAACTGATGCATCTTTGAAGTTACGGTTACAGGTAATATTTAATTTCTTCCTATATGCCCGTGGTATAAAAATTGAGTGTGTTTCAAGTCCTCGCATACCGTCCTTCCCGACATGTTATTTTCAAAAATACTCCTTGCAGTAAATGTTTATTGTTTATTTGTTTTTAATAATTGCCAATGTCATGATACTGTACAAGACACGGCACAACAGCTATGTGTATGGCGATGCTTCGGTGTATGCAGTATGTTTTATTTGCCTAATCAACACAGCAAAAAATACGTACAACTTGCAGCTTGAGGAAACAGCGACTGCATGTTCGGCCGTGTGGACTTGATAAAAACAATTGTTTTCGCTATTAATATCGCGCTCTCGAAGAAAAACACATCGCACAATCGAAGGGGAAAAACAAAGAAAGAATCAAAATCGTGCATAGGGAGACAATACAGTTTTAAAGGTTGGAGTCCTCACAACGAATCAACATACTTCTTTACGGGGGAAAGTCATAAAGTTTCATGACAAACAACGCAATAAAAAGTCGTTAGGTTAGCGACCGTGCCCTATGAGTTTACGATAAAAATAACATATGTTCGAGAATAGTTCCTGACAAACAAAAATGTAATGTGGCATACGTATGATAAGACATCTTCATTGAACGAATATTTCCTTGATACTTATCACCGGCTTTTCAGACTGTAGCATACAGATGCAACTCTAACTGGCCTTAAAATAAGATAAAAGAAAAGTAGGCCCTATTGCTTCTCATTTTTTTTCATAATTCTCATCTGGACTCATCTGGATGAGAAGGCTTCAATAATGGCACGAATATGTTTAAAATGTAATCTTAACCACATAAAGGTACTGTGGCTTAACCTTAACTGTGACTAAGGCAAATAGCCCCTCAAAGTCAGAAAGCCGGGTTTGAGAATGCCGATATTTTACTTCAAGCTGATACATATCGGCGATTTTGGGACTCTAAATTATAGTAATCGACACTGGGCAATTCTAGAATGACTTGCCTTGCGTCTCAACACGGCGATCTGTGAAATCACATATATTACTCGATATTTATCGGCGATTGGGACCATATGGTCACTAGAATGACTGCCTTGTGTCTTAGGCACGTCTGATCTATGTAAAATCTCCTCATGTTTATCGGCGATTCCGTACAAATGTCGATATATATGTCAGAGATTTGCCACCTCACAGATCTTGCAAAACCCGCCGGCAAACCCGATTTCCTCAATATGGCTCTAACTTCGATACTTAACGATACTATACTTGTCAAATCGTGGGCAAATAATGATGTTTATCTGGGAGATCACTATGTGTAAAAACTGGTCCAGTGGTCTAGCAAAGCCCGACTTCCGTAGTCCGAATCTGACTTAAATTATACGATACTTGTATAAAACAGTGGGTAAATATCCAACATCGGAGATTTCACCATCTCACATATCTGACCATAAACGTAGTTTTTCTCGGGGGTCCACGATCTGACCAAACAATTCTAATTTCGATACTGTGTCGTCCAAAAGTCCAATGTTGCAGTGTCCTCGAATTCAGTTTACCGCGACACATGCAACACGGTCGATGCGCTATAAAACAATTACGCTATTATGACCACAAAGAGATCTTGAACCTAACAAATGAAATGCTTTACAAATCAGGATATTGCATAGCGCCACTCATTACTTTGGCGATAAAACGTGAGGTGGCCTAGGCCTAAGGTCTTTGGCTTCGTTGTGGCTATCGACACGATGATCGTGTCGGTAAGCAAGAATAAAAAGCAACTTAGCGACACGATCATGATAATTTGCGATCAAATGCAAATTGTACACTTATGTCACCATTTTGCGTTATCAAGTGGTCTCAAATGTACGGCTTTCGAGTTGAAATAAAGTTTCCTCTTGTGACAAAAAGTGTGTTCTCCATAATTTAGCCTTAGGCCCACGTGTTCAATTGACAATTGAATTGCTGGCATCGCTTGCTATAATCCACTGCAGTTTTATAATAAACCACCAATTAAATCGTGTTCACGATCTCAATATTTCACGTTTTCGAGGCTCAAACTGCCAAAAAATTGAATTAGAGAGCATAACAAACAAAATCGCAGCTTGAAAGAGACAACAATACTTCTTTTATTTATATTGCTTATTTTCTCCTCCGGGTATGTCGATATCCCGGTGGCACACCGCGAACGCAGAAGGATTGTACATGAACGATGGAAGCTAAAACTCAGGAGACGCACGTTCGAATCCCGGTCGGAAGCACATGTGTTTTACCCCTCTTTATTTTCTGTCAGTTACTTTCTAATTTTTCCCTTCTCGCTCTTTTACACTCCTTTCCCATTTTTTCTATTTTCTCGCTAAATTCATTGCATTTGACATCTCCGCGGATCCACTGCCAGTAATTTGAGTCAAACTAACAAAACCCCGCAAGCAAAGCGCCACAGTACGTACACAGCCGATGTATGGAACTCACCATCACTCCTTTGCGACATTTCCAGGATAAAAGATGGCCGTCAAGTTTGAAACGTCGCGCGTACTTTTTTTTGCATTTTAGCTTTAATATATGTAATTTAGGGGTTGCACGCCGTAAGGATAGAGTCGCCATTGAGTCGCAGACATAGTCACCCAAACATGCAAACCTTCCTAACTCCATGACCAGACCGAGTACGCCCATATTTTTTTTAAGAAACATATTTTCTCTATATTCAATATTCAAATTTTCTAATTGAGATGATAATTAAAGTTTTGAGATGTAAAAAACTATAAAAAGGACGTTTCAGGAAAAGCAAATGATCTTGCAAATAAGTAAGAAAAACCGCTTATTTGCACGATGATCGTGTCTATAAGAAGCATTTTCCGCCTATTTGCACGATGATCGTGCAAATAAGCGGAAAATACTTCTTATAGACACGATCATCGTGTGGATTATCCGTTTGTTTTTCTTATCTACACGATGATCGTGTCGGTATGTGTTGTCCTTTATCAAAACGATGATCGTGTCTTTAAGAAGCATTTTCCGCTTATTTGCACGATGATCGTGTAAATAGGCGTAAAATGCGTCTTATAGACACGATCATCGTGCAAATAAGTAAGAAAAACTGCGTATTCGCACGATCATCGTGCAAATAAGCGGGAAATGCGTCTTATAGACACGATCATCGTGCAAATAAGTAAGAAAACTGTGTATTTGCACGATCATCGTGCAAATAAGCGGAAAATGCGTCTTATTGACACGACCATCGTGTGGATAGGTAAGAAAAACCACGTTATCCACACGATCATCGTGTCGGTAAGCATTTTTTTGGGTCTATTCACACGATCATCGTGTCGGTAAGCATTTTTTTGTTGTCTATTCACACGATGATCGTGTCGATAGGCGCCACCCTTTGGCTTTGACGTCGTGCCGATCAGTCTGTTAACTTTTATTTGCGAATTGCGTTTTGCAAATCTCTTGAAAGAATAAATTTCGTATCTTTGAATAATTTTGTCGGGTATTTAGCTTAGCAAAACATTTTGGTAAACATCTGTACATACAGGAAAAGTTTAACGTTACTGTCCCTCGTCTTTAGGAACAGCAGGACATCTGTCAAGTGTTATGGTCCGGCATGAAAACAGCTGGTCTTAGGCCACGGTTAGCGTGAATTTCGCACGCTGGCTGTGCGTGGCAGGTTGGGTGTAACCTCGCTCTGCATGGCAGGGCTGTGTGTTACCGGCGTTATACGCCTGCCCAATGTGGTGGGAGGCCGTATAGCGCCGGTAACACACACGCCCTGCTACGCAGAGAGCTAGGTGTAACCACAGTCCCTCTACTCTGGGGATGGAGGGACTGTAACTGCCTAGCTATGGAGACATGCCACCGTCGGCTACCCCCACCACAGCCGAAAACAATCGATTTTTAATCCGAAATGTGGTCGACCTCCGTTTTCGAGCATGCCCAACTATTCTAGATACGCGATATGCGAGCTGCGCTTTAAAACTTACGCAAAGCCCGGTTTTCTATCTCTATCCGAGGAGACCGACCAAATCACAGCCGCCATTGTGATGTGCAATGATTTCTGGGTAGGGTTCAAATGCAGGTCAAATAATGAGTTCAGATAATAAAGTAGGTCAAATAATTGAAAGCCAAGCTAATGTCATAATAATGTCGTAATCATGACCAAATAATCGCATAATAATGGCTAGTAATGACACAAAAATGACCCAATCACCAAATAATGAAATAATAATGATGAGATAAGTTCCAAATCAAGACATAAATACTAAATAATAGCAAAACAACCGAATTAACATAATAAATTCATAATAATGTCAAGATAATATCAAGATAATGTCGTAATCATGACCAAATAATCGCGTAATAAAGACCAAATAATGACATAAAAATGACCAAATCACAAAATAATGACAAAATAATGATGAAATAAGTTCCAAATCAAGACATCAATGCCGAATAATGGCAAAAAAACCGAATTAACATAATAAATTCATAATAATGTCAAGGTAATGTCGTAATAATCACCAAATAATCGCATAATAAAGACCAAATAATGACATAAAAATGACCAAATCACCAAATAATGGCATAATAATGATGAAATAAGTTCCAAATCAAGACATCAATGCCGAATAATTGAAAAAGAACCGAATTAACATAATAAATTCATAATAATGTCAAGGTAATGTCGTAATAATCACCAAATAATCGCATAATAAAGACCAAATAATGACATAAAAATGACCAAATCACCAAATAATGGCATAATAATGATGAAATAAGTTCCAAATCAAGACATCAATGCCGAATAATTGAAAAAGAACCGAATTAACATAATAAATTCATAATAATTTCAAGGTAATGTCGTAATAATCACCAAATAATCGCATAATAAAGACCAAATAATGACGTAAAAATGACCAAATCACCAAATAATGGCAAAATAATGATGAAATAAGTTCCAAATCAAGACATCAATGCCGAATAATTGAAAAGAACCGAATTAACATAATAAATTCATAATAATGTCAAGGTAATGTCGTAATAATCACCAAATAATTGCATAATAAAGACCAAATAATGACGTAAAAATGACCAAATCACCAAATAATGGCAAAATAATGATGAAATAAGTTCCAAATCAAGACATCAATGCCGAATAATGGCAAAAATAACCGAATTAACATAATAAATTCGTAATAATGTCAAGATAATATCAAGATAATGTCATAATCATGACCAAATAATCGAAAAATAAAGACTAAATAATGACATAAAAATGACCAATCACCAAAATATGGCATAATAATTGTGAAATAAGTTCCAAATCAAGACATCAATGCCAAATAATGTCACAACAACCGAATTACCAAATAGGTTTGTTATTATATCAAAATAATATCCAAATAATGATCAAATAATTACATCATAATGGCACAATATTTACATAATTATCACCAAATCACCAAAATAAAAGGAATAATAATGATAAGATAAGTTTAAATAAATATTTCAAGATAATTTTGGCGGTGTTCTCACCCCATAGTCTTCCACCATTAATATTGGATATTTTTTCTTCTTAGCCATTTGTAGACGCAGAACACATAATCCACCAGTATTTCCTTCCAAGAGCCTATGCAGTTATCATTCCCATCATGGCTGGGGTCGTAGCCCTTGGCTTTATTGGTACGTTGAATTTGAAGCTTAGAAATTTAATCAAACATTCCCTTGTAGAGTCATTTTTTTTAAATATAATCTTAAGGTAGAATGTGTCTTTGGGACAAATATTCAAACTCTGAAACTTTTACATCTCATTTCTGATCTACCATTTGTGAGGGTTCATTTTAAAGCTCTTGGAGAAAGAAAACTGTTTAACATATTAGTTTTTCGAAAATTGAAAATTTTATTTTCCCCTATAAAGTTAACACAGGGATGGCGGACATTTTGAATTTCAAGTATTGGTTATGTCAGGTAAATTGTTTCTCTTGTACCAAACTTTGCACAGTAACCTGTGATATTTTTTTGGATTTGGTAAGACTATGGTTAAAAGTTTTATTTCAGAAAGTTTGAGCAAAACAAGTCTTTCATTTTCAAGGTGCATACTACCTTAACTTAGTATAGGGCTCCAATAGTATTAGACAGGACAACTTTTGATGTTAATAAAGTAATGTATGTAGTCATGGATTGTGAAATTGAAAGTATCTTGATAGTAGACGAAAGAATATTCAAAAATTTCTGCTGTTAAACAGATTCCATGCTAATTGTTTTTCATTTGGCCGGTACTTTATATACCAACAGTTTAAAAGTCACACAGAACAATTACTTTTTTTCCTCAACTGTTTTTTAGAATTCATTCTTATGTCATAATCAAGCAAGGGGATCTTCCGCCACTCCTACATGATTCTGTTTCCAATGCTGTCCTAATAAGTAACTTTGCGGTCATCTTCCACTTTTCTTGCAGGGATGTTCATGATAGTGGTTACAGCAGGGAAAAAGAAGAAAACAAGCTAAAAATTTTCTTCTGCTATCGTCTATTCCCAGAAGACATTTATTTGATCAAATTTAGGTACTTGAGTATCAGTCCAGTCAAGCAGAGTAGCAAGATGATTTTTAAAAAATTATGTAACTCAAAAATCAGCCATCGTATCACAAATGAATGATGAATATAGACAAGATTGCTGCATCACACACAGAAAAGTATGTCACAATTTGGATTCCTGAAAGGAAGTGAATACATGAAATGAATTGGCCAGGTTACAAGAGATGACAAGAATAGGTTTGCAATGAAGCTGGCAGGTGCCACCAGTCTAAAACTGCAGAATTCGTTTTGTATTTTCACCATCTTTTTGAATGTGACCTCACAATGAAGCAGAAGTCCCATGAATATAATATCTAAAAGTCTTCAACTTCAACACATTGTGACCTCTCTATCAAACTGAATGAACTGCAGCTGAATGTACAAAATCTACATTTGAAGCATTGTGCAGAAATTTTGTAGTCCTTGCACTGTCACTGGATATGAATTTGGGCGCTGTCATTTCTGATCAATAATCCTTATTTTAATTTCCTTTTGCTCAGAATAAAAGAAAGGATCATTGTCAAACATCATATTTGTGTCGGTATAATTTTGTCTATGACAAAATTTGTACAATGTTTAGTGTAAATGAAACCTTGGACAAATGCATCCCTGTAATAGATAAAGTTTTAATATCAACAGTCTCATAATAGATATTTGAGAACAAACAAGCTATATGATGCTTGCCCATGGGCCCATACTACACAAACATGAGGTGTGTGTATGTGTGTTGGGTGTGTGTTTGTGTGTGTATATATATATATATATATATATATATATATATATATATATATATATATATATATATTATACAGTGTTTTCTCTGCATGCTCACTGAAGGGGGCAATTTCTGCCCCATTCATCAAAATTAGGGGGCAGACTTGACATTTTAGGGGGCAGCATTTTTAAAGCTTACTTATGATATCAAACAACATATCCTATTAAAACATGAACATACAATGGCACTGTAGTATCCATGGAGACTGAACTACAACTATGTCCTTTGCTGTTCTTTTTCGATGCGTACACTCCACGTTATGCACGTCACCAAAGTTGAGTGACAGGCGATATATTGTCTTTTCCGAGGCAGTATTCTGGCCAAAAATAACAGGAAATTTACAGTTCACTACACTATTATATGCGCTTGGGTCACCATCATAAGGGCGTATTTGCTTTCTGTGTTTTGTGCGCGATTTCGCGCAGTCGGTAACTTTTAAAGGGCAGAAAATGACTCAAAATGCGCAATTTGCGCAATCGCGCAGTCGAGAGAAAACCCTGATATATATATACACAGTAAAAATATATATATATATATATATATATATATATATATATATATATATATATATATATATATATTATATATATATATATACACAGTAAAGCCTGTCTAAAATGAATCCTACAGGGACTTAGAATTTTGTTTGGTTTGGAGAGGTTCAGTTACAAGAGCGCTCTCTCTCTCTCTCTCTCTCTCTCTCTCTCTCTCTCTCTCTCTCTATATATATATATACAGCAAAAAACAGGATGGTTGGACAGTCTCATATACATTACGTTTACTTTTTTGTATGTGTCACACAAGTTTTGTAGATAACATTGTAGATAAAAAGAACCGACTCATTTGTGTGTCTGGATAGAGCACACAAGGGAATTGCTAAATTACTAAGCTACTGCAGTGAACTGCAATAAAACTGCTCACACTAATTAGTTTCAGCTGTACCCAGCTTGCAAAGTCGACAACATTGTATGTCCCATGCAGACAGTTTGTCTGGAGAAGTTGAAATAAACAAGATTTGTACATGGACCATGTGCACGGTTTAAAATGTTACATTGTATCTTAATCTTGAACACAGGGTGCCAATCGTAAACTTCTATATACAACCCCAGACAGAGCTAGTTTTGCCTTTGGACGAGCAGAATTTTTTTGTCTGTATCAAGTAACCTTGGTCAACACTAAAGTGGCCACGGGTGAAACAGAAACTGCCCAGTTATAACACACTACACGCCAATCTGCCAGCTGGCTACAGCTGAAACTAATTAGTGTAAGCAGTTTTATTGCAGTTCACTGCAGTAGCTTTACTAATTTAGCAATTCCCTTGTGTATTCTATCCAGACATTCAAATGAGTCGGTTCTTTTTATCTTCAATGTTATCTACAAAACTTGTGTGCCACGTACAAAAAAGTAAACGTAATGTATATGAGACTGTTCAACCATCCTGTTTTTTGCTGTATATATATATATATTATGTGTGTCTTTGAGTAGAAAGTAATAATATCAATCGAACAAATTTTAATGTTTTCTTCATATTGCTAGTAGTTCGAGGTTTTTTCAGTTTATATAGAAAATATAATCCGTATTCTGAAATTCCAAGCTTTCTACTTTCTGCTCTATCAGTATAACCTTCCTCATGTAAGATCTTAATACACCCGTGGCCACTTTAGTGTTGATTAAGCCTGTCTGGTGCAAGCAGAAATTCTGTTTGTATAAACGAAACAAAGTGGTGGTCGGTGTAATAAATGTAAGGTTCACTATCGGCACCCCACTGTTAGGATTGAGATAACGTTCTACTAAAATGTCTCGCCTGCCCAATTCAATCGATGACAACACTGCACTGTAGACACGCTGAAGTCTGCACTCCGACAATGAACATCAATAACAACGGTCGCGAATATCATACGGGAAAATCCTTCAGTAAGGACGTGGGCAGCTTGATTGTTCAAAATATAAGACATTGTGGTGCCAATTTGGCATCTAGCGAGGTACCACGAGGAGCTACAAAAAACAAGCGAGCGACCGTTTTAAGATAAGCGTAGAGGGAGCCAGAAAAGTTTGGAAGAGATATACATGTATCAGGACAGGTTCCCTTCAACCGGGATGAGAAAAGTGCCGTTCATGGTTACACACATGTGAATACATGAACATGTAAAACGCTACCCCGACTGTACTTTACTCTTACCTTTCCGTACCAAGTGAAATTGGAGTAAGTTTATTCACGGTTTGTAGGAAAGAAACATGGCTTAGTGCAAGTGAATGTTTATTTCGAAAGTTTTGCAGTCAAGACTGGCGATGTCTGTAATGTAATTGCTAACATTTTCAAAGTGGCATTTTCTCAATTCCCGCGCCTGAACAAAGTCCGAACACTGGAGACTGGAGACTGGAGCGACAAAGTGACGCTTTCTCGCAATTGGTGAGAATCTCTTGTTATTCTCACCGCTGTCGGTGAGAAGTTTTTAATTCTCACCGGTGAGCTGCGAGAAATGCACTCCTTGGTGAGAATAAAGTATGATAACAGATTCTCACCGGTAAGACTTGAAATTCTCACCAAGCACAGTGAGAATGGTAATTTTCACGGTGAGAATGTATCATACTCATCATTCACTGGTGAGAATCAACCAGACTCGCCGTATCGGTAAGAATCAACCAGACTCACCATTCACTTGTGAGAATCAGCCAGACTCGCTGTTCACTGGTGATAATTAACCAGACTCGCCGTTCATCGGTAAGAATCAACCAGACTCACCATTCACTTGTGAGAATCAGCCAGACTCGCTGTTCACTGTTCAGCAGTGAACAGCGAGTCTGCTTGATTCTCACCAGTACATGGTGAGTCTGGTCGATTCTTACCGATGAACGGCGAGTCTGGTTAATTATCACCAGTGAACAGCGAGTCTGCTTGATTCTCACCAGTAAATAATGAGTATGATACATTCTCACCGTGAAAATTACCATTCTCACTGTGCTTGGTGAGAATTTCAAGTCTTACCTGTGAGAATCTGTTATCATACTTTATTCTCACCACGGAGTGCATTTCTCGCAGCTCACCGGTGAGAATTAAAAACTTCTCACCGACAGCGGTGAGAATAACAAGAGATTCTCACCAATTGCGAGAAAAGCGTCACTTTCTCGCTCCAGTCTCGCAATTTTTTCCTATAGTGTAATCTGAAGAGCGATTTTCAAATCTGAAGACAGCTACTGTGAAGTTAAGTGAAGTGATGCATGCTCAAATATGAAGAGAGATGATATATTCTAGAGAGGGATTATCAAATCTGACCGGGGGGATTTATATTTCAAGGAGAAATGTTCAAACTGAAAGGGATGTGATATTCTGAAGACGAATGGAGTCGTTATCGGCTACGGTGTATGATAATCAGTGGTTCTTCCTAATGGCTCTTTGCAGATGACACAGTCATATTCTTTGGATATTCAAATCAGCATGATCAAATAAGGCAGTACATTGGTTGTTTATGCCATGCTGTCAGTGCAAATGTTATGTTGATAACGTAGAGGACTTTACAGGATTAACAGATTGATGAGGATATTGATGTCCATATATTATTAGCCAAGTAAGGTACTTGATATAGAAAGCAAGTGGTCCCGAAAAAATTAAAACATCTACTGCATTTCTTATAATGTATCTATTGATAATGATCTTCGACGCTAATGAACATGTGTTCAAAACAAAATAAAAGCAAAAAACTTATTGAGAGTCGTTTTCAAGGTGATTTTCCTTGCTTGCCGATATTTTGTCATAGTGAAAAAGATATGAAGAGAATAGTCGTTTTGGTTAATGTAAGTCATGAGAGGTGTGTTGATTCACTTTTAAGAAATTACAAAGAAAATGTTTATATTTCAGTTATTGAATTTATTGCCATTAATATCCCTTAATAATATTAAATTATTTTACCGAGAAACGTTTCATATTTGAGTATATCTGTAGGATAGTATATAATGGTTACTGGTGCATGTCACACATTCCTGACATGTATATGTCCCATTGACTTTTCCATGCATCATTTCACAGAGTGAAAGCTTCAAAATGATGGTTTAAGGTAACGTGCGTCTCGAAAGTCAAGGACTGAAACTTTTTAAACAAACTCCCCAAAATGATTTTCAAACTGTCAACAATGCTCACACTAAAAAAGTCTAAAAAATAAGGGCACTGTGCAAAGTTTATAACAGGAGAAACAAATTACTCACAGTAACTATAATTTTATGTTTGAAATTCAAAATGACCCCCATGCATGTGTAAACTCTATGGGAAAAATAATTTTTTTGAGTTTCAAAAAAGAAGGTAAAAATTTTTCTCACTCCCAAAAGCTTTGAAATGAGCTTCTGTCACTCACTTTTCGTGACTTGTAGTTGTCGTCAGGACGTCACTCACTCAAAGTCATACGGCCGAAAGGTACTTCGGGAATCGTAATACTTTCAGTAGCTGGAGCGCACACCAAGAAGTCGATTTTACTCACCACTTCAGATCTTTATTACAAAGGAAGAGCGGCACCAAGTCCGTACTCAGGATACAATGGTTGATCGGAAAAAATTCTCCGTACTCGCGTCCCAGAATCAAGATTAAATCGTCCCAAAATCGTTCTAGAATCTTAAAATCATTGGCTTTTATACATTTCATTCTAAAATTATAACACGTGTTCATGACTTCACGTGACATAGATTCATTTCACGTGATGTCACTCGTGTACTTTCAACGTGAAGAGTTATAAAATCATAAATGTCGGTAAAAGGTCAAAATGTCATCAGTCCGGAAAATCAATGAAAAATAAAAGATTCCGAATATCTGTCCCCGAGGTACATTCTATATCAGCCTATTTCAAATTGAACTAAAAGTAATTTTAATATTCTTTGCATGATCGTTGTATCTTTCCCAGAATTTGAACAAATTTTATTTTTCTAGTGTGAAAATGAGTTTGAGTGACAGTGAACCAGTATGTTTCTATGTTAATATTGCTCGGTGTCTTATGTGACTAGGTAAGACGTATATTTGTATTGAAGCCAACATAAGAAAATACTATAATATGCAAGCCCATCTGCTCATGAAACTGTATTATTTCACAGTATCTATGCGCTGTTGTAAAATAAATTGCAATCTTATGTCAGATTAACATCATATTCCGATGTAAGTTATAACGGTGTTATTTGTCTAATAAACATGAACACCATCGGAACTAATTTCGCATTGTTTTTATTTTCGGAGAGGACGGCAAAAAATTAACAAAAATTTAACCGAAGAATACTGTAGGTTCGTATGGGAAATATCTCAAGGATAGCAAAGCAATACGCTAATTTTGGCCAACCTCTTCCGAGATGAGCCTCCTGGTTGACAACGTTTTCTCATGAAGGTTTAATGATGGCAGCTGCTTGAGTTAATTTACAATCTACCAGGATGTCATACAGACGTCCTACAGTTGCATTTTCATTTGCTGACCAAGCTGTCAAGACATGATCCGTCGGATCATGATGACGTGCGAAGTTCCTTCTTAATGTATCGTTATAACCTAATTTATCAGCTACAAGTCTCCAATCTTTGCCTGTCAAAATAATAATAATAATAATAATAATAATAATAATAATAATTATAATTATGATTAATGCACTACATACTTGCATGCTTCCTTTAAGTATATTTGCAACTTAATTGCACCCTTGCCCAATCAATTTAATCGCGTTTTGAACGAGATTCGAAACTGCCTAGAAGTTGTCTCCGCTTCAACAGTGTTTGAACGATACAACTCTAGTCCCTTTTTGTATTGCTGGCAGTTGAGTCGAGCAGCCGATTGCTTTTACTTTTGAGGTGATTAACATTTGCTACAGAACTGTGTTTAGTGTCAAAAAGGAAAACCTATCCTATATGGCTTTTTTTTGGTTTTTGTTTCTAGGCCTACGTGAATCATTGAGCAATGTTCAGGGTAAGTTTTATTGTAGAAGTTTTCGTGCTTCCTGAACTTTGGTTTTAGAGATTCGAAAAGTTGATGGTGCCGAGGCCAAACATAATGAGTTTCGTTTTCCAATGGGCGTGTTTAAATATCACCGGTCCCTTACAAACTCACCTGCTTCATTTTCCACATTCAGTTCCAAGCAAAGGTCGTGTCGATCTGAAAAACGCAGATCACTAATTCTCTTACTTCTCCAATTCTCTTCCCCTGGGTCTAAGAGAAAATGCAGCATATTAATATTTCAACAAAAGTACCGGTATATGAGCTCGGCATTCATGGATAAAAATACATGAATTGACGTGAGTATAAATATGATATCTGAATTGATTAACCTATTTGTGCCATTCAAGTATAAGTATAACGCTCATGACTTTGTCACATTCCGTGTGATTCTTCATAAATTTTACAATATTTTGTTTAATCGTGTCCGAGATTTTGCAATATTTAAAGATGGTGCTACACTCCATTTTAGAATTAAAAAATACTAAAAGCTAAAGATAATAATATAATAATAATAATAATAATAATAATAATATTGGGTTCTTATATAGCGCACATATCCACAATACTACATGTGATCAAGGCGCTTTTTTACAATTATTATTACCCCTGGTCACTGGACCTAATATGATACCACTCAACTCCCTGGGGAGCAAGCAACAGCTCACATGTGCAGCCAATAAGCGCAGCAGAGCTAAACACACACATTACAACCTCTGTCCTACCAGGTACCCATCACTCCTGGGTGGGGAGAAGTAATGAGGAATAAAGTGCCTTGCCCAAGGACACAACACCACAGCCATGCCGGGGCTCGAACTCGCCATCCTTTGATCGGGAGTCCACTGCTCTAGCCACTGGCCCATGATGCCTCCTGATCACACCAGAAAATCAATGTACTCACAAAAATGTACGAGAATCATTGAAATCGTTGAAATTATTGTAAGATATTCTCGAATATATTGTGACACTGACTTGTAATAAGGTAAAATTTACCTTTATCGGTGACCGATAACTCTTTGAACTTCTCGTCCAGATTTCCTACATCACCCATGTATTTTTCTCGAATCTTATCTGCTGTCTGTCGATTTCCATTCTCCTTTAATTTGTGATAAAGAATTTTCATATTGGCATCTCTTCCTAATTTGTTTAACCACTTCATCAGCATCTGGTGCTTTACTTCAGGTGCATCCTTGTCACGATATTCAATTCCATCTATTTCAACATCAGTCAGTCCTAATTTCCTTGCCAGACTTTTACATTCATCCACCTTCAAATCGTCGGCTGTAGTCATTAGTGCACTCTTCAAGTCATCTGTGAAAAAATGTTGATCTAGTGATGCTATAGACTGTAAACGCTTCACTTCCACTTTGGCAACAACAAATTTTTTTAGACTTTTCTAACTTGCATAGAGATGAGTAATATTAATATCATTTGCCAATCTTTTCAGATTTTTCAGCATGACAACAATTACATATTGCACCTAAGCTACACGCTAATCTGAATACATAATAATTTATAATATCAAAGGAAGTGTACCATGATAGGCTAGCAGGCTGAGGACGTTAGTTTCACGATTTGTATGTTTTATATTTTTTTTCCCCTTGTACGATATGTACTTCCCGATGGAAATGTATAATGTTTGTGTGTTGCCTGGTAACATTAAAAATGTTCTGCAAAAATCAGCAAGGCCTATTTCTTTCATCTCACTCTTCGACTTTTCAGCCTTGAAAGTACTTTTGACCGTGCTCTCAAATTGTCCTACATGCCATAACGGGTAACTTGCCGTGCAAAGGTCGACGTTTTTCGACGTAACAGTCTACCGAAGGAATTTTTGTAGTGATAGATTGTTGGTTTGCCTTTCCTTTCACGGAAAACACATTGCAATAACTCCATTTCGCCTCTACCCTCCAACAGACGCAGCTGACAAGGCGATTTCGAAATATTATAATGATTATAATATTTCAAATCGCAAATGCAAGGTGGTTTACATGGAAATATATTCTTTGTTATTTTAACAAAAGATAACATTTCAAGGGACAAACTATACGAATCTGTGAAGACACGCAAATGAAGGATTTAAATATGGTTTCTAATATCAGCGACTTGCAAGGTGTGCCATGGAATGTTATTTGTGTTTCAGGAGATAGGAAGCTGGTCGGCATGGTCTACTTTTGTCTTTTTTCTTTGGTGTATTGTCAATTGTCAATCAAGGGGCTTAATATGCATTGATTACTGTTGAAATTAGAGCGAATAATTTTTGGACAAACAAGTAAAACGAAGTACCAAAGCTAGAATGGCACGCATCTTTGGAGCCAATAAATATTTCCGTAGGCCAAGATAGAGTGAATACTATTGTCAACTGAAAATTTAAAAAATCCACCCAAATTATTAGCTTTCGTCGATAGCCTCGAGACCAGTAAATTCTCGTTGTCGGTAAATTCATCGAAAGTATAGGTGATATTGATTTCGTTGTCGCCATAGAGATTGTGAATGCCTCTAATAAGTATTCCACTTCCATCAGAAATACTATGGCCAAACCATTTTTAAATGAGTATCTTTTCTAGATCGTCTTTTGCCGATATATCATGTTATAGAATATTCAATCTTCATTTCCTCTTTCGACCATTTCAGTTGACTTTGTCATCAGTAACACAATCTGCAGCCAAGTAAGTTGTCAGTCTTGGATATAATTCACACAGTATAAAGATACTGTAGGTTTTCTTGCTAAACCATGGCCTGTGATTTTTAAATTGCATTTACGAACAAGTGTAGTGCCACCTGAATGGAATGCAACAAATGTTACCATTCTCTTCAAGTCAGCAGTACCTAACAATTTTAGATTTATATTTATGTTGCATTGCCAGGTAAACTGATATTTACGCCATCACAATATTCTTAGTGAGAACTGATATGGCTCTCGCGCAAAGCATAGTACATCAACTTGAACCGGTTACCTTGATTGCATTTATGATTATATATCTAAAGTCAGATGCCCACGGTTATACTTTTCCTTTGTTTAAAAAGAGGCGTCCGATACGATATTTTATAGTATAACCAAATTCAAAGGAATGAACTTTTTCAATAAGGTGATCATAAACAGGTGAGCCACCTTCTTTAACTTTCTGATTTTCATGTCGACTGTATGTCAATTTTGACATCAAACAAATTTTCTACTTTGCCAAACTCACAGGAAAGGATATCAATAACCTCACTCATGGATTTCCTTGAAAAAATCATGAATGACAAAGGCTCCTAATGGAACTTTGTGATACTTATGTTCTCCTTCCAAGAAATAGATCCATTTACTGAAACATACTGATCGTCGTCAGAAAGACAACTCTAAAACCCGACAAGTTACACCAGTGTGTTGATAATTGACATTCTCGTCTAGAAATGTTACGCCATGTCAGATTCAAGGTCAACGCCACAACAAGTATTTTGTTTTATGCCACTGTTAATTAGTACAGCTGTTCTTTGAATTTTGTGATATCATTTGAGGTGGGGCAGTTTAACCTATTCAGATACACTTCAATTGCTTCATTTAAGAGCTGTTTGTATTATTCTCAGTGAGCTTTCGAGAAATGGTTATAATTTTGTCAATCAGGATCACAATTGTTATTTTCCCTACATTGGAACACTCTTGAATAACGGAAGGGAATATCGTTCCTCAGCATTTCGAAGATATCCTTCAACGTTACAAACCAACAGATCAGTATTCCACATTCCATTCTTTTTGTGTATCTTTTATGGTCTTCCGTAGAAATCAGTCTCTTTATCTAAGGGAGTTAGCCAACAAATTAACTAATTAACAGTTTAACCAATTGGTCAATCAATCAATTGGTTCTCCTTCCACGATTAAAAAAAAGATTTATGCCAAATATCGACACCCTCCACTCTACTCCCGACCCCCGCAAGGATAATTTTCCTCTGGCCCTTGAAGCATTGCAGGTAAAGGGCATTTCATATGTCACTTAAAACTGAGTTGTTACTTAAGCAATAAAGCACACCCAGCGATGGTATACCACGAGATTTTGACCAGTTTACGACATATATACACGAGCGATAGCTCGTCCATATATGTCGTGAACTGGTCAAGATCTTGTGGTATACAATCGCTTTGTGTTGTGTATTGCTCGGTATTCGGAGCCAAATCGACATGCATGTTTTGAACCTGTGAATGTTTCTTAGGCGAATTCGGCCTTCTTTCTTTGTCTTTGTACCTAATGATTAAACCACGTACCAGTTGTGTCCACAACAGTATCAAGAAGTACAAGGGACACCATATTACCAGGCAGCGAACACTGCAGAACGAGGCTTACACAAGGACAGAAGGCAACCAATCACAATGCCGTGAGATGAACATTACATGGTAATGAGACCAAGCACTGTGGCCGATACATGTGTCCAGGACATAAATCGTATGCCATTTTGAAACGAGACTACTTGAAACTGTGGATGCGTAAACTCAACACTACAGGCATTCTAACGCATACCACCACACCAGCTGCTCCCCAAGCATTTTAACACGCAACCACCTGCTGGTATTGCAACTACTGCCTGCAGGCAAAAATTGACGGGCTTTATTTCATGTAACTTCTTGCGAGAGTCCAACGTTTCCCAACTGGCAACAATGGTTACTGGACAAACACCATTGAGTGGAAGAATTAGAAGGTAATTTGCAGAAAAACACAATAGTTGTCCGTGTTCACCCTTATATGTTTGGTCATCCGTTGGTGCCGCTACCTTTTTGACAAATGCAAAAGGGCTTAAAACTGTCACTGACATGTCGGCAAAAAGAGACGGACTACAGTATCGTGAGCAATGGAAACCTTGACCACCTGTGCTGCGACATCACGAGGATGTCCCATGTAATGTTGTCTGTGGCGACGGGGGAGAGGAGATGTCGAACAGCCTAGTTCAGTCCCTTTGCAGTGTTGCCAAGTGATGGCACTGCAGTTATCTTCATCTATGGGCTTAAATATAAAGTCTTTATGAATGTTCATTATTTATTTGCATATGGTAGAGTGATATCACTTTGTGCTAAGGCTTTGAATACTGTCCTCGACCCTATTTTAAAGAAATAACGGCGTTCCTCCTCCTATTCTGATGTGGGAATAAAGTCACCCATTTGATACCACTGCATGTCCGTCATCAAAATCTGTACTGATAACACTGTCGTTGACCCTATTGAGATGTGAAAATATTTTCCCTCATCCCAGTCTGCAATGAAAGCACTGTAAATTACATCTCTTTTGGTGGTATTCAGAGCTCTAGCTGTGGGTCCATAGCTGTGGTGCTCACAGACGGGATTCCTGCCTTTTACGGGCTGGTTTTGACTTTACGACTTTTAAGCCCGCAAAGTCAAAACCAGCCCGTAAAAGACGGGAATCTCGTCTGTAAGCACCACAGATATGGACCCACAGCTGTCAAAGTTACAATTGTACTTGCCTGCAGCTCTGAAATTATCTTTCTTGACATTGGCCACGTTATGAGGGGTCTTCAACATTATTTTGGGTAGAGATGTCCATGTCGGCCACTTTTCCAGAAACCTCACCTGCTTCTTCTGAGCCAAACTTGTGGAATTTATAGGCCCGCACCTATACTAATACATCGTACGCTTCGGTATTGTCCGAGACGCGTAGCGTTGAGGACAATACCTCCACTGCACGATGTACTCGGACATAAATCCCGGTATTTTGGGAATAACCTTATAGGCCTATTACTCCATTTGCAGGTAGTTTCCTGGTAAGCTCTTCGACACGCACCATTTGTTTCATATAATCTTTTGAACATATAATGTCGTATTGATACAATAATAGTGCAAAGGACTAAACGTTTTTTCTGCATGTTTTGTAAATGTGCATGGGGACCATATGAGGGCGCAATGAGCGATTTTCCAATCATCGGCACAAGGGTCCTTGGTAGTCTCGGGTCGTCTCGTTGGGGTCGAATTTTCCGGTATAGCCTGTACTCAATGGAACATGGAGCATGGGGCGGGCTGTTTGTCCGCTCGGGCGCTCCATGCCTTCCCCGCCGCCACCATAGAAAAGCCCGATGAGCGCGTCGCACTTTCGATACGCATCACATATAACTCTAAAACCGCCAAAACTATACCGGTCAAAAATGATCAAAGATAAGAATCGATTAAACGGCAACTGACAAATACCTTCTGGTTGTATAATTACAAAGTCGAGAAATATTCGAGCAATAGCTGCCCATCGTGAAATCAATGCTGACGTGCAGTTGGCTCGGAAGATTATATCTGACTGGTCGATTGTTACTATTTTTGTCCTTGAGAGCATTCTCCACTACAATAACTTTGTCCTTTGCTCCATTTTGCAGTGACAACACTGTCCCTCACCATATTCTACACCATTAGCGTTGTCCACCATCCATTTGTGCGCTTGAAATTCTGTCACTGACCCGATTCTGTGGTGAAAATACTGTCCTTCACCCTACCCTGTGTATGTCCTTAACAACATGACCTTTCACACTAGTACGCCCCTATGAGGAAGTCAGGAAGAATTTTCTTTAACCTAAATGCTGCAGTATTTGACGTTGATAATAGTTTCTCTGCTAACCTCTATTACCTCGTCATTCCAAGAAATAATATTACAGGTTTCACTGCGACATTAAAATGTTCTTGTGTGTCTGTCAATAGCCATGTCTAAGGACGTAACGTCCAAGTCTTGTCTAAAACTATAACAAATATGGCGGCCTTCCATATTATACTGGCACTTCGACAGAAAACTTCGAATACGAGTATTTTGCGATTGCCAGAAAGACACGATGGTTCAACTTAACCTTTTCGAGACTGTTAATTTGCGAGAATTCGATGGAGTTCTGGAACTTCTGAATGTATCTCGATATTTCATCTTACAAGACCAGTGATTTGTTCTCAGTCTGACTACTATCACTGTGTTCAGTTTGCGGACGGTGGTCAAGCTTAGCAATAGGCTGTGACACTACTACACATAAAGCCCGGCCTGCCGAGTCTAAGACTAATCAGGCCAACCTTGCAGTACTCGCTAATGTTTGTCTAATTTTACACTACAAAATATAAAGCACAAAACTATCGCACCTACCAATTGCCTTGGATGCCATTGTGTAGTTTTGAACCTTAGTGTTCAATAACCCAATGCCCTTTTTGTGGTATAAATTCCTTTAGAAACACAGGCTTACATTGTGTATGAGTATGCGACCCGTTGGGTTACGCTCAGTTGTATCTCACTCATAGGGAACATTTATGTAATGTTCTGATGACAGAAATGCAGATTTGAGGAAAGAAAATTTTAGTTTTGACCAGATTATTCTTTTTGTAATGACTTTATAAATTGGCGTTAAACATAATGATCATAGTTGATTTATTGACGGTGTGGACTGATATTCTATTGACACACCTATTATTTTTTACCGTTCAAGCGCTTTGTCCATGAATTGTCTGAAAAAAAGGTGTGCTTTCGATGTGAGAATTGCCTAAACGTATTAAAGCCTTAGTCTTTTATCAATGTTCAGTATAGTTTCCTTAGGATCCACCTATTTTCAAGCTATTCTGTATCCTACTATCTCAGACAAGTATTCTGCCTACACACTGATATTATACCCGCCCACGCACTGGCCCCGGACACTGCCTGTCGAGAGTAACAATTTTTAGAGCTGTGGGCTGCAGGTTGCAGGCTGCCAACTACAGTCTCTGGACATCGTGGACCAAAGTCCGAGTGGTGTATAGTGTTGGCATAATGTCTGTCCATTCGACTGTTTGTTTGTGTCACTGTCTGTCCGTCCGTCCATAGATGGATTTTGTTACGGTCGTAACTTGAAAACTATGCATTGTTCAGTGGATTTCGTTCCAGTCATTGATCGAACGTCATAGACAGTGGGGATATGGCCGAGCGGTACTGTCTGTGGCTTCGCTAGGTGACTGGTTGCTGTATAATGTGAGTTCGAACCCGATTAAAAACCTACCATAGAATGTCGTACATAGCATCATGGAAAGGTCTACATCTGATTAGACTTCGGAGGGTGTGGTCTGCATACTTAACGGTCAATTACTCCACCAAATTTTATGAAACTATGCAAGTACTCAACTGTCTTACGGTCATTTACATATTTAGGCTATAGCTTTTGACTTGACCTCTGCCATTCATTGATCATACCTAGTGTAAGTTTGATTAACAGTGCAATGTAATTAATATCCATATTAAATGAAAATCTGTTATACGACCATGTATCAAAACTTAATGTACTGCATTTGATTGAACGCCAAAGGGTACATCGGTTGTACTGAGATTTATTTATGCTAAAAGTTTGATGACCACAAAGTACTGATTAATAGTTTGTTTGCACATACATGAAATTCCGCAATCAGTCTATATTTCATAAGTGAATTTACTGAAGCTACAGCAGCTATCATGACATCACTGTTGCCATGCAGAAAGTCCGTTTTAAGTAGAAAGTTATACCTGAGGTGAAATCTTGTGTTGGTTCACTTAGTAAATTGCATAAAGCTATAGGCTTGCCTTTTACTATTTCGAAGATAGAAATACTCTAAAGAAAACAGTTCATTTGTACAAGAAGAACTATTAGATGTTTTGACCTTATTATTTTGTAAAACAAGTGGCAAAAAGCAGTTCTATATGACAGAGAAAATGACAGATAGCGACCTTAAACATGAGTTCAGTTCACGAATCTCACGAACTCTCATAATAAAAACTAAGTCATTACCAAACTAAATTGACAAATAATAAAAAGGAAATGGATAATCATAATTCTCCACAGTATAAAGAGTTGTTTTACTTTATGGTTTAACGATACGACAATTTGGTATCCTGGCAAAATAAAGTAATCAGTGGATTGTTGTTTCTGTGAATGTACTTTTGCTATCATCGCTCAAATTCTTTATTACGTTTATGAGACGGTGGATTCGAAGGTGAATTTGAAAGAAAAACATAATACGCAGTTCCTAAAGGAGAAATTTTTAGTCTATTCAGTGTTTTATTCTTGTACAATGCTGAAAAGCTATGCTTGTTTTACCTCCTCTTGAATTGCTGGTGTTGCCATATCAACATAACAGTCAGAGGTTAAATTTACTTTATGTCTGTGAAAACTGATAGTAATATCAAGTACAACAGCTAGCCCTGCGATGGGAAGGTTAGTCATTAATAAACAACACCATGCTCTGTCGAATCGAAGTGATATATATATATATATATATATATATATATATATATTATATATATATATATATATATATATATATATATATAATATATATATAAACTCTGGTATAGTTTTACCGTCCCATACAAACGCCTTGGCCTTTTACTGAGTTATAATAATGCCGATCTCAAAATGAAAGATGTCGATGGGTGTCATTTAGTACTCTATGGCTGTAAGAACAAAAAGTGACAGGTGTTGCAACCCCACTATAAGTAGTGATGAGCGTGGCAAAACAATTATTAACCTGTCGGTGAAGGTTTCCAAACTAAGTTTGGTCAATAAAATCAGATTATCGCGTTCATATAAAGTCAGAGTTGATAATTTACCAATGAATGGTATTTACGACATTGGACATCACTAAAACATGGCTTGAAATGTTTCTCTATTTGTTGTAGTGAAAACATTTTAGAAAAGAGTGCTAAGTGAAGATGTATATTCTACTTACATAAGGAAGTACTGATGAAGTATGGATACACCTAAAATTATAAAATTTATTCTTTGAGATTAATAAACTAATTTTGTTGCAAACGTTGCGATACATTGTCAATAACGCTTCAAATTTGTTGCCTGTAAAAAGAAATGATATTTGTAGCTATTCACTTTATGATTCTTTCAGCGATTCATGAAATTATTTGTCATCAAATTGAAGGGAAATCATGTGTCAACATTACAATCACATAAATGTCAACTCAAATCAAACTGCCTTATACATGCTATACGAACTTTCTGTAGACATACTACAACACTGAGTGTATGCTTCATTTTTTCACAAAGATTCCCTCCCTGAGTTTCTGGAATTTCAGTTATCCAAACATTACATTAACAAATCTATCTTTGAGGAAAACTTGTCCATTGTTTTTCATTTACTGGAACATTTTTTTTTTCTTTTACAACATGTTTGCAATGCCAGACATATCATTTTCCATGAGTATGTCATATAGCCTCCCAACTGTTGCATTGTCTTTAGTACTCCATTCCTTGAAGACTTCTTCCATTGGTCCAAGTGTTGCCTTTGTTCTCGATAAAGCCTGCATCTCTGTGTAAGAAATTCCTATAGCATCGGCGACCAGTCTCCAGTCTTTACCTGTAATCCAAATACATTGTCACATTATTTCGATTGTAAAGAAAAGCCCATCGTCCCTCTATACATCACTGTATTCAAAATCATGACAAAATAAACAGAGCATCCAACGTTATTATTCTTAAAATTATAAAAAGGTAGATCTTCTAATTGTCGATATTCAGCATTGTTAATATCCTGCCTGATGGCTACCCATATAGACACGGTAGATTCTCTACATGACAGATTTCCTAAGGTGGATATCCTGGCTTATGGATAAGCTACTTGTTTAAATAAATTATTTAACCAGATAAAGACACAAATTTAAGAGAAGAGTAACAAGGGAAGTATAGTTTGAGCCACAGAAATAGTCACTAGGAATAATCTTGGTGGATTTGTACATGACAAATATCCTCCATGCTGGGATTTCTACATGACGGATATCCTATATGGTGTATGTTGTACCTAAAAGGTGTCCCATATAACACACATCTCACTTGATAGATAGCTGGCACAGAAACATGGCCTTCTCACTATCATTGTTGCCGCCAATCTCATTTGGGTTAACTGCCTTTTAAAAAGTGAATAGAATCATTCTGTCACGACTCTTTGTTACTCTACTTTATTGTAAATATTAGCTGATCATACTTACCTGTCACACGTTCTATGTTTAAAATTAGACAAAGATCCTTGTGCAGTTTGAAACTTATCGTACTCAGCCTTGTGTCTCTGTTTAATTTTGGACCTATGCAACGAAAGTTTACAAAACTTTTTCGTCAATTTCGTCAAATTGAACGAGAACCACACACCTCCTCAATGGCATGAGGAGTTATTCTGTCTAAAAGTTCCAATAAAACGGTCCGATTTGGGATTGCCTTGTTTTTCTTCTCAAGTTGAAGTGCATACCTTATTTCCATTGAAAGTACGCGTACTAAGTCTATTGAACTACGTAACAAAACTTACGTCCCATTCTCACCTAAAGTCTCTCTCTCTCTCTCTCTCTCTCTCTCTCTCTCTCTCTCTCTCTCTCTCTCTCTCTCTCTCTCTCTCTCTCTCTCTCTCTAAAATATCTCTAAAATCTCTCTCTCACCTGATATCGTTAACTTTGCAGTCTTTTTCGTTAATTTACTTACACCAGTGTCTTCTACGGAACATATCGAGAGAAAAGTCAAATTACAGTGTACATTAAAATACGGGTTTGATGAACTCTTTGCGATCACGATTATGTCGCATGTTTGGGGAGGGTACAACTCTCATCCTGTGTAGCATATCATGTCATCAGTACAGACTAAAACATATACAGCGACTTCACAGTCACAAGCTGTAACCAAACCGTATTTCTGTCGCCAGCTGTTAATGTAAGCAGTACAATTAAGAAAATTCACACAAAGCAGGTTGTAATTTGTATGTGGTTGTTCCAAGGACGTTCTCCGTAACATGTACGTAGTAATATTGCAACCTAGTCCAATGACTGACCGTTCATTTTATATCGCAAGGTTGCAGTGCATGGTTTCATCACTCTGCTGGAATAATACAAATAAAAACCCTGAAAAGTTTTCTACATCGACATTTCAGAGCCACCAAATTTACTAAGTCCAGCTTAAAAAAAAATCCTACACGATGAATATCACCTGTCTTCATCAATTGTTGTGCCCCCATCCCGAAATCTAGCTTTGGATCATAAATTTAGACTCCAGAACTCCCATTTAAAATGTAAGTGAACAGGCGATCTGCATTTCGGCATAGCCGATAAACCGCCGATCGAAAATAGTAAAGATAACAGTGAATAAATAAATAAATAAATAAATAAATAAATAAATAAATAAATAAATAAAGATAAAAAATAATTTTAACAACTACAATACCTTTGTCTTTTCCCGCCATTTCTATAAAAACTTGACTAGCCTTCTTTTAAATTGCACATTTGGTGTATAAATGACTTCTCTCTTCTTCTGTATTTCTGACCGACAGCTGCGTAGTGTTGAAGTTTCAAATCAAAGAGACCTATATGTGAGAACATTTATTTGCTCTTCACTGAAGGTTTTCTGGATTAAAATAGAATATTACAGATGGAGGCTTGGTTCCGAGGAAATACTCTTTGCAATCCATACATGCACCATTCTTCATGATGTTTGGATTCTCTTGTCTTGTATTTACAGTATTTACACCCTTTGTTTCACTTTACTAATGTTGTGATTGCTTCAGTATTACAAATGTTGCGTGAACGTATCACAGCTTGTACTGATGCCATGTTGTGATAGTTATTATTATCCCAGGGCTAAATTGAGTGCATAATAACTCAGTGGTTAATTACCGCAAGAAAAGAAACTCTATGAGCTATTTTTGCCAACAGAAGAATGAGTTGAACAAGAACTTCCTTTAATATGATTGAGCTTCGTAATCCTTCCATGATATCTTAAAAAGTACACTGCCCCGATAGCAAATAGGTCAGGTCGATAGCTATGATATCGCAGGTGCTCTGGCGATGACCCTTGACCCGACTGCGCTCGATACGCGCACACCACAACCAACGTAAAGTTGGCGTCATCCTCATCCTCATCCTCAGCCTCAGGGGTCACGCGAAAATGAGGATGAGGATGACGCTACAGCGTCAGCTTCACCGGCGTCAGATCCGATTATACCCGAATGCGTCTGATGGAATGATAAGTGTAAAAACGACTTTAAAAATGTGCTCCAAGTTTCATATCACTGTAAATTTCAATCAAAACACAATGGGGTATGTATTTCATAATATTTAGTAACCTCTTCTCTTAATATCCGTTTATCACGATGTAGTTATAACGCAACATTCTTAGCCCTCAATTTCCTTAAAGTTCAAAGGTTGTATGTTTAATACGTTGACTTTTCAGGCCTCAAGTCATAGTTATAACAGTTAATTGTTTTATATGTCCTCTGAATAATTAGGACTTTCATATCGCCTCTCATGGTGGCGATTTTTACACATTTCGGACCACGTATTTTTTTTTTTGCACTAATTTTTGGAGAATCTTAACGCAAGAGTTGAGAGGATACCAGCAAACACATCCACGGATCCATGGACTGAAAATTACGAACATTTCAAAAAAACTAGCCTGTATGAGATATTCTAACGATAAAATATTACCTGCGAACCAGTTTTACGATTCAAAAGAAAGTTGAGAAAGAATGGAGTTGTTATTTTTTTAAGGTTTGGGCGAATTTTATCATTTATCCGTCATCAGGTAGCGTAACTTCGGCAATCTTCGGATACGACGCTGAAGCTGACGCTGAGTAGCGTCATTTTCAGCGTCAGCTAGAAAGGTCACCTGAGGCTGAGGATGAGGATGAGGATGACGCCAACTTTACGCTGGTCACACCACAGCACCGCTGCGATATCATAGGTAGTCAGGTCGGGACCGGGGGTCGGGAGTCATTTGGTGGGTGTGTCGTTGTGTCTGGGTGACGTAAAGTAACTTTTTTTAGCAAAACTACATTTAACTCATTCATTGATCATGTTGATTTGACCCAATGACAAAAATCGCTGACTATAGAGAAAGAACAACAAAGCCAAACAAACGTTATTGAAACTAGTGGCTTGAGCATGAGTGGTTTCCATCCTTGTACAGCAACAGAGTCCTAATCAGCCTGATACTTGATGTACAACTCTTAGTCAATGAATTATTGTCGGAATTGACAGTAGTAACAAAAGTTATGATGCTGAGTGATCGGTAAGCGGTTTGGTAACCGGTACAGTGCTCTTATACATACCTATCTAATGATTCACAAACGGAAACGACAGGAATAAGCTTACAGTAGACTTGTTAACAGTCTCCCGAGGCAGATTATCATCGCATGAAGTCAACACGTTATTGTTGTTGCTATTACACGTAGGAATCTCACAGAGGCTTAGAGATTCTCATGGTCTTCCGTGACGGGAGAAACAAGCGGAAACATTTCAGGCGAACCTGTGCCGCTACTTACAGGTCAAAAGCCAAAGGGTATGGGTCAGACTGTCATGTAATGCCAATTGTGATAGCATGGTATATCATAGATGGTGAATGTACTAGCACAGTTTCTCCGTCCTGCGGCATTTTCGATCCGAGTGCGATTTAATACACAGACATACAGAATTACAGTAGAAAACACACATCAGTTGCCAAAACGATCAAATTCGTAAAATATAAACGAAACAAGATATAAATCATTCAGCACTGAATCACTTGACTAAGGGGCCATCGATAATAAAAGCTGACGCACGACAAACGTAGGCCTAATTCTTTCGTGGGGGGGGGGGTTAAAGCTCATTTTGGGTGCGTCAAAATCGCATAAGGATTTTCGTCAATTGTTTTCGAAGTGCGACTTTGCAGCGAGAACGCAATACTATATTCGAGAACAGAATGACAACAAAATACGGAGACAAAAAAGACAACGAAAAGACATAAATGTGAAATAAAACTTGTAAATTTTTTCAACGTGAAACATAATTTTATACATGAAACATTTTCCTACATGCGAAATACGTTAAAATGTTCTGTGTCTTAAAAAGTGAAACGCGTAAGAGTGAAGGTTTAGTAATTAATGTGAGCTTCCGGTGTTTTTTCATGGGCGTGCGGATCGCAGAGGTGTGTGTGGGTTTGTCAGAAACAGCATCATAATATGAAGTTGATTTCGCATAAGAACTTACGTTTTGAGGGGGGAGGGAGGGGGTTCCAAGTAAAACGAAGGAATTGCGTTTCTTGTGCGTCAGTTTTTATTATCGACGGCCCCTAACTTGATGGGGGCGCTACCACTGAAATATAATTTATCTTGGTTGGATAGTGTAGAGAGAAACTGATATCTTCTCGTTACGTGAATTTGATACTTGGCATTGATATTAAAACGGTGGGTAGGAGAGGGCTAGGGAGATATTAGTGGAAAGTTTGGACTTCGACATTCAGTCTAGCCAGACACTTCAGCAGCCTACAGACGGGGACGTCCAAGTTATCATCAAACAAAACTTTTTATATGTTTGCTTATTGAGGGAATGAACGAAAGTGGTGAAGTCCGACATCACTCCGTGGTCCTGTGTTTTGCATCGTTTCGGAAACAGGTTTCCAGAGCATCCTTCTGGCTGATCCATCATTTATGAATGAATAAAGTGACACGTACTTATTTTATTAGAATGAGAGTATAGGGAAGACAGAATAGTTATCACTACACTGCCCTGTCCCGTCATCGAAGTACAGTACGATAATGAACAGACGATTCAGATAACTTATGTCTTCAATCACCTTTTTCAAGCTGTCTTGCCATTTGCACTTCAATACGTCAATACAATCTATGCTGGGGTTTTGACTGATGATATATTGTATGTGGTAAAATGGCAAGTAACATACTCTGCATACTGACAAGCACGTGACTGCTAGGAGGAAACTCAGATACCTCCGCTTGATTTTGGACCACTTGGCGAATGTTGTATTTCATACTCTGGTGAAATTCGATATTAAATTCGTTACTGCGAATGACTCAAGTGTATTTTCAACATTTGTTTATTTACAAATGGAATGGAAATTGCGGATCAACATTAAATTGCTTTGTCATTTCTATCAATATTCAAAACCGACATCTTTAACGCAATGCACACATTGTCTTACTTCAAGTAGGATATACATATACTACAACTATAGTATTCTGAATGATGCTCCGACAAAGATTTCCTGGTTTGGGCTACTCTTATTGATTTGTCTCAACATTATATGAAATTTAACCTGATGTAGTAGTACTAATACTGCCGATGTAGTCAACCATCATGGTAGACTCAGTGCGAATAATATTTCAGTTCAGTTTAATTTCTATGCAAGCAAATATGTTGCGACAGGTGAGAGAAATAGATGATGCCAATATTTTATGTATTTTGATATGGTCTTATCAACAGGAGACTCCAGGAAAATTTAGTTCACAACTGGAAATATCGGCTTTTTTCTGATTTCAGTGGCAATTAATAGCTATCAACAGAAAGCCATCCTAGAATAATGTTTCTTGACATGAAGCATAGCACTATTCGGTCTTGCTAAATTGAGTGTTTGAAGACAACTATTCACAGATAATCTGCATACACTGGCATACCAAGTTCAACAAGTATTGTGTACAGGTTTCCGATGGTAGCGTCGTCACGCACATCCCAAGCTTTGAACACTCTTTCCATTGGTAATTCAGTTTGTCCGAATAACATTATTGTAGTTCCATCAAGCCCAATCCTATCTGCAACGGCTCTCCAGTCATGAGGGTCTAAAAAATCAAAAGAGCGTGGACATTTGTAGAGGAGAAGATATTTGACGAAAAACCAAAGTTGTGAGGTAATACAGCCAGTTTTGTTTAAAACCTCTACTGCTGCGTATTTTGTAGTTTACTTGCTAAGTTTGTAATTTACAATATAATGGGCACTGGTCTTTTCTTTACCAATGTACAAGATACGCCCACTGTTCTTTGATTGACACATGTACATGTTTTTTGTTGATCAAAATTTCACGAAAAGCTGCCACTCCAGTCGTTTCCATTACATTGTAGGCACTAATTTGTCAATTGCACAATAAAATACGAGCTAAAATGTTTTGTTGCGACTCTAAGATTGATGCTTTAAGTGTCTGTCACGTGTCGAAATCCGAGACCGTGCTCAGCGAGATTTCAAAATACAGACTGTCATATCACATTAATAATAATTACGTCTGTGTTTCATACAGGATGTATGCAAAGAAATCACTTTTTTGCGCAATATGTTACTTATGTGATCCATGGTTACAATACCTGCCGCATTGGAATCCCTTACACTCAACACAGCTATCAACTTCTGTCTAACTTTGAAAGGCATATTTAGAAGCCTAGCTTCATCATCACCTTTCGGACCTTTATGGGTAAAACAATGCAGCATCATTCAAAAATTAAACGCTTTTAAGTGGAATTATATCCTAAGGTTTAGTTTATGTCAACTGAAATTTGTCGGCGCAAACTTTGCAGGAAATTATTGCCTTTTTTTATCTTACACTTAATGGTTTATCTTATGAAAAGCTTTAACTTCAGTAGTAAAGTAAACGTGGACAACTGGGATTAAGTAAGAATTTTACACCCCATTTTATTCATTTATCTACATGAAGCGAAGGAAAATTTAACCATCCATGTAACTAAAGTATGACCCTGACCTATATATGAACTCACGCATGCGCAGCAGTGCATTGTCCTGAACTAAGCAGGGAAATTCCCTTCTGAGCATGTATAAACATGTACGGGAAATTCCGTGTGAGTCATCACCATCAAACTAGCCTATATAAAGGACCCCCGTTTCAGTCCGGCCGGCCGGTCGCGGAGTCTAGCTGATGTTGAACACGAAGTTCCTATCGGTACGAACTAACTTTCATATCCATTCAATCCATAATATCGTAGATATCGCTCCAGCGGTGGACTAAATCCTTCTTGTTTTTGTATTTCTAGCGCCTGATGAAATATGTCCTGAATAAGTTCTGACCCCGGGGCCTCCTCGTTCCGAAGGGTTGCACCTTTTTCTTGTATTTGTGTAAGCAGCTGTTTATATTGAACGTAATAATGTTTATACTTCTCTCTTCTTTTTGATACACCAGTTTTCCTTGTATTACATCAATAACGACACCAGGTATAGGAGTTAAGGCTAACAGTACCGGAACTGTCGGAATTGCTGCTATTACAGCAGAACTTACAAGAATTCCCTTAGTAATATTAAGAGCCATATCAATTCGACCCATTAATTTATAACTTCGTCGATATGCAGCACTTGTTCTTTCTATGTAATCAGCCAATTGTTCAACGCTTTCAACAACTGAGATGTGCATTTTTACTGTATATGTAAGGGGGATAAAAAATAATTGTAGTAATATAGAAAGACAATATGGCAGAAGGAGGAGAAGATATACCACTCCAGGATTTCAATGATGCAAATTTGAATGATGATGATGATGCTGAAACATCTTTTATTGACAATAATACCCCTGCAGAAGACGATACTTTCCAGGCTAGCTTAAGCGACAGACCCGCAGGTGAGTTGTTGATTGGACAGAGAGGGCAAATTACAGAGATAATGGCTAACAAATACTTAGATAGTAATAGGATTACTGATGCGCATAAACGAGAATTAATGCATACGAATGCTAGTATTAGGGATGGAGAGCTGTATTATCGAGACGCCAGGCTGACATATAATAAAGGCACGAAGTCTTTAATGCCCTCCTCAATAAAAGGTAAGGGAGCTGCAGAATTTAAAAGAGATATATTAGAATATCCACCAGAAATGGTAACACAATTGACTGATAATGAAGCGAAAACATTAATGAACAGGCAGGCCGATAGACTGAAACCCTACGACATTGGACGACTCAGAGATAGAATAACAGATTTACGAGTAAATTTTAGCGATAATGCCGATGAAATACATACTATAGAAAATAAAATCGATGAATGGAATAATCTAAACCCTGACTACAGAGCTTTTGTTGATGAATTAAAGATGGCGAATATGCGTCTTAATGAGCTTTCAATGAAAGAGATAAAATTACGTCAGAGCAGACAGAACTTACACCCGAACTCAGAACAAGACTAGCTAAAATTGATGATCGAATTGAAGTACAACATGATATGATCAGTGGGGCACGTGAAAGACTGGCGTCGACTAGGTCTCTTCGTGATGTAATTTCTGATCCAGAATTATCACTGAGACTGAAGCTAGCAGAGTTATTTAAACGAAATGGTATAACAATCGCTGCAATACTGACTGCCCTTGGAATGACAATATCAACAATTGCCCTGGCTGTGACTAGAGGAGGAGGAGGAGCAGGAGCAGGAACTGGCGGGTCTGGTTCAGGTCCACCCAAAGTATATACAAAGCGAAAGAAATTGTAAAGCAATTTGGCGAATGGTTAAAAACCTTGGCCGCAAAAAGTGCTGCTGCAATACCCGGTTTAATCGGTTCCCTTGTCAGTTTTCTATTAAAACAGCAGGATCGGTGGTCGGATTTGTTGGAGAACAGCTATGGATATTTTAACTGGTTTAACATTAGTCATTATAAATAAAATTATGTATTAATATGGCATCAACATGTTTGGTGAAAAGAATATTGCAAAGTTTCTTTCTAAAAATAAAGACCTGTTTGGTTTCTCTGTCGAATTGGAATGGTGCAAACTCCGGCGGGTAAATCGACATATCCTTCGAGCAAATCCAGGTGTCCGACTCAAAGATGATAATCTATATCATAACATATTAGCTTTCGTGAAGGAATGTCAAAAGACTAACTTCTTTAAGCGACTAGAATTCATAACGTCTTTCAGGAGATTGACAATGATGATATGGAAGCCATCATTTACAAGAATATTGGGTCCTTCAATTGATTCGCGACACAGGCAATCGATTTATCTTTCAGGCAGACGGAAATATTTATGTAAAGATGTGATTTTTCTTCTAAGTTATTATATACACGAAGTGAAATGTAAGATGTGATTTATTTTCTTTTTTTCTTCTACTATATACATTACACGAAAATGGGGTACGATAGAACATTATTACCGAATTTCACCAACCGAATACCGAAGGGAACGAAGTCAGAAAGAACTCATCATGTGATTGCTCATAATCCAAGTGAGGCAGATCCAGGCCAGACACTTATCATACGATGTCCGAAGTTAGAAAGCGGAGTACTCTTAGTTCCAGATACTTTCGACCTGGTTTTTGATCTCGAAGTAATGGGAGGTGGAACTACCCGTGTAGTACAAAATGTTGCAAAAAATTTGGTGGAGAGTATGAAACTCACATTTGAGGGCCAGGCACTTTCCGATTTGAGTAAATATAACCTCATTGAATGCTATCGTGATCTCTTCAAACATAAAAAGGAGAGATCGAACATGACACTGTACGGAATTCAGAACGAAAATCTAAGAAAATTGAGAAGTGGCGCGGCCGATGCAGATGCCGCCGTCGTGGGCGATAATTTACTTTTGACACATATAAAACAAAATATGCTATTCGTCTCACTCATCCCCTCATAACAGGTCATGGAGTTGCATATCCAAAAGCGTTAGGGAGTCATATTGAATGGGAAATTACGTTGGCACCCGCCCCCCAATTACTTGTCAGTAATAAACTGATTACAACCAATTATAAATTAAAAAACATTCAAATGGAATACGAGACATTTCTGACCTCGATCTCGCGAGGTCAACTGCTGGTTATTACAACGGTGGAAAAAGTTACCTTTACGAGCATATACATTATTTTAGAACAATCCCATTCAAAGAATCGGACACGGTTATCAATGAAAATATAAATGTACCACGACGTAGCATTAGAGGTATCGCTATACTCTTCACTAAAAATCAGAATCAGTCAGAACTGAACAGTGAACTTTTCTTTAACCCATCCATTGAATCTGTGTCTGTAATGATTGAAGGCATTGCAAATAAAGTGTACGCTCAGAAGATGATACCAAGACAATTTTGGCGAGAGGTGCGACGGTATTTTGCTGAAGATAAAGATTGGTGTGAAATTGATATAGATGAGGCCGATTATTTGAAGAATAAATTCTGTCTGTTTATCGATCTGCGTAGCTTTAAAGATATTGAGTTTCATGGAAATGGTTTAAAAGTAATGAACACAAAGGACGGAATTCAACTTGAGATCCTGAAGAAAGATACCGCGTGGGGTGGCGATGACGCTCACAATGATAATATATTTGCCCACATTTATGTTATCAGTGATGCCCTGGTCTCTATTGAAAATAGTAGATTAAAGTCTTTACAATTTTAAACCCGTCGTCCGTCCTATCGGCCATGTTTCTGCCAGCCATTCGCCCGTGTCTGGATTGTATAACTGCACACGTTTGATATCATTTGGCGCCATCATGATTTTACTACGCTTTTCACTACGGATTTCTCCAGCCTTTTTCCGTACAAACTGTACAAATTGTGCCGGCTCCGGCTTCTTCCCAGTTTCAAATAGATCTTTATAATCTTCAAAGTTCAAATGTTTTCTAACACAAACATCTTTCACCCCTTTATTTTTTTTCGTCTCCGAAGTTGGAGTTCGAAAAGCATACACTTTCGAGCGTATGCCGACAAAATCAAGAATAGGTTCACCATTCAACTCATCTTTAAATTTACCTATCACTTTTTTATTAATCTTCGGAAAGTTGGGGTCACTCATCCCACTAGTATCATATATAGACTTCTCACCATTCTTTTCCACATCTTCCGACTATATCATTGAAAGTTACGGTCCGGGTCCGGTATCGGTACACTGTAAACAAAACTGTCAGTATCCATGTAGGCTAATCGTATTCCAGGGAACTTGACCCGAAAGTAATTGTAATGCGTCTCATACATAAGCAGCTTAGAAAGTTCCAGTACTGCGGCGCCGATGAAAACTGGTTTTACATATCTATGCTCATCCGTTTTCAGTTCCAGTAGGGCACTGTCGCAGGAATCGCCATCCTCTTCGGAAGTTATGAAAGTTTATGTTTCATCTTTGGATTATACTTCTGAATCTTTTTACGTCCACTATCCGTGCCGTTCCAGTCCGAAACAAATTTAAAGTCTCTGTACTTTCGAACATCTTCTATTGTCTTACCGAACATTGCATTATTCATCAGCTTATAGAAATTCTTTTCGAAATCTGTCCCTTTGCCCTCATTTTAGTGTTAAAGTCAATATATTTCGCGAGACATGGAGCTTCATCGAAAGCAAGCACCCGATAAATCTTTTTCAATCTCATTCCCATCCGAAGATAGAATTCCAGCAACTTGTAGTGTAAGACATAGGACTCTCTATCCATCACACTTGTAATCAGTCGACCGCCCTGCCTCGGAAATTCATAGTGATGCGGTGCTAATGGCAAATCGCTGTGTTCTTCATGTAATTCGGCTGGTATTCTAAGTCTACTTCTAGAAAACTTGGTGGAAAGGTGGAACCAGGTCCCCACGCTCCGCCCGCCCCCCCGCTCCGCCGCCCCCCTTCTTCCCATTCCTCCCACTCTTCCATCGTCATCCAATGAAGTCCGCCCGTAGGCATTGCCTGACTCATTGCCCAGCCGTAGAGATTGTTTGCATCGAGATATTTTATTTCGGTCACCGGCTTCTCTGGATCGTAACTAACGTAAGTATTCCCGCCGGCGGGGCCAGCGTAAGCAGGATGATTTGTCTGTAAGTAATGAATATTACACTGGCTGATACCGCCTCGAATTCCCCGTTGTACGAAAGTCATCTGCTCAGCATCTTGAATGAGTTTAAACTTATTACCCGTGTAAAGTAACATAGCATCCCATGTCAAGCCAGGCGCTGACATGTAATGGGCCGGATCTAACTTATATGCTTCTAAACATGTGTCACGAAAATTTTCAAATATATTTGCAAGAAGTAGAACGTCAGTCTCACAATAGAATTCCATATAATCACGAATCGTCTTACATCCAACTTCGTCCCATACTCGCAATGCATGTTCGTAATCAGACTCAGAAATCCCCTCTTCCGTCAATTCGCTATAAAATTCCCCCTCTCCGGGAGCTCTCCTCTCCCAGTCTGTCAACCGAGTCTAAATATTCGTAGGGGAAGAAACCTTTCGCCCTTTGAATGTCCGGGTACGTAAGTGGTACTGCCGTCCATCCGTGGTCCGGCACAGTTTTTGCCAACTTCGCCAATGACCCCATCATCAGCTGAGCACTGTCCATAAACTTTATAGAAAAGAAACGTCTCTTTATCTCCCTCTTCCCTCCGGCAACAACAATTGAGGCGTGAAAAATAAATGTTTTCGAGAGACCCATAATTCCTCCATTGCTCGTCTTAGCTATAATTTTAGGCTCTGGTCCCCCTCCGGCGTCGATTTCATGTAATTCTTTCAAAATAAAAGAACCATCGTATCCCTTGAGGTTGTGAAAGTAGATAGGAATGGTTCTCGACGGCCGGCATCCTTCGCAATAGAAGGTCGCCTCCTCCTTCACTACTCGGTATCCTGCCGGCTCTCCACATGCAATACAGACTGGATCACATCCGTCGCGCCGGTAATTAGAAGGATCCCTCATCGGTATTATTTTCCAATAATACGATTTAGAATAATACTCGGCCCGTTCTTTCATATCCTTTAGAAAGTCTGTAACACAGGAGAGACCTGTGAATGTTCTTTTACCATAAACATGGGTCGGCCCCACCCCCGTTCCACCATAACATACGAAAGACAAATTGGAATGTGCCGGCCGGTCCCCTTCTCAATAATTGCCTCAGTATCTGCATAGACGACGTAGGGAGAAGGAACCTTCTTCCGATGTCCTTCAAATTGACACACTTCCTTAGGAAAATCTGGCTGGGCAGTGTCTGTTCCACAGTATACCTGATGTATTTCTAATTCTTCTGTTGACTTAAAACCTCTTTTACAAACCGGGCAAATACACTTCCGTCTGCGCTCATTCTTTCGATTAGTACGAGAATACGAAGGCGATTTTCCGCAGTAATTGGTACGAAGTGAGAACGGCCGCCGTCTTCGCCAACTATCAGAAGATATTTGCTATTTGATTCTATCACCTTCGGAACGGGCTTCACCTTCCCCTATCGGAACGGTTCCGTCAGGGGCTCCGCCAGGGGCACTATATAACACAGTTATGTCGGACGGGGAGCGGGATCATTTTCGTAGATCTGAAATACTTGAAGTTTGATGCCTGGATTTTGCTGCTCGAAGCGCCTGAATACAGTCAGATCGGCGGGCGTGGGCGTGGGAATACCTTCCCAACAGTAGTCAGCCATAAATGGGGCGTACGTATTCCATTTTCTCCTTACCTGACCACATTTCTTTTCACGAAACTCGGGGTCGGCCAACTTTAAACTTGCTACGATGGCGTATTGAAAACAGTTCTCGCTGCCCGAAGGTAGCACCAGATCGCTAACACAATGCTTATTTTTTAACCATCTGGGAAGTTGGACTCGTTCCGTTCCCGTAGGAGCCCCAGCCCCGAGTAAAACTTCTACTAGAATTACTTCAAAATTAAGTATCTCCTCGAGAACGAGACCAGAACCCTCAACATTTTCAATTGTATCAAGCATACGATCGTAGCGATCTATTAATTGTTGCCCCACATCCGATCCCGATCCTCTTACATCTTTTGTGTATGTATCATTTAATTTAACATACAATGAACGCGGTTGTGTATTACCAGTTTTCGGATCCGATAATTTGACTTCCATTTCGGTATAAACAGAGTACATCTTTCGTTCCGTTTCTTTGACCATACCTTCAATATCCACCAGCTCCCCGATATCCTTGACTCGCTTGACTTCAGGAAATTCTTTTCGTAAAACTGCTCCCTTGAATGCTGTATGTAATCGACGGGCCATAATAATCTTTATGATATATACTATCCTAAAATTTTTTAAAATGAAAAAATAATTATTCTATGATAGGTCATCAAAATCCACTATAATATTTTTGGCAGCATTTATTTGTTTATATATCTCGCCTAATCTTTCTAAGTCGACTAGTTCTTCCGCATCTTGAATTTCTGGTTTATTAGGCGCAGCACAAAATATTAATCTCTCAACAGTGAAAGAAAGAGCACGCTTACTTAAGCGCGGTTTAAATGCTAAGAATTCTATCTTACTACCTTTTCGGATATTACGAGGTACAATAGCAGGATTTTCTCGGACTGGCAATGGACTCACTGTTTTAAAACCGCAATCAATTTCTTGTACCATATCAATACATGTAGCGAAATCGTGAGCCCCTCTCCCTGTCCCTCTTTTAAAATACGCCACTGGCTGAGGCCCCTCGCTCCCTCGCTTCTGATACACTTTAGATGGATTGTAAAATCCGGTAGTATTCTTGGAGTGAGCGGCCAGGCTTGCAGCATAACTTTTAGCAGTGCTTGCATCGAAACTTTCACCTAGGGTACGGAATATTATTAAATCAGTAAACTTTTGAAGACTCGGTTGCCAACGAACACACATTTCATCGCATGTAGCAGGATCACCTCCCGAACCATATTTAGGTCCGATGTTGAAAACCACTTCTAGCTCACTGTCTACTATATAATAGGATCTACCAATGATTCACCAAATATGAGTTTCCCTTCGTCACTGATTTGAATATTCTCTTCTCCGGTTTCA
The DNA here is from genome assembly GCF_041260155.1 of Ptychodera flava. Classification (NCBI taxonomy): domain Eukaryota; kingdom Metazoa; phylum Hemichordata; class Enteropneusta; family Ptychoderidae; genus Ptychodera; species Ptychodera flava. The sequence goes on along the minus strand of NC_091943.1, from coordinate 39,513,499 downwards.
AGTATTTTTATTGCAGTTGAAATAGAAAGGATTGTCATTGTCTTATCGTATATATCTTAATAAAAATAATTTAAAAAATTTTTTTCTATGATATAGTATACTAAAATGTCATACATATTCATAAATGGACCAACTGGAAGTGGTAAGAGTTACGATGCAGTAAATTTGGCGGAGGGACCGGAGGTGTATCACGTACCAGAATTTGACACTAGTTTTTCCAGCAACATTGCCGACTTTTATAATGGGCTCCCACGTTTCGATTGCCGATTTTCAGAATCAGTTTATAGAACATACTCTTAGTTTACAATGTCAGGCTGGGAGGAGGAGGGAGGAGGAGGAAACCTCCTCCCCCCTCCCTTCAGAACAATACATTATTTGTGACTCTTCCATAATTCAACATCTGACTTTTTCTCGAATCCGGGGCGTTTCCACGGAGTCGGAAGAAAAAAAGATTGTTTCTAGAGCATTTGACCATTTACCCAGTTTCATTATCATATTCAAAGATATGCCTTGGGATTATTGCAGGCGGAATGTGTTGACTCGAGCCAGGTCGTACGAAATAGCCGCCTTAGAAGAACTAGAAGAGATTCACAACAAGTTCAAACAGACTTTCTTAGAAATTTGCCACGACTACAGACTTCCATGTTTGGTAATTCGGAACGCTCTTACCCCCCTCGTTCTCAAGAATATACTTAATCCAACAATTGATACCGAGACAGTCGGGCCAGTAGAATATCCACGAGCTTTTGACTTTGGAATTGCATGGAGCGGCGGCCCTTCGGCACGCGATAGCTGTGGCCAGGGATTTTTAATAGACGGTTTCGGGGAGGAGGAACTTGAAAAAGCTTACTATCCACCTAATCAAGAACAACTAGAACAACCTCGAGTCTCACTCAAGAACATACACAAACTTCTTAACGCTTGTGAATCTGTGTATGCTTATAATGCTCCGTTTGACCTACGAGCACTTGACATTATGAAACCCTACGGTTCCGAAAGGTACTTTGAAGTTACTTGTCTATGGCTCATGTCAGTTGTGTACATTATACTTCAACCAGAACTTATAGATAAAGCTGAAAAAGGGGGACTCGAAAGAACGGACTGTGGTAACATGCGCAGTCGTTTTGAAGATCTTGCAAACTTAATATGTGCCTCCGGAGGAACTGAGGGGGTACCACCTCATCCACATACGGCCGAAAAAGATGCAATAAGTGAACATTACTTACGACAGTACATGATAAATACTTGGCCAGGTGGGGGGTGGAAGTGGGGTGGTAAACTGACACTTTCGGCTTTCAAGAAATTAAGACTTTTTCCATGGTACTTATTGAATAACTTTCGTAAATACTTACGTTAGTACTTAAGTAGTACTTGACAAGTACCATGGACAGGAACTTACGTAGTACTTGACAAGTACCATGGACAGGAACTTACGAAGTTCTAATAACATTTTCCTCTGGCTCCCAACTATTGAAACTTTCTGGATAACCTTTCCATTTTATCAGATAATATTTCTTTCCTCTAATTTTTTTCGTCTTCAAAATTCGTTCTACTCTGTACAGCTCGTCGCGTTCTGAAGGTGCGCTCTGAAGTTCATCGGAGTAGAAGTGCCAAGTATTTCCTCTCCATTCAGATCTTTTATTTTGTAAACTGGTGGCGTTCCCAAGCCAGCTGCGTACACAACTTTTGAAACCACGAAAATCTCCTCTGTCCAATTTGGTAAATATCCTTTCTTGAAAGTGGTCTTGTATTTTGTAATTCGGACACGTTCTCCCGGCTTGAATTCAGGGTTGGCTCCCCCGGCTGCCAACTCAGGACCGAATAGTGTATAAAATGCCTGCCAATCGTTCTCCTCTGTTACGTCCCTGGGTTTCATTTTGATACTTCCGTGAACGGTGTTATTGTAATTCTCGAGAAGTTCTGGTAAAATAGAAAGCCATTCACGTGTCTGTCTGTATGTAAAGTATTTCCACATCATCGTCTTAAGCGTCCGATTAAAACGTTCAACGACGCTAGCTTTTTTGTCACTGTAGGTGTGAAACCAGTGAATTCCCGACTCCTCCAACCACCCCTGCATTTTTCGGTTCGTAAATTCCCGCCCCTCATCTGTCTGAAGTTTGTCGGGTCTTCTCCCAGATTTCTTAATCACGTCTTGTAGCGCCTCTAATGTATCATCAGCCGTTTTTGACTGTATCGGCCTAGCCCATGCGTATTTACTGAGAACATCGATTACTGTTAGCATGTATCGAATGTTACGGTTCTCTTTTGCGAATGATGAAGGGAATTCCACGAGATCAGCTTCCCACTGAGCGTCTATCGATGTTACGAAAACGCGCCGGCCCCTTCGGAACGCGCCACGAGTACGAGGGACCGTTTATGAAGATTATAAGTTAGCTGAGTTTTTAACCAGTCCTGTACCTCTTTCTTAGTAACGTGGAGTCCACTGGCGCGTGCTGCGTCATACAATTTTTGTACACCTCCAAAACCAGTTTTCGGGTTGTAATATAATTCTCTAAGAGTGCCTTCAGCGGAGCCTTCGGCTTCAGCTTCCATAATTGCTATATTATACGAAAAATTTTATGTCGTACGGATGCCGTAAATGAAATACTAGTTTACTGAATGGCCTACTTTTCAATTGTCTGACCAGGTCCGTGGCCTCCCGTTCTGACACCTCCATTCCATATTCTTTAATAATAGTTTTGTTGTCTGTCTTGCTCGGTGTGTAAAAAAGTACTAACATCTGTATGTTTTCCCTAAATGGTTTACTAATACTAGTATATTGTTGAGTCAGAACCCAGACAGATAGTCCGTCGTGTCTTGCGCTGAAACCAAGTTTGACTAAAACGTCACTGCGCTTCTTCATATCTTTGGACGCGGCGCAGTCGTCGAGTACTATTAAAGTGTTTGTACCGACCCATTCGTTCCGTACGAAGGCTAGTGTATCATCCACAGCATCGAGTCCGACTGGAAACACAAACACATTGTCATCGGTGAAAATGAATCTTTTATTATACGTTTTATTGTTCATGAATGTCGGACAAATGAAAACTATATATTCGAATTTTCCTAGGTACGGACCGGTGAGGAGATCCATTACATATTCCGTTTTGCCAGAATTTGTCGGTCCAGTTACAATCATGTTGAATGGTACAGTTGCATACATCGGATCTATATACTGTACATTAATGTAATGAATATTGCTAAAGATAACAAACCAATTTTACCATATTCATGAATAGGGTCTGCGCCGGTCACTGCTGCTGCCCGTTCCGAAGCGTTCCGAAGGCCTTCGGGGACCGAGTCGTGTCATTGTGAGGTGGTGGTCCTCCGGGCTCGTCCTGCCACTTCACAGGATCCTCCCTCCCTTCCATCTCGTGTATAGCACTTTCTCGAACTTCCGTGTTTATATCACCATTCACCCGAAGGACATAGATTCTGTTGCGTATTGCAATTCATTATTATAACCTGAGATTGCCGGGCCCGAAAGGATGACCATCTCAGACGGTAAGAGAAGTAAATTGGGCGAGACTGCCATATCAAGTTTCGACACCAGTATTCATTATTGTGTCTTGATATCGCCGATAACTGATTACTTTGTCGGTATTGCGAATTTCATCTTCGAGGAGAACCCGAATTCTTTTCGGACTTGCTGTGCACTGCCAGTATCGCCCACAATGGTACTGCGAATATTGCTTGTGCGCCGAGTATGCAATATACGTAGGCTTCAGACTTTCGTTGAGGCGAGCGAGACCGGCCTTTGTTAGTCCCGAGTCTCCCTTCAGAGGAATGAAACTATTGTATTGTCCCTCCGATCCATCATTTCGGAAGAAATAATAGTGTGGTCTGTCTTTGTCGGGCAGTACATGTTTTTTCTTTCCAAAAATGGTATGTGTATAGAAAACGCCTCCGTCGGAGGAGAGGAAAAAGTCCCGACCGTTGTATATCGCTTTTGGCTGTCTAACGGGCCCACGATTAGTGTAATATTCATATCCATAACCAAGACCCTTATTTTGACCTTTTCGATAACGAAAGTCGGACTTCGTTGGGCTTATATTTCCAAATTCTGTACATAGAAGTTCATATTGGACGAGATTGTACGGATTGTCGCCCGCTTTGAAGGTGGGGGTATCGTCTGGAAGTGCAACGCCCATTTCGTGAAGGATACGACGTATTGTAAAGTATACATGGAAAACGGCAGAATGATCGTATTTGCGGAGGAAAATCCCCCCCTTCGGAACCGAAGAGAGGGTGAATGATATACCACAACCAGTAGTGCTACACCATACAGCGAAATTCAGTTGCTGGTCCCAGTATTTCATGTTTGGGCTGCCCAGCCAGACATTACTTTCTTTAGCTGTTCGATGAGTGATTACGTTATCTTTAAATATATCCCGCGGATGAAAAGTAAATTTTTCTGTCGGCGTTACATATATTTCTAAGTCCATGAGAATAGGTTTTATTCCTCCATTCGGTTTGGAAGGGGGAGTATCAGCATGCTGTACTGTGGTATGCTCGTCTTATTCAATTGAAAAGCAACTGGGAATAAGTCTGTACTCATGATTTGTGTTTCTATATACAGATAGATTTAAATGGAGGAGAATTTTCCATACTTCGGAATCCCTATCGGAATGGTACTAACATTCCAGACCATGTTAATATTATATTTCGGATTCAGGTTTAAACGAATTTTTTATTTTTTACTAAGAATAGATAACATACTGCAAACAATGGAGAATTTAATAAAGTCATCGGCAGCGGCAATACGCGTTCCGAAGGGTCTTCGGAACTACCTTCAGACGCTCGATCCATAATAGAAACAAAGCGTGAAAAAATACTCTGTGTCATCGCAAGTGGACAAAGTAAGTTATTTTTTGGTAAGGAGATTTCAGTTGCTGACGTAGAAAAATGGGGAGATGAAACAGTGAATAAAGCATTTAAAGTTTATGAAGCGAAATACAGTTCTCTTATAAGTGATACCATCACTCAAAGTTTCATAGATCTAGGAGCCCGCGCAATCAGTCAGGTAGTTCCAATCGATGACCGAGATAACTATGCCACTGATCTTAAAAAGGATTTTATTCTAAACAGTGAAATAAAACGATTATCAGGACGGATAGCGTACACGTGGGGGCCCATACTTGCTATAGTTTCCACCGGTTTAATTACAGGTAAACATTTAAATTTTAAAAAAATCGGGTTTAATATAGTACCTGAAATAAATGGATTCAACTTCGCCGACTCAGCAAACGGAAACGACCTCCACACCGCAAACGACGACCTTCCCGACTCCGTCACAGCGCAACATAGAGAAAGTTACAATGCCACCGAAGCATCCAGGGAGAGTTGCTGCGGGCAAGCGACTAGCGGAATGGAACAGGCAAAACAAGGAGAAGAAACGCCAAGCAATGGTGGGGGGAGAGGGGGGGAGGGGGGAGCGATGCGGTAGCGGCAGACCTACCGCCTACAATGAAAGAACAGTGTGATAATAATTCACACTGGTATAATAAATGTTATCTTGTTTTAGGAATTGTGGGAGTTTCATTGACTGCATTAGGGCTATATTGGGGCGTGCTCGACATACCCCCTGTCCCCCCGGAAACCGCGGGAACCGCTTCAGAAAGCGAAAAAAACAGAGCACGTAGCAGCTCCCTCCGGAACAGTTCCGACAGGGGAGGGGGAGGGAGAGGGGGACCCAGCTCCTCTACATTGTATGAGATGGATTAACTCCCCATATTTTTTATTTTATTTTTTTATTTTATATACTAGTCAGCAATCATGGATATTAAAACAGTTGTAAACACAATGTACGATGGTATTGTAATCGCAGGACTTGCGATGGGATATCTTATGATCTCCAGCAAATTTCTGAAAATAGAGGTTGGCGATCCAAGTCGACCAAATTTAACTCGATTGGCAAAATTAGGCGGTGCGACTGCTGCCGCGGTTGCGACCAAAGATCTTCTTGAACAGAAAAATATTATTCCTGCAGAACCTTATACTTCGTAATAATAATATTCATCGAACATTTATACTTAGTAATATATACATACAACGTACAACAATGATCATTTGGATTGAAAGCAAACAGGTGAACCTGTTACTGTTAATTTTTACCCTTGTATTGACACGACACAGTTTACGAAGATAAGACTGCTAGAGTGCGGACTATATAATTCATGGCATAACATAACATCGACGAATAATGTAATAAAATATCAGAAGGTGACCAACCGAAGAAGACTAAATCAATACGTCCAGGTAACTACAATATCGATACGTTAAACAAAGCAATCGGGTTGAAGCAAAAAATTAATTTTGAAAAACATCTGCCGACAAACCATGTTTATCTAACTTTGGCTAAAGATGTTAAAGTTTATTTCAATGCTACAGGTAGCTTTGCCAACGTAGTTGGTTTTTCAGATAAACCTGAGGACAACCCAGTTATAAAAAGTACTATTAGTCCGAAGAAAGTGGATTTCTTAACAGTCACTAAATATATAGTTCATTCAGATGTAGTCGATGTTACTGGAAATTATGTTTCATTTGGTTCGGGTGCCTCCGGAGGATACATACAGGGGAAAGTATCGAACTGTTTACAAATACTTCCCATCCGGGATACGAGAGAAATAAGTGAAAAGGTTACTTACGATTTTAAAAACGGAGCAATTTCTATGCCATTGAGAAAAGGGGAGATTACATGAATTCAATGCGTATCTGGATAACAGATCAGGATGGTAACATGATCGATTTCAATAACTGGCCAATTAGCTTTTGTATTGAATTATTGTAGCCGTTCCGAAGCGGGCCCGGTGTAACCCTATCGGAAGATAAACCATCCCACGACTAATCCTCCAGCAATATAGATCATCTCATATTTCTTTTGCTCAGGGCTGGGTTGATAATAATCTGAGAATTGAACTGCCCCTTCCGTTCCGATAGGGGAACGGCTTTGCACCGCTTCTGCTTCTTCCAGGATTTCTGCATCTGTATCTCTTAATTCTACCGCAGCATGCGCGTCCTTTGCTTGATTTTCTCTTTCCCAGTCAGCCTGTAGTAATCTTTTTTCTGACCAGACGTTGCGATCATGTTCAAATTTTTCTAATGCTTTATCATGTCGGACCTTTTCTCTTCAATAAGAGCGTCACCATTCCCAGAAAGCTTTTGTCCGATAATATTTCCTCCTGTGAATGCCGTTGCATTTAATACAGCACCGAGAACTGTCATTCCTATAGCTGAAGCCATGACTGTGTATTGTATATTACAAGGTATTATTTTAATTTTCACTGTATATAGGTCCCTACGGAGTATGTCTGATCCAAGTGGCTTCGGTCTAGGTACAATTCGTATGCAAAATCTTGAGCTTGAAGATCTGAGTGATGTTAAAGTTAACAATAATACTAAGATGGCTGCTAATCATAATAAGGATTACGTCCTTCGTTATAAAGACCGCGAAAAATATTTCGTTTTAGCCAATGCCGCGGCGCCACCCCACGAGCATGCTGTAGAATTTTCCGAACTTAAAGACATTGATGAAACTGTAATTGACGCCACAAAGGCTTCGAATGATCCTACTCCTTTTGCTCTGACATGGGATTCGGCTAGTCAGAAATTCATGCCTTATAATGTGCCGCGTAACATCTTAGATATATTGGATAGTGAAATTGCAGGAGGTGTTGCTGAACCACCAGGAACTCCGAATGTGATTTATTTTGATAGCAATGTAAACAAATATAAATTGTTAGATTTTCGTAGTTGGCTTACTCCTACAAATCCATACATTGCACTTCTTGGTATACCGATTCACCTTAAAATTAGTCCTCTTAATACAATAATGAAGGCAGATAATACACTAAGAAGGTGGATAAACGAGGGGGAGAATTATTGCTCGTATACAGCTAGCGGAGTTCCAGTTAGATTATTTTGGGACACAACTTTAAAGAAACTGGGTCTTAAAAGTGTCGGTGATGAGGCAGCTGTTCTCACTTTACAGACAGTAAATCAACAGATGACTGATAATATGAAAATACTTCAACATGGTACAGTTCTCATTAGATGTGTAAAGTTAGCTACTGGAGATGAATTTGACGATTTGGTTGGATATTATGCTATGAAAACAGATAACAGAACAACTTGTGATATTATCATAAGTATTGATAAAGATCGGGGAGGGGAAATGAGTATTGAATGTTTTGTTGGTGGGAATAGAATAGAGAACGACTTAGGAACTACATTTGTACGTAGAGATAAAAGAGTGAACACTTTAGATATCAGTACCATTCATCTGAAACGACTCATATTATTTGAAGTAATGGTCTTTCGTCATATTTTAAGTTCAGAGGAAATTACTAAAATTTTATCTATCGGGTGAACAAGTTCGCACCGATAGGAACTCCGAGTTCAGACCTCAGTCATGCAGTAGGAAAAATTCACATCAGCTAGACTCCGCGACCGGCCGGACTGACAACGGGGGTCCTTTATATAGGCTAGTTTGATGGTGATGACTCACACGGAATTTCCCGTACATGTTTATACATGCTCAGAAAGGGAATTTCCCTGCTTAGTTCAGGACAATGCACTGCTGCGCATGCGTGAGTTCATATATAGGTCAGGGTCATACTTTAGTTACATGGATGGTTAATTTTTCCTTCGCTTCATGTAGATAAATGAATAAAATGGGGTGTAAAATTCTTACTTAATCCCAGTTGTCCACGTTTACTTTACTACTAACTTCAGCAGAGCAGTGTGGTACTTGGAAACCCATTAAGCATTGATACTACACTGTTTTCGCTGTTTTGATTGTAATCTTCAACTCTACGAAGTATTTTCACGCTTCTTTCCTGAGGATGCCACAACTTTTTCCACTCCAAACCTTTAAGTAAACATTTGTCTTGCGTTGAAGGATGTATTGCTTTAACAGATGCTAAAGTCCATAGCAATTAAACAATCATAAGAACTCAAACAGTCTTTCATATTATTTTCTCAATATATCAGAATTCTTACCTGCTGTTCCTGATGGAAAGTGTTTTCTCAGAACTTCCCCGATGTCTTTCCGTCCTAAATCTTTTTCAAGCACTTTTACAAGATGGCGTCCTTTAGGTTGTGGATTCATCTTTCCCCAGTAATCGATGAAATTACAAACACTATACTTGTTCTGCGAGGAATAAATAAACAAGTGAGAGCTTGAAGTACCACATTGAAATTAAGGAGTTATATCTATATATTTCGGACAATTTTTAAAGATCAACAAATACATGGCTTTTTAAGCGACGAGATTTGGCGGTATTTCACCTTTTACATACCTCACCAAGCTGCTGTACTTGTTCATCGGACAGAGGGAATGTACTAACTAAGGAACTGAACTGTGATTTAGTGAACTCTGATAGGCCTTTCAATTCTCTGAGAAGATCTTTTGGCTCTGTAGAAGAATAATACAAAGAACCTTTACAAAGGAAATATTGAGCGTCAAATATACCTGTTAACTTCTGGTTCTCTTAATCTGATGTGGCAGCTGAAACACTGCATATCTCGTGACCATAGAATAGAAATCACTAAACAGTGTCAATAGCAATCATTCCTGAAGTTAACAATTGCGCAAACAATACTATGCGTCACCAAAACACACTTGTTCCTTGGTACAAACAAACAATACTATGCGTCACCAAGTCAAAAATCGAGTTTAGAAGACAAGTCAAATCATTGAGGTAAAACTTAACATAATTTGTTTCGATGAATTCTCAGTTGACATAGTCGTGCTGCAAACTACAGACACAAATAACAGACACAGTTTTGTAAAGTGAAATGTTTTCCAAGAAGACTTGTTGTGGTATTTTATGACAGATAAACATAGGTTGATATATAGCCGTGGAAATAATATCTGAATAATGCAATTGAAATTCATTTCAAAATACATAATTTTCTGTCCCTGTTCACATATATTTAATTTAAGGCTTGTCTGATTCTACATAAACACAAGTTGGCACAAATCTCATAAACACATAACATGGAATATATTATTGACACATTTGATGGAAGGACTAAGGATTTTAAAAGGCTCTTCCTGGCATGGGGACATTATATCTGATCAGTAATACACAAAACCTTTAAAGTGTGGCTGCTACAAACGCGAAACTAGTTTTAACTCATACATACAAATTAATGATGGCGCCATGGCAGCGATGTAGATAGTACAAACATACAGACGCCATCAAAAGGATCACCAGGTTAAGTTACATACCTGAGGAAGCAATGCTCATTGCTTGCATCTTTCCTGCCAGTGAAGAATCTGTCATAGGGAAGTAAACACTTGTAAAAAGTGAAGTGAAAACATTACATCAAGATTCGTCCATATTATACCATAGACAATGGTCACTCCAATAAACTTTTGAAATATTTTATTTAAAGACAGGAAATAAGCTTAATTGGCTAATTGCATGGGTTCCTGATGATGACTGAGCATTGTCTGGGTACACTTTTACAACGTTATGATAGTAATTAAACTTTGTAGTATTTGCAGTTTGACTGGTTTGGTAAGATTGCTTCAAACGTTACTTACCATTTCTTTTTTCTTTCAAATGTTGTTGTAGGTTATCTACAATTAGCTGTTGTCCATTTTCCTGTAATGCTGTTTCGAGAGTCGTCACAGTAAAGGACCTTCCTCTCTTATGCCAGCATGCTTGTAACCAACCGACCTTTTGGGATGCTATGTCGTTGGAATTCTCTCTAGCTATAGTGTCGAATTCTGGATCCGTTAATCAAGCTCCCGACAAACTGCTTTACATGTTGGTACATCAATGCTCTTGCTGATATATCTGATGGCTATTTTAACCCTTTCATCTGTAAAGTACAAACATTAATGATTACAGCCACATCGGCATTCCGATCTTCCATAGTTACCTTGACTTCTCATCAAACAGAAACAAGGAAAATGAAATGGTGACGTAACTTCAGAAGAAAAAGAATCTGACATACCAATCCGATATCATCCAAGGAAAAATGAATTTTAACCGGAGTACACGGAATTTTATGATGGGCAGACCGCAAAATATTAAAAAGTAAGTGAGTAAGGTAAGTAGATAGTTTGGAAATGAAGAGTAAAATAAATGCAATCAATGCAGATAAATTTAACCAATTACACGTTGTATCTTCCACATTTTTCGCAGAGAAAATAGTTCGTATTACAAGCTGAACCTTTGGTCATTCCTCATTTTCCAAGTATGGCAATCGCACATAATCAGGTGACGGATTTTTCAGTGGGATTTATTAACAGAATGTATCAGGAATGAAACTGCAAGGCATTGATTGTCGAATATCACCCATACTTAGTTTGCATTGCAAAGAATTCTCAAAATAATGCTTTTCCCGCTAAGACGAATGTGTTTCATGGCGTCTCGAAATAGGAAGTGTTGCTTTGAATTGTTTTAACGCACTCAGATAAAAAAAGATAAAAAAAAAAATCCATCAAAAAAGTTTGGTTATATTACTCGCATGACTTTCCTGATTTTGAAAATGGTTCTAGTCAGTTATCAGAAACAAGTTTTTAATCTCAGGTACTTTTATTGGTTCATAAGGATCTTGTCTGTAATAAATTCGTTCACAGCAGAATAATGTGATAATACCGGTATAACCTCTGAAAATATCGAACTTATCCCTGCAAAATTTCAAGTTAATATATGAGGTTCTATTCTGTGTTTTGAAATGAAATCGTTTACTCAAGGTATCCAACGGTGTGTTGTTGAAGTCGATGCTTGCTCTCTAAGATCGGATTAATCAGATCTCCTTCGTCATAATTTTGATTGTGGCTTATTCAGTCATTTCCACAGCATCTCAGCTTCATTTACTCTAGACTGAAGTATTGTTCTGCTCATAGACTGTAACAATCACATGTCACAGGCTGTTTCGGAAATGATTGTCAACCCGAAGCCTGATTGCAAATGCGTTAAAGTGTATTCTTAAATGTGCCATTCCTAGTTCACCGCTAAATCCAAGATTGGTAAAAACGGTGTTTAGTGACCAGAGAGAGAAGAAATTGACTAGTCGGGAAAGGAACCGGAACTTGGTCAAGTGTTGCTATAGGTGAAACCTTTTCAAGCAATCCTTAAGATGTGACCATTGCTCTGATCTGATGCTCTATATTCGGGAAACATCAGAATAAACTGCACCATACTTGAAGAGTATCTTTAACTGACATTCTGGAGGTAGGACTAAATAAAGTCGATAGATTTTATATCACTAAATCTGCTTACCTGCCATGGTAACCTCTTTGCGTCGTTTGGTCGATATGCAACCGTCGACCAGCAACTGATATATTATTCAATTGACTGTAGAACACTTGAGGTAACGACCCGTGCTGATGTCTTTAACTTTCTCGAGTCCTACATGAACAGATATCATTGATGTCATATGACTGTTTTAATGTTGTATTCTTGGTTTGTTGTATCTCATACCAAATGTTCGATGACAATATCACCTAGAGTTTTAACTAATACTTGAAACCTACAAGATTTTGGTAGAGTGAAGGCGTTTAAACTGTTTGAATTTCTTTTAAATAAGGTTTATTTTCCATTTTGAGATCAATTTAAAGAATATCTGCTGTTCATCGTTAATAGCAAGAGCATCATCATACCTTCATTCAACAAATACTGCATAGAAAAACTACGGGCTTACTTGACGGTAACTGAACTTCTTCACAGAAACAGTGCTTACGATGAGAGCAAACGGAAAAAAAACCTTTTAAATAAACATTAAAAAGTCTACTAAAAAAATTGGTACTTTTGCAAAACTTATTTTAAAAGCTGAAAAAGCACTGCAATTCTTGTTCCCAACTGAAGATGTTTCAGTTAAAATAATTCACTGACACATTATTTTTCATTTTTTCTTCATATTATAATTTTACAATTCAGCAAACGATGCGGGAGGTATCAAGAAAACAACAGTGATGTTTGTTTCTTCGCTGTGGCCGATATTCTGATGCAAAGTAAGATGCCTTTTTTTGTGAATTCGCTAACTTGATCGTGGAGATCAGTGTTCAATATTTCTAACGAGTTCAAAGTATATGATATCCATGAAGTAGTCATCTTGCTCTCATCACTATCAAGTAAATGTGGGGTAGAAATGTGATCTGATGCTGATGCGATCGATCTAAAGTGAAGAATGTTTGCCATACTTTCTGGCGCTGTGGCTTTAGTGCATCGTTTACTGTCGACTCTGACTAAGTCTGACTAAGTCGACTGACTAAGTCTGACTAAGTCGACTAAGTCTAAGTCTGACTAAGTCTGCCATTTACAAACTTATCTTCGTTGATTAAAACGAACTGAAAACGTTTTAAAAACTCTAAGCAAGGACAGCTTTCGCTGTCTAAGGTACAGCTCGCAAAGTTGCCGGTTGTCCTGTCGATACACACAGCACCATTCAAAATTGGTTTATTGAGATGATGAGTCAATAACAAGTAGACGTAACCCCATTTTCAAAGTCTCAACACAGATGATTGTGTACATGGTACAAGCTCAGCCTTACTTTAATGGAAAACCCAAATTTTGACAAAAAGCAATGTGTATCAACTTTACGATAAATGTTCAGAACTGCACACGGCGGAATATGATTCTGCTGCGAAAAATGATGACACATCTGGTTTAGCTCGAGGTCCGCAAGAAACAAACCGTTTCCTTTTTTTAAAACTGACCTTCAAACAAAATATTCCATGTACAGCTAAATTTTATGTGCGACATGCGCGTGACACTGTGAAGGCCGAGTTACACGAAGCAACTCGCCGAGCAACTCGACGAGCAACGCGGTAGGCAACGCATCAAGCGACGCGACTGGAACAGTTACACGAGGCAACTCGTTAGGCAACTTGTCGCTAGTTTCCTTACAAAAGATTACGGTGAGCATGCTTGAAGAGCGGACTGTGTTTCGTGGTGGCCCATTATCAAAACGGTTCTCTAGATCGTGGCAAACCGCAATATGACTCGACCACAGAAATAGTAATATTTCAAATCGTCGAATTAAAGGAAACTCCTACTAAATAATCTACAGATCGGATTAATGAAGGATATTTTCGAAAAATCTTACTAGAAGTGTCGTGATAATCAACATATAAAAACTCTAACTAAATAATTGTACAGCTAGAATTATTTCGAATATTCTTATAGAGACATGTTCGTCATGTCGAGATGGCTTCACGGGTATGCTTGATTGGTAACATAGGGTAAGGACAGAATTAACAGAAGGGTGGTGCGATTGAAATATTAACTGGTTGCCTTGAAAATGGTGACTCTCCTCCAAGCTTGCGTACGAAATTGTGGCCTTCCTCTAAATTCATGAACCCCCCGTCTTGATTTTAATGCCAGAACATATATAAAAGTGATAATTGTTATTTTCTAAGAATTATTAATAGTTCAATATTAACGGGAAAATGTTTTTCCCCACCCGGGCCATAATGGACGAAAGAAAACTTTGTACAAAATAATGTACAATACAAAGCCGAGTACACTATGGAGTCACGAAAAGTTTACTTGAGTCCATGATTGTCCTGCAGGGGGTACACTATTTTTGGTTAATAGTTTTGGCATTACCAGGGAATTTATAAAACATCTGAGGCCACAATACGAGACATTTGGATATTTTATCAGTAATTATCTGGGGAATAACGTCACAAATTCTCTGTATTGACAATGATGTGATTTAATTTTATCTAAAGATTAAAATTTTACGGCACAGTGAAACAGCAATAAGCTCAAATCAGAATGAGAAATTTCAAAATCAACTTTTCCGCGACACTGTAAAAAGGCTAGCTTGTGGTCATGAGGAGGGTGGTCACGCCGGCCGCGGCCTTCCATTGTACTTGTAGAAACTTGAAAATTTGGCCATTGAAATGGTGTCATTTTGTGGCATTTTCGGTGCATTTCAGACATGTAAAAGCCATGAGTATTAGCTGTTCTGCAACACAAAAATGATGAATACTTTGTGACAGATCATGGTGCGATGCAACGGTGTAGTGTTTAGGGACGGGTGTCGTCAAATTCGTTCAATGACAGCAATATCGGTCAGGTATCGATTAAAGCCCGTCCTGGAATATGCGTATCAGTCATCATTAATGCACCAAATAAGGACATAGTTTTTAAATAAATAAAAAAAATAACTTAGATATTTTAGGTTTGCCAAAAGTTCTTATAACACGTAACCCGACGTGACAATCGTGTGAATGATGGCATATTTTATTCTGGGGAACTTTGAAATACCGTCGCTACGAATAAAATTTGAATTAATAAAATACATTAAGTTATTAAAATACAAATTATCAGCCCATGGTTAAGATTAACGGTACGAAATATTGTCGCACAATAGGTCATGTATGTTCATTATTCTAGCAATTTCAGCTTACCAGCGAGCGATCGTTGAATCGCACAGTCTACGAATCCATGAAGCATAGAATGCATCATGGAGGGCAAGACTGATGTCGGACATCTTGAGCCTTCCATGTTCGTAAGTTCCAATCAATGTGAGTCTTTTTATTCTGTCAGGCCCATTATTCCATAAAAAACTTGAAAATTGCTTGATTGATCGGCTTCAAAAGTTCATCAAAAGCACCAAGAATTAACAATACGTAAAACAGTTTTAGAAGAGCTACTAATTGGATGATAGTGATTTTACCATACAGACTTAGCTTACGCTTTGACCAAAGTTTCAAAACGGTCTTAATCCTTTCGATTTTTTTTCTCCCAGTTAGCCTAAGTAGAAGTCTTAAACGGTCGTAACCAAAGCAAATGCCTAATATTTTTTGGATGAAGATTCCAATTCAAACCAGCCGAGGTGTCGCGTCTATTTTTCCATAAACCGAGCCATAGTGCTTCGGATTTACTAACATTCACTTGAAGGACAGACACTTGTCCAAAAATCTGAACCATGTGAAATTCTGTGAAATTGGGAAAACGTTTCGCAATTCGCCTCCACTTATCTGCCTTGAAAAAGGCAATTTTTGTTCTCTTTAGTAGCCCTCAGGCTCCTCATGGAGAGAATGACCTGGTGTAGGCGCAAGCATAATGACACTTGATACATTCGTCGTTTCGCAAAACATCTCGCAAATTGTCCGTTTTGGTGTACAATTTCGATTAATTGATTAATTCTTTGGTTAAGAAAATATGTTGACATTTTTTTGATGTATAGGCCTAAGAGGAAAATACTTATATCACGATGACGTGGCAACGATCGAGCATATTAGTCAGAAAGTTTTACTTCCACATTGTCTTTCGTCAGGCTGATTGTATTCTCTGTGTCGCCCCGACCTGATCGATGCGTTCTATACGTGTAAATATCAGTCCATATATAAGGACAACAGAGAATATTGATGGCTCCTGGAAATTATCATTCAGCAGTTTATCTAATATTGAAGCGGTTATTCACCAGTTTACCGAAGATTGAAGTAGAATTGATAGAGAGGGTCGATATTGTTTGGATTTGTCTATAGATTGATTGATTTATTGACATATTGATTGGTTGATTTTTTTACAGTTTATAGTATATTTCCTGTTCGAGTTTTGTAAATTTATATGTACTAACTAGTTACAATCGATGAGCCCAAACAGAATCACTGTTCTGCGCGTGAGTAGAGGTCAAAGGTTTCTTCAGGCGACGCGACCAAGTGTGTATACACGGGGCAACTCGTCCAAGCGACGGGCGACGCGTCGCCTGAAAAACCGACATGTCGGTTTTCCGGGCGACGTCGCCTGACCACCTCGGGCGACGCGACGATATCATACAAACGAAGCAACACGACAGGCAACTCGCATTGCCTGTCGTGTTGCTCGTCGTGTTGCTCAACGAGTTGCCTCGTGTAACTCGGCCTTGATAATGTTACCCTAAATTTGACACATGTGGACAATGTAGATACGTTTTATATTTCGGCCCATCAAAATACACTTTTTTAGTCAACAGACGTCCATTCTTCTGATGTTTACTTTAAATATGCATTGATGTGAACTTTGTGTATCTATAAAAATGTAGTACTTATTATAAATATCTGAAATATCTGAAGTAGATTGTTACAGCTATTACACATCGTTTCCACCTGTATTTTTAGATGTGAGTCCTTTTACATTTACTTTTCTTCACTTAATCACGATAAGATTAATGTCATACATTTTCAGTCTTGGTAATAGCGTTTTCAATATTTCTAGAATTCTATAACGATGAGAAATGCGGGCAGAAACGGTGTCTGAAGTTTGTTCTGCAAAGACGTTTTCTTACTAGCGGTATACCACTAGTACTATAAATGCCATTCCACTTACCCGGTAAATAACAATTGGCTCTGAGTTGGTTGAGTGCACTGAAGCGAGTACTGGGCTATGGTTAGAACTCAGTTCAAAGGTCAAACATTTTTAGGTCAACTGTGGTAGTTTTTGCTGCAATGTTTAAGTGTTAAGCATTATTGCTAAAACTGAATGTTGAACAATGCACAACGAATGAACCTTTAGTGTGCGCTCGTTCAAAACACTGAGTCTTTGCCTCAAAATCAATGTGTACAGTGTAGAGAAGGTGTCCAAGTTGACCTCTACTGCCATATCCCTTTGGGTGAATACCGGGAGTGACATAGGCTTGGAAATGTTCAATACTACCCTCAGATGTGTAACAAGATGGTATAAGTGTAAGCAAAAATGCGTGATTCCTTAGCGGGGACTTACTATAACTGTATGACTACCAACTGTTACCCAAGCATAGTTTCCGTTTAATAAGGCCGTGGGTTCCGCGTCTGCAAGCGAATGCCGATTTTCTCTTTAACAGTAAATGTAAGGTTTTAAGGCACGATTGTGACTCGCTGGTTGACATATATTGAGAGGCTTCCAATAGAACTTTTAAATACTGACCTTAAACTCTAGCGAGTTCCCAGGCAGAAATGTCCATATCAAAGGACAACTGGACGCTCTGGACGCTAAATAACACCAGCAGCAACAAGTACGAGAGCTTGCTGGCTCTGTGGCTGGCTGTAACCCGGAAATGACCTAAATTTTAGCTGTCGGTTCTTTGAAATGGCAGATATTTGCAATGAAGTGAGCATTTTATACTTCCGGTTCGAATTCTCTTTGCATTAAAATAGAATACTGGCATGAAGAACATGTTTATCACATGACTTTTTTTTTTCATTTGCCATGAAGATCACGGTCATTGATCTTTATTTACCATGAAGATCAAGGTCATGAAGATCAATTGCTTTTTTTATCATGGCCAAACATGTCAAGTCCTGCAAAGTCAGTAATATCATATCAGGTCAGAAATCTTGGTGACCCCTAGGCTCCTTTACACAAACATATTGAGTGTCCCCTGTGATCTTTACAATTATAGTTTCAAGCATCTTGCAATCTTCAGAAAGATTTAACTTGTCTTATGCCGTTTCTATCAGTTGTAAGGTTGAGACGTTTCATACCTTGCGGTCTCAGATGGATGTGAAATTCGAAGAATGAAAAACGTTTTGATAGCAAAACTCTGAAACCAACTAAACAGCGTTTGTTAAAGAGTACAACGCTTACATGGAATCCATGATACATCCATGTCATAGTGTGAGTGTTGTGATATATCTATGCGTGTCTTTCGATTGATCGTATAACTGTATATTGCTGACTTTTTAGATGACAGACGTTATCTTCAGATACTGTGCTTGCGTCCAATAAGGCTAAGGAATAATGCTGATGAGATGTAATCATCATTTATTAAAACTCAGAGAAACATATAGACTATCTATCTTTCTCTATGATTAAAATAAAGATGTTGAAAATACCTGAGTTTGTGCTCCTCGACATCCCAGGGATCAAACTTCGACATTTACGCTTTAACTCTTGGCTATTTCGTTGTTACGATAACTCTACACTGAATGGATGTAAACTTTATTGACAGATTGAATGCTTGGTATTTCAACACGAGTATTGAAGCAAGAAACTGAGGAACGATACAATATATGGCTACGAAAAAGCCACAAAAGTTACAGCTTCTGGAGGTTTACACGTGCTTTTCAGCTATCATTGCAAGACCAATGTCGTTACACGATCTTAATTCGAACAGAAAATAAATTACTTGTCATAATCATGTGATTGCTCGGAGATAGTAAGGACAAAAAAATTACAGCAAATTGAACTTTAAATGAGCTTTTAACAACAATTACATGCATTTAATAACCAAAAAACTTTGTAAGCTTACTAAAGTAAAACTAATGGTTGTAAAAATTCTGATGAATTTACGTCCTGTATATGTATGCATGCATTTTAGACATAACATTTTATTTTGAGCAATCCTGGTGACTCCACGAAAATGTTTGACTAGACTAGAGGAAGCGACAATATAATACATGCGTTTATATATATATAAGTAGTAAAGTAAACGTGGACAACTGGGATGAAGTAAGAATTTTACACCCCATTTTATTCATTTATCTACATGGAGCGAAGGAAAATTAACCATCCATGTAACTAAAGTGTGACCCTGACCTATATACGAACTCACGCATGCGCAACAGCTGGCAGCTTGCGCAGCAGTGCATTGTCCTGAACTAAGCGGGGAAATTCCCTGCTGAGGCATGTTTATACACGTTCCGAAGGTGTACGGGAAATCCGTGTGAGTCATCACCATCAAACTAGCCTATATAAAGGACTTTACACTCGTTGTCAGTCCGGCCGGCGGTCGCGGAGTCTAGCTGATGTTGAACACGAAGTTCCTATCGGTACGAACTACATTTCATATCCATTCAATCCATAATGTCTTAAATATCTTTCCAGAGGCGGACTAAATCCTTCTTGTTTTTGAATTTCTAGCGCCTGATGAAATATGTTCTGAATAAGTTCTGACCCCGGAGCCTCCTCGTTCCGAAGGGTTGCACCTTTTTCTTGTATTTGTGTAAGCAGCTGTTTATATTGAACATAATAATGTTTATATTTCTCTCGTCTCTTTGCTACACCGTTTTCCCTTGTATTACATCAATAACAACACCTGGTATAGGAGTTAAGCTAACAGTACCGGAACTGTTGGAATTGCCGCTATTACAGCAGAGCTTACAAGAATTCCCTTAGTAATATTAAGAGCCATATCAATTCGACCCATTAATTTATAACTTCGTCGATATGCAGCACTTGTTCTTTCTATGTAATCAGCCAATTGTTCAACGCTTTCAACAACTGAGATGTGCATTTTTTACTGTATATGTAAGGGGGATAAAAAATAATTGTAGTAATATAGAAATACAATATGGCAGAAGGAGGAGAAGATATACCACTCCAGGATTTCGATGATTCAAATTGAATGATGATGATGACGCTACTGCTGAAACATTCTTTATAGACGATGATAATGCTCTTGCAGAAGTCGATCCTTACCGGGTTAGCCCAAAGGTTGATCGTTTGACTGAACTTAAAGCAGATGAAAAATTAAGAATGTTAATAAATTCTTAGATGAGAATAAAATTACTGATCCGGATGCACTAAATGTATTGGCTATGGAATCTGAGGTTAGGGATGGAAAGCTGTATTATAAAAACCTCAAGCTGTCTAAAGATAGAGGAGGTGGATTTATAAGCTGTCCACATTAATGAGTTTAAAAGGAGGACATGAATTTATTAGAGAAGTATTAGCAGAGCCCGAATATGTGAAACGTACATTGCATTCTGAAGATGTGAAAAACGATAAATACCGGCTGAGAAGATGTCACCAAAAGACATGGGTATATACAAAGATAAACTGACAGAGTTACGGCAAGATGCTTCTGGTAATGCACACAAAATACAAGCTTTTGAAAATAAAATCGAACAATGGAACAATCTAAACCCAGAATATAGAGCTTTTGTTGATGAATTAAAGATAGCAAATATGCGTCTTGATGAGCTTTACAGTGAAAGAGAAAATCTGTTAGAGCAGACAGAACTTACACCCGAACTCAGAACAAGACTAGCTAAAATTGATGATCGAATTGAAGTACAACATGATATGATCAGTGGGCACGTGAAAGACTGGCGTCGACTAGGTCTCTTCGTGATGTAATTTCCGATCCAGAATTGTCACTCAGGCTGAAGCTGACAGAGTTATTTAAACGAAATGGTATAACAATCGCTGCAATACTGACTGCCCTTGGAATGACAATATCAACAATTGCCCTGGCTGTAACTAGAGGAGGAGGGGGAGGAGGGGGAGGAGGAGCAGGAACTGGCGGGTCTGGTTCAGGTCCGCCCAAAGTATATACAAAAGCGAAAGAAATTGTAAAGCAATTTGGCGAATGGTTAAAAACCTTGGCCGCAAAAAGTGCTGCTGCAATACCCGGTCTAATCGGTTCCCTCGTCAGTTTTCTATTAAAAACAGCAGGATCGGTTGTCGGATTTGTTGGAGAACAGCTATGGATATTTTTAACTGGATTAACATTAGTCATTATAAATAAAATTATGTATAATATATGGCCCCTACGGAATCAACATGTTTGGTGAAAAGAATATTGCAAAGTTTCTTTCTAAAAATAAAGACCTGTTTGGTTTCTCTGTCGAATTGGAATGGTGCAAACTTCGGCGGGTAAATCGCCATATCCTTCGAGCAAATCCAGGTGTCCGACTCAAAGATGATAATCTTTATCATAACATTTTAGCTTTCATTAAAGAATGTCAAAAGACTAACTTCTTTAAGCGACTAGAATTCATAGCTGTATTCCAGGATACTGAGGATGACCAAGAGGCTCATCATCTCCAAGAATATTGGGTTCTTCGATTGATTCGCGACACAGGCAATCGATTTATCTTTCAGTCAGACGGAAATATTTACGTAAAGATGTGATTTTTTCTTCTAAGTCATTATATACACGAAGTGAAACTTAAGATGTGATTAATTTTCTTTTTTTTCTTCTACTATATACATTACACGAAAAATGGGGTACGATAGAACATTATCACCGACTTTCACCAACCGAATACCGAATGGAACGAAGTCAGAAAGAACTCATCACGTGATTGCTCATAATCCAAGTGAGGCAGATCCAGGCCAGACACTTATCATACGATGTCCGAAGTTAGAAAGCGGAGTACTCTTAGTTCCAGATACTTTCGACCTGGTTTTTGATCTCGAAGTAACGGGAGGTGGAACTACCCGTGTAGTACAAAATGTTGCAAAAAATTTGGTGGAGCGTATGAAACTCACATTTGAGGGCCAGACACTTTTCGATTTGAATAAATATAACTATTGAATGTTATCGCGATCTCTTCAAACATAAAAAGGAGAGAACGAACATGACACTGTATGGAATTCAGAACGAAAATCTAAGAAAATTAAGAAGCGGTTCGAACCGATGCAGATGCCGCCGTCGTGGGCGATAATTACTTTTCGACACATATAAAACAAAATATGCTATTCGTCTCACTCACCCCCTCATAACAGGCCATGGAGTTGCATATCCATCAGCGTTAGGGAGTCATATCGAATGGGAAATTACGTTGGCACCCGCCCCCCAATTACTTGTCAGTAATCAGTTTATTACAACCAATTATAAATTAAAAAACATTCAAATGGAATACGAGACAATTTCTGACCTCAATCTCGCGAGGTCAACTGCTGGTTATTACAACGGTGGAAAAAGTTACCTTTACGAGCATATACATTATTTTAGAACAATCCCATTCAAAGAATCGGACACGGTTATCAATGAAAATATAAATGTACCACGACGTAGCATTAGAGGTATCGCTATACTCTTCACTAAAAATCAGAATCAGTCAGAACTGAACAGTGAACTTTTCATTAACCCATCCATTGAATCTGTGTCTGTAATGATTGAAGGCATTGCAAATAAAGTGTACGCTCAGAAGATGATACCAAGACAATTTTGGCGAGAGGTGCGACGGTATTTTGCTGAAGATAAAGATTGGTGTGAAATTGATATAGATGAGGCCGATTATTTGAAGAATAAATTCTGTCTGTTTATCGATCTGCGTAGTTTAAAGATATTGAGTTTCATGGAAATGGTTTAAAAGTAATGAACACAAAGGACGGAATTCAACTTGAGATCCTGAAGAAAGATACCGCGTGGGGTGGCGATGACGCTCACAATGATAATATATTTGCCCACATTTATGTTATCAGTGATGCCCTAGTCTCTATTGAAAATAGTAGATTAATGTCTTTACAATTTAACGTAACCATGACCCGTCGTCCGTCCTATCGGCCATGTTTCTGCCAGCCATTCCCCGTGTCCGGATATATAGCTGCACACGTTTGATATCATTTGGCGCCATCATGATTTTACTACGCTTTTCACTACGGATTTCTCCAGCCTTTTTCCGTACAAACTGTACAAATGTGCCGGCTCCGGCTTCTTCCCAGTTTCAAATAGATCTTTATAATCTTCAAAGTTTAAATGTTTTCTAACACAAACATCTTTCACCCCTTTATTTTTTTTTCGTCTCCGAAGTTGGAGTTCGAAAAGCATACACTTTCGAGCGTATGCCGACAAAATCAAGAATAGGTTCACCATTCAACTCATCTTTAAATTTACCTATCACTTTTTTATTAATCTTCGGAAAGTTGGGGGCCACCATGGGTCCACTCATCCCACTAGTATCATATATAGACTTCTCACCATTCTTTTCCACATCTTCCCGAACTATATCATTGAAGTTACGTCCGGATCCGGGGAGGGTATTGGCACACTGTAAACAAAACTGTCAGTATCCATGTAGGCTAATCGTATTCCAGGGAACCGCTTTCGAAAGTAATTGTAATGCGTCTCATACATAAGCAGCTTAGAAAGTTCGAGTACTGCAGCGCCGATGAAAACTGGTTTTACATATCTATGCTCATCCGTTTTCAGTTCCAGTAGGGCACTGTCGCAGGAATCACCATCCTCTTCGGAAGTTATGAAAGTTATATGTTTCATCTTTGGATTATACTTCTGAATCTTTTTACGTCCACTATCCGTGCCGTTCCAGTCCGAAACAAATTTAAAGTCTCTGTACTTTCGAACATCTTCTATTGTCTTACCGAACATTGCATTATTCATCAGCTTATAGAAATTCTTTTCAAAATCTGTCCTCCCCTTTGCCCTCATTTTAGTGTTAAAGTCGATATATTTCGCGAGACATGGAGCTTCATCGAAAGCAAGCACCCGATAAATCTTTTTCAATCTCATTCCCATCCGAAGATAGAATTCCAGCAACTTGTAGTGTAAGACATAGGACTCTCTATCCATCACACTTGTAATCAGTCGACCGCCCTGCCTCGGAAATTCATAGTGATGCGGTGCTAATGGCAAATCGCTGTGTTCTTCATGTAATTCGGCTGGGTATTCTAAGTCTACTTCTAGAAAACTTGGTGGAAAGGTGGAACCAGGTCCCCACGCTCCGCCAGCTCGGCCACCCGCTCCGCCTCGGCCCCCTTCTTCCCATTTGTCCCACTCTTCCATCGTCATCCAATGAAGTCCGCCCGTAGGCATTGCCTGACTCATTGCCCAGCCGTAGAGATTGTTTGCATCGAGATATTTTATTTCGGTCACCGGTTTCTCCGGATCGTAATTCCCGCCGGCGGGGCCAGCGTAAGCCGGATGATTTGTCTGTAAATAATGAATATTACACTGGCTGATACCTCCTCGTATCCCCGTTGTACGAAAGTCATCTGCTCAGCATCTTGAATGAGCCCAAATTTATTACCCGTGTAAAGTAACATAGCATCCCATGTCAAGCCAGGCGCTGACATGTAATGGGCCGGATCTAACTTATATGCTTCTAAACATGTGTCACGAAAATTTTCAAATATATTTGCAAGAAGTAGAACGTCAGTCTCACAATAGAATTCCATATAATCACGAATCGTCTTACATCCAACTTCGTCCCATACTCTTAATGCATGTTCGTAATCAGACTCCGAAATCCCCTCTTCCGTCAATTCGCTATAAAATTCCCCCTCTCCGGGAGCTGGTTCTCTCCCAGTCTGTCAACCGAGTCTAAATATTCGTAGGGGAAGAAACCTTTCGCCCTTTGAATGTCCGGGTACGAAAGTGGCGCCGCCGTCCACCCCTGGGTCTCCGGCACAGTTTTTGCCAACTTCGCCAATGACCCCATCATCAACTGAGCACTGTCCATAAACTTTATAGAAAATGAAACTTCTCTTTATCTCCCTCTTCCCTCCGGCAACAACAATTGAGCCACTAAAAATAAATGTTTTCGAGAGACCCATAATTCCACCATTGCTCGTCTTAGCTATTAATTTGGCTCTTGTCCGGGACCCTCATCTATTTCATGTAACTTTTTCAAATAAAAGAACCATCGATCCCTTGAGGTTGTGAAAGTAGATAGGAATGGTTCTCGACGGTCGACATCCCTCGCAATAAAAGGTCGCCCCCTCCTTCACTACTCGGTATCCTGCCGGCTCTCCACATGCAATACAGACTGGATCACATCCGTCGCGCCGGTAATTAGAAGGATCCCTCATCGGTATTATTTTCCAATAATACGATTTAGAATAATACTCGGCCCGTTCTTTCATATCCTTTAGAAATTCTGTAACACAGGAGAGACCTGTGAATGTTCTTTTACCATAAACAGTGGGTCGGCCCGGGCCTCGTTCCGAAGGTCCCCACCCCCGTTCCACCATAACATACGAAAGACAAATTGGAATGTGCCGGCCGTCCCCTTCTCAATAATTGCCTCAGTATCTGCATAGACGACGTAGGGGGGGGACCTTCTTCCGATGTCCTTCGAATTGACACACTTCCTTAGGAAAAACTGGCTGGGCGTCGTCTGTTCCACAGTACACCTGATGTATTTCTAATTCTTCTGTTGACTTAAAACCTCTTTTACAAACCAGGCAAATACACTTCCTTCTGCGCTCATTCTTTCGATTAGTACGAGAATTACGAAGGCGATTTAACGCAGTAATTGGTATGAAGTGGCACCTTCGGGCTTCGCCAACTATCAGTAAGATATTTGCTATTTGATTCCTATCACCTTCGGAACGGGCTCCGCCTTCCGTTCCGTCAGGGGCTCCGCTACAGCTACTATATAACACATTATGCGGGGGATCGGGATCATTCTCGTAGATCTGAAATACTTGAAGTTTGATGCCTGGATTTTGCTGCTCGAAGCGCCTGAATACAGTCATATCGGCGGGCGTGGGCGTGGGAATACCTTCCCAACAGTAGTCAGCCATAAATGGGGCGTACGTATTCCATTTTCTCCTTACCTGACCACATTTCTTTTCACGAAACTCGGGGTCGGTCAACTTTAAACTTGCTACGATGGCGTATTGAAAACAGTTCTCAGCCCCCACCGGTAGAATAAGATCGCTAACACAATGCTTATTTTTAACCATCCGGGAAGTTGAATCCAGCCCCCGGCCAGCCCCGAGTAAAACTTCTACTAGAATTACTTCAAAATTAAGTATCTCCTCGAGAACGAGACCAGAACCCTCAACATTTTCAATTGTATCAAGCATACGATCGTAGCGATCTATTAATTGTTGCCCCACATCCAATCCCGATCCTCTTACATCTTTTGTGTATGTATCATTTAATTTAACAGGCATATACGATTTGTGTATTACCAGTTTTCGGATCCGATAATTTGACTTCCATTTCGGTATAAACAGAGTACATCTTTCGTTCCGAATGGACCATACCTTCAATATCCACCAGCTCCCCGATATCCTTGACTCGCTTGACTTCAGGAAATTCTTTTCGTAAAACTGCTCCCTTGAATGCTGTATGTAATCGACGGGCCATAATAATCTTTATGATATATACTATCCTAAAATTTTTAAAATGAAAAATAATTATTCTATGATAGGTCATCAAAATCCACTATAATATTTTTGTCAGCATTTATTTGTTTATATATCTCACCTAATCTTTCTAAGTCGACTAGTTCTTCCGCATCTTGAATTTCTGGTTTATTAGGCGCAGCACAAAATATTAATCTCTCAACAGTGAAAGAAAGAGCACCTTACTTAAGCGCGGTTTAAATGCTAAGAATTCTATCTTACTACCTTTTCGGATATTACGAGGTACAATAGCAGGATTTTCTCGGACTGGCAATGGGACTCACTGTTTTAAAACCGCAGTCAATTTCTTGAACCATATCAATACATGTAGCGAAATCGTGATTTCTCCCTCTCCCTCTCCCTCTTTTAAACTGAAATTTAAAATACCTCATGCCCGGCTGAGGCCCCTCGCTCCCTCGCTTCTGATACACTTTAGATGGATTGTAAAATCCAGTAGTATTCTTGGAGTGAGCGGCCAGGCTTAGAGCATAACTTTTAGCAGTAGATGCATCGAAACTTTCACCTAGGGTACGGAATATTATTAAATCAGTAAACTTTTGAAGACTCAGTTGCCAACTGACACACACCCCATCACATGTAGCTGGATCTCCTCCCGAACCATATTTAGGTCCGATGTTGAAAACTACTTCTAGCTCACTGTCTACGTATATGAAAGGATCTACATATTCACCAAATACTAATTTGCCTCCATCATCAATTTTGATGTTTTCTCCGGTTTCAAGTATTTTTATTGCAGTTGAAATAGAAAGGATTGTCATTGTCTTATCGTATATATCTTAAAAAAAAAATAATTTAAAAAAAAATTTTTTCTATGATATAGTATCCTAAAATGTCATACATATTCATAAATGGACCAACTGGAAGTGGTAAGAGTTACGATGCAATAAATTTGGATCCGTATCACGTACCAGAATTTGACACTAGTTTTTCCAGCAACATTGCCGACTTTTATAATGGGCGTGTCACCCCGTTTCGATTGCCGATTTTCAGAAACAGTTTATAGAACATACTCTTAGTTTACAATGTCAGGCTGGGAGGGGGAGGGGGGGCCTCCCTTCAGAACGCTACATTATTTGTGACTCTTCCATCATTCAACATCTGACTTTTTCTAGAATCCGGGGCGTTTCCGTGCAGCGGAAGAAAAAAGATTGTTTCTTTAGCATTTAACCATTTACACAGTTTCATTATCATATTCAAAGATATGCCTTGGGATTATTGCAGGCGGAATGTGTTGACTCGAGCCAGGTCGTACGAAATAGCCGCCTTAGAAGAACTAGAAGAGATTCACAACAAGTTCAAACAGACTTTCTTAGAAATTTGCCACGACTACAGACTTCCATGTTTGGTAATTCTCGAACGCTCTTACCCCCCTCGTTCTCAAGAATATACTTAATCCAACAATTGATACCGAGACAGTCGGACCAGTAGAATATCCACGAGCTTTTGACTTTGGAATTGCATGGGGCAGCTCACGCGATAGCGGCAGCCAGGGATTTTTAATAGACGGTTTTCCGAAGGTGAACTTGAAAAAGCGTACTTCCCACCTGGTCAAGAACAACTAGAACAACCTCGAGTCTCACTAAAGAACCTACACAAACTTCTTAACGCTTGTGAATCTGTGTGTGCTTATAATGCTTCGTTTGACCTACGAGCACTTGACATTATGAAACCCTACGGTTCTGTAACACCGGACTTTGAAGTTACTTGTCTATGGCTTATGTCAGTTGTGTACATTATACTTCAACCAGAACTTATCGATAAAGCTGAACAAGGGGACTCGAAAGAACGGACTGTGGTAACATGAGAAGTCGTTTTGAAGATCTTGCAAACTTAATATGTTCAGGACTGAGGGGCCCCCACCTCATCCACATACGGCCGAAAAAGATGCAGTAAGTGAACATTACTTACGACAGTACATGATAAATACTTGGCCAGGTGGGGGGTGAAGTGGGGTGGTAAACTGACACTTTCGGCTTTCAAGAAATTAAGACTTTTTCCATGGTACTTATTGAATAACTTTCGTAAATACTTACGTTAGTACTTACGTAGTACTTGACAAGTACCATGGACAGGAACTTACGTAGTACTTACGTAGTACCAGCACAGGAACTTACGAAGTTCTAATAACATTTTCCTCCGGCTCCCAACTATTAAACTTTCTGGATAACCTTTCCATTTTATCAGATAATATTTCTTTCCTCTAATTTTTTTCGTCTTCAAAATTCGTTCTACTCTGTACAGCTCGTCGCACCACGTTCTGAAGGTGCGCTCTGAAGTTCATCGGAGTAGAAAGTGCCAAGTATTTCCTCTCCATTCAGATCTTTTATTTTGTAAACTGGTGGCATTCCCAAGCCAGCTGCGTACACAACTTTTGAAACTACGAAAATCTCCTCTGTCCAATTTGGTAAATATCCTTTCTTAAAGTGGTCTTGTATTTTGTAATTCGGACACGTTCTCCCGGCTTGAATTCAGGGTTGGCTCCCCCGGCTGCCAACTCAGGACCGAATAGTGTATAAAATGCCTGCCAATCGTTCTCCTCTGTTACGTCCCTGGTTTCATTTTGATACTTCCGTGTACGGTGTTATTGTAATTCTCGAGAAGGTGGGGTAGAATAGAAAGCCATTCACGTGTCTGTCTGTATGTAAAGTATTTCCACATCATCGTCTTGAGGGTCCGATTAAAACGTTCAACGACGCTAGCTTTTTTGTCACTGTAGGTGTGAACCAATGAATGCCTGACTCCTGGAGCCACCCCTGCATTTTCTGATTAGTAAATTCCCGCCCCTCATCTGTCTGAAGTTTGTCGGGTCTTCTCCCAGATTTCTTAATCACATCTTGTAGTGCCTTCAACGTATCATCAGCCGTTTTTGACTGTATCGGCCTAGCCCATGCGTATTTACTGAGAACATCGATTACTGTTAGCATGTATCGAATGTTACGGTTCTCTTTTGCGAACGGTGGAGGGAATTCCACGAGATCCGCTTGCCATTGAGAGTCTATCGATGTTACAAAAACGCGCCGGCCGCCCCGGAAGGCACCCCCA
Organism: Ptychodera flava; assembly: GCF_041260155.1. Taxonomy (NCBI): domain Eukaryota; kingdom Metazoa; phylum Hemichordata; class Enteropneusta; family Ptychoderidae; genus Ptychodera; species Ptychodera flava. The sequence continues at coordinate 39,483,680 of NC_091943.1, read as the reverse complement.
CGAGTACGAGGTACCGGTTTATGTAGATTATAAGTTAGCTGAGTTTTTAACCAGTCCTGCACCTCTTTCTTGGTCACTTTCAGTCCGCTGGCCCGTGCTGCGTCATACAATTTTTGTACACCTCCAAAACCAGTTTTCGGGTTGTAATATAATTCTCTAAGAGTACCTTCGGCTTCAGCTTCCATAATTGCTATATTATACGAAAAATTTTATGTCGTACGGATTCCGTAAACGAAATACTAGTTTACTGAATGGCCTACTTTTCAATTGCTTGATTAGGCCCACGGCTTCCCGTTCTGACACCTCCATTCCATATTCTTTTATAATAGTTTTGTTGTCTATCTTGTTCGGTGTGTAAAATAGTACTAACATCTGTATGTTTTCCCTGAATGGTTTACTAATACTAGTATATTGTTGAGTCAGAACCCAGACAGATAATCCGTCGTGTCTTGCGCTGAAACCAAGTTGGACTAAAACGTTACTGCGCTTCTTCATATCTTTGGACGAGGCGCAGTCATCGAGGATTATTAAAGTGTTCGTTCCAGCCCATTCTTTATGCACGTAGGTTAATGTATCATCCACTGCATCGAGTCCGACTGGAAATATAAACACATTATCATCGGTGAAAATGAATCTTCTATTATACGCTTTATTATTCATGAATGTTGGGCAAATGAATATCACATATTCGAATTTCCTTAAGTACGGACCGGTGAGGAGGTCCAACATAAATTCTGTTTTGCCAGAATATGTCGGTCCAGTTATAATCATGTTGAATGGTGGGGTTACGTATATTGACATTTCCTCTGGATCTATATACTGTAAATTAATGAATCTCTTCTAGTTCTTTTAAGTTACTGGTTCGAGTTAGATGAAACCCAGTCACATCGACAGCATCTGAATGAACTATATAGTTAGTGACTTTATTCCAGTACCTACAATAGTAATGAATATTGCTAAAGATAACAAACCAATTTTACCATATTCGTGAATAGGGTCGCTGGTCGTAGATGCTGCCCGTTCCGGGGAGGGGAGGGGAGGGGACCGAATCCGAGTCGTGTCATTGTGAGGTGGTGGTGACCTCCGGGCTCGTCCTGCCACTTCACGGGATCCTCTCCCCTTCCATCTCATGTACAGCACTTTCTCGAACTTCCGTGTTTATATCACCGTTCACCCCGAAGGACATAGATTCTGTTGCGTATTGCAATTCATTATTATAACCCGAGATCGCCGGGCCCGAAAGAATGACCATCTCAGACGGTAAGAGAAGTAAATTGGGTGAGACTGCCATATCAAGTTTGACACCAGTATTCATTATTGTGTCTTGATATCGCCTATAACTAATTACTTTGTCGGTATTACGAATTTCATCTTCGAGGAGAACACCGAATTCTTTTCGGACTTGCTCTGCACTGCCAGTATCGCCCACTATGGTACTACGAATATTTGCTTGTGCGCCAAGTATGCAATATACGTAGGCTTCAAGGCTTTCATTGAGGCGGGCGAGGACCGGCCTTTGTTAGTCCCGAGTCTCCCTTCAGAGGAATGAAACTATTATATTGTCCCTCCGATCCATCATTTCGGAAGAAATAGTAGTGCGGTCGTTCTTTGTCGGACAGTACATGTTTTTTCTTTTCCAAAAATGGTATGTGTATAGAAAACGCCTCCGTCGGAGGAGAGGAAAAAGTCCGACCGTTGTATATTCGCTTTTGGCTGTCGAACAGGGCCACGATTAGTGTAATATTCATATCCATAACCAAGACCTTTATTTGACCTTTTCGATAACGAAAGTCGGACTTCGTTGGACTTATATTTCCAAATTCTGTACAGAGAAGTTCATATTGGACGAGATTGTACGGATTGTCGCCCGCTTTGAAGGTGGGGGTATCGTCTGGAAGTGCAACGCCCATTTCGTGAAGGATACGACGTATTGTAAAATATACATGAAAACGGCAGAATGATCGTATTTGGGGCGGAAATTTCCCTTCGGAACCAAAGAGATGGGCGAATGATATACCACAACCAGTAGTGCTGCACCATACGGCGAAATTTAATTGCTGGTCCCAGTATTTCATGTTTGGACTGCCCAACCAGACATTACTTTCTTTAGCTGTTCGATGAGTGATTACGTTATCTTTAAATATATCCCGAGGATGAAAAGTAATTTATCTGTCGGTGTTACATATATTTCTAAGTCCATGAGAATAGGTTTTATTCCCCCGTCCGGTTTGGAAGGGGGGGTATCAGCATGCTGTACTGTCGGTATGCTCGTCTTATTCAATTGAAAAGCAACTGGGAATAAGTCTGTACTCATTATTCGTGTTTCTATATACAGATAGATTTAAATGGAGGAGAATTTTCCCGGAATCCCTGTCGGACGTACTGTTAGGGGTACTAACATTCCAGACTATGTTAATACTTTATTTCGGATTCAGGTTTAAACGAATTTTTTATTTTTTACTAAGAATAGATAACATACTGCAAACAATGGAGAATTTAATAAAGTCATCGGCAGCGGCAAATATGGCAGCGCCCTACCGGAACGGTTCCGAAGGGGCTTCGGCGCCTTCGGACAATAATCGATCCATAATAGAGACAAACGTGAAAAAATACTCTGTGTCATCGCAAGTGGTCAAAGTAAGTTTTTTTGGTAAGGAGATTACAGTTAGAGAAGTGGAAACGTGGAAAGATGAATTCATAACACGAGCCTTTAAAGTCTATGAAGCGAAATACAGTTCTCTTATAAGTGATACCATCACTCAAAGTTTCATAGATCTAGGAGCCCGTGCAATAAGTCAGGTAGTTCCAATCGATGATCGAGATAACTATGCCACTGATCTTAAAAAGGATTTTATTCTAAACAGTGAAATAAAACGATTATCAGGACGGATAGGTACACATGGGGGCCCCTGATTGCTCTAATTTCCACCGTTTAATTACGGGTAAACATTTAAATTTTAAAAAAATCGGGTTTAATATAGTACCTGAAATAAATGGATTCAACTTCGCCGACTCAGCAAACGGCTCCGCCAGGGACTCCGTCAGAAGCCCCGCCGACGACCCCCACACCGCAAACGGCTCCGCCGACTCCGACACAGCGCAACATAGAGAAAGTGACGTTACCGGCCGAAGCATCCAGGGAGAGTTGCTTCGGGAAGCGACTAGCGGAATGGAACAGGCAAAACAGGGAGAAGAAACTAAAAGCAATGGAGGGGGGGAGAGGGGGGGAGGGGAATGATGCGGTAGCAGACCTACCGCCTACAATGAAAGAACAGTGTGATAATAATTCACGCTGGTATAATAAATGTTATCTTGTTTTAGGAATTGTGGGAGTTTCATTGACTGCATTAGGGCTATATTGGGGGCGTGCTCGACATTATTGTTCCGTCCGGAACTCCTCCAGAAAGCGAAAAAAACAGAGCACGTAGCAGCTCCATCCGGAACAGTTCCGACAGGGTTCCGAGAGGAGGGGAGGGGGAGGGGAGGGAGAGGGGGGTGTTCCCAGCTCCTCTACATTGTATGAGATGGATTAACTCCCCATATTTTTTATTTTATTTTTTATTTTATATACTAGTCAGCAATCATGGATATTAAAACAGTTGTAAACACAATGTACGATGGTATTGTAATCGCAGGACTTGCGATGGGATATCTTATGATCTCCAGCAAATTTCTGAAAATAGAGGTTGGCGATCCAAGTCGTCCAAATTTGACTCGATTGGCAAAATTAGGCGGTGCGACTGCTGCTGCGGTAGCAACCAAAGATCTCCTTGAACAGAAAAATATTATTCCTGCAGAACCTTATACTTCGTAATGGGCACCTTCGGAATAATAATATATTCATCGAACATTTATACTTAGTAATATATACATACAACGTACAACGATGATCATTTGGATTGAAAGCAAAACAGGTGAACCTGTTACTGTTAATTTTTACCCTTGTATTGACACGACACAGTTTACGAAGATAAGACTGCTAGAGTGCGGACTATATAATTCATGGCATAACATAACATCGACGAATAATGTAATAAAATATCAAGAAGGTGACCAACCGAAGAAGACTAAATCAATACGTCCAGGTAACTACAATATCGATACGTTAAACAAAGCAATCGGGTTGAAGCAAAAATTAATTTTGAAAAACATCTGCCGACAAACCATGTTTATCTAACTTTGGCTAAAGATATTAAAGTCTATTTCAATGCCACAGGTAGCTTCGCCAACGTCGTTGGTTTTTCAGATAAACCTGAGGACAACCCAGTTATAAAAAGTACTATTAGTCCGAAGAAGTGGATTTCTTAACAGTCACTAAATATATAGTTCATTCAGATGTAGTCGATGTTACTGGAAATTATGTTTCATTTGGTTCGGGTGCCTCCGGAGGATACATACAGGGGAAAGTATCGAACTGTTTACAAATACTTCCCATCCGGGATACGAGAGAAATAAGTGAAAAGGTTACTTACGATTTTAAAAACGGAGCAATTTCTATGCCATTGAGAAAAGGGGAGATTACATGAATTCAATGCGTATCTGGATAACAGATCAGGATGGAAACATGATCGATTTCAATAACTGGCCAATTAGCTTTTGTATTGAATTATTGTAGTCCCGAAGCGGGGCCGGTGTAACCCTATCGGAAGATAAACCATCCCACGACCAATCCTCCAGCAATATAGATCATCTCATATTTCTTTTGCTCAGGACTGGGTTGATAATAATCTGAGAATTGAACTGCTTGCCTGACGTAGAGTTGCTTTGCACCGCTTCTGCTTCTTCCAGGATTTCTGCATCTGTATCTCTTAATTCTGCCGCAGCATGTGCGTCCTTTGCCTGATTTTCTCTTTCCCAGTCAGCCTGTAGTAATCTTTTTTCTGACCAGACGTTGCGATCATGTTCAATTTTTCTAATGCTTTATCATGTCGGACTTCTCTTCAATAAGAGCATCACCATTACCAGAAAGCTTTTGTCCGATAATATTTCCTCCTGTGAATGCCGTTGCATTTAATACAGCACCGAGAACTGTCATTCCTATAGCTGAAGCCATGATTGTGTATATTACAAGGTATTATTTTAATTTTCACTGTATATAGGTCCCTACGGAGTATGTCTGATCCAAGTGGCTTCGGTCTAGGTACAATTCGTATGCAAAATCTTGAGCTTGAAGATCTGAGTGATGTTAAAGTTAACAATAATACTAAGATGGCTGCTAATCATAATAAGGATTACGTCCTTCGTTATAAAGACCGCGAAAAATATTTCGTTTTAGCCAATGCCGCGGTGCCATCCCACGAGCATGCTGTAGAATTTTCCGAACTTAAAGACATTGATGAAACTGTAATTGACGCCACAAAGGCTTCGAATGATTCTACTCCTTTTGCTCTGACATGGGATTCGGCTAGTCAGAAATTCATGCCTTATAATGTGCCGCGTAACATCTTAGATATATTGGGTAGTGAAATTGCAGGAGGTGTTGCTGAACCACCAGGAACTCCGAATGTGATTTATTTTGATAGCAATGTAAACAAATATAAATTGTTAGATTTTCGTAGTTGGCTTACTCCTACGAATCCATACATTGCACTTCTTGGTATACCGATTCACCTTAAAATTAGTCCTCTTAATACAATAATGAAGGCAGATAATACACTAAGAAGGTGGATAAACGAGGGGGAGAATTATTGCTCGTATACAGCTAGCGGAGTTCCAGTTAGATTATTTTGGGACACAACTTTAAAGAAACTGGGTCTTAAAAGTGTCGGTGATGAGGCAGCTGTTCTCACTTTACAGACTGTAAATCAACAGATGACTGATAATATGAAATACTTCAACATGGTACAGTTCTCATTAGATGTGTAAAGTTAGCTACTGGAGATGAATTTGACGATTTGGTTGGATATTATGCTATGAAAACAGATAACAGAACAACTTGTGATATTATCATAAGTATTGATAAAGATCGGGGAGGGGAAATGAGTATTGAATGTTTTGTTGGTGGGAATAGAATAGAGAACGACTTAGGAACTACATTTGTACGTAGAGATAAAAGAGTGAACACTTTAGATATCAGTACCATTCATCTGAAACGTCTCATATTATTTGAAGTAATGGTCTTCCGTCACATTTTAAGTTCAGAGGAAATTACTAAAATTTTATCTATCAGGTGAACAAGTTCGCACCGATAGGAACTTCGTGTTCAACATCAGCTGGACTCCGCGACCGGCCGGCCGGACTGACAACGAGTGTAAAAGTCCCTTTATATAGGCTAGTTTGATGGTGATGACTCACACGGAATTTCCCGTACACCTTCGGAACGTGTATAAACATGCTCAGCAGGGAATTTCCCCGCTTAGTTCAGGACATGCACTGCTCGCAACTGTGCGCATGCGTGAGTTCGTATATAGGTCAGGGTCATACTTTAGTTACATGGATGGTTAATTTTTCCTTCGCTTCATGTAGATAAATGAATAAAATGGGGTGTAAATTCTTACTTCATCCCAGTTGTCCACGTTTACTTTACTACTTATATATATATTATATATATATATTATATATATATATATATATATATATATATATATATATATATATATATATATATATTATATATATATATATATATGAAGTCTATAATATTTTAGTATTTCCTTGTCAGTATTCCCCATACCCATGGAAGCTTAAGTCTTTCTAAAGATGATTGTATTTCAGTGTAGCAATTACATGTACATTGAATTGCTATGTAATAGTTTCTTCGATTTGATTGTTGAATTTATCCATTTCACTGGCTTTGCCTAATTCAGATTGGGTGAGTATTAGCCTTTGTCGTTCGTGAAAGATGGCTGGATTCTTAATACAAGCGAAACGCATTCTTTCTCTCTGTATCTCTCTAGATATTTTCTATTTTTTTCAAGCAAGGCTTGGTCCATCCATCGATAAAACACTGTTCCCTCTTTCAGGGACGCCAATGTTCCTATTTTTCCTGGTTGTCTTTCTTCTGATCCCTTTGATCTGTAGAGTGGTTTGAAACAGGGCACGGGAATGTTAGAATTGCTTGTTGCAGTGTAGAACCCCATTGGTGATATTTTGAAGAAAATTATTGTCGTGTGTAGCATTCGTCAGTGCCAAATACCTTGGCGAATCAGACTAAACCACTAACGGCGACTAAACTAGTTGACAAAGATATCTTATTTAGCAGTTAATTAACAAATCCTATTGCTGTGTGCTATCGTTAATTACAAGTCCATACAGTTGAAATATACACCAGCGATTCTTAGGGCAATATTACAATAATTTATCGGCATTTTTATTTGATGCCTCACATATCCTATAAAAATTTATACAGAAAATTTGGTATAATATTACGTTTTCTGAAACATTAAAAATACCGCCAAATAGAAAACTTGGCAATGATGCATATGGCAGTCGGTATGGTTATCATTACTGTACTCCAAATAACGGCTTGCGTTTACCTTCTTGACTGACAGGATCTCCTTTATCTGCAAAGCAGACATGACCAGAGAGATTAGTATTTATTAACAGGATGGTGTACTTTAATATATATATATATATATATATATATATTATATATATATATATATATATATATATATATATATATATATATATATATATATATATATATATATATATATATGTGTGTGTGTGTGTATATATATGTATGTATGTATGTATATATATATATATATATATGTGTGTGTGTGTCTGTGTGTGTCTGTGTGTGTCTGTGTCTGTGTCTGTGTGTGTCTGTGTGTCGCGCGCAAGAAGTTTAGATTCTTTACCATCAGTTACATGTTATATATAAACATTTCCGGATGTTACCAAGTTCTTGTATGGACCATTAAGCATTCACCATAAATGCAAAATGATCACATATGCTCATTAAGGTGCATCCGTATTTTTAAATATTAAAGTGAGACAAAATCAACAATATTTAAGAGCCTGAAAACATTACCTGAAGTATTGTTTTGGTTAAGCCGACTTTCTTCCGTAGAAATAGCTGTATCTGTGTTGATTGAAACGTAAAGCGTTACTGTCACCATATAAATGGACGAACATTGACATTACATGTACATATCCTCGTAATATTGTAGAAATGCAGAGTAGTGCTGTGGTTGATGATACGAATATAAGAATGTGATCGACCGATACGACAAAATATTGACTTCATAAAATCTTCCCATTTCAAAAATAGTCCAAGGTGTACTTACTGCAAGGCATGTCTTTCAAATATTCATCTAATTGCTGTATAAGGTGTATCTTTTCACATTCCTTCAATGCTTTCCTAATATCCCCAAGGGGGTCAGCTCTCTTCTCTGTACCGTTCAGTATCCATTCGCACTTTTGTGTTTCTACATCATTAGCATGTTCTCTGGCGATTGTATCGAAGGCCACTCTCGTTACGTCGAGTTCACGACACACCGCTCTACATTCAGCAAACGTTAAGTTACGAGCGACGAATGTGGCAACCCTCTCAAGCTTCTTGTTCTTATCCACATTTTTATCTTGTGTAAAAAAAATTAAAGATAAACTGCTAAATCAAACTGCTATTATTAAGCCATATATTTCAAAATATTGGGAGAAAAGCGAGACGAAGAGACTCCTAAATTGGAAGAAATGGTGGTTCTTTTGGAATGGCATGAATCTTTTTTGACAATTTTTGACACATTTTTGCTGAGCATGTATGTTATTTTTCATATATGCAAAATTCAATATGGCTACGAGACTATTTTAGCAAATAGTATACTAGGTAGATATTTTGTCATTTTGACCATCCCTTGTGAAATCTGATGGTCAACCCAGACATACATTACAGTCCAATGATCTGAGCGTCCATCATAATATGCATGCCGTAACACATATCCATGTACAAACTATGATTCAAACCATGAGCTAGGTGAACACAGACAGACACACTAACGGTGAACCATTGTCTTAGAGATCCTTTTGGAAGTATTATAGGGAAGACTTAATGCAGGTCTGGTTATTTTAATATTTGAATTTCGTGCGTCATATACTTATTGATAACAAAATTTGTGTCTGTAGCGTGTTTCGTACAAGTCTGTGAAGGAAATGGCCATTTGCAATCTTCCGTCAAGATATTAAAATACGTACCATTTCCATCTGCCATTCTTCACTGGTCTATGGAGTCCACTTAGTAGATTGATATTTCGCTTGCTCCAAAAGTACTGTGAGTAGAAGTGTCATTATTCATAATGAATAAAGTTTTAATGATTTGTGCAGCGAAATCATATTTTGGATGCCCAGTAAATGAGTTAGCCCAGTAAACTATTGCTGTAAAATTTTCAGTACTCTTTCAATACCTCAAGATGACTGGTAAATGTGACCTCTGACTTCTGAAATACTTGGCTGTTTGGTCATGCAAATAAATACTCTATGAAGACAAGTTTTCAGTTTTTACTGAAATGTTAAGTTACTGCCCACAGACATAATTTGTTCATCCCAAATCTGGATACAGACAAAAACCCAGTCCCTATTAATACAATTTTCAAGGAATTGATTTTTACAGGTAAGGTAAAAATTATGATAAGAAATTGACAAATTTCCAGAAGTAATGATAAATGGACACTTCTTTTACAGTTGATTTTACTGTCCTTACATTGAAGAGCTATGTTTTCCATGAGTACACTGCACATATAGCCATCATGGTTATTTTACATGGGCGGCTACCATCCGATTTTAAAGAATTCGTGTTGTAAAAGGTGTTTTTACAGGTAAATATTCTGTTCTAGCGTATCTAGGCTCGTTATACTTTGTTGGTTGCCCCTGACATTTGCGTATCAATTTACGAGAGGCGTCATTCTGCTCTTCGCACATATCATGGACATGAAAGATCATTTGAAGGCAGCTTTAATGTCCGAGATCCCTCATGATGATACTATATATTTAACGAGTTCATAATGTTCTTAAGTTCAAGAAACATGGTGAGAACGACAGACAGTTATTAATGCATGCAACGGTCTGAATGTTGTACCTTTTTTCATACACCAGTATAACGCATCCATAAGGCCCTCGCTTGCTGTAAATTTTGTTGTTCCCTCATAGACAATTTCAAGCGTACTGGTCTCATGGTGACACTCACCTTCAGTGTGCAGTGTTTCCGCACAAAAAGAGGTTAATTTCCATCAAGCATCAGCAGATGTTTTCACACAGAGAGACGACGACAACCAATGGCCCAGCTGTACCCGGAAGTGACCCCGTGCTCTCTGAAGAATTTGTTGGTCAGAGGCCTGGGGACGGACAAAACACTGATGTGATCATGGTGAGGGCGCTACTGCATTACGCTGCTCATTAATTTGTTTGAGGAATCTGAACGGTTATAAGTTACTCCTCTTCTCTGCAGTTATGAAATATGCCACTAATTGGTCTTATGTAAACGGACTATAAGCTTACTGCACTGTACCTTAAAGCATTTCCTGTTCTGTGCTGTTATCCTCTGTACAGTATTGTGGATTTGATTATTGGAGGTTCCTGACATTTAACCAACCTGCCATTCATTCATTTATGCCAGTGAAGCTTCTCCGCTGTAATAGGTAATTTTCTGTATTCTAAATCTTTATTTTCGGAGCATTTGCCGTCACATGTTCATAGGATACACAGTATGAGTGGAAGAAATAGAGACATTGGGTTGCACATTGTACTCATCTCCGTCGTATATAATATATTCAGAATTTCCAGCTACATGAGGCAGTCAAGTAGAGCATTATTCCAAATTTGAATTGTATTGTTTCATTGACGTTATGGCTTTTCACGGAGTAAAATAAATCTCAAAAGACAAGCAAATCATTCGAAGGACTTTTTCACACAATGTCATATTGATGGCTTACAATAAATGCAGATAACTGCGTAAACAGCCTGGGTGACTCCCCGAGCGAGACAAAGGCAAAACAAAAGTTGGAATATAAATTCAATAAGTCAGTATATATATATATATATATATATATATATATATATATATATATATTATATATATATATATATATATATATATATAGTCAGAAGTAGTTAAACATTTTAAATTCACTCGGATGGAAATAAGTACAGCAATGGTGTAAAGTAACGTCATGCAAGTGCAAGCAATAGATCATTATGGATTCTCTATGATTGTGTCATATGAATGATGAAAATATGACATCAGCAGGATTAGTTTATAACAATTAATATACAGCAAAGAAATAACATCATCAAAATCTCCTAGGTGTTCATCAGTTATTTACCAAGGCGACTGTTTCGGGGATTTGAAAACAATACAGTCAACTGCCTTGGCTCCCCAAGCAGTACTGATCAGGTACCACCACACCTTAAGTTATTCTGAGTCTGATGTTATATATGATGTCTTTCGGTGTCTTGACATAGCTTTATGAAACTGTTTGATGATTTTATGTTGTTGTCCTCCTTGAGACAACATCCTGTTGTACAGGCTGGCAACTTTTGAAAGAAAATCTTCTATTAGAAGTGTTGCACGAGCAATGCGGAGATATTCTGACAATACAGTACCATAAAAAATGTAATATATATATATATATATATATATATATATATATATATATATATATATATATATATATATATATATATATATATATATATATACACCCTTTTTATGCATAACCAAATGTCCAGAACTGTTGTATATGTTGTAAGAAAAAATGTGTGAAATATCAGTGCATGTTGCTTTCAAATACTGAATTCTCATAGAGGAAACAGAAAAGAGTCAGGAACTTGTCATGCTTTTCATATGAACTGCAGATTTCATAATGATGAGTACACTTTGCAAAACAGACTTTCAATTTCAAGATATTTCTGACATATATCTCTGACATATTAAAGTAACGCGCCCGAAGGGCGCGCAATATATATTAAACATCCAAATATCGCTTATATAATGTCTGATATTTGAAAGTCATGCGGCAGAAGGGTACGCTAGAAAATATGCCTAATATTTTAAAGTAATGCTCCCGGAGGGCGCGCCAAAATGTTCTAAACATACAGATATCTCTGATATAAATATGTCTGATATATCTTAAAGTTACGCGACCGAAGTGCGCGCAGAAAATCATGAAAATTCAGCGGTTTCATTAAGAGCCGGCGAAATTGACCGGTTACTCTCACGATTTCGCTGGCTACTTTTTGGGAAATTTGAACTCTTTCATAGCTAAAATATTTTTTACCTCCTTAAATGGTAAGGACAAGTTTCACAAGCTGTGTAATCAAACCTTTCAATGGCCTTTATGTGAAACAAAATTTAGAAGACGAGCGACTACTACGATCGCCTTGTACTACGAGCACGGTCTTGCGTATACTGCCTCAATAAAAATCGGAATTGCAATTGACGATTCTATTGGCTACCTGAATTGCTGATTCCTATTTGGTGACCTTTATATACGCTAATGAAAACGTGCATACTACACCTGTCGGCCGTAGTTAGCTCAACTCAAAATGGTCGATGAACAAATGAAGACGGATCCGGAAGCGATCGCAAGGTCAAGCTTCGCTGTACGATCCTCGGTTTTGAAGTGGACCAAGAAACAAGAGAAGTTTAATTACGTGGATTTAAACTGTTTTCGGAGGCAATGACCTGATTTTTTTCTCACGAAAAACTTTCCGATTACAGTTGGAATTTTACTATGTAAGCCGATGTGCGTTGCACTGCGGTAGGCGTAATTGTGAAGGAGTTTAACCAGCTGGACGTATGATATGTTCTGCTCTTCGGTCTATCGACGCCAATGAGAACGTCGCCCGGAGTGGTTACAATACGATCAGACCTCTAAATTCACTTCAAAAGCGATCGTCAGGTTAAATCCAAATGTGCGCTTCTGAACGTACAAATTTCCATATCCTATATCAAGGTTCTTACTTTGCATACCCATATAGTCAAATAACCTTGAGGATCTTTGATTCTATTTGCGAAATATGGTAATGATTGTCATTTTTTATCATTATTTGCTATATAAATTATCCTCTTTACCTCTCCAGTGGTATCAAAATTCTTCATCTGCAGATTTCCATACCAAACATCAGGGTTCTTAATTTTAAGCATAACATTTTGAGTGTTTCATCCTGGATGGCATCAACAAGGGGGATTTCCCCCCTACCCCAGACAATTTTGGGGGCATTTCACCAGTTCATGTGTTCTACTTGTACCTCTAAGGTGTGACTGGCACCATTTCATGGAAGGGGGGAGTGGTCCCCTTGACAAATTAATTGGGGGTGCCAACATTTCAACAGAGGGGGAATCCCCTATCCCCCTGTCTAGATGTAACACTGTATAATATCATCTACATATCAAATTTATATCATTAATAATAGTGAATTATTATAGTTTACCTCCTAAAAGCATAGAGGCTCTAAAGACTTGTTTTCTTTGTTCAAATTATCGTCAACATTACCACATTTTATCATTTTTAATTATGAATTATCATATTTAGGCCTAATCTCCCAGGAAAATGGCTTTTATGATATGAACACAAATTGCCCTGGAACACTGCTGACAATTCTCCTGAAAATACTAGAAATTCAAGTGACTGTAAGCTGTAAAAAGTAAATTTTAGCTCATTTTTCAGGGTTTCCGGCCTTCGCCCGGCTCGGACCCTCCCCCGACGACGACCGCTGTTGTGGTCATGGCAGCTGCAAACCGCCTACTTTTCCATTCTAGCCCCCTACTTCAAAACTTAATGAAACCCCTGAAAATGGAACTACATGATGAAATTTGTAGCTGGTACAATGTATCTTAGGAAAGTATGAGCCCGTGTCGAAATTCAAAAACACGCTGACACTCCCTCCCCCCATATTTGGCATGTCGACAACATGGTGACCGCCTCCCCATCACCAAAGTCAAAAACAGGGTGACCCCATGAATCCATCGCCCTCGGCCGAAGAAACTGACCAGTCCCTAAAGTACAAGAAATAAATTTGGCAAGAGGAAGTTTATCTCTGTGAGTAAAGATATACATAAACGTTTCTCTGTCGAATCAAGAAAGCCAGGATGTATGCAAACTGTTGGATAAAATAAAGTGTCTCGATAAGTTCTGTGTTTTGGACATTCTGTAACAAAGTGAAATCCATCCTCAACTAAAGACTTACAATGTTTGCAGAATCTTTCATTTACAGGAACTTTTGGAATTGACCTTCTACCAAATTCTACTTGAAGGTTGTGATCCGAAATTCTAATTTTGTTAGCCACTTCCTCCTATCCACTTAAATCATTTTGGTAAATAATTCCGAATCGTAAGTAAGTAATTTATTGCGTTTCAAGGCCTTGGGCCCAAATGCAAGGAGAACACATAGCTCTCAATAAAGTTATCCATCACACAAATACAGACATGAAATAAATGATACAATATTTACAAAATACTCACAAAAATAAATTGAAGATTAAATTCTTCATACTAATAGTTGCAGATGGCTGCTGTTTTCACAGCCATGGCTTTGTAGATATATTTACAAATATTCATTAATACCTGGGGATCTTTAGAACTCATAAGCCTTTTGAATTTATCATAGTTTGGATCAAGAAGGTATATGGTGGTAAAAACTTAACTCTAATACTGTCGTAAAGTGAACAAATTAACAGAAAGCGATACTCGTCCTCAACGTCACCGGAGTTACAGATCTTACAAAATCTACGTTTCGGTTCTATTCCTTGATGACGACCAACTTCTACCTCTAGAGGGAGAGACGAGCATCGAAAACGAGCTAGTGCGTGTATAAATTTTACATTACAAGTCAAAGTTAAATACTTTTCAGGTTCAAGAAGACTTTTAAATGTGCAGTAAGTACGTAATTTAGGTTTGCCTGTTGCATTGACTGACCAATGTTGTTTACAAATATCAACCACCCTAGAGTGAAAACAACTGAGAAAAACGTTCTTATTCCCTACTTCCTGAGCAATCCAGGCATAACCAAATCCATATGAATAAAGAATATTTTTAACTGAAGTGATCCATGTGTGCCTTCCTAGGTTATCTAGAATTCTTAGCATATTGTAAGCATGTCTTGGGAGTCTATTTGTAGGCATTTCGATAAGCTTTAGCCAGTAACTTTACATTTGCGTAAAGTATGTGAAAATATCGGCAAACGTCCACATTCCCCTATAACTGCTTCATTAGGAGTATTATTTGGAACCGCCAGTAGTCGTCTGCACCATTTTCTTTGAATTTTTTCAATACTGTCATAGTATTGGAATCCCCAGATTTCTGCACCATAAGTCAAAATTGGTATAATCATCGAATCAAATAGTCTGAAGTGAACCTTAAAGAAAAACTGTCAAATTTTCTACTAGCTATTGAGAGAACATTCATTGCTTTGTTTGCTTGGCTAGCTAGGTCGAGACTGCTTTCGACCATACATTCGTAGATGATAATAACAACCCTAGATATTTGTAATAGGGAACTACATCGATTGCAGTATTACCAAAATACCATTTCTCTAGAGGCGACTTCCTACCGCCTTACGGAAGATAACAACTTTCGTTTTGTTTAAATTAACTTTCATCTGCCAGTGCTTACAGAACTCATGCAAAATGTTAATAAGGTGTTGTAAATTGGCAATCGAATCTGCAAAAATTACAACGTCATCTGCGTAAAAAAGTGCAAATAAGTCGTACATATCTTGTGTCAGTTGTATTCCTATCCGCCCGGCAGAAAACAACATTGAATTGAGTTCTTCTATAAAGAGTGAAAATAAGATCGGACTAAGGATACATCCTTGCTAACACCGTTAGGGCAGTGAAAATAATCTGAAGTGACATTATTTGATCTGACACACGCTTTGACTCCACTGTACATGGACTGTAATATACGGTACATTTTGTCATTTACACCGAGATATTTCAATTTATACAACAACAAAGAATGGTTAATTGTATCAAACGCCTTTGCAAAGTCAACAAACAAGCAATAAAGTTTCCCTCTTCTGACACTGAGATATTTCTGAATAATGGCATGGAGGACAAATAAATTGTCGACTGTGCTGTGATTTTTACGGAAGCCAGCCTGGCAATCTGAGAGAAGATTCGCGTCTTCTACCCAATTTGTAATTCTCTGATTTAAAACAGCAGTGAAAATTTTACCTAATGCATTCAAAAAAAGAGAGATTCCCCTATAATTGTTGACATCGCTTTTGCAACCTTTTTTGAAGAGTGGAATAATTATTGAGATAGACCACTCATATGGAAAAGTACCGGAGTCAAAAATGAAATTGAACAGTTCAGTTAAAAGAGGCAAAATTACATCAGTAGAAAACTTGTAAAACTCGTTGGGGATCCCGTCTGGTCCCGGGGCTTTACCGTCTTTTAGACTCTTCAGGCATTTCAAGACTTCTTCCTCTGTAAATCTAGAATTAAGAGATTCATTGAGGCCTGTATCGGAATTTACTGAATCATCAATATTGTTAAATTCCTCTTCAAGAGAGGTTGACAGAATATGTTCAGTTACTGTGTTATCTATGCTATTAAGTAAAGAACTGAAGTGATTGTACCATGTCTGAATATCAATACTCTCATCTCGGCCACGTCTTTGATTTAGCACTGATTTCAAAGCTGACCAAAAGTCGTTCGCTCCTTTGGAGCAAGCTTCATTTAATTGGCTCCTAATACGGGCCTGGTATTCTCTTTTACTGTCTCTACAAATCTGTCTAAATCTGGCTTTAGCTGTCATGTAATCATTTAAACAGCATTTGAACCAACATCTCTGAAAAGTTTTAGTTTCGCATACATGACACGCTTCGACTCATTACACGCCCTATCAAACCATTGTGGCTGACTGCCAGTATGTTTGAATGGTTTACTTTTGCAGAGACCTTCAGAGCCACGGACATTAGCGCTTCATTCAGCTTACCAATGGTGTCTTGAAAATTGGGCAAAGAATTTTTCGCTTTTTGCAATAATGACTGGACGCTTGCAGACATAATATTTGGCCGAAAAGAATTCTTACAATTTTCTGTCCAGCGAAAGCGGACAGATCCAGAAGTTGAAGTGGACGGATGTTTTTTATTCTGGTGCAAATGAGTGTTCTTGGCTGCCTCCAGTCTGCAAATGAGTGGAAAATGGTCAGATTCAACCCGTGGCAATACATTAAAATAAGTCACGTAACTAAACATTTCAGATGACGAAATTATATAATCAACCACGCTACAGCCATTGGATGTCACACAAGTGACATTCCCAGCTTTATCGTCGTGTAAGCGACCATTCAAAACGTGGATGTCAAAACACTTGCATAAATTTAACATATCTCTTCCTGCTTCATTAACATGCTCGTCTTTGGAATTTCTTTCCATCTGGAAAGTATCTGGTTCATAGTCTAAAATATTGATTGGTACATGTCTGATTGAGTCATGAACGACAAAATCTGAGAGTGACCCAGTTCTGGCGTTAAAATCACCACCCAACAAAACCAGTGATTCTGGATTGAAAGAACGAAAATCAGTTATAAACGCTTCAAGTGCATCGAATTTGTCTGTCTTATCGTCTGGTTAAAGTAACAGCAGCCATAAAGAACGTCTTTGTTGAAAGGGAAGAGCGTTTTATTGAGATGAAGAAAAATGCAATTTTCATTAGAACTCTTTATTTCCTTGACTTTGTTTGCAATATTGTGGTGAACGTAAACCGCACTTCCCCCACTCGGACGTCCTCTCTGGCTGCGTCTAAAAGCTGGAAATTTATAAGAAACATAACTATCTAAGAAATCGACAGAGTCTGTATCGCAACAGAAAGTTTCTACCAACCCAATTATGTCAAAATGTTTACAAAATGCAAGAAATTCAGAAACTGAGCGTTTAGCCTTTAAACCCCTGATATTCCAGAACAGAAATGAAATGTCAGTTTTCTTTAGGCCCTGGCCGTATCCCTATGGTGTGAGCGTGTGTGACTTCACGACTTGCCCCGTTGATTCATCGACTTTATAAATGGTCTTCTGGCCGTTAGCTGCGGTATGAATCAGTTTATCAAAACGGACGAGCGCTTTAGAACCAACATGTTCGTCTAGCAGGATTTTACGGTGGGTCAGCAATTTGGCGCGAATATTACGGACTCTCTTCGTGAAGTCTTCCCCAATACTGATACCAGAGTTGCGTAATTTACTTGCCTTCGAAAGAATAAGGACTTTGTCTTTGAACTTTGTCAGCATTGCTATGATCGGCTTTGCTCCACGTGTTAACGGAGCGTAGTTCAAACGGTGGCACCTTTCGAACTGAATATCTTCTGAAATTTCCAGCTCATTTTTCAGCACATCTTTGACTTTCTCCTCAGCTTCTTCCCAAGTTTCATGAGCGTTTCCTTGCTCCAAGCCGTAGAACAATAAATTGTTCCTTCGACTCTGGTTCTCAAGCTTGTCTTTGTCTCGTTGGATTTGTTCATTTTCTCGTTTCAGACCTGCAATTACTTCTTTAAATTCGTCGTAAGATTTCTGTTTTGATTCGAGTTCTGAAATTCTTACTCTGTTATGGTCAGTCGACTCTCGTAATTCGTTCATTTCGTCTTCTATATTGTCCATTCGAGACTGCAATCTGTCAAGTTTAGCGTTCATTTCCCTCGAATCATGGAGAAGTATATCGAGTCTTTCTACGATACCTGCGATATCATTTTTTGTAGCAGAATCTTCTCCCGAACCTGTGCTCTGATTACCGGAACGGAGATTAGGACCTGGATTTCTCTCCACATTTCCACCGATGACAAGTAGACTGAGAAGGCAAAGCTTTATAGTCAATGACAGCTTGCAATTGACCAGAGGTATCTGCAGGGCGGCCATCTTTGGGAGAGTTTGCTGACGTGTCGGGTCGCCGCCAGCAAATTTCCCGATTTTCACGCGATACTGTTCCGTGGCGATCCCCATTTCCCTGTGAGTACTTCAAACAGGTATTCTTGACGTTCAGGCAACTTCAAACACCACCAAAGAAACTTTTTGAGACATTTATCTGGACAAAGTTACGGAGCTGACTATTACACGTCTGCACTGTGCGACCGGTAAATAATTCCAAACCCAGTCCATCACATTTTTAACCTTTCATCTGGAAAAAACAAACGTCTGTAACGGAATAGTGACGGATTTTCAAACTCCCTACTTACAGATCTTTTCATTTCTTCTTACATGTATTTAGCCACAAACAGGTATTAGTTTGCCATCTGTTCGAGATTCTCAATGATAATTTAACGCCTTCTACATAGTGTTGTATTTCGCTTCGGTACAACAAAATCTGCAACACTGTTGTCGTTTGCATGTATTCTCGGCTAGTAGGCTACTTCTGCGTGTCTGGATTTGTTGTATAATCCCAGAAAGCATTTCTAAATTTCATTGGGAAGTAGTTCACTATTTCAATTATAAGCAAAATTTGGTGAGTAAAGCTTATAAGCTTTTAATTAGCTCAACGTTTTTAATCAACTTCAACCCTGACAGAACCCTATCTCTGTAATACCCCTTCAATATTAATCATTTGATTTGGTGTGCTTCATCTTTTGTTTACCTCCTTGCGATGAAATCGTCGCGAACTGACGAATATGACCTTATGTGACCTAAGTCTTGAGCATGCGCAGAGCAGTCAAGCACCAGTACTTGGTGCTTCCTACCTCTATGGCATGGTTCGATCTCGGTTCGATCCTCTCTGGCCAGTTTTAGACAAGTCAAAATGTGGTAAGCACATACTGTTTGTCTTCTTGGCATTTAAACATATCAAACAAGCTTTACATATGGTCCACATCGGCTTGTGATTATGAAAAGAGGACCCGTTTATATACCATAGAGGCTGTTCGGCGTACACCGCTGCTGTACCTACGTGTTAGTTTTGCTGTTACAACTGCGAGTGCGAGTACATTTCCTCGTTTTCGGACATTTTCTAACAACCGACGCATGCCTTAGCGCCTCTGAGGAGTGGCAAGCTTTTGTCAGAAGTGGGTATCGATGGTGATTTGAAAGAAGTGTACATGTTTGGATACGCACTATTTTGAAAAAAAATAGTATCGTATCCGTGAGTCGACAGTATATGGCTAGACTCAGCAAGATATCCTACCTCCATGATATATGTGATGCCATCGGGGTGACGCTTTGGACTTTGCTCTAAACATAAAACAAATCTCGGATACCCATGGAGGGCCCTTGGAGCAGAGCTATACACCTAGCCAGTGTTGTTTCTGGCAACGACATGTCAGCTGAGGACTTCCGTTGGTTTAGTGGGAGTTGGGAATCTGTGATTGTGCGTGCCTGGCACTTATAAGAAATTTTCAGAGGGGTTAAGATTAATAAGGAGTAAGACGAGAAAAATGAGAGAAATCGAGATTTTTCACTCTTAATAATCCTCAACCGAAACACTAAGCATTTGATTCTCGCGGCACGTGACATGATCGTTCTGCCATGAAGCTAGAAACGGACTAGCTCCATGGTTCTGCCCAAGGCACCTGTGTGACTTCCCAATGCAGCCCATTGGAAGAATCCTGTGGAGATCTGTACATGTGAAGCTCACCTACATGGTTGAACGAAATTAGTAACACAGTAAACGCAATGTTAGCAAGTATGTGGTATTTGTGGCATTACTACTACACACTCTAACCAGTATCAACATTGATGCAACTTCCTTTCTGTCATTTATCATTTCATCAGGTTTTGACAAAAGATTTATCGGAAAAAAGTTGACAAATTGCTTTGAATTTAATTAGAAGTTTCAATAGATACATATATTCACATTTTCATGTTCAAGTATCCAGATAGTGTAAAAATTAGTTACCTGTCACATGATAGTTATGTGAACAATGGTGATGTCAACACTATGGTAGCCAAAATGATCCCCTATATCAAGGCTTTCAGCAAATGTATAATTTACAGGGGATGTGAGCTTATTAACCACCTGAGAAATGTTAGATTAAAAAGGTCAATTTCTTGTCTTGGAACCTTAAGATTTGTAGAAATTGTGCAGAAATATTCAAATTTGTATTTTTAAGGCAGTTTTTATCATTTTTGGTCAAAAACTTATTTCACCAAAACGGCTTGTCTGACAGCTTTGATATTTGGTATACAGCTTCATAGGAATGATCAACACGTGATATATTCAAAATATGATGAAATCTACAATTTTGTATTTTTGGGTCAATTTTTGCGATTTTTGGTCAAACAATTTGTTTCTCAAAAAGTACTGGGATAGCTTTGATATTTGGTATACAGGTTCCTACAGATGAACTATACTTGATATATCAAAATTATGATGAAATCTGCAATTTTGTATTTTTGGGGCAAGTTTTACCGTTTTTGGTCGAAAAATTTGTGTCTCAAAAACTGCTCATCCGATAGCGTCGATATTTGGCACACAGGTTTGTAAAGGTTAGCTTATGTATGATGCATTGAAATAATGACGAAATCTGCGATTCTGTATTCTTTAGGTAATTTTCGCCATTTTTATAGGCATCGATGGCAGTTTTCTATTCTGGGTATTGATGAATGTCAGTGTCTATTGGGGCTCTGTAAGAATAAGTCATACTGAAACAGTTCTTCTACCATAAGAATACACTGTATTACAAAAGGACCTCTGCACTCACTATATCTGGTATTATGCTATGTATGTCCATTCTATAGTAGCTTCAGGGACTTAGGCCCTATGTTTTAAATAAAAACTTTTAAAATGCTGTCACTGACAAGACTACAAACAGTTTGATCATGACGTAGTCTATGAATGCATGAATATAATCCACTATTTGTATGAATCATTACAGGCCAGCATTTGTAGCTTAATGTTCTGTTGAAAATGATTAGGAGGGACAAGTATATTTGTTATACATTGACAGAATTTATCAATGAGAAGACAAGGTGTCACTGATGGTATCTTGTTTTTCAGGCAATGAAATAGAGCATTCAACAACCTAGTCAGCTGTTCCAGTTATCCAGTTCAATAATTACCAAGTCAGCTGTTTAAAGTCATTAGCAAGCATGGCAAGCAAAGGTTGGTATATCGTGTATTTCAATGATTCCTTTGAAGTGTACTCAACTTCTGCAGTTTTTCAGTCATCCCAGCATACAATCCTTCAGACAGCTTTGGTAAACCCTGTCATTTTTTTGTAAAGTGACATGATTTATAATTCTAGGATTATTCATTTATTATTTTCTATGATTTAAAATGCAGTAACAGTTACATGCAACTTTTCAGGGATAGTTTCTTTAATTGCCTTCAATCTAGGGTAATTGGTCAACATTACAGCTATGAGCACCATCCCCATGGCAAGTAAATTGTGATTTGGTCCTTGTGTTTTTGTGGACATATCATTTTTGATGACAGGATGTGGGGACTTTAAAAAGTGGGTCATTCAAAAAAATCAAACCAAGCTATGGGGGACCCTCACAAACGGAGAAGACATATGTCATCTCTACAAAATGTATAAGTTAGTTATGAAATATGAATTGGTGTTTGATCAGACTTTTGCTTCTATTCTGCAATACTCAAATCACTGAACCAGGTCCGAGAGGGTAAAGCTTCCTTTCCAGTCTGCAGAACATGTCCAGTGGCATATAAATCACACTTTTCACAGCTCTTTTAGTCCTTATGACTTAATTATACTAAGTAATGTACGTAAAGAGATGGTTGCTGACTTCCTCTGCCAGTCCTCTCTCCATGTCTGTAAAAACTCTGTTTTATTCACTCTGAGGATCCAATTTGCCATATCTCCACTGCTATGCTGGTGATTGATAACTTGGCCATCAAATCAACCTCGTTTCATGCCCTATGGCATGAAACAATTGAGCTTGGACCATGGAGAAATAATATATGTTGACCAATGATATGTTGACCAGAGAATCTGATCAGGTCACTTTCATCCCTGTCATGAATTAACTGCCAGTACATACTGGTATGCATATCAGTAAATGGATTCAAATTTAGCACATCTTAGAGGGATAGATGTTCATAAGCATATTAATATTATATACCAGGCTCAGCCCTTGGAGTCGCGCCTTGGGTGATTTATGATAAAATATAATTAATTGTTACTTCATATACGTTTATATGACAACTATGCCCACTTTCCCTCTGATGAAAACAGTTAACGTACGTACACTGACGTACACGACGTCAAACCCTGAAGCAGTGCAGGAATAGATTTTCTGTAATGTGTAAAAATGTTGGACAAAAATTGGCAATTTTTACCATGATAACAGCCTATTGTGTTAAACAAGGTACGTATGCCATCGTTACCATTGCAATGGTAACTGCACTGCCCACCTTCCACTTGCAAGCTGAAAACTAGAGCGTTCCGTCTAAAAACTGGCAATTTTTGAATCTAGTTATTGACACAGGGGGCGCTTTTCTAAAATTCAATCCCAGCATTCTTTACGGCAGTCAGCAGGGCTGTGGTTGGCGGCAGGCGGCAGCAATGCACGGGCCCGGTCGGAGTTCGTGGTCTTAGATGACAGGTGCTCCTGTACAGCCCCAGCACGGAATGCTGCAGAATGGTGGTGTGTGGGTGGTAGGTATTCCGTTATGGAACATGTTCCGAAATGCTGGTCTATAGTTGCAAACAAAATAAAGTGCTGTTTGGACAATTAGTGCGTGGTGAACTGCCCAGATGGCAGAAAGAACTGAATTGCGAATTGGCAAACGGCTAATTTATAATTTATAATCCTGGGGAATAGAAATGTCCTTTTGGCACAGTAATGCTTGAGATGCGTAACAAAGTTGGCTTTCTGGTGTCTGAAAAATGTGCGGTAACAATCACTGATAGATGGTCAGGAAGGTGAGCACTGTGGAAGTTGAAACCCAAGTCGTGAAAGCGAAGAGCTGAGCAGAACAGTGCTGGAAATTTTGACCTATTTGAACCCTTTTGGATGTTTGATGATGCACAGAGAGGGCATCTGGATGGTCATGAGTGTTGGCCAGAAGTTTGAAGTCGCAAACACACAGGTTGTAGGCAGAGTTAAAGGAGCATCGGGGCACATGAGTGAAGGAAACCATAGGAGGCTAAAAGGAACGCAGACTCCAGCAGGTCTACATGGTCCATGCATGGTCAAGCAGAGCAGCAAGCATGGTTGAACCAGAATTACAAATATCTAATTGGTAGCCTTGGACATGACGATGGTCCTTGCAGATGTTGAATTTCTTGTGAGGTGTACTGGAGGCAAAGATGGCAGAAGAAGCTGCTCGGTGGAAACATGACATTTGTGTCCGTTGAAAACTGAAGCCAAGCCTGCATTTTTTGTTGAATATGAGTGAATTGTCCAGATGCCCAGTGAAGTTTGGTTAAAAGTGACGACGCGATTGGTGGTAACTCACTGGGTGAGTTTACTAGCACATACCGTAGGTGTCAAAGTTAAAACATGAAGCAAGCCAGAATCTGAGATGACATGAAACGGTTGACCAAATCCAGGCAAGGGTGGTGTTACTGGCATTCCCAGTGGGTCACATTCTTAGGTTTCAGAAACGTAGACTGAGAGTATGTAGGACGCGCAAAAGAGTCCATTTGAACTAAGGACACATTAAATGAGTCTGTGTGACACCTTTGCTGTTTACTGTCACATTGTCTATATCAGCGAGATGATGAAAGTCTCATGCTAAGCTACATGGTGTGGACGTGAAAGGAGCTGCAGTGGGTTGTAGGGCTTAATTGTTAAACGGTGCATATGTAGTTCTAGCTGAAAGGAACTGTTGCTTGTTGTGTGTAGACATGAAAGCTCAGCTGCAATGGGTTGTAGGGCTTCATGAAATGGCGCATCTGTAAATGAAACAACAGAAACAAAAAAACAGATTTTTAGCTACTATACGGTAGACTATAGTCTATTAGAAGCTTTTGGTATTGGTGTCTGTCCTGCGTCAGTCTGTATGTATGTATGTCCCTTTGTGAGGCGTACGTTTTACGTATTTGTTGTGTAGATGAAAAATATGATTTTGAGAAACCATTTTTTTAAATTTTTTGATATTATTGAAAATATGCAAATTAGGGCCAAAAAAAGGCGTTTTAGGTAAAAAATCATCTTCTTCATAACTACTGATCAGACAGCTTTTTTATTTGGTATACAGGTCCCTATGTATAACCCAACTTAGATTTGTTCAAATTGTGATGAAATATATATGCAAATCTGTATTTTTAAGGAATTTTTTTGTCAAAACCGCTCGTCTGACAGCTTTGATATTTTAGTACACAGGTTCCTACAGATGAACTAAATGTGATATATTGAATATATGACGAAATCTGCAATTTTGTGTTTTTGATGCAATTTGTGCCATTTTTGGTCAAAAAATGTGTTTTTCAAATACTACTTGTCTGATGCCTTTGATATTTGATATACAGGTTCCTGGGGGTTATCTTTGTGTGATATATTGAAATTTGATAAAATCTTCAATTTTTGTATTTTTCGGTCAATTTTTGCCATTTTTGGTCAAAATATTTGTTTCTCAATATTTACTCATCTGATAGCTTTGATATTTGGTATACAGGTTCCTAGGCTTTACTCAATGTAATATATTGAAATAATGATGAAATCATCAATTTTGTATTTTTGCAGCTAATTTTGCCATTTTTAGTCAGGCCATCCTGAAATGAGCTATCAAAGATATCCACCTTCTCATCA
Organism: Ptychodera flava; assembly: GCF_041260155.1. Taxonomy (NCBI): domain Eukaryota; kingdom Metazoa; phylum Hemichordata; class Enteropneusta; family Ptychoderidae; genus Ptychodera; species Ptychodera flava. Next base: position 39,458,103 of record NC_091943.1, on the reverse strand, counting down.
ATACATGTTTCACAAAAAGTTATTCTCTACATAACACAGCAGAGCTCTGTCAACTGTTGGGTTGCTTGTTTCTTTCAAAACCGCTGGGCAGACAGCTTTAATATTTGGTATACAGCAGGTCCCTAGGATGATTTTTATAGTAAGATCAGCTCATAGAGTCAGGAAATACCGGTACTTATAATAATTTTGTATCCATGTCTATAGTAGCTTCAGGGACTTTGGCCCTATGTTTTAATGTATGTGCTCTGTTGAAGAGCAAATGCACTGGGTCACGTCTAAGGTGTGTGAAAAAAAATGCCTGGGAGATCACTGTTTGCAAGGTTGCCATATCAACAGACTGAAAGAAACACTGACAGTAAAATTAATGCATACATTCGCCCGGCAAAGCCAAGTAACATGAGCAGCAAACTAAAGCACTACAGAAGGGTAACCAGTACACAGATGCTGGCAGTTTCGATCTCCCATTTAAAGATATTACCAATCCAACAATGTGGACCATTGACATGTGAGCATGAGGAAAATGACGGTCTCCATTGACAAGTCAACCCTGATAGACAAAAAACATGTCATCAAGGTGTGAAACGGCAGACTGATAGGAGACAGAGAACAAATGTCTGTTCTCTATCTCTTGCTGTTGATCATCTCTATACTCCAATGAAACAGCAACACCTGGGAGTTTGGCAGCAAGGGAGATTCATCGGGTGGTATCCAGTGGCTGCAATTGGTCCACCATTTGCTGGCATTTAAGCTAATGTCCCACAGAGTGGTGAAGAAAGTTAATGACGTATGCCAGTGTTAAATCCTTCAGAGAGGCCTGTGATCAGGTATTCGACAAATTTTGTCAGGATGATTTGACAGTTTGGCAGCCAGAGCGTCAATATTGATTGGTGTTGATGGGGTACCATGCAGTCAAAGTCTGTTAGTTTGGTCTTTAGGTTGGCATTTTCCTAATGTACTGATGAGTGTTTGGATGAGTGGCACGTTAAACACTGTGGGAAAGGCTGCAGTTGCTTCTTTGAAGCAATACTTGGAATTAAAGCTGTCACAGATTTCTTTAGCCTGGTAGGTGACCGGAGAATATTGAGGTGCACAAGAGTACATCGCGACACAACCAATTGATCCACTTTGATACCAAGAGTGCAGCTGCCTTGACAGAAAAATTGTGATGGTATCCGTAATGAAAGCGTTTTGACATGTTGACAATGTCCGTGATGTACCAGGGGTATGTGTCAAGTTCTGCTTGATGACGATTAGGGAATGATTCGCACATGACATTATCCCGCTGTCCTGGAAGGGTTTTTAGTGACTGACCTTCGTTCCTGATGATAATATGCCATTCGCCATGGTGATTGCAATTGTAGCCAGGTGAAGGTAAGCAGGCGAGATTAACGTCCTTTCTGAAAGAAATATCCCCATGAATTTCAGGAGAAAACAGTTTGACATTGGGCAGTGGTTCTGAAGGAATACTGCGGCCATGAAGGAGGTTGTTAGCAGTAAAGTTCAAGGCAGACGGAATCGGAACAGTGTTTAACCCTGGATGTGTCGCTTGATGGAAGGATTGTACGTTGACTGGATGCCGCCATTTTGGCTCTGCTGATGGGGGCTGTTGTTGTTGCTGGAAGTAGAGGCTTGTCCAAGTGTTCATTGCCTCTCAACTTCTTTGTTCATTTTGGAGGATGCATTGTGAACGTTGCTATGTGGTGAGATAGAATAGGATTATGCATGGAGGACTGGATAATGGAACAAAGGCGAGCAGCAGAGAGTATTGCAATAGCATCGCAGAAAGTCTGAATGGCCTAGAATGAATGATCATGGACATGGGGCCTAAAACAAGGCTGCTGAAATCCTAATCCAGACAGTTTTATTTGAATACAAATATATACCGGTATATACAGTACAGATATCAGCAAATTTGTATTAAGATATCAGCAAAGTTTGTATTAAATGGGGATCTGTTGTACCCCTGTTTGTAATGTTTAACCGGTGTTCGGCAAGGAGGCATTCTCTCGCCACTTTTGTTTAATGTCTATATTGATGAGCTGAGTTCTCGTTTGTCGACTTGTATAATTGGTTGTTTATTTGGCGGTAGAATTTTAAATCATATTTGCTATGCTGATGATTTAATCATTTTTAGTCCCTCAAGCAAAGGCTTGCAGAACTTATCTATGTCTGTGAGATCTATGCTAGTGAACACGATATTTTGTATAATCAGAAAAAAACTGTCTGTATGATGATTATTCCGAGTGGGTTTAAACTTCTGAATGTGCCCGTTGTTCATCTTAATGGGTTGAATCTCACTTTGTAAATTCATACAAGTATCTTGCGTGTGTTATTCTAAGTAGTTTTATGGATGACGATGACATAAGCAGACAAGTTCGTTTACTTTATATCCGTGGCAACTTTCTTTTCAGAAAATTTGCATATTGCTCTAGTCAAGTTAAAGTTAAGTTATTCAAGTCTTTCTGTTCAAATCTATATTGTTGTCATCTTTGGTCAAATTTTAAATTAAGTTCATAGTCTGTGGGCCGACCCGGGCTATTGTTTCAAAAAAGTTCTCTGAACTCTAAGGTTTAATCCCAGTCAGCCCGAAATGTTGAGTTCCCACCATAAAAGAAATAGAAAATCGATAGTTTTACTAACTCAGTTTGTGCGGTTTCGTGAAATTAGGCGGAAAAGTTAAAAATATATAATATATTGCTAATAAGTGTCAAAGGTCATCATCAATGTTAAAGCTTGTGAGCAACAAGCGTTTCATTGGCGGATTTGTCAATAAGCCAATCACGTAGTCCGATACATACAAATCCAAAATGGCTACCTCACAAGTAGGGAGGTGCGTGTGTCACGTCCAGTGACATACAAGACGAGCCGATCAAGGCTTTTACTGAAATTGGATCCTGAAGCAAGAGATCAGACCGGCTATCACCTTGTATGCTATCAGCGTTTCACTAGTAAACGCGGCTTGCACAGGCAGAGAAACGCAGAGAGAAAGGTAAGCTACGTAAAATGCTTGCCACAAGTGAACCAACGGAACTGAATGATGACAGTGAACAACAAGTGTCTCCCGTAAAGCGTTACTTAAGGTCAAACCCTAGTTCAAGTTCTATTTCGTCAGCCAAGCGGAGAAGTACCGGTAAACACGTACTGTCAGAGATGTGTATATTATGCAAGGGTGAGAAACGAAGGGTTGATCCGATTTCAAGAAAGAGGTCAAATGAAAAACTTGTCACTTGTGAAACCGACGGACGACGTACATTCCTTAAAGCTGCCAAATTTAAGAAGGACGAGAAACTTCTACTGCAATTGAGAGGTCAAGATTTGGTCAGTATTGAAGTGAAGTATCACGAATCATGTTACCAAAGTTATGTCAGATGTGTCACTTATTCATACCAGAAGAAAACAGAGGAAGAAAGTGGTATCATGTATGCACCATCCTTCAAAAAATTTTGTGATGAAGTAGTGCAGAGGAGACTAATAGATAATAATGAAGTTGTTCCAATCAACGTGTTGAGAAATATCTTCGTTAAAATGATCAATGACATTGAAGATATTGATGCATCATCATACAAAAAAGTGTATTTAAAAAAGAGACTCAAACGACGATTTGGTGATAAAATCAAGTTTCTTCGACCACACATGCACAAATGTGAACTGGTAATGGCTCACAAAGAATCAGATTCAGATGGCCGGATCCTGAACATTACTCATACAGATTCTGAAAGCGAAGAAGATGAAGCAGAGTCACAGTCACTAACAGCACACTCTAACAGTCAGCAGCATGAAATGCTTGAGATGATTCACTCTGCCATGAATATTCATGCCACTCTAGAGAAAGCTCAAGGTGTTGCAGAGTGGCCTCCTCGGGCAGAAGATCTAACAATCCAGAGAAGTAGAGATATTGTACCCACCAAACTTTTTAATTTCCTGGCATGGTGTACTGGCCTATCACAGGACTTCCATTCACAAGAACGTGTTGATGTCCAAGCTGATGTTGAGAACAAATTGTTATCAATTTGTCAGGACATGATGTTCTTGTCTTCTCAAGGACGGAAACTCACCCCTAAACACTTGTCACTTGGTATGGCAGTTCGTCATGTGACTGGATCTTCATCATTGATAGGATTGCTCAATGGTTTAGGGCACTGTGTTTCACACTCAAAGGTGTTAGAGCATGACACAGCACTAGCTATCCAACAACTCCATGGCGATGGTTTGCCACCAGGTTTTTGTCAAGAAGTCTTTACAACATTGGTATGGGATAATAATGATTTTGGTGAAGAGACACTCAGTGGTAAGTACAGCTGATTACTCAGGTCTCAAATATCACTGTGACAGTAGTTCTGCATTTGTTTATGTATTTGGTAATCTGTTACTGTTAATGTTATCTTTTTTTTCAAGTAGATCATAAGTGTTAACAACATCTTCTGATACAATTTCTTTTTCAGGGAAAGGAACAACTCACAATACAAATGGAATTATAATTCAGAGGAGTCTTGGAGATGATACAGATGACAATGACAGCAACCCTTTGATATCAGTAACAGTCACCAAGTCAAAGCAAAGGACGCTTCAAGTTCCACCCACCAATATTATTGAATACCATGGCAGACCACGCCATGGCCCTGCACCGTCAGGTTGTACATTATGAACTATAAAATCATCACAGTCATTGTCTTCAATGGAGGCATGGTCAAACATTATCGTTGTAAGTAGCACAAATAAATGCACAACTCATTTACATATCAAACTTTTACATGCACAGTCCCATACATTCAATGTGTTTTTTATAAACCCTTCCTTTCATTAAACAATTTGAAAAGGTATGTAAACAGTAAACACAAGACATTTTGCACATGCCCATCATAGTATCAGTACTCCTATTTATATCCCCTCTATTTACACATTAAATTTTCCCATTGTTCAACAACTTAAGATTTAATGCACTGTGACATTCATACTTGCATTTCCCAAGCATTATCCAAATAGTGCTGACATATGGGACAAGAACTGTTGTAGTTTTACAATATTGTTACGTCACTACAAATTTACACTGCCCCTAGAGTAAAGCCATATTTTTCAATGTACCTGTAGGTTCTAATGTGGATGAAATTTTCCTGAATCAGGGCAGAGAAAAAGAAATCCCATTGAACAAAGACTTGGCATTCTGGTTATGCAAGACTGTACAGGTTTGTATACTTTGTAACTATATTGAGTATTTTCAGAAAACATGTCAATTGTATGAATTTGATAAATTGTTTTGTATATTTGCCAATCATACTGTGTTACTTTTATTTTTTACTTTTAAGGTTGAGGGAGAGGAATGTAACCTTTTACCCTCATGGACTGGATTTAATCAGAAACTGTCAGGCAGTGTCACCCCACCTGTCAGCAAAATTGGTTATCTGCCGGTGATTGACGCCAGTCCAACAGACAAGTCTACCGTAAACACAATACTCAGTAGAAGTGTTGACACCGCCAATAAGCTCAGCCTGCAAAGTATTGTTGTCACCATGGATCAAGCAATTTACTCAAAAGCACAAGAGATACGCTGGCAGAATGAAGAGTATACACAACGTCTAATTCTACGTCTTGGAGAGTTTCACACAGCTATGTCATTTCTGTCTACAATAGGAAAGCGCTTCAGAGATGCTGGATTAGAAGATATAATGATAGAATCCGGTATTTTAGCCCAAGGCTCTGCCAATGGTGTTATGAGTGGCCATCATTACAACAGAAGTGTTCGCTGCCATAAACTGGTGTTGAAGCTATGCACCGTGTGCTGTCCTAGTCGAATGCCATGGCCTTAATACAGATGCAAAGTAAAGTGCAAGCTACTTTTGGAGAATTCGCAGCCAGCATATTTTACCAGTTGAGAGCAATCGCGTCAAAGTATGGCGCCACAAGAATAGACTTCGTCATTGATCAGTACACAGAACCATCCATAAAGAATGCAGAAAGAAAACGTCGAGCCACCACTGGTACCTTCAATGAGATTCGCATCACACGTCCATCCCTGAACATGCCAAGGCAATTAAAAAATTCCTTGCGTCTGGTAAGAATAAGGAATCTCTGCTACTCTTTCTGTTTGAATCATGGAAAGAATATGAATCAGAGTGCCTGCAGGGTATCACCATGTATGTTACCAAGGGTGAGCTTTGCTACAGATTGCGTTCAGCAAATGGTGTCATGGATGTAACTGAAGTACCAGAATTGCAGTGTGACCATGAAGAGGCTGACACAAGACTATTACTTCATGCTGAACACGCATCACACTCTGGGGAGGTAGACAACATTGTCATTCGCAGTCCTGACACAGATGTCTTCATGTTAGCTGTGAGTTGTGCTCATCAATTACAGAGCCAGCTGATATTACATCAAACCAGCAAAAATGGTCAGATAATACACATCAACAAGGTAGTAGAGGCATTGGGAGATGAAACTGCACAAGCTCTGGTTGGTCTTCATGTATTCTCAGGTTGTGACAGTGTAAGTGCTTTCAAAGGCAAGGGTAAGAAGAAGATGGCAAATATGTTGCTGGCTAATGATAACTATACAAGTACATTCAAAGAACTTGGGGCAGCATGGACACTTTCTGATGAACTGTTCACACAAATAGAATCATTTGTGTGTGATGTGTATGGCCAAAATGGGTGCAGTGATGTAAATGAAGCAAGATACAATTGCTTTCGTCTTGGTTCACAAAATGATGGTGCCCTCCCTCCTAACAGAGATAGTCTGAAATTGCATACACAGCGTGCAAACTACCAAACAGCAATCTACAGGCGATGTTTGCAAGCCAAAATGGATGCACCAAGCCCACATGGACATGGATGGATAGTGCAAGACTCAGATGTATCAATCCAGTGGATGACACTTCCCACTGCACCAGATTCTGTTATCAACTTTGTGAGCTGTAAATGCAAGAAGTCCGGATGCTCGTCAAGATGTTCTTGTAGAGAAGTGGACCTGCTATGCACAGAGTTATGTCAATGTGTTTCATGTTCAAACTCACAGAACGATGAGGAAAATGGACAAGGAGATGACAGCGCTTCAGACATTGACAGTGACAGTGAATGAACTGACAGATTGCGTTTGAAAGATGAAACCACATGTAATATTAATTTTACCGTACAGATTGCGTTTGAAAGATGAAACCACATTCAGTATTAATTTTACTGTCTTAGATGATCTTCAATTAATGTACACTGGTGAAATTCTACGGTCATTATCTGGCAAGTGAAGAGGAAATAAATCTTCATATGAGAAAGCAATGAAAATTTCATATATTTTGCACAGTAAAAAACTTATTGTTAATTTTGTATACCGGGTATGGGCAAATCCTTCAATAAGCATCACCATAGAATGCATTGGCATGATCATGTAAATTTTTCTAATTGTGCAAGAAAAATCAATTTTTGGTCAAAATTTACACTGTTCAATGAAAATTACCTACTGACAACTTTGAATAGACCATTCAAATATATCTTTCAATTACATAGTACACAATGCATTGGCACATGTATCTTAATTTTGGGGTAAAAACCTAGAAATAAATAGTTTTTAGTACAAAATGATAAACTGTGTCATCAAGATTATATTGCCAGTAAGTAAAGTAGATATTGCAGTAAAAAATATTGGTGATTGAGTTAAAGAAAATGCACCTGTGCTGATATCTACACTTTGGGGAAAAAAATTCAAAATTTCAAGTTTTTGGTAAAAAATTAGTTTTTTTGTCAATATTTCACATTCCAAAGAATTATTTGTTGATATCTGGAAAACAATATGCAGAAAAAAAATCATTACATATCAAAGATCACACACTTGAATGGATTTCCCTCCTTTCAGGAAAAACATGCGAAAAAGCATACTTTTTGGTCAAAAATCTCACTTGTAACCGCATATTTTTGGGAAAAATTTTTTTTCCGTGTACACACACTATTAACAAATATTTGAAGCTCATACCAAGTATTTCAAAGACCATAAACAACTCAATGCTATTTCTAGAGCCTTTTTCAAGGTTTGGCCCACAGACTATCCTACAACAAAATTCGTGTTGCATATAACAACTGTTTCAGACGGCTTTTTAATCTCTCTAGGCGATGTAGTGCTAGTACTATGTTTGTTACGTTCTCTGTGTTATCATTTGGCGAGTTAATGCGTAAGTGTGTTCATAATTTTATCAGTAGAATACAACAATGCACAAATTTTACGTCAAGAATATTTATAATTGTACATATATAGATTCATATCAGTGCAGGCATTGGAGAAATATTTTATACTAGCTAGTATGTTTTGTCGGTTTTTGAATGTGAACAATTGTACTTTTCTGCTACCATTTTTTCCTTTTTTAATGTAACGTCTATGGGCCTTGAGCCTGATTTAAATAAATAAATAAATAAATAAATACAGTTATATATATATATAATATATATATAATATGTCATGTTCGTTCAGTTACACTCAGAAATCGTTGTGTACAGTACTGAGCTGTCCAATGCCAACAGGGTACACTGCTGGCATCTGTTGAAGATGTCAACAATGCTTTTAATTAGGTTTCAGTCCCAGCAGTATTGCAAATTTAGCTGCAAACGGACTTGAATGTAATGTTGTGAACGACACTGCTGATTGAGACTGTTGCCTTGAAATGTTCTGAAAGCCTGTGGATCACAGTCACGACTGTGCTGTGGATGATCATGATCATGATCATGCCGTGGTTCATGTTTATTATTATATTGATGGCAATCACAGGAGGGAATCGTTCAGCCAGCCTTTGATGAGCCATCATAAAATTAAAGCACATTTTTGGGGGCAAAAAGAATTAGTATACTGACAAAGTAAGGGTTATGCTTCTTTCGGACGTCAGCATTTCACTGATGTGTAATGGGCGATATTGTTGAGTTCTTGTGATAGCACACTACTGCGTTGAAGCGAGCTTATGGTATAGTGTAGGCATCAAGGCGAGCACACACACAAACCTACCTTCTACCTAATGCGAATTGTCACGAGCATATTCTCATAAAAATATGAAAAAAAACCCTTTCATATCTAAATAGTGGCAGTGCAGTATATATTCGCCCGTTATACTAGGGTTTGTATCTATTCAATGTTATTTATTCGAGGATTTTGTTGCATTAATAATATTGTACCGGTACATGGTAGGTGATCAAGTGTGCACAGCAAATGTTTGATCATTAGCACCTTCTGTGCGTCACTTTGTGATTGACAGCAGTTTGAAATGGTCAACAGCTATGTTGTTGACGCCACTGACCATGTACTGAAACGAACTTTTCATCAATAACTCACTTGAAACTATAAAATAGACAGTATTTTGCTCACAAGGCTATGTCCAAAGTATTCACCAAAGGTACTGTGATGGCACAGAGCTATATTTACCGGTATCTGCATGGAAAAGATTTATGCCAGTTTTCTGGAGCAGTTGCTTGCATTGCTTCCATGTGTCAGTCATTCAAAACAATGAACCCACTGAAGTTAAGCTGCCTTTCATACCCAAGGAATGGCTTAAGTTTCATGCATCCTGCAATCCCCAGACAGAAGTGAAAAGATTCCTAGCTAGGCACTCTGATTTACATGACGTCCCAATGAGATGATGTCCAAATTATGTCCCAATGAGATGATGTCCAAATTATATGTCCCAATCATAAAGTGTCGAGCTAGGAATCGCTTCACTTCCGTCTGAGGATAACAGGATGCATGAAACTTAAGTAATAGATATCATTACTATGTACATTAATTTGTGTTATTTTATAATATATACGGTATGTGTGTGTGTTGTGTGTGTGACACACACACACATTATATGTGTGTGTGTGTGTGTGTGTGTGTGTGTAACACACATGTATGTGTGTGGATTTATTATCAACCAAATCCAGCACAAAGGATTGGAAACATTGGAAAGGCAATATGACTATGACGTAATAACAAGAGTCATTGATGCTTTTCTTAAAATATCTTATTGGAAAGAGCAAACTCATGTACACTGTACATCTCAAACTTATAGATAAATCTAACTTTGCCATACATACTGATTTATTTGCAATACAGGTGACGCTGTCATGAAAGCTATCAGATTTACTGCAAAGAAGTTGACTTTGCCTGACTGTAAAGATCTCTGTGGTTTTTTAGAAATAACTGAGGTAGAGATTGATACAATAATGCAAGATAATCAAGGTGATGCAAGATCTCAGAAACATAAGATGCTGTCTAAGTGGAAAGAAAAATATGGAAAACAGGCAACGCTGGAAAAGTTTTTGAAAGCATTGGAAGACAGTGAACTTACAGAAGTTAGAGATAAACTTGTTGATTGGCTGAAAAATGAAGGATATAGTAAGTAGCAGAACAATTTATATGTGTCATGTTTCAACCATCTCATATATCAAGACAACTTCATTCACAACCTTTTGTGTAAAATTATAAGGCTTCCATCTGATTTTACTGATAAAGATGCTGATTGGGCCAAAACTTTCAACATATCTTTTTTGTACTGGTACAGGCAACACAATTTATTGGTGTAATGATATATATAATTGTCAAGTATGTTTATAATGCTATTTTGACTGTTGATGTTGGCATGCTAAAAACATCTTTACGTATCTTTGTCATAATCATAAAAGTGCTAAGGTTATTGAACAGGGATGAATACAGTTGATCATGATATAAATATAATGAAGAGCTGGTACAGGCAGGAATGGCGACTAAATAATGACAAGCATGTTGTATCACCTTGCTGTATGCTGTCAGTAAAAGCCATCTGTGATTATCCAATGGATAGAATATTTATGTTGAGAAAAAAGTAGGAGTGTATACTGGTTGTTTTTAAAGATTAGCAAAAGTTTCCCATCAACCCTACTATTGTTTCCCAGGCATAATTGAAAAAACAAAATATTACTATCTTTCAATGATGAGAATTGAGTACTATGAGTAGCAACACACTGTACTCATCCGAGTATAAGCCCCTCCCCTACTGATTTCAGAGGATTTTTAAAAATGCATTATATCCATGTATATAAGCCCCTGCCCTAGTGTAACCCAAATACAGAAAGATTTGGAGAGTATATTTGGTCATTAAACTTGGTAAAATTACTTTTAGATAATAAAGAAACTATTAAAAGATGTCAAAACAATAGGAAAGTGGAGTTCCCTTAACAGCATCGTAAGGAAAATGAAATGTTTTTCCAGTACTTTCTTGATTCTTTGACCCTGCTCACCCCCGTCCCCTAAATAGAATAGTCTCACTACACATTTAAGTCAGCCATTGTTTATTTTTATTCACGACCACGATGTTTTCATCCTCTAAACATGCAGGTTCTTCTGTATGAAGCAATTATCCTTTCATTTGTAAAGACTTTAAGCCGGTGACTATTACAATTTTCACTGCTATGTTGTTGTTTTCACAAAATGTAGACAGTTTAATACTGGAATGTTTAGTTGCCTTTCCCTGTAGTTAGTTAATGCACACGCCCTAGTTCACATTACTGTTGAACAGCAGCATACATGACTAAATTCTTTGTTTCAAGTTTTTTTTGGTTTTATTTGGATGCTGAAATTTCATCAAAGTGTCACTTCTGTATCCAGAGATTGTGTAATCAATTTCTTTGGATGTGTAAGTCTATTTTGAAAGCTATGGAAATATCGAGTGGTGTTAAAAAAATTGTACATAAAATTAGCATAAATTAAGCGTCCATGGTAGATAACAAGGGGTTGCTCGAGAATAAACCCCTCCCCTAGTTTTACCGCTATTTTGTGTTGCTGAACCGGGGGCTTATACTCTGACGAGTCCGGTACTAAGAGCTAAGTAATGCAGTGAGTCACTTATTAGGGTTCCTCCAAGCAGCTCACTGACACACGTATCTCACTGCAATATGATAAGACTTTTTTTCATGACCACATACTTTCTGCCATTGCAAGCCTACAATGCTTGTGAGTGGGTCATCAAACTTCATGGCCCAAATGTTTACATTTTTTTATCAAGATTTGCAAGTGATAAAGTAATAACGTTATTACGATAAAATTGCCAAATAAATTGAAAGGCTTAATGTTTTTTTTTCAGTAGGGGGGTGTGGGGGATGGGGTGTGAAAAATGTAGATTCTAGTAATGAATATCCTTTGATAGAACCATCATGAATTGTGTCAAGGGTCACCCTCCTGGTGCAAACAATGCTTGATAGGCCGGCACAGTAAGCTGCGATATGCATATCAGACATGAGACCATAGTGTTGACCTTTGAACTTTGAAACCTGCATTCGGCAGATGCTTGTATGGCTTGAGCTTGGCTTTGAAATTTTTTGCAAAGATCAATGTCTACTTGAATCAAAATAGACTGTGAAAGATGTCTTCAATCATATTCTGTGGTCATATTGTGAGGCTCATGATTATATTAGAGCCATGAGCCTTAATTTCTGCAAATACACCACTGAGGGTGCTATTCTCATCACTACCGGTAGCTTAGATATACGGTAACTCCAAATTGCGATGGACTTGCCAACTCAAAAATATGGCTAACTGGAAATTCATTACTTGTCTTGTGCTACCAGCAAGGCCATCAACACACTTCCAATCTTTTTATTCTGTGTAAGCTTATCCCTATCGTGATATTACAAGTGATTGGCGTAATTTACTTCGCAATCATTTTAAGTTTGGTAGTTGTGGTGCTTGTTGGCAAATGAAAGTCCATATTTGATTAATCATGGTGAACATGGACTGTTCTTGACAATGACAGATGACAATCTGCAATAAGACAATACTGTTACGTTTAGTTTCATGAAATGTTATTTAGCGGTTGACAGTGGGAAGTTGTACAGTGTTTACTTTCACTTGTAAGAGGACTCCTTAAAGCCCTATTAGCTGTATCACCTTGCAATTATTTACAAAAGAAATACCATCCAATAATGAGTCACTTTTATTAGCAAACTGCTGTGTTTGAAAATTACAGATGAAACCAAATTAACCGCCAGCATCAAAATATCTCCTCTTCTAAAGTTGGCTGTGTTATGTTTTGAATGTTCAATATGTCACTGATGAACATCAATGGAAGAAACAACAAATTATGCTGATGATGAGGTGCGTTAATAAGTATCAGCCAGGAACTCTCACATTTATTTATATTGCTTTTTGCGTGAATCAATTAAGAAACCGACAAATTCATGCCCTATTCTGAGTTCCTCTACGTAAGACATCAATATTTTTCACTCATAATTCTTCAGGTCTGCCAATCGCTCAAGAAACAGCAAGTGGCACAGACCATCGAGAAGCAAGTATGCAGTCCTCACATGTACCCAAGGAAAGTCCAACATCCTTTACACACTCAGCACAGCAACAAATTCCTCGTACCGCAAAAACTTGTGCTGATCATCAGCCCACTGATTCAACTGTTAATACCAGTGATAGTCAAGTAGCTATTGGGCAGAACACATCAAGTAAAAGAGTAATGTTCCCAGTCAGTCAGCATTTATCTGATGCACAAGCAGTTGTAACAAGTACCGGTATATGTACTGATACTACAGTGACAAATGCAAGTTCTGCAGTCAACCAAGGACCAGATCAGAATATTACATCTCAAGTATCTAATAAGGCATGTACAGATCAGTCCATGACGCAAAGTGGCAGAAACTACCAACAACCCAGCCAGGAGGCACTGTCTGAAGAATCTCAGCAGGCTACAGTACAGTCAGCTGTTCAACAAGAGGTTTCTCAAGGCAGCTCCTCATCAGTCCATCAGGACATTGAGCAGCAAACTAGAGAAATGGTTGATCAAGGAAACCATCAATTTGTACAAACCACCACAAGTACAACTGGGTCATCTTCAGGCATTCAGGATTTAGGCAACCATGACATAGCTGCTGGACTTGCTATGTTATCAGTGGGAGAAACACAGGGTGCTGGCCATGCAGGACAACATCATACTGTGACTCAGGAATCAGACACAACCTCGCAACATGAAATAGATGGTAAGGAATCAATTCCAGCATATTCAACAGAAGAAACCCAATCCAAACCAACAGACACATTCCAGCACTGGAAAGATTCAAAACTTGGACACAGGCTGAAGATGTTTACACGTGAGGAAATTGGCAGTATCATTAACTGTCCTGATGGATCAAACATCATTGAGAATGGAGTTTTTGGAATGATTTATAAAGGCAAGTTTTCACCCCAAAACAGTATTTAATAAGTAGGTTAAAAACAAAGATATTTATGTCATGAACTTTGACTGATATACAGACTTTTTTCAAAACAACAAACATGTTTGGTGACTGAAATGTAATCAAAATGATTTGAACTGTTAGAATGATGACTCTGAATATGTAATATTTAAGCAATAAATCACACCCAGCGATGGTATACCACGAGATTTTGACCAGTTCACGACATATATGCACAAGCGATAGCGAGTGCATATATGAAGTGAACTGGTCAAAATCGAGTGGTATACCGTCACAAGGTGTGATTTATTGCTACTATATCATAACTGTATATTGAATTCTGGGCGTTCACATCAAAGACAGATATTTCCTTAAGCTGAGAGCACGCTGTATGCCAGCCATGGTATATTGCCAATATACCATGGTTCTTTTCGAGTCTCAACCAATCAGATCGCTGTATTTCCACCATCAATGTACTGGTATGATATAAAACTCAATATCCTGACTGTATAGTAACAAATCATGTCACTGTATATTGCACAAAATCAAATTTCTCTTATATGAGTGCCTTGTGCAGGAGACTATATTTGCCTGAAGCTCTGTGCACCTATGTTAGACCTACAAGGTTGAAATTTAATGTACGGTATATGGAGGTCCTTCAAAAATCTTGGTATTAATTCAGATATTATTAATGAAAGAATAACAAACCAAATTAATGGTATTTAAATCCCTTGCTGAATGCCTATTGCTACAAGCTGCAGTCATAAACACATGTCATAAACACAAGAGAAAATTTGTCTGAATTTCTGTTATAGAAGCTAATGTCATGAACATGGTAGTGATTTTAGTAGCACACCCCATATAGGATCAGCTCTGCTGCAACTGTTACAGTAAATGTTTTATGAGTGTTACTGAATAGTGATACCTTAACAGAGTCATGTTGTTTGCTTATTTACAGGTCCATTTAAATGTAAAATGGTTAAATGTTCAAAGATACTTGATGTTGCTGTGAAAGAAGTTAGAGTAAATAGTTTGACTGATGAAGGTGAAAATGACTTCAAAAAAGTAAGTTGTAATTACAGTTGTTCTGACAAACAAGCCAAGATGGATATTAAGTTGATTTTGATTAATGAAACATACTCATAGTTGAATTCATTGTGAAAAGAAACTTAAAATCAGAGAAACTGTACTACCGTATTCTATCAAGTAATAGTTGAGTGTGTTTCAT
Organism: Ptychodera flava; assembly: GCF_041260155.1. NCBI lineage: Eukaryota > Metazoa > Hemichordata > Enteropneusta > Ptychoderidae > Ptychodera > Ptychodera flava. The sequence goes on along the minus strand of NC_091943.1, from coordinate 39,442,719 downwards.
TGAAAATTAGCTGTTTAAAGGACCATTTGAGGAATATCTCCATCAAAGTTTGAAAGATACTAAAACCCAACACTTTCTTGAAAACATTTGGCGCTTCATGTTTGCATAATTATGCTACATGCAATGTAAGAGTGATTTTAAATTTGCAGATGTATTAAATTTTGATAGTCAGTACTATATATTTACAGTTACATTTTACCTGTTCATTAAGAATCCAAAATATTATTTCACAGAAGTATATCATATCCTACATCCGTTCACTATTCCAACTGGCATGCAATATCAACAGTGAATTGCTACAGATAACTAACTAACTACCATTGAATTTTCAGTTGTTCCTGAGCAACCTAGCAAATATTTGTACCATTTGAAGAATTACAATAACTCACATTCCACTTTCTGCATATACATTCTATATCCCTTGGCAGAAATAGTGTTGACAAAGTCTCATGAAAATCACATGGGACTCCTGGATGTTTGCAGAATTTCAGTGGTACTTTTTAACAAATTGGGAAAGTAATTTGCAAAATATTATTCGTGAGAAATTCTAAGTCAATCCTTTTAGGACAGACTTGAGTCCCATGGCAGTCCTCTAGAACTTCTATGATTGATATCATATTATTTAAAGATTTTCATTGATTTCCTGAATTGCAAATTTGTCAAAAAGATATTTGATGGTTATACCGTAGGTGTATTGAATAATGTTCATAAGACTTAATTGCATATATATTGTGTTTGTCTAACTTGTAATTTATACTCATTTCTATACAGCGGAGTGTTGCCAATTTGCGACACCCTCATATTGTACCCGTCATTGGTATTTGTGCAGAGCCAAGGTAATTATCTACATCTTTTTGTTTTCAATTGAAACTACCATCTCTGCTAAGCTGAATCACAGCAAAAAGTTCATCGATTGGGAATTGAACCCATTACTGACTGAATTTTGAATTCCCTGCTCTACATATATGTGCTAAAGTTTTGATTTGGAAGTTTTAATTGATCCTTTTATATTTTAGTGCAATGAAATTTTGAATGAGATCTAGTCAAGAGTGGATCTCCATTACAAAGTTTTGTAATATTCCAAAGACTAACAACAAAAAGCATAAAGTTTATCTCCGTGTGCAAGGTCTGAAGTGTTTATCGGTGCAGTCATATTAGATATACATATCAGAATCCATATGGTCATCTTTGTGTTTACTATAAATTAGGCAAAAGTCATATTATTTTTAATTTAAGATTAGTAAAAATTGATTCACTGTATTTGTCAGATGGCTGTAGTGAGTAAGTGTAAAGTTGTGTATTATCTATATACCATATCCCTATAAGACTGTATAAATGCTTTGCAACTCTAATATGCCTATAAAGCTATCAATGTATACTTTGCAACTCATCTACCGGTATATTCATTTATTGCAGTAAACTGCTGTTTATAGTGTATTCATACCTAGGCAGCAACCTAGAACAAGCCCTGAAGACAATGGTTGAGAGAAAGTAGCCAATGAAAATTCCCTGGATCAATACAAATGTTTGCAAATTGTCACTCAGATTGCATCAGCTCTGATGTATCTGCACAGACAAAGGTAATATTTTTGACCTTTCCATTTAGTCATAATAGTTTCTTACATAATATGTAATTACATTCAAGTTTGTAAATTACACCATTGAAGAAATTTTTCCAACATTTCTTGATTTCAGGAGTCTGTCCTGTTGAAAGTTTAGACCTGATGTTAATCATGCATTGGTAATAGAAAAGATATATGAACCAAATACCAGTACCATAGTACCAATCAGCAATACCCAATAAACTGTCACTGATACATGTATCAGGGAATTATACTACTAAAGCTACCTTCAAGACACATCCACCTACACTGTGTGTTAGGTCCAAAGGATTTAGTCATGAGTCCCATGACATGTATGACAAACATACAGGTACCGGTAGTAGCCTTTTAACTGAATATATGCTTGTTATGCATCCAAAATATTCTTGGAGGATATACATATGGTACATTAATATTTCCTTGAGACCTTAATGTCATTTGAAATTGAAGACTGTTTATTTCCCTGTTTGACGTTCTGCTCATAACACACCTACACACACCATTTATAAGCAATATTATGTTAATTGTCAGTGGAAACTGATCCCTCCCACTCCCACTGTGTTACATTGTCAGTGGTTTAACTAATCCCGCAATGCCTCTCCCACTCTGTGTTACATTGTTAATAGAAACTGATCCCTCCTCTCCCACTGTGTTACATTGTCAGTAGAAACTGATCCCTCCCTCCCCCAATGTGTCAGATTGTCAGTGGAAACTGATCCCTCCCTCTCCCAGTCCTTTACATTGCCAGTGGAAACTGATCTTTCCCTCTCCCACTGTGTTACATTGTCAGTGGAAACTGATCCCTCCCTCTCCCAGTCCTTTACATTGCAGTGGAAACTGATCTTTCCCTCTCCCACTGTGTTACATTGTCAGTGGAAACTGATCCCTCCCTCTCCCAGTCCTTTACTTGCCAGTGGAAACTGATCTTTCCCTCTCCCACTGTGTTACATTGTCAGTGGAAACTGATCTTTCCCTCTCCCACTGTGTTACATTGTCAGTGGAAACTGATCTTTCCCTCTCCCACTGTGTTACATTGTCAGTGGAAAACTGACCCTTCCTCTCCCACTTTGTAACATTATCAGTGGAAACTGATTTCCCCTCTGCCACTGTGTTACATTCAATGGAAACTGATCCCTCCCACTTTGTAACATTGTCAGTGGAAACTGATTTCCCCTCTCCCACTGTGTTACATTTTCTCAGTGGAAACTGATCCTTCTGTCTCCATACTGGTTTATTGTCAGTGGAAACTGATCCCCCCATTCCCAGTCCTTTACATTGCCAGTGGAAACTGTGTTTCTGGTTCTGGTGTGAGCGAGACACACATCGTGTCCACGTCGTGTCTTGCTTTCTTCGACTTTTTTGTGTTTATCTATGCCAATTCGTTCTCTAATGGGATTGAGATCTGTATGAAGTATTAGTGCGTTGACCTGTTGTATTTTGGACATTGCCTTCCTTCTACTTGGGGAAATTTCGAAGGATTTTGTCTACAATTTGCTGTCAAGACACACGAATGGTGGATTCTAATTTGCATCATAATGTCGACCGATGATAGACAGGTTTTGGTGAGTGAAGATTCTGCCACTGATTCACAAGACAGTAATGATGATGATTGTGAACAGTTTCCATCTCAGAATCGTGAACTTTATCATTCGAAGCATACTAAATACGCACTTGATAAATTTCATCGACTACCAAGATCAAATTGGGTCGCAGATCTTTGTGCAAAACGAACAACGTTGTCGATGAAATTCATAAGTTACGTAATGACCTTTTCAACCTGGCACAAAAGATACCTGCCTGTCCAGCTGGCGTTCTTGCACGCAGACTCAACCGAAAAAATTCAAAATCCACAGTCAGCGAGAAACTGCTGGAGGATTGCTACGACATTTGCAAGTACCTCGACGAAGAAGACCCTGCGGTTATTACCCCATTACTAAAACAAGGGCATACAGCTTCGAGTCAAACCATGCATCTTATCTTCTCTGACGGGGAAGAAAACGAAGACCATTCCGAGCCTCCCAGCGACGTTTTGAATGTCCATACGGAAAACACGTGTACAAGAGATAATATCGCATCGCTCATGGCAGAAGTTCTGGCATTAAAACAGCAACACGAAAAAGACATTGATGACCTAAGAAAAGAAATTGAACTACTCAAGAAGTCTTCTAGCAAGATCAAATCAGAAGTGGAAAATACGAAGTCAGCGGTGTCCAGTTTAACGAAAAATATCGACGCTATTCGAGGTGAGACTCAAGCATTTGAAGCAAATTCTAAATCACAACTGAAGCTCATAAATCAGCAAGTGAAAGAAATTCAAACGGACTTAGACATCCAACGTAGCTCGAATGAACAGACTTTATCGAAACTGAAAAGCCTAGAAAAGAAAGTAACTAAACATTCTCCGCGTCAACCAGTAGATGTATCCACGTCGCCTAGTCCGTGCCTACCATCTACCCAGTTATCACGTGTATCTGACCAGGCTATGAAGCCTAATGAAAAGACAACAACATCTGCTGAAAGCATCAAGGCGAGCACTAACTTAGTGGCATCACCGGGAAGCGACATCTTGATTTCGTCTGGTGTTGAGCAGACTTCTGCGCCAACGAAGAATCTCAATTCGCAGGATTTGCCAAACAGTGATAACCCAACCAGTGCGCCAGGTCCACTACAAAGAAAGTCGACATCGTATGCTGCGTCAGTGTCGGCGACATCCGCAATGGAAGCCCGATCATTACCTGTACCTGTGCGTTAACAGATTCGTCTACTATCGCAAGGAACGAGGAGACTTCGAAAATTAACACTGATATTGTATCTGAATGGTCTGAACAGACCACTTCTGTTCGTCCACGTGGCATACGTGACAAGAACTCTACCGACAACAGCCTTACTGATTTGAATTTGAAGGTGTTACCAGTGTTCGCTCAAAGACCCGCAGAATGTACGTTGGAGGCATTACGAGGACACTATCGTGAACAGATTGAGAGACATTTGATCAAAAACAACATTCAATTTACTATGATAAGAGTTATCACTAGCAGACGCAAAGGAGCTGTCGCTGCCAAAATAAATGTATCCTTTAATCAAGTTAAACTTCTCCTTGCCGACAACTTCTGGCCACCAAATGTCTTCTGTAGGCCATGGCTGGTAGAGCAAAAGTTCTCCGAACAAATGAAATCAATAATGCACAGATAGATAAAACAAGTAATGATTATCGTAGAAACACTGATGAAGGCTACTAAAAGCTTGATTCAATTAATTTTGCTTTTTTCTCTCCTACTGTTAATGACTTGTCCGTAACACAACAATATGCATTGCGATTGGGTTGCTGGAATGTCTGTGGTGTTATATCTACAGTTCCTTACCTTACCAAAATTTTGCAAAATATCGATATTCTGGCTATTACTGAACACTGGCTTTTTCCACATTCATTGAAATTTCTGAACACTGTTGATTGTAATTTTACTTCATTTGGAGCCTAACTGACAGAGCTCTAGATGCTAGCACTACCGACTTCTCTTTACGTGGACAAGGTGGGGTAGCTTTCCTCATTAGAAAGTCCATGTTACCTTCTGTTGATTATTTAAACTTAGAAGATGACCATGTCATCGGTCTGCGAATTATCTGTAGTAACTGTGAACGTCTGAAAAAATGTATTTTTATCTTTGCTGTGTATCTACCGCCTGTTAATTACACGGTAGACTCTTATGTCGACTATGTTCACTTTTGGAAGATCTTTACTCGACATACTCGCCTGTTGGTGACGTCATATTCCTTGGTGATTTCAATGCTAATTTGTTTGGGCCTCGTATGCCTGGTTTCCCAACCTCAACACGTGAAAAGACACTTAGTCAATTTATAGACTCATGCAATCTGCAACCAGCAAATCTCTTCAACTCATGCACTGGTCCAGTCGAAACGTTTTGCTCTTTTAGTGGACGGAGCAAGTCGATCATTGACTTTGTCCTCTTTCCACTTCACCTTATCGATTATTGACAATGTGTAAAGTACTTGATGACGACACTTTAAATCTTTCGGATCATTACCCAATTTCTCTGTTCTCTTAGCTTATTCATTACGAAAAAAAATTGGAATTTTGCTCCTTCCAGAAAACGCTTAGTTTGGTCAAAACTAGACCGCATCACAATCACAGAATCGTACACTAATTCACTACGTAAAAAATTAGACACTTCCGACTTCACTGAACAAATACTGTCTTGTCCAGTTGACATTGATCGCTACTCATCAAAATTAATTAACGTTCTACGTGAAACTGCCGACAGCAATATTCCCTCCACTCGTTTCAAACCATACTTAAAGCCATATTGGAAAGATGTGCAACCCTTTCACAAAAAAGCGTGGGAGTTGCGTAATAAATGGATTCAAGCTGGAAGACCGAGAGGACTGCAACATGCTACTTTCCGCAATTATAAAGAATCAAAACGAGAGTTTAGGCGTGAATTGAGACGTCTACAAAGAAACGATGAACTGAAAAGTACGAATTTATTGAAAATTCTATCGAGCTCGATCAAGCACTCTTCTGGCGCAATGTCAATTTGTGTAGGAAAAACAACTGCGATAGTTTTCCTATCTTGAAAGTGAACGATACTACAATTTCCGAGCCTGTTTCTGTTGTTAATGCTTTTGCGGAACACTTTAAAAAGTTGTACGAGCCAACAGAAGATGACAATTTTTCAAATGATTTTGAAGCTCACATTGATGACGTACTTGACAACCTTGTAGAAGAAAGCCATAACAATACCGAGATTATACTTTCAACACCTTTCTCAGTTGAAGAAATCTTATGTGCAATCAGGAAGCTCAAACGTGGAAAAGCTGGAGGACCGGACTCCCTAACATATGAACACAACTTCTTGATGCGCCTTTTCAATGCAATGGTTACTGTCGAATATATTCCCTCCTCTTTTAAGTCTGCGTATTTGGTACCCATTTTTAAAGGTGGTAACAAAAGCCGTTTTGACGTCTCCAATTATAGGGGAATCTCATTACTCCCATCGTTGCACAAATTATTTGAATTATGTATTTCTCAACGCTTACAGCCTTGGCTAATTGAAAATAAAATACCGCACTCCCTACAAGCTGGTTATCAATCCGGCCAAAGCAACATTACTGCAGCTTTTTGCATTCTTGAGACAATTTATCACCATATTGAAAGACGCAGTAAAACATTCATGTGTAGCCTAGATTTTCATAAAGCTTTTGATTCTATATGGTGGAATGGTTTATTTTACAAGCTATACACCATGAACCTCAATGCAAAACTTTGGCGAATTCTGCGTACCATGTTTCATGGACAAAACTGTCAAATCGCTCTTGGTACTTATGTATCAAATAATTACCCAATTTTCCAAGGTGTAAGACAAGGTAGCGTTCTTTCAACTACCTTATTCTTAATTTATGTAAATAATTTGTTTGTTGAACTGGAAAATACTGGTTTAGGATGTTATATTGGTTCGTCATTTGTAGGGTCACCTGCCTTAGCTGACGACATTTCGATTTTATCGACTACACGCACTACTTGCCAGAGATTACTGGACATAGTTTGCAAATATTGCTCCAATTGGAGATTAAAACTCTCGTTGTCAAAAAGCAAAATCATTGTTTTTGGAGAAAGTAAAAGAGAACGCAAAAGACTGTGTAAGCATAGAAACATTTCTCTGTATAACTGTCGTCTTGAAGAAGTCAATGACATCACTGTTATTGGCATGCGAATCACAAACACATTATCAACAATGGAACGTACACTTTCAGCTAGTAAAAAAGCTAGATGTTTAATTAATTCTTTACGTAGTGTTGGCATTGGACCACACGGTCTAAATCCTATTGTAAGCACGGAAGTGTGGAAACGCATGTGTCTTCCAGCAGCCTTACATACTTGTGAGCTATGGACTATTACTAATATTGAACTGCAAATGCTTGAAAAGTGTCAGCGTTATGCTGCCAAAGTTATCCAAGGTTTACCTCCCAGAACACCCACTGACTTAGCTTTAAGTGCTTTAGGATTGATATCAGTTGAAGCTTACATGGATAATTGCAAACTGCGTTTTTTGGAATGCTTTGTAACTGTGATAATTCAGCCATTAGAAAATGTATATTTTTACAACGTCTTTTTGAATTTAAGCTTGCTTCTGTTCAAAACTCTCTGGGATTTATTCCTGATATTACGAGAATTTTGTCAAAATACAACCTTTCTGTGTTTTTTGATAAATTTTGTGCAACAGGGTATTTTCCTCCAAAAGCAATATGGAAAACTATTGTAAAGGAGGCTAATAATGAAAGAGAGTATGCTGCTTGGAGACAAAGGCTTGAAGGAAGAAAAGATTTATCTCTCTTTTCTCAACAACACAAAAATATCAAACCTCTTTATTTATATACTGTATTACATAATCTCCCGCATCACAGGTTTACTATTTATAAAATTGTAGCAGCTCTTGCATTACCAGCAGAACTTCTATGTACGAAATGTCAGTGTGCTGTTGAAAATTATTTAACCCACTTGCTCACTTCCTGTATAGACACTACTGAATTGAGGGGTGCTTTTTGGACAACAGTATTTGATAAGGTTAATGTACATTTTGCTGTCACTTTATTTAACTTAGATGATATTGGGTTTGTTTCTTGTATTTTACAAGATAACAACCACAACTTTCAACAACCACACGAATATGAAATATTTCAAGAACTTACCTTTGATTTTATAAGTGCGTGCTTGAATGCTTGGTAAGCGTCCAATGTAGTAAACAAAATACCGTACATCGCAAATGATAACTTATATCTTTTCGATGTAAACGAGCTTTAGATGTTTGAACATTTTAGCTTATTCAGCTGAAAGAACGATCTCAAATGTAATTACCTCTTTATTTTTTTTCATTTAATTTGCATCTGTATGAGTTTATTTGTGTGTTGTAACACTTCTCTTTCTTGAGGAGGAATAAAGAAACAACAACAACAACAACAACAACAACTGTGTTACATTCAGTGGAAACTGATCCCTCCCACTCCCGGCACTCTGTTACATTGTGATTTCCCCTCTCCCACTGTGTTACATTTTCAGTGGAAACTGATCCTTCTGTCTCCATATATTGTCAGTGGAAACTGATCCCTCCCTCTCCCAGTCCTTTACATTGCCAGTGGAAACTGATCTTTCCCTCTCCCACTGTGTTACATTGTCAGTGGAAACTGATCTTTCCCTCTCCCACTGTGTTACATTGTCAGTGGAAACTGATCCCTGCCTCTCCCACTGTGTTACATTGTCAGTGGAAACTGATCCCTCCCTCTCCCAGTCCTTTACATTGCCAGTGGAAACTGATCTTTCCCTCTCCCACTGTGTTACATTGTCAGTGGAAACTGATCTTTCCCTCTCCCACTGTGTTACATTGTCAGTGGAAACTGATCCCTCCCTCCCCCGATGTGTTCCATTGTCAGTGGAAACTGATCCCTCCCTCTCCCAGTCCTTTACATTGCCAGTGGAAACTGATCTTTCCCTCTCCCACTGTGTTACATTTTCAGTGGAAACTGATCCCTCTGTCTCCCAGTCTGTTACATTTTCAGTGGAAACTGATCCCTCCCTCTCCCACTCTGTTACATTGTCAGTTGAAACTGATCCCTGCCATTTCCAGTCTGTGGTACATGTCAGTGGAAATTAACTTATCCCTCCCTCTCCAGCTGTGTTTACTTCTTAAAGTTGTAAACCATTAGAGTCAAACTTTGAATATAATCTAATCCTTTTCAAGCCCTCAGATCATCCACCTTGATGTCAAACCTTCAAACATCCTTTTGGATTCATCATTCAATGCAAGATTGGCTGATGTAGGTTTTATCAAAGACTATGATTTGTCTAGAGCTGCACTATCATTGCCTGGCACTCCTGGATATCAAGACATATCCATGCTGGAAGAGTGGCCTTTCAGACCTACAAATGACCTCTTCAGCCTTGGTGTTGGTGAGTTACACTATGGAATATAAGCATACCTAGTATAAATTACTAAGTATACATGTACCTGTATATACCGTATTCCTCCGATTCTAAGACCCCCTTTTCAGAACCAAAGATGACGAAAAAGATATGGGGGGTCTAATAAACGGATGTCACCGCGAAATCGAACGTCGAAGTTAATTTATGCTAATTTATGCAATGTTATGCAAATTTTTATGCCAATGATTTTTTGATTCACGCTACAGACAACTCATACTTTGTGATATCGACTCATGGCCATGCTGTGTGGATACTGGCAGTCGAATCTGTACAAGTATAAATTAATGGAGATCCACACAAGTCTTGAAATATAACGTATTTGCCATACCTTCTTTTACTAAACAATACGATAGCAATAAATCTTTGTATTTCGTGAATAGATAATCACCACGAAACTTTGTACAATAAGTACGTTCCTCAGCAGCAGCTAGCTCCCCATAGCATGGCCACAAAGGTCAGACAATGAGTGAAGGGAAAGTCCCTGAAGTTCCGCTGGCTGTGATTGGTCAATTTACGCAATAGGTCAAGGTGTCAGTGCATGAGGTCAAGGTAAAATTCTGTTCAGTGGGATGTGTGTCCGTCCGATGTTTTCTATGTACGATTTTCATTTACTGTACTCCTTAAAATAAACGACCAATTACACGTCATGAGTTTTATTATTTTGCTCCTAGTTTCAAAAAGTCTAACCGTATCTCGAAACGATCTTACGAACAGGCAGGCTCGAACAGGTAAAGTGTTGAGGCATCGGCTGGCCGAGACGAAAGATTGCTGCGCCAATCTGCTTTATATTTGATGTGTTGAATTTTTGGCAAACACCCTGAAGTTTTTTTATTACTTGTATCGATGACCGAAATGTCTCCTGATGTGGCAATTCAGTCATCTATGATCAACTGTTCGGAATATGGTACGATCATGTACGTTTTTGTTCTAACTGTAAGTGTATAGGGCCGTTTAAGCTTATGAAGTTGGTATTTTTCCCTCGCAAGACTTCGAAAGCGTGCATAATCTTGAAAATCTGTTACACTATCGTTCTACTCATTGCTGGGACTAGTTCAGGAAAGGAACACACAAATGCCGTTCAAACAATAAATACCTTCATTACATTAGAAAAACTACAAAATTGATGAAACATAAACGGAAGAAATTCAAAGAATTTTCAGTTCATGCGCGGAAGAAACTTTGGATATCGCGTTTCGTTTGTCAACACAATAATTGCCCTCTTCATCTAAGTCAAACCATCGAAGTCGATAACGTCTCATTAAGTCTTTTTGAAAGATTTTACGATGCCAATGATATTTCTATTTTCACTGGTTGCTTATACGGTAAAGTTGAACGTGAGAGAAAACTTGCAGTGCTTCACAATGATCACAAAAGAAAACTTACGTGATAGAAATCTGTTGAAAAAATCTTTTTATACTTTAATGGTAAATTTGAACGTAGAGAAAACGTACAGCTATTCACAATGATCACAAAAGATACCTTACCTGATAGAAAACTGTTGAAAAAATCTTTATAAGCACATCATTTAAGAGCAACTTTTTCATGTGCCGTAGTCTTTTGCCTCAGTAGTATGAAAACAAAAGTGTAAAAGTTGAGCGAAGCAAGTTCAAAGCTCGTGTCATTCACACGTCCCAAATTTTCCATTGATAACGGCAACAAAAGGATTTCCCGACATCGTCACAAGATCCTATAAAAATGCGTCGATTTATCGTAGACTTTTTTTCCCGAAAAGTCATAAGACAGTGCACGGTCGTCATGGGCAAGAAAAAAGTAATTATTAAAAACATTCTCGCTGTCGGCATGCCTAACTACCGTCGCAATCAGCTAGAACTTGGTTTGCCGTATGAACTTCGCCGAGATGCAGACAACATACACGATCGAAATGCTGTAGCCGTTGTTCAAGATAGTTGCAAAGTTGAAAGTTTGAAGCGAGATGCAGCACCCATACCGGGCACGGTTACTTTCGAATATCATCGATCGTGACGTGTCAGTCAACAAAAAATACTACTTGAAGGCAAAGAAGAAAGCATTCATCCATTCTCCAAGAGTTGGCATGGCAGAGAAATGTCACGTCGGTGTTTTGGCAAATAATGCGGCTGTACCTCTGCTAAAGCAATCAGTCCGAGGTACTGTTTTCACCGTACATATTCACTAAAACAGACCAAATCATGCCGCTGACCAAAAAATGAAACGGCCCTTTTAAGGGCCACAACAGTCTCCGAAAACAGTACTGATACCCAAACTTTTTTGTGTTTGTATGAGTGTAAATTGTGTTTGTTTGATCGTGATGAAATGAGCGAATCGTACTTGATCGACAAGTCCGAAAACCCGACTATCCTAAATGTTCATTCATGGAAGCCAAATTGCATCGTGTTCGATTCGTACATAATCAGATGTTGAAAAATCTGCTTATTTTGATGGTAGCAAAATGACAGTAACGAAAAGACGACATTGTACTAGATCGAGACGCTAAAAAATCCAACTCTTTTATATTGTTCATTTAGGTAGTGAAATCCAAGTGTAGTTTTATCGCCAGGAAATGATAGAACTGTTCCCAATTGATATGTTCCAAACCCCAACAATAGTGTGCGTGTGTGTGTGAGGTTCGATACTTCACTTTGACACTTGTTTGTGACTTTGATAAGCAGCGTACTGCGTAGGTGTTGTGGATATTCTGGTCTCATTACATGACAATGGCTCTATTGTTCCAGTCAAAATTTGGGTGTACCCCCTGGGGGGTCTTATAAACGAACGAACAGCTAATTACGAATTGATAAAATAATCCTGGGGGGTCTTATAAACGGGCGGGGTCTTAGAATCGGAGGAATACGGTATATACAGAACCATATTCTTGTAATACCATGTTTGTTCTATTGCCTTAAAGTCTGTAAAACACCTAAAATCAGTCTGTGTATATTTGAGTTACTCACAGGCCATTGGGGAAACAAGCATATGGTACTGTTTCTAGAATATTGCTGGTGAAGATGTGTTTACGCCATACCTCATCCATTTTATCACTGAAAAATAGAGAAATTTCTCTGCTATTAAAGTTATCCTGGTTGTTACCCTTCTATCAGTTAAAATATCCAAAAGTATTGATGGGTAACCTATAATATTAGCTACATTCTACAGGTAACAGTGCCAACATAATGCAAACTGCATAAACCATAATTAATTGGGACAGAATTTGGATTAGGTGTTTTACAAAAAAATCTGTAAGATATTTGTGTCAATCATTTGCAGTCTTATATTTTTATGTAGACATGTCCAGGTATGTGTAATTTGCCAACTAGATGCACTCATTGAGAAATGAAAGTATTTTTAAAATAGTGAAGAAACTTCGTTGAATTGGTGTTAGTGTATCATGCAGTGGATATTGTGGCCATTCTAATCTCTCTTCCACAAAGAGTTTCCCTAAAAAGGAGAAGATTATCTTAAATGAAATTAGGAGAGATAATAATATTTCATAATAATTAAGTCTGCTAGTAGCATTTCAACTCCTTACCTATGTTATGTATGTGCCATTAAATATACAATAATCTCAAAAAGGTTTGACCCATGGTATCTTTGCTTACCTACTATGCCAATAACTCACATGAATGGAATCTCATTTTCCGTTTTCATTTACATCTGTTTGAAATTATATATTACAAGTTGTAATGACTTATGGCACATTGTGGAGGGACCATGCTTGTACTCCATGACGTAGTCTCTCAACAAAACTTCAGATCAAATCATGTAATGTAGCTACCAGGGTCGTGACTTCACTAAGTGACGTGCAATAAAAAGATAATTTGATTTTAATTCATCAAACTAAAGTTGCAGTGATATTAGTGAGTCACATTACCACTGACTGTTGAAAATTGTTTCCATTCTTGTTGATGTTGCTTGTAACTGGTATCTGCAGTGATGTTACAAATGTTAACTGGAATGCCAGCCATCATCAAAGAACGAGACAGAAGACAATGCTTACATGCATATTTACGAAACAAGGGGTGTTTTAAGACCAAAGGAAAGCTATTAGAGTTCGTTTTAAAGGTAATTAATGCATTATAAACTCATTAAAACCTAATTATTGAATGATATAATGATATCTGTGTGTAAGTATATTTTTAGCTATTTCTGTGTTTCTCTCTTAAAGTTCAAATAACTTTTGATGTACAGTATTTTCCAGTGTTTTTTGTCCTGTCTATAAAATACAGTTTCTTGTTTAAGTCTCAGAACCAATTCAAAATGTCCATGCACAGTGTTCAATTTACCAGCAAAACCAGTATATGTCCAATGTTATTGTTGGGCTAATGAGCAGCATTGAATAAGCTGTTATCCAATTGGGTAGCTGAATCTTACCAATATAATTAAAGGTATACAGTCACCTGTAATCTAAATATGCCCATATATGGTCAAAGGGGCGTTCCTTGGTATTCAATCAACCCATGCGAGGGCGCTGTTTTTAAAAAGCGGCCACCCGCTTAAAATCTGTGATTGGTTAGAATTTCTCTTTCCATGGTAACTTTTGCAAGATTGGAACAGGTGACAATATACCTTTAAAACACTACAAATAGACTCCCTAAGTCGCTGTGAATAGTGACAATGCAGAGAAAGAGCTTCTTTAATGCTGCACATCAGCAGTTATTGTTGACAACTGAATTGTAGTCAGCTTAAGACAACTTTTGTCAACAATAACATTGCATATTGCATTGTTTTGTGTTTGCAAGGCTTCTACTTTACTTTTCAACATAGATTAGGAAGAAAACAAGGAACATTTTGAAACAAAAATATAATGCAACTATCACACCGAATAATATCACAGCCATTGTCACTCATCAGGGTGCATTGTATATAACACAGCCTTTTTGTCAAGTATCTGTTTTGCCGAAATTTAGTTTCCAGTAATATGTTGACCTAAGACTAAAATATTGTTAGGATTTATTTTTTGAATATAACAAGCAGTCATAAGTTGTTTGAGAAAGAATTGTAAATGTATGCAAATATATGCAAATCATGGCTTCTCTTATCCTGTTTTTAACATTCAAAAGAATGTAACTCCACCGTGGCAAGGTTTAATTCTGTGAAATTTTCAAGTTTCAAATATCTTTAAATATTGTTCGACAAAATTAAATTTGTTTGGCAATGAAGTACCTATAGTTAACCTGAGTGGACAGTTCTGCTGGTGGATATTTACTTGTCCCCGAGTCTGTCTGATAGCTCAGTATAAAAAAAAAAAGCTTCGTGCTTTTCCGATTACTTCATATGTGTGTACTGTGCGTGTGTGTACTGTGTCTGTGTGTCGTCTGCTCCACGCACACCGTGTTGTTTGGTCACGCACAGAATTGAAACATCTAAGTCGGTTACTGTGACCAACTCTTTTGGGTTGGAAGCAGTGGCCGACTGGTTTTGTGTGAGGGCTAGCAGCTAGGCGATGTTGCCGTGAGTGTGTGGGGGTTCGAATCCCGTTTGGGTTATAGTAAAATTTATATTTCTTTAACCTGAGTGGACAGTTCTGCTGGTGGATATTTACTTGTCCCCGAGTCTGTCTGATAGCTCAGTATAAAAAAAAAAAGCTTCGTGCTTTTCCGATTACTTCATATGTGTGTACTGTGCGTGTGTGTACTGTGTCTGTGTGTCGTCTGCTCCACGCACACCGTGTTGTTTGGTCACGCACAGAATTGAAACATCTAAGTCGGTTACTGTGACCAACTCTTTTGGGTTGGAAGCAGTGGCCGACTGGTTTTGTGTGAGGGCTAGCAGCTAGGCGATGTTGCCGTGAGTGTGTGGGGTTCGAATCCCGTTTGGGTTATAGTAAAAATTTATATTTCTTTAACCTGAGTGGACAGTTCTGCTGGTGGATATTTACTTGTCCCCGAGTCTGTCTGATAGCTCAGTATAAAAAAAAAAAAAAAAAGGTTCGTGCTTTTCCGATTACTATATATGTGTGTACTGTGCGTGTGTGTACTGTGTCTGTGTGTCGTCTGCTCCACGCACACCGTGTTGTTCGGTCGCGCACAGAATTGAAACATCTAAGTCGGTTACTGTGACCAACTCTTTTGGGTTGGAAGCAGTGGCAGACTGGTTTTGTGTGAGGCCTGGCAGCTGGGCGATGTTGCCGTGAGTGTGTGGGGGTTCGAATCCGTTTGGGTTATAGTAAAAATTTATATTACAGTTACAGTGAGAATATTTCAATTTTGTTCATCACAATTTTAGTCACCTTTGTGAAAGTCAGTCTTTGATTCTTGCCATCAGGATAGATAATGCAAACCGAAATTGTTATTTTCTCAACATAAAGTCAAATGTTTGATACTAAACTTTATAGGGTATTCTCCTTTTTGAAACTATATAGTACCGGTATATAGGGTTTTCATATTATGTTTGACGTGAAGGGTTAATCAACAACTATCTGCATCAATATTGGTACCTTTCAAGTGCATTCCTATTTTACTGTGCACTGACATATATTTAATAATTCCCTATGGACAAAATAGTTTCACAGCATATAGACAATTGACAAATCTAACTGTATGCATACCTACATGTACCAATATTATCACTCTTTTATACACTGTAGATGATAATCCCAGAATCTCTCATAGTGTTAACCATCCCATATGATGTACTCTTGAAGCCAATATAAGCTTGTCACGCAGAATATGCACAGTAAACACACAGTAACATGCATAAACTCTAAAGCCTTGAATCCCATTGAATCGCAACATCTCAGAAATAAACAGTAAGTGTTAGAAAGTACCAATACATGCATTACTATCTTGTTGGGTTGAATATAGTGGATTATTTGCATTCCAGTGATGCCAAAGTTTGTCATACATGATCCTGAAACGTGTAATGATTATAAGTGTATTGATCACATTATTGTGACCCACGTGCTTGTCAAATCATGTGGTATAATTCACATCATCTACCTTACTGCATAGTGAAAATTGCTGATCAATTTCATTTACTAGTAGCTCTCGAAGAGTGAAAATTTATGAAAATAGTTCATAGTAATGAAAGATCTTTTGTTCTCACATTCCTGGCTGCTGGGAGTGCGGGATCGAGAGTGTGGGATAAATCGATCCCACACTCTCAGAAACCGTCCCACACTCTGCAGTAAATATTACACGACCTCTGATTGGATGATAAGCAGTCTGTTTTGTTCCACGCGCAAAATGTTATCCAATGGCACGACGAGTAACATACGGACTAGAACTACAACGTAAGCAGGTCAAAGTACAGCGGCAGACGACAGAGTTGTCACGATTTTTGATAATATTGTACGTGTCCAATATGAATTTAACGCATTTTGTGGTCATGTGAGAAAAAGAATCTCACACACCAAGGACCTGGGATCAGATTTCTCACACTCGTTGGGGATATTTTGTCTCACACTCGCCTGCGGCTCGTGTGAGACAAAATATCCCCAACTCGTGTGAGAAATCTGATCCCAGGTCCTTGGGGGTGTGAGATTCTTTTGGTCTTCCTCCGCAGAGAGTGCACTATATAGTTTCATAATTCTTGTTTGTTTTCTCTTTATAGGATGTATGGCCCTCCAGTAGTGGTGACAAGGAACTCACAAGCAGCTTTGCTAAGTTAGTTGATCAGTGTTTACAGCCTTTTCCTGAAGAGAGAATTTCAATGGATCAGCTCCATGAAAGCATGAAGGTACAACATTATATATATGATATTACCTGACAGAGTATCCAAGAACTCAGTCTTAATTTTTATCAACACAGAGATGTTCTTATACCAGTAATACCTACATGGTTGCTCATTGTGAGAAAAATGTATTGATGTTCAGATTGTGTGACGGACTAAACTACTATATGGATAAGATTTTACTCACTGCATTTGTTTGTCTATGTTTCAGTTTTCTTTCATGGCACTGAAGGTTTATGTGTAACTTTATTGCTGACTTTTGATTCTATAGTGTAGATTCTAACCCCCAGAATATCAGCAAACAAAAATACATGAGGTGTGAAAAATAGTAAGTGCCCATCTGCTACTATACAGTACATGTTTGTTCTTCCTAACGTTTCCGAACGTAAATGGATGACCTTCATCAGAGGCTATACAGACACAGTCAACTATTTTTCACACCTCATGTAACCATTATCTACAAGTACCAGCTGCGAATTCCACATGTGGACAGTGGTTGGACTGATCCACTTGATATTCACCAGTATAAGCAAAAATAATCAAAACGCAATCAGAACTACCGGTAATTTCAGAAAATCCGACCAAATTTTGGAATTTCTTTTTAATTTCAAAATTTTTTTTACCAGATATCAATGTTACTATAATACTGAATATGATTGTACCATAACTTTCCACATAAAATAATTTATATTCACTAAAAAATAGAGCTGAATTTTTGGATGAACAGGTTATTCAGTAAAAAAAATTCAGCTGAATTTTCAGACCAACATAAAGTTCAGTAAAAAGATTTGCTGAATTTTTAAAAATCTGCTGAAATTTTCAGCTGAATGGAATTTTCTAACAATTTCTAAAATTCAGCTAAATTTTTGTCTATATTAAAAAACAAGATATGCAGCTGATTTTTCAGATAATATCTAAAAATCCACCTGATTATTCTGTTTATAAAGAAATATTCACCAGAATTTTTCAGCTGTGGAAAATCAGCTGAAAAATGCAGCTGAATTTTTTACAAATTATGAGATCCCCAGAAAATTCAGCTGAATTTTTTGCTGATCACATACTTTTGGAACTGTGTGGCACAAATTCTAGGATTACAAATTTAAATCTAGGGTCATATTTGTACACCTCCTACAAACACCACTCATGACATAATATGGATTCAAGTAAGAGTGGTATTACTTTTCAGACTTCGGAATTTCGAAATTATTTCGGATTCTGTTTCAACAGTTATAGTAGAGCCAATGGGAGATACCATATGTAGTGTGAAGAACTTGCCATATTATACTGTTGATGAAGTTGTGATAATTGGTTTGCATGTATAAAGGTTTAATTGGGCTGATTTTCTTATTTGGTTTTGAAGCTGATGTCTTTAAAAGGTGAATTGGTACCATTGGATGGGAGTGAAATCTGATTGATAATTTATTGATTTGTCATCCATGTTTGTTTTAGTGTAATGTTCAATTTGGTGATTAATCCAGTTATGTTTTTCATTCAAAGTATTCATGACTTTAATAGTCAGTATCTAAGTAAATATTTGAATTATACATGTATAACAGTTGGAGTAAACAATATTGTTTTGCATGAATGGCGTAGTGGAACAAGATCAGCAACTAGGTTGCTAGCACAAAGACAATAATAGGTAATAAATCCCTGTGTGAGAAAGTAAAAGCTAAAATTTATAGGGCTTGTATTTTGATCATCTTCATTGTTTTTATTTAGAACTTGGTGAATAAATCTGGTTGTGAAATGTACAATGAACCAAAAGATGAGATGTTGAAGGATCTTTGTGTTGCTTGCCATTTAAATGAAAAAGGTAAGAAATGTAGTAACTAATATAGAAACTTTGAGAGGCTCAGAAAACAGTGTACGTGTACTTGATGTCATAAAATGATTGAATTTTATGTCTCCTAGAGAGTGTAGATGGCTTAAAACATAGAAAAGTAGATTCAAATCTGAATTAAAGGTGAAAACATAGTGTCTAGCCAAACCATTGCATTATGAACATATTGCTATCATAATCTGCATGTAGCATTCCCAGTTTGACAGTTTGTGCACCAATGAGCATTGGCATTGTAGGTATGACATCATCAAGTGATGACATATCATAGAAAATAAGTATGCATCATTCATACATGTATACTGCATGAAGCACTTTGTACAACAAGCTTATTCAGTAACTATCATCACTCCATATGTCACTGTTATTGCATTCTGCTACTGAAGTCAGTGTTCCCAATACTATCTGCTATCACCTTTGCTCTATTAAAGACAACTGGGTCAGTTTCTTCAGCCTTGGGAATTATTTTTTTAACATTCTGTCATTATTTTGATGAAATAGATGACATGTCAGTCATACGGATTTCAAATTTTCAATTTTAAAGTGTGATACAGTGTTTTGAATGAGCTGTGAATGTATTTTCACACTTTCTGTGAAGTAACCATATGTCCAGAACTCTCGTACTGGTGATGTCAAAATGAGGACAGCGGGTAAATCAAAAACGTCACCGGGTAATTAAATTGTTGCCAGCCATCATTGAAGTTATGCTTTGCTCACAGTAGATATTCACCATGTCTAGAATATTCACAGATTCAATTTACAGATTCATATACTTTGCTGGTCTAGAATAAATTAACCCGATAGTTTGCAGCTCAAGGAACTATGCATAGCCAGACACTTTAGTAGTCTCTATGTTGAACTTTGAGCATAAATGATAAAATTGCATGTGGATAAACTTCCTGAATGGGTCACAATTGATTATGAAGTAAATTGTGGCATACAATGTCATGATGTTACCATCTCTCTACTGATAAATGTACAACCAAGCACTGAAAGGTACGATGAATGATAGCTTTTGATGGAAAATGAAAAATCATCACACTTATAGTGTACTTCAGATGCTAATGTACAGTGTGTTTTTTCCATGTTTCAAAACCTTCAACACTGGACCAGATGGTGTTTGAGTTTTGCCGCAATCCAATTTGATTGACATGACACAACCGCTGCATTAAAAAAAAATGAGACAGCTAGCAAACCCCTGTTTCTTATCTCATGATAAGCACTTTCTGTGTGAACTCTGAGCTTAACTGCTGATAGCTAGCTGTATACTTCCTGATAGAAGAGGGAAGTTAGTCTCCAATGTCAATTATGCATGTCATTGAGGCTAAATGTCGACACCGTGTACCGGAAACCTACCTGTGCAATAACAGGAATTAAGTTGCAACCCCAACAAACCCAAGTTTTCAATAGCAAACTCTGGTTTTAGTTTTAATGGTCGGTTGCCTCATGACTAGATTGTAGATAAATGCTCTGAGTTTTTCACTGTACTTTTTTGTACTTTTTTCATCAATATCAAGCTACTATAGATAGCTAGATGTTCTGTAAATAGGTTCCTGCTACACTGTGGAAAAAACTACAATTTAGAGTCACTGACTTAGACATTGTTTAAGCCAAGCACAATTCAACATTTATCCCAATGTATGCCAGTATATTTTTGTAAGTAATCTATTTGGATGATATCATTAGTACAAAAGTACAAATGTTTTGTTCTGTATCATTTTCAGTGAATGACTTCCCTTTGCTAAGCAAGGAATGCAGTGACATGTGTAATGTTGTGTGTGTACAGTGTCTGATTGATTCACCAAAGAATGAGTTAGTGTGCCCAAGACATGGTGCAGCCCAGCCACCTATTGGTAAGTATAATGTACAATTTTACAAATGAAAAATAAGAACTATGATAGTGTCCTTAGACAAGTATCCTATTCACTTTAGTTCCTAATGTTTCTACTTTTATTAATTATGGATTGGGATTGGCAAAGACCCCAGGGGTGTTAAGAGGTTGACATGGTTATAATGAAGCATAGGGTATTTGCTACCTATTTTACAGAAACCAAACCCATGTAAGATTACTTTAACCCTTTCACCCCCAGTTCCCTGTATACAGGTCCAACTTTACCATAGAAAACAATGGATTTGGGACAAACCATGGTGGTGAAAGGTTAAAGACAGTAGTAGGCTCAATTTGAGACCATGTGATATGCATGTTAAAGCCATTATAACATAATTATATACCACATAAGTTTACTTGCAAGAGAGTGCAAGTACATACTGGTATTTGCACCACATTGCGATGCAAAAATTATGCCATAATCATATTTTAATGAACACTCACAACCTGGACAACTTTTGTTTGTAAACAACTATTATCTTATAAGCAAACTGCAAATGGTTGTCAGCAAGCTGTATTAACTTAGCAAGAGAAACAGCCATCAGAACAGAAGATTTTAAAGACGATAGTTATGACAAATGTTACTGTAAATTATTTTTATCAAAAAGAGAAGGTCACACACACACACTAAGGTTTTGATATATTTAGACCACAGTGATATCCCTTATACCTGATTGAATTGCCTTTCGCAATTAAACTTAAAAGTAACAAAGATGTGAGTGAATTTCTGTTCAAATGGCTGATTCGTTCTGGAGTTGAACAATGTGGATTCAATTTGATTTTTCGTTGAAAAATCTAATATGGCAGTCAGGTTCACCTGACCACTCACAATTTTATTTGCAAATGTCAGTAGACCAATTTGAAGCATTGCACATAAGAAATTTGAAGTCAATTTGCCCTGTAGTTTTAGAGAAGATGCCAATTTTGGATTTTTATTTTTATACAATTGAATATGGCTGGCAAGGTCATGTAGTCAACTGTAGTTCAAGTATACTAAACACCAGTCATTCCTATGTATTCTTTAGACAAGGTGTGAATTAAGTTTCATATATACTAGCAGTAGTTTCTGAGCATTTAATTTGCAGAAGAATAATAGGTGAAGATGAATTAGAATCGCAATAAAACCAATATGGGAGACACCCATGCACAGTTTGCTTTGGCTCAAATAGGATTGAATCTATTTTATACCATAATCATGAAGTATTTGTCTCACCAATGAACCCTAACTAGAACCCTAACAGAAAAACTGACCTGTAGTACAAATATACAGCCATTTCAATAGTACACCAAATTCTTTTCAGGAGACTTGATGTATACCCTGTAATCAGTAATCTTGTCAAAACATGCATGTAGAATAATTTAAAAAATGTTTTAGGATCATATAACTTATAATGATGCAGGAAAGAATCATCAACTGAATACTTACACCACATCAAGAAGCATTTAGAATGATGTATCAAAGGTATTGTTTAATAATGCCCGTATGGTGGACAGAGTTTTACCCACTTGGGGTCAATGCAGTTAGTAACAGTTGATATGAAAGACATGGTTTGCAAAAGATTGCATCTTACTTTATGATACTATCAGGTCAAGTGAGTATACCAAATTCTCTGTTTCTGAAAGATAAGGTGGAGGACTGTGGTTTTTAAATAGTCATTGACAAGTAATGCACTTTGCTGGCTTGACCTAACTTGATCCAATAGCAACAAAGCAGGAATAGAGGTGTGTGATGCATATTTCTGTTTCTAAACCATATTGGACCTCCAAGATAAGTATATTACTAATAATTACATGTATGTGCATACTGCCCCTTCAGGTCACTCTGAGAGTTATGCCATGTTCATTGGAATAAACATTAAAGCAGAAGATAACTTCAGAGAAGATGCAAAACAAATGCACAAGGTGTTCACAGATCCTAAGATTGGTGCAATCAGGTGAGTTGATTTAAGATAGATTAAAACCCAGAATCCAAATGGACCATGGTACAAACAAAGCCATGTGCATAAATGCTCATAGATGTGTATTTCTGTACACATTTGTACACATGAGTTTGTTTGTATATCTCTGTTCAGGGCACACTGTTTCTGCACAACACTTTTTTTTTTATTCTGAAATAGAACCATTGATAAATTTCTGGTTCTCCTTAAGGCATAGTTTCAAGAACATCTATGTTGGGCCATTTTAAGGGTCAAGATGTAATTCTCTTTCTTGGCAAAGACTCTTACAAAACTTCATAATAGTCCAAAAGCTACAATAATTGTCATATTATCAGCAGTAATTGTCATTTCTTGATTACTCCGTTCGTAATTCTGTCCAAACTTAAAATCTGTAAAACAAGTCCTTTGCATATAACCAGTCAGGTCAGTCACTCATATAGCAGTCAAGTTGATCTGTTGTGAAAATACTGAAAATTTTCCAGTGGATTTACTGGGCATCCAACACACATGTAAAGCAACTTAACATGTGTAGCAGCATAGCGGAATGGTTCCAGAACAAGATGTACATCCCACTATTCACCCCTATGGACCCTGACCTCCACAAGAATTACACTGATAATGACTAATTTTTTTTTTACCACCAAATTTTGCAGTGGACCACCAAAATTTGAATCTGGTGGTCAAACTTGACCACCAAACAAATAAATAAATTTGGAACCCTGGGTTCTATCATGATGCACTGTCAACCAGCACTGTAATCTTCAGCAGCGTAGATGACATGAAAACACTGCACCCTATGGGACTGGCAGTGGACGATTGACAGGTGTCGGCAAAACATAAAAATTTTCAATGCGTTCGTTTGTATGTTTTTGGTATAACTGTACTTGTATCCAAGTGCAATGCCCATGAACTGCAAACAACAAAATTTTGACCATAATCACAATGATGTTTTGGAGTGCCATAAGTCTTATTCGCTTACATGTAGGTGTTTTACATGTATATGAACATACCAACGAAGGTCACACATACCAGTGAAGGTCACGCGTATGCGTAGCTGTAAATAGTTCGGTTAATATAATTTGTATTTTAACATGTTAAAATACAGGTTCATATCAGTACAGTCTAAACAATAGGAGAATGGCAATACAGGCATAGCATGTATGATGTATTGCATAGCATGTATGATAAAGACTATCATGCTCTGCTGACTTGAATCAGTCAAGACAGAGTGTATTCTATGATCTACAGACTTCGTACAGAATACCAGTGTTCCAGTGTAAGCAGGTTAATTAGTTTGATTTCAGTGAAGAGGTCAAAATTTGAAGCCACACTGACTCAGTAGGAACCACTGATAGTTTAAGAGTAATTTTGTTTGTACACAGAAAAAGTGGCAAAGTGGCACTCACACACCCTGTGTCTTACTCTCAATTCTTTCTCTTCCTTCAAATAGGGAACAGAATGCCATTTTAATGACCAGCTGTAAAAGTGATCATGTGAATGATCGTCTGATTCCCACTGCAGAGAATATTCTCCACCAGTTGAGTTGTTTAAAGGAGAAAATGGAAGGAAAAGATGAAGTCAGCTTTCTGTTCTACTTTTCCGGACATGGATCTGAGAATGGTTCAAGTGTGAAATGTAGTAAAGGACAGAACTTAGAGGCAAGCCAGCTACGATTAGCCATCCATGATATGAATTTCACTCAATTACTGATCATTATGGATTGCTGTTACGCTGCCAAAGTTGGTCCACTATCACCCCCATTATTGAAGTCGTTCACAGAAGGATATGACGATGATGACACGAAGGACAGCAAACATGAGAGTGAGCTGGAGGAAATGGGCATACCAAATTTATTAAAGGCAGAAATCACTATTGATGACAAAACACTGAATCAAAATGAATCTAAAAAGTCACCTTCAAGACAGTCTCCAAACTACAGTGCAGTACAATGGTCTGCAAGCAAGTGTGATCAGACGTCTATCGGTTACCAGACAGGACTCAGCCTCTTCACGTCACATATAATTGCAGGTCTACGCGCATCAGGTGATTGTCAACTCAGAGCTACGAAAACACATCCACAGTCTACCAACCAGTGTGATAAGTGTTGCAGTCACAAACAGAAAATGCAACGTCAATCATATGTCACATTCAATGAACTTAGCAAGTATGTATTCTGTCATGTTAGACAACAACTTCAAAGACATCATGAACAATTCGACCAAACTCCCCATACTGTGGCTGAAGAAAACATACGGTATAATAGGAAAATGGCATACTGCATATCCTAGATACAGATTGATCCTGTATAGTATACATACCCGGTAGATTAATCCTGTAGATACAGGTTGATCCTGTATAGATATAGATTAATCCTGTTGATACATTTACATGTATAGTGCGCCAAAAGTAAATACATAACAAATTGCAATCGTCTTCACTATCAAAGTGAAACAAAGTTGTGATTTTCAAAGAATAGTAAACTTTTATGGCATAATAAATTGTGCATTGGCTTTATGAGAGTATTACTGAGCAAAACTGAGAATAGAATGTTACCGTAATGTAAGATAAACAAGAAGTACTTTTACCAAGTGTGAGAACATCTTTTGCTACCATATAGTCAAAGACATGGAAGCAACATGTGCCTTATTGAAACTTTATTTATATGTTTTCCATGCTTGGGTACATATTTTTCAAAGTATACAAGTGCCTCCTGAATGCCAGAAAATTGCTGTGGTTCAGGGTCATTTTGGAGCAAGGATACAATATGCATCACAATTTTGTACAGTGTTTGTATATGTAGGTGAATTTATATATTTAATAATCTATATTACTAATAATTTATATTAATAATTTATATTACTAATAATTTATATAATCATTATTACTAGATACAACTTTTACCCTTGATTGTTTAACTAAAAAGCACCTTCAGGCCTAAACCTCTATATATAGGGGTAGCTCTGGTAAGTTACCAGAAAGTCAGGCCTGAAAGGGTTAAGAAAATTTCACTTGGCAGGTATAAAATTTTCAAATCCTCTGCAATATGATTGTTTAATAAAATAAGATTGTGAATGATTTTAATGCTTTTAAAGCAGTAATGACACTGAGAATCTTTGTTGTTGTGAAATAGACATCATTTTCTCATGTAAAATTGTGCAAATTTATTGATAATAAAAACGCATGGTATTAATACACAATAATACATACACGTCAAGCTCCTTGTACATACAGATCATTCAATCTATCAGAAGTTAATTGGCAGAACATACATCACTGTTTCATGATGCAGAATTCTATTACTTTTTTATTGTCCAATCATGTGACACTGTATTAGCAAAAGCAAGTAGATTGATATACCGGTAGTTTTGTAGAATTTTGCCTTTGAGTCGATGTTTTTACCATCATCATCCTAATATCTAAAAACATGTCATCCAGAATCAATGTATTTAATAATATGTGGTTGAGCTCATCAAGAAACCATTAGCTAAGGTTTACAGTGTTTGACATACTTTAATTTTCCTTTTTTATTTGAAAGTGATGACACTTTTTTACCAGAATGTTACTTGAAAAAGGAAATTATGAAGCATCATTTATCACCATGGTTTTCAGTCAGCTTGAAAACCATTAATACTTTGTTTTCTTATTGTGTACATACAACAGTGTATTCATCCATGTAATATGTTACCCTATTGAAATCCAAATTTTGTTTTATATGTGTATGGTGTTAATTTAAAAAAACATAGAAACTCTATCAGTTTGTCCATGATGCATTTTGTCATGAAGGAATCCTGAGAAATATTTTTACGGTGACATTGTTCCATTTATTTGCTTTAAAAAGTTGAATGCTACATTATAAAGTCTGTTGACACAATCTTAGTGTATTAAAATAATTGACAAAGATTTGAATCAGGGAAAGCTAGTTTTATTACTCCCAACCGACACTCTCTGGTAAACTTCTATATTGGGCACTGTCTGTCTGTCCATCCATGTAGATATCTCAGACAAGCCTTGGTCAATTTCTATCAAACTTGGCACAAGGATAATACACTAGAGCATACATATGCTCATCAATTTGATATTTTATACAATCTAATATGGCTGCCAGATAGCCATTTTGTCTCTATTTTTTCATGTCTGAAACTGTTACTCAGACATGCCTCAACTGATTTCGTTCAAACTTACCAAAAAGACAATACACTGTTACTAATATATTCACATGGAATTATTTTGTGGTACAATCCTTTATTGCCACCAGGTGGCCATTTTGTTTCAATTTTTCATGTGGAAAGCTATTACATAGACATGTCATAACTTTTTGACATTATGGGCCAGGGGCCATAACAAAAAGTGGAAATTGGTAAAGAATAAGAACAACCACTTCGTTCTTTTGTCACATTGTGACTTTTGTTTAAATAATGTCTTGCAATCTTTGAAAGAGTTACAAGAAGTTATTTTTTTGTTTTGGGACATGACTTATTTGAATCTTTGCATCTATTTCCTCACTCAATATGCTGAAACTTAAAAGCTCATACTGAAAGCTGATTTTCATGAAGGTTGTATATCTACTAGGATTTGGTTATAAGGATAGATACATTTTGTGATGGTTTGCTGATTAAATTACAGGTAACTTACAACTTTCACAATGAAATCAAAAGAATAGACTGTGCAATTCACTGTAATAACAAAAGCAAAACTTGAAAAAAGTATATTTGGTTATTTCATCCAATAGTATTAATTAGACCTTCTCAATGGCAAGCATTCATCTAAGCTGGTGCACAACAAACCTTTAAGGTAGCTACATACCTTTTAAACACTTTCAGATTTTTATTTTTTTCTCAATTGAACACGTCCCAAACCCCAATAAAGTATACATTTTCTGAAAGCCTGATATAGAGCTATCCGACCAAGCACAGTTCACGGTCATTATTTGCATAGGAGTCACGTGACAAGCGTTTCGCTGAACCTTCCAAAACCGGTTTTTCCCGCCCTATGCAAACACGCTGCAAGATTTCCGGTTGGAATTTCTTCATTGACAAGCCTTGACAATATCCTTCAAAACCGTGTCTGGGATTTTCTTTATATGGCTTTGTTTTTTTTTAATGCGCTCTTAAAGGCGTTAGATGAAGGTGCTTTTCAAGGAATTTTAATTATCACGCCATATGATTTGAATGGAGCCTCCGGGAAAAAATCGCAGACACGGTTTTGAAGGATATTGTCAAGGCTTGTCAATGAAGAAATTCTAACAGGAAATCTTACAGCGTGTTCGCATAAGGCGGGAAAAACCGGTTTTTTAAAGCTTCAGCGAAACGCTTGTCACGTGACTCCTATGCAAATAATGACCGTGTACTGTGCTTGGTCGGATAGCTCTATATCAGGGCTTTCAGAAAATGTATACTTTATTGGGTTTGGGACGTGTTCAATTGAGAAAAAAATAAAAATCTGAAAGTGTCTAAAAGGTATGTAGCTACCTTAACTGTAACATGGCATAGAAATCATGTAAGTATAATGGTACTTCAAAATGTATTTGCCTGTAAAAATAGTCATGTATTTGGTTTGCATACTTTTGTTGATTCCAAGTCACAGAAATTGTCATTTTACCATGTGTAATGTTGAATGTTCTGCTTTGCAGCATAGACATTTTACATTTTTATTGATCAAATGAAAAACTGAATTCAGAGAATAACATCATACTGTACCAGTTGATTGTATAATTTACTTTTTACCACAAACCATTTCATAGTTAAGGTGTGCTTATTGCGTTTTTACTCCTTAATGGTGTTGTTAATGCTTGATTATCAACAGGACTCAAATTTTAGATTGACCAGTATACAGACAGTTTTAATTGTGTGATTCAAATATACAAGTTTATTCTTATTGTAAGCAGTCTACTCCTTTGGTAACTTACGCCTTTCATTGACTAAAGTTTCAAAAACCCTGAAAAAGTCACCAATGCCACTTTTAGTACATAGACATCAGTGGCATTGTGGTATAAATGTATAGCCTTTTTAACCCTCTAGTGCTGCAATTTTTCCCACCAAAATTATATGTGCAACATTTTACAAATTTTGTGAATTTTTCTGTAATTTTTTTGACAATTTTGGACCAAAGGGACATCACATTTATTGGCTTCAGATTTTTATCAAAATTTTAGCAAACATTAGAAAAAAATTGACTGTATATTTTGATATAGGCGACAAAAATTGACTTTGGCGCTTAAAGGGTTAAGAGACTGTGTATATAATCAGGGATATACAGCAAATTCTGTCTCTTTGTCATGTGGTTTGATTTTCAAACTATAATCATGCAATTGGTGCTACACGCACATTTCTTTCCAATTTGTTGACTCCATTGTTATGAAGAAGGATATTTTACCAAAGAATGTTTCAATCTCAATTTTCATGACATAATTTTTATTAATGTAGAGAAATTTTGGGATTTTTTCCGGACACATTTGACTGCATGACATCCAAAGGGACTTTCCATGTAGTCAAGTTCAAGGGAGTTGTCTAATCAAAATATACATTTGGTACAACACATTAGATAAAGACATATGCTTGTCACTGATTTATGGTGTTTGGTCATACAATATTACATTCAGAATGATATAGCAATAAAGACACTAGCTGTTATGTGTAATTCTTTCATGTCTAGAGTAAACACCTATGACCTATGACCTGGTCATGAGGGCTATAGCGCCAGTTTATTAGATAACCCCTGTGGGACATGTGTTACCACATCGCTACTTTCAGAGGCTGTAGGCAGAACAAAATGTCTGAGGTAGCAAGAAACACTGGTTTTGCAACATGTCTACCTGTTTTCACTATAATTTTGAATACTCTGAAATACAAAGAAACAAAATATTTGTACATGTTTTTGAAACATAGCATTATAACCTCTCTCTTAGATTAATACAACATCATTATGGAGAGCCAAAAAAAATGCAGTTGCTTTGGTTAAGGTGCTGTTTGGTATGAATTAGTTCTGTGCAAAAACTTTCACCATGCTTTGCTGAACATACCCTTTTGCACAAAGTTTGGACCTCATGCAAGCTTTTTAATGAAATCTTGACAGTAACTTTAATGAAGAAAGTATAGCAGCTTTCCCTCACATTGTGACAGTGTTTATTTGTCACAGCAAAGCAAGTCAGAAGAGGAAAAATCCATTTTGTCCAGAGGTCTCAAACTAAATTTAAGATTCAGCAGAAGGGTAATTTTTGACACTTAAGCAGTTTGATGTAGTTGTCATATTGTACACTACCAGCAGCTGATGTACATGTACATCCATCTGTTCCATTAATTGACATGAAGATGATTTACACACAATGACAATCACACCATTCAAATGAGTTGTATCCATGGCATACACATGAAAAGCTTCTTAAAGATTAAAGTGGCGTTGCACTTAACCAACATACTTTCAAAGCAATATTCCTTATCAAAGATGAAATGAAAAACCCTTCATACTGGACATTTTTGTGCATTATCTATTCTCATTTAAATGGCAGGAGGTTATTCAGGATACGCAAAATTGAAATGTCTCTTATTCAACATATAAGAACTTTTCTTGCCAAATATTGTCATTTTGTCATACAGTATTTAAGGAATGTAATGTGAAAATTTCGCAAATTTGATTCGCCAGAGTGAAGTTAAAATTTTTGAAGTGCTGAACACAGGAGGAAAAGGAAACCAGAAATCATCCTATTTGCTAAATTTATCTACACTTCTTTCATATCTAATTTATGACTGCTTGTCATGCTTAAAGGTGAATCCAACCAATAGTTGAATCGTGTGTTAAAAAATTCATGAAAATTGGAATGACTCTTTGGGAAAAATGTGATTGAGCAAAATCAATGTTGAAGGTGCAAAGTCACTTTAAGTTAACATTTTGTTGTCTTCTGAGATGAACTTTGTACTTTGATTGCCTATAGTAATACACTTAATTTAAAGAAATCTGAGTAAAGTCTTTAAAATTTGTGAATATGAACAATCCCTACATGATTGTCAAAATATTTCTACATTATGGCTTTTGTATAAATGACAAATAAAGCATTGCATACAGTGTCCTTTCATTGACAATTGTGTCTTCTTGAAATCACCATTCTTTGTTCTGTCACTGTCACTGTCACATTGGAATAAACACATACCATGTGATACTGCTATGCTTTGGTGAATGAAAAACTATACTCTACAGCAGAGGATCTGTGTTAGAAGCATACCATGATAGATTATGTACACTCATTGAGTACACTTAGTACACTAAGCAGCACTGTGATATTTTCTGGCAATATTGTTGCCCAAACAACTGATATTTCCAAAAGTTCATTCGTTCATGAAGCAATACAAGTTTTGCAAATAAAAATTGAAATATTGGTTGGAGTTACTTCGAGTTGTCTCAGCTGTACCTGTTCAACATTCATACATGAATTTGTTGGCAATATGGAAACCTGTCTCCCCTAAACAAAACTGAGAAGATATTGTCAATGACACTGTACTCCCATTTTACAAAAATACTCTGTACTGGTACATGCATGACATTGCATTCCAGAAGAATAATTACTAGGAAAACTCCACAGCAAATCAATCTTATTCCCAAGCAGACATAAACTGCTTCATCTCATACTGTTGAAATTAGACTGCATGAGGTCAGTTCAAACTGAGGAATTGTATGCTGATTGATTCTTGAAGATGGACTTTGCTAATATTTCGTGGCCCAAGTCTATCAGCTTGGCCCCTTGGTTTCACTGGGGGGTTTCCGCTTCTCCTTCCGTCATTCTTTGCCAGCTTATATCTGGAAAACTGCTGCATGCACACTTCTAAAACATGGCACAGTAATCAGGGCCAATGAGAGGTGGTGCACCTGATACTTAAATTTTTTAATTTGTCACATGACCTTGAAGCAATATTAGATTTTTTTCAAAACCTAAGGATAGCTTCTGCTGGTGACCGAGGGTCTGGTTGATTTGAAATTTGATGTACTAGCAAACATACTACCTGCTCTCTGATATTTGCCAATAAAATTTTAGCTGTCACCTGACCTTGGCCATCATATTGGATTTTTCTAAAAATCCACTTTAATCTATAAAATATCTTATAATTGAAATTTTACTTATATCGTCACTAGTGTGAGTGCTATCAAGGTTGAGAAGGGCGTTTGGATCGGTCAATACATATGGTTTGGCAGTCATCTTGGTTTTTGCAAAAAAACTATGATACCATGATTGAATATTGTTCAATATACTTTTCCAAAACTAATTCCCCATTCAAACTGAAATTTTACTCATACCATCACAGGTAAAAATGGTAAAAATTGCCAAAAAAATACAAATATACAAACTTCACTATAAGTTTACTAGGTCATCTTCAGGTCACCTCTATGTACTTGCTCGCTCATTTGAAAGAAATATCAAGGAAGAGGAAGTTTTGATCAAAAATAGTAAAAATTGCCCTACCAATACAAATATGCATGCATAGTTCACCATAATTTAAATGAATCCTATTTTGTCATCCGTAGCAACCTGCAAACCAAAATTTAAAGCAATCAGACCATTGGTTTCAGAGATGAACATTTTTTTGATAAAAAAGGCAAAAATTGAGAAAAAAACTCATTAAAGGGACAAAGTCGGCCATTCTTTCATGAATTTTGTTTGATACGATATACTATTTAATATAATATATTGTTAGACATGTTGGAAGATACTGAATGAGTGGGTGACCATGCGTGTATTTGACACCGGTTTTAGACACAATACATGAAACCATTGCAAAAATGAGTTAATGGTCATGACCATTTATCGTGTCTAAAACCAGGATCAAATATATACATGGTCACCCGTTTATTCAGTATCTTTCAACATGTCAAAAAATATAAATAGTATCTCGTATCACACAAAACTCCTGAAAAAATTGCCAACTTTGTCCCTTAAAATAGAAAACAGCCAATAGTGGTATCAAATCAACATTGGCCTAAGATACATAAAATAACAAAATATGACTGTCTCAATGATCTGAGGAGTAGTGCCTGAGTTCTTGATTTTTGATTGTTTTTCCCCTTTTTTCCCGACCTCATTTACATATTTACAATGTCTGCATGTTCATTTTATGAACGGTACACCACATACATGTATGGCATCACTACAATAAAAAATTAGCTTAAAACATGCAGCAGTTCTCAACTTTTTGCCAGTTGCCATATGGCAAATGGGAGCTAAAGACTGCAAAAAAAATCTGACATTGATACAATGTAGGAGTTTTGGTCATAGCTTTTAGAAAGCAATCATGAGTCTTTGTCAAATATTTATCATGACAGATCAAATTTACTGAAACATTGATACTGAAACAGATACATTGTCCACATCATTTAATTCCACTTCTCATTTATGATTTCTTAAGTTGATTTGCGTCTGATGTAAATAATCTTGTGGTAACCTAAAAACCTAAAGAGTTCATGCATAAAAAGCTTATTTCCTTGAAAAACTTCACAGTTCCCTCTAACAAGCTGAAGAAGTCTATTCAAGCCATAATTCTTGGCTAAAGACATGTAAAATCTTACCTGTCATGGAACACTAAAGATGAAAATTTAATGTAAATTGTTGCACAAAGATTGTTAGTAATAATTTGAGGCTTGAAGCCCATGATTATACTATCTTTAAATACAAAATGAACCAACACACTTGAATCATGTTATTTGATGACAATATTCAAGATGTTTTACATAAATGAAAATGTAAAATATTTGCTTCTACTGTAATGAAATTAAAGTCTGTAATTTCCATGCGAAACATTCGCATTTAGAGGTTGCATGACTTGCAACCTTTAGGTAAAGGGACACTATGCAGTCACTAGATTTAACATTTATTTATGTTTTTATCTGTCACTGGAGAAGTACAAATCTCTGTTACTTTTGACTGTAAGATGATTAGTAGATTGTTTGTCACACACTCATGCTCTGTTCTTGTATAACTTGATACAGTTTCTACTATAGCATTTACATGTACCGGTAGATATAGGATTAAAGAAATCCATGAAATGCAAATAAAATTGGCAATGCAAATGAATTTTGGTCATAATTTTGGTAGAACTTTTGATACTGCTTCTAGAAACACAGATAATGTGGAATTTCGAAATTTTGAACCAGCAGATTTTGGGGATTGCAGGTACAGAATATATTCAAAATTTAAGCGAAATTATAAAGAGAACAAAATTTACTATTATAACTGCAGAACAGGGGTTAACTAAACTAACCATAGTTATCTGTACATAGATGGTTAAGTATCTTGTGTGAAAACCTAGTTATTTGATGTTTTTGACTAATTTTGAAGTTGTATATGCATTTCTAAATCTAAGATTATTTACATGTAAAGAATATCATTCAGCCAATGAGCAGCAACCAAGTATCGATATCTGTACTTTGTGATGTACATTATCTTGCATAAAACTAAAATAACAAAAAACTTCATTACCCTTGAGAAATCCTTTGAATGCCTCAGCTAGTATTGTGTTACACAAACTCATGATTTTGTACCTTCTACTGTATAGACTCATTGACCTTTACCCTTGAACATACTGGTATCAAATTGACATGTATGAGTGTTTACATGTTACACACATCAACTACTTCCTATAAAATGTAATCAATGTACATTGAGTTCATTTCTCAAAATATCATAATTCTTGCACTATATCATATAAAAATTGTCTATAAAATTTGAGAAAATTCACAATTTTTAATGTCCTTGGACTTGACAGATGATCATGTATATGTACATAAATTTCTCATACACATACTCCCTACATGTACATCAATGTATTCGAAGTTACGACTTAAAAGTGAAAGAAATTACATTTGACATTATTTACATGCCCTTCAGGTAGATTAGATTATGAGGTTCAGTCAATAATGGGTCTCTGTTAACTCCCATACAAACCACATCTGAAGGCGCAGCGTTGACTAGCTGTTCCCAAACAAAAAACTTGTTGAAATCAATCATATTGACGTATGGGTTGAGTTTATTGACAGCATCTTGGGTAAGAAGACTGTTGATATGGCTCACGGAGTGAAGGAAAACATGTTTGTTATTATGTAACTGCCAGTGGACATATTTTCCATTTTAATAAGGTTAAACTTCATTTTGCATGTTTTAGAGGGATGCCTGCTTTCCCAATTGTGGGCAGTTTTTTCTTTGACTTTACCTGGTCATTTCACTACAATAACCTTCAGTGTGTCTTCAGTTGTGATTGCTTTAGAGTTGGCGGTGACCCATACAAGTGAAACTTTCAGTCTGCATGTATCAGTAGAGATATATGAATAGTTTGTGCAGTGCAATGAGTCATCTTGAACTCTAAGAGTCATTACATGTATACATAAATTCAAATACAGCTGCCACACTCTGGTACAAGCTGTAAAAGCCATTGTACTTTGTATTTCAGTATTTTAAAATTTATCCATTGTCCTGCATGTCTTAGCATCAGATGGCGTTCACTTTATTCACCTACATGAACAATTGCAATGGGTAGTGCTCTGCAGTTCATTTATTCTGCTCATTTCATGAGCAATCATATCCTGAATAAAATAATGAAATGCACACCTCACTGTGTATTTAGCAAAATGCCAGCATTTATGCATATTGTTATGGTGTTCATAAGGATGCACTGGGATTGTGATCACAGTCTGAATCACCGGTTGTCTTACAAAAAATCAGCATACTGTGGCATGTCCAGCTTGACCAGAATATCATAGAGTTTTCCAATTGTGGTGTTTTCCTTGACTTCCCAGTCAGAGAGTACTCTTTCCATAGGATTGGGTACTTGGTCATAATACTGCATAACCAGAGGCTCAATACCTAACTCATCAGCAACAACCCTCCAGTCATGCAAGCCTGAAATAGCCAACAACAAATTCTCAGTAATGTTTGCTTTTTCAAAATAAAGATTGGAATGCTATATATCTACTGTAGTATGGGAGATGTGTTATGGACATCCTACTTGTATTCTGTCAATGTTCAATAAAAAGTGACAAAGTCTATCCAGTAATAATCATGATGAATAGTGCATTGAAAAGAGTTGATATGTTTACAGTAACAGTGGCAGTTACTGCTGAGTTTGAAGAATCACTAGCCATCATGGTATTGTAAAGACAACCATTTTACATTTTTAATTGTTTGTGTTTATATAAGTTCCTATTATGATCATTGAGTGGGATCACTTTATCACTCAACTTAAAATTAAAATCAATAGCATTTTACGTTACATGTTACAGAATACAGTACGTCGGTTTCGAGTTACCATAAGACCATGCAGTAATTCAAGGATTTTAAGCTTTCGCCACAAGGGGCACTCTTACTTTGACCGGAAGTGAGGGCTACTTTCTGGACTCCAGCCTGCGTACATTGCGATAACACAGACTCCGTATCCATAACCTAAGTTTAGTCTACTTTCATCTGCTCTGTTGAAGCAAGTTTGTATATCATGTAACCGTCGATCGTTCCCTATCATTCTCAAATGCAGCTCCAAAAGAGAAAGAAAAACGCCTGAGATCGACATGGATAAGGATGATACGACGTGAACTAAGCTGGGTACCTAACCGTTTTCACAGTTACATGTGATTTATTCCGCTCTCGGACTAGCGCCCCATAGACATGTGTACATATGCCTGAGAAAAAGAAAATCAGGAAACCAAATGGCTATTTCCTATAGTACGGTGGCCCCTACACGCCACGGAACTCTATTACTTTTGAATATAAACTCTAATTTTTCTTGACAATATCTTTAATATTTGTAAGAGATTTTATTTCTCCACCGCAAACTTTTAATTTTGTACGGGCATCTTTATCTTAACATTATCTTAACTTTAACTTCTCGAAAGTACTTTTAGTTTTAACAATAAAGAAAATATGTTTCTCAAAAGTATTTTTTATTTTGTAAAACAAACGTAAATTTTTTCAAGATAACAGACTCCCCTACACGTCATGGAAAATTATTACTTTTGAACATAAACTCATATTTCTGGGCAATATATATAATATTTGTAAGAAATTTTATTTCTCCACAGCAAACTTTTATTTCTGAACGCGGAAACTTTATTTTTGGAGTAAACTGTTTTTAAAAACTTTACCAAAAAAACTTCAACTTTTAAAAAATAACTTTAACTTTTGAACAAAATATTTGTTTCTCAAAAACGTTTTTTATTTCGAAAGAAGTAAAAATTGTTCACAGCAAAGTTTCAGATTTTTGCTGAGCGCGAACTGAGTTACTTAAATGACATAACCTTATGTTTTTAGAGCAGAAAACTTAAAATCTTAAAGAAAAGTTTTATTTTTCAAGAGTAAAATTAATTTCTTTATGGAAAAAAGATTTTCTCAGAGCAGCAAATTGAAATATAGTGAATGAAACTTTTTTCTCAATGGAGAGAAATTATTTTCTGAAGACAACAAAACTAATTCCTTCAAGATATATTTTCTACATATGAGTGTGGTTTAAGAATTTGGTAAAACTGAACTGAGAAAGAACGAAAAAGGCATGGAAAAGTCAAACTTACCTTTCTTCAGAGCGAAATTTATTTCTGAGAGGAGAAATATTTCATGTGAGGGCGCAATTACCTATAATGCATAGCAAACTCTTTCTAGCGAGAGTAAACATATTTTGGGGAAGAGTAAAACATTTTTCCGACGAGCAAAACTATTTTAACGGCGGCGGAAGTTAAAGTATCCCACCATGCAACACCTAAGTTTGATGACCCAGAGTCTCCGAGTTGGTAGCCAGTATCAGACAGTTCGTGTTCGTGTGGGCTACATGGACGATCTGCTCTCCGAGACAACCATGACTGACTTCATCGGCGATACGGGCATGCCAGCCCGGCCCTACCCTGCCTGCGTACGATGCTGTGTGTTGGGGCCGTATACTATAACGCCGGGAACTCACAACATCGTACACAGGGCTATGGGCACGCGGTTCAGTTGCCACTTGTCTGAGTCCCCGAAGAACGGTTTTATATTTGAGTGATTCGTCCTGACGGCAGACGGTGTGCGACGGGACAGCATTGGGGTTCTTCATTAGCTCTGCATGAAGGAACCCAATGCGGTCGGTCCATCCCGTCGCACAACGTCTGCAGTCAGGACGAATCACTCAAACACAAAACCGTTCTTCGGGGACTCAAACAAGTGGCAACTGTTGAACCATGGAGGTAGTAGAGAAGGAGTCACAACTAGGCGGAGATCAAAGGGACCATGTGTTTTGCCGCTGTTTGCCTTACAAACTACTCCATTAGCACCAACGGGACTTGCGAACGCGTTTTCTCGGATTTAGTAAACAAGATTAAGTTCGTTCGGGGTCGTTCGGGTGTTTCGGCCGTCCCTCGGCAGTTGACAGATCTTCAAACATGGTGTCACGTGTCCAAGCGTCGCGTCGGGAAGTTCGAGTCGTTCCACTGATTTTGATGTACACGATGTTAAAGAGGTCGAGGAACAGATAATTGAGGAAGGGAGCTTTGGTATCTGCAAAGGCGCGGAAACTGAGTTGATCATAGCTTGCGATTACAAAAAAAATGACATACATCGTAGAGCAGCATTGTTAACACGCCAACTTTTTCCAAATCCAGTTCTTGGTTCTTGCCGTGTTTTATCATGTTGTACTGGCATTAATGATAAGGTTAAATAAGAAAGCATAGCTTTTAACTGCTACATCCATGACTTTTATGAATGGTCGCGATATAAAAACAACACGTACGATGCATTGAAACAAAGCGTCGCAGCGTCGCCTATGGCGTCCCTGGCGTCGCGTCATAAACACCCGGGAAACGCTACAAGTTTAACCCACGCTCACGGCAGTGCTGCAGTCCGCTGCACCATACTCAGTACATGATTAAAAAGTTCGTGATCAGAACTTTCATTCTAACAAGGAAAGGTTCCTGCGATCGAATGTAAAGTATATAAAAAACGACGTTAAAATTACCAAGATTTTGAGAATGAAAAACTTAAATTCCTTGTAACTTCACTTTTTGTGGACGGAACGTGTCGGTTCTTACACTATCATGACGCACTTGACCCAAGCTACGCAAATACAGTCTTTGCGCATGTGTTATGACACTGTGGAGAAACTGAGTCGCATTAGCAAACCTAGGTCAATTTCACTCGGTTCGGTTGCGAAGGTACCGTCGGCAACGCAGATGGCGGGAAAGGGTTTTAAACAATGGACATAAAGGGATTAAACCAATGGTGAACAATAGTAATAAACGTAATTATCTCAGTTGTGACTCCTTCTCTACTACCTCCATGGTTGAACCGACTTGTTTGCAACGCAGATGGCGGGAAAGGGGTTTTAAACAATGGACATAAAGGGATTAAACCAATGGTGAACAATAGTAATAAACGTAATTATCTCAGTTGTGACTCCTTCTCTACTACCTCCATGGTTGAACCGACTTGTTTGCAACGCAGGATGGCGGGAAAGGGGTTTTAAACAATGGACATAAAGGGATTAACCAATGGTGAACAATAGTAATAAACGTAATTATCTCAGTTGTGACTCCTTCTCTACTACCTCCATGGTTGAACCGACTTGTTTGCGTGCCCGTGCCCATAGCCCTGCGTACGATGCTGTGTGTTCCCGGCGTTATACGGCCCCAACACACAGCATCGTACGCAGGCAGGGTAGGGCCGGGCTAGCTGCAGTACAGTACGGCAAACCGTCCGACCCAAATACCCATGTAAAACCTCGAGGTACTGTACTGCAGCTAGGGCAGGGCTAGCGTGCCTGTATCGCCGATGAAGTCAGTCATGGTTGTCTCGGAGACTCTGGGTCATCAAACTTGGGTGTTGCATGGTGGGATACTTTAACTTCCGCCGCCGGTAAAATAAAGTTTTACTCGTCGGAAAAATGTTTTACTCTTCCCAAAAATATGTTTACTCTCGCTAGAAAGAGTTTGCTATGCATTATAGGTAATTGCGCCCTCACATGAAATATTTCTCCTCTCAGAAATAAATTTCGCTCTGAAGAAAAGTAAGTTTGACTTTTCCATGCCTTTTTCGTTCTTTCTCAGTTCAGTTTTACCAAATTCTTAAACCACACTCATATGTAGAAAATATATCTTGAAGGAATTAGTTTTGTTGTCTTCAGAAAATAATTTCTCTCCATTGAGAAAAAAGTTTCATTCACTATATTTCAATTTGCTGCTCTGAGAAAATCTTTTTTCCATAAAGAAATTAATTTTACTCTTGAAAAATAAACTTTTCTTTAAGAATTTAAGTTTTCTGCTCTAAAAACATAAGGTTATGTCATTTAAGTAACTCAGTTCGCGCTCAGCAAAAATCTGAAACTTTGCTGTGAACAATTTTTACTTCTTTTCGAAATAAAAAACGTTTTTGAGAAACAAATATTTTGTTCAAAGTTAAAGTTATTTTTTAAAAGTTGAAGTTTTTTGTTAAAAGTTTTTAAAAACAGTTTACCCCAAAAATAAAGTTTCCGCGTTCAGAAATAAAAGTTTGCTGTGGAGAAATAAAATTTCTTACAAATATTATATATATTGCCCAGAAATATGAGTTTATGTTCAAAAGTAATAATTTTCCATGACGTGTAGGGGAGTCTGTTATCTTGAAAAAATTTACGTTTGTTTTACAAAATAAAAAATACTTTTGAGAAACATATTTTTTTATTGTTAAAACTAAAAGTACTTTCGAGAAGTTAAAGTTAAGATAATGTTAAGATAAAGTTGCCCGTACAAAATTAAAAGTTTGCGGTGGAGAAATAAAATCTCTTACAAATATTAAAGATATTGTCAAGAAAAATTAGAGTTTATATTCAAAAGTAATAGAGTTCCGTGGCGTGTAGGGGCCACCGTACTATAGGGATTATGCCACCATGTCATCTTCGACGTTCGATTTTACTGTGAAAATTAGCAAGTTCATCTATCATGTAACGTCGATCGTTCCCTATCATTCTCAAAATTCATACCTGGTACTTAATTTGCTTCAAAAATGCTCGTTTTGTGTGTTTTCGGCCAAATTCGACGGACACATCGCCAAAACATAAGCATGAGCGACATTATTCGACATTATTCGAGTACAACAACTGGGGCGAAAAGCATAATTCTTCCAGATCAACCAACGTACTCGCTAAACGAAACAGCAACAGTCTCGATGTTGGCGTCTCGCCAACGCATGTAAAACGGGAACTTGCCTCGCTACTCGAAGAGCAAGATCACTAAAATGCATTAAAATAAATTTTCACAAACACAAACTAAGGAAAGAATCTACACTGCGACTGATGAGAAACCACACTCGGGTTTCGAAACACAAGCGTCAAAGGGCCACTCTATCAACTTTGTCACACCATAGGCCCGGCTGCGTCTCGCCATAAGCTTTCCCCACACGAACAAAACATTACCGTACACACAAATCCAAACTTCCCTACATATATCCGAAGCGAAACAAACATTTTTATTAACACAAACAATCGGATAAGAATGTAGGAATACATATTCGAAACGAATGAAACACAAACTCAACACAAAAAACATTTTGGATAGTAGGTGGGGAGCCTCTTTCACATTTTTTACATTGGTTTCTAATCCAAGGTCAATGGATTTCTCAGCAAGCTCTACCAACTCAGCCTTTTTAGCTTTGGAAGGAGGAATCTTCCTTGCTTTTAAAATTCTCGTAGCTCTTTCATGTTCATTCTGTGGACGTCTGCACGGGTGATGTTGTGACTTCCCTCCATGACTGTAATTTTAGCCCCCACTTTTGCGAAATCTCGAGCGCCCTCATGCGACCGATGTTAAAAATTTGCGTGTTTTCTGATAACTCAAAACCGACGTAGTGTGAATTGTATCAACGTTTCACTAGGTTATGCGTCATGTGTTATCATTGATTTCTTGTGAGTTTTACAAATCAACCTTAGGTATTATCAAGTAATCATGATTGGCAGGGACTCACTCCCGTGATACAGAACAAAGAGAGATCAAACATGACTTGGGTGTTATACCTAGCCCACTACAGTGTTCTGGGCTGATGCTCATCACAGTAATATTGAGCCTTTGGCTCAGACATCATCAATTTTACTGTCATGAACACCATCCGTATGCCGGCAACAAACATTTGCTCTTTCTCTTACTATTGTGTTTTATTATTTGACTGTCATACACTTGATGCATTACTACAATCTTTGTGGTGGTTATTGAAATGATTACCCATAGTGTTTGTTAGAATGTTTACGCAGAGAAAGCCAAGTGTACAACTGAAACAGCACAGTAGATTATCAGGGATTATCAGGCTATGAATAAAATACTGCAAAGAATGTAACAGAGCACTTGTGCTGAATATCAACTGACACAAAATGGAGGGAAATGTTTGGTCCGTACTTTGCAGTAGTTTTGTAATAACCTCATTATTATAAACCTTACACCATGTACCAATGACTTGTATGTCAAATGACAGAAAAGTGACCATTTTCATGCACTGTCAAAATTTTTTTTCCCAATATCCAGTGGCAATATGAAGCATGAACTTAGATGTACTTCTGACAGCCAGTGCAATTACAGGTTAGAAGCAAAAGATAACTCCTGGAAATGATACAATAGGCACCTTGAAAGTGTCCAAAAGTGAAGCACTTAAGGCAATGCTAGTTGCACCGTTTTCAGTACCTGGGTATGGTAAATCATGTGCAATGAGAATTCCGCATAGTTTTCTTCAGTGCTTCTAAATTCTACCGTACTGTTCTCTATGGTAAATGTATAATTTATACGATGTATATAAAACTTACCATCAGGAGATTTTATGTTCAGTGCCATACACAAATATCGCCGATATTTATAATTCATGTTCATTACTCTTTTATTGGCATCCTGTTTAGGACCTTGACAAAGAAAGAAAATTACCAAGTTTCATTAATATGCTTCATATAACAAGATATATATTCATTAACTGTGCATCTTTTAAATCAGAGATATACTTTCAAGCACGAAATTGTTGATTTCTTGTTCATATCAACAAAAAACTGTCATATCAATGATGTGCGATGTATTCATGTCCCATTGATGATGTGTATAAAATACATGTACAGTACCTATAGGTGCATTTTCTAAATTTACAATCATTATAGTCCTATCCGAAACTGATCTGCTATGCTGTATACCAAGTACCCCATTTTACACTACTATGGGTAAGGCTGCGTTCACAAATAACGATTAGGGGGGGCTGGAGGAATTTCGATTGAAATCTTATTTTTTTTCAGATCCCCCCCTAAGTACCCCAAAAAAATTTCAAATGCCCCCCCTCTATATGGTCAAAATTTTTCAAGTCCCCCCCCCCCACTATCACAGGCCCGCATATTTGTAAAGGATGTGAGCGCAGAAAAAATAAACATATTGCACCGTTCCGCTCACAGGTGTTCAACACTACCTGTATTAGCACTTTTTATAACACGCCACATGCTCATTCCGTGTCGCGATTCGCCAGAAAACGTCACGTGACGAGAAAATAGATACGTCTAGTCCCCATCGGATCGACAAAAGTGACGTCAGAGGGTATTTTTGAAAAGCTATTTCCCTAGGGAAATAGTTGTGACCAAATTTGGAAAAGTGCCCGGTCACGTGACCGTAGTGTCGTCTGCAGCTTTGCAACAATGGCGGGTGACTAGAACGTGATGTGCGTCCGGGATAGGTGACGACACATTCTCTAAAACAGATTTTCCAACATTTTCCGACATTCGAACAGCGTAGGAACGTGAACAGCTCATCGACGGAAAAGATTAAAGTGCAACTAAGGATGTCGCTAGGTATGCTTTGAATATTTTTTGAAAGAAAGTGGTACCACGTACAACTCAGTGAAACCGCTGTGGGAACATCGCCCATACAGTAAACTTGTCACAATGGATGGTTGCGGTGCAAAATATCAAAACACATTAAAAACTATATAACAATACGACATGAGCATGTGGTGTGTTATAAAACACCTATAGCCTGGTCTTTATTCGGGCTATAGCGCCCGTCTATTACCCCTCGTGGCCGTGTGTTACCAGAAACACATCGCTATACCCCTCGGCCTACGGCCTCGGGGAATAGCGATGTGTTTCTGGTAACACACG
Organism: Ptychodera flava; assembly: GCF_041260155.1. Taxonomy (NCBI): domain Eukaryota; kingdom Metazoa; phylum Hemichordata; class Enteropneusta; family Ptychoderidae; genus Ptychodera; species Ptychodera flava. The sequence goes on along the minus strand of NC_091943.1, from coordinate 39,398,745 downwards.
GCCCCTCGGGGTAATAGACGGGCGCTATAGCCCTCATGACCAGGCAATAGGTGTTTACTATAGTCATATTCTCAAGGCAATTAGTTCTTTAAATGCATCAGTGATTTTTTTAGATTTATTGGTCTAAAAGCCAACTTGAGTTAATCCAACTCTGGCCAGGTCAATTGCTCCTGCTGAGGAGCACACAAAATGACAATCATGAGAGAGTAGGCAAATTGTGAATTCTGGCTAATTGCCATATTGCACTGTGACCTACCAAACATTTTTCCAAAACTACAAGACATCTATGAATTAGATGCTACTCTAAATTGACAATACTGGAAGGTTAAAATGTTCCACCAAATAAATGTTTTAATCTCTGAAATCTTGGGTGTAATAATTTCAAATTTGGTTAAAAAATAAATAATTCCATTTGGTCAAATATTTTTACTTTTAGTCTTTACTGTTCAAAGTTTTACATCTGTATCATTTTATAACAAGAATATGAAAATTTAGAAAACTAAGCATGGTGACCCTATCTTTTTCTGTAATATTTGATTATTCTTATATGCTAGAATTCAAACATTACTATGTGTTCTTGCATGTGTTGCTCTCTGGCCTGATCTTGTGTACAATTATGTTTCACTGTCATGAGCGTCATTTGACCCAAACTCTTCTTCAACTACCATGTACATCAGAGTCAGAGCTATCTCTGTCAGTGTTCAGGTATGCAGTGACAGTGACACTGCAGTAGCAGAGCATTAATGATAGTGACACTACCAGTAGGCAGTAGCTGTATTAACTTTGATAATTTTGGCAATATTTTTTGTTCAGTTTTACAAATTTGTTCTAGTTCTACTCCCTACAGCCTGTTGAAATGTCTAGTATTCAGCTTGCTATCACAGCCTATTTATGTGTACCATGCATTTGTATCACTGACAACTGACTGTCAGTCTGGACTCCAATTAAATTATCACTAAATACATATTTATATTTATATATACAGGCTTTGTCGACAAACTAAATATTGTATGTTTGAGCATGCTGTAGGGAGATAGCAAGAAACTGTAGTTGTTATATTGCATAGGAATATTGCAGAAACCATTAACAGTTGCAACTTCTTCCCTGTTACGAGGCTCAAGTTTGTTTTTTTAACACAAATCACACATTTAGATTTTTTCGAGATAAAAGTCATGAAATGTGACAAAATGGTTCTAAATTTTGTTAAATTATTTCTAACATTAAAACATTTTGATGACATTAAAAATGGTATTCATTTTTCATTGAATTATCTACAAAAGCTTGGAATTGGCAAATGTAAAACACAAAAGGGAACAAAAAATTTTCAAGTCCCCCCCCTATAGGTAGAGCAAAATTTTCAAGTCCCCCCCCTCTACTACCCCAAAAATTTTCGAATCCCCCCCCTGAATTCCTCCACCCCCCCCCTAACCGTTTTTTGTGAACGCAGCCTAACCAAGCATTGACTATAGTACACATGTATGCTAACACACTATCTGTGCAGAAACTGTATGGAAAAAGTAAAGTACATTGGTGGAAATGGTAGACAAAGAAATCATACACACATGTAGGAATATAACATGAACTGAATGCACAGCCAATCTACTCAGGTTTGTACATTTGAGATGCCATGTCCATTTCAAAAACAAGATAAGTGTTTTAAATTATGTGTAGGCTTTACCTAGAGAGTAGTTGAAAGATGCTTTCAATTTGGATTGAGCATATTCTCCATGCTGTTATACAATGATGCAAGTATACATTGATACAAAGTCTTCACACATACCTGCCTTTCCAGCTGGGAGGCAGGCTCTCAGCTTTTCTCCGATATCCTCCCTCTCCAATTTTTTCTCTATAACTCGAACTAATTCTTTTTCTTGACACCTTGAATCCATTTGTGACCAATATTGATAAAACCTCCACACAGACAGCTTGTCCTGTGAAATACCGGTATATTGATTAGAACAACATCTAAAATAACCTAGATATACAATACCTCAATGATAGTTATACTTCTGTATTCTAACACGATTCTGAGGCTGAGGCTGAGGCTGAGTCTCACTTTACAAAGACAGAATTGCTACATGAAAATCAATATTTTTTGTCTCTGATCAATATCTTTATTAAATCTGCACCTAAAGTAAACTATAGAGACATGTAGTATGATGTACTGTTGCATCATTAGTAGAAAACAACAGCCTGTCAGGTCAAGGTTGTAGAATCTATTTGAATAATGGCCAGAGTACCGTAGTCTGGTCAACTATTTCACACTAACTTCTGGTCAAAGAAAATACAACTACACAATCCCACTGTTGTAGGATATATCAGTGTGTATTACTTTACAATGAGAAATATCATCATCAGACAACCTTCTGCAAAGTTTTACATAAATATGCCTCCACTAATATGAAGTAGAAAGGTTGTAAGCTTTATGGGACAACACCTTAACATATTGGGGAAACAGAAATGAAAACAAAACAGAAAAACCCATTGCAATGCTCAAGTACCATAGATGCTCATGAAAAAATCCTATGAAACTAAAGCAAGACTTATGAGATGCTCAGGGAACCCACTTTTAATATCATGACATATTTGGTGATGATTTTTGATCTTCTCTGTATTTTGTCAACCACAAAGAATTTGCTGTGTCTTGCACACTACAGTAGGATGCAATTGTCCATGCATGTACCATAGCTTATTTTTGGGTGTTAGGAACTCATTCAAAGGTTGTCTAATTATACATTGTGTACAGAGCTTTGTTAGGATTACCCGTATGTCTATTCATAACTTGCCCTACACAGCATAAGTACATGTACCGTACCTTGTGTATCAAAACCGTTTAGACTTGTCCTTAGTCTGTATATACACTTTAAGGGGTCAAGATACTTCGCACCAAAACCAAGCTGCTCTCACAACTTCATCCCAAAACCATTTCCTAACAAGACCAACTCGTTCCAAGTACTACCTTTTTCATGCCATTTTGTACTAAAACTACTTAACCCTAAAGTTATAGTACCATCATACTACAAACTCGTCCTAAAACCACTATGTATCACAGTGTTGTTTTTACATGCAACCTGGGAGCATTACTGAGTCAAGACATTTTGGCTACCATGAACCATTTATCTTTAATACACAACACCATAAACAGTAGAATTAGAAAGAAGAAAAAATGTAACCACAAAAAAAACTAAAAAAGCTGGTGCCTTGTGCAGACCTGCCAAATGTCAGTTTTTCAAAGTGAACACAGTTTCATTGATGGATCAGTGATAAAGAAATTGAAGCAATACAACCCAGCAAAGTGTCATCTTGAGATGGTACTGTAGGATGACTGCAAAACATGTTGAGCCAGTAGCTAACACATCAAGGAAATTATAAGATACTTGTGAGCTAGTTAATGAGGGAATGGTGCTGAGAAGTAAAAGGTCACACATACCCGGTATGTGCAGCCCCTGAAGCCAGTCATCACAATATATTACATCCAGCAGATATGAAATAAAGGTCAAAAGTCTGTATTTTGACGCACACCTGAGTAGAGGTAGTTGTAAGCATGTTGCCAGAAAATTTCCATCCAAAGTACACATTTCCACTTAACTTTTCAAAAAATTAATTCTTGTAGAGAATAAGTCAATCTCTCTGACAGAAACTTTCTTTAGGTCAAACAACAACCTTAAAACTAGCAGGACCAATTTTTGGTATTTGACATTGTCTCTAAACAAATTTAACAACTTTAAACACTTTTTTCTTTTCAATGTTACAAAAAAAATTGACTGGAAGAATAATTTATCTATGATTCTTGAAACTTTGGAACTTCTTACCTTATCTTCTTCAAGTTCTTGAATTTGTTCTTGTGATAATTTAAGACTAGTGACTAAGATGTTAAATTCCTCAACTGTAAAAGGATCCAATTCTTTCAGCTCATCAATCATTGCTGGGTTTAGGCCTGCACTGGTAGGAGGGTTCCGATTCACTGGTGCCTGGACCTGACATGGAACTTGCATGTGTGTGTGGGTAGCATATTGACCTTGCACGGCAGCTGGAGATGAATAGTAACCCTGCATGTGTCCCTGAGCTACAGGTTGACCATAATGGTACATAGGTGCCTGGAGAGAATATTGACCTTGCATGGGCATCTGGAGGTTATAACCTTGCATGTGTACAGGAATTTGATGTTGACCATGGACTGTTGGCTGCCTATTGTTATGACCTTGCATCATGTGTACAGGAATTTGAAGTGGATTACAGAACGTTGGCTGCGTATTGCCCGTTTGGTCATTTGGACCAGGCTGAGGGACAGCTGCTGGTGTTGCAGATGATGATGGTTGAATACTGGGCTGTGCTGGCTGGAATCCATAGGGTAGTGAACTAGACACTGCTCCCTGTGCACTGGAAGCATCTTCTGGAACACTTGTAGGAACAGACTGAAGATTATGAGTTTGTGGTGCACCTATAAGAGGGATATTTATTTTCATCATAATCATATTTTTTACCAAAATAAGATGTTTTGTGAAACTTCTTTCAAGACTCAATACTGTAGAATTACCGAATTTATTCTTTTATAATTACTGTTTGTTTTTGCTTTTCTGTTGCATATTATACGGTACTCTAAATGAAACTAATTTATGATATATCACTCATGACACTCTAAATGCCTATTGCAAATAACAGGAGTTAGAGAAGAGCAAAACCTGAGAGAAAAATTCCCAGCTAAGTATTACCGTAACATACCTGTACTACTGATATCAAGCCTCTGTAATTGGCCATGTAGAGTAGCAGTACTATCAACTGTGTCTATGTGGGTGACAAAAACCAGAGAAAACATAGTGATAAATTGGTATACATGTAAATTATTTTTGAATTTGCAAGTGAATTTTTTGTGTAATAGTAGCAGTGATTGCCTTGTTGCAGGGCATTGTTTCACAGTCAAAATTGAAACAGCATTGAGTTTGGCACTTTTTACACTGTTGAAGTTGGATAGTCATTAAACAGTTTTAGAATACAGACTTCTTTGCTAGATAAGCAGGTATTGTAGTTGTGAATTTGAATGTTATAGAAAAAATATCAGTATTGTTGAAACTTGCTGGGCTTTTAAGAGTAAGTGTTTCTAAATGCCTTACAATACCTCCATTTAGATGTGGATGCAATGATATTTGATTAAATTTGTTCCATTACAGGGCTTTCTAAGAGAGTCTGCATTAGACAGTGTGCATCTACTCCCATCAGGATACAACATAAATAGTACCGCAGTTCAAAAACCATTTAGTACCTACTTGTAACAAATACTGACTTAGCTTTATTTTGTTTTGTCTGGTGTGCATTATTTCCATTCAACCAAAACATTGAATCCTGATGTACAAATTATTTTCAATAATAATGTTTGAATGTTCTACTTCACTCACCATATCCCTTCTTTTCCAAGTGATCCAGTAATTCTTCTGACTGGTTTCTGCAGTGATTCTCATCAAGTGCTTTTCTCAAAGTGTCTATGGTAGCCCTGCTTGCTGATTTCTCCTTCCATCTGCAAAACATCCTAAACTTCTGTGTTTCTACATCATTGACGTATTGACGCTCTATTGTATCAGATTCAACATGTGTAAGACCAAGATCACGGCAGATGGCTCGGCACTGAGGAACTGTTAACCTCTTGCTGATGAACTTGATGGCTTCATTCACTGTGTCAACTGCAAGAAATGTACATTTATATACCGGTATGGTTGTGGCACTGATTGAATGAAGAGCTATGGTGCAGTACCGTGGTAGGAGAGCCTCTCCTGTCTATGACAGTGACAGTGACAGTTGATATTTGGTCTGTTCACCATCTTTCCATTTATTTTTCACACCTGGTCCGTTGAAATAACCCTGGGCCAATATTAAGCTTGTTTTAGTAAAAGTGACTTTATCAAATACAGATATTGCAATGTCTCTTCTCTTGTTTCTTCTTTGCTGGTATCTTTTCTTAGTCTGACCAACAGCAAATGTTACGTTCAAATTTAGCATACATGTACCACGGTACATGTATATTGCCAGACAACCAACCAGTGAGAAAGTATCTTACAATCCGTATCAGAAATATGTTACAATTGTACTGCTCGCAAATGACGTCACTGTTCTCTCTCATTAATATGCATAAATATTTGTCTGCATTTTCCGCATAAACGACGAAAATAAAACCTGCTAGTGTTACAATGGCTAATTCATATAAATTTATAGTTCACACTACCGGTACAAGCTGATACAACAGCCGCACATGCAACAACAAAATTTGTCTGAATTTTAGGCAGCGTTGTCCAAAGTACGTTGCTCGCGTGCAGCTATATTTAGTAACAAACTTGAAATCGTGATCAACGCTCTTTTCCATGGTTTGCTTGGTATAATAGTGAGCTTACTGTTTCCTATTTGTGGTCAATGAGGGGTGAGATTTTTAACAAGATATCCTAATGGTGATTGGTCTGATCATAGACCTTCGAGTAAAACAGGGTCTATGATCTGATATACAAGTATTAGTAAGAGGTATGGGACAACAGCTATTATAGAATTACTATTACATTTACAGCGGGAAAGGTAGCTATTTGCTCTGCTTCACTGTCTGTGCTTGAATGCAATGATAAATAAGTCAAGGAATGGTTGTAGTGAATTGCAAACATCTCGTTAAAATCAGATTTATACATGTAGATAGTGGTCTACCTCTCTGTATTGTTACATATGATAAAGGTTGGTAGAACGTTCAAGGACAGCTTGGTTCATCAAATACAAAGAAGACTTGCACCATAGATTCATCACAATGTAAGATATCTTGATAAAGACAAGAATCAACATCGGTGCACCCTACTTTCAAAGTATAAAAAAAAATTCAAGATTTCAAGCATAGGCCACCAATGTGCTCTAAGGGGCCTTGGCGCACAGTAAACAAAACTAATTGCATTTGGCCTCAACCCCCTCCCCTCTCCTAGATGAAAGTTTGGAAGTACGAAAATCTAACCAAGTCTCATTCTGTATCTGCATACCAACAATCGGTAATTATATTACCATGCCCTGCCCATCGCATTTTGATTGGTCGAGCTGAACCACGTGACTGACCACAAATACACAGTAATGATTTGTTTACATGCCCGTGAATATGAATAATAAGATACACAACTAAAAGTATCGTAATTTTACAGCTTAAACGTAAATCATAATCAATCAAAAAAATAAAATCAAGTACTTGTAGGTCAAGTTGAGATACTTTTTTCTGAAAACATCTCCGGATTTGCCAATTTTTTACACAGCGCATGACAGTGCGTCGCGTATTGCTCAGTTTCTGGGGCCCAGTTGTCATTCGCTCCTGAAATTTTCAGAAATTTTGACGGTTTTCTTGGGTTTGCTGTTAATATAATTGAAATAACAGACTCCGCTCTGACCATTAACATTTATTTGAGGGCGCGGGCTCGAGGAAAGCCAAATTAACGGGCTCGGCAAGCCTCCCCTGTTAATTTTGGCTTTCCTCTCGCCCTTGCCCACAAATAAACGTTAATGGTCAGCGCGTCGCTCGTTATTTCTATATTACGTAACCATGAAATCATACATAAGCTATCGACCGTCCCCTCCCCCACCCCCAAAAAACCTTCTAAAGTCAATCTATGTTCAGCGCCAACTCAACAACGACCCAACCAATAGAATGAAATGAGACAGTGTATCAAAAACAATAGTTACATTTTTTTACTCGTGCATTTAATCAAATGTATGTCATAGGAATGCAGGTCAGGGTGTAGCGCCATTGCCGTACTGGCCTGGTACACGCCAAACAATATAGCGCAATATTTTGCGATACATAAAAACGTGTAGCGAGATGTTGTGATATGAAAACTACATGGTGCAATTTTTGCGCACGGTAATTAAAATATAGCCAAAACCCTGTACCTAAACACAGAAGTTGCATTTACTGTGCGCATGATTTAATTATCCATGGCCCCTAACTTTTACACTGGTGAAACTACACTTACCTTTTCCATAATCTGTCACAGTGTTAGAATCTAATGCTACAGTTGGCAGTCCACTTTCTTCTCTAAGTTTCACTGCAATGTCAGGGTACAGCTGATCACAGACCCTGACAAAGCTTTGGAAGGCATGTGGGCCTTTTCGTAGGAAGAAATCAATAAATCTTCGTGTGCTGTCTTGAGGTGTGAGGAAGATATGAGTGATCCATTGTTCATCTTCTTGGCTGAAAATCTGTTTTGAGATAAAATATCATAAGACAGTAGGCAAGTTGATTCAGCAGCTGATTAACTATAGCATGCACATCAAATGTAATTTAGAAAAAGTGATCAACTTACTGAAAGATACATAAAGTGTGTACTGTTTTGAGTTTGTTAATAAGTAATAATAATAATAATAATAATTTATTCATTTATATTGCACTTTTTCTAGTAATCTGATCAAAAGCGCATTACAAAACATAACTGGAAAAAAAAACAACATAACAAATTAACATAACTTGGCTTCATCATAAAGAAAAATATTTCCATGAAGTGAAAACAGTGTCATATTACACTGCAAATGCCTCACTAAATAAGTAAGTTTTGAGCTTTGATTTGAAGGCATTAATATTTGGACATTGTTTGATATCATAGGGTAAATTGTTCCACAGAGCTGGTGCAGCAACAGAAAATGCTTGATCACCACATGTCATTAAATTTGAACTCGGTAATGCTAACAAAGAGTAACTAGATGACCTTAAACCTGGTCTAGCTGGTAAATATGGACATAACATGTCACAAATGTAGGCTGGAGCCTGACCACAATGTGATTCGAACACAATGAGAAGAATTTTAAAAATAACGCAAGTACCAATGTAACATACAATGTCTAAAATTCCTCATTTACAGAGAGTGAAATATTTCAGTCCCTGCCTGACGAAGTCTTTAACGGAAACTTGGTTATGTGCGTCTGTCTGTTGGGAGCCATAGTATGATGACTTACAGCTGCAAGTCAACATCTTTTGCAATACAATCAAATATACCGTTACATGTATATGCCAGGTAGTACATGTACCGTACATGAAGTTTTATTTTAATTTTTGCCAGTCTCAAGCAAATGCCAAGACATGCCTAGACAGCTTTAAGTCATTTGTTATCAGTATTATCCACAGCTTAAAAAGAGGGTGACCAATTTACATAACAATATATAATTTGCATATTCTTTTGTTATGAAAATGCATTCTTTTATATTATTATTTATCACCTACATGACTGTAGGCCATACACCATGCTTTGGTATCAATACTGAAGCAAACTTTATCATTTTTCATGCAGTTTTATAAGATTTGCATCATTATACATTAAAAACAATCAATCATAAAAATCAGCCCTACATGTATAGGGCTCAAAACTAGCAGTAGTCCCTGATCATGCATTGACAACTAAACCTTGTCTTGGGACTACTAATTTCCTGAACTTGCATCCTGTTTGACTGCCATGATCATGTGTCGCTCTTTGGTTTACTCTGTTTCAGATATCTTCTTGGGACTATTAATTTTCTGAAATTGTTGTCCACTCGGACTTTCAGGTGTACAAGTTCATTTCGAACAGCGATTGATTGGCACAGGTTGTGCCAATCAAGATATAGAATATTACAATCAAATAAATGATGGGTATACTTGGTCGAAATCCTCTATTTACAATTTGACATTGGCTTTGAACACAACTTCTTGAAACATAATGATACCATGTACCACAGTCTCTCAATAAACGGTTGAGAATCCCACTCTGGTTCTTTTGTTATAGTGTAGGTTTTGATTGGGTTATTTGTTGATTTCCCTAATGGGGATAATCCCTGATAATTATGTGTGTGGCAGAAGGAGTAAACAGTTACAGCAATCAACATCGCATAAAATTAGTGTACACAGTAACAAATGTTTCAACATAATGCTATCCTTTATTGAAATCTCATCACTCACAGGATTTGAATTATAATAACAAGAAAAGTCTGATGGATATACAATAAGAGTTTTAAAATAGAAAAAAATAATATATAAAAAAATGTGTATAGTAGTAGTAGTTATATTTATTATAGTGACTTATGACATCACTAATACAAAGAACTGATTACAAGTCATACATTATGAGAGGTCATCCAGCCCAATGGGCTTACAAGTCACTATAAAGCAAAATTAAGTACTATAGAGGGTCTCAGGACGAAGACAATAATGAACTAGAGTTAAAACTAATAAATAATGTAATCAACATCTCATTCGTGACAAACTTAGGAAAGAAATATTTGCAGCATACACTGCGTCAACTAATTGAATAAAGTGTTGCGTCTTTTCTGAAACGCTTTCTTGATATATTTTGCCGTTAATCTGGCATTATTCAGCATAAGATAACATAATTTTTGCATATCATCAAAAGAGGAAAAACCTTGATTTGTTAACTCAACCTCGTGATACAAGTGTTGACGATGATCATTATACATAGGACAGTGAAACATAAAATGCAGCTCATCCTCGATTGCATTTAAATCACGGTATAAACAGAAATGAAAATTGATAAATATATATTGATATATACTTATAAATGACTAATTAATGCACGTTTATATAAACAGAATACCAAAGTTTGCACTCAATAGTACAGGCTGGAGCAGAAATGTATCACATGTAGCTCTGAGGCTGCTGGAAACAATGTTCGATTTTGCTTGTTCAGTCTCTCATTTTAAAGGATGAACTTCAAAATTAATGCTAACAGCTGTCTCTAATAAGTTCACTTAGGTCTGATTGTCTCTGTATGGGTTGAAATTAGTGGAAATTTAATGCACTGAAGAACTCATTCCTGATGTAATTGTTCTATGAGACCGGTAGGCCGAGGTAAACAGACCGTTCTGTGCAAATCTCAGGCCTATGGGAAACAATAGTATATGCTGTTACCAACAATGGCCAATTAATATGTGTTTTGTAACACAGACTATATCCAATTTATTTACTGAAAAACTGAGAAATTGATCCTCTAGCTGCTATCACTTGTGTCAGTTGCAGATGATGACGACATATTTTTTTTCATCTTCTAGAATGAATGACACTGTACATGTATGTTTGTTGGTAATTCACCATCACTATAATTAAAGTTGATGGAATCTCTCACATTTCAAATACCTTTCATTAAAAAATAGCTCAAAACGATTTTCAACGGGTAGTTAAACCTGGTAAAATGTTACCTGAGTTACAAATTCATTTCATTGGGCTTCCCCTTGCTATTTCAGTGCAATATAAGAAGACCAGGGCCCTGAGGGGACAGCAGAAGTGTTACCAGGGTTCCAGGTTACCAGCCCTATGTGGCAATAATGTTACATGTATGACACTTGTTGCATTAGATATGCATTAATTTGCTGAAATTTCTGTAGGAGAAAAATTGTGACCAACATGAATCATTCGTCAGGGGTGAATTTGGAAACAGATCTACATAAACAACATGGGGCATGCCAACATATTAGAGCTTTAGTGGGGGACTTAGAATACATGGATGTGGAACATTTTAACTCAATGTTTGCAGTGCACTACTTCAGTAGTATTGCATTGGGAGCCGGAGTTCTGCCATCTATACTCATTGCCATCTACACTCCGTTTGACCTTTGACACATACACTGGTACATCACTCAATTGTTATGCAAATAAAATATCGCATTCAATCTATACTGTGCCCTTGACACGGCTCAGGAAAATCGGGAGGAAACATCTTTTACAAGTTGAATTTACGATGAACGGGCTGACTTGCCCAAGCAGAACCATGACAACGACTCAACAAAGTGAGGGCTAGTAGGGCCTATAGTCTATGGCCAGTAGAAATGGTTGCAGGGAGTAAAGATGGCAATGGGTGGAGTATAGATGGCAGGAGTATAGATGGCAAGTGCACTTGCCATCCATACTCCATTGCCATCTATACTCCATTGCTGTTGATACTTTGTTGTCATCCATACTCCATCACTATCTATACTCCAATGCTATCTATACTCCATTGCTATCTATACTTAATTGCTTTCTATACTCCATTGCCATCTATACTCCAATGCTGTTGATACTTTGTCATCCATATTCCATCACTATCTATACTCCATTGCTATCTATACTTAATTGCTATCTATACTCAATTGCTTTCTATACTCAATTGCTTTCAATACTCAATTGCTTTCTATACTCTATTGCTGTTGATACTTTTTTGTCATCCATACTCCATCGCTATCTATACTCCATTGCTATCTATTCTTAATTGCTTTCTATACTCAATTGCTATCGATCTATACTCCATTTCTATTTATATTTTTTAACCTTGACGAGAAAGAAGTTTTGAAAGGTACACAATGAATTTTGAACTGAATTCATTTGCTCTTAGGCCGATTGATTTTAATCATTCACTGTTTGATTCAGAACAATGAAAACTTCACTGAGGTTTATTTCTATAACAAGTAAAACAGATTTCTTTGTTTTAATTTTTATTTAGTCTATCATCCAACGGGCGCTAGCCCATTTACAGGATGAGGTACCCACAACCCTCTACCCCAATGGAGCACTGAGGAGTAAAGTGCCTTGCTCAACGGCCTGAAGATTCAATTTATTTTAGACATTATGTTTGACAGTGACTCAGCAAATCAAGGGCTAGTATAGTCTATGGCCAGTAGAAATGGTCATGGTTGCAGGGAGTAAAGATGGCAATGGATGGAGTATAGATTGCAGGAGTATAGATGGCAAGTGCACTTGCCATCTATACTCCATTGCCATCTATACTCCATTGCCATCTTTACTCCGTTGCTATTTCTATTCAATGCCACGACAAGAGAGAGGTTTTTGAAAGGTACACAATGTATTCTAAACTTAATTCATTTGATCTAAAGGCCAATTCATTTAAATCATATACTGTTTTGATTCAGAACAATGAAAACTTCAATGAGGGTGTTTTTTTATAATAAATAAAAAAACTGAGAAGAGACTTCTTGGGGCTGGTACATTATTTCTTTGTTCATTATATTTCACGAGGATTTATTTTGAAAATAAGTTTGACAATGACTCGACAAATCAAGGGCAAGTATAGTGTATGGCCGGTAGAAATGGTTGTACGGAGTATAGATGGCAGGAGTATAGAGGGCATGTGTACATGCCATTTATACTCCACTGCTATCTATACTCTTTTGCTGTCTATACTTTGTTGTCATCTATACTCGATTGCTACCTATATATGATAGGTTCTGAACTGAATTTCCGATACGGAGCTTGATTGTAAAAGCTGCACTGACATATTTTAATATACCAGAGGGACAGTGAATAAAGACGATTACTGCTGTGAGTTAACGGAATCATTGACAAATTCTGCCAGTCAGCGACTTTGGTAAATGGATGCTTGGAGTACAGCTTTCAATAATCAAGATTACAAACTAGAAACAATGCCTTTCACTTCGGGCGTTTTGCAAGAAAAAAATGTTAGAAATGGATCTGAAATATATTAAAGTATTAGTACATTACAGAGACAAATAAAAAAAACAAAAAACAATGAAAACATGACTGACAACACAAAAACTACCAAAATTCAGAATGTGAGTTCAAACAAAAATATCACGGATCAACCAATCGCCAGTATAGCTACGGGACCCGGGCCACTAGGCCTACCCATGCACTGTACACCCTGTGAAGTTCGTACATTGAGATCCGATCTGGAAACTGGTAAGCTTAGGTGTGTGCAGTGGGTTCTGCAATGAAATCAAACATTTTATTTCCTTTTGCAATTTCTTTAACATTGGGAAAACGATATTTTTTTCTGTTAATAAAAGTGGAGTATAGATGGCAAGAGAGCATAGATGGCACCTTACACTGCCATCAACACTCACACTGACAGTTATTTGCATAACAATGGAGTGACATGCCAGTGCATGTGTCAAAGGTCAAAAGGAGTGTAGATGGCAACGAGTATAGATGGCAGAGCACCGGGAGTAAACCCTTCCACTGTGACCACACACACATACACACATACACACCGTGAGGCTGCTTGAATGATAATTTTTTAGAGCAACGACTTACTGGCAGTTAGTCTTATAATTCTTGTTATACTTATGATATGCAGAACGAGTGGTCACTTTGTGACAAGCGGATTTCTGTTCAGCCACTATAATCGTTACAATACTACAAATGGCAATACAACACGGAAGTTGGAACTAACAAAATGCGGGCAACTTACGTCAGGCATGTATTCTGTCGTTTTCTTAGCATCCAAGCGCTCTACAAGATAAGGCTTTAGACGTCTCAGTAGCTGCCTGTGTTCGTCTTTCATGCCTATGCCAGACATCATGCTTTGCTTTGAGAAGGGAAACCCCCAAACCCACAGCACACGACTAGTATCGACTCGACGGTCTCGTTACGAACTCCTCAAAATAGTAACATGGGGAACCTCGCGCTAGTGAAGCATTTACAAACTGTCGTTCGTCTTCAAAAAAGTCAATTTTATTTAAACTATGCAGGTATAAAAACACATAATATTTAATTAACATAATATAAAACACATTAATATTTTTAAATAATAAAAATATCGGTGATTTATTCTCTCCCTCTATGACTTTTAGTTGAAATGTGTTCTACAAATATTTTTTAGTTCAACTTCCAGTTGAAGGCCATTATTTTTGTAGGCTACACAAATGCCGATCTGTACAGCGATGTGATCCACCACGTTCCTGATCGCTTGTTCTTGCAAGTTTTCCGAAATGACATCGATTATTTTACTCTCATCTGGAGAAGCATGTTTGCGTTTTCCTACATATGGCGAGCACTATACGGGGGTAAAAATACAGACGCGTTGAATGCAGTGCGTGTGCCGGTCTATGGACTTGTAACCAGGTAAGTCAAGCAAGCCATACCATGAAGAAGTCAGTCCATAGTCTGTCTAGACTACTCGTCTAGTATCTTGCCGCCGGATTCAAATTTCAAGAGGCGAAGTGCAATTTACTCATCGGTTTGTATAAAATATGATTCAAGTTGCTTACGAAGCAGAAAGTAGGTGATTGTGAAATCCACCTGACCGCCCTATCTATAAAAACTGTGTGAATAAGATGTTTCGATGTTTAGTCATTCTATTTTTAGTGATGTCATAGTCATCTCGCGGTAGGACTGGCACGGAACCGCATCGACATGGCTTTGTGTAGTCGTAGAAAAACAGAGAACAATGTAGGCAAATTATGTTCGTAAGTAAATTGTCAGTTCTTTTGAAATTCTCCTTAATTATTTGGGCAAATACTACCGTATCAAGATATGGTTTCCCTTGAAAGTTATTTAATTGTACACAAAGTGAACAATACAATTATAACCATGACGATAACCCTGTCCATCCGATCGTTTGTCATCATTTTCATGACACAAAGACTTTGCGAGAGGGCGATTACAAAGGAGGGGCGTACTGTTTGCCAAACTGTCAATGGATCCTTGCTTCTTTTCTCATAGTCTAATTTAAGAAATTACCGAATTGAGTTGTTTCTTTAAATTGTCCTGACACAGAGAACTTTTTGAATTATACGAAAGATACAGTACTGGCAGAGAGAAATTGGCTACGGCAGAAGTGTTGAAAGCTCTTCATGAGATACAACTGTTTCCTTCCAAGTCTCAAGGTAGGTCTACATGTATGCAGAGTGTTTGTTCATGGTCAAACCTGTGACAAAGAATGTATGTCTATGTCCTCAATCCTTAGTTCTTTCACTAATAAATATTTTCATCAAATTCCTGTTCACTGTTTGGTTGAAAACCTTTGTTTTTCCTTTACAAATTACTGGTAGTCAATTTCTTAATACATAAATGTGCATAAAACCTAAAAAAATATAAACTCTTGATGTAATTTTAGTATTGAGTTTTCCAGAATAGATAGAAACAATTCAGTATCCAATCTATCATTGATATTGATGTGTACTGACCATGAGATTGTCCACATAGTCAATAGTCAACATATGCACCTTTTCAGAGTGATTCATATTTACATGGTTACACTCTTGGTGCCTGTTAATCAAACATATATACTGGTTACCGGAAAATACAGAGTGGCGGACTTAAAGCCTGTCAACATTGTATTAAAAGTAGTTCACCTTGACCCCCCTCAACACTTCATGTCTGTATTATTATTACGTATTATTATTATTATCAACATTGTTGGTGTTGTTGTTGTTGTTGTTGTTTTATTGGTAGTGTGGCCAACATTTAATTAAATGCATTGTGACTTACAACAATTTTAGAACTAGATGCAAGTCTAGAGATGCAAACGTTAACATTAGCAAAATTGATATCAATATGAAAGCAGACTAAAGTATACTTGAAACTGAGAAAACCCATCATGCTGTGAGCATAATTAACCCTAATTAATTTCTGGCCTGGCTCTCTGGTAACTTAGCAGAACTACTAGAGGTTTAGGCCTGAAAGGGTTAAGATGGACAAGGATACCGTACATGAAGACAAGCTACCTGTACAAAACCTCAGTTCAGATTGTTGCATTTTTTCAATGTGCAGTACCTTGCTATCACAAGTGTTCTTACACTTCCATTTATTACTTAAAGGCATGGTTTAGGCGTTAGATTGTCTTGCCAGGAAATTTGGTTACAAGATTACAATTTCAATGGAAAACAAAATGCTGTGACACCTTCATAATCCTCTTACAAACTAGAACAAACTCGATCCCTGGGATCAAATCCCCTGCCTTTAAGTCGAATAAAATTGTTCCATGTGTGTACTGAAAGGAGCATGTGTAAAATCTCAAGTTGCGGAATGTTGTTGAAGCTATAAATCATGACATTATTTTGAATTTTTTCTTGTGTTTTTCCATGTAGTGCGTTTACTGCTGGAGAGTGCAAGGGACAGTTCAACTCATAAAGAACTGAACAATACACTGACATTTGGAGAATTCTGTGTGTTAGTCACTGAACTCAGGCAGCAGAAATACAATCAATATTGCATGAATCGGTAAGTATTGTCTTTAAATAATGATGAATTAAAATAAAAATTGTACAAGTATAACATGTAAAGTTAACATATTACTGAGGGGTGATATTTTATGTCCAGAAGACATACTGTACCCCATGGCATAATTGCAGTCACGTATTGTTATATTTCTTTGATTTGTGAACAGTGAGCAATGCAATTGTCATGGTACGTTTGGAAATAAAATTTGCTGGATTAAAAAGTAGATACATGTACAACAGATTGCAGAGTGTAACACATATTCATAACTCACATGATTGTCACTGTTTTGCTGTGCTGACCAATGCAGATTACTTTACATGCATGTATTCTGTGTGTTTGATTATGTCATTACAGTATGAATATTTTACTTTTACACTTAGTTCTTGTAGTCCAGAATATTTTAACAATCATGAATGTAGTTCAAACTGTAAACCCCATTAGTAAAGGTAAATGCCGTTGTGTAAACATTGTATTGAGTGAGAATCATGAATAAAAAATTCATTTTGTGTTTGCTTCTCCTACAAACCCGGTATTGCTTTCAATAGCCTAGGAAGTCATGTGCAAAAATAGGATATTACATGAGAGTATCCTAGCAACAGCAGAGTCTGACATTATTATTTTATGAAATGTGAACCTGCTCATTGATAAACAGAATGTTTGGGTATTGTGTTCAAGTATGTACTCAAAATGTAAATATTGAAATTGCTACGTCAGCATATCCATGGCATATACCATATGTCTGTACATACGGTACATTTGGCCATAACGGTACCTGTTATCATGACTCAGTCAAAACATATTACTGCAATATGTCATGGCAGCTTTAATTAAGAAATAAAGCATTGGAGTGGCTTCTATATACCCGGTAGTGTCTTCATACCACTGTCAGCTGATTCACTGTATGGGAGCTATGAAATGAGAAAGGAAGAAACTACAATATTTTAAGCAAGATAGTGATTATGCATTTACTGGCACTGTGTAAGTGTAATCTATACATGTACCGGTACATGTATAGTGGCTATGAAACACTGAATCCTTGACAGACATGTTCTGGTTTTCATTTTGCTGACAATGATGAGTGAGACATGAATGCAATTATGGTTGCATTCCTCATAACAGCTTATTTTGCTCAAAATCACTTTTGAGCAAAGATTCATTTCAATTTTAATTACTTTCTTAACCCAAGGTTAAGATACTCTTGGGTTCACCTTTTAGCATGACAAGAAGTTGTAAAAAGTGTAAATTTTTGTGAATTTATACAAGTCACCAAATTTCCTCTCCTGTTTTTCCTCCCGTTTCAATCTTTCAACCCTGCCATTTAAGAATGAGAATAGAAAATGCAAAGCAAGATAGTCATTTTTATTACCTTCTCGTGTCTATTTATAGACAGAGAAGGTATTAGAGTTGAAAACCAGTATGCTGCTGTCAAGACTTCAGTCTGTCAAGACTTCCGTCTGTCAAGATCCGTTGACTTCATGCCATTGTGATGGGTCATATCATAAACTGGTGGGGGTGTTCATGGCTCAGGTTGAGGTGTGGGAGAACGATTTTGAGCTGTGACAAAATCAAAAGGGACTTAGCGGCATAGCCACAGTGTTAAGCCTTTCTCCAAGGTTTCTTAGTTGACTACAATCTATTACAGACTACTGAGCTGACGTTAGGGGTACTCACTTTGTGTTTGCTCACTCTGTGAGCGCTAGTGTTTGGTACTGAGTTGCGTGGATATCCCCTCATGGCCTCACGTGATCTGGGCCTGTTGCATAATCTGCAGAGATGATCATATGCCTCCGAGTCTGAAAACTGTCATTGTGTAAGCCTGTCGGCATTTTCCTTGCATTTTTTCTCATTTAATTTTGCAAAATATCGGCGAGTACCTCAATATTTCAAGATGACCCTTTCTTCCCAATCGTTTCCTGGAGTTTCAGAGTCATATGAACGAAAATGAGTGAAAATTTTAGACAGGAAAATCGGACGTCGGCCATGTTCAATGTTTACAGTACAATCAGAAGTTTACGTGGAGGAATTAACCAACAAACACTGTTCATGATGCCCGCCCTCTAGAGGCAGACCCTCCTATGTGAAGTACCACATTTGATGCTTGTGGAAAGCTTGACCACACAATGGAGCATTTAAACTTTTAGAAAATGACAAACTGAATAAGAAGGTATTCAGAAAATGTCAAATACTGAGGAAAAATGCGCAAATATTCAAAATAAACAGGTTAACTGACTGGTCAGCTATAAAAAACAATGAATATGTTTATGATCAAAAGTTTTTGAGATGCGCACATTTTAACAAATACAGAAATTATTAACATAATAAATATGAGACAGGTTGGAAATGAGGAGTGAGAGACAAAGGCACTCCTATTGCTGCATATGGATGCAGCCACACCATTTCATTTACAGCATACTTATTCACTGTGTTGTGTTCAAGTTCCATATTGTACTGACTGTCATACAAGGATAACATAAGCAAATCAAATCAAATTAGAAAAGGATCAATGCTGTTGTGTGGATTTTGCTGAACATGGCTGATTTTAATATTTTGCCCTATATATTTGGTATCCAGCAAAGGCATATTTTGATGTAAAGTCAAAATTAACACTACATTGCTGACAATATATTTACCGTTTCTGCATCAACTTTTCCTTTTTAAATTATAGTATATTAGTACTTCAAACAGATTAACAGTTATCGTGATGTCAACCCATAATTTTACATCACAAAGACTGTAATTCTGCCAATTTTTTTTGTTTTTCAGTCATTTTATAAATTTTGCACTGCACAAGATGATTGAACAAATTGCAATGTTTGAATTTGTAAACTCAAAGAATAAAAATCCTTTGGTCACAGATTAAATTATTTTTTGAAAAGAAATTTACTCTTAAACACTTTTAGCATATATTCTTTACACGGTCATGTATTTCAAGGAAAATATGCCTATTAAAAACAGTAATTTCTTCACTTTCAATTTTTTTCAATACTATGAAAATTATCTGCCATGAGGTTATACAAACACAAGACCAGATAAGCGTTTTTCATCATTTCCACAGGACTCTTTGGAAAATCCATTAAAAACAGTTAAAAGTGACTTAAATGATCACTTGGTATACATTTAATTTACAGATGCCAGGTTGTGTATTTCACATGCACTCAGGTCAGTAAGGAAGTGCGTCATTACTATTTTGGACTGTTAATTCTTATTTCTGAATTATTTAACTTTTTTTTCCACATTGAACTATCTTTAGGCAGTTCATACTGTAGCTTAGAATTTTTTGATTGATGTATTTAATCATCTTTTGGGTTCTTTGGGTCCATATCCCACCTCATGCCCCTACATCATCACTATTTACCAACAACTCCATGCCAACAACCAATTACCTGACCTGGCCACACATTAGAGAAGGTACAGCGTCATTGACGGTATTTTTACATATACTGTAGTTTCAAATGAGATATGAAATTTCATAAAATACCGGGTAGTATCAAGTTTTTTATTTAAATTAATTAAAGATATATATATATATATATATATATATATATATATATATATATATATATATATATGTGTGTGTGTGTGTATATTTATATAAGGGGGTTTAATGTCATCTTTGATAAAAGATCTTGCTTTTATATTGTTTTTACAAAAAGTGTGTTCAACACCACCATAACAATTATAATATGTCATTTAATGTACTGTTAGTATTTTTTTGTCAAATTTTAATTGATGAAGAAGTTTTTGATGAAAATGTAAAAGTAGTTGTTTCCATTGCACTAAAATATCATAACTTTGAAGTGTTTTCCTATTCATGATTACCACTAGGCCTTTGGAGATAACCAAATCACTACATTTTTGTAGGTTAGAAGGTAGCAGTTTACAACTCAATACATCCATTTGGTGATGAATTTGTGCAGAATATGTTTTATAGTTTCAATAATTCATGTGTCATAACATCTTCAGCAACATATATGAAACACACTGTGGAGAGATAGCCTGCAAGTCATTTTGCCTAAATAAAAATTAATGATCATATCAGAAATGTGAATAAATTGAGGCAGTTTAAAATGATTCTTGCTAATACATCATTAATATCTGTTAATATCTGAGTGAATCAGAAATCAACAGCTGGACCTACACGTACAATGTACTGTAGTACAGGTACATGTCTTTGGAAGAGATGAATCATTTTCTAAATTGAAATATGTCTACATATATTGTTATCTAAAGTTGTCCACTTACTCAACTACTACTGTATGGTTCATTGTACATTGTGATACCTCAAGAACCTAAAAGATAGAAATTTTGGTGTTGTTCAGTAATACTATGGTGTGAAAGATTTCATTGAGGGATTTTAAATTTGTATTACGGGGGTATTATTGTTCCCAAGGAATGAATACCAGTAGCAGGTATATCACTGATGAAATACAAATGTATGCTCTGACAAGTTACATATTCATAGATTTATTCTTGTCTGTTTTCTAGTATACATGTAGAAGTTTTGGTAGTAGCTTATTATGTGAATTCCACAAACAGCTTTCTTAATTACGTAGGAATCTTGTCATAGAATTATTAGCTTATTGAAATACTTTTGCGAAACATTTTCAACTGCTGACAGGTATGCTTTGGGATGTTATATCTATATCGGTTTATTCCCAACTGGTATTTCATATTATTTGAAATGATGCATTATAAACTACAACCTTCAGGACTTGTATTTACAGTGTACATGTAGCAATGTTCACTATCTCAAGATTCTTAAATTGTCAAATAATTTTCTCAAAGTAATGCCAAATATTTCTTGCTGAGTTTGTATACTGAGTGATGCAGTGTTCACATTTTGAAAGAATCTGTAATCTAAAGTTGTTTAATTGTCACACAGAGACAGTAAAACCATTCCTTATGCACAGAGAAGAGTCATTCAAACAGTATTGTCTTGACAGTCCTGACACTCTATATAAAGTATATGCACTGCTCATTAATAATTGTCTCCTTACAGAATGAGCTTCAAAAAATGGAAATGCTATTTGATGATTTATTATTTGTTTAACAATTGACTAGTATTAGTAGTAGTGTTTATTGGTGGAAGTGAAAACCAATTATAAATACAGGAATCCCCATACGCTGTCAAATCTGTGTAAAAATATACGGTTGCAGCCATTTCACAATCAACCTATAAGTATACCATGTGTAGTTACAGTGGCAATTTAAAGCAAGTTAATGAGGTACTTTCTGTTCTGTTCTGTTCTACCAATATATGGTTTCCTGGCTCTCGTTGACTGTGTTCAGCAATTTCAGACGTATTGAGACAATACAATGTACCGGTATTGTACCAGTACATGCAGAATTTTTCTACATTTTACAGTTTATAGCCTGTTGAATGTTATTTATACAGTATTTAACAAGTTTCAGGTAAATGGTAGGATTATGTACTGTATGTGATTTGCCCTGAAATGTCACTAATTTGAAAAGACAATTAGAGATTACCTATTCAAATATCAGTTGACACATTGTTCAATAAATCAAATCGATTCACAAATCACTGCGTTTAATGCAATTACATTAAACAATATGTAGTTGCTGTGACCTCAGCATTAGAAAGGTCACCAGTTCACCAGTAGTTAATCATTCTTATATCTGAGTAACTTTACACTTATAGGCTGATCGATTTCATCTTGAAATTTCTCCTAACTCTAATCACTGTTTTTATTTCTTTTCCTTTATTAGGCAAAATAAAATGGGATGTGTTCATGGGTAAGTGATTTCCATTGTTACAAGGCTGAGATTAGATTTAGGGCTAACCTTTGCAGAAATTCCAGCTTAATTTTACTGTACATAGAACACATTACATGTTGGTTATTGTGACAAGGGGAAATAGATGTAATATTATCTATCATTCACTCATGAAAAAGTGTCAAACATTAAACAGCAGAATGTTTTATTCTCTATTATTGAGGAGTTAGGTTGATATTATCATGATCAGCATATTTTCCAAGTTCTCAACAGAACATGTAACTCTGACTCATTAGACTTCTTTTTATAGGATAATTTGTTCTTATACTGTATACATGTATTTTTTTGTTGAGCCAAATAAAAAATAAGTACATTCTATGTTTAAGTAGCAGGTAAGAATTTAAAACACACAAACAAAAAATCAACAAATTTGCCTTTATTTGACATTTTCTTATCAACATGTGTATTGCTATAGCTGTGTGTGTCTAGAGTCTTTTGTCAGCAGATAATTCAATGATCATTATACATGTATAACTGCCACAGAAACATTTATTTTGCATATAAAAGTCATGGCTTGATTTTGTGACAGAGTATTGCCAATGATTGAAAATACTGCAATTAAATTTTGTGGCTGTTTTAAAAAAACTGTGAAAGCAAATAGAGAGTTTGCGACATGTACAATGTATGAGTGCATGTACAATGTATGACTTGCGTTCTTCCCTGTCAGTTGGAACACGCACACGTACTTCAAAGACGCGACGCAAATCCAAGGGTCTGGATGTTCTTGCAAGCGACCGGTCGGATTTCTGCCTGATCCGGGTACTTTATAGAACTCCACACATCCGTTAATCAAAAAAAAATGACAAGTACCATAGCCAAATAAAATTAAAAATGACAAATAAAAACATACCGCGTATATAGGTCTACTAGCTACTTGTATAATATTCACTAAGCCCAGTTAGATAGGTTTATCTTCAGTAGGTAGTAAAGGGAAAGCAACTCCACACATCGTATGAAATTGTGTATAACTGTTCTTTTGACATCACCACCCTTATGAATATTCAAATCCGTGCAAGAACCGACAGTCGCTGTGTCTGGCAGCGCATCCTCTCACACCTGCACAGCGTAGCCTTCAAATGTATGCTAGGCCCATGATCACGGCACGCACAAAACAAGCACAGCTACTGTGGCAGGGCTCGAAATTAACTTTTTCCCCGGTAGTCCACTTGGACTACCATTTTCTGAAGTTGGTAGCCCAGTGAGAATGGCTGGTAGCCCATGCATATTTTAGTTTAGGAATATTGTTTTTCATTAACCAGACAAGAAAAAGCAATTTTTCAAGATTCTGCCCATGAAGTGAATTTTCTTGTCATTTGATGTGAATACTTACACCCCTAGTACCAAAAGGAAACAGGTACAAGGCCACCCCCCCCCCCCCACCCCCCCGAAAAAAAAAAATGTTTCTGGTCCTTCACATTCCGCAAAAGTGATGCGGCGACGCGGTTTTCTTTTTTTCCTTTTTTTTCTTAACAATGCTGGTTTGGCACTATTGATACAACAGTTATTGTCTTTTATCACTGGCTGCATAATACTTCCGTTTTCTGTTTAGCATTTTTGGACATGCAAACAGGGTTCCTGATTAGTATGTAACCCAAAAAAGTGCCATGACAAGCAGGTTCTGAAATGACAAACGTGGTGACCAGAAACGATCTTTTTTTGGCCTAAAGGACAACAGTGATACTCAACAGTTTGGTGATCTATTGACAACTTGTTTCATTCTCAGAGTTGTATGAAAATTTTGATAGTCACCATGAGAACGACCACGACCTTCTCAGCACGTCAAGACTAGACATACTGTAGCAGTGCTAAAATAGACCATGGGCTTTCTGTAGAGAGGAGGCGAATTGCCAGTGATTGATACGTTATGATCAAAATGCAATGAAAATGCCTTTTCATTGACCATCACTTCCAGTGCCTGTCATTCAAGTACGTCAGTTCAGATATTTGACATTATTGCACGCCAAGTACTGACTGAATTTTATGTCCTGGTCTTTGGTAGTCCGTGTGGGCTACCATTTCATGGATTTTGGTAGCCCCAGGGAAAAGTTGGTAGTCTATGGACGCGGGACTACCGCTAATTTCGAGCCCTGTGTGGAGAGTCTATGTATGACCATACAAAATATACATGTATTATGACACATGTGTTAGAAGCAGTTTCTTCAAGAAAATGAATTTCTTGTCATTGTCGTAAGGAGCAGTGTGACTAATCTTCAACTGCATACATGTACAGCCTTTGACTTCTTTGACTGCGATGAATGCTTTGAAAATTATTGATCTCTTTAGTGCAGGAAAAGTCACAAGGTTTTCTCATTTGACAAGCATTTATACTGCATTGTGTTTTTGTAGTTCTTATTTCAAGTGAGTCAAGAGTCTGTCTTTATACCAGTACTAGTGTATTAACTGCATTTCTTTTTGGTACAGCCAATTTACCACTGATTTATCAGCTTGTAAAAGAAAATATTATGGTATTGAAATTCTTCCAAATTATGAAAAGAAATACCCAGTAAAAGAATGCATATACCGGTACATATAATACTGAAACATGAAATTGCAAACTCTTCAATGAAAAAAAAATGACAAAAACTATGTACTGGTACAGTGTATCGTGTATGAAAGAAGAGCAGAATAGTGAAAATCACACACATTATGAATAGTACAGTGTATTAATGATGTACACACAGAGAATCTAGACTGGCATTGGTTGCCAAGGATGCAATAAGAGTTTCAAATATTGCTAAATGGTGAAAAGTTGCCATGGTATTAATGAAGCTGTGATCTATCACTGTACGGATGAATACAACTAGAATAAATGGATGAATGGTTACACCATTAATCTACCAATTCAATATAAAGTCAATCAATTATTTATTGCACAGTACAGTGAGACAGTTCTTTAACATTTCAAAAGTAAAACTGAAAGCCGGAATTGCTACTGCATACATGTATATGTAATTTCAGTTCAATTTCTACCCTGTGGTAAAAATTTGCCACCAACTTGCTCTAAATTATCATGTTTTTCTTGTCTGCAGAATGAAATTTCTAGAAAATGTATGTACTACCTTATCAGAAGTGACTATAATTTATTTCAAGGTCTCTGTGTTTTCTCATCAAAGAAGAGCGGTGTGAAACTAAAGATATTCACAGTAACAGTTTTCATATGACATTCTCAAGTCAAATGTCCTGATGAAGTCCTTTCCTATAAACTCTTTGATATTGAGCATACATGATGGTACATGTACATTTGTAAAGTCGTTGCAAAGCCTTTGTCCTTCTCTTGATTCATCTGTAGATTAAACAGATTCCTTGTGTCATTTCTGATGGCTTAGGATTGTATTACCATGGAAACAGACAACGTAATCAGTAACTTTACCCGTATAGGCTTCATTGATCTCAGTAGATTTTATGCAGTTACATTTGAAAATTTGTATCAAACAGTCTAATACAAGTACTGCAATTGAATTCTACTCACAAACCTATGAAATTCAATTGAGCTGCTCAAATTAGCAAGCAGATACACATGCATTTTAAAGAACTAATTCATTTTTAGGAAAGCTTTAGGCAATGATTTCAAAATAAAATAATGGGAGGTGTTATGATGAACTATTGGCTGGTGATTAAGTGAAGCCTTTTTTGCACTTTAATTGCACTCATGTTGAGTTGAAAGGACATGCAGTATAGTATTATCATACTGGCAATGGTAATTAGGGGCCCAAGCCAATTGGGCATGGGCCTCTATGTATTTCCTTTGTATTCTTCTTCAATTCTACTTCTGTAAATTTTTGTCGGTTATAATCTCTGAGACTACTGCTTGTATCTTTACACATACATGTACATGTACCGCGACTTCAACTGATTACAAGTCATTTGCAGCTGTATTAGATTTTGTGAAAATCCACAAAATCGTATATTCTCAAAAATTACAGGACAAGTTAACTTCAGTGTCTTGTGTAGAATGCTCCCACTTTGTCTGGTGGACTTTGCAAATCAAAGTACCCACAGTCACATGACCTTATCTGCCAAATTGAATTTTTGAAAAATTTTAGTTGAATCTACTAAAAATTCCCTATTCGCGAACCAGCAGACCATTTCAACTGGAATTTTGCTCATATCATTATCAGGGTGAGTAAATTGCTTGCCTTATTTCTTTCAATGACCTATAACCTATTCTCACATAATTCAGTCACTATGAGGGCTCGATGTTTGGTTTTTGTTGGATATTGGTATGGAGCCAATCTTTTTTCTCTAAAATGTCTTCCAGTAACTTTAAGGGTCAGGGGTTGTTTCCTTCTGTATTTTGATCATCATGCAAAAAAAAAAATTCAGAAGTATTGAGATGACCTTGGATGACCTTTGACCTACTTTCTTATATCTCGGCAACTGTAAAGGGTAGAGTTCTATTTTCATCAGATGATGTCAGACCAGTATGAGACAAACTTTTTTCCCTCAAAAGTTGGTAACCTTGGATAACCTATGAGCAACTTTCATGTATGACAGCAACTACGGTTACAAGAAGTTTTGTTTCTATTGTATATAAGCATTTATGACCTTTGACCCACTTTCCTGTATCTTGGCAACTACAACAATTATATGTATCATATTGTAAACAGAAGGTTACTAGTTATTACTTTCAGAACAATGTCACCTTATTAATTATATTCATATCTAATTTGACATAAGGACTTACAGACTTGTATTGCTTTGTTATGGAACAGAAAAGATCAACAACAACACAGCTAATCTTTTCTTGCAAATTATAATAGTGTCATGCTTTGGCCCTGGTAACACTGCTAGCAGCTTAAATTGACATTGTCATTTTGATTGTAAAAAAACTAATGGAAGACTTATGCAAAACTGTTTTTACATTCTGAAGTGTATGACATACACTGGTTGTGATGCACTGAGAATGACAAGCTAAAAAATCACATCTGTAGAAGAATTCTGACCTGGCCTTACACACAGCGTTCAGTCTTACTAACAACATTCTTAAACTCCTTGAGTTAGCACTGGTAATTCATTGACATTTCTTTGTGTCAGCTCTATACCAGTACTATACACTTGCATCTGCCACTTTTACTCAATTCAATGAAAACTAACTTGAGTCAGTGATGTATGTGTGTATTTCAATTCAAAGTCACATTGCTTATGTATGTGACAAGTATTTATATAAACATGGCTTGATACTATGAGTGTTTGTACTGTACCAGTTCATTTATAGATCTGCTACCACTTTGTCATTCATGTACTCTCCTTGCACAACTCACTTAGCAATGATTGGAATCACAGTCAATCAGCTGATTATTGACCAGAAAAAATGTGCATGTATCAATCCACTGGGTTACAATTTCTGCTTATTCTGTCTGACCTGTAGAAGTCCAGTGATTTCATCAACAAGTGGGAAAACTAACAGTGGTGTGAATGGCTCAGCCAAGAGGTCAATCTCCTCATCTAGGATTGGTCCTCATCAGTCAACATTTGAAGGTCAGCATTCGTATATACAGTGTGTATCTATTTCTATGATGAGACACATAATAAATGGATACATGGTGTCCATCTTACTGTCTGAGAGTAAAGCCAATATAAATACTGCTTTCAAAGCACTTGTGAGAGAAATACCGTATATGCACCAGTACTGTACCCTACAGAAATCATCAGCTGTATCATCATAACGCTGTGTCTAACCAAGTCCCAAACTTTCTGTGAAGCCTTAGCAAAAACTAGTGAGGACATACATGTAAAGTACCAACTATACAATACATGTAGATAATTTCAGTAAGCCTGAATAAGCACACTGTGAAATGCATAATTATATGTTCAATTATGCATGTATAGGTGTTTAGTTTTGTCTCAGTGTTTCTGACATATTGTTTTTTTCCTGTTCCAGTATTTTTAGGTGGTGCTTGCAATCCTACAACTTGGAGACAAGATATAGCCATACCAACTCTCAAAAAATATGGAATCACATTTTACAATCCGGTATGTTTCTACGGAAAACCAACATTTTTATAGCATTGGTAGACAAATCTTGCTTTTAAAATTAAGACACCCTAGTTTGCAATATAATAATTGAACTGGCATATCTAGAATATTGTGGGTGCACAGACATGCAGGGACAGGTTCCATGCTCTAGACTATTACCAGCTCCTGAAAAATTGCAAGTCTGAGAAAATTAAGAATAATCATCATGCTTTCTAGAGCTCACCTGCAGGGGATCTTGAAGTGTGCTTAGTAGGTTTATATGCTGAAACAAATTTACTCTTCAAATTCAATGGAAAACAACAAAACCTCTGTAATTATCTCATCACCTGAACACCATATATTTATGATAAAAACTATGCCAGTAATGTGTACCAGATCATTATTTGTTCATATACGGTAGGTCATGTGTAGTTATTAAAGTAACCTACCATTGAGAAACATTGATATTCAACAAAGTTGAAGAAGAGCTATGCTCAGTTCAGTGAGAAAGGAAATGTCCACAAGTGCCAGGTACATAGTGTTGTGAATTTGACATTTGAATGTGTTATACTATCTATTTAAACAGCAAGTATCAGAATGGAGTCCAGAGCTTATTGAAATTGAAGAAAGGGCCAAAGAGTCTGCAAAATTGCTGTTGTTTGTGTATGAAGAAAAAACAAGAGGAATAGCTTCATTAGTAGAGGCTGCTTTTCTATCAGGTAGGCACATGTAGATAATTAGTCTCTCAATTCATTTCTACTGAGACCTGTTTTCCAAATTCAATAAAAGACTGTCCCTTGACAGTTATTCCTTGTCCATAATTCAAAAAACAACTTGGTAATCAATGAAGCATTACTTCAGAGACAACAAAAGCTATTATTAATCTATGAATATGTCATCTTCTCACAAAGATCATCAAATGATTATCATTAAATGACAATTAAATGACAAAGACACTTGATATGATGTGGTTGGAAACTAGAAATCCAGTGATATGAGTGATACAGATAGATAGTCGCATATTTTACCACAGCCAGTATTTATTTGCTGTGACACATCATGATTTGCATATATGACAGTAATCACATGACACAGATTAGAAAATGTATTTGAAACTCAAATTAATTACTCTGATATTTAACAATACAAAGTACAAGTATCAGATAATTTGTCAGTAAGCTTTGAAATTGCTAAGCAGAAAATGAAACAACTGTTCGTAGCTTTTAGAGAGCAGGCAGGATATAAAAAAGAGAAAGATGGCCATGACGATCAATATCCAACAAAGCTACACAGAGAGTGTGGCCAGATAATCTAGGTTTTTGAATTTGCTTTGATGTCACAAAACCAAAGTTGTCATCATTGTAAATTCATCTACATTCAATTACAGCACTAAGATTGAAACCTGATACTCTTAACACCTACTTTCTTAATATTTTGTTTGAAAAGTTAAACCAAAAACAATAGCTTGTGCATTCAAAATTGCTGTCAACGGCTATTGTGCTAATCACAATGTGAATTGCACAGATACAGCTGCAGGGGATGGGGGGCCTTAAAACCATACTTGTTACGGAACGGGCGTTTCATACATCCTTTTTAGCATGCAAAATTCTATTGTTCTCGATGGTAGATTTATAATAATTATCGATATCCTACTTTGAAATGTTATTTTTACTATAGACAATAATGAATTTTGATCTGAAGATTGAATTAAGCCGAGGGCAATTTCAGTTATGGAAAAACGGCGTTCTTGGTGTGAGTGCTTTCTTGGACCAAGCTTGATTCCTAGTAGTCAATACTGAACGTCTTGTGTTCAGTATGTCACTGTATGATATCTTTCACTTGAAACAAAGATGCTTAATGGTTGGAATAAATTTGTGTAGACAACAATAAGCAAAATTTATTAGTGAAACTGATCCATGTTTGATTAGGTGGAGTACAGTAGATACTAATCCGAAAATCAGTTATCCTGGGCCCTCGTTTCAAGTACCAACTTGACAAGAAGTACAAAGAATATGTACAACTAAGCTATTATTAAGATAAGTAAGAAAAGAGAATATAACTGTACTCGTATGAGACTGTATCTAGTATAACTTGACTATTGTCCAGTTTTATTCAAAGTTGCAACTACAATATTATAAAACCTCTTTGTTGAACAGAAGATTTTATGCTGTGATCTACAGATTTCTGACTTGTCTTGAGACAGCTGAATTTTACTTCTATGTTATTTTTCAGGTGCAGAACGTACAGTCTTTGTGGTAATGCTTGGTGTGCCTAGACATAACAGTGAGGTGAACGGAGAACTTGTAAGTGAAAGGTAAGTTGTCAAATGAAAATACTGTGCTGAAATTGCATGTATCTGAAGAGAAATGTGTTATTATTATTATCATATTCTCATTATAGCATTACTGTTCTGTCAACGGTTGTGAAATATGCAAATTTGTTGTCAAAGACTATACACGGTGTTTAGTATGAAACAGACTGTAATGTGAAATGCCACATCATACAGAGCAGGATATAGCATAGATCAGTACATGTATGACATAATAAGACTTTGTATTAGTTTACATGTATCAACTGTCTGTCAAACTGCCATCATTAATGCAGTCATGTCTATTGGGCCAGTAGCTGAAGTTTTTGATGAATTTTTCTTTCGTTTTGTTATTAATGCCATCTGCAGTTCTTGTTCTAGTCGCTAGTAATGTTGAAACACCTAGTATTTAGATTCTCAATTAAAGAAGTGGGGCTCCCTGCCATGGTTTTCAGATACATGTCATATACATCACTGAGCATGTGTATGACATTCTATGAAGGACATGATCATGAAACCAAAGCCTGGTCTATATTAGAGAGATTTTGTTGAACACATTGGTGGTATGATTTGGGTGATGATTTGAACATTGGAACACATTTGTAGAATGACTGAGGTAACAGCATCCTCTGATATTTTACTCCATGAACCATATTGAAAGGTGCAAAATTTTAACGAAGAATTTGTGGTAAAAAATACAATAGATGAAATGTGGTTTTAATGATTTTTTTTTTCACTTCTGGTCATGATGTCATTGTACCTCATTAGTATGTAATATCAACAGAATTCATGCTCATTTAGATCAGTCTGTATTTGGTGTACAGCCAATCGTGCATACAGTGAAGGAAAATATCAACAACATTTTGCTGAACATGTCATTCCAAATTTATGATTTCTCTTGCCAGTGAATTTGAAGACCTGGAACGAGGACAAGCCTACCTGTGTGATTTGATAGAAAGACAAGGACTGCCAGTCTTTGGAGACATTCCAACAGCCTTATTATGTGCCAACAAAGTACTCAAAGAGGGAATCCCAGTGACAGAGCTATCACCACAAGATGGCGCTTATCCTGTCAAACAGCCAAATGGAAGACCTGGTGATAGGTTAATGTAAGTCAGCATTGGACAGATTGATACATGTCATTTGATGTATTAATTATTTGTATATTCTAAATTTCTCTATTGTTTTAATAGTCAGACCTAAATGTATCAGTTGTGCCATTTAAGAAACAAGGGTTAACAAGGTTACCAGTTAATGCAGTCATGATAGCGTCAACCTCGATGGAGTCTGGAAAGGTTGATATTTGCAGTTATTTCTTGGAATATCAAGATATCTCTTCACATCTCACTTTAAACTGTGTCTCACCTCATCTTATTTGTTTCAGTGCTTTAAGGGAAATTTTTAACTCCTATGATCATAAAAAGCAGGGACAAATCAATGTAGATGACGTAAGTATCAGAAAATATTGTCTTTTATAGATGAAGATGTTGTTGCATTATGTGAAATTGAATGCCTGTGTATGTGCAGTAGGTATATTGCCTTGGACAGTAGCTGTACATATAGTGTAACAGTTTGGTGCCACTTACCAAATCAGGAATGTTATCTTTCATCTACACATGCTAATTTTTTTTGTCTGTTTATGGTAAGTTACACAGTGTGTTTATGTCAATCCGTTTTCTCCAAGTTTACATTTTGAACATGACTTTTTTGCTTCTGACAACTCCAAACATGAAAAATCAAGATCAAACCAATATTGAGAGTGAGTCTGATTTAATATTCCTACTCAGGTTATTACCGTAACTGGCTCTGAATAGATGACTTAAAAGGGGTATTGGCAGAGACTTTTATCTTCAGTATTATCAACTAGTGAACACACTTCTTCTATTATAAAGTCAGGTAGTTGTGAATTATAAGCCATTTAAAGTACAGTGAAATATAAGATTCCATGGTTTTAATAAAGTTCAGATTTCTCTGCCATTGACCTGTCACTGTCAACTCTGACTTCCATCAACAGTCACTCAAAGCATTGTGGGTCAGTAGATATTCCATTGTATTTACAATTGTAAATGTCACACACCTGAGGTACTCTTTTAGTTGTAAAATATAATGTGTTTTGGTTTTATTCACAGATTTACTTAGCTGTTAAATCAGCAACAGGTCGGGAAGACCTTGGGGCAGCTGACTTTGACTGTGTACGCAGAAAATGTTCATGTCGAGGTGATACCGACGCCATTCAACCAATCAACAGTCTTTCTTTTGATGAATTCTGTTGCCTGGTAACAGAGTACAGTCATACTTGGCCATCTTTCCATGAGAGGGGATGTCTTTCATACTATCTTCAGTCTCTGAAGGAAACTGCAAATGATTTGTGCAGTAAGTATCTTTTTTCTGTTATTCCAGCACAATACACAAGAAAGGCTGTTGTGTATTCTGCAGATTCTACAGACCATAAGTCTTGGCCTTTATTCTGAAAACCCTAAAACCCCAGTAGCGTCATTTTCAACTATTTTTTCAGTAATTTTGTAACATTCAATAGCTATAAACAATGCAGAATGCATTTCTTGTAATGTGCAATATTAAAGTATTGTTACAGTGGACAATTTAATTCCTGTCTTGATCTGAATGCATTGGACGATAACAATGCAGTGAACACACGTGCAGTCTATGTTCACTGGCCAAGTACTTGGTTTTTCAAAGTACTGTAGGAATAGACAAAGAAACTGATTGATATATGGAGCAAAACCACTGAATGGTTTGTCAAAAGTTATAGTTACTTGGCTGTTAAGGAATGTAATCACCACAGAAAGAACTTGTAAGAGCGTTTAATGGTATAGCAAAATGTCAGTAGATTATGAATTTCTCAGATCATCAGTTTTTTTATTGCTTGTTTGACAAAACTGGTCACATGTAGGTATTTTGGCAGCTCATAAAAATACTTTTCAAGTTTTGTGCACATTATAATTTATTGGTGTAACACTTTATTACTAATGGTAGTAGTGCTTCAATTACAGAGGTTTCACATGAATTTCTTTATTCTAGGCTGGTTATACAGTAAACAGAACAATGGTGAAATTTATGAGGAATTCACACCAATGAAACGGGATATATTTCTTGGAGGCAGCTGTTCTGACAGTACATGGAGAGAAGACATTGCCATTCCACTTCTCAGGTAATCTAAAATGAATGCCTTGATTATGTCAACATTTACCACTCAACAAAATCATCAAAAATGTAAATTTAGAAAAGATATATGGCTCCTACACTTAACCATACTCAACACTGTTGTTATCAATTGCTTAGATAAGAGTTTGTACATACGGTATACATGACTGAAGGAGTCTAGTTTATCCTGAATGAATAAATACCATGAAGACATTTGTGATTTATGATGCAATGAAGACATTTGTGATATATTACACAGGAAAAGAGGACTGACCTACTACAATCCCAAGAAAGCCAGGTGGAGTATCAGATACATCCCTTTGGAACATGAAGCCAAGGAACACTGCAGATGGTTACTCTATGTTGTCACAGATACAACCAGAGGTGTTGGTTCTATTGTTGAGGTTGGTGAAAACTTCCTATATGTTAAAGTGCCATCAAGTGGCAGCTATTGGCATTTGTTAATTGCATTTTGCCAAAATTTACCATTTCAAATAAATTAAAATAAGCATTTATTATTCTACGTTTTGATTGTATGAATAGCAAAGATTCTTTATTGATCGTTCAAAGAAATGACCATGTATTAGTGCATCTATCCATACACATGACATGAGAGCACATACCTTTAAACAAATGACATGGGAACATACACCTTGAAACAGATGACATGAGAACACACACCTTTAAACAAATGACATGAGAGCACATACCTTGAAACACATGACATGGGAACATACACCTTGAAACAGATGACATGAGAGCACATACCTTGAAACACATGACATGGGAACATACACCTTGAAACAGATGACATGAGAGCACATACCTTGAAACACATGACATGAGAACACACACCTTTAAACAAATGACATGAGAGCACATACCTTGAAACACATGACATGGGAACATACACCTTGAAACATGACATGAGAGCACATACCTTGAAACACATGACATGGGAACACACACCTTGAAACAAATGACATGGGAACACTCACCTTGAAACAGATGATGCATGTTCATGATGTCTTTTTATCTAGATTTCTGCTGTTTATTGAGTAACGCCATGTATAAATGCTATCAAAATTGTTCTTCATAAATTTGACTAAATTCACGAGTTGTTAACCATTACAAAGTTGTTGAATTTTTATACCCCAAGTCATGCTAGAATTATCGAAGCTTAGAAACAATCATGAACATGAAATCAATTTCTAATACATTACTTATACATAGATGAATGCATAGAAATGTACTATGGTTGCTTTGTTTACAACTTAATCTCTCAGTCCACCATATGGATTTCTGATTGCAGGCAGCGCACTACATAGGGCAGGGTAGGAATGTTATACTGTGTTTACAAGAACTCACTGAATCAACTGTTGTTAAGGGAGAAAAGGTATGTTATTCCAGAATATCCTGGCTGTAAATTACAGTTTTTATGACTGCATTTCACCATATTCTTTCAAGTTCATGTTCAATCCCATTATTCATAAACAGTGAGTTAAAGACGCCCATTGATTATAAATACCAGACTACATGAAGGGACGCTCATTATGCAAAGAGACGCCATACGAGTAGCTTGAACTGAGAGGTCCAGAAATTGCGGGTTTTTGCATGTTTTTTTATGAAAAATTATGAAATGAGAATGCTCTACAGCAGGGTAAATACGGTACCTCTTATCAATTCATAACGACTCCACATTTTTCAAACCGATAAGTTTTTGGGACAATTTTAGTGAGTAATTGTGCGTGGCCTGTGAGAACGTCGACCCAGGGGACGCCGATGGGGATTTGAATATCACTGTCAATCAAACCTAGTAAGACACAAGTTTGCTGGATGTGTACCTAATGTTCATTAGTGTTCGCCTTATCTGCAAACGTTGACTAAAAATAAATAAAATATGTGTCAAGATTTCTGGTGCCGAAAGATGTGCGCAATAGTTTCTTCACTGTTCTCCAGCTTTTGTACCTACCCGCCGCATTTCTGGGGATAAAAAACGTGATCAGACTACATTCAAGTGGATACAATCTTAGTAACCGTAAAAAAGAAAATGTATTATCAGAGTTCTCTCTTTCTGGAAATTTTGGTGGTCCTGAAGAGGGCTGTTTGGTTTGGTTTTGTGGCTTCTACCCTACACCCAATGATGACAAATGTGTACGGTACACAAAGCATATTTGGATATAACGATCAGACGAGAGAAGTCACGCAAAATGGCATATCAGTTTTCTTCATGTGATGAGTACATCATTTGCCTGCATCAGATGCTGTTTTCAGGCCAAAAATCGCTCATCACGCCAAGCATGTGTCCGGTCCAGGATGTCCCTATACTTCCGACAGAGTCAGAGTCGGATAGACACGTTGTCATTGCCAAACTAATAATGCTAAACTTAGAATGACAAATCAAGAAAATAATATTAAATACCCTGGCACAGAGGTTTGAAGTGGTATGGTATATGTGTATAGTTTCCAATGGAGTGTCGTTTGTACCTCCATGAGTCTACTAATAAACCAAATGTTTATTTAAGACCATGGAGCTAAAAAAGGATGATTTGACTTCCTCTGTTTTGTTCTGTCGTCCTCTGTTGTTCAGTCATCACTTCGAGCGTAATACGTATCCACGTGAGCAAGTGCCATCATATCGATAACCGACATGATGCAGTTCCGATAGTATCTGTCAAAGTTTATTACGTCTTAGAAATGTAAGAGATTTCCAGTCTGAGTTTGGAATGCATCTGATTTTTGTACATTTTTGGTTCTAATGCAAATGAAGTCTCGCAACACAAAATGGCAAATAATGTAATACACGATAATCTGGGCTTGCTTTCTGACTTTTGACCGCCATCAAAGTTTTAGGTTGGCTGGTTTAGTACATCAGGATCACGGTTCAATCTTCAGAAATACTTGTTTTATGTTATTTCAACACTGATGTTTCCAAATTTAATAAAAACATATTAGTTCTAAGAATTAGAGAGATTCGATGCAGATCATGTTTTTTGCATACCAGTATATTGACTTGTAGTGGTAATTTTTTGGGTCGAGGACACTGTCCGCATCTGGTGCCAAGCGACACACTGCTGGATTTGGTGAAATCTGTAACTCAAATGCACCAAGTATGGTGAAAACACCTCATGCCAAAATTTACGTATTCCAACATGCTCATCGACGTTTGACATGAATATCTTATGTTTTTAAATCTACTAATATAGCAGCGTTTGACGCAAAACAATGAAAACGATACTATGTTGGCAGGGTGGAGCACCCACCAATGCGTGAGCCTGGGATTGAGAATGGCGGCTTTAAATTAGTGAAATTAGGTATAACTTTTGACATTCAATGTCACTTCAGTACAATATGTTGAAGTGGAAGTTTTGTATCTCATGACTTTGTGTATATGACTCAGTACCTGTAAATCTGAACTACAATATCCAGTGAACTCACAAGGATTTATGCTTAGAGCTGACTAAATTTGTAACACTGGTGTTGAAAGTCATATTGTCCGGAGTTTCAATTGCACACCAAAGTATTTGCTCACATGTAGTGAGATAAAGAGTGGAAGTAGCACAAATAATTAATTGCCAATTTATTAATATCTATGACAACAGCTCTGAACTAAAGATTGTTCATTATGTCACTAATTCATTTGTTTCATGCAGGCTTATCAAACCACAGGTAAACCATGACAAAACTTCAACCAGATTATTAAACTTACACGTTCAAAGATGTGCAAACAGCGCCCTCTATTTTGGGATGTATTCACACCTACATGTACATATCATGGTACTGTTTTTATAATATTATTGACATAATTTCTTTGGCATCAGGTTAAAAGGCCAGGCTTATTTGATCCTGAAACAAATGAATGGAATGTTATTTCCTTATTC
The DNA here is from genome assembly GCF_041260155.1 of Ptychodera flava. Taxonomy (NCBI): domain Eukaryota; kingdom Metazoa; phylum Hemichordata; class Enteropneusta; family Ptychoderidae; genus Ptychodera; species Ptychodera flava. The sequence continues at coordinate 39,360,707 of NC_091943.1, read as the reverse complement.
CAGTTTTTTCTATAGTTTTTCTGACATCTTTTCTTTCATTATAGTTGTCAAGTAAAGCAGTTAGAGACTACAACAGAGGAAGAAAGTATTTGGCCGATCTTGCAAACCGAAGGAATGTTCCAATATTTGATGATGTTGCTGAATCTGTTGAATGTATTATAAACAAGATTCAATCGGAAAGTCATCACAAACCTTAACAATGGACTTATTCAAACCCTAGTTTGTACAACATTGGATTGTCTCAACCTAGAATACGATGTGGAATACGGTGTACAACATTGGATTGTCTCAACCTAGAATATTGTTGGTTGGAGGAAATACGGTGCACAAAGTAAATTTAAGATGGGTAATTTTGTCTCAGGTTAAACTTTTTGTAAAACACATGTTGTATGATATTTTGTAATGACGTTTGATTGTATTTCTTATGGAACACTGAAAGTTTGTATCGCCTGAGTGACTTGCCAATCTGTTCATATGCTTTTGTCTTCCATTATGCTAGGTGTATTTTAAACACTGAATTCGGCGTGCAATTATGAATATTCAGATGTACATTATCATAGAATGCTATTCTGTACTTACTGTAAATGTCACTGTCACTGCTGAATGCAGTGTGTGGTCATCTAGGCGCCTGATTCTCTCATAAAAAATCTTTCTAAATCAAGTTGTTTCTCAAGGCACAATTAGCTAAAGTTTTCATATTTTGTCTGAAATGGCGGATATTCTGGTGTCATTAATTACTTCCAAGTGCAATAATATTTATAGTCGTTTGCATTTTCGTTTGATATCATTAATGACCTCGCAGTGTATAGCTGATTGGCTGTATTTTGGTATGACATCATGGATGACCCGTCATTGCATTGCCGTCAACATTGACAGCAAACATAGTGACCCATGATGATGAAATTTAGAGTACATTTGATGAAATGAAATTACAGTGCTGTGCAATGACACCATTTAAGGAACAAAGTCTCTCGTTTCTGACCTTTTTTGATATCAAGAAAACATGGATTTTTCTTATTCCAACCTGCTTTCTTATGACAAACAATGCCACAATGTAAGGGAAAGCTGCTGTCAATATTTTATTATAAAAGCTTGCATGAGGTCCAAACTTGTAACAGTGTATGTTAAGCCATGCGTGGTGAGAGTGATACACAAACTAGTTTTTTGGTACAGAATTTTAAAATGTTTCACTGAATGTTTAATCTTCTCTGGCTGTAAGTAGCATTGAGGTTGTGCACTGTTGACCAGTATCTCAGGTGCATCATGCTGCAAAAAGTCAAACAACAGAAAATACTTTTCATATCAAACAAAATTCATAAAAAAGCTAAAAGAAGAGAGACTTTGTCCCTTTAAGATGTCTCCCTGACACACATCAGTGATAGCATAAATACATTTTCTTCTGTCACACTCCTTCATTAATAAATCAGCTGTAATTTCATGATTGTCATCATAAGTTATCGTCAGGTCAACAGGGGTCAAGTCTGTCACTCATCTGTATTTACATCCTTGACAATCAGTACCAATGCATCACAAATAGAATACTGAACTTTACTCATGCTCCTCCACTGTATATAAACTTTAAGATGTTTGGATGGGGGAGTAACTAATAATTTGCTCTACTAATAATTGCAATTGCACATTGGAAATGTTTGTTGTCATTGCTAAGCACAAAATTGTGGAGAAAGCTTTGCTTTTCAAGTATAAAAAATTTAAAAAATAAGTGATAATACAAGAATGGATTGAAAAAAATTGTTATCATGTATGAATTTTGTAATCATTTTATGAAGACAGATGATAACTGTCCAGGAAAGATGTTACACTCTCATCAAATCTATCATTTAACAAATGGAATGATGTACTGTTAAAGTGGAAATGACTGGTTATTATTTAATGTCTTTGTGGTACACAAATACATTAGCCAAGGCAACCAGTCACTCAGTAGCATTTTATCAATAGTTGCATAATTTCATGACTGGTCGTGTCATTTGATGATATCAAACCAATCAGTGTTGGACTTAAGTCATCAACAACTGCAATGACATAGTGTTATATGGTGGTCAAACATCTGCAAGATTTTTGTTCACAAAGGCCTTACCATGATATCAGTGTCAGTAAACCATGACTGAAATCATAGAATTTGATATTGGAAGGCTGAGCAGGTTATTTTCTATTGTTACAATTAAAAACGATGTAAATTTTACATTGAGATGTGATCTCATCATTTTTTAAATGTTTGTAACTTATGCAGATATTGTGATATCCTATACTTTTTAACAAGAAATGGAATGTTACTGTACTAGCATTGGTCTTCAGTCTTTCAAATGTATGTCTTTAGAGTTTTGAAAAAAACATCCAATAAGGTCAACCTCTATGTATGTGCATTGTTTTTGGTGTAGATTTGCCAAATTGAATATGATTTTAAACTGTATCAACCAATCATGGCATTTTCTTTAAGCACTTACTTGTGACTGTAAATCATCCAAGAATAAAAACTTGCAGTTTTCTGTCATGAAATATCGAATTTCCATGATTCGAAATGTCAAACCCTGGATGTAATGTTTCTCAGGGGTCGTGTATAATGGGCAGGAGAATGGTATGAACATGCCAATATATAATGTAACATTTATTACTAAATATTCATATTTTGTAAGTATGTAAAGTAGCTTTTTCTTCTGTAGGCAGTTCAGCTTTCAGTTTATAATGCACTGCCAAGTGTCTGTGGTCACTTTTACTTGTAGATTTTGAAATTTCTCAGACAATCAAAGCAGTAGTACGTTTCAGCTGACGTATTTTTCACTTTTCAATACATTTGTACCACCTTGATTTCTTACTGCAGTGAAGACACCTTAGCACAGAGCATGTTCAAAGTCAAAATCATTCAAACAATTAGAATCAGCATGAAAGTTTCCAGCAATCCAAAGTAGAATGTTAAAATGTAAATTTCAAAAGTCAGGGTCATTTAATATGCTGTCATTTTATGACTTCTTGTTACAGAAACAGATTGTCATGATGTGCATTTGCTAGAATATACGTGTAACATCACAGTGAAAAGACCTAAATATGTAAGGCAGGGTCATTTACCCAGCAAGATGTAAGGCAGGGTTATTTACCCAGCAAGATGTAAGGCAGGGTCATTTACCCAGCAAGATGTAAGGCAGGGTCATTTACCCAGCAAGATGTAAGGCAGGGTCATTTACCCAGCAAGATGTAAGGCAGGGTCATTTACCCAGCAAGATGTAAGGCAGGGTCATTTACCCAGCAAGATGTAAGGCAGGGTCATTTACCCAGCAAGATGTAAGGCAGGGTCATTTACCCAGCAAGATGTAAGGCAGGGTCATTTACCCAGCAAGATGTAAGGCAGGGTCATTTACCCAGCAAGATGTAAGGCAGGGTCATTTACCCAGCAAGATGTAAGGCAGGGTCATTTACCCAGCAAGATGTAAGGCAGGGTCATTTACCCAGCAAGATGTAAGGCAGGGTCATTTACCCATCAAGAGCACTTAGCTGTTTTCTATTGTAGTAAATACTGATATCACCTATACGGATCTCAACATGGAAGTGTCAATAATATTTGGACATCAATTTAGACGAATTGGAACCAAGAAAATACTCTTAAGGAGATGTCTTACAGTAATCTGTGAAAGTTTTACACTTTTGTTATCAATGACAGATTATTTATAATGTCTTATTACTGTGAGTGGCATTCACCAATCACTCTTCACTTGTCCTAATTCTGATCTGGTTAAAATCACATGTAGAGATGAAACACTTCAACTTTGTTTGTCCTTTGCTATTCTTGTTTACTGCTAGTCGTCCCACTGTATCTGTTCCACTTCAATAAGAGATAGCATTCAAATATCTTGCAATCAACCAACCAGCAAGAGGTTTACAACTGACATTTGTTATGGATTGTAGCATTGTATTTCAAAACACAAGCTGATTGGCTCCTTCAAAGTGGAAGATTTAAATGCAGTCTACTATATGGCAGTGGTTCAAATGTAGTATGGTGACTAGCAGCTAATGAAAACAGCAAAGAACAAATGAAGGTGGAAACATCACCATCACTACATCTGATTTGAATCGTTTATCCCAATTCTGAAGTTTGTACAAACTTCAAAGGTATTGTTCATTTTGAAACTTGGCCTTAGTACATTGTGAGTGAAATCCTATCTTTAGGACAGTGAAAACAGGTACAGTTTTGTGTTAACTGAAGTACACTTTTCTTATTTCTCTTTATAAGCAGTTGAAAACATTGAAAAGTCTAATGTATATCTGCATGTTGTTTCATCTATTTATCTTGAAGGCCAAAGGTCATGTGGCACATCACAGTTGTAGTGACACATTGTCAGTTTCAGTGTTCATTCATTTGTATCCTTGTTTTGAAGCATAACATCCAATCTTTCTGGACACAAATCTACAGTGGTCTTGAGAAACAGTCAGGATATGTCAAACCTAGATGGCTAAAACCTTTGTAGTGAAAGGTTGGTAAGTAGTCTGTTGCCATCTTTTTGCAGTCGGACTTTGTGTAATATATTAAATCTCATGTAGTCTGCTAGCCAACTCAAAGATCTAAATATCCAGCATTTTAAACCTGTTCTTTGCCTTCATGCAGGTGAAGGACATAAATCAATGGATTGTGTGATTGATGATATAAAGCAAGCATTGGATTAGAAAAGAATTGACATGTTGATCTGCTACACATTGTGATCTGTCATAATTGACCACATTGTAAAACAAAAAGAATAACGTAAATTTTAAAATTAACAGAAACAGAATTATCAAAAGACCCACTTCCCTTGTTTTATATAACTTTTATTTAAGTCTATCTTAGGTATTCATCAAACAAACAACATGTAGGAGAAGACACTCAAAAAACTCATGAACAATTTTCAATTTTATCTTTCATTTTGTTTTACTATATCACATTGTTTACCTGTTTTGGTGTGACATTAAATATGTTTGCTAGCACCGTGTAAAGTATTGACTATTTAAGCAAGAAACAAGATTATTCATCAATTTATTGTATATATTTGGAACTTTCATAGATGTTTATATTGAAAATATTTGTTTACCTGTTTTGAAATGTCATTGTTTGCAAAATATTAGCAGCAGAAAGTACATTATTTTGTTTTAGTAAAATGTACCTGTTATGGTTTTGTGCTCAGTTTTAAATAATAAATTAACTTTTGAATACAGAGCTGTATATGATTATCTGTATGATTCATTGGTTTAATTGACCTCTAAGTTCTGCTACTTGAGTAATACAGTAGACTGGGCTTGTAGATCACCTGCTATAATCAGCTTGAATAATTAATTATATATTACTCTTTTCAGTTTACCAAAAACCGCATTTTAGAAAGATGTTGTTCCAGAAAAGTTGCTGAAATTAATAGTTTTAACCCAGCCCATTTAAACTACACTATAACAAGTATTATTATTCACGAAAGTCTAAAATTAATTCCCTAGACTTTAAATCTCATGGAATTTGAGAATCCCTTGAATTTCATTGGGTACCCTAGTTAAGCAATTTCATGAAAAATGTTGCATCATGGGTATGTATGTTTAAACTTCTGATTTTGTGATCTCTTACATTCATCTGTTTTTTAAAACTTGTCAAAGGTCACAACGTGACAAATACAATCAATTTTCAAAGTACATTTGCTGGAAATTGCTGGAAAATTGCAATCATTATCAAAGTTTGTATCAAAGCCTGTGCCATCCTTTTAAACTTTGGAGAAAGGCAAAGCATTGGATATCACAGTATATTCTTTCCAATGAAAACATTGATAATGGTTTAATATGAGTGCAATCAGCCAGTTTGAGGAGTGCTCAACCGATTGCCATAATTTCTGTTGAATTTCAAGTGTTTCAGATTGAAGAACACTCCCAGGAAAAAACTTAAAGAGTTTCCATTGGTGTTTAAATGTGAGTTTGTTGCTCTTTTAAAGAACTTTTACCGTAGAACATGTCTTTTAGCTAGCATCCCTATTTAGATTATTTACCAACATGTAAGTTCATCAAGTCACTAATTTAAGACACTGCTTACTTCAAATTTTCCCTGTATTTACTATGGTTAGAATGTCATGACATGACATGCCATTTGAATGAAAATGTGGAAATGTTAAAAAAGATGCAGATAATTCAGACTGTTGTACAACATTTCAATAACACGTTTATCAACAAACTTCAAAAATACACCAATGGGAGGCATCCAAGCTTTGCTCTTTCCACCTCCATGGTCACATGACCTTAATTTCTGGTTGAATCAAGGTACTAACTTGGTAGTTAGAGGGTTGCAGTTGGTTGAACAAGAGAGCTGAGCAACTTTGATTTCTTGCCAGAATCAGATAGGGTTTTCATCAATAATTGTGCAAAGATATGGAATAAATCAAAACACCATTGGAACTAATTTGGGACAATTGGATGGTGAAGTAATGTTGATTTAATCTGCAAATGTTACCTCACCTGCTTTTCTTTTGTTAGTTACACACTGTTTTTATGAATAACTTGTAATATTGCAACATTAAGCAATAGAGCACCTAACACTTTTGAATAATTTGAAAAAATTAAGAACCCAATTACCCAGAATAAGTTCCAATCATGTTTCAACTTAGGTAAGACACTTGGCTAAAATGTGAAAACACAAAAGCAATGACTTTTATGGAAGTATGCATCACAAAACTGAAAGATTTAAATTTCACTCAATCTTTCCTCAAGAAACCTGAAACCATTATCTTTCAAAGTCAACAATAAAAAGAAGGCGTCACTGTGCAAAGATTACTATTCATCTATATTTGAAATTCAAAGTTGTTGTACATAAAATGGTGATCAGGGTTGGACAAGAGTGAAAAAAATCTGCAGTAAGATAGACCTCTTATAAATGTCTCAATAATATCCTTATTCATTTTTTTTCCTTTCAGCATGTTATAGGGTACTGTTAATATCCAAATAGAAGCTGCATTCCACAGTGAATAGCTATACCCTGAATTTGAACCAGTGTATCACACGAACTTTTGAAATATAAGGAATCCCAAGCACTTCTGTAGCATATAAGCTTACATATGAAGAAACTGCGTTTTGATTTCTTTGAATTAATTTGCACTTCTTTGCATTAAGTAGTGAACAAAATTTAAATTTTTCATATTGGGATATTCACTTGTCTATGTTGACAAGGTAATAATTGGAAAACAATTTGTGTCTAAGATATTTCGAGTCTCTGTGAAAACTTTGTAAACACTCAAAGTGTCCACCAAATAACCCTATCTATTTTAATAATAATTCAAACTTTTCTGTATTAGGAGGGGTACCCCCCTAACTACCCAGAGTAACTGGATTTAAGGTGGTATGCACATCGAAAGTGAAAGGCTTACTCCCAAACTTTGCTCAACTTTCCTCAAGGAATACTTCAATCATTCTCTTTCAAAATCAAGAATAAAAATCGGAGGTCACCGTGCAAATTTTGGCACTAGAGAAATAAATTACCCAAAATTTACCGAGATTCAAAATGGCCAATGGAGAAAAATCCAGTTTTCGATTTAGGAAAAACAAGACGGTTAAAAGTTCTGTTACACCAAGAGCTTTAAAATGAATCCCCACAAAGTGGTTGATTAGAAAACAATTCTAAAAGTTTGAGAGTCTGAATATCTGTCCTTTAGGCGCATTCTATCTTGTGTCATTTGCGCATTCCACAACGTATGTGCATTTGCAATCCTTAGTCGGTTTGTACCACATGCTTTATAGCCTACAAACTTAATCACTAACAGTGGTATTGGTTTTCTTACAGATGGAGACCTCGATGAATTCTTATTTGTCTCCATTAGTAATTTAGCTGCAATAAAGGATGTTTCTAATTTCTGTTCAACTTTAACTTCCTGAAGCACATTCTGTTTGCTTGTAAACTTTGTGCTGCTTCCTATTCCGTTTTGTCACGTCGCATAAAGAAAAGCATCTTTATAAAAAAAGACAATAGCATATACTGGCATCTCAGCGTGTACATGCGCGCAAAAATAGATTCCTGAAAGGGGAACTGAAAAAAAGATACCAGAATTCTCACAGGTGAAAACAATAATTGAAGATGAAGCAGGGAGAAAAAAATAATGCACCAGAGTCAAATACAAGTCGTCCCCCGAATATCAGATGGTCCAACACTAAAAATTAGCGAAACATCCTTACAAACCATGGTGAACAGTTCAGTAGCCTTGATGAAGTATCATCGTCATTGCCAACGCGTTATATTAGAGAAGTAATATATTGTCAGATGTATTGTCCTAATCTGTATGTGTTTAGCATGAAGAACTTTGTAAGTGCTACTCATTCGTTCCAAATTTAGCCATATGCCATGCCAAATTGCTGACATCACCATTGGCACCAGTTCTGTTTCACTGACCGAATCGGCACGCAATATTGGCATCGAATTTGACAGTCACCTCTCTTATCGGAAACATATATCCACTACATCACGATCCATTCACTTCCATCTTCGAAAAATTGGACATATCCGACATTATCTCACCAATGATGCGTGTCAGAAACTTGTTCAAGCTGTACTTTTATCCCAACTGGATTACGGCAATGCACTTTTATATGGCTTAGCAAACGATCACATCAAACCGCTTCAACATGCACAGAATACCGCTGCAAGACTCATCACCCGTACCAAGAAACGAGAACATATTGCACCTATTCTAAGAAAGCTTCATTGGTTGCCAGTGCAGTCCCAGAATACGATTCAAAGTTCTTTATACAACCTACAAAGCGCTCAACGGTCTGACACCAACTTACATTACAGCGACCTCATCCAGGAAAAGCAAACTACAAGGACTCTGCGTTCATCTGCTAAATGTCTATTGAAGGAACCAAGCTACAAACTTGAATCATATCTTGGACGAGCATTCTCATGCGCCGCGCCTCGATTATGGAATAAACTTCCTCTTGAACTAAGACAGAAGCCCTAAGTCACTAGCTTTAGAAGTAATTTTAAAACTTACTTATTACTGAAGCGTTTGCTTCAAAACTGTTCAGTGCCTCTGAACTATGGATACATAGCTGGCGCTTTATAAATTATTTGATTGATTGATTGACAATCACTCAATTGTTCTTTTTATTGAAGACAAGACGACAAGCGAGGTCATTAAAAATTATATCGTATATTAACAGAAAAGACACCTGGTTAAACTCACAATGCAAAAGTATGATCCATTTTGTTTCATATTTGTCTATAGTTTTCCTGTATTTTGCAATTTTACATTCAACAGAACGAACTTCTGCTATCTTATCTATGAATAAACGATAGTTCGGAGAATGGGAATTAAATCTAGCTGTATAAATGAAGTATTTTTCCAATAAAAGTAAATGATTCCAAAAAATAACATCTTTTGAATTGAATTGCCCAAATCTGAGCCAAGGACTACTGTTTGGCAATCCAAATGAAGTGTTTGTTTTGAATTGTTTGACCAAAATATCTCGAATTCCTTCCAAAATTTGTTCACTTTTGTACACTCCCAGAGTAAGTGCTCTAGCGTTTCAGTATTCTCACAACGATCACACAGATCATCAGGGCGTAATTTTATGGTATGGGGGAATTTTGAAATAATTCTATGCAAAATTTTATACTGAAAATTACACAATTTCTCTTCCATTGTAAGTTTCTATTGTAAGCTTTTATTGTATTACTCCTGCTCCAAATTATTTTCCAGTCAGGAGAAACCTTATACAACCTTTCATTGTAAAGCTGACTTATGGGGAGGTACAAATTTGTTTTTGACTCGCTTCTCATAAACCCTTTCAACAGATCCAGCGCCAAGCGGGCAAGTTTGATCCTGCACAGATACACGTCTGGTGACTTCTGGGAGGTACAAATTTGTTTCTGACTCGATCGCTTCTCATAAATTCTTTAAACAGATCCAGCGCCAAGCGGGCGAGTTTGATCCTGCACAGATACACGTCTGGTTCTATAGTAATGTTTACATGATTCTGGTATAGCATGGGTGAGACTATGGTATTTAATAACTGACTCTTGTCAATGCCATATTTTGTCGCAAAAGTGTCCCAGAGGTGAGATATTTTCCATCCTGAGAAAGTAGATCTAACCCTTGTCATACTAATTCTTAAAAATACAGAATGTCCATCGATTAAAATATTCTTATCATTCCAAATAATTTCATTTTCATAACAGCTAATATCATCAGTTACAGTTCTCAAATCTCGATAATATTTTAATATATCGCTGTAATATTCAGGCATAGTGAAAGGAAAACGTTAATATCATAATTACACTGTAGTAATAAATCTAACCCTCCAATTTTCCTACAAAGTAGTATTTCGGAATCTTTGTCCATTAACGATTACAGTTTTTCAAACGTGAAAGAATCGACAATTTAAACGCTTTATCAAGTAGCTCACAGTCAACCATTGCCACGCTACCTTCATCATACTTTCAAAGCAAAGTATTGCGTTTTATCTTTTGGTGTTTTCTGTTCCAAATAAATTAAACCAAAAATTTATTGGCTTGTAATAAAACGTTCCTTGGGACGAAAACTGCACTCATTATGTAAAAAAGCTTTGAGGCTCCGTGATATTTTGCCAACAGAGCTTTCCCTCTCTGAGTGAGTTTACGAGAAATCCAAACATTCAAATTTCTCTTCATTTCCCGAAGCTTATGATGAAAGTTTAATTCTTCCATATCATTTTTGTTGTGGCCTAAACACATCCCGATAAGTCTGATAGGAAATTAAAGCTTGTTAGCTTGACATCATAGCCCTGGAAAGAATCTGACTTACATTTTCCAAGTAACATCATTTCTGTCTTATCACGATTCATACTCAAACCTGAACAATTTTTTAATTTATCCACTAGTTGCATGGCGTTATCAAGTGAGTTTCTATTATTTAACAAAAGAGTGGTGTCATCGCCAACTGTGAGATAAGTTTACGTTCTTCACTCCCGTCAGGGAGGATTAAACCAGAAATATTATTACCCTTACGTATTGCATGAGCTAACAACTCAATAGCAATTACGAAAAGGGCCATTGACAAGGGACATCCCTGTCTTACTCCCAGTGAAACATTAAACCAACCAGTTGAATAACCATTGTTTAATACACAGCTGTTTATATTATTATAGACAATTTTACCCATGTTTTCAAATCAGGGCCAAAATTGTACAGGTCGAGAGCTTTGTCAAGCAACGGCCATTCCAAAGAATCAAAAGCCTTCTCATAATCTAAGGAAAGAAGTATACCCTTCCTATTTTTGGCATTAAAAATAATGAATGATATCGGAAATAAGACGTACGTACTTGATGAAAGCTGTTTGATTTTCGTGAATTATAGAAAGTAAAACCTTTTCTAAGCGCTTGGCTATACATTTGGCTGCTGCCTTGTAGTCGGAATTTAATAATGAGACTGGCCTCCAGTTTTTAATATAATTTGGGTCTTTTCCGGGTTTCGGTAAGAGAGTAATGGCAGCTTGTTTCTGCTTAGACGTCATTTCTTCTGTACGAAAGGCTTCGTTTAGGACCTCAACCAAAGTATCACCGATTTTCTCCCAAAAAGAAATATAAAATTCCAATGGGAGTCCATCACTCCCAGGTGTTTCATTCTTAGGCGCCGACTTCAACACCTCAAGAACTTCATATTTGGGGGGAGGGGAATCACTCTTGAAAATCCCTTGAAAATATTTACTTTAATGGAATAACTGAAATACATCCAGGTGTGACATTTCAAAACTTGGGAAATGTAGAGTGGTGGATTCCGGAACAGACTTTAGCATACCGTTCAGAAACTACAGTACAGTCCAGCAAACGGACTATATGCATGAACGTAGCCTTGGTTTCAAATGTGTACCACGTCGACGTTCATATATATACGTGTAAATCCATGCGTGTTGTAATTACATTTATGTATGTATACTCAACCCATCTTATTCACTGTGGGCCAAAATGAGTAAAAATGTTTTAAAGGTAGGGGACTAGCCATGGATAGCGCAGTATCCGCCGATTGCATTTTTTTACATGAAGAAGTGCAAGAAGACATCCTGGTAATATTGTCATTTTCTTGAAACTTCTTTTAAAAAAACTTGGAATAAGAAGTCATTTTGAAAACTATATTCAAAAAGTGGTGTCACCGTGCTACATTTCAAGATAAAATGCCAAGATTATTACTTTCAGTACAAACGACCCTGCAAAAATGCTGACTCACCAGTTTTTGTTAAAGTGCTTTTGATAAACATATGGTAGTGTAATTTCATCAACCTTTCAGCAATACTAATTTTCTTCATAAAATCTAACGGGGATGTGTAAAAGATATTTTCAAACTCCACACTGCAGGAAATAAAGAAACTAATTGGATTATGAAGTAATGTCGATTTAATCTACAAATGTTATCTCATCTGCTTTTCTTTTTACATGACACACTTGTTTTTTAATGATAATATGCAATATTACAACATTCATCTAACACTTTTGAGAAATTTGAAAAATATGAAAATCCAATTATCCCAAAATAGTTCCAATCGTGTTATGGCTGAAATTTATCGTAGAGCAGTTAAAACAGTTTGAAAAGTATGAGGTAGGGGTATTTTGGGATCACTTAACTCAAATAGTTTGTTTTTGTTGATATAACTGACCAGAGCACAACATATATATAAATTAGGAAAATGACGATATTTCTTATTTTGATTCGATCCCGTCCTTAAATGTGTAAACTAATAATTTTACATTTGGCGCCTCATAGTCATGCTGACGTTAGGCACATTCCTATCTGGTTTTAGTCCTTGTAGCAATTCTAAGTCCAGTGCTGTAATATTTTTGATACAGCTTCAGCAGCAAAGAAAATTCCAGTTGACTTCTTAAGAGACACGTAGAGAGAATACTGTTATATGAGGTCACACACACAGTATGCAGACACATCTGTCGCCAACAAAGTTCGCTCGTCATTGATTTTAGAAGAACGAAAGTTACGACGATCGGATCTACCAGTCAGATAAGATCTGAACCAAAGAACAGCATCGTGACTCAGGCCCAATGAAGATTATTTAATAGGATCCCATAAACCACGGAATCGAACTCTTTCTGAAGGTCATTAAGCACTATCCCCGATCGTTTTCCCTGGTCAATTTGGTGTTAAATGTAATGGGTGATGTAAATCAAGCATGTATCAGTTGAGTACCCTTGTCTAAATCCTGATTGAAATTCATAGAGTAGGTAGTTGATCACCTTCGACTGTCAAATGTTGTATCACTGGAAAATCTCCCATCACTTGATATTAGAAGTGCGGATACAACGGAACCCACCACTTGTGTAAACTCAGTGGACATATGTTTGTGCAAAAGAAGTTTTATACTTCAACAGGCTGTCTGATAGATATCTCGAGGGAATAAACATATATCTATAGATGCTTCACAGTGTAATATTACATGGTTAATTCCGATGAAATCATATTAAACTTTGTTTTACAATGACGTTATTCAAAAACTTGGACATGCAGAGTGTTTTTCGAGCGAAACTTTAAATCCGATCACATAATTTCCGGAAGAGTTGTACAGCAATGCCAGAAACTCGTTTCTTGTTTTGAATATTAAATGAATGCAGACAAACCAAAAAGTGGACCTATCTACAATATAACAAATACGGGCCTGTGCAAATTTTGAATGCGCTCTTAAGACGCGTAGGCGTCGAGAAAATGAAGCAAGGGCCGATGGTCTGACTGCTTCATTAAGGTAGTATTCGCCTCAAAAGTGAAAGACGTAAACTTTGCTCAAACTTTTCTGAATGAAACTTTCAACCATCCTCTTACCAAATCAACAATAAGAAAGTCAGGAGTCACAATGCAAAGTTTGGATCTAGCGAAACAAAATGACCCAACATTTTGTGATATTTCAAATTCAAAATGGCCGCCATTCCTGTGTTACCTCTATGGGGGAAAAGTAAATTTTGGATTTTCGAAAAACTACGACGGTGAAAGTTTTTCTTATTCCAAGAGCTTAAAAATGAGCCATAAGTGGTATGTCAGAAAAGAATTGTAGAAATTTGAGAGTCCGTTTATCTGTCCCCAAGGCGCGTTCTACCTTAAAATGTAAAGATCATACTATGCATTCTGGAAAAAAGTTTGTTCCGTGAGCAGCTGTAACACACCTCTTTCATCCCGTGTCAACTGTGTCTCAGGTAAACAGGAAATTTCAAACGTGTGGAAAGATCATTTCTGACCCTTCTTTTATCTGTCACAAATAATACAAACGAGAACTTTGTATCGTCTTGGCTAAAATGCCGATACTGTAAAAAGTGAAATGACAAGAATTTCAGTAGCTGAAATCATTGCACCAATTTTAAAGTTGCCCGTTAGTAGGACCGTTGATGGCCATTCATCCGAACATGAGCGTTTACATGCTATGTTGGCTTTAGCTTTTCTGCTATGCTGATGCATGGATATGAAAACTATCCTTGTTCGCTCGTTAAAGACAAAACTGGTGATTTGACTCGAGGAGACAACTATAGACCAATAGTTATTAGTGCTGTGACTTCTAAATTTTTGAATCTGTAATTTAAGAACGTTGTAAGAAGTATCTATGCTCTAGCGATTTTCAATTTGGCTTTAAACACGGTCATTCAACCGACTTTTGCATTTATGTTATGGAATTTGTAATTAATTGTTCTGTTCTGATCAATTATGTTATGTTTATTTATTAAAGTGTCATGTGTGGTCTTAAGGTAGCTAATACCTTTTAGCCACTTTCAGATTTTTATCTTTTCTCAATTGAAAACGTCCCAAACCCCAATAAAGTACACATTTTCTGAAAGCCCTGATATAGAGCTATCCGACCAAGCACAGTACACGGTCATTATTTGCATAAGAGTCACGTGACAAGCGTTTTGCTGACCTTCCAAAAACCGGTTTTGCCCGCCTTATGCAAACACGCTGCAAGATTTCCGGTTGGAATTTCTTCATTGACAAGTCTTGACAATATCCTTCAAACCGTGTCTGCGATTTTTTCTCGGAGGCTCCGTTCAAATTATAGGGCGTGATAATTAAAATTCCTTGAATAGCACCTTCATCAAACACCTTTAAGAGCGCATTAAAAAAAAACAAAGGCATATAAAGAAAATCCCAGACACGGTTTTGAAGGATATTGTCAAGGCTTGTCAATGAAGAAATTCCAACCGGAAATCTTGCAGCGTGTTCGCATAAGGCGGGAAAACCGGTTTTTGGAAGGTTCAGCAAAACGCTTGTCACGTGACTCTTATGCAAATTAATGACCGTGTACTGTGCTTGGTCGGATAGCTCTATATCAGGGCTTTCAGAAAATGTATACTTTATTGGGGTTTGGGACGTGTTCAATTGAGAAAAAAATAAAAATCTGAAAGTGTCTAAAAGGTATGTAGCTACCTTAAACAGCTTGGTTGCCTCACTCAGCCCAAAATGCTTACAAGACACTAAGACGGTAAATAAAGTACGTATGAATAGCTCGAAACAAAATGAAATTTAAGTATAAGAAGCTTCTCGTCCTATTAACACGATTGGAACTGTTTGGGGATTATGGATGGTGAAGTAATGTCGATTTAATCTACAAATGTAATCTCATCTGCTTTTCTTTTTACATTACACACTTGTTTTGACGAGTAATTTGTATTATTGCAACATTAAACTATCTGGCACCTAAAACTTTTGAGAAATTTAAATATTATGAGAATCCAATTATCCAAAATTAGTTTCAATCGTGTTTATTGAAAATGAATAATAAATATAGGATGCCAAATTGGATGGCATCTCACTCATTAAATATTTCAGTTTCTGTCGTACATCAAACGAATCAAATACAGAGCACAAATTCTGGCTTTACAGAACAACTGTTTCCTAATAACATTGTAAAGTGCACAGTCAAAAATAAAATGGAGCTCATCTTCTACTACATTTGGACAAAAATCACATAGTCTTTCCTCTTTAGGCACATTCGTGTAACGCCCAGTTTCAATTTTCAGAGGTAAGATACCAACTGTTACTTGTGTTATTAAAAAGTGATCTTTTTGATCTAGAAATGGGAAATCGTAAGCATTTTTCATTCCATATTCCGTCTTAAACATCAAATATGTACGTACTTTGGGCTTTTTACTCACTTTGGACCTCATTTACTAATATACAGCGTTTTTAATGCATATTTAATGAATCAAAACTACAAGCCCCTAAATACCAATTTTTTCCTACAAACCAATTTCTGAAATAATTCGAACATATCTCTAGCCTAGTTTTTAGATTTTAAACTGATATCCCAAGTACAAAGTTGCTTAATCATTCTGTCATCAGGCATAACTACAAATCAATCTGATTAAAATGAGATGTAGAGTACGGCGACGTCTATACTTACGCGGTATTCTCTTGCTGTCGCCTCTCACAGCAAGAGAATACCGCGTAAGTATAGACGTCGCCGTATTCTACATCTGATTTTAATCAGATTGAACTACTATTCCAGAGTCTTAACATGTTTAACTTATCTCCATTTATGGCAAGTACAGGGGCAAAATTTGTGGACGCCAAGGAAATATCTAATCGCCCTGTTTTGAATTGACTCACATTTTGAAGAACAATAATCTAAACTTTGAGTACATGTTGTATAAGAGTGAAACACAGTTGTAAAAGTGTTATATCTAAAATCCTTAAACATGTGTATCTTAGAAATATATCTGATCCCAAAGCTCTACATGCAGCACTTGCTAGAGTTTCAGTTGTCACTTAAAAATTTAAGAACTTATCAAAAACTAAACCCAAGTATTTATACTAAGAAACTACATCAAGATTTGAACCACCAAGTTTGTTTTCATTTGTCCCTTATTTGGAAAATAAACAATTTGTGTTTTGGACTTTTTCATCATCATGCGCCACCTTTTTTATTATATTTATTCCAATAGTCCCGTTCATGCCTCTTTTCTTGATGCAAACAAAGCCTTTGACAGAGTCAACATTGGACTCTTTTCAAAACATTGATAAATAGCAAAACGCCATGGTATTTTATTCTCATTATCATATTTTGGTATCGCAAACAACAATTCTGAGTTAGATGGAAAATGCGTACTCCAATTTTTCCTCTGTAAACAACTTGAATGGCATCAGGCAGGGTAACATCCTATCACCACAGTTGTTTAATTTGTACATTACCGATTTTCACAGATCTGAAATGTTATAAAGATTGCAATATTGCATGTATTTCATTCAAAGTAAATTTGACTTTCGATTGACATGGTTCCGCCTGTCTATTTAACTTGTAAGAAATTAAATGTTGTGCGGAAACATACTTACCTAGGATATGTAGTCATGGATAATGTATCTTTGTGGAGGGACCGTGGTTTTTGCTATTGTTGTTTTATTCGAAAAATTTTAATCTGCAATAATGATGTTAAAGTGTCTCAGTTTACCTACCGCACCAATATGTACTGTTAACAGTTATGGAGGCAATATAGTCAGAAGTGCATAAACAATCTCAGAGTTACCTACAACAACGCTTTCCGTATTCTCACGAGTCTGCCACGTGACTGCAGTGCCGGTGGAATGTGTGTGACAAATAGAGTGCGATCATTTCAAGCTCTCAGACGAAACCTGTTGTATGAATTTTCAGTTAGGTTGCACGGTAGTGATAATTTGTTGACTACGCTTTTGAGCTCTGATGCATTTGTCCGATCAAAGTTCCAAATATGTTACAAAAAGTCGATGTATTTTGGGGTCTTTAATTTGTCCCGGTTTATGGTACTGTCCGTCTTTGTGAAGTTTTTAAAGTGTATTTTACTGTGCTTTTATTATTTGTATTCTTTTTTATACATCTGCGGTTATCCTGAAATAAAGTAACAAAAATTAAAGAATTGAAATATTTCCGCATCACCATGTTCCGAGTTGTCTTTCCTGTCTTCTTGCAAGGAATAATATAGAAAGCAGTTTAGAAAAGCACATTTTTTTCCGGAAAATTGATAAAAATATATAGATACGTGTCTTTAGCAGACGTTGACCATTGAAACCGATAGCTTCATTTCGAACATTTTAATCATACATCATCAACAAATTTGGGCGTGAAATGCCAAACATTTCCTCTTCGGTATTTTTGTTCTCATTAGCCGAGCTGAGGCGACAAGAGATACCACGCATAAACGCCTTCGCCCATCGTTCAAATGCCACAAATTATGTCAACCAGTCTACAGTGTTTTTATGCTTATCAAGTATGACTCTATATTTACCAAATCTAAATCTACATTTCGTCTTATCGACGGCCGTTAAGAATCCAAGTATTTCTACGAGATGTGGCCAAGATTCCAAACTGCACTATATACAATTTATTTGTAATAATAATTCACAGCATAAAAAACATTTTACTATTTAATCTTTATTATCAATATTTACACATTTGAATTACTTTAATAACTTCTACTAGGTAGACTTGAAACACTACTCGCAGACATCGTCACAATTTTTATCTGTCAACAAAATTATTTGTATTTACACAGAATAAAAACCCATAATAGTTTCGCAGCGTTCCCCGTCACCCTTTCTATAACCATAGACCCTCGAGAAAAACTATAACCTTGCACCGCGATCGTCCTTCCCCTTAAAAAGGACAGATTTCTTCTTTTCCCCTTTCCCGAAAAGTATGTTGAAATATCATATCCCTGTGAACAAAACGCACCATGTTACTATGGTTGACGAATAAATTCTTGGTCAAATCAACACTCAGTTGTCATCATAATTAAGATCGGGCATTGTAAATATACGGGCTGGACAACTTGGACCATAACAAAACATTTCGGAGAACAACAAGATGTATTCTACAAAATACTGATTATAATAGCTGATAGGGTGTTAATGCATAACATTATCTTAGCCAGCTGACGTGTCAAAGTGAAAATAATTGCGAAAATTACCACAATTAGCGTAGGCAACAAATGGTACGTCTTGAATTTTGGATGTGATGAATCTGATTAAAACAAGAGGCAGAGTATCATTTTATTATATTATGTTAGTTTTGAGTCGGTAACTTTAGATAAACAGGTTTCAAATATTTTGTTTCTGGAACATTCAATAGAGAAAAAGGTTTACGCTAAATGATATGATTGCTAGCAATAGATATCAATAATTTTTACATTTCAACATTGTAAATTGTATGTATATAGATGAATGAATGGCTGGATATATGATTCCGTGTTAATAAAAGTGAATACCTACGAAAACTAACGAGTATAAATTATGGACGGAACAGGTCAGAGGTCAGTCTTTATGTTCAAGTAAGTGAAAATATCGAAGATCCACAAAATATTCTTAAGAGTCTCTGCGTGAGGTTAAAATATGTCAATATTATAATTTTGCCAAATCAACCCTGATTTGAGTGTCGAACAAAAAATTGGCTATATACAGACAAAGTTTGCTGAGATCTGCAGAGTGTGCTTCAAGACATGTCGGTTCATCAGTATTCCATCTCTTCTGTCCATAGGCAGAGTTGAAGCTGTGTACAATTGAGTACTATATCAACAAATGATTTTTTAGTCCAAGATTTAGGTAAATTTGAAAGTAAATGACCGAAAAAATATCTGTAAATTGATGGAAGGAATGTCGACAGATGACCTTGTCGTTTCACTAACTGCAGATATTCTAGCAGCTTGCCGTTCAGAGGCTGGGACATTCTAAACTTTATTGAACAGTCTCGATCAAGATTTAATTTACTACGTAAAATTCCAACACTTTCAACTAAACTTTAAAACGTCCCAACGAGAACTACTATAATTTTTAGAATGGTTTCGAGGAGATAATTTTGAAACATTGTAGGAACTGGATCGGGTTTAAACGGTTTGTGTACATATGAACTTGTCCTTGTGAACAAAACAATCATGAACCTGAGAGAGAGAGAGAGAGAGAGAGAGAGAGAGAGAGAGAGAGAGAGAGAGAGAGAGAGAGAGAGAGAGAGAGAGTGTTAAATGAAAACAACCTTTGTTTTCATTGTTCGTAATCTACAGATCTACTAAAACCGTCTAATTTAACATTGCTAGGCATACAGCTAACGTAAATGACAACAGTAAATGACAATAGTAATGTACGGATTTCTTGCTGTACCGTTGTTTTCATATGCCGACCTATATACAAAAAATTGTCAAACATTAAACATTAACGATGACAATATTTACATGACACCTGTGCTGCCCTAGACAGTCGACAGTCCCTCGTGCGCACATTAAGTTCGGGAGGGGGGATCGCAAGTGTAGCGACGGAGGCGCGAGCCGCGAGTGCCGTATAAAGACACATGAATAGCAACGCAATCCGTGCAACCCAGGACAATCTGTTGTGTCTAGCAGCTAGCGGTTATGCTTACGGCATTCCCCATCCCTGTATGCGCGAGAGACAACATCAATAATAGTAAAGAAAAGACAACGGATTGTAGACAGTCTAGCCCTGCGTACAATATTGCGTCTTCCCGGCGTTGTGCGGCCTGTGGTGGGAGGCCGCCGTATAACGCCGGGAACACACATTGTACGCATGGCTATTAGTGCTGCCCCCGCTCTACACACGCGATAATGAAAACCTTGTTTACATCAGATTATTTTGAATTTATTTTGAATTGGTTTACCTTATAGTGTCTAAGTATGTATACAGACTATCAACATAGTCTCAGCTGACTTGATCATACCTTACCATCGTTTTGTCACAAGCTTAAATATAATTCTCTGATGATGGGAATCTTACCTGATTCATTTTCGTAGAGAGCGCTAACTTCTTCCGCAGAAAGTTCACGATAGAATACCTGAAGATCACTCATTCCAGCTTCACCACGCACAGTAGCGTTGAATGGGGCGCTGTTTGATCCACCGATAAAGAGGCCTAGTTTGAAAGGCAATTTTAGCAAATTATGATTTTGTGTAACCCCAAACAGAAGAACTAAAAGCAACGACAATAAACAAACCAACACACGGAGAAAAATTACACTGTAATTATACACATCGAGTCACAAGAGGGACTAAGGGAGCCGTCATAATTTACGACGGGGGGGGGGGCCGGAGGAATTTCATCGGAAACTCTGAAATTTCGAGTACCCCCACCAACCACGATGAAATTGAGTAACCCCCCTCTCTAACACAGAAATTTTGACTGACCCCCACTACAGAATGTTAAACATCATTGCAAGACGTGTTTGTAAAATTTACAAAAATACAGCAATAGTAAAGACGTTTCATATCCTGGTGTACCCTGCTTAGCTGCTAGATTATCATTAGTTATCTAATGACGGTACTGGCAAAAAGAAGGTTTACAAAGTCAATGAAGCAACAGGTGAAATAATTGACGTTCAAAATGCGACGAAATAGCGGTGTGGTCAAGGCCCGAGTGTCACTGATCTGTCCATTCTAATTTGGAACATTAGGGGACTGAAAACGAAAACTTCCATTTCAGACTTTGTATCGTTATGTAAAGATTATGATATCATTGGTTTCACTGAGACATTCTGTACAGAGCTTGATTCAGCTGACTTTCTAGAAAATCATAAAGTGTTCAGATCTCATGCCTCCAAACGCAGACGTAAAGGCCGTCCCAGCGGAGGAATAGCAGTGTACATTCACAGAAAATTTCTCAGCAAAGTGCAGGAACTTCATTGTAATATGAATGACTGCATTTTTCTCCGCCTGGATAAAACTATTTTTCCATTCCATAAAGATGTAATTTTTGCTTGCTGTTATGTCAAACCAGATGAGAAATTAGATAAATAGTCTTGAACAAGTACTGGCTGAATTACGCTGTACATATCCCGATGCATATTTCATGTTAGGAGGTGATTTTAATGCTAGAACTGGTACTTTTGATGATTTTATTGTAGACGATTCGATAGATCATCTCCCTATTGAAGCATCTGACTACACACCAGATAATTTTCAGATGTCACGAAATTCTAAGGATGAGGTGATAAACGAAGCGGGAAAAGCTTTGTTACACATGTGCAAATGCTTTGACGTACACATTGCAAACGGGAGATTAGGTGAAGACAAAGAGGGTCATGTGACATGTGTCACAGCCAATGGGTGTAGCGTTATAGACTACATTATTATGTCATCAGGTATGTTTACACATGTAAGCTATTTTAATGTTATTCCTCGTACCGAATCAGACCACTTCCCGCTCACCTGCAAATTAACAACCTCAGATTCTAAAACGCATACGAACCGTCAGAGACAGTCTATTCCAACCTGTAGTAACACCCGTTATCACTGGTCAGAACAAGGCTCCGTTTCCTTTCGACAAAATTTGGTTTATCCAACTTTTCAAGCACAGTTACAAGAAGCAAAGGACGCCTTTCCAAACCCCGAGCAAATTATCCACAAAATTAATGACGCCCTTCAGACGGCAGGTATCGACTGTCGCAGAGTTAGCTCAGCTAGCCGTAAGGTTTCACAGCCCCCTTGGTTTGGAACTTCTTGCAAACAAGCAAAAAGAGATATGTATGAGAAACTCAAGCAGTTCAGAAAGTCGGGGTCAAAGGATTCGTTACAAGATTACCTTGACGAGAAAAAAAGTTCAAACAAAAGTGTAAATACAGTAAGGAAGAGTATAGACGTAGTATTAGACAGCAATTGAATGAGGCAACTTCTGACGGTTCGAAAGATTTCTGGTCGATTTTGAAAAGAGTTATTTATAAGCATGGTAATACAAACGACGAAATCGATATACAAACTTGGTATCAACACTTTTCTACTTTATTTAACGAATCATTTAATGGTGGCAATGAGAGTGATATCTTTAACTCAGTGGAAGATGAAATCAATGCCCTTAGTAATCTTACAGAAATACCTGCCAACTCAGAGACTGGTAACAGTACTCTATTTAACTCTGCAATTACAGAGGAAGAGGTTCTGTTAGCCTGGCGAGTTTAAAAAACGGAAAATCTCCTGGCCCTGACAATATTCCAAACGAGTTTTATAAATTCTCAGCTCATGTGATATTACCAGTGCTAGTAGAATTGTTCAACGTAATCCTTGATACTGGTAATTTTCCCTCCCAGTGGACGTCTGCAATTATCATTCCAATTTTTAAAAGTGGCTGTAGGAACGAAGCCAACAACTATAGGGGAATTTCACTTTTGAACTCGCTGGGTAAGATTTTTACGTCAATTTTAAATCGCCGTTTATCCAAATGGTCCGAAGAAACTAATGTTTTGTCAGATTGCCAGGCTGGGTTCCGCAAAGGCCACAGCACCATTGATAATATTTTTGTACTGCATGCCATGATACAAAAGTATCTAAGCTTCAGACGTGGCAAATTCTATTGCCTATTTGTCGACTTCTCCAAAGCCTTCGACAGAATCAATCACTCTCTACTCCTACTAAAACTCAAGTCATTAGGAGTTGATGGTAAAATGTTTTGTATTTTGCGTTCAATGTATACAAATATCAAAGCATGTGTCAGAGCAGGAAATTTCACTTCAAACTATTTCAAATGCCCAACAGGTGTAAGACAAGGCTGCATCTTAAGTCCACTGCTATTCTCATTTTTTATTGAGGAACTTAGCTCAATGATTTTCAATTGTGGCCGTACAGGCATTCAGCTAACTCAAGACATGTATGATCTTTTCATCCTTTTGTATGCCGACGACATAGCTATTTTTGCAGACTCTGTAGGAAACTTACAGCTACTTATCAACGTTCTTTCTGAGTTTGTAATAAGTGGCGGATGGCTGTTAATCTGCAAAAAACAACAATTGTAATTTTTCGAAAAGGCGGCCGAAGAGCCCGTAATGAGGTATGGTTTTTTAACAACTCTAAGATTGAAGTAGTATCTTATTATAAATATTTAGGTTTAGTTTTATCGTGCCGAAACATTTGGACAAAAGCTGTTTCTACTCTTGCAAGTCAAGCAAGCAAAGCCTCTTATAAGTTACTAAGTGCTCGAAACAAACTAGGGTATATCTCATATAAAACCCATTTTAAAATATTTGATTGTATGATTTTGCCCATTCTATGCTATGGAGCGGAAATATGGGGTTACCAGTACTATGATATAATTGAAAAGGTTCACAGAAAATGGTGTCGCCGACTATTAGCAGTTTCTGGTAATGCCACCAATGAAACAGTTGTAGGGGAATGCGGTCGTCTGCCTGTCTTTGTTTCTACACTGAGACGCTGCATTGGCTACTGGCTGAAACTGACTGAGATGCCAGATGACAGACTTCCCAGGCATGCATACGTTATGTTATGTAATTTAGACAACTAGGTAGATACAATTGGGCTACGTCAATCAAAAACATTTTATTTTCTTATGGGTTTGGATTCGCATGGTTATCACAGGAAGTTGGAGACAAGAATGTTTTTTTATCATCTTTTACTTCCAGAGTATCCGATATATGCAAACAAACATGGTCATCCAGTGTAAGAAGTAAACCAAAGCTACGCATCTACAATACATACAAAAGCTTACTAGATCCAGAGAAATATTTAACTTTAAGATGTAATAGTAATTTATTCACGCACTGGCACGTTTTAGATGTTCAACTCTCCCTCTTGCAGTACAGGAAGGTCGATATCAGAGTATTCCCTTACATCTAAGAGTTTGTCATTATGCGATATTGGGGCTGTTATATATCATTTTTTATTGATATGTCCAATTTATAACATCCTCAGAAATGAGTATCTATTAAGTGACACATATATTGAGCCAAATTTTGATAAATTTCAGAGGTTACTAAAGTCAACGAACTCAGATGTACTTACAAACATTGGTAAATTCATTTATAAAGCAGCAGAATTGAGAAATTCCATGATAAGCACAGTGACATAGTGTTATCAAGCCCTTTTTATAATTTCATGGTTTATTCAATTATTTACTTATCTATCTGCATCTTTATATCACTCATATATATAAATGAAATGTATACATTGTGTCTGTGTGATTAAGTAACTTTTTATAAGATATTTTGTAAGACCCTTGCATTTGGGCCGGTGGCCTTGAAAAGCAATAAACATTATTATTATAATGACGGTTGAAAAAGATGAAACCAACAAAATGAAATTCAAAATCACAATAAAATGTATTTATAAAAGCTCACGCTATAACCAGTATCCAACCATATAATATTGTTTAATTTGGATGAGTATCATAAAAAAGGTTTTCACTAAGATATCTGACAAGTACAGCGGGGAGAACATGTGGGAGGCTGAGCGGGAAAATGTCAGAGGAGGTAATGTACTCTCCCTTGTGTGAAAAAAGAGAAATTGATTAGTGCAACGGTGCAGTCTGGCGAAACATGAGAGGTGTTTTCAATTTGTAATTTTACCAAGTAAAACTGTGAGAACACATATCTCAAAGGGGAGAGTGCAAGAGGGGGACTTCCCCTCTCGCATCGAACATTTTGAGAGATTGATGTGTGAAACGGTGTAATCTTTTGCACTAACAAATTGAGTATCCCCTTCTTTCTCTCCACATTTTGAGAAATCCCCCTTGTAGTTTTCAATTTTTGAGCGACCCCCTCATATTTCTACAGCCCCACAGGTCGTAAATAATGATGGCTCCCTAAGTGAATATTTCATACGCAGTGACCGTATGAAATGGCTACACTACGCCTTAAATCCAACTCATCCGTCCGAAACTGCCTGAGATCAGCCTACAAACGTCTCTGTGCGTATTTCAGTATTCTGAAAACGTCATGTTCAAAGTTCTGAATGGGGGAGGGTCACTTTTTATAAACCTATCTTAGGGGGAGGGTCACTTTTGACAGAAGCTGATTTAATGGCCAAAACTTTAATGGGAAATGAATATGAAATGACCAACAAAATACGTACACATTATCCACAACTTTCACAAACAAAGAAGATGCAGTGGTATCCTACAATGTACATTAAACACCTTGAACAATTAAAACTGATAATATACAAGAGAAAAAAAAATACATGTGCAACGGGTGGAAAAGTGTATATCAATTATCAAATGTACATAAATGCAACGATATTCTCAGTTTTATATTGGAAAAAAAATGTGCATAGTTCTCTCATAGACTACCATGTACAGTAAATCAACTTTTCAGTGAAATTCCAAAATCAAATTTTTTGCACAACCATGGACTTATAACCACTCTAGTTTAATCAAAAATATTAATATAAATAATCAAGCGCACATACATGCACAAATTTACCTAGTTTTGTATTGGAAAAAAATAATTTACAGTTTCATCATAGACCCCCATTGCATAGTGAATCAAGATTTCGGTGAAATTACAAAATCAAATTTTTTGCACAACCATGAACTTGTAACCACTCTAGTCTAATCAAGAACAATAATGCAAATAATCAAACACACACAAATGCACAGATTTATCTAATTTTGTACTGAAAAAAATATTCATAATTTCATCATAGACCGCAATGCATAGTGAATCGACATTTCAGTGAAATTCCAAAATCAAATTTCTTACACAACCATAGACTTGTAACCACTCTACTCTAATCAAGAACATTAATATAAATAAACAAGAGTACACAAATGCAAAGATTTACCTATTTTCGTATTGGAAAAAACTATTCATAGTTTCATCACAGACACCATGGATAGTGAACCAACTTTTTAGATGAAATTCAGAAATCAATTTCTTGTAAACAAAGGCACATTTTACTTCCCAATTCAAGCAAAGTACATTTTAATACATTATCAAACATATATAATATACAGATATAGCATGTTTTGTGGGGGAAAATTGTCAATAATTTGCCTGATAGACTCCATGTATGCACTTAATCAGCCACATCTTGCCTTCTTATTGTTGAACAAAATATGGTGACCCTCCCTCAAATGCATGAAATACCATATCTCTTTAAACATTCTTGCGTGATAAATTGCGAATGCCCCTCCAAAAACACCAGCCTCCCCTCTGTAATTTGTCCTTAACATAACAATTGAACCAATTGGTATAAATTAGCTGATACTGTTTCAGTTATTCCTAGGGAGAACACCGCAGTGGTTGAGGGGAGGGTCAAGTTTTAGAATGTTGGACAAGGGGGAGGGTCACATTTCACGGTATAGGTGTGCGCGAAATTCCCCCGGCCCAACCCCCTGTAATTACTTATCAGAAACGTGATAGAAAGCCCTTACGAGGTCACGTAGACTAGCCTACGAGTCGCTTTGCGATATTTTTTTTTGTTCATTTGTTTTTAAATGAGTTAACAAAGATTCTCAACTGATATTTTATCTTTAGTTCAGTTTCGGATATTTACTTTCGTTGGGTTAATTAGGGTTAGTGCTCGCTACTAGTTCACATCAATCTGAAGCGTCCAACACGTTTGGAATTAATTTGGGATAATTGGATTTTCATATTTTTCAAATTTCTCAAAAGTGTTAGGTGCCGTATAGCAGAATGTTGCAATATTGCAAATTACTCATAAAAACAAGTGTGTACTGTAAAAAGAAAAGCAAATGAGATAACATCTGTGGATTAAATCGGCATTCACTATCCAATTATCCCAAATTAGTTCCAATCGTGTTGTCCATTTCTCTGGTGCTAGAGTAACTCCAAACGAAGTTCGCATACATTCATTGATATTTCTCTGACATGATTAAGCCGAAAGACGTGGAAGATGTGTGGAGGTCACGCCAAATCGTCGATAGCGATTTACTTTGCAAATTTAACATAGCATCAAAAATGCCACTTCACAATAGGCGAGATATGTCAATAAACGCTATCCCTCCCTCGTCAACATTGAATGACGTTGGTGAAACATGTACTGTGTCAAACAAATGACTGTTTTTACAACTAGGAAAATTGTTGTTGTTGCAAAGAAATACTTTTCGTCTATATTTACAGTGACTGTTATCTCACTGATGACGGAAATAAATGTGTTTTTCATTTGAATATTTTTTGCTCACGTGTTCACACACGTGAGCATATGTCGCAGCGATGTCTGTCTGTCTGTCTGTCTGTCTGTCTGTTGGTCCGATATCTCAAAAAACGGCTGATCAGAATCAAATCTGGTACATAGATTCAGTTAGCAAATGGCAAGAACTGATTAGTTTTTGGTGGGTGTGGCTTGCTTACTTTTTGCTCATTTGCATAATTAATGATTTTAGAAAAAACGGCTATACATTGAGAATGACTGCACACAATTTGATGAGACTTGCTACAAATGTTGATCGCATCAAGATATATTAGCAGTGGGAACCATTAAGGGGTGACATGAAAGATAGTTGCTTATTTGCATATTTAATGAAATTTCCTAATTAGGGATATATATCTGATTTGACTTGATCAAAATTGACCAAACTTGGTATGTATATTGAAGATACTATGATTAAACCTTATTGAAAGTCATTAAGCATTTTAACTTCAGCCAATTCCTAATTTGTATATTTTATGAACTTTGCTAATTAGGGATATATATCTGAATTGACTGGACCAAAGTTGATGAAACTTGCTACATATATTAAATCTACTATGATACAATATTATTGAAAGTCATTACGCATTTTTACTCCAGCCAATACCATATTTGCATATTTCATGAACTTTTCTAATTAGGGATATATATCTGAATTGACTTGATCAAAATTGATGAAACTTGCTATGTACAAAAAAGCCACTATGATGTAACATTATTGAAAGTCAAAAGACATTTCTACTTCAGTCAATTCCTAATTTACATATTAAATGAATTTTCTGAATTAGGGATATATATCTGAATTGACTTGATCAAAATTGATGAAACTTGCTATCTGCATTAAAGACAATATAATACAATATTATTTAAAGTTATTTAGCATTTTCTCTTCAGCCAATTCCTAATTTGCATATTTAATGAACTTTCCTAATCAGTGATATAAACCTGAATTACCTTGACCAATGTTGATGAAACTTGTCATTTACTTTGAAGATACTATGATACAACATTATTGAAAGTCATTAAGAATTTTAACTTCAGCCAATTCCTCATTTGCATATTCAATGAACTTTCTTAATTAGGGATATATATTTGAATTGACTAGACGAAAGTTGACGCAACTTGCTATATACATTAATGATACTATGATACATCATTATTGAAAGTCATCAAGTATTTTTTCTTCAGCCAATTCTTAAATTGCGTTTTCAATGATCTTTTCTAATTACGGATATATACTTGGATTTACTTGATCAAAGTTGGCAAAACATGCTATGTACATTGATGATTATACCAGGTAAAAACAATATTGAAAGTCATTTCACATTTTCATTTCAGCTTATGTATATGTTCATTTTACACAATTTTACCTGATCTAATCGTAGTGAACATTGAAAGTGTGATCAAATTTAGCATTTATTTGTAAGCCATAACTTTCAGCCAATTAATTTTTCAATATTCAAGTGTATAAATGTCAAAATTTTCCTAGCTTAAGTTTTAACTTTATCCCTGATCTATCAACTTTGTGAGTAATTTTGAGGGTAGTAAAACACGCGACGACTTTTGTTTTTCAGTATTTTTTTGATAAAAATGAACAATTTTAAGTCCGTACCGCCCAATAGTGTGCGTCGACATCTTCCATATTTTCAGTTTTTTTACCACACAGGGAACATAGGTAGACAGACCCTAAGCAAAAAATCTCCGAGGTTTCAAATGCAGAATGTGGCGATATAAATTTGTGGGTTTTTTTCGTTTCATATTCCCGCGTAGAGCAGTTCGATTAGGTGCGTTCAGATTATGTGAGTCGCCACTGTACTATGTTGAGAGCACACGAAATTATCTCGTGCGCACAAGAAAAGATCTTGTGATCACGAGAAACTATTCCGTAATCAGAAGATCTTTCCTTGTGCTCTCAAGATCTTTTCTTGTGCTCACGAGAAACTATCTCGTGATCACAAGATCTTTTCTCGTGCTCACGAGAAAGATCTCGTGCGCACAAGAAAAGATCTTGTGAGCACGAGAAACTATCTCATAATCACAAGATCTTTGCTTGTGCGTACAAGAAAAGATCTTGCGATCACAAGAAAAGATCTCGTGCGCACAAGAAAAGATCTTGAGATCACAGGAAAAGATCTTGTGATCGCAAGAAAAGATCTCGTGAGCACAAGAAAAGATCTTGTGCTCACGAGACAGTTTCTTGTGAGCACAAGATAACTTTTTTGGTTTTTGCTTTCAAACATGTCCCTTACGGGCTTTCATAGCCTGGCAGGATAAGGATTGAAGCCGTGCATTAAACATACAACATATGATATTTCCATGTTTATAAACACTGAATCTTTATCAATTTGAATTCATCCAGTATCCTCCAGCAGTGATATGCAACAAAGGTAAGCATATCACTACAAGAAAATGCGGGGACGTTTGGAACCAGATATTATTAAATTCACCGCATTATTATATACTGGTATGTGTGATAGATGGCTAAGCAGCTGTAAAGCTGTAAATATGAGGGAGCGGGAGGGTTGTCCTCCTTCTCATACAGAAACGTTTGAAAAAATACGTTAAAATAACGTGATTTCGTGATACCTATAATAACTGTAACACATGAATATATTTTCATGACTTCCCTTTCTGTATGTCAACTTTTGCATCCTTTCATCATGTTTGTGTGACCCCCTCTCATTCTTTCGACCCCCTGCCATAACTAATGACGGCTCCCGTAGATCATCTTTGCCAGAATCCGACCTTCAGTTACTCTCAATTGCGACACCTCAAACCTGCGTTTGCGCTTGATTTGTGCCACAAACGGCCAAACCGCGAACTGCGAGCAACCGAAAGTTGCACTTTGAGGTCTGGCATGCGCGAAATTAATCGTCAGTTGATTGGGTATACACTTAACTGAGATCAATTTCATTTTAGGCCATATCGGGAGAGTTTGACATCAATTTTAACAAAATTATAACATCTGACAACAACAACAACAACAACAACAACAACTATAACAACAAATAATTAATATAAGTATTATATAGAAATAATAACACGAATAATATTAGGTGAAATTTCCGTGAAAATTTCACCATAAATAAGGGTATTTTGGATCGAAAAGACCATATATGATATAGATTTCACTGCCCCATGTTTCCATGGTAACCATTTTAGGGGTTGAAAATTTCAGTTTTTCTAATATCCCACGAAAAGTTACTTTCATTGATATAAAAATTACCTGGTGGGGGCGTTCAGGTCAGAGAACACAAAAACCAGACTTATTTTAATGTTTTGAGTTGCCATGGTAACTATTTTGGGATTGAAAATGTAAAGAACTATTGATTGATGAAAAAATTGATAATAAGGGTTTTTCTGGTTAGCACACCAAAAAATCACACTCATTTTAATGTGCGGTGTTTCCATGGCACCCATTGAGGAGCAAAAATTACCAGTTTTTCAAAGATTCCACCTAAAATCCACATCGGCGTAAACTACACGCCTCTTTACGGCAACAGCTCAGCGCTACCCGTCAAGAGACCGTGGTTGATTACGCAGAGATTCGCGGATCTATCGCTGGTTTCCAGCGCTGGCTGAACGGAGCCAATCAGAACGTAGGTCTCATAAACGCGCATAAATTATTGTAATGAGCAATACACAACGACTTTAATAGGCTGATCTTGGTGCTCACCATCGGCACCACACAGCGTTCACTGTCGACGAAGAGCGCGCAATGTGTAAATGTTTATGTTTTTGGACTCAACCGCTCTATTCACACCAAAAAGACACCATTGATAAATAATTTACAAGGAAAAGATGGGTTTCTTTGCTACCAGGCATGGCAGGCCGTTCCGGCACATCATGTTTCATGAGCGTTCTATCGAAGAGTATCGCATAACTGGAGCAGCTGGCCCCACGCCTCGCTGTGCACAGTGTCCGACCCAGGCGTAGAACAACACCGCTGTGTAAAACCCGTTGGTAAAAACTATTGATCATAAATCTACTTGACCACAAGTTATGTATAAACGTTTATGTATCGATCTCTTCATTTATGTTCACACTGAAAGCTTTCTTATCGTGCTGTGGGTATACATGGAGCTAGAAACGTATGAATGGTATATTGGGCCCTTTCATTTGAGCTGGTGCTCCGCGATACAAATCACAAATGTACGCTAGGCTCCCGATCGTCTCAACACTGCCGAAATCACAGATCTCGGAAAATTGCGTAGTTGTTCAAGTCCGATTATGTTTCATTAATTCATCACAACAGTTACGCTAACAACAGAATCAAACCAAGAGAGGTTTAGTTTGTTCAATGGGTTTGCAGTTCACCCGGGTGCGATAAGTATATGCGACCACGTACACTCGCTCAGTGTGACATGGTGACAGTTTTCGGACAGGGTATAGTGAATTTCGCCCAAAGCCGTTTCACAAATGACGAGCAGAAGTACGAAATCTTATTACCATACCCTTCGAAACTTTATTTTGTTTATCCTTAAACTGTTAACAGGACGGAAGTGGTCTTTAGGGGGTCAAAGTTGCCAAATTGTTGACTCCATAGTGAGTTCGTAGTAATCGGACTGCTATCGCAGTAATCGGACGTCGTATTTGGAATGTGATTATAGGGGCTAAATATTGACATTTTGAAACTTGAAACCCGCGATTTTCAATTTCAATGTGTTTAGAAAACTGTTTGTAAAAAGTTTGTGATAAATTAGTTACGTTCAATCCATGGACGACACAACTATATTTCGACGTTATGTAGCTTACCGTCGGACATGGGCTGTCTCCATGCGAAGTTCTAGGGACTGGTCAGTTTCTTCGGCCTGAGGGGGCGGTGGATTATTTTTTGCCGATGTCAAAAGTGGCTGACCCCCCCCCTATTCCAAATTTTGAAAACAGGGTGACCCCCCTATTCCAAATTTCGAAAACAGGGTGACCCCCCCCCGGGGGCGCGACATAGGTAAGAAAAAGGTGGACATATATATATATATATATATATATATATATATATATATATATATATATATTATATTTTACATTTTACATATATTTATATTTCAAATAGTCATTCTATGTTTTAATGAAATTGTTGACATGTCAGTTGTAAGATAGGAATTTCAAAGTGTCAATCTTAAAGTTTGAATACATTACATTTTGAATGAGCTGTATTTTGAATGAGCTGTGAGATGTATTCTAAGCTTTCTAAGCTTAACCAGATGTCCTGAACTGTTGTACAGAAATGGATGTCAATCATTAATATCAAAGAGGAAAACGCAGTGAATCAAAAACTTTGATGAGTGTTAAGACTTGCCAACCATCCAATTAAATCTCCTGAGGAGCCATAGAGAGCTTTTTTATCCAAATCTGATGTGTACAGTGTCTGAGAGGACCTTCTCTTGTAACATTGAAACCATAAAAGCACAGCTAATAATGACAAAAAACTGCCCTTTTTAACTGTTATTTTGTTCATAAAAAAGCATCTTTCAACAGAAAACCTGTGATACAAAGGAAAATAATTGCATCAATGAGAAGGAAAGATATCTGGTCATTTTTCTATCTCTAAAATAAGTCACTGTACCAAATATATATATTGTGAAATATTTGTGCATGTTGCTTTCTCATACTGAATTCTCATAGAGAGAACAGAAAAGTATCAGGAATTTCTCATCCTTTTCATATGAAATGCAGATTTCATAATGGTACACTTTCACTTAGCAAACATCAAGATAGCTCTGATTTAAAGTATGGCGCCCGAAGGGCGCGCCGAAAAATACGAAACACCCTGATATCTCTGATATGTATGCCTTGTATATTAAAGCCATGCACCTGAAGGGCATGCTGAAAAATGTCTGATATATTAAAGTAATGAGCTTGAAGAGCACGCTGAAAAATATTGAACATACAGGTATCTCTGATGTATGTATGTTTGATATGTTAAAGGTGGGTGTGCTGAAAAATATGACTGATTATTAAAGTTACGCGCCCGAAGGGCGCGCTGAAAAATACAACTGAATGATGAAATTTGTGGCTGACACTAGCATTTAGGCAATGATGAGCCTGTTTCAAAATTCAAAAACACACTGACCCCCCCCCTATTGGGCATTTCAAAAACATGGTGACCCCCCTATCACCAAAGTCAAAAACAGGGTGACCCCCCATGAATCCACCGCCCCCCCCCAGGCTGAAGAAACTGACCAGTCCCTATAGCGCCCGAATTAGCTTCTACCGAAAAAATAACTATTCAAAACGGGACAGCAGCGTCACCTAACTTAATATGCGGTATCATGACTTGTAAACCGCTATCAATACGGAGCGAAGTGAGTACAACGAACGGCATGTCTTTAAATGTCCGAACTGAGATTGTCCGACAATAGTCACACTGAGTGTACGGGGACGACCTTGCAGTGGGACCGGGCCGGGTTCATTGCTGGCCGCAGTCTGTGTACATACCGAAGCCATAGTATTCACATGGTGTCGTCGTTGCTCTCGATCATGACAGAAAAACTCAAAATTTTGAAAGCTGTCTTATTTAATGCAACATATATCGGAAGAGATGCAACGGAACCAGAGGATCTCAGGCCCTGAAAGCTCGATTGTGTACACACAGACAATGAGGAGATTACGACCCGACATGACTTTGTAAAACGGATTCGTGATTGGCTAATTCTGATGATATGTTCTCATGAATAATTAATTAATCCCCATTCATACTTCCGCAGTTTCCCGGGGTAATCTGCCAGAGCTTGATTTTTGCGTAGGTCAGCGGAGCGGAAATTATTGCTCTGGCTCGCGAGAATGAAAAATCCAGTAATCAACAGAATGTGTTATATCAAAGGGATATTTTGATATAGAAAGACCAAATATCCAGTGTAAAGATCCAGTAATCAACAGAAATATTATACTAAAGGGATATTTTGGGGTAGACAGACAAAATATGATGTCCATTTTTACTGCCCTGTGTTTCCATGGTAACCTATTTCCTTTTTAAAATTTCAATTTTTTTCCAAATTCCATTAAAAGTAATCCCACTTACTATCCAATGTTCTCCTAAGTGTAGTTATCACAGCATGAACTCCATGTTCATTTTTGTTTTATGTTGCCATGGTAACCATTTTGGTAACCACAGTTTTTTTTTATTTAAAACCATAGACCCTTGAGAGGATCTATGTTAAAACATAATTTACTGTTTTTTATTTATTTTATGGATTTCTAAGTAACAACTTTTAACATTTGTTCTATAATAATAATCGAAATTTCTTTGCCTACATTCTAGGAAGAATAATAAAGATAATGTATATTGGGGCCATTATGGTAAAAATTGTTTTCCATTAATTTTAATAGCAAACAATGTCGTCAGTTCCTGTGCGTCTGATCCTTGGAAGTCATCTGTCATGGCGGCGTTTGGTGTTTAAGGTGTCGCGGGAGGTTTTGCCAGTGGCATTCACACATTTGACGTCAGGATGCCAGTTTTTTTTCAGAAAATCCCCATAGTGTAAGTTATAATAAACCCCCGGAAATAAACCTCGATCTTTTATTCAAATGTTACAAAACGGCACGAAGCTGTGAAAGATATCGGGATTTGATTTCATTCATATGTTGTCGTCTGCATGACTTCCTTGGCATGGCTTCCAGTCACACATAGCCGGAAAAAAAAGATGAAATGTGCTGTGCCGAGCGAGCTTAGAGGATATACTGTGCAGTTATTGTGATTTTGCATATTCTCAAAAATGATTCAGGCTACACAGTGAAAATCCATTTCTGTTTTTTGATGACTGGTAGAAATGTGGGCTTATGTAGCACAGTGGCAGTAAAGACATTGCATCCATGATAATTAAGGGACTGGTCAGTTTCTTCGGCCTAGGGGGCAGGGAGCCGGTGGATTCGTGGGGGGGGGGTCACCCTGTTTTTGATTTGGTACGTGATAGGGGTCACCATGTTTTTGAAATGCCAAATAGGGGTCAGTATTTTTTTGGATTTTGACATGGCCTCATAATTGCGTAAAATGCATCACGTCAGCCACAAATTTCATCATTCAGTAATTTGTTGCAGCTTTCGGCACGCCCTTCGGGCGCATAACCTTAGTAATCAGACATAATTTTCAGCACACCCAACTTACATATATCAGACACACACACACACACACACACACACACACACACACACACACAACACACACACACACACACACACACACACACAACATATATATATAGACATATATATATATATATATATATATATATATATATATATATATATATATATATATATATCAGAGATATCATATCTGTATGTTCAATACCCGGGTTCAATATTTTTCAGTGGGCTCTTTGAGCGCATTACTTAATTAATCTATCAGATTAGTACGCCCTTTCAGCTGATGACTTAAATAAGACATATATATCAGGGATATCAGGATGTTTCAGATTTTTCAGTGCGCCCTTCGGGCACTACACATTAATAAATCAGAGATATATGTCAGAGATATCTTGATGTTTGCTAAGTGAAAGTGTACCATTATGCAGTTCATATGAAAAGCATGACAAATTCATGACAAATTCTTTTGTTTTGTTGTATGTGAGCCACGTCTAAGACACAACAAAAGAACCTTTTAAGTCTCTGCTAAATGTTCAATGAATTAGTCAAATGTCACCTCAGATGCCACCAGAGAACACCATTTCCACTAAAAAATTCCATTTTTCGCCTTGCGAGAGGGGGGACACCCCCCTCGCGCTCTCCTCCTCCCTCGGTCGCTTTGCTCCCTCGCAGTCCACCCGTCTACTTTCTTGAATTACCTGGCTACTTTTAAATATAAGGACAACACTTTCCGAGCATAAGTTACATGAACCTCTGAATGTGAGTTTTAAACAAATAAATGATTAAGTGGTGCCACACCCAAATGTGGCCACCCCATGTGAATTTTCAAACAGACAGTGAAACCAGTGCATGAACCTATAAGAATTTTACAGACCAACGTGTTTCCATCCAATAGATCTCATGGGACAGAATATACTTCACTGAGACAAGGTATTCTCTATTTTCATAGTAATATGTGAAGTATTGGAAAATTGTGGGAAATTTAAGATTAACTTAGTAGACTATTTAAACTTCCTGGCTATTTTGTAACAAATTATTGTTGTCATGACAGTAAAAGGTAATATCACTTTTTTTAGAAATCAAATAATATCTGAAATTATTGGAAATATTTGAACTTGAACAAATTCAATGACATTGCAGCTCACGGCCCTTTAATACTTTTGTTTGCTAGTATTCTACTTGACAACTGGTCAGCTTATTTTCTTTTTGATCGCTTCATTTTTCCCTAACAATGGGTCTTTTTTTGACAATACACATGGGTAGATGTTTTAAACTTGGGCCGCACACCCCTGTTTGAAAATATTGATAGTACACCCCCGGGGATATTACGCTGAACTAACGATATATTTTTCGATTTTGGGCGTATTCCGTATAGCGTATTCATAACGTACTCATGGGTTAAAAATACGTTTTGGGTATGCTAGACAATTATCTCGACTCATTTAGACGTATGAGTAACTTATAAGTAACGTGTGTGAACGTGTGTCAACGAGCGCATAACCTACGTAAAACTTGTGGTCCGCGTGTGCGGGACGTATGAGCCATACGCTAGCATACGTAGAAAAGTTTTGTGCATGCACAAAAGTTTTCGACGACCTCCCCGTACTATGACTTATACCAGCGTGCTTCAGCGTGCTCTTAACTTATACCAAATGTACCCATATCGTATTCGACGTACGCCAGGCGAGCGTATTCGCCATATTGTTCATACGTTGGTATACGCTGGCTAAATCGTAAAGGTGTGACAGGGCAATTACTAACTCATTACTACTGTCACTCGTATTATCGAAAATTCTTGTACTACCTTTGACCACGGCCTCACAAACATCACTATATGGTGACGTCAATTCAGATATTACAGATCACTACCCCAAATTTTTGCGTTGTTGACCGCCTTAACCCTTTGAGCGTCGTAATTTTTCTCTCCAAAACTTTAATGCAACATTTTGCTAATCTTTATGAATTCTTCTATAATTTTTTTTTGATAATTTTGGATCAAATGGACATCACATTTCATTGGCTACAATTTTTTATCAAAATTTTGGCAAAAATCTGGAAAAATTGACTGGGATATACTTTATCAAGGCGAAAAAATTGACGTTGGCGTTCAAAGGGTTAAACACGCCCTGAATTCAGAGCGTGCAGCCCAAACTTTTGATTTAAAAAAGTAATATCCTCTAGTAACTTCCTAACTGTCTTGAGTGCTGCATCTTGACAGCCTGTTTATGACTGTAAGGACCCAAACAATGCCTATGCAGCTTTCTATGACGTTTTCCACACCATTTCGTCCAATCACCTCTATACAAATTGTACACGTCTTTCGAATACCATTCGAAAACCATGGACTACCAGGGCTTTCCAAATGTCATGGGTTAAAAATACGAAAAATAAAAATTCCACCAATTGACGAAGTGAACTAAGTTCAGACGCGAAAAAAATCGGCTGCCAATGCCACGATGTAGGGTCCATATACTGTCAATAGCACGGACTCGGTTCTTCATGTGATTTTCAACCAATTGACAAAGTGAATTAAGTACAAAAGCACACAAAACCCGCTGCTAATATCATGCTGTAGGGTCGATATACTGTCACTTCGTCTGATTTGTGCATTCCCAGTGTCACACACCAGCGGCAGTGGCCTCCCAAGCAGTAAACTTTGGCACGACATTAGTTTTTAGACCGTCCCAAAACATTTGGCACAATATGGTGTTATGTGCCAGGTTGGATCGATGAAGGGGGCTGTTAACTCAAATGACAAAGAACTGAAATATGTTGAACAAGTGATCCATGCCTCAGAACTAAAAGACAAGTTGGAAATAAATCTAAAGATGTGAATCCCACCCTTTGCTTGGCATGCATCCACTTGCCTTCCATGGTGTTGGTATGGGCGAAGGTTTGAGGAACAATGTAATGAAGAGACTTGATGGGAAAATGAGAGAACTGATAAGATTTGAACAACAAAGAATCATCAGAATTACAGTGGAACCTGGAGGAACAAATCAATTATTCAAAGGAATTAAAGCATTGGCATCACGCCAATCAACAGAAATTAAAAAAGCAGAAAGATCGAGACCGATGACTCCGAACACTCAACGTATGTTACAGTGTCGACTCCAGCTGTATTTGGACTTGCCGAACTTGGATTCATTATTGATTTTTTTTATGACATCTACATTACGTTTGAAACAAAAACAACACAATAGTTATGTTCGTTCGTTAAATTTTATCGATCAACAACAACAACAACAACAACAACAACAATAACAACACGACAAATAAAAATAAATAACAACAACAACAACATGACTTATAAAAATAAATGACAATACAAACAACAACAACAACAACAACAACAACAACAACAACAAGACTTCTAGGTCCGCTGTTGGTAAATATGGCCATTGCTGTCAGGGTCAGTTTGTACATGAAAACAAATTTGATGAGTAAAATGTGAGATATGTGATAATGTACCCGAAACAATTCGGAATTATTGCCGCCATGACATGAATTAACTAACCGTAACTCTAAAATGTGTATGTTGGTCTTCATTTGCTCGATTTTGTGTCGGTTGAAGCACAGTGGGTTAGCTGACCAAATTGTCGGAACTTCGCTCGCTCACGCTCGCTCCATTCCGAAAATCTGGTCAGCTAACCCTTACTCCTGGCTCCCCACTGTGCTTCTCCACCCGACACAAAAACTAAGCGGTCGAATTTTGTGAAAGTGATTGGAGTGGAAATTTATTTTATTTTAACGTTATTAGTTAGTCAGTGCCGTAATTACAGGGCGTCTGTGTTTTGTGTACGACGTCATCATTTTATGGCTATACCACTTGTAAAATGGCGCCAAAAGCTTTACTATTATGTACCTAGATATTTCAGTGGGCCCAGGGTAATACAAACAAAACATGGAAAGTAATCAATGAGGTATTGAACAAGACTTCAAGCAAGCAGATCCCAAGAAAAATAGTTTCTAATAACCAAAATGGTGATGTCCTGACAAAGAGTTACCATATTGCCGAAAAATTTAAAATTTTTTCTCACAAGTGTTGGATCCAAACTTGAATCTGATATATAACCACTGTGGAGAATTTTGAAAAGTATTTGGACGGTGATTATCCAAATTCTTTCTTTTTCCATCCAGTTTCAGAACGTGATGTTCTGAATAGAGTTAAATTACTAGATCCACGGAAAGCTATTAGTATTGATGAAATTCACCCTCAGTTAGTTATAGATTCTGATGATATAATCTCCCGTCCCATAGCCCATATTGTCAATTGCTCACTGAGCCGAGGTATATTCCCAGATCCATTAAATATTGCCCTAGTAATTCCAATTTACAAAAGAGGCGCCGCTGATGAAGTCAGCAATTATCGTCCTATTTCTGTACTTCCAATCTTTAGTAAAATCATTGAGTCTCTAGTCAACAAAAAATTACCACATATCTTGAAAGTAAGCATTTCTTATCTAATAAACAATTTTGGTTCCGAAAAAAGTTCAGCACAAAGTTGGCTCTTACAGACCTTGTTTCACAAATAAGCAATTCTTTGACAATAGGTTTCTTACATTTTGTATTTTCACAGACTTGAAAAAAGCCTTCGACACCATCAATCATGGATTTTATTACACAAATTACATTATTATGGTATCAGAGGTGTCTCACTGGATTGGCTCCAGAATTATTTATCAAATCGCAAACAGTCTACTTCCGTTGAAGGGACTTCATCATCGTACAAGACAATAAATTGTGGTGTGCTCGTTCCATCATTGGCCCTATTCTATTTCTGATTACGTAAATGACATTTCCAACTCAAATGACTCTTTCCAATCTAGTTTTTTCGCTGATGATACAAATTTATTCAAATATTTCAAATGCAGCAATATTGATCACACGGAAACTAACATAGATTTTCAAAAAGTTCCCCATTGATGTACTGCCATAGACTTGCTCCAAGTCTGTGGGTATATAAATATCAAACAGAATGAATTGAAGGAATGAACTTCAGCAGACTGTCAGACTATGGGTGTATGCTTATGCTTGGATGGTGGAGTTAACGCTTTGTCCAACAACCGGACAGTAACTGCTGTCACTGAGGAGACTAGTCAAGCGACTGGGGGCCAGTCAAGTACTGCAAATAAGGTTACTAATGCAGAGAAAACAAATTACATGGTAATTAAAACATCCCGTAAACAAATGCATCTAACCGGCAGTGTTGAAATAGGTAGACGTCCATTGCAAAGAGTCTCCTCTTCAACTTACCTTGGTATTTCTGTCGACCAAGACTTCAACTGGCAGTCTCATATTAAGAAGGTTGTTAAATCATTTTCCCAAAAGGTTGGCATTATCTCACAGATAAGGCATTATCTCACAGATAAGGCATTATGTCCCTTAAATATAATTATTTTACTGTATAATTCACTGATCCTACAAACTATTGTATTAAAATTTTAGGAACACACTAACGACCTTCTTAGAACCGATTTTTTTACTGCGAAAAAGATAGTCCGTCTTACTAGTTTCTCCGATTTCAATACCGCCAGCGCATCTTTATTCAAAAATTTTGGTATTTTAGAAATTTTAGACTATGTAAATTTCATACTTGCGTGTTTATTTTTGATTTGGTGCATGGCGAAGTAAACATGGCGTAAAATACGCAGCAACCTACCGCTGAAATTCACTCCCACGCGATATCAAAAGTATTTATATTAGAAATGCATTCAAAACGCAGAAAGCTTACCTTCTAGACCATTGACAAATTTATGTTCGATTTTCTTGAATTTGATATTATTCATGTCGTAAGTA
Source organism: Ptychodera flava (assembly GCF_041260155.1). NCBI lineage: Eukaryota > Metazoa > Hemichordata > Enteropneusta > Ptychoderidae > Ptychodera > Ptychodera flava. The sequence goes on along the minus strand of NC_091943.1, from coordinate 39,318,965 downwards.
TTGTAACATGTAAAAGAACTTGAGATTTCACTCCAACTGTCTCCTTTTGCACAGCAGTTTTTGCATTTTCATTATGTACATACAAATTTGCCATCCAACACAGTTATATATAACTGCATGTCTGTATAGCCATTGTGAGAGACACGGACCTGACTAGTATTTCTGTGACCCTCACCAGATCAAAGATTACTTTTGTCTTCTCTTTCGCACGTTTATATTATATATTTTGTCTACATTTTTCTGGTGAAATAAAATTCACTTCACTTCTTTTCACAAAGGATATGCCGTATTTCTTTAAGGTGTATTTCAAAAAGTAAGGTGGGAACACTACTTTTTCTCATCATGTTTCTTGTCTACTCATTGCAACCTACATATGCAATAATCCTAAAATTTACACTACTCTCTGACAAGGTTTTAATTGTGTTTTACATTTAAAAATGACAATAAAACCTGTTTATAGAAGAAGAACGGAGGCAGTGATACTTTAAGACTGTCCGACTGAAAAAGGATGGGTACCCCATTTTCCCGTTCATTTTATTGTTATAATTAATCAGCTAGAGCATAACATATACAATTTAGACCGGACTCCATCCATACACTACAGTTGTCTCAGTATTCAATAGCCGTGTGTTGGTCACTATGTTCTTGTGTATTATATTAAAAGACAATGGCACAGAAATTTTTACTGAAAGAATTGTTGGCATTATTTCTGTCAACACATACCTGTACTAGTAGTACTTTGGTCTTCCCGCACGTATTCGCTTGTTTCCGTTGTTACTGTTTGTTGAAGCCCATCTATATAGACATTTCCTCTATCCAGAGCCTTGAAAGTCCCAACAAAATGAAACCACGTATTTTGTGGGAAACCCGAAATGGCGTACATACGCCTGAACATTTTTGCCTTGTCTTTGCGAACTTGGGCAGCCCACACCAAGTAGTCTGTTGCATGGTTTACCGACCAAATTGCAAAGCCCCTGCCTTTCAGACTTTGACCACCCGATGTAAAATGATACGTTATATTAAGGTTTAATGCCATGTCGATATTCATCCAGAAAGCGACGGTGATGCCGTCAGTACATAGTGAGACATCTGCCAAACATTCTCCGTCGAAATCTTGAAGATATATGTAATTGCTCGTGTTATAGTAGATGGCACATGAATGGACTGATCGTTTTTGAGGCGGAGCTGATAGCAATGGCACGTCTAGAAGCGGAATCGGCGTTGTCATGATCGCGATATAACCGTCTCTGCCTTGCATTAACTCGTACACCGTCGATTTGGCATTACCAAGGCAATCAGCTGGATCAGGTTCAGCCGCTGAAAGTTTTCCGGACAGTTCCCAATGGTACGTTGGTGTAAGGTCTACCGACAGAGAAAAAGTAAAGACCATTAGAGAGCTGTCAGTATTTACGGGGGATGTGAATGGGAATTTACGTATACCCCTCTCCTGCCTCCCCCTCTTATATTTTCATTTTTTTCGTTTAGTTGTGACTTTATTGAACGCTACAATCAGAAATCATATGTAGTTGCTTATCATCGCAGCGCTAACGTAACCAACAAGTGATCGCAGCAAAAAAGTTCCTGATTTAAAAAAAAATCTCCATATTTACAGTTGAATTGCGAACGCAACTATTTTTTTTCCTTTTACATTTCTATACTTTTCAACAAAAATTACAGGTACCTTTACATTTTTGCTGAACATTAGTTTCCGGAGGACCGCTGTTTGACTTCAAAAACGCTGTGATTATCATACATAAGAAAACGCACCAGTAAAGTAAATGACATTTTTACGAGTCACCATACGTAGAATATGTAATAAGGATAAAACCGGAAAGTATTGAACATCGACATGTGAAATCGGGGTTTGCTGGTTTCAAAGTATTCAAGATGATCACAAATACCCTTGCCGCAATACAGCGTCCGATTATTACATCCGTTGTCCGATTAATAAACCCTAGACTCAGGGTAAACATTTTGTGACCTCTGACCTTCCGAAATACAACTTCTGTCATCGTGTTCAGACAAAGGGTAATAAAATGATCTTTGTAAATTTTCCTGTCTATTAAGGTGGTAATCGTAACATTTCCTGTGATTGTCCGAAATATATAACATGAGTGCAGATATGAAAAATTTGAAATTTGTTTGCAGAATGTCATATCCAAGTATATTGCTTTGGAAAAGCAGGACAAGAGACTGTGTGCAACACTGTAAGGAGTGCGTCACTTACCAAAACAAGAGGGCGCTGTGCCGTTCCATATTCCCTCTGTACACGTTATGACGTTGACTCCGTATAAAACATAGTTTGCATCGCACGAATACGACAAAGTCTCTCCATGGTGCATATCTCCCATGGTACTACCATAATCAGGTGTGCCAGGGTCTTCGCAGTCCGCTGAAAGTTTACAATGACAACTATGTATGTTTTGCTCCTCTCCTGAGTAAACTATTGCTTGCACAAAGTGAAAGTAATATCGTTTTGAAAATCGACATTCATAATGTCTTGAATCAATGTTGACACAACCTTCATCAATGTGTATCCGTTTTCATGTGTACGACTGACATAACAAGCGTCACATCATCGTTATAATGCACAACATTTAGAATATACGAGCTAGAGGGCTGTACAGGTTTTACTTACCAAAACATTCTGGTAATGGATGACTCCAAACTCCGTCAGAGCAGCTACTTACACCATTTCCAATCATTGTGAATCCGGAGTTACAGACGTAACTCATCGTATTTCCGTGCGTCAGTGAACCAAACCGCTGCCCGTTGGTCGGTGTGCCTGGATCTGCACAGTCAGCTGTAGTAAAAAGATTTGCATATTTAGTATAGCCAAACATACTTTAATGCTGGCAATCGAAAGTAGCGCCCTCTCTGTCTGTCTGTCGTTTATATTCCTCACTTGATGTGTGCATTCTCTTTCTCGTTCTGTAATCTAACGCGTGAGGCTAATAACCTAAAGCTGTTCACGTTATTTCACCATTATTGTACTTTCAAAGTGAAATAAGTTCGTGTAAATGTACTTTAGCGTTGGCCTTTGACTTGAACTAAACATGAGAGAATATGAATTTCCCAATCAAATTGGTCAGCATCAATCCAAATTTGCAAAAAATGGTGACTAATGGTACATATACGTATGTTCAACCGCCCAGAAACGGCATGATCTTCGTAGATAGGTTAGCTTTTGAAAATGTTGGGAGATCTGAAATGATATGTGACTTTAAATTTATTTGCTCATTCAGCTACTGGGTAAAGTATTCTTTTATGTAAACAAGAATTCTCATAAAATTGTTAGATACTTTGAAGTCGACAAATTACAGAAAGATGCATCTCTTGCGCTTATAAATATCACGCAGTGATCGGTAGGAACGACGCATCTATGGATAGCGACAGGTGTTTTTTTCAAGGAATGCACCATCATGATCATGACACAACGACTGCCTTCATCGTCTCCCAGAATGAAAAGTCCTGTGTTCACCAGGTTTACAGATAAAACAAATCCTATAGGCTATAGCTCATCTACACGAGATACTGTAAAGTCGATTACGCTAACGCCACATTATGATGAATCATCTGCGGAAATGCATAATGGATCGCCTCTTAACTCACATTGACCTAAAACCCTTGAAACTCGCATACCCACTGACTCATATAGCTTTGATAATTCATCACCTGAGTCTCAGATACTCAGTTTCATAAACTCATTAGCGATCATAAGGGTCGAAATCTTAACTATAACAACGAGTTATACAAAGTCAAAACATACTTCTGTATGAATCTTCCTCATCAGTGTGGTTGTGTTTATACAATTAGTGCCTTTACAGTGAAGATAGTATAATTACATTGTTGAAATAGGTAGATACCCCAGGGCATGTCTTACCATGGCATGACGCAGCACTGTTACTCCATGATCCATCACTGCATCTCGACATTTCACTGCCAACCAGTGTGTGCCCTCCAAGACAGCTGAATATAATGATGTCGCCATGGAGACTGGTTCCCGTGACAACTCCGTCGGGTGGAGACATTGGCATCGTGCAGTCCGCTTCGTTTGTGAAACAACATTACAGTTATTAATTAATGGCCGCTATGGAAAACACTGATATTCTTCCACTGACAGTGAAAGTCTACGTACATGAGTTTGACCACAGACTTACATATACGCTGTGTTGTTCATACGCGTATCAGTCTTATCGTTTACTGTAGTTAATGCAATACGCACCAAAAAATTGTAACCACCATTACAAAAACGGAAAAACGTGGAATTTGATAGAGCAAAGCCTGTCAATTATCTAGTATAGAGGGCAGTTGTATTAAAATACAAGGATATATTCTATAGGCTGCGAATTTTATTAACTTTGATTTTTACATACCATGACAGGTCGGTATCGAACCTATCCATATTCCATCTTGACAGACCGTAAACTGGTTGCCAATGAGTGAATAACCGACGTTGCATGAATATGTCACGACATCTCCGTGATTTGAAGATCCGGCGGCGACGCCGTCAGCAGGCGGCGTTGCTGGCAGACAGTTTTCTGACAAGACAAAGGCAGCGATGTAGACACTCAGAGACGCTATTGATGGGATCATGTTTTTACGTTTCCTAAACCACAAGGGACTCTCTGTAGAAACCTATTACTCTAAAGGAGGCATGCAGTCCTCATAGCAGGATTTATAAAGTCAAAAACCTCTTCAAATAGTGTTTTTCGCTTGGCATTGTCACGTCACGGGTTTCTTTGGATGGGCATAATTTTTATGCCATGTTTTTGTACATTGGTCTACTTCGATTTAAGCTAAATACAGCACGTGTTCTTGAAAATCTGAACATCTGCTAAGGATCATCATTGTTCAAAATGTTTCGTTCAATTAGGTGCTTAGGAATAGTGATCGGCAGAACTTTTTATCATACGGACATTTTCAAAGTCCCTTGCAAATTACTGTTTTGTTTCATATCTAAGTTAAGTTCATGGTTGAAGGTTTCTCATTTAATGTTTTGCTATTGCAGCGGATGACGAATGCTGCATGCTGAGAAAGTTAGATATGGGAAGTCACTTTTGTGTAAATGGAATTATCAATCGGCATCGATGGGTAAGGCTTATATACAAAGACAGAAAATTCGTCATGCAGACTTTCTGACAGAATTCTCTAGCCAACCAGCATGTATTACTTGTACGTATTGAAATAGTCAATTATGAAGAGAAAAAAATACGATTTGAGTTTTAATGTATGCTTAAAGCAATTTGTAGTTGAATTCAATGCGAAGACTGTACCAACATTGCAAAACAGAATGCGAGGCTTAGGCTAAATGAAACAACACACAGTTATGTAAGCGAGATTATCTTGTTTCGTACAGTACATGTAAAATCAATAACTCTGCCGTGTTAAAGGAAATTCGCGGTGTACATGTATATGAATGAGAAACATAGTTATTCTTACGATGACAAGTGGGTATCGTTGTGCTCCACACTCCAGATATACACACAACAACGGCTGCACCTACAAGTGTGTAGCCAGAGTTACAACTGAATTGCAGTGTGCCACCATCAAGGAATGATCCAGTTTGGTAACCGTTTGCCAGAGGACCGGGATCTGAACATCCGATAGCGGCTGTCAGATAAAACAAGAAACTGTTAATTACATGGCGGGAATAGTGTATCAAAATCGATGTTCTGTAGTTAACTAAGAAGGTACAATGGTTTAAAGATGGAATGACATGAACAACATATAAAAATTGAAATTGTATTGTCCACTAATTTAAGAAGAATGGAAATGTCACGTGTGATGAAACTGACACACTATCTCCAATCAATAAATTTGGTAATGTCAAAATGTTAGCAGTGCCTTTTTACTACAAAAGACACGCGCGAGTCATGAAGATCAATGCGAGTAAATATGAACGTATGGTGTTTGTGCTCTTCACATAATATCATTTAATGTTCATCTTGAGACTTAAGGCAACTTGACCTGCAGATCTCAAGCAAAGGCGACAACTCTGTAACAAAACCGTAGAGCCTTCGTGGCCAATACTATAAATCAAGACACAACCAATCTACTGTGTTTACGGAGCAAATGAATGAGACCGTTGATTAATTCTACCGATGGCGCTGGATTGTTCAGTAAATTTCCACCACAATAATCAGCGTTTTGTGTCCTGAGGTATTCACATTCGTATAAGGCCTTTACGATACAGTAGTAAAGGCAGCACTTCGGAGGAGTTAAAGTATGCAACGAAAAAAGTATCTATCAACTTGAAATCAGCCTGCCATTAGCCGACACAAAGGTCACCCTTGGACATTATCAATTGAGAAGTATAATATAGTTCATTGTTAAATATACGAAAGTAGTTGTCTTGATAAAAGATCCCCAGAGTTTTCGTAATATTACAGGAAATACGAGAAAACAGAGAAAATTTGATCTACAATGTAGTGTGAATAGAGTATCACAGTCAAATATTATTGCATATGTTCCCTGGTTAAATAAGATGTTACAATGGTCACAGGACAGAATGACGTCAACGGCATATAAATATTCATGTCTCGCTAATGTTCACTCACTTTGTTTTTAATAATTTCATACAGTTTTTTTAAAACCAGGACAACAACACTTAAGACTCATGGGATGGAATCAGACTTAATGCGAAGTATAACTAAATGCTGACAACACTCGATAAGGATACAACTGGGGACAAAATCGTCAGCTTCACGTTTTTCTATAGCATTTCAAGTTTCCAGTAAAAAGTCTCCTCTTGTCGATAGAATGTTGAAATCGTAAATTGGATCCACAGTAGAGTACGTATCTTGTCATAAAATAACAGCTACCAATTTTTCATAGCCCTTGGCAATACTGAAAAAAAGTAATTTTCACACTGAATTCAAGAGAAATGTTTGCCTGGGGGAAGTATTCCAAGAATTATATTTGCTCCAAATTGCAAAATAACATTAAAGTTTAGCAACGATGTGTATTTGATTATCATTATCGGTGCACTGTTCTCTCGGGCAAATTCATGCCGGCTCAATGTGTTCTAAATCTCTTATCGGCGATTTTTGACGGCAGCACTCATATACACGTGGTAAGTTCGTCCTATTTCACAACCTGTTAAAGCCACAATTTTCAATCCCAGGTTCTCGCATTAGTGGAGTTCTCCTCCCAGTCAAACACTTGGCCAGTACGGTGTTTGATTTCTATAACATTAATTACACAAACTGATCTCAACCTTTTGGCACCTTTTGCTAATCCTGCCAACAGAGTTTATACTGGCGTTTTGATTGACGGTCGGTTCAAATCGCCAACGGTCATTGATTCCCCACCACAAACGCTCGAATTTCCTGAAAAATCGTCTTCTAACCACAGAGTTCGATCGGCTGCAGCTTCACGCTGACCCCTTGGCAGTCTGTCTGCGTTTGTGCGGCCTGAAAAAAAACCTAAAAAGTGGCATTTTCTGGAGCGTGTGCCCGCGTGTTACCTGTTTGTGTCCACTTACACAATGAACGCCGCCATTGCTTGGCGCCATTTTAAAGGGAGGCTCCGCCTTTTGTACCAGTCAATTAATTTATTAACAATTCGTAATCCATTAATATGTACAACGCGCGTCTTAATATGTGCGGCCTACAAGCAAGTTTAGTCACAGGCGGCCCATACTTATTGAGTTTGAAAATGAAAAAGGAGTAACTAACCTATCTTTCGCAATGTTGACCAACCCATAAAATCCCTGATAAGTCCACGGATTAGCATAATTAGCTTTGTTGACTAATTAATTACAAGATGTGTACATGAGAGATAAACGTCCTTGTAATGGGAAGTAAAATAGATAAAGAGTCAAGAGGCTAGGTTAGGTTATATATACTACGTTCAGACAGGAAAAAATTTGAAACGTTTCTGTGACATTTTTGTGATTTGCAAACACAAGGATTAATAGTTTGAGTCCGCTTGTGTCCACACGGGCAAAATTAAGTCTTTGTTTTGGTGTTTAAACCGGCTGAAATTCAAAAGATATGACAAAGCATACCGCATAGTAGCAAAATGGCTGACATGAACGATGTTGAACTGTTGTTGTGATCTGTTGCTGTCAACAACTTCTTTGTACTTCACTTTCAGTGCCTTCATCTTGCGCTGGCACTGATCAGCTATCTATTAAAAGCCTTTTGTAGAGCCCTTTCGGCAATTTCTTTTTTGTAAACGAGGCTGTCTCTACAGGTTCTGTTCAGCATTCTCTGTATACTTTCGTCCACCCAGACTGAGATAAGCAGACTGATCTCATGGTCAGATCAATTATTGCCACGAGATGTATTGCTCTGTTCATTCGGTAGCCATGACGAAAGGAAATTGAATTGAATGTTGGTTGTTGTTTGTTATATGTTACAAATACCTGTCGAGTTAGGGCGTTTAAGACGGCTATGAAGCGGCTCAGTCCGTCCACACAGCGAGTTGCGGATAGAGTTAATTCCTACACCGGCTCAGGTCTGGTCAGCTAAACCGTCTCAAATTTGAAACGTTTCAGAACCACTTGGTAGCGTCCACACGTAACTTTTTAAGGCAATATTGGACCAGAGCTGTTTCAGAGGTGTTTTAATGGCCTGTGTATGAACGGCATATAATTAAGTCATTTCTTTTATTTACTCTGATCAGTCAGAGCATGAAGAAAAGGAGAAGAACTGATAGAGGAAACAGTTAGAAAAACTCAATACGTCTTGGCCGCCTGTGGTTTAGTGTTCCTGCATATTCAACATGCAGCATACGTACTTTCCTCTCCATTGGCACGGATTGTGCACTATCCAAGTGACCTTCTGAGTAAATTTTAACTACATGTTTTCAACGGCGCGAGACTGAACCCACATTCTGCAGGTCAGAAAGAAATACTAAATATTTTTAACTCGTCCGTTTTTAAATCGTTTCTGATTTTGGAGGTTTAACGTAGATCAATAAGGTTTAATGCTATAAGCTACGATTCTCCTGTCTAGGCTCGTCTGGAGTATCTACGTGTACAAATTGCGTATTTTAATACGATACAGCAAGAAACTTTGACAAGGGCGTTGCCTGGTAGGATTTGTAAATATCCATCTCGTTGGACACATTGCCTATACACCAACTTAATATGTACGTATATACCTGTCATGAAACAAGTGACTACAATGGAAATTCTAAAACAAGATTATCAAATTCTATCTATTTTGAATTCAGATCATGCAGTGGCTGTGTGCAACAAAAATGATTCACGTGAGAATGTCATGCCAGATTGTCGAGGTAGTATGCGACTCGAAATTTTAAGACTTAACTTTTAACCATTCAATTTCGAAACCAAAAATAGCAGTCCAGGGTGACCGAGCAAAATTTGGTGCTAGTGAAACACGTTAATATCTCCGAACTTGAAATTCAAAATGGCTGCCATCCCATTGTTAAGTCTATGCAAAAGATAAATTGTTTACAAGAGTTTAATCTACTCACCGTCCCTCCACCCACGGGCGGGAGGGACGGTGATCTACTCAATGGGCTTCAAAGAGCCACAAGTGGTAGACCAAAGAATTATTGTAAGCGTTCGGGAGTTTGGCGTATTCTACCTTTATTTATTTTAAGGCTGACTCATAAAACCTTTGTCTAATGTTTCCATGGTAGTGAAATTTCCCTGCTTGCCTTATTTCTTGAAGTTCACCGTGCCAGTTTCTTCTAATTTTCGACATTAACTTCAAAGACCTATACTGAAGTAAAATGCAATGTAGGATAATCAATTATTGGCTTGCACTTTTCTCAGCTTAGTTCAGTGAGCATTGACAATCTAGCACAGTATCTTGCCATGAGAAGGCATAAAATTAACTATTGCAAAACGTATAGTGAATCAATTTTTTTCTAGATATAAGTGTTATTGCGTTTTCGTATTTTTCTATTTCACGTTGTTTTCTTTGTATAGATTTTACCTCGACATAGAGTTACGGCTTTGAACGATGTACGTTGGAGACATAACCTTGCTGTGACATTTTGACCATAAAACGATTGTTATAATCTTCAAGGTATGCCGTCACATTTATTGTAAAATGAGCTACACGGGGAAGTTCTCACAAACAAAGCTCAGTTCATATTTTTATCTAAAAGCGACAGACCGGCGGTTATCGGGAAGTACCCTAATCGTGCAGTCTCGGTATGATTAGCTTTACTTCCAATTAAGACTATGTCGAGTTATTTCACATGGCCGTGGGATAATGTACTGTACTATGTCATGTTGGTGTCATAAAGCGTTTAGATGATGTGTTACTATTCACAAATAACAAATAAAAGATGTTAAGACCAATACTATCTTTGTATCAAACCCAATATAGTCAATCCATGAAAACGATTTTACTACCATTGATCATTGTATTGAATCGGGATTTATTCTTCTTTTGCGAGCGTTTTTGCCAAACAGTTATTTTCTCATGCATTCATTGCAAAACAATTGTCTGTGATTTCACATTAAAATCTCACCCCTATACGAGCATGACTACATGTTGAGTTACACGGAGTTTGCCTCGAAATGGGATACATCGGAAACGATTTTCTAGATGTACAAGGTTTTAGGAACAGTTTATCGCGTTTTCAGTGAAGGTAAAACGTTTTAAAACGTTCCATTTTACTTGATCAAATTTTAAAAGGAATGGTAAGTTCAGCTGCATAGGTAGTGCGAATAAGTGAAACATCTTTCCATGATAATGTTTATACCCTCGCCTTAGGCGTTCCAACCATGTTAATGATGACATCTTTATTTATTTTTCATTAAAGAAACTGTAAATAACCTCTATCGTTATGAAAATAAGTCCTAAATTGTAATATCCGAACTATCTGAAACCAGGTTCGGATAAAATTACAGAGTATAATTTGTCTGAAAGAATCATGTAATTTTACGTGATGTATAGATTGTCCTGCATCCAGCCATGTTTCCGTGTAAATGTGTGTCTGTATAACCCAACCATTAATCAGACGTGCCCTGGGTCAACCGATCAGGGTTCAAATTTGTCACCAGGGCTATGTACATGCACACACGTATGCACATCGATTAGTTTCAAGACACGATCAAATATGGCTGCCAGCAGGTGATCACATATTATTACGATTTTTTTTTTCAGTCCGGACCTCAGTAGTATTGATCAGACTTACTCGACGTTGTTTCATTCAGATACTGCAACACATTTATACATGTCAATTTGTTTGGCGCTACGGAATATTTGACTGTTGCTTAACCATTATGCCATAGACAAATAATAGAAACAGACTAGCAACGCGGCATGCCTTTTGTTCCATGGGCGCCTCGGTAGACTATGGCCTTTTCATGTTAAAATGAGCTTCAAAGGTGTTAAACTTTTTGGAGACTTTGTTTGTGGTTGATAATTACACGAGATTGTGCGAAAAATATGACGAGATGGCATCGTGCTGCCAGTCGCGTAGCAACCATAGTTACTTTGTGAGCTCTCAGGGCAGAAACACTGCTTCACGCAAATAAAAACATAACACGCCAGCAGTTTCATAAACATGTCTTTCCTTGACGAACGTGTAAAAGACGGTATGACTGACCGTAAATCATTGAGTAAAACCAGACAGTATCTATAAAAGACTTTCAAATTTGGTTCAAACACACTCATTATATATTCATAAAAATATGAGAGGAATTTTTAAAATGGTAAAAGTCACTTTCGTGAAGCTCAAAACACTCCCGTTTTCGCCAGCACGCCAATTCCGCTCAGCACCACACGACAACAACAACACAAACTTTGCCGAACATACTTTCGCTTAACAATTAGCGAAAATCCGATCATTTTCATACGCTGAACCTAAATTATAAAACGCACTACCCAACCAGACATCAGAGAATCCCAAACTTAGAAACTTTCAAAAGAAAACTGAAAATGCACAGATTCTCCAGAGCAGACTGTGTAGTTTAGCCAATGAGCGTCACAGAGCAAAATACTGTTTTCGGAGTTTGGCGCTATGTAAACTTTGCTGATTGATTGATTGATTGATTGATTGATTGATTGATTGATTGATTGATTGATTGATTGATTGGTTTATTGATTGAAAAATCATGTCGAGTGGTAAATGTATATGTAGTCAGAGAATGATAATTATAAATCTTATCGCTCAATTTAAAGAAACACCAGCCCACATCTTTTCATCCTCATCCATCTTTTTACCTATTCACCACACATGCATATGTGCTAATATGCTTATATTTATCTAGTAGTCTCTACAGGCATTTTCATCACCAGGTTTAAATCCCCCTATCAACCTATCATTAGTCAACCAGTCCTAAAATACCCCTATCAATCAGTCATTCATCCTAGCCTAAACTTCCCCATCATCAACCTATCATTCAGTCCATCAGGCCTTAAATCTCTTTATCAACCCATCTTGCAGTCCATGAATCCTTAAACCCCCTCTCAATCAATCATTCATCCACCAGGTCCAAAGTCTCCTATACAAACTATCATACATCCCACAAGGACCAAAATACCCATCATTCATCTGCCAGGTCTCAAACTCCCATCATCACATCATTTCGTCTATCGCCTTCTAGCCCATCAGGTTATATTCCTCTTCGACACATTCGCTCTTTTCTACATTTAGAGTGAATAAATGAATTTTATCGAGCACCAGTTATAACCCGTCATAACCCGTTTCTGTCTGTCAGCTCATTTGCTTATTTTCATTGTCAAAGTTTTGAAATGTTGTCACAGAATCATGCCTCATTTCTATGCCAGTTTATGTGTAATACTAGTATCTATCTCAAAATTGTAAAAAGAGAACAGGAAATTTGGAATGTCTCCATGCTCATTCACCATTGCAATGCAACTACGGATGCTGTTGATTTACCTGGAGTCGTCGAACATGAAATTTCGTCGTCATTGTTCGGGCAGTCTCGGAACCCATCACACAGTCTAGAAGCTGACAAGCAGCTTCCGTCACCACAAGTGAAGTCACCCAGTGCGCATGCGCAACCGATTTCGTCGTCCCTTCCTGAGCAATCGGCGAAGTAATCACAACGTTGAGATGTCGATATGCAAGTACCATCCGAGCATTGAAACTGTCCAGGACAATCTGGAAAGAATTGATAAAAGATAATAAATCATAACCGTCAGATAAAATATTCAATAAGACATGAATGCTTATCACAGTATCGCGCTTCGAGCACTTGATTGATTATTCGACAGAGTTCGACAGATAATTAAGCAATAAACCATACTTAGCGAAGAGTATATACCATGAGATTTTGACAATTTCAAGAAAGACATGCACGAGCAATAGCCAGTGCATATATTTGGTCACTATTGATAATATATCATAACCGTATGATGAATTTCTGGCCTTGAATTAAAAAAAAATTCTCTGGCAAAGAGCTCGCATGTGTTCAAACCGTGCAAAATGGTGAATATAGCACTGCTATTTTGAAGTCTCAACCGATCAGAGTGTTGTTTTGGCACAATCAATATACTCGTACGATAAACTGAATGATGTCGTTGACTGTTTCTGTATCTCTCGCAGTATCAAAAACCTAACTTTAGCGTCACTGATAAAATGTGTAAGCTGTTTACGACCTTGTTTAAAACCCTTGCCCAAATTCTGCGTACTGTACCCGTGGAATGTACTTCCCTACAAATGCATCAATAATTTACTCATGAAAGCAGTCCTCTCGAAATTCTTCCAGGTATAAGATGCACTGGGACGCGCAGCTAGAGAAACACATTGGAACTTGCTTTCACGGCTAGCCTTGCCTTATTGAGAAATGGAGGCACGCTTCAGCCTTACCTTATGGAAAAACGAGGACACATATTCGTAAAGAACTCATGGTATTTCAAAAGAAATCGTGCTCGGCGTACTGGTCATGCTAGTTGTTATGTCACAATACAAGCAAATGCCCATCTATTGTTTTGTCATTTGTTTCTTCAGTAAAGAGGGTATGTCGGCTCAATCGGCATTCTTAAAGTTTAAGATTTTTGAGTAATTCATTTGATCCTATAATAACCTTATCAGAAATGACAGTTGATTGAGTTTTTACATTAGTCCTAGTATTGTAGCGTAATTTTTTGTCCGTCTGCTAGTCAAAATCAAATAATATATAATAGAGACGCTTCTTTTGGTAGCTGCGGGTTTAGTCACTTTACATAACGAGTTATTTTGAAGTTTGGGAAAAATTAATCTTATGTAAGATCGTGGAAATGGAGTGTGTATCCAGTATGCTCACTAGGAAAGGGATTATTTGCAGCAAATGAACATTTTACGGCAAACATCCGTCTCCAAGGCGAAGATTTCTTTTTGATTGGCAACTTTGCCATAAATAGCATGTAATCACACTGATAGCGTGAAATTCAAAGATTATCGTCTAATGCCAGCAGAATCCTGATTATTTGACGATTTCTGAAAATATGCTATCATTACTCCTAATATGATTTCGTGAATACGCTGAACGTGTCTTCCACATTTTAAAGCTGCGTGTTAAAGATTGGAAGATAATGTCTAGCTTCAGCAATGCAGTGACACATTTACTGAGTGCCGGTTAATTTCTTCAATACTCAAGGGGCACTGACGTGCATATTGCGATGCTTTCATTTCAGATTAAGTTCACCGGGCACTGTTTCTCGCTGACACTAAAATTACTACTGTATCGTTTGCATTCTTTATGCGCATTCAGTTATGAATTTTAATGGTGGCGAATTAAATGAAATATTTTCCTTTTCTAACTTGTATATCAACGACTCCCTAGAAGGGTAAATTAGGTTGAAATCCGAGACACATTGGCGACTTACTATGCCAAAGGGTGTATCCGCTTTAACTACATTAAATCATGCTCACCTGAAAGTGAGACCTTTTTGTTGTTTCCAGGGAAAGATATTGGTTAAAGAACATACGTAAGACCTTTCTGCCTTTCTTCAAGGAAGTTGTTTGACGTGTGATATTGTTAAAATATGTAAAATCTATAAATCGGACAATTTTCATGATGTCAATGTGTGCATGTATGACATTGATTCTCTTCTACTACCATAAGTTTTAGAAATGTTTACCCGAATTAAGAATCCTGTTTTGTGTCTCAATTTTCATAATAAAACAGATTTCTGTAAGTCCTGAAATTTTTATCAGTGCCAATATTACGATATATTTACTGAAAAAAACCCGAAAAATTTGTTACATATTACTTGAAAACACCATAGGCAGTAGAAGCGATACCGTGTATAAATGCAAAGAAAGTGAAAAAAACATGGGAATCATTTTACGTTTGTATGGATTACCAATGACATTTCCCAGTTTTGTCAAGTACAGTACTTGTACAAATATCAAGACTTCAAAAACGTCTCAGCAAGTATTGAGGGTAAAGTCTGAACTTACGTCATGTCCCGAAAATAATCCTCGAAACTTGTACATATATAATGGAGTCGAACATATCTGTGCTGCAGTATTATAATGCTAATGGGCCGATAGAGATAATGGAGATTGATTGATTGATGGATTGGTCGATTGATTGATTGATTGATCTTTTAAATACCATTCATTGTCATTATAAATTATCCGAGATGAAACAGCGTTGTTCTTACTGTACATCCATCTTTGTCGTAATGAAATTAATGTGACGTTAAAGGGTAAACGTGTTCAGAATGGATTTGTAGATAGAAAATAACAACACTTTTTATAAATTCTTTCAGAATGATGCTTGATTCTATTTTAAAGTCAAGGTCAACCAATCATCAACCTTAAGGTAAAGTGCGACGAATTCGGACGCGCACACGCTTCAGAACGTTTCTGCGCAGATTTAACTCCAGCCTGCCGCAAATGGGTTATTTGGTTGCGCATGTATTTAACATCACCTGTCATTGTTGAAATTGCGCTTTTACCTAATTTTTGACCCAGTCTCTTAGAAATACATGTGACCTATAACCTTGTCATATTTTGACCCCTAGGAAGCTGGTTTTTATTCAATATGAGCGACAAAATTAACATTTTGCTCCCATTTACATGGCGCATATTACCCATTCACTGGAGATATTGTAAAAAGTAGCGTGGTGACACCCTTTTATTAAAAGTGTGAACTAAATGGTATTATGTCAGGATTTTATTCGCCAAGTTTGGTCAAAATGACACCATTCAGAGCGACAGGAAAAAAGTTCGAAAATTATGTAGTGATATAATTTCGATATCGTCATTTTGTAATCGATACTTATGTAAAAATCTCTTTACAAACATCATGAAAACTATACATTCGATAGATATGGATCTTAAGTCTTGGTATTTATTAAAATTAACTCATTTGCTAAGCTTTTTATGATTGCTTTCTTTAGTTTAAGTGAATTATATCATTTTTATTTATTTCTAACGACGCCATTTTAACGTCCGTTTCCATGGAAACGAGCGTGGTGACCCCCATTTTTTATTTCATTTTTGCACTTGCACAACTTCCAAGAATATTTGTGCAAAGTTTCAAGAAAATGACACCACAACTTAATTTTGACGTAATTCGTAGTACTTCACCTTAATCACAGCACTAACACTGAAACTGTTTTCTGTGTGCCAGGATGTCCTTCATGACAACATGTTTACCATGAAGGAAGCTGTATCTTCTACTTATTGCGTCGGATCCAACTTGTCTGCCCTCAATACGATCAAAAACGACCAGGCTTATCGTTTGCTTCGACGTGACAGTCAAGAAGTCTTACAAGCATACTGATTCCAATGGATTCTTAGTTATCTCGGTAGAATGTAAAGGTTAGCAATGAAATCAATGCAAACTGTGTGTAAATGGAGCAGTTCTGTTTGCGGTTTTCCATGGCTACGTAAGACATATGATATAAGTCCAGGTGAAGAGACAAGTCTTGGAAAACCGATGCCAGAATTAGGATTTACAAAATTTGGCGCGTCATCTTCCGTTCTGTTGTCGATCTCCTCCCCTCCCCCTCTCAAAGTATGATGCTTTATTCCTCATTTTCTTGACTACATCGTGTATCAAATCTACATCATGACAATGTCGTATCAGTTGGTATATTCAACTGAGCATCACGTTTAGTTACCGGTATTCTTACTAAGAACAGATCCACAAAGTTCACGGCAACTACATATACTTTATAATGAGAAACAGCTTATTACATAAACCATCGCCCAAGATACAGCTTATTACATACACCATCGCCCAAGATACAGCTTATTACATACACCATCGCCCAAGATACAGCTTATTACATAAACCATCGCCCAAGATACAGCTTCTTCCATGCCTTTCTGTTAGTCCACACCAACGAATTTTCTACATTGGTGTTGTTTGTTGTGTGGCATATTGTCCAGCATGGGATTTTAAACAATACACGTCATATGTGTGCCTTCAATTATACGGTAGATACGAGTTCAATATAAAAGGATTATTCCAATCATAAAATCAAAGCAGCTCCTGAACTGGTCATGTGAGCTGCAATTTACATGTCACAATGAGATATTCACCACTAACCGAGTCGACGACAACCAACAATATAATAGACTAACTTTAATACTTTCAATGTCATTCAAACATAGGCTGATGACAATGACCGTTAAAACGCGCATTTAGTTTAGTTTAGTTTTGAAGATGTGCAGTCGGTGTTTTTGATGATGCGGAGTCCATATGTTGTTTACCTATGTTATATGCAAAATTAAATTGTTACTGCCATTTCGATACGTTTATTACCGACTAACAGTATTGTTCATGTTATGCAAACATATGGAGATAGTAAGTTTTTGTATTTAAAATAACTTTTTAATTGACTTAGGCCGTTTTGATAGTCAGTGTCGCATTAAAAGCTCCGTCATGTGGATTAATCGACGACCGATGTTTGTATCAACTTTTATGTAAAATATTGGGATCGGTGAAAATACGACATCTGTCGATTGTGAATGCTAAAGCCAACCCAAGACTTGAAAGTAAAATTTGTGATGAAGGTTAGCACGTAATAACTGCTTGAAATGTGAAAGGTGCTTTGAACACCGAACAAAAAGCCAAAGTTATCGTGTTTGAGATTTAGGTCGTTCATGAATAACTTGTTTTGATTGAACACAAACCAATCTGAGACTCAAGCCAGACAACAAAGACAAATTCACGTTCTAATCACTTTGAAGGTGACATACTTTCAATTAAAATGCATCAAAATTAATAAATGTAAAGTATTGACGCAGGTGTCACTTATAGACAAGATATAGCAGAGCATTGCTGACGTCACATAACCCGGAAATCTAGATACAGTTTACGGAGTTCTCTTTCATTGACAAGTATTCGTTCTTTTCACACACACATTACACACACATACACGCACACACACAAAACATGCAGTGAGAACTTCTTTTAGCGTTACATGTACTTTCTATTTAACCATTATGGAGGAGGAGAAATTTTCTTACAAGTAGTGTAGAAATCTGTTATTTCTACGTTTTGAGATGTCGTTTCACTGTTGTATAATGATTTCACGTTAAATAAACCGTTGAAAGATGGCACAAAAGCAAACACTCTTATAGATGACTTCTGGAGGAAAGAAAAATGCGAAACGTTGACTTGTTGTGACCTAAAATTTACCTGATGTATTGAACATACCGGTAGAAATCTTTGCTGTCGTTTTGGTGCGTGACCTGATCGTTTGGCCTACGTTTTATATGTCTTTTGTAGAGAGCAATTTATCGCAACCTTTTCAATGCACGTACGGCAAATGCAGTAACGAGACCGTATTTCTGGCGCCAGTGATCAATAAAAGAGAATGTATCTCGAATTGTAATTCGCTAGACACATTTTAGCGAACGTAACTGTGATATATTAGTTGTATATGTGGTCATATTACCGCTTTTGTCCCGTGATTTAGAGCCACCAGCTTTACATCGTCCTGATTTCTTTTTAAACACTGCATATCTGAATACATTTGAATAAGCCCTGCCGAGCTCTATGAAATGTTTTGAAAAAACATTGCGACGTAGTGTCATAAACAGACTAATGCATTTTCACAATTTTTTTCATTTATGAATTTGTTGTGATTTATTTGTTTTGCCGCTTGCCGGCAAACGCTGCAACAAAGTCTAAAGTTTGAATGCCTTATTGTACATTTTATAAATATATTTGACATTTGTTGTTTCTAATATTAAACCCAACTCGTACAAAAGAGGCTGTCATTTTTTTCAGAATCAGTGCAATTTCAAATTAAGCTTTAAAAGGAAATCGAAAGCTTTTTCATTAAGCTTAAAGGAGTCAGGGAGTTAAGTATTGGTGATATAATTCGATTATAGTAGTGAGAAAACGATTCTTTTTCTGAAACGATATATTTTACTTTGTCTTGATGCAACGATATCAACTCAGTTGCAAATTTACGCCTATATACTGCTCTAGTACTGCTCCTAACGATGGTATTTGTCAACACTTCACCTCGACAGTCGATTAATCCAAGTACGTAGAGATTTACGTAACCAAAATGTTCTAAATATCATATTCAATATAAAGTTCAGTCTGTAGGGCGAATCCTTGCTATGTGGACATAACAATTGGATTAAAGAGTCCCTGTCTTAAACTACATACATCACGTAATCATGTTTTACGGTGATTAGATGTTATATTAAATGTACGCAGGACATCACATAACATTTCATCCCACACGATCCATTTGCCACTCCATGTAATATATCAAAGGGCTTGTAAAATGCATGTTTTATTTCATCGAGGTGTCGGTCTCCAAAACCTCTATTGCGAATTCAGTTATCTGTCGAGCTTCAAAGAATAAAGTAAGGTTACAAAATGTAGACTGAGTGCCATTTGATGGACATTTTTAGATTAATATGACGTTTTGAACTGTTAATGCTCAGTCATTTAGCCTTCCCTAATTTGAAAGCTGCTTCGTCGACTTTGCAAACTTATTTGTAGACTACTGAAACCCACACGTTAATTACAAATCAAATAAGTTAGTTCTTACAAGAAAGTAATTATCTATTTAAAACTCATCGACCGTCTATTTTCAACACAACAATATACTTTAAACATCGGCAAGGTAGGGAGCAAACCGTGGAGCCGTCCACAGATAAATGTTTTATGTTGTTGTCATAATGGTGCCGTGTGAGCTCATGACAGCACATCAATTGCAGAGAAAAACTAACTAATGATTTCCAGGCATACATATTTTTTGCGACGAGATTATAGAAATAAACAATCAAGCAACAAATATTTCATAAACAAGTTATGCCCTTAGGTCTGTTGAGTCACCGTTAGAATTATATCGTGGCCTAGGGAATACAGCTGACAGACATCTTGTCGTCGCATAACTTAATAATAAAACTAATTTTTCTGATACATAAAGCGTGGAGTTTGTTTTGTATAATTTATGTCATTAATTTACAGCGAATACACAAAATGAAATAATACATTTATCTTTCAAAAACACTTTGGTGATTACAATGGCACCGTTGCTGTAAATTTCAAAACAAATGTTCCATTTGGATAAAAAATAAGCAAAAGTGCACCTGAACATTGATTTTCCAGTACATTATACAGTTAGTGTATTCGTCAGCGGTAGGTAGTTTATAATTTGCAACCAGGATGAGCCTCTACGGCAATCCAAGCACTAAGTTTTTATAGCATTTCGATTTACTCTACAAAGCAGGGATTTTTTCCTTTGATTCCACTGCTATGTGATAGCACTGGTTTGACGCATCTATAAAATTCAGATTGTGATTACAAGGATAGGTACATTTGTGTTAGGACGACTGTTGAGGTTTATCTATCTACAAGATCATAGAAATGGTTTATGTATTTATTTGTTCATTTATTTCTAACTCTAAAACTGTATGATACAAACTGATACGACGCAATTTAAACCATATACATCCATATTTCAAGGAGGATTTTAGTAAAACATGTATGTTGTTGCAGGACAAAAAAGCTAGTATAAACAAATGACACGCAACCAAAAATGGTTATTGACTTTTATTTATTTATTCATTTATTATTATTTATTTTATTTATTCATTTGTCCAGGAAAAGCGAGCTCGCGCCCGATTACAGTTCCAGCAAAATACATTAAAAATACAAGGCAACCAGGGAACAAATAATTAAAATAATTAATTAACAAACAAGTAACAAAAACTGAAAAAAATTATTATTGCAAATTTAAGACCAATACATCATTTTAAATAAAGATTTGCGGAATTTACCAACCTACAATTAAAAATATCAAAACTCCGATTCGTTAAATTTGTATTAAGGAATTTCATTGTAGGAATGCAAACAAATGCACATTTATCTTAGATGTTGTGGGTTTGAAATTCTGTACAGAGCGTAAAGAACTAGAGGGTACATGAAAACATATATTCTCTAAAATTTAAGGACAATTGTTGGAAACACCTTTTCTTACATAACTTTAAACATCATAATCGATTCTTGGTACTATTTATTGTAAAACTCTTGATGGCAAAATGTTTTAAATGCATTAACTAGACCAATGTCTAATATCGGGCTAACAGCGCCCAGGCCTCTATTTGAAAACCTGTTCATCGTCGCCATAATGACTCGTATTTGTGGATTTTTATGATCTGACTGCGCTGTATGAAACTTTGTGCGAAGTATCAATAATGTTATAGCGAATGCACGAATGCTAAGACGGTTATAAACGAGATTTTCAAATTAGTACAATTCGCGCGACATATGGCACAAGCCGATAGGCAAATGATACATGTAGCGAATTGTACCAAAATTGAGTGTAATTTGCGGCGGGGTTATTGCTATTATATTAAATCAACTTTTGTGTCGCTGTCGTCTTGCTTGGATATTTTCGTCACTTTAAACCCTAAATGCTACCTACCTACCTACGTACATATCTGAAACTCAGCACACGAGACCAAGCATTTTTATCAGTTGGGATTAGGCCTACATTGACAACACACGCACACAGTATAATGACAACACACGTATTTCGTTCCAGTAAAGCAAACGACAAAAAGTGACAGTGCAAGTATGGCAAAGTGCCAAAAGTACAGTGACTCAGAGGCATTTCTAAAACGATTATGGAAAAGTCTACACCTGTGTTTGCAAAATACTGCTTAAATTAACCATTTATTTATAATATTAATTTATTACCCACAAATTTCCCTGCAAGCTAAATGGTTTCAGCATTAAACGCTCTATGCTGGTTTAGAGCCCCTAGATACTGTTTTATTACTGCTAAAACAGTATCTAGCACCAGTTGAAGAAGCTCCCGTCCAATCAGAATGACGCATGGTAGCTATAGCATGATATAATATAATATGATTTTTGACATGCTTGGCAGTCTTCAATATACATGTTCTATTTGCCGTTGATTCTCCAACAATATTCCCCTAGAAATTGAGCTTTCATCCATTTTTGGAGACAACCTTTAGCTTAATTTATAATTAAATAAGTGATAATTTCGTCAAAATTCATGACGTCAAGTTCATCTATATTTGCACAAGATGGCTTTCTTTTCATTCAGCTGTACCGAGCTTGCCAAAGATCGCCATTTTTGGTGACGTTGTCGAAATACACAAGACAAGCCTACAAAACTTAAGCTGTATACAGTTCTCCAACAGCTGATTTTAGTCGCGCTTATCACTTCAAATCGACTTTTTATATTTATAGGTAAACAACACCAGGGTAAACAACTTCAGGAGAAAGAAATAATATTCACAGGAGAATTGCACTTCTTTTGATTCAATATTTATTGAAAATGTATCATTTTTGGTCAACATTATTAAGACAGCTTTACACTTTTGTTATCAATGAGCAAACAAAACTCTTGCTTAAGAATCAAAGAACCTCAAATCTGTCGATATTTAAATTCAAAATTCAAAATGGCTGACATTCTTTGTTTGCATTCTAGGTATGTGAAAAATTAATAATATTTTGAAAACTGACATTTTGTTTCTGTTAGTATTCAATTTAGTCATCACATACTTTTGACAAGCGATTAATTGTAAGATAATGAGAGTCATGTAAGATAATGAGAGTCATTATAAAAATAAATATACACGACATTTCGTCAAAAACATACTCTGCCTGTTTCATAGTGTATGTACTATTGTCTACAGAACCAATTTTTGTCTTTTCTCTAACATTACGGATATGAGGACGGACAATTGTCACGACGAAAAGGCGTAAAAGAACGTATTCATGGAATGTTGCGAAGTGTTGGGTAAAATTTATGACATGTCAAAATGCACAGTATTCACAAAGGGCATAACACTACCGATAAAATTTATTATCTTGCGTACGATAGGTCAGGACATGTAACTATAGTATTCAGGTAGCCATTTGATGCCGAAATTTACTCCGACTAATCTCATATTATTTTGCACGGTTGAGATACAAGCATCTAAGTTACAAAGATCTGCATTGATAATCGACTTTAGCAAAGTGATACGTTTCCATGGCATTTACATCAAATAACGATGCGATACAAGAAAACGCAATGTAGACGTGTCCGAAATAGTTAATCTACCAAGCAGGTACTGTCGATCACGAGTAGGCGTCCTTCACCTTTTGTGTATCATGACTTAATTTGCAATTGTCTCCTTCATTGAACACTTATTGTCATTGCATTGACTCCCTCCCTCCCTCTCTCTCTCTCTCTCTCTCTCTCTCTCTCTCTCTCTCTCTCTCTCTCTCTCTCTCATTATGCTTAGCATAACATAAGTGCGCGACCATTTACGACAAACGGACCTACTTTCGTGGAAACTTTGTATCGGCGTCGATGTAACTGTTGGATTTCGTAGTCGGCGCGTACGATACATTTCATTACCTTCGATACTGTTTTGCCTGACCTCTCCTTGCATACACAACTCCAAGAGGGCATACTACATTTATTTCCTCCTAAACATCAATTGATTGTTTTTCAAAGATTGAAATCTCTTCAGCGTACCTTCAATTAACATTGGAGACTTCGATCGACTCAATGTAATTCCTGGGAAAGTAAGCAAGAGTTAAAACACAGTTTGCTCCACACTACTGTTTGCCTGGTGATATATAATTTTGCACCGGGGACAAACTCTCGAGGAAGTAAAAGCTTAAATGTATTAAGACATGCTGTATCCTTCAAAACATGCTTTGTGTACTGGGCAACACACACTGTCTTCCCAAAAGACCAGTGAGCGATAGACTTTGTAAAGCAAAGCAAGTGGGAATTAGTACGCGGGTAACAGTTAGACATGATATCCAGCGGCCATCTGTGTTCTGTTTTATAGAGGGGTGGAGTTGTGATTTAATTATAATATATGATTGTAAGATAACAGGCACTGCTCTAGAAGCTGCTGTATGACTGTTTGCACTGATATATGTATTTACGCTTGTAGGTAGGTATTGTAGGTAGGTAGGTAGGTAGGTAGATAGGTAGGTAGGTAGGTAGGTGGGTAGGTAGGTACTGTAGGAAGGTAGGAAGGTAGTTTTGTATATGTATAAGAGCAGACAAACATAATAAAATTAGAACGAGACAGAAAAAGCTGCTGTATGACTATTTGTACTGATATATATATATATTTACGCCTGTATGTATGTATGTATGTATGTATGTATGTATGTATGTATGTATGTATGTATGTATGTATGTATGTATGTATGTATGTATGTATGTATGTATGTATGTAGGTAGGTAGGTAGGTAGGTAGGTAGGTAGGTAGGTAGGTAGGTAGGTTTGTGTATGTATAGGAGTAGGCAAACATAATAACAACAAAGCAGAAAAACTTTGTCACTCATCACTGCCATAATTACCAACCTATATATGCCCGATATTTAATAATTGGATAATTATTGGTGAAAAAGCAGCTTCCCAACTTTCATAACGAAAGTGTCTATAAATACTTTTAAAAATCAGGGATGCGATGCCAAATTTGACGTAGCTTGATCACTTGATTCTTGTCTAGTCTTTGGCAATTCGCAGAAAATATCCCATGAATATTCTTTACAAAGAGCTTTTCTCGCACAAATTCCAGTCATGCTTTCCACATTCTCTAACTTCTAAGCACTTAAGTCTAGGGCAGCCTGGTGATCCAGTTGGTTCATTGGTAAATGGACGGATGGGCGACAAAGCAATTCATGACAAAACCTGACAGCATTGATAAAAAAAATCAATTCCTGTCTCCCTGGACTATGTACCTTCAAAGTTAACGTGCAAATCTTATTAAAACGCGAGCTTGATTGAGCCTGACTTCTCACATGGACGTCATCGTCAACAACCACCTTCCTGTTATATCCATAAAGACTAAAATGTGTCATTTCCCAATACCTTCGTCTTGTACGCAAAACCTTTTCACGCCTTTACAATTGTATTTTCCGGTGTTTTCAACACAACTGCTACGTCCATTAAGAACGTCGGTTAGTACCATAAAGCTGGCATTTTCGCTGTCGACAGCAGTCGATATATTGCAATTACATAAACCTCTCTGATTTCACATCTTGTTATGGAGTAATGTTATTACTGTATTGACATGCCATGCTGTTGTAACGCTTAGGGTGACACAGTGTGCACCAAGCAGCATAAGGTCACCGATCTATCACCCACGGGCATTCATGTTGCCGTCTAAGACTACGCCAATGGAAAAAAACACCCCGGCCTGACTCAGTGGCAATAATTATCAACGAGAAAGCATAAAAAGATTTAACCATCCTAAATAATTTCTCGAACAGTTCTTCACAATATATTGTATTTTACAACTCACGTAGACGGTAACCTAATCAGTTACTCTTCTAAAGTATAAAATAATTGAAGGACTTGCAGTAAGACGTTTTTATGGTGCAGACGAATAAAACTAAGGCCTGTATGAGCTTGTGTCCTGTGTAAGAAGTTAATTTATGGTGTAATAGTATACTGCTTTCAGTGAAGATCACATAAAATTAAACAGATTTACCGTGACGGGAAAACACTAGTAATTTTTTTGCATTTTGTCAAATGACAAATGTTTATGTTCAAGTAAAAATAAGATAAAAATTGATTGTAAAGAAATAACAATGTTACCTGAGATTTTCCTCTCTGACGACCTGATAACGAACACTCTCACACTGACGCGTCGATTTTAATGACGTAAAATATTACTATACGCGTTTTCGAATGGGTTTCTGTTTAATGTGCCTCTTGTCTATAGGAGACATACCATGAGTACTTTTCAAAGGAAATGAAACACTTGCCTTTGACATGGCTGACTCTGACTGGAAAATTGCCCATTCTGTCTACACTGTTTCAAATTGAATTTTGTCAGCACCGTAGTTGCAGAATTTGGAACAAATAGACCTGACAATTGCTTCTGCTATTCAAAATTCCGATGAACAATTGTCAGGGTAGATGCATTGATCGACAGAATAGAACTCTTTCAGTAAGGTTTTATCGGCTCTAGGAGATTTCAACCCACACGCAATAGCCTATAGTGTATACCTAAGTTGATGACATTGCACCAATAGGAGCTTTCGACCTTTAATTTGTTGCCAACATTGGATATAGCAATAGCAGCACACGTCCATCCAAGTGCAAACGAGATCAGGTAGCGATACAGAAATGTTTTGACCACCGAATTGTCTTTATTTAGCTAATCATTTCTTATAAATTATACGATATACATGTATGCAAGATCAGATTTCCAAAATATTCTCCGTCCCTGTCAGGATTAAGAGGAAACTTGAACATTGTTGACAGCCTTCGCTTGAGGGAGGACAGCTGACGCTCATAATCACAGACAATAAACTGAAGACGTCAGCTTGATATGACTGTTAATCACAGATAATAATTCAATTAGAATGTCAGATATCCTTGATCAGATTAGATCAATAGCATGATTTACGTCCATTGAAATAAATTATGTGGGACGATTTGAGTTCATCGAAATAAATCATATGGGATGATTTGAGTTCATCGAAATAATTCATATGGGACGATTTGAGTTCATCGAAATAAATCATATGGGATGATTTCAGTTCATCGAAATAAATCATATGGGATGATTTGAGTTCATCAAAGTAAAATTACCAAAATAGTCGAAGTTTACCGTTGAGAGGAACGTGTTCTCTGCGTCTAAGTTCTGATTTTCGTGACCAGCCAGCTACCTCTATTTCCCGCCATCAAGAACCAACGAAAATATTGCATCCTATCAGAATTAATTGGTGAAATGGTTAAGCCGAATCAGGTCACCAACAATTATCTTTATGACATGTACAGCTATTGTCTCGGCCATCTTTACCTATGTCGTATTAACGAATTGGATCAGGTTTCTGTATTGGCTGGGTGTGAACGCTCTAACACTTTGTTTCCATGCCAAGAAAATTGACGAAATTTAAAACATCTTAAAAGCTGTTCTTACCGGCGAAACATGAAGATTAGCTGACACTCCCTTGCGGTAAATTATTTTGAAAGCCTTGCAAGACCCAAGTGTTTATATTATACGCACAGGAACACGAAATAGTGTATTGAGTGCATTCAGAGGCGTCAACTGCTGACAAAACCGTGTATACGTCTCACTTTAGACCCATTCATAAATATTTGGCAAGTTAGGTTTATCTTGGGATTTTACTCCACATCCAGAGGGACTCTAAAACCATAGTTGTATATTTCACTCGATTAAATTTATTCCTTGAAAGGAAGAGTGCAAAAATAGTATTTATATGTCGGTCGTCTGCTTACGCGAACATTAAACTGTCTGGGTGTATCAGAAACCACACATTACTTTTTAAAGTATAGAAGATCAATAACATCGCACAGAATTTCTACATCGATCACAACACAAAAATACTTTCAGATATGTTTAACAATATTTTTCATGCATAATAGAAATTTTTAAAGAAGAGAAGTATATGCGCACGATTTATCCTTGGTGTCTTTCTGATCAATGCGGAGAAAAGAAAACTTTTAAAATTAAGGGCAGCCTAAATTTATGTCATAGATTCTTTGGTAAGTTATGCTCATCATCGACCAGTAGATATCCTCCAAATCTGCGCTGGCGTTCTACAACAAACAAAATGTATATTATTGATGAACACTACTTATACAGCGTAACGAGTAGTTGATGTTCACAGCAGTTGGATGTAAAGAGTTCAAGTAATTCGCAGTTTTTGTACACATATGGGCTGTTGTATTCCAACACATCAAATGTATGCTGACGAATACCTTTCGTTGTGTTAATTGTAACGATTTATGAAACCATGGAAACTATATTGAGTATACAGACGTCCTTTAAAATCAATCTTCGTCAAATTCGCGCGTCAGATCTTTCCAGAAAAATACGCGCGTGACACAGTCAAACCTAAATGTACTCTGCAGTATTAATTAAAATGCCTGTCGTATATTCTAAAGACGATATTGTATTTCTCCACTGACGTAGTTTCAAAGTGATGTGTCTGCAGGCTTTGAATAAGTTTTCTATGTTTTCTTGCGCCAAAATTGCGCACATCAGTCTATGTCAATGTTGACTTGTCTTGTGCGCGGAACGAATAGGTCGCCATGGTAACCAGATTTTACGTTCCCAGGGTGACAAAAATCAGGGAAATTTATGGGAAATTGATAATAATACAACATTTGCAGTACAACTTACGTCGGAAAAATCGCTCCAGGCTTCACATTATTTAGCGCTGACAGACTTTGTGAGAAATTTAAAGGCCACCATCTGTTGCTATTTAGTGAATTCATGTCTCACTTTTACCCTACTGAATCGCCTCCAGCTTTGTCGTACACAGTGTATACCGATCTCAAATACCAATATTTCTGCTCGGTCAATGGTCACTCATAGGTCGAAAAATTCTATCGATTATAGACGAAACATGGGAACTTAGAGTAAGAAATTGGAATTTTTCGATAATGTGACCAAATGTTTGTGTACCAGTAATCTGATAGAATCCGCTTATCTTACCGAAAAGATGAATTGTTTTGAAGCGTCATGTTTTCAAACTCGGCCATGAACATACATGTGATCTGAACGTGCCCCTTTGTCAAGACATTTTCAGGTGTCCTTAATTGATATGCGCAATCAAATGTGTAATTACGTTCAACGTAGTAACTCAAGGTGCTTAATTTTATTTTCATTTATCGCGAATGTATCTAACCTATACTTTTGCAAACAAACCAAAAAAAACACAAAAAAAACCCAAAACAAAACAAAACGGCAGTAAGTTCGCTTTCGGAAGGTTTCACTTGCACGCATAAAATAATGTCTCTCATTCATTATTTATTGCGTTCAGTTTTACAGTCTATGATGATAACACACGTGTGATACAGGGTATACATGTAGTATACATACACATACACATCACACTCTTCTCTTAAATTATGAAAAAAATCTTTTCCGATTATTTACTCTTGAACATAGCTTTCTTATTAAGACTCGCCTATACACACCTGTTTGTCTTGACAACGAGCTCCTTACTTTCACAATATTTTACAAATAACTGAGATCAACGTAGGGAAATCTTTGCCAACGAACACACTTTACATTAAGAAAGTGGTTGGTTGATAAACTCTGCTACGTCTATAAAACAGTATCCCTCCATTACTCTAGAATTTCTGTAAACAATCGTTCATGTTTTCTATTTAGTATTCAACTCTCTCCCAGTTATCGTTCAATGACACCAAATGTGCTCTTTGGATAACGCCTTAAAATTAATCACACTACAAGTTCAACTCATCAAATCTATGCATACATGATATACAACACGAAAAGCCTTTTGACGAAACCAACGGGAGGAGCCCTTGATTTAAAAAGATCTTTTATGCTTTTAATAAAGTATTATAAGTAACTGATTAGACCACCTCATATAACGCGATAATTGCACTCTCAGTCCTATCATGTGAACTACCAAAATTTCAATAGACTATAAGGTGAGCTTATTAGAACTTTTGCAGACAAATTGAATGTAGAATCATCGTAGAGAGATCGCACACCGCAATAATGCCATGCAATGCTGGAAAACGCAATGCTGGAATAATGCAATGGCGCAAAACTAAAGAAATTGTAATGACAGTGACAGCGCCATAAATTCAGCAATAAAAATAACTGAGAATGGTAAAAAGATCGTAAAATGTAAATGGCTAGGTTGAATTGTGTCGTCGAAAAGCAATTTCACCTAGATGTTGTATTTCATTTGCAGTTTGCCCAGAAATTCTAGCGAACACTGCGTTTCTGTTGTAAAGATTTTAATGACTGTTCAACTTGGCTATTACAGTTTCAATTCACCAATTATCGGATCGGTTTGATGTAGAGAAAGATAAACGACAAATCCATAACAAAGGAGCCATCAACGTTACTGGTCGCACATTTTACTTTTAAGAGAGGGAAGGACAGCAAATTTCTAACTTTCTCTCTGACGTTTTGTACAGCAAATGTAAACCTTTAATTTGACAAGTATATTGACCAGAATTCTGCAGCTGTTATGCTAGACTGCCGTTTACAACACAATTTTGCCCCACACGTTATGTGTGTTGCTGATTTTACGGATTAATTTTTTAGTTGTTAACTTCTCGACTTATTTTAATGTACTGTCTACATGGGGAAATGATATCAAAACTGCCATGGTTTATTTGTGTCATCCTGACAGGGACCCTGGAATGTTTGAACTCGAAACCGTTCCATTCCAATTAGGCACGTTGCCACCGGATACCGGTACGCCAATAGGCGAACCTCGTTAATTTTTGACTAAAATGTTTACCGTGACACAGACTGAAATAAAGGATACTTCTGAGTTTCAAAACCGATGGAGTGGAGGTAACCGTGTATAATATGTACATAGGAATACATGCAAATCCTGATCACCATGGATGTGGTAAGAAATCGCTTAGGGAGGGGAGTAACTAAACTTATCTTAAGGAGTATCTTCAGCAAACGATTTGGATTAACATTACAGAACTTTGGCCGTATTGCTGGTAATATCATAACTCGAGATTATAAGACTAACTTTCAAAGTGAGAAAATGATATAAAGAATTAAAAAATAACATCGTCGGCAAGAAAATGCTGACGCAACCTTCAAAGCTGAACAAACGTGAAGAAATGAAGGAATATCATTGAGGAACTGGAGTTACTTTCAAATCCTTAACAATGTTGAAATGTTCTTCTTACATTTGGCTGTTGATGAACTTGCTGTGAATTCTTTATGAAACTAACTGATCGCGTTAAGGAAAAGTGCATTTCCTTGAAGCTACCTTTAAGGAGGCGCAATAAAATTGCCACTTTCAGTACTAGTGCAGTTTAAGGACAGTAGAGTGCTAGTAGTGTAGCCAGGCGAATAAGACATTAACTTTGACGAGAATCCAGGAAAGGAAAATGAGAATTTCTAAGATATTTTCTTCACGCTGATTACGCCGTTTGTTCCATTTGTTAAAGGCTATATAAATAATCAAAGACCGCGCCCGTGTTTCCATGATAAACTCGTTGTCGATCAGGCAGGCATGAAAGACAATGATCATTGACGTAGATGCACTGAGACGTTCTCCGCGAAAACCAACAATTTGCTTTATTTCAGATAGTGTTCTTATATAGATTTCGATCTTTTGAAAGCAGCACTTTGCAATTTGCGATTTCGTCAACTGAAATTCTGTTTGGACGGATCACGCATATTGCATACTATCTCGAAGAATCACAAACTTTAGATTAATACGGCGGAGTCAGCGCTGTTTCTAACAGCAAAAATGGTTTTATCTTGATTTTTATACGCATACAGCATGCGATATCTTTCGAAGACAAATGCTTTATAATACTTTTTTAAACGTGTACTGCAAATTCTTTGCATCGAAGCATGCACAATGCTATTATGGTAATTTGGAATGACTATTTGGAATGGCTATTGAAATATCATTTGGTATCGCAAGTTTCATTGCCTTTGAATCCAACAGTCATGATCAAAGACGTCATTGAAAGACAACTTTTGGATCTTACCTCACCCCTCACCAATGCCAAGTACTAAATCATGATAGCAATACAACTCACGAGATCGCACTTTATCACCTGTGAATATGTTTACTCTTTCGTCCCTGGACGTTGCAGTGCTCATATTATAAAAATATCAAACAAACACAGAGGAGTATACATTATTCGGCAAAGTAAATAGCGGTAACAACTGAAAGAGTTTTCAAAGTTTAATTTCAGAAGGTGGACATCTAAATTCTCAGATTTGACACCTAATGAAATGAGATCCGATTCGAAATAAACGTGAAGGTACAAAATGGTTTGTTTGAGACACAGAGAAACATAAACTATCTATCTTTCTCTATGTTTGAGATGAGTACGCAATCTCTGCTCTTGACAGCCTTGTGCATCACAAAACCTTAAGTGGACAATCGTTTATGTACCGTACCAGTTTTAATTCCATCTTTGCTCTGACGTATACGCTAACACTTTCACATCTGCAATGAACGTGCAACATGCTACTACTTTGTCTGCCTATAAAGGTCTTGGAAAGTCATGAAACATCAACATCAGATGATGTCGTTGTTGCTAATACATTCACCGTTGAAAGCGTTAGCAAAACTTATTAAATATTCAATTAAGAATTAATCAATTACGAAAGTTTTTCTAGCGGGAATTAATGTTGTCTTGAAGAGGATAATGTTCCTTGTTGAGCAAAGCTATGTATTAGTTGTAGAACTTCAATAGAAACCCAATGTAGAAAATTAAACATAAACAAGAAAATGGTCGTCTGTCATTGCTCAAGGCACACAATATAGCTAGATTATTGTTACTCAGCCATGATCCATGTTTTCAACTAGAATCGATACTTTGTTAACTATCGGATCTTACTTAGTCGTTTTCAATGAACAGCAAACTAAACACCAAGCGTAATAGATTAATACGAGTAATTTACACTATATCAATTTCACAGCGACTATAATTAATTTTGAAGAAACACATACTTATCGAATTTGCTTCATGCGTGTGGTTGTCCGGATGTATTTTGTTGACTTTTTCAAAGTTTGACAATGTGGCAATGTGTGAGCCGTCTTACCGACGGCTATTGCAAGTATCGTCTGTTGAAAAGTATCTCTTGTTACTATCAACAATGCCATAATTAGTTTGCCTGATTTCATGTAGCCTGGTATCGTAAAATACCTCCGATATAAGCGTCAGATACGAACAACTATCTGAATGCATACAGAGAGGAGTTTGTTGTGTGACACCTCAATTCGTAAAAGGTATTAATTTCGTCGACTTCAGTCGGTATTGAATTTTGCTGTTCCGAGTCCCTAGGCTTCAACACATTAGGCTGCGTTCATAAAAATGGTTGGGGGGGGGGGGAGGGGCTGGAGGAATTCAGGGGGGATTCGAAAATTTTTGGGGTAGTAGAGGGGGGACTTGAAAATTTTGCTCTGCCTGTAGGGGGGACTTGAAAATTTTTTGGTTCCTTTTTATGTTTTACATTCTCCAATTCCAAGTTTTTGTAGGTGATTCAATGAAAATGAATACCATTTTTATGTCATCCAATTGTTGTAATGTTAGTAATCATTTAACAAAATCTTGAACCATTTTGTCACATTTCATGACTTTTATCTTGAAAAAAATCTGAACGTGTGATTTGTCATAAAAAAACAAACGAGCCCAGTAACAGGGCAGAAGCTGCAACTGTTGATGATTTTTGCAATATTTCTATGTAATATATCAACTTCAGTTTCTTGCTGTCTCCCTACAGCATAATCAAACACACAATATTCAGTTTGTCGACAGAGCGAGCATATATAAATATGTATTAGGTGATAATTTAATCAGAAACAGTCAGTTGTCAGTGATACAAATGCATGGTATACTTACACAGGCTGTGATAGCAAGCTGAATACTGGACAGTTCAACATGCTGTAAGGAGTAGAACAAGAACGCAGTTGTTTAAACTGCAAAAATATTGTCAAAATTATCAAAGTTAATACAGCTACTGCCTACGGGCAGTGTCACTATCAGATACTGCCCTGCTACTGCAGTGTCACTGTTACTGCATACCTGAGCAGTGATAGAGATACCTCTGACTCTGATGTACATGGTAGTTGAAGAAGAGGTTTGTGTCAAATGACGCTCATGACAGTGAAACATACTTGTACACAAGACAGCAACACATGGAAGACCAGGAGACTTTCTGGAATATAAGAATAATATTAAAGAAAAAGATGGGGTCACAATGTTCAATTTTCTAAATTTTCATAGTCACGTCATAAAATAATACAAAAGTAAAACTTTGAACAGTAAAGACTAAATGAAAAAATATCTGACTAATGGAATTATTTATTTTTTAACCAAATTGGCCATTATTACACCCAAAATTTCAGAGATTAAAACATTTATTTGATGGAATATTTTAACCTTTCAATATTGTCAATTTTGAGTAGCATCTAATTCATATATGTCTTGTACTTTTGAAACAAATTTTTGGTGGGTCACTGTGCTCAGTTTTTTACAATATGGCAATTAGCCAGAATTCATAATTTGCATACTCTCTCATGATCGTCATTTTGTGTGCTCTTCGGCAGGAGCAATTGGCCCGGCCAGATTTGGATTAACTCAAGTTGGCTTAGACTGATAAACCCAAAATGTTCACTGATGCGTTCAAATATGAATCAATTTAAGAACTTTCCTTAGAAATATGACTTTACAAAGTACTAATAACAGGTAATGTTGAACATCTGCGAGCGGAATGGCGCAATACGTGTTTATTTTGTCTGTGCGCACATCCTTTACAAATATCCGTGCTTGTGATACTTTGGGGGGACTTGAAAAATTTTTATCATATAAAGGGGGGGCATTTGAATAATTTTTAGGGTATTGAGGGGGGATCTGAAAGAAAAAGGATTTCAATCGCGATTCCTCCAGCCCCCCTCATCATTATTTGTGAACGCAGCCTTAAGATAACCGTGCATTTCATCCAC
The DNA here is from genome assembly GCF_041260155.1 of Ptychodera flava. NCBI lineage: Eukaryota > Metazoa > Hemichordata > Enteropneusta > Ptychoderidae > Ptychodera > Ptychodera flava. The sequence continues at coordinate 39,284,143 of NC_091943.1, read as the reverse complement.
ACTGAATTACACCTATCAATGTGATATCATCAAATACCTTGATCTGCCTGTTCTGCCAATGCTGATCATGGCTGATTTATTCGTGAATGAATCGTCAAATTGAACAGCAAAGAAAACAGACAGTCAGAGAAAATCTTCAAGGTCAGAAAGCGAATCGCTAGGGAAAAACACAGTGAGGGTGTAATTGTAAATGTTCAGATGACCTTGAAAGCAACCTTCAAAAGAAGATAGCAATTGACGGTCACATCCTATAGGCAATTTGTATTAATATGAGTAAGAGGTAAATTATTTATTTATTTATTAATTAATTAATTAATTAATTATTTATTTATTTAGGTAAATTATTTATTTATTTATTTATTTATTTATTTATTTATTTATTTATTTATTTATTTATTTATTTATTTATTTATTTATTTATTTGTTTATTTGTTTGTTTGTTTGTTTGTTTGTTTATTTATTTATTGATTTATTTATTGGATGTAATTTGTTTTCGCAATACTTTCCAATATGGCCGAAAGGTTGTCTTTTGAATTCAATTTTTCAATGACTACTGTGGTATCTCTAAAATATATCCAGACCGATGATTTTCTTTCAAAGTTGGTATAGGGACGCAACCCTATGTCACACAACTGCACATCGATTGCATAGTTGTGACAGTAACTGACGCTGACGTCACCACAACTACATCGATTGTCACTGACAGATTATCCGCTCAATCTCAAGGGTCTTTTACCGACTACAGGTCATCATAAATACAGACAAACACTTACATAATTGCCTTTCGGCCGTGACGGGCCAGCTCTGTATCGAAGAAAGACTCTTGGAGGCTATTACGTACTATGTTTCATGTCCAAATTTCAAAATTGTCGTGGGTACATGTACTTCAGAAACCTTCCCCATACTACAGGGAATTCGCCAGGGTAGTGTACTCTCTACGGCATTATTCCTTATTTACATCAATGATTTATTTACTGAGCTTGGGTCCAGTAAAGTCGGTTGTTTTATCAGCTCATCATTTGTAGGCGCACCTGCACTTGCTGATGATATTTCAATTTTGACACCTACTCGTTCTACTTGCCAAAAACATGTTAACATTGTTAGTAATTTTTGTTCCCTTTGGAGACTGAAACTTTCAACAAGTAAGAGCCGTCTTATTATTTTCGGAGAAGAGAAATCTGAACACAAAAGTAGACCTATGCAATGCTGTTTTCTTTACATAACGAGGCAATACGTAAACTGACTCGATTACCACTGTTGGCATGCAATTCAATAGTACTGTGTCATCTCTAGATCGGACAGTTTCTTTGTGTAAAAAAGCCAGATCCATTCTTAATTCTCTGCTTAGCTCTTGTATTGGACCAAATGGAATTAATCCTATCATTGGTGCAGAGGTTTGGAAAAAATATGTATGCCTGCAGCTTTCCACTCATGTGAACTTTGGACAATTTCTGATACTGAAATGTTAATGTTGGAACGGTACCAGCGATATGCTGCAAAATAATACAAGGTTTACCGACAAGAACTTTATCGGACATTGCTATAAGTACGATTGGCTTGAACTCAATGGAAGCACACTCAGATTTATGTAAATTCAGATTTTTTTGAACATTGTGTCGCCTTAGTAACTCTGCTTTGTGCAAAAAAGTCTTCCTACAGCGTCTTTTTGAATTCAAACTGTCAGTCATTGAAAGTCAAAAAGGCTTTATTCCTGATGTGTTACGTATAGTAGCAAAATATGACCTGGTATGTTTTCTGGAAGAATTCTATTTGTCAGGATTCTTTCCTGACAAAACGACTTGGAAATTGAATTAAAGATACTGTGTATGAAAGAGAAAATGTCTTGCGGAAGGGCAGACTTTAAAGTAAAAGGGAATTCGATTTCTTTCATCCAAAAATTGAACCACTTTTCTTATAATTGCGCTTCGTAAAATTGTTTCCTTTCTTCAAAGATACTGCGATGTATATTTTACTGATCCTTGCAAATCTGGAAATAACACATTGTCCAAAATGTGAGTAAGTCACCTGTGGAATAATTTGCTTATCCATTCTGCTGTAACTTGCACGAAAACAGAGCACGGAGGAATAATATTTGGTCTAAGTTGATTAACCGCACAAGTGTGCACTTTACAGTTTTCCTTAATGATCTCCGAGATGAATATTTTGTTTCAGCAATGCTTGGAAACGAATATGCCATTAACAATTTCAGCTCTGAAGACTGTACGTTTCTCGTAAAAACTGCCCTGGAATTTTTCCAGACAATATTTTTGCATTAATTAACAACGTTTTTCTTTCTGATGTAACTGTTGTGACTCTTAAAGTGTAAAAATGTATGTTGCTGTGATTCTTCTTTATACAGGAGGAAATAAAGAAAAAGCAACAACAACAACAACAACAACAACTGAAAGATTATCTGCTCAATCTTTAGGGTATTTTGCCGACTACAAGTCATCATAAATACAGACCAACACATACATAATTGCCTTTCGGCCGTGACGGGCCAGCTCAATATCGAAGAAAGACTCCACATAGTTGAAATCATGCCAAGACACTCGCACAGCCAACCATCACAAGAAACAGTAAGCCACACACTGAAAAATTTCCTAAACATTACTTGCAAGGTCTTTTTTGCCATAGAGTACAATAATGTCACCAGGGGCCATTTTGTTTGATTTTTTTCAATTCTACTTCTGTAACTAAGCCTTGTTGGGACTTATTTATATGAAACTTAAAATAAACTACACTTGTTTAATGCTGTACTCATCCTGTTTCATAAGTAAGGTCCGAGACATGTGTACTGGTCACAGTGATTGGTGTTTTTGATCCTATACAGCACACTCATCGGCTGGACCCTTTCTCTTAGGTCTCATTCATTACTATATAATGTTCAGTTCACGGCACTGTGATTGGTTGCCTTGTGTCTTCGTGCTGGCATCGTTCTGTAGAGTTCGCCAATCACTGTGGCCGATACATGTGACTAGGACATAAAATGCATGTCATTTTGAAACAGACTACTGGGAAACGTAACCTAAAATCCACTTGCATAGAGTTATGTCATTGTACAAAATTTGGAAGAGATCGGTCCGGGGATATCCTAGTTTCAGCTGTAGGCATGGAAAAATTGACATAAAATGGCCGCATAGTGGTCATAATGAATTGTTACAATACAAGCACGTTGAGGACAGAGGATTTGCGTAGGAGACAAATAAGCAGTTGATGACAAATTTGCTGCACCATCGTAGACTTTGCCAGCGGAAGTTCACCACTCATCTCATCACAGAATGACATAAGTTCCATTCGACACACAACAGTTACTGGTGTGTTATCAACAGGTATCAGGTTTTAATGGTGTCATGTACACAAACAGATGTTAACCAGACATTGAAGTTGCAGAAATGCAAGCTTATAGTCACTTTGGGTAAAGTCCTATGTTGAATGTCAATAATAGTTAACCTTGAAAATAATTTGGGTAATCTTTAATAATTTGAAATGAAAACAACATTTTGTTAAGATAAAATTTAAAATACCTGAGTTCTAAGAAAAGTGATTTCAGTATACTTGCATGGCATGGCATAGACTTTAGTTTTATGACCAAGATGGCTGGTTCAAATTTGCTTAGTTATAGCTTCATTGGGTCTCTTTTTTGGAATGGACTAATGGAACGGATGCAACAGACATTGATACACGGAAGTAGGGCATTCAATGCAATTTGACTGAAGTAAAAATTACTGCGTCGAATAAACCACAACATTAACACGATTTCACATATGCTAGCTGTGTTGACTTTTTTAATTGTGGAATCAGATACCAGTAACTGTAGTTTGTAAATCGTTTAGCTTTATCAAAGGTATGTCAAATGAGGAAAGAAAAGTCGTCGGATTTACTTTAAATTGTCGAATCCCTGTAATGAATAATTCTACAAATTTCAGGGTCTAGGATTGATTTAAGAAGAAACAGCATGATAAACGTTCGGGATCAACATTTGTATTTGAAGCATGGTTTTACTGATATAACTTTGTACCTACTTCCAAGTTTGCATCTGTGGCATTTTGATAGCAAAGTTGTGATACCATATAAGTACAGAATATGGAACGCGCGGCGTTTTTCTTTCATTTAGTTGGAAAGCTTTTATTGTGTGTGGCCGATTAACCGATCAGGAAGACGTGGAAATTAGTAGATGTATATCACATTTGACCATGACTAAACACATACACCTCCAGACAAACTAGCAAGTCATCAAATGTTAAGATAACCATCGTCAGTAATGCTAAAATTGTACAATCGTCGACTTTCTTAAACTTCTGAAAACATCATAGTTCTTTGATTGGCTTTAGCTGATTGATTGTGGTGTCGTGATGACTGAGAGTATCCGAAATGAAGAATTGTGACAACCATTGCTTCGACAGATTCCAATCTCGTCAGCAGCATGAGCCCATTACCCACGGAACACGAGTATAGCAATTTAAAATACCCTCAAATCCCATTTGTTGTCATTTACACATTTTGGAAACCACGGGCAAATTTCAGGTAAGGGAGCCGTCATTATTTACGGCCGGGGGAGGGTCGGAGGAATTTCATCGGAAACTCGAGTACCCCATGCCAACCATGATGAATTTGAGTACCTCCCTCTAGCACAGAAATTTTGACTGACCCCCCTCCACTTAGAAAAGTTAAATATCGATACATGTATTTGTAAAATTTACAAAAATACAGCAATAGTAATGACCTTTCAAATCTTTCTGTACCCTGCTAGATTATCATAGCTAGATTTCATGACAGTTGAAAAAGGTGAAACCAACAAAATGATATTCAAACTCGCAGCAAAATGTAGATATAAAAGCTCACGCTATAACCAGTATCTAACCATATAATATTGTTTACTATGAGACGGGAATAATGACAGAGTTTTCGCTAAGATATCTGGCAGGGCAGAATTTGAAAGTACAGGGGAGAGAACATGTGGGTGGCTGACGCGGAAAGGATAAGAGGAGGTTGTCCCTCTCTTGCGTGGAAATATTTTTAGAAATTGTATATGCAACGGTGCAGTCTGGTGCAATCTGAGAGGTGTTTTCAGAACATCCCAAGGGGGAGAGCACGAGAGGTGGTGTTCCCCTCACGTATTGAAAATTTTGAGAAATCGATGTGTGTAATGGTGCAGTCTGTTGCAATCTGAGAGATGTTTTCAATTGTATTGTTACTGAGTAAACTGTTAGAACATCCCATGGGGTAGAGCACTAGAGAGGGATGTCCCCCTGTCGCATCGTACATTTTTAGAAACTGATGTGTGAAATAGTGCAATCTGAGAGGTGTTTCAATTCATTTTGCATCAAAAATTGAATAACCCCCTTCTTTCTTTCCACATTTTGGACAATTCCCTTCTATAGCTTACGAGTGACCCCCTCTGATTCTCCCGACCCCCCGCCAGGCCGTCAATAACGACGTCCCCCTAATGCCTGGAACAGGCACGGTCTGACTAGAACCTGTGACAGACCCTGAAAAACAAGCTTTGTTACTGGGCCTTAAAATTGGACAGATTTCAGAGTTGTACCAATAGAACTTAATCAGGCCTGATTGTACAATGCTATTTACAATGGTCAAATTTCTTACTGTATTCAGTTCTGTGAACTCGTGAGTGAAAAATGGATGTGTGTATAGAGCTGTGACCAGTCAATATTCTACTTGGGCAAGCGGGGTCTGACAAGTTGCCAAATTTCAGAGCTGAATACATTGGCTGGAACCAGGTCAAACATTTTATGGTAAATTTCTGTACACTCATACACTTTCAGACAACTGTACAGGTAGAATTTTCGGACCATGTCACATCACTGCTACCACAACGCTGTATGCATGTTTATTACAGGTGCTGAGACAGGCAGAAATATCAGCACTGTATGCAGTCATGCCCTTGAAGCGCTGGATACAGATGTGCATATCAGTCCCAGTCACAGTCAGGTGACGTCTTTGCTGACACAAAAGTGTACCACAGGGCCACATGTGCACAGGATTTTTCACAGGGGCGTAACGCTTTGCTGTACATGAGAACTTGAACTCATAAGAAACTCATGATATGTTCAATCGACAAGGACAACTTTGTATTAATCGCAAAAGTAGTGATATATACACTTAAAAGATATAGTGAACATATATAGATATGTAAAACATAACTCTATCGACGTGTCTGGCGTGTTTCCCCATTACTTTATGGAGAGCACTAGTGGTCAACCATTCAGTATAAAGCATATCACTCTGTTACTAGAGAATCCCTGTCTTCAATCTGCTAAAGTAATCACATGCTGCACGTTGTCACCGTGCTGCCATTATTCAAGTCATCACCCAAGCGATACAATGACAAGTTTACGTCTTATTTTATCATTGCCGATTTCACATCTAATGTCTTTGATGTAGTAGGCAATCACTAGAATGGAAAAGGGGCGTTGATAAGGTCGGATTAACTATGTCTTAATCTTAAAACGTTGAGCTGTAAAGCATGAATAAGAGTGTTATGGGTGCAATAAAATTTCATGTTGGAGATTACTTTTTTCACAAAATAGATACTCCTCAGTATAAATGCAAAATATTCCCCAAAGTGGCAGTCTTTCAAAAAGGCTATCCATTTATAGTTCCTTCTGAATGATCAAACCCCCGTTCACTGTTTCCGACGCCCACGAACAAGCCTTTAAATGGTTCAGATCCGTGGTGTGCAACAAACACCAAGACAATGGCAAATGCATTTTCTACACTTCCGAATGTTAGGCGATAATAAGTGTGTAATGAAACCATTGATAGAACCTCAATAAAGGTAATTCTAAGTGTTGATGTACAGGTTATACATGTTGGCAAATCCATCGAGTTCAGAGATTTGCTCTTTGTATGCGAATCAATTCCATTACAAAGTAGTGGAAAGGTCTATTCTGAAGAGGTTGGTTTATGGCATAGGGAAGTACAATAGAAGAAGCAGTGTATATATTGCCATGCCTATATATCCGTTACGGTTGGCGTAAGGGTAATGGTTGACGCTTTGAACGTTGAATTTGAATTCGAACGTAAAATGTAGCTCTTGCTCTACACACAGAACCAACAACTGAAGCAAAAGAAGCAATGGCATGACAAAACAATTATCTGTTACGGTCTTGCATAATCTGACAAAATTTCTTGGGGATTTGTGAATTTTGATAACGTTCAGCTTACGTCATGTCCATTCCGATGAAGTTTCAAATCGTAACGAGTAAATGAACATTCACCTTTGTCCCGATGTATGATGGAAACACAAAAATGATGATGTACAGACAAAAAAGGAGCTAAGAATATTCTCGACTGAATAATCTTTTAGGAAAGGAAAATGGAATTACGTCGTCACAGATATTTGATGATGTTTTAAGACCCAGTATCAATATTTATATGGCAGAAATACAACAAAAATTCATCTCGTCATTTCCTTTTCATGAATTGATTTGAAAGGCACCTCTCTTCTTCTCTGTATTGATATTTTATATGATAATAATGCTTATTTTTGAAAAAGGATCTCGCGGCGCTTGAAGTAACACGTACTTCATTAAATACTAAATACTTTTGAGAGAAAAGAGCTCTTTCATTTCATTTCACATTTCTCAGAGTGTTGATGCTGCGAGGTGACCGCAGAATCTCCGATGTCCAAGAAGAAACGATTAGTTAAACTTGTTCATCGAGAACTTGACAATTGCAATTTTGTAAAAATTACCTACAATAAATATCTACCTGACAGTGGTTACAGAAATCAATGTGAAATGACACATCATCCACACGCAGCTGTGCATTTTAACAACACCTTTCACTGCAGTGATTAAAGTAATTAACCAGTATAATATATTACCCAGTACCCGCCTCAGTCGGGCATCCGATATTTTTGTACAATGAGCAAAATGTAACACAAAACGAGTGCTTACGGAGAGAATCGTTCCATAATTTAGTGTATAAGCTTAGGCCTACTCGCCGCAAAAGGGTTTATTGATATCGGAATTGAGTTTCAGGCTTTTCAAGTGTTTTTCTTCTTAGTTTTCGCGTATAACAAGGAGAAAGGAGATACTAAAATTACGCGACCGTCGTTGAACGGAAATTCAACAGCCAAGATGTGGTATTGTTGAAGAGAGGGAAACGTAGAACTCTATGTATGACCACAGGCGACCCAGACACTATCAATAAGCTTATTATTGAATTTTTCTCACTGTTTTTTCTATCAGTTCCTCTCCTTTTCTTCTTCACAGTCCCTCTATGGATAGAGGGACTGTGTCTTCATGCTCTGACTGATTGGAGTGAATACAATTTCACACCCCATTACAAGGACGTTTATCTCTAATATACACATCTTGTAATTAATTAGTCCACACAAACATTTATGCTAATCCGGGGACTTATCAAGGGTTGGTCAATATTGGAAAGAATAGAGATGTAACCTTTCCTATCTTTCGCGATGTTGACCAACCAATAAAATCCCTGCTAAGTCCACGGATTAGCATAATTAGTTGTGTTGACCAATTAATTCCAAGATTTGTGTATATGAGAGATAAACGTCCTTGTAATTGGGTGTAAAATAAATAAAGAGTCAAGAGGCTATAGGTTAGGCTATATAGTCATTTATTTTATTTACTACGATCAGTCAGAACATGAAGAAAAGGAGAGGAACTGATAAAGAAAACTAAGAAAAACTCAATAATTAACTTGTTGATAGTGTCTGGGCCGCCTGTGCGTATAATGGAAGAGCAAAGACGAGTAAAAATCACGACACAATACCTATACTTAAACCTGGATGTTACGACAATATAAAGAACGATTGGACAAATTTTAAATTGTAAAGAATCAATCTGGCGATTTCGGCGATTACAAATATAAATTTAAAACTTAACTGTAACTGAAGTTATTTTCAGTCCATTACTCGAAAGGGCACAATTATCCGTCAATGGCGAATTTCCTGGATGATATATCGACGAATCCACTTTTCGATCAGATTATCTTCTCGCTGAGCTTTAAAGTTATTTAGGCAAAAAAAAAATTGTGCTGTTCCGATAACATAATTTTTAAAAATAGGGTAGGTAGGTCGGTAGGGGTGCAGGGAGATCAAACACTGTCCACAACATTTCTAGAAAAATGTATCATACATATAAAAGGAATAAAAACCATAAAAGACATCCTCGTTCAAACAAAAATCAAACGCTAGGTAATGAATGCGTGATTTTATGGGTGTTTTCTTTTTTTTTTTTTTACTTCTGTGTTTACATAGCTTTAACAAGTTTAGGGTCGGCAGGTAAAAAATAAGGGCGGGTTATCGTAACAGCTCAATTGTTTTTCCTCGGCCCTATCATTGCAAACCAAGTTTCACGACCGAGTCACGATGTCAGTCGTTTTTCATTTTATGTGCGATGTTTAGTTGAAATTCGCGTCGACTGTGTTTTGCTTTGGACACCTCTCTTACACTACAGTACATTAGGAAAAAGGCTTCAGTAAATATCGAAAACCGGATTTAACATTTTTACAGTAGCCTTACTTTTCATTTAACTTAATAACGCCACAAAGAGGCTTGAAATATATGAAAAATGCATGGAAAGATTCGTCGCTGATTAATCCCGGATATGTCAAAAAGCCGGCCATCGTATGCGAAAAAGTAACCATTACACCTGCAATTGTCGAGGTTTTGTTTCCCATGTGCAATCATGGAAATGCCTGAGAGACATGGGCTGAATACACCACGTTGGGAAAATGCTGTTCATGTTCAGGAATACAACAAAAAATCTAGATGACGTGCAGAGACTATTCTGTCCCAAGGTACTTATTTCATCTCGCTTGATAGTACGCATCTCAACTCAGGAAATGCTCTACAAAACCTAACTGTATTTATAATGCATAAAAAGCCAAAATACATCGAATGTCATTGAAACATGATGTACGGCTTTACGAATAAAATAAAATGCTTCAATTACACTGACACGATTAAAACTTTATTTTATTGCTGACATTATATAATAACTGTACTGGACAAGGTTGTTTTCATCACCGTGACGTGATTGGCTTTCTAACTCTTTGATCTCGATGGCTCGGAACTTGAAACCACCGACAACATTCCTCCAGAGAGAGGAATTAATTCGAATTTGTTTCATAAAGACCCCTAAGGGTCTATATGGGATTACATCCAATTATTAATTGTAGATGAATACTATGTACAGCACAGGAGAGTGTATAACCCTGGTGGATAGTATCATCTAATTTATCATATAGGCCTACGGGTAGCCTCAATATCTTAGTGGCATTTCACGGCGGTAAAAAAACATAAATACTTTGTCAGTAATAATCCAGACAGATTTTATCATTGGTACATGCCCACTATGATCATATCGGTACAGATTTTATCATTGGTACATGCCCACTATGATCATATCGATACAGATTTTATCATTGGTACATGCCCACTATGATCATATCGGTACAGATTTTATCATTGGTACATGCCCACTATGATCATATCGGTACAGATTTTATCATTGGTACATGCCCACTATGATCATATCGTTAGACATTCAAGGCAACGTTTGCCTCGATTTGAATGAAAACACGAACGAAAATACAACTTTTTAAAATTTCAGTCATGTTTCTCATACACTGCTTTTCTTTCTCTCGGTGAATGAACGAAATTAATCACCTGAAAGAAAATAAATCGTCAGAGACAGTACCGTATTCAATTATCATCATTCCAACACCTTCCTTTGAGAGAAGTGCCAATGTACTGCTTAACGGTCACCATCAGAGATAATTAAACTAGTGATCTCTGAGGGTTTTGTCACTGCGGGCCTCCGTTATAAGCAAGTCATTCTAAAAGGACAAAGTCCAAGGTTAATGATTTGGAAACCATTGACTGAAATCAAGGTGAAATGAAATTGTTCAAACCACATCCTGAAAATGGCTGAGAAAGTTGTAACCTTGTATTGATGTGTATGTGCACGGTTGATGTACCCACTACGAATTGGATTAGTTTAGCTAAATTTGCGTTACGTTATATTTACAACTAAAGTGGTTGCCAAGTGGTCATATGAAGTCTGAGTGATTGTTTGGGATAAGGACAGATGGACAGACATATAAGTCTCTCACCTGGAATATGTGTACTGTAAATCATAACGAATAGGTGACCTGGTAATGTATGAAGCTAACTTTTACGATCACAAGAGTAAAACGAGACATGATTTGAAAATTATTGGCACCAAGGGAGATATAGGACTGTTAGTTATATCTACCTATTTATGTTTGCATACAGGCAGAAACATGGAAGATAGGGTTGGTGCTCGTGCAAACAATCGCTATTTTCAGTGTATTGAATCAATGGCAAGGTATTACACCTACAATAGCAACAGCGAGATTAGCCCAAACTTGATAATCATTGACAATCACAGACACAAAACAGAATCAATCACACAGTCAGAGATTAAGGAAAAGTGACCTTGTGGTTGATCCAATTGGAAACGAAAAGTATAAGATTTGCGTTAAATTTGAATAAAGCTTAGATTTCATCATAACTGGATGGTTATCTTATTTTTTACTATATATATCAACAGCTTCTGACCTCCTGAGCAATGAACACCTAAAAATACAAGCATTCATTTTACTGACTTTGTACATCTGTGTACACAATATCTCTCAATATTTTATCAACTGGATTCTGTCATGATGAACAAATACTAGATGTGGCTACATGTTATGAATGTAGATATGAAAAGTCAGAACAAAACGGTTGGACGCCATGATACATTGTGTGGCAAAGACATTTGACATGCGTATGTAAGTCATAATATGTTGTCCATGCGCCAAGTTCGAATGAAATTGGTCAAGGCACGTGTGAGTAATGGCTTCGGAAATAGAAAAATCAGAACAAAATGGCTGTCTGGCGACCATATTTGATCATATAATGAAAATATTAGACGTGCATATGTATGTCATGATGTGTTGTCCATTTGGCAAATTTGAAAGAAAACAGTCATGACATGTCTGCGTAATGGCTGGAGACGTGTAAAAAATCAGAATAAAATATTCATATGGATATTGAATCGTACCATAAAATAATTCTACACGCATACGTAAGCCACTGTGACAGTGAATTGTCGTTGTACAAAGTTTGAAAGAAATCAGTAATTGTACAAAGTTTGAAAGAAATCAGTAATGGCTTTAGACATGAAAAGAGGAAACAATATAGTGGCCACCATATCGAGAACAAATTGACGTGCATGTGTATGCCATAGTGTATTCTCCTTTGCAAGTTTGAAAGAAACTGAACCAGGCATCTCTGAGATATCTGCGTGGACGGACGGACAAAGGGACATAGATGGAAACAAAATGGCCACCGGGCGGCCATATTGCATCGTACCGAAAACAAATTGACGTACCTATAAATGCGACAGTGTTTTATTCTTGTGCAAAGTAAGTTTGACAGAAATTGACCTGGAAATCTCTGTCCTCATTTCCCTGAGATACACAATTTGGAAGTGTCAGCATTCATTCATCGCCTGTTGTTTGTGATCTTGGTGTCTCCCTAGATGCTTTAGCATCTGTGGCTGCTCATGTCGCAGGTTTATCTAATTCAGCTTTATTTGCTCTATGGAGAATACGCAAATTTCTTGATCAGAGTTCAACTGAAAAATTAGTTCATGCTTTCGTATCATCCATACTGGATTATTGTAATAGCTTGCTTTTCGGTTTACCCACTTGTCAATTCAAGAAACTACAACTAATTCAAAACTCCGCTACATGTCTGTATCAAAAACAAAGGAATCAGAACACATTCAGCCAGTCCTGCGTAACTTGCATTCACAAGTGTATAGAGTTTAAGTTTTTATGTCTAACTTTCAAGGTTGTAAACAATACTGCATCATGCTATTTAAAAGAGCTCTTACACATTCACACTCCTGGTCGGACCCTTCAGTTCACTTCCGAATGTGCACTCAGCCAGCACTAGACTTGGTTCAAGTCTGTGATTTGTGAATGTTTGAGTGGAGGGAACGCAACGATTTGTATTTTGCTTTCATGTGAAACGCGCGCGTTAGTGAAGTGGACGCGATGAGTCGGGTGAACGCTTTACAGGGGAGTTTCACCCGGAATCACAGCAGAATCCAGCAGAAACTAACTCACTGTACTGCGCAGACTCAAAGGTAACGCACTCAATCGCTGGGAAAACCTGGCCTGGGCTACCAAATTCCGAATAGGTTTGTACGAAATAGGAGAGACACAAGAGAAACTATTATAAATGATCTTAGTTTTAAAAATTCACCGACTTGAACCAAGTCTAAGCCAGCACCCGCCAATAGGTAATACGTCATTTTATGGTAGCAGATATTTGCACTGTCATTTTTTGTCTGTCGTCTGCATGTGTTGTCGTAGGATACTATCTATGTACATTTGTTGTCAACGTAATCCAAACTTATACAAACGCTCGGTCTAGGGTACTGCATTTCCGACGTTCGATCTCTCAGGCGTCCGTTTTCTGCATTTAGGGTTTAAACTGACAAGAAAACCCAAACAAGACGACAGAGACACACAAGTTAATATAAGATATAGGCAATAACACTCGCCGCAGTCGGGTATACACTCGATTTTGGTACAATTCGCTGCACATAGCACTCGTATATAGGCTCGTGCTATATGTTGCAAATTGTATCGAAATTTCGTGTATACCCTCCTGCGGCGGGGTATAATGCTTAACTGTCTTTCATTTGTGTGCCATAGTGTATTATCCTTGTGCCAAGATTTAAAGAAGTGTCTGAGACATCTGCGTGGACGGACGTACAGATTGACAGATGAAGCCCCAATTTTTGAGTTCCGCGGACGAAGAAATAATATTAATGATACTGAATAAAAATAAATTAAAATAAACAATATTACTTTCCTCACGCCGTGTACACGTTTTTCCTTTCTATAACGTATACAATCGATGTATTTTCTACTTGCATATAGCATGAATTGCATTAACACACTTGCTTAAAATTGCATTGAAAGACGTCACATTTTATGAATTCCAACAGGCAATTGGAGTTAAACACTGTGCATGGCTTTTAACCGCCTTTTTGCAGTTATTGCTTGAATGAACGCCGTTATCAAATCTTCACCTTATAGGAAGCAATGAGTGAATAAATTTCAGCCAATGTGTATAATAATACTGTTAAGGTAGTATGCACCTCAAAGGTGAAAGACTTAAACTTTTGCTCTAATTTTCCTCAAGGAATCTTTCAATCATTCTCTTTCAAAATCAAGAATAAAAATAGGGGGTCACCGTGCAAATTTTCGTACTAAGAGAAACAATTTACCCAAGATTTACCGATATTAGAAATTCAAAATGGCCGCCATCCCTGTGTTAACTCTATGGGAAAAAATAAAAATTTTCGAATTTCGAAAAACTAAGCCGGTGAAAAGTTTTTTTTCACCAAGAGCTTTAAAATGAACATGTGGTATATCAGAAAAGAATTGTAAAAGTTTGAGTGTCCGAATGTCTGTCCCCGAGGCGCGTTCTACCTTAAGGCATTTCATTTTACAACATCCGACCAACCGTAAAAGCCAACATGACTCCAAATGCGGAAAGAATGATAAAATTAACAACAGGCAGGTTAACCTTAATATTGAGTACGTATAAAAATACTCTAGCCTACAATTGAAAACTGAGCCTGGTAGGACAGAAACATCATGAAATTATTCACAACAGATGAAATTTCAAGATGGTTTGTGCAAAATTGGGTCCAATCTGCTAGGAAGCATACGAAACTAAAAGTGCACTACGGTCAATTCCCATCTCAATAATTGCATTTCTTCAATGTATCTTACCCGGAATAAAAATGGATTTGATATTTTTACACTACGAGTATAGCATAACCTTATTGTTGAAGATTAATGGGAAAATCTGATGATCCTGACCACACTCTCAGAGTAAAATCCGATTGGTTGGCTAATTCTATCATGAATTTAAACGACATTAGGAACGACGGGATTTATCGAACGTGACCGGTTCGTTGATTGTTTTCAGAACTGAATAGAGATGGACTCATAGTTTTCGAATTAAATGACACACAGGGGTATAGCTAAGTAGGGTTACTGCATCCTGATGCTTATATGCGCCATATTATAGGTTTCTATAAAAACAAAACAAAGCTTGCTATAGTGCTGGCATTCTGGGTTCCCTTGGGAACACACAGAGCAAATATTTCAGAGCGTGTGAGGAAATTGAGTAAAAGAAAGTTACCGAGACAGTTTTACCGAGCGAGATGTTGTGAGTTAAATAAAATGCCGCAATATTTATAACAAGTGGGATGGCATCGTAATGATAGGTTCCATACCGCCGTAGATAATGGACAAATGGTCCATCGTGTAAATGTCCACCTTCATTGTTCTTGAATTGGTAATTAGTATTCGTCACGTGGCTTACTCATCACGATGTTTGCAATTTTTTACTGAAGATTTCCACTAAATTTTGCTGTAATTTAGTGCGGAGGATTTCAAGTGAATGCTCTATGACTCTTTCGTTTGACATAAAAATACTTTATCTTATTTTTGAAGTTTGTTACAGTAAATTTAATAGAAATTTGAGGAAAATTCCACCACCGTCATGATAAATTTGTCTTAAAAGCATACATGCTCATTTTTACAAAGTGTGTTTATAAACAGCGCATTAAAGCACCATTTTGATGTTTTACATTATTCAGTTTGTAGCACGTATGGATCACATCACTTACTTGTCATCGTCGTCGCTATTTGGCATGTATTTCCAGTGAAGCCCCATGAACATATACAGATGTAACCTTCAGGTCCACAGTCTGCCTTGCACAAACCTCCGTTCAGACAAGGATTCACGTTAGGACAATTACAGCTGCAAAATATCGTTTGCCACAATGCCAACGAGTGTATTAGAAAACTCAATGTCCCTCCTTTCGTTCGCCGGAAAATCATGGTTTTTATTCCAGTATTTCTTTACGACTTTGATGGTAGTCTATCGATAAATTTTCAGGAATTTGAAGAGTATTTACGAAGCGGGGCTTTCTGTACAGTTCTGCATACACGAGTTGATTAGCTATGGATGTTTGGTCGATAGTATCCTCACCATGATGGTAC